>NC_068924.1:26250000-27500000 GCF_023091745.1 Budorcas taxicolor
CAAGGCGCAGATGTTGTTTGAACCAAGGAAAATGCCAGCCCCCAGGAGGAGCCCGGCTGTAACTTAGAGTGAGCCCCCAGGAAGCGGGGCAGTGCATTCTGGGTGTTGCGCTTCCAATCCATTTGCATTTGCTCTTTTCAGTAACGAAGGTCTGGTGGGTGGGTGTGAAGGGAGGGGGGACTCTGCCTCGGTGCCCGCTGCCCACCCTCCTCCCCACCAGCTTCCCAGGGCTCCTGGTGAGGCTGGCACCGAAGAGAGCGACAGCGAAGGGAGAGCAGATGCCCTCCTCACGCCCCGGCTTCTCCTCCATTCCCCCAGCTGCCTGGAAGGATTCTTCTGGCCGGAAGAGCTGACTCCTGAGTTTCAAGTGGGGACGACCTCACCGCAGAGGCTGGGTGCTCATGTGTTCATCCTGGCCCTGGGCAGGCACCTCCAGAACCAGCCCCTGGGGTTTAGACTGCATACTCCCCCGGGGTGGGGGCAGAGGGAGGGTGAGGGGAGGGGAACTCTGAGCTTTTCTGGAGCCAAAAAAGTGAAGGATACACATGTCCTTCCCTCCTTCATTGCCAGCAGGAGCCTTCACCAAGCCCCAGAAGTAGGGGCTCTGCATGCTGCCTTTGCCTCCCCAGGAAGAGTCCAAGTGGCCAAGCAGAGGACTCAGCACTCCTAGGGCCCCATTACCCCTGGGGCCATGGCTCGCTAGGGCCGCCCCTCCATTTAGGGAGATGGGGAGACATCACCTTGGAGAGGTTAAGGGACTTGTCCAGGGCACACAGCCAGCAAGACAGAGCTGAGTCCCCTCCCCCAACACACGGGCACCTGGCATGCCAGGCTCACTACTGCACAGACCCTGGGAGGAGACAGAGTGCAAAAGAAGAAATGCTTCAAGCTTGAGTTCCACCAGGTCACAAGCACACCAGGGTCCTGCCCCAGGGAAGCCGAGTGCCCCCATGGAACGGGACCTTCTTGGGACTTGGGGTCACTGATGCCTAGGCCTCCGGAGGGCCCAGGGAGCTGCTTTCCTTGTATTTCAGTTAATACAAGGTTGCTGTCATCCAGCCACACCATGGAGAGCCAAGGGAGGCAGCAGGGAATGGTGAGAAGATTCCGTGCAGCCACGTTCAAGTCACTCAGACGATGACGCGGATGGCTGCCTGACGCACAGGGCTGGTGTGAAGTCTGATTAGACCAACAGGTGTGGAAAGACTCCCTGTGTTGCCTGGCACATGGCAGTGTTCCGATTGGGTCCATTTCCTTTCACTTCAACTGGCCAGAGTCGCTTGAAAAGCTTCCCCAGGTGTCCATAGGGGCCCCAGCTCATGGTCACGTCTGTGTGACCTCCTCCACCGTGGGAAGCTAGGGTGTGGCAGCCGTGGAGATGATCCCCAGACCTAAGGTGGGTCACTCTCCCTGCCTTTCCGTGTGGAGTCTGTTAGACTGTAGGATGGGACCAGTTCCACCCTCCCTCTCCGCCTTGTTCAGGACCAGGAGTAACTGGCTGGCTACAGCAGAGAGGTTCTGGTTTGCCCTAGAGAAGACCTTTGAGAGAGGACAGCCTAGGAACTCTACATTTTCCTCTGCACCCTGGGCCTCTGACTCACTGAATATGAGCTTCCCCTTTGGCAAAAATCCCAAAAATTCGTGGATAATAATAACTAACATTTTCAAGCCCTTTGCAGTTGAAAAGCATCTTGGCAGCCTAGCAGGATGGTAAGAAGTGTGGGCTTGGTGGCAAAGAACCTGAGCTAGGACTTACTGCTAGGTTCTGCATAAAGCACATGCAATGATACCAACCCAGAAGGAAGTAATAGGATGAAATGAGGTGATAGATGAGTTCAAGTGACCCAGTAGCCTAATTAGCCTAAAGTGAACATAATAGCTCTAGCTATGTGACCTTGTACAAATTGCTTAAACCTTATGTGTCTCAGTTTCCTTATCTGCAAAATGAGGCTCATAACAGGACCTACCTCTTAGGGTTAAATGAGTATTAAGTGAGGATTAATGGAGGATTAAGTGAGTTAATATTAATAACATATTTAGAGCAGTACCTGCCACATGATGAGTGCTCAGTGAATTATAATTGTAAATCCTTATGCTAAGATTATTTTGCCATCATGATTGCCTTTTGAAGTCAAGAGTAGTGTTAGTCCATTTCATAGATGAGAAAACTGAGGTCAAAAGGGCAAGATCACTGGTCCAAGGCTTTCCGGTTCCAAGTGAGATTTCCTTGCACTCCTCTGCCCCCATCATCTTTGGTGGCTTTTCACCTATGGAAAGACTGTCTAGGAGGACTCTGGTCCCCCTCAATGGCCCTTTCAGCCAGCCCAAGACAGCCTCTCCCTCCTGATGGAGTCACCACCTTCCAGAGGCTGGGAGCTTTCCCTCCAGGAGAAGGGACATCTGCCTTCTCCCTAAAGGAGCAACCTCAGGAGAAAGAGTCCATCAGGCTGGGAAAAGACTCTTGAGAGTCCCTTGAACTTCAAGGAGATCAAACCAGTCAATCCTAAGTGAAATCAACCCTGAATATTCACTGGAAGAACTGATGCTGACGCTGAAGTTTCAATACTTTGGCCACCTGATGCCAAGAACCAACTTAACTGGGAAAGATCCTGATGCTGGGTAAGACTGAGGGCAAGAGGAGAAGGGGACAACAGAGGATGAGATGGTTGGATGGCATCATCAACTCAATGGACATGAGTTTGAGCAAACTCCGGGAGATAGTGAAGGACAGGAAAGCCTGGCATGCTGCAGTTCATGGGGTCGCAAAGAGTCAAACATGACTTAGCAAGTGAACAACAGGTCCTGCTCTGGGTGTTTCAAAAATTCTGCCATCAGTGGTCCTCCTCTGAGTCTCCAAGGATCTCTGCAGATCTGTGTGGCTCTGTGTGAGACACTGTGAAGTCACAGATGTCACTATGTATGCGTGATGAGTGGAGAGGTGGGAAGTCGGGGGCTGTCTTCCCAAACCAGCCCCCAGGCACCCAATGGTCACCAGAGCCACATCGAGGGTCTAAATGACAAGGTACTCTTCATAGGTGCCTCCTGACCAACCTGGGCCCCTTTCAGAGGCCCCTCCCCGCACATGCCCTCCTCCCCCCACCCCTCTCAACAAACACACATGTGCAAGCACACAGCCCTACTCAGAGGAACTGATCAAGTGCAGAGAACTCTCCTGTGCTACTTTATATGGCAAGTAATTGAGCCGTACCCTTGTGGTCTCAGTGAGAAGTTTCATCCATATGCATGCCTCGCATTTTCTGTGGAAACGAACACGCGACATTCCAGCACGACGGCAGGAGCAGACAATCTGAAGCACTAATTCAGTCTCTCCACTCCCCAGCCCGGCTCCAGGGAGAGCAGATTTAGCTGGTGTCTAACCAGCCAGGAGGCAGCGTGCTTGCAAGCACGGCTTGTCCCTCTGTGTCTGCCCCATTCTCCCTTGCTCTGGCTTCAGCTCAGTCTCCTTTCCCCTCTCCTCTTCCGACCTGTTGTCTTCTTTCCTGCCTCCCTCTCCATGCCCATCGCCTCCCCCCCGCCCGTCCTCCCCCCAACCCCAACCTTTCCCCTCCCCCTCTGTCCTTCCACCCGTCCCTGCCTTCAAGGCTTCCTGTCCCCTCGCTGCCAAAGTTAAATTCTGTGCTTGGAGTTTCACTTTCCTCCTCTAGTTTGATGGGGGGCTGGAGTTGAGGGGGGTGGCGCCTGGGTGCTGGGAAGCGGGTTGGGAGCATGTCTGTGAATACCAAGCATGTTAATAGGTTAAAGTAAATCTAAAGTAACATTTGAAAGCAGAGAGATGAAAGCAGATCACAGGCCAAAGATCAAACAATCTAGAGCCACTTCTAAGCCTTTTACAGCTGGAGATTATTAGCATTTGAAAGTGAAGAGCATTAGAGGGAGAGAGGGGAAAAAAAAAGTTGGAAGGAATTTTTGTTGTGGAGATAAAAACTGAAATAAATGACAGTGGAAAGGGAGAACTAGAGAGGCTGACTTATTTTAAAAACCACATTAAGACAGTGGGGGAGGGGGGACACCGCTGGCTGTATTTTTAGCTCATCAGCCAGCTTCTGGGCTGGATGCTGAGGTACGCCGCCCTCCCTGGCCTTCCTCCCCGCCTCCTCCCTCCTTTCCTGGCCTTCTAGGGGAGGAGAGGGGTTTCCAGTCCTCCTTGGCATTCCCTTCCCTCCAGCTGTGAGACACACCTCTGCTCTGGAAGGGGAGGGGAGAGGAGGAGAGTGGGACTTATACTGGGACAGAAGCCAGTCACCCCAGACCCCTCAGGCCCCCACCTCTAGGGGATATCCAGCCAGTCCTTATAATGCTGTAGCATCTGAGTCTGTAGAACCAAGAGACCATTCACCTGTGATTCTTTGTTCTCCATCCCAATCATAGTTGATAACCCCCTAATCCAATCAGCCTCTTGTTTTCCAGAGAAGACTGGGGATTCCCACCTCCAAGGCACTAGACCTTGTTATATAAGAGAATATATAAAACCTTCCATCTTTCATACTTTTAATTTAGTCAGTATTTGTTTTCTAGGAATCTAGTTTAGCTATGAACCTAGTTATGAGCTAGGCACTCTGCTAGGAATCTGAATCTTTCTGTTCAGTTCAGTCTCTCAGTTATGTCCGACTCTTTGTGACCACACGGACTGCAGCACACCAGGCTTCCCTGTCCATCACCAACTCCCGGAGCTTACTCAAATTCACGTCCATTGAGTTGGTGATGCCATCCAACCATCTCATCCTCTGTCGTCCCCTTCTCCTTTTGCCTTCAGTCTTTCCCAG
The DNA here is from genome assembly GCF_023091745.1 of Budorcas taxicolor. Taxonomy (NCBI): domain Eukaryota; kingdom Metazoa; phylum Chordata; class Mammalia; order Artiodactyla; family Bovidae; genus Budorcas; species Budorcas taxicolor. The sequence continues at coordinate 26,254,785 of NC_068924.1, forward strand.
CATTAGGGTCTTTTCATTAAATTAAATTCTGCATACTGAACAGAAATATCCTCGGCCTTCTTCCCAACTGAGTTTTCGTAATGGTAGCAGCCAAGACATCTCTCACCTTCCATCCCTCACCCCCCAACCCAGACTGAAAGCAGGAAAATTTTCCTCTGGAAAAACTGAATGGCCTAAGGGGATAAGGGGCAAACAGAATTTGGGGCAGAAGCCTCCAAAAAACAAAATCAACTCCCTGTCCATCACCCTATTGTGAAGTCCACCAACAAAGAGAGACTCACCCATACTCAAAGAGGGACAACCAGGTTTTTAAAAATGGTTCACACTCTTAAATATAGGCAACTATGGATCACCAGACATTCTAGGAAAGCCTCCAACATTATGACCAGATAAGCAAATAGGAAGAAAGAAGAAACTCAGAAGAAACAGACACAGGTCGTGAAATTTAAAAAAAAAAGAAAGAAAAATAATAATTTAAAAATAAGTATGGTTAATATTCTCAGATGTATAAAAGCAGATATTTTACCTAAAATAAGAGCAAATATAGATAGGTAGATAGGTAGATATAAAAATATAGATTGTCAGGGGCTTCCCTGATTGTACAGTGGTTAAAAATCCACCTTCCAGTGCAGGGGACATGGGTTTGATCCCTGGTCAGGGAACTAATGAGATGATTGGATTGCATCATCAATTCAGTGGACATGAGTCTGAGCAAACTCCGGAGATAGTGAAGATAGGGAAGCCTGACATGCAGTCCATTGGGTTGCTAAGAGTCGGACACGACTGAGCGACTGAACAACTGTGAACTGAGCCCAGCATGACTCAGCATAACTAAACCTGTGCGCAGCAACTCCGGAGGCTGTGCTCTCTGGAGCCCCACAATTAGAGAGGAGCCACGTGCCGCAGTGAAGATCCCACATGCCGCAACTAAGACCTGACACATTAAAATACATAAATAGTGAGAGTCATTCAGTCGTGTCCGACTCTCTGTGACCCCACGGACTATACAGTCCATGGAATTCTCCAGACCAGAATACTGGAGTGGGTAGCAGATCCCTTCTTCAGGTGATTTTCCCAACCCAGGGATTGAGCCCAGGTCTCCCACACTGCAGGAGGATTCTTTACCAGCTGAGCCACCAGGGAAGCCCAAATACATAAATAAATATTTTTTAATAAAAAAATAAAGATATAGATTGCCACATATAAAATCAAGGCATAAGGAAGAGCTCTTGGCTATTAAAAATGGTAGCAAAAATTCAATAAAAGTTCTGAAAGAGAAAATAGAAGAAATTTCCCCAAAAGTGGAACAGAATGAAAGAGAAATAGAGATAATGGGAGAGAAAATGAGCATATTAAAGGGCCAGCTCAGGAGGTCCAGCATTTAACTGTTAGGAATACTAGACAGATTCTGAGAAAATGGAGAGGATAATTAGCAAAGAAATAATAGAAGAAAATTTCCCAGAACAGAGTGGTTGGTTTTCAGATTGAAGGGTCATTAAAGGCCTAAGGCCTATATGATCATAATGTTTCAGACACCAGAAATTAGAGGTTCCTAAATGCTTCTAGGAAGGAAGCAGCAGAGGGGCCACCGTCAGTGGATTGCAGGCAGTCTCCTGGGGAAGAAGTTAAGTCATAGATTATTTGATACACTTGCTCATTTGACAAGTAATAGTAATAGATGGTCTTCCATTCTGTTGAATCATAAAGAAAACTTATAAGACCTTAGAAAAGAGGGAAAACCAAAAATGAAGAAAAGCATAAAGTTGCCCAAGAAAGGAAACCACCATCGAGTCCTGTTGCAGGTGTGAATGTGTCTTACTTATTGTTGTGGAAATAGAAAATATTGATTGACTTTTCAAAGTTGATACAAGTCCATTATGGGGAGGCAAAGCTATGGGCGAAGACATGCCATAATAGGAAGTCAGTGGACAAGATCAGAAATTGTTTTGTCAAAAAGCAGAGTTAAAAAAAGAGAAAGAAAAAACAGTAGCTGTCTGCCTTATGTGGGCTGCTGTTGGTATTTATCGCAAGGATGCCTAAAGGAACGCCCCAGGGGGATGGTGAAGTTCTTATTTGGGGTGGCAGTTTGGTTACACAGTCCCATGCATAGCTCTGAAGTCACGGACTGGTGTGCTGTAAAGTTTTTCTTAAAAGGAAAAAGAAAAGAACCACAAGCAAATCCTGAACTCTAATGATATGCATGGTGAAGTGTTCAGGGATGACTAACGTGTACTCTTATCTACAACTTACTTGGAAATGTACTAAAAGAGGGAGTGACAGATGGACAGAAGCATGGAAAATTAGAAAGTTATGTGATAGAGCAGTGTCATGAAATATTAATTGGAGAATTAGATGGTGGGCATACGAATGTCTGCTGTAAATCCAACTTTTTTATATATTAGAATTTTTTGTAATGAAATGTTATGAAAAGAGTAGGAGTATGAGTATGTCACTTAGATGAAGGGATGTAAACACCAGGAGAAACAGCCTAGGGTTGAAAGTGGTTGACGCTGGAGGATGGGAAAGGGTTGTGAGCAGATCCTGCTGCCTTTCCTGTAAAACCTCTTGATGTGATTTGATCTTTAACTTTTGTGTATCTGTCACTTTGGTCAAAGAAACTAATTTATAAAGGAAAGAAAGGACATATTTACGGATAAGTATTTTTAAGATGAGAAGTACACAAAAGTTGCAGGGCGTGTGAAAGCCAAGAACAGGGTGCTCTAAGACAGGAGGGTGCTGGGGAGGTGGACAGTCACGAAGGCCCGGGGCAGGAACCCAGAGAAGGTCAGTGGGCCTAGGTGTGTGTGTGGGGTGGGGGGGGGTGGGATGGGGAGGGAAGGGAGAGGAGGAAGAAGAGGCAGGAGATGAGGGGGAGGAAGAAAAGGAGGAGGAGGGGCAGGTGGACGGGGAGAGGCAGGATGGCTGCCCCCACATTTGCAGCCTCAGGTAGAAAGCCCCGGTGACCTGGACTGCCTGGACCTTGGGCAGGAGAGGGCTCATAGCTGTTTGCTTATTGCAGTTGCTGTTCTCTTGTCTTCCACCAGTTTTTTAAATGGTCTGTTTTATGGAGACCCAGGGAAGGTTTTCAGACCTTATCTTATATTTTCAGGTTACAAAGGTTGGAGACGGGAGCAATGAGACCTTGGTTATGGTACCTGGGGGAGGGGGTCCCCAGAGGAAGCCTCCTGTCTGCACCACAGCCCTGAGGTCTCCTCGACATTTCTGCTTGGAGGGTTGGCTATTTGATGTCCTCTCGGGCGACTGTTGCCCCGCAAAGCTCCACCCACGTAGTAATGACTCATCATCCAGGGGCATTAGGCTGAGAACCTGGGAACAGGTGCCCCCTCCACTACTCTTGAGCAAGACCGAGGTCCTCATCCCTAGCAGCACTTCACAGGTTCCCTCTCTCAACCCAGATGAGACCCTGTCGGTGGGGACAGGACATCCTAATCAGAGGGCAGAAGAATCAGAAAAGAGGAGTGTAGAGGACATGGGGAGAATTCGGCTGAGTCATGCTGGAAACGCAGAATTTTCCCATCCGGAAAGTGGAGGGGGCTGGGGCCCTCCTTGAGACAGGGAGAAGCTGAGACAAAGGCAAGGAGGCTCTTTGCCCCCCTGGGGAAGGGGCTCAGCGGTGCCTAGGTGGGCTGCAGGCTTGCTGAGAGAGCTGCCGCGGGAGCCCAGGGAGCAGGAGGTGCTCCAGGTCCGGGAGTCGGGCCTGAGAGACAGCCATGTACCTCTGGCTGGCAGGTGCCCACCCCTGGTGACAGTGAATGGCACCAGGCAGGGACGCCCAGGGCTCTGGCACGGAGCCGGCAGCTGCCACGGCAAGGTTTTTATGCTAATGCCACTTGTCAGGCTGGCAGCACTCGGGGCATCTGGACTTGACAGGAAAGCAGCTGGGTCCCCTGGGTTGCGTTTCCCCGGAGCCCCTCCCAGGTCCCCAGAGATGCCCAGCAAGAGCTTGGCACTGACTCCAGGAGGGGGAGGGCCGGTGGCTGCAGAGGGGAGGGGGACTGCGGGGCTCCACGAGAGGAAATGCCACCTCCTTGGAATACCACGCACTCTAAAGTGGGACCCCGACAGCTAGAATGGATGGCACAACTGGGCTTCCCAGTGAGGAGGGAGCAGAGGGCCCATCCTAGGTCAGCCAGTCCGGCCCGGGGAACGTGAGAGGAGGCACTGATGTGGGGGACAGTACACGGCACCGGAGAGAAAGGCCTCGTCAGGGTCCTGTCGCCGTCACCACGCGACCTTGGTCACGTAGCGGCACCTCTGTGCGCTCCCCTCCCCCTCTGTGAACTGCTGGTGAAGGACGAGGCTCAGATGCACTCAGTAATTTAGCATATAACCACTGAATAGTTACTTCTTAGGTACCAAGCCCTAAGTTATATGATATAAAGACGAGTAAGTATATTCCTGACTTCAGATCGATTGGGGTTCTTATAGGGAGGGTGAGACATTCCTCAGATCTCACGGTCCAGGACTTGGGTGCCAGGTCTCCAGGGGTCACAGGTGAGGGTGTACCTCATTGACCTTGAGCCCAGAATGGCCATCCTGTCAGTAGACACTAGGTGCTTAACCTGGGCCTGAGGTCTATGAGATTCCTGAAAGTCACCTTCAAAGCTAGTAAAGACTCATCATCGGGGGCTTTAGGCACAGAATCCTAACCGGCACAACCTGTGGGGGAAACCTGCATTCTGCCTTTTTCCATGGGAGACCAGTCGTTGAGTCATTCAGTCATGTCCGACTGTTTGCAATCCCTTGGACTGCAGCATGACAGGCTTCCCTGTCCTTCACAGTCTCCTGGAGTTTTCTCAAACTCATGCTCATTGAGTCGATGATTTCATCCAACCATCTCATCCTCCTCTGTCACTCTCTTCTTCTCCTGTGCTCAATCTTTCCCAGCATCAGGGTCTTTTCCAATGAGCTGGCTCTTCGCATCAGGTGGCCAAAGTATTGGAGCTTCAGCTTCAGCATCAGTCCTTCCAGTGAATATTCAGGGTTGATTTCCTTTAGGATTGACTGCTTTGCCAGGAGCCTTGGCAGCCTGAAAAAGCACTGAACTTGGAGTTTGGAGAAGGAAATGGCAACCCACTCCAGTATTCTTACCTGGATAATTCCATGGACAGAGGAGCCTGGCGGGCTACAGTTCATAGGGTCACAAAGAGTCAGACACGAATGAGCGACTAACACTTTCACTTTCTGGAGCCCAGAGACCCGTTTCCAGTTCCCAGAAGCAGTATGACCGCAGGCAAGAAGGGCTCTTCCTGTTTCTGAGTTTCCATTTTTCTAGTGGTAAAATAAACCCCATCCATCTTAAGAACTCATTGCTCTCTAAATGCAGAGCACGCTTCCTGACCTTTCCGGGAAGTAATCTTGCCCCCAAGTCTGCCTGGCTCCTAACGGCAGAGCCAGCCAGCAAGCCACCAGCAGGTGGGACCCTCAGGAACGCCTGATGGGTACCAATGTATGCTTACTCATCACCCATCCAGCCATCTACAGCATCCTTGAGACACGTGGGGCAGTTTCCTGTAATTGTTTTATGGATGGTTCTCTCAGCATTGTGTCTGGCCATAAAATATACTCCCTTAATAATCTCCAAGGAACTGCCAGGCCTTCCAGGCTATAACTCCGAACCCCCGGCCCCTCCTGCCTGGCCTGACACCTTGTTTGGTGAATCTGATTTGATTTGGATCTTAAATCTGTTCTAACTGCCTCAGAGCAGTAGCCACAGGGAGGGGGGTGGGTGTGGGGGAGAGGAAGATGGTTGCTGAGAATTATGACTCAAGCCCATTAGGAAGGGATGACCGCTTAGCACAGCCTCTTCTAAATCACGCCTGAGGAGACTGTCACAGAATCCAGAGGAGGCCTGCAGTTGGCAGGCAGGGAAAGTGGCCGGGAGGTGGCAAGGCTGGGGACTGGCTCAGCCTGGCCCGGCTCCCCTCCATCCTTAGGGGTCCCCACATTCTTCTTTGGCCTTCCAGTGACTTCTGTGTCCTAGACACTCTTTCTCAGCCTTATCTAACAATTTTTCCTCCCTTGTGGAATTTCAAGACGTGTGTGTGTGTGTGTGTGTGTGTGTGTGTGTGCTCAGTCATGTCTGATTCTTTGTGACCCTATGGACTGCAGGCCCCAGGCTCCTCTGCCCAGAGGATTCTCCAGGCAAGAATACTGGAGAGGGTTGCCATGCCCTCTTCCAGGGGAGCTTCCCCACCCAGTGATGGAACCCCTATCTCTTGCATTGCAGGCAGATTCTTTACTGCTGAGCCACTGGGGAGGCTGGACTTCCAAGGAGTTGGTAGCAAAAGGCCGAGAGCTACAGGGGACGAGTGTGGCAAGGACACAGACTCTAGTCCCTGTGAGAAGCTAAGTCACCGGCTGCCCCTCTGCAACCTCACCGCCTTTCCTTCCATGAAATAGCTGCTGAAGAAAGATGGCGCGTGGAAACGCTTGCCGGCTCTTCTTCTCAACTGTCGGCTAGTGCGGAGGGCCCTGGTCACTCCCTGCTCTGGGAGCTCTTATTCATCCTCTCTCCTCTCCTATAGCAGCCCCTCCTCTAGCGGACCCTTCCCTGTCCTCCTGGGGAAAAGTGATCCTTCCGTCCCCCTCTCTTTTCTCTTAGCATTTAGGCCAAAAGAAAGCTTGGTGCAGTTGGCCGAGGGCCTGGACTCTGAAACCAGCCTGCCTAGATTTGAATCAAGATTCTACCATGAGTGACCCTGGATGGTGACCTCGCCTCCCTGTGCCTCTGTGTCCTTCACTCTTAAGTTGCGAGATAATGAGAGTGCATGTCTCCTAGGATCATTGTGAGAATTAACCACATATAGCTCTCAGAGCAGAGCCTGGTACGTAGTAGGAGCTTAATAAATGTTAGCTGCTGCTCTTGTCATTTATTAATATTTCCTGGGGTGGGTAGCGGGGTGAGAGTTCATGGGCCTAGGAAGTATGTCGCATGTTCAATTTCCTCTTGACTGTGTCTTTCCATGTGCTATTCAAGGACTACGAGGGAAAGAGAAGTGAGGAGGGAAGGAGGATGGGAAAGTCATTGAGGATGGGATTAGGAGAGACACAAAGACCCCAAGGCAGCTTGCTGCACGGTGCTTCCATTCTGGCTGGGCAGCCAGGACAGCCTTCACAGGGAGAACGTTCAAGTCAAGCCGCAGAAATTTAAAGACTGGATCCTGGGGGGCAGGGGCAGGGGGATGGCTCATCAGCATCTGGAGTTCAAAGAGATAGTAACAAGAGATTAGAGAGGACCCAGACACCCCCAGACACCACTGTAGGGAGTGCCTGTGGTCCAAAGAGCTATTAATTCAAAGGACTATGTAGTTCCACAATTCACTGCATTTACCCTAAACTAATCTTCCCAAGCTTTGACTCATACTTAAGATTTCCTAGGTGACTCTGGTCCCTGAGTATTAACCCATCTTTTAGTGTTAGTGTCTAGAGATTTGAAAAAGTCACAAATTTTTTTTTTTTTTTCCCTTAGACCAGGAAGGGCCTTAGGAACCAACTCATTTACCCTGTTATCTTATAGAAAGGGAAAAGTTTGGAGAGTTGAAATGGCTTCCCTATGTCCACTGAGCTTCTCTCTAAATGTGTCCCTGTGTTTCTTGCCCTTGAATCCTTATCCCCACATTGGTGGGGGGATATGGAAATCATTCTTCCTGTTTTGGAAAATTGAAATGAAGCATTGAGACCCAGATGGATGAAGTGGTTTACCCCAAAGCACAAAACAGGTCAGCCACAGGACAACCTGAAACAGGGGTTCTGATCCCCTCCACTAGGTCTTTCCCTTTCCCCTCTCACTCAAACCCAACCAGCCCCACTGTCAAAAAACAAAGAACACCTCTGACTGTGTGCAGCTGTGACTTCCCGGAGTGGAGCCGGGGATGGTGCAGCCCAAGATGCTCCACACTCCTGGGATGGGCCTCCCTCCCCGCCTCCACCATGCACCAGGCAGAGGAGCTGGCCTTCCACACCACCCTCTGTCAGCTGCTCCTCTAAGCAGAACACTCCGCAGCCCGAGAAGGAGCCTCTTGTGCCAGGGAGGCTCCAAGTCTGTATCAGGAGGATTTTCATAAACACAACTGTCTGTGTCTGGGCAGCCATGTGGAAAGTTGCAATATAACCCACTGATGTCATGTGGCAGGGGAAACAAGATTTCCAGAGGAGCCGCGCTGCTCTTTCCAACCTCAGTGTGGAGCAGAATCCCAGACAGGCTTCTGAAAGAAAGGGAAGGAAAAAAAACACCTGCAACAAATTACAAAACAAAACCCCGATTCCAAGGTCTTGGAGGGAGGGTAGGGAGCGGGGCTGGGGATTGTAGGGGGGCTGTAGTTGCTGGGGAGGAACAGCTGAGTGGGGCCTGGGGGCAGTGCAGGGTCACCCCCAGCTCCTGAGGCCTTCCTGGGATGGCGGGGGCAGCCTGAAGCAGGGAAGCTATGCCATTCCACACGTGCTGAGTTCTCCCTGCTGTCCGTCACCTCAGACCCCTGGACTTCGGAAATCTCCTCTTTCCTCTCACCTCAGGCAGGATCCACTCCTCGCCCCGACAGACACTAGGTCTCCTGGTTCTTTTCTTTCTGGAGTGTAATTGCTCTACACCGTTGTGTTCGTCTCTGCTGTACAATGAATGAAGTGAGTCAACTCTAAGCATACATATATCTGGGCTCCCCAGGTGGTGCCAGCACTCAAGAACCCACTTGCCAGCAATGCAGGAGATGTGGGTTTGATCCCTGGTTTGGGAAGATCCCCTGGAGGAGGACTTGGCAATCCACTCCAGTATCCTTGCCTGGAGAATCCCATGGACAGAGGAGCCTGGCGGGCTGCATATCATGGGGTCTCAAAGAGTTGGACACAACTAAAGCGACTTCCTGTGCATGGTCCTCTTGGACCTCTCTCCCACCCCTCCGCCATCCCACCCACCTAAGTCATCACAGAGCTCAGAGCCTAGCTCCCCGGTTCTCTAGAGCTCCAGATTTCTGCAAGCCATTCTACACTGATCCCAGGATAGCATCTGAAGTTGAACTCAGATTCATTCTGCTGCAGTTTAAACACAGTCCTAGTACTCCCCTAGCCAGGACCCCCAAGAAGAGACAGTGGATGAGGGGAGGGGGTGTTCTCACCTTCTCTGTTAGCATTTCATATAATGTTACCTTCCTCCTCCCCTGCCTCCACTGGCTGGCAGACCTTGGCCAGGTCATTTAACTTCTCTGGGTTGCAGCTTTCTCTTTTCTAAAATGCAGAAGCAGAGAGTATATGATATTTAAATTTCCTTGTAGCTCTGGAAGCCACCATCTGCACCGAAGGAGTAGCAGGGTAGTGCAGATTACCTGCAGGATATTTGCAGCTTTATTAACACTTACTGGGATTTTTTCCAATTATAAAAGTAATCATTCTAATTGCAAAAAACATGAAAACCAAGAGTATGCATTAAAAAAAAAAAAACTGCCTCCAAAAGACTTTTGAAAAGTGTTATTTCCATCTTTAGTCTTTGCATCTTCTTATATTAATATTTTTTAATAAAAATACTATGCTATAAAAATGCTCTATAGTCTGTACTTTAATCACTTTGGAATGAATTGTAAACATTTTCTTATATTGATATTCTTCTACAACATGACATTTTCTTATATTTGTGGTTTTTCTTATGATTTCTAATATTGAGGCAAATTGCAAATGAAGAAATACAAAGGGCCAATAAACACATGAAAACAATTTCACCTCAACAAGAGTCAAAGAAAAGAAATGAGATGTTATTTTTACACATCATATTAGCATAGGTTAAAAAAAATTGCTAGAACCTACTTTGTTAACTGGAGAGACAAATGGACAGCATTTTAGACAACTGGAAGGGAGAAAAATCTATCTGGACTTTTATGTATCAAAATATAAAATATGTCTGATTATTTACTTAGCAATTCTATTTCTAGGAACTTACTCTGAGAGGTATCACCCATGTGAAAAGATATAAGCAGAAGGATGTTTGATGAAGCACTGTTTATAACAGCAAAATTTTAGTGACAGCCTAAACGAAATGTCAGTCAATGGGGGAATAGTTCCAATGAATGTGAAACACAGTGTTCAGTCATTAAAAATGATAATACAGCTTTATGCGGGACTGTAGCCCCCAGGCTCCTCTGTGCATGGGATTTCCTAGGCAACAATGCTGGAGTGGGCTGCATTTTTTTCCAGGGGATCATCCCAACCCAGGAACTGAACCCACATCTTCCATATTGGCAGGAGGATTCTTTACCACTGAGCCACCAGGGAAGCCCCAGCTTTATACGTGTTGACTTAGAACGATGTCTGACATTTTGTGAAGCAAGAAGAAATCACAGAACAGAACAGCATGCAAAATCTGAGTCCATTTATGTAAAGTTCCGCACACAAATCTGTATGTATCTTAGATAACTAAATGCCTAAAGCATTGTAGTCTTCTAAGAGGAGGGGCTTAAAGGTTGCAATCTGGTTGGAACAGAGGGATGGGCAAAGGATGAGGGTCCACTTTGAAGCCACATTTGCTAACCAACCATCAAGTTTTTGCAGTTATTTGTTTTGTTTTTCTTAGAATGTATGTCCTTTGAGGATGGCAGGGAGAGAGAGTGATGGAGATTACAAACTCTGCCATCTGCCGAGTGGTGTTGACCAAAATATTAATAGTGATTATCTCTTGGAGGTGGGATTTGGAATGTTTTAATTTCTTCTTTGAAATTTTACTATTACTCAAACATTTTACAAAAAAAAAATATTTTGTAACATTTGCTGTTAGGGGAGGCTCACAAGAGCTGATTTATTTCTTTATTTTGCAGTATCTAATAGCCTGAATTTCTGTGACCTGCCTATCTAAGTCTGCAATCTGATTAACTTTCCTCTCGTTCCTTGAAGAATTTCAGACACCTTTTCCAGGTGGACACAAGCCCATGGGAACTCCATACTCACAATCTACTGGCATTGTACCCTAAGCCCGCAGCCCCCCACCATCAGAAGGAGGCTGTTCAAACCTCTTCTGCCCCGGCTGACCATGGCCCTCTCACCTTCCTCCACCACTGTTTCTTCAGATTTATCCCTTGGATTCTGATCCCACCACTGAGCCCCATCAGAGGTGGAAATCCTCACCATCAACTCTGCTCCTCACCTCAGCTCTGCACTGATAACACTAACCTGGCATCCGACCTTGTTCTGTCTTTCATCTTTGACTTTGCTTCCTCCTGGAAGGTTCAAGTCACCCTACCATGCTGTTGTTTAGTCACTAAGCCGTGTCTGACTCTTTTGCAATCTCATAGATGGTAGCCCACCAGGCTTCTTTGTCCATGGGATTTTCCAGGCAAGAATACTGGAGTGCATTGCCATTTCCTCCTCCAGGGGATCTTCCTGACCCAGGGATTGGACCTGCTAGTTGTGACAATGCCCCAACCTATGTGATTCACAGTTCCAAAAACATCTACTGAGCACTCATGTGCCCAGCCTATGGCCAGGGCTTGTAAACACAGAAACCATGAGCATTGGTTCCCTACTTTTGAGGGGAGTTCAGAGGATTAGATGTGACTAAGGGAAAGCTACTATGACAGTAGCCGACACTGAAGGCTTGTTACTGCTTGGTACAGCTCTGTGTGCTTTGTGTGTATCATCTCACTTTACCCTCAGAATAGAAGTAAGCACTATTTTTACACCCATTTTAAAGAGGAGGAAACTGAGGCATAGAGGTAGTTTCCTCAAGGTCACAGAGAGCTAAGGAGCAGATCATGTAATCCAACTCCAGAGGCATGAGTCTTAAAAACCATGCTCTATGAAAACAAAAGGTGCCAGTTGCTAAGCAATAGACCTACATAAAAAGGGCTGCTGTGCCAGGCAAAACAAAACGGAAGTGACTCAGAAAACTAAAACAAGAATTACCATACGATCCAGCAGTCTCACTCCTGGGCATATACACGAATGAAACTATAACTCAAAAAGATACACACACCCCAGTGCTCATAGTGACAGGATTCACAATAACCAAGAAACAACCGAAATGTCCATCGACAGACAAATGGATAAAGCAGAGATGGTACATACACAATGGAATACCACTCAGCCAGAAAGCTGTGGTACACATACACAATGGAGTATTACGCAGCCATTAAAAAGAATACATTTGAATCAGTACTAATGAGGTGGATGAAACTGGAGCCTATTATACAGACTGAATGAAGTAAGCCAGAAAGAAAAACACCAATACAGTATACTAACACATATATGTGGAATTTAGAGAGATGGTAATGACAACCCTGTATGCGAGACAGCAAAAGAGACACAGATGTATAGAATGGACTTTTGGACTCTGCGGGACAGGGAGAGGGTGGGATGATTTGGGAGAATGGCATTGAAACATGTATACTATCATGTAAGAAACAAATTGCCAGTCTAGGTTTGATACAGGATACAGGGTGCTTGGGGCTGGTGCATGGGGATGATCCAGAGAGATGATATGGGGTGGGAGGTGGGAGGGGGGCTCAGGATTGGGAACTCATGTACACCCGTGGTGGATTCATGTAGATGTATGGCAGAACCAATACAGTATTGTAAAGCAAAATAAAGTAAAAATAAAAATTTTAAAAAAAGAACAAAGCAATGCCACCTGCAGCTACATGGATGCAACTGGAGAGCATCAGACTAAGTGAAGTAAGTCAGAAAAAAGACAAGTAACATGATATCACTTACATGTGAAACCTAGAATACAGCTCAAATGAACTTATCTACAAAACAGAAACAGACTCACAGACATAGAGGAGAGATTTGTGGTTGCCAAGGGGAAGAGAGCAGGGAGAGAGATGGACTGGAATTTGGGGCTGGTAGATGCCTACCTTTAGAACAGATAAACAGCAAGCTCCTAGTGTAGCACAGGGAAGTATATCCAATCTCCTGGAATAAACCATACATGAAAAGAATATTTTAAGAAAAGAATGCACAGATGTGTAAAACTGAGTCACTTGCTATACAGCAGAGATTGGCACAACACTATAATTCAACGATACTTCACTTAAAAAATTAAAGTATATGGGAGACCCAAAAAAGTGAAAAGGGCTGTAGGAGTTCAGTAAAAATGAGTCATGGATTCTTCTGCTTTCAGACTCTTGGCTGGCATAAGACTGACATGCAACCAGCTTCCTCTTTGCTGCTCACGTAACCAAACGTCTGCTTTTATCTCTGCCCAGGTGTGACACCTTGCTTATGACTTACACTCCATGTCTTTCTGAGTGACTGACATCTGCAGGGCTAACCTGCAGCTCTGTGTCCACCTGGACTGGGCTGGCAGGCCGGGACCCTGTTCCATATCATCTCAGACCCAGCGGGCCAACTGCCCCATCCTCAGGGCACAGAGACACAGATGGCCCAGAGTCCTCCCATCTGGGGTCTCACCTTCTTCCCAACGCTCCATGAGCCCTCCAGTGGGGGCTCCAATGGGGGAAGGGCTGATGAACATCCCTCCGTGGCCATTCTGCTTCTATTAGTAGGCCACATTTTCTGTAATGACAGTGCTCCGGAAAAGTTTTGTTCAAACAAAATATTTGTACATTGAATCCCATTTAGAATATATTAGAATAATAAGCTACAATGCAAAAATCAGACACAGTGGCACTAACTAGCATTAAGTATATACCAAGTGCCAGGTACTTTGCTTGTAATATCCAGGTACTACGCTTGTAATTCTTAGAGCACCCCAGCAAGGAGGAACTACGTTCATTATTGTTGTTGTTGTTCAGTCACCAGTCATGTCCAACTCTTTGCAACCCTATGCACTGCACACCTAGCACGCTAGGCCTCCCTGTCCCTCACCATCTCCCAAAGTTTGCCCAAGTTTATGTTCATTGCCACAGTGATGCCACCCAGCCATCTCATCCTCTGACGCTTTTTTCTCCTTTTGCCTTCAATCTTTTTCCATTATTGGACAAAGAAATGGCACCCCACTCCAGTACTCTTGCCTGGAAAATCCCATGGACAGAGGAACCTGATAGGCTACAGTCCATGGGGTTACAAAGAGTTGGACACGACTGAGTGACTTCTCTTTCACTTTTTCCATTATACCCAAATGAAAAGCATTAGGTCCAGAGAAGTTAGTTGACTTACCCAAGGTCACACAGCAAATGAGCAGCAGAGCCACCACTCCTGGCCAACACTCAGTCTAAACCATCTAAACTGAGTCTAAACTCAGCGGATTCTTAGGCAAACAGTCTCTCAGGGGTGCAAGCTTTCTAAGTTCCAAGTTGTGTTTTGTCACAAGAGGACAAACCTGACTTTCTTGATCTCATCTTCAGCCACCAGGCTGACGTGAAAGGAAATGAGTCACGCTGGATAGTTCCAGGGAAGACATAATAGAAATTTCTCCCCAGCATCCCCCAGAAGGGGAAGCTCTAGAGCCCCTCTATCTCCACCCTATCTTGTGTGTGCACACGCAAACGCACACACACATATACACATGCACACACATGCATGCATACACATGTGCACACACAAGCACATATATACCTATGTATCTTCCTGGTCCAGCCCATGACTGTCTCCTTTGACCAGACAGCTGCCTGGGTACACCCAGGGCAGAGTCACCAAGGAGCCAGGGCCATCAAGAGCGAGGGAGCTGAATAAAAGCAGCTCATGCTATACCTATGATACGCAGCTTTGGCAGTAATAAACACTGCAGCTGAGTATTCCCGTGAGGATTCCCTAATGGCGAAGATGGATGCACTCCAGAGCAACCCCAGGGGTTTTACACGCAGCTCTGACTAAACTCCCTATAAAATCAATCCCTCCTTTTCACCACTTGTGACAGGGTGTTCTAATATTAATCCACTCTCCTTGTCAGTCAGCTCCCCCAACAAAGGCTTTAATGATCTTTAACCAGGCATAATCAACGCTACACACTCCAGCAGAGACTTCCTGGACCCAGGCAGCTCCCCTACCCCCAACAGCAACTGGCTGGAAGTTCCCAGGGGGACAAAGGCAATCCCCTCAGCCCCCCTGAGCCGCAGGATGGACTGTATAGGAGGAGGGCAGCCCCCCGTGAGGACAGGGGCGGCGGGTCAGTGGGCTCAGGCTGCTCGGCGGGTGGGGGGGTGCAGGCCCCGCGGTCTCCTCCACAGGCTGCCTGTGGTCCTGAGATGCCGATTCTTCCGGCCGCGCCGGCTCTGCAAGTCTGCCTCTAGCGCGGTCGTCAAGGGCGTCTCCTCCGGACCTCTCTAGGGGAGGCGGGGCCTGGGTGGAGCACCCTGGCAGCTGGAGAAGGAGCACGGAGCGTGTGGTTGGCCCTCTGTTCCTGAGCGCACCCGCCCCCCCCCCGGCCTGCCCAGACCTGACACCCTCCCCTTCCTCCCCGACCCCCGCTTTCTCCCTCCTTCTTGTTTCCCTGGACCCTCCACGCTCCTCACGGCCCCCCAGAGGAGAGTGGCAGGAATAAAGGCAGATGGGGCCGGGGGTCGGTGGCAGACACACTGTACAGAGCCGGAGGCCCCCGGGCTGAGGGCATACACCTTCTGGGTAGACCCGGAGGGTCTCCTGCAACAAAGGCCTTAGTCGTTCTCGTCTAAATCCATCTCTGCGTCTTCAAGGCTGCATAGTGTTTATGGGAGCCACGCAGGAGCCCTGCACCAGCTCTGGGGCAGCTCTCAGAACTTGTGGCGCACATACAGGCCTGTCAGGGAGGCAGCTGGGCAAGCTGCCTGGCAGCCTCGCTGAAACCTCCCAGCAAAGTCCCTCGGGCGACATCAGAGTCCCTCGGGCAAGTCGGAGCCTGGAGTTTGGCCTCTGACTTCAGGAAACAAACTGGCCTGAGCTGCTTAATGCAGCCTCCCTCCTGTTCAGGCCCACGAGGAGCAGTCCTTCCCTGCCGGGTGGTGTCTGGCTTCTCCGTGGCCCCGAGCACCCCCGAGAGCTGCGTGAAGTTTGGGGGAGCAAAGAGATGCCTTCACTATTTTCTCATTAGAACTGAGTTTACTTTGCTCACACTACCAGTATATTGGTACAATGGGTATGTGCGTGCTCAGTCGCTTCAGTCGTGTCTGACTCTCTGCAACCCCACGGATTGTAGCCCGCCAGGCTCCTCTGTCCATGGGATTCTCCAGGCACAATATATTGTACTTAACTTGAGAAAAATGGGACGATATTAAAAAGCAGAAGAGGAGGCCGTGACCTCCAGCAAGCACTGCTTACATCCGAATGCATTGCCTCCCAAAATTTTTATTTTCTTACAGTTGTTGAATTCAGTTTTGCCCTTGGACTTATACCAGAGACCTGCCTGTGTTGTTTTGCCTGTGGGAACCCACCTCCCACCCCCGCCCTGGTCCTGTATTGAGGAGGGGAGCTTATGATTCTTACTCATGATTTATTGGGTGATCAGAGGCCCTTTCATTAATGCTGTGCCTTCGAGTCCTCAATTATAAAAAAAGGAGATAATAATAGCACTGCCCTCATAGGGTAGCCATAAGGATTAAACGTTTTTGTATATGCAAAGTACTTAGAATACGTCTCTAGCATAAATGTGAAATATATGTGGCAGTAGCGTCACCGATAGGATTGTTATTATTATCACTACTGCTGCTATCTGCACTTCCTTCCCTGTTTAGAGTGGGGAGTAGGGGCCAGCACCCCCTTTTCCCAGCAACCGTGGCTTCCACAGGGGAAGTCCAAGCACCCAGATGTGTAACAGGTAGGCAGGTAGCCCGAGAGAAAGTCACTCTGGGAGGACAGAAAGCAAAACATCACTGGTCCAGGACTCTGCCTCTCCTGGGGTGACAGGGAGGGGTATGGCTACCACGCCTCATGTGAGATCTTCTTGCCTGCGCAGCTCTGTGCTGGTACCTAAGTGGCCAGCAGCGCTCCTTTCCCACCTTCACTCAGCGCAGATTATTAATCCAGCGTCTCACTCCCCTCCAGCGAGCCCAGCCCAAACAGCAGACTATTTCTCACCCCCACAGTCCAGTGGGCTCCTCCCATACACCAGGGCTGGCTTTCCAAAGGATGCCTACTTTCCAGTCCTCCTACAGACCTGAAAGGTTTCTGACTTAGGCCATGAGAATATAAGAACATCCCTGGAAAGAACCCTTGTTGCTGCTGTTGTTGGTTAGTCACTAAGTCATGTCTGATTCTTTGTGACCCCATGGACTGTAGCCTACCCTGCTCCTGTGTCCATGGAATTCTCCAGGCAAGAATACTGGAATGGGGTTGCCATTTCCTTCTCCAGGGCATCTTCCAGACCCAGAGATCAAACTCATGTCTCTTATTTTGCAGGTGGATTCTTTACCACTGAGATGCTAGGGAAGCCCCTCAAATAACAGCTCATGATGATAACAGTTCATATTTGTTCAGCATTTACTGTGTGCCAAGTGACAGTCGCTCAGTTATGTCTGACTGTTTGAGACCCCATGGCGTGCAGCCCACCAGGCTCTTCTGTCCATGGAATTCTCCAGGCAAGAATACTGGAGTGGGTTGCCATGCCCTTCTCCAGGAGTTCTTTCTGAACCGGGCATTGAACCTGGGTCTCCTGCATTGCCGGCAGATTCTTTACCGTTGAGCCACACTGTGTGTCAAGCCCTTTGCTAAATAATTTATATGTGTTATCTCATTTCATCCTCACAACAAGACATGAGCTAGGAACCATCTTTATCTCTATTTTACAGTTGAAGCCTCAGCTTGGAGAGCTTGAGTCTGCCCAGGATTGACACCCAAAAGCCACCGAGGGGACTTAACCTGACTATGGAGAGACTGCTGTTCATTATGGGGAAACGCTACTATGAACTTTTAAGTTTCCTACAGCTATTCTAAGGGGAAGCCCGATGCTGTTGTTAATTTGAATGAATGAAGAGTCAGTTTGGATCATGTAAGGTCTGTGTGTGTATATATATACACAAATGGAACCCAGAAAGAGTAAATTACTTTGCATGGCCACATGGCTAGAAAGCCATGGAGCCTGAGGCAGGACCCCAAACACCCCGATTTCATGTTCTTTCTGTGCTGTTCACCTTTTGTCCCTTCCAGAGAGAACCTGGCCCCGGGCAGACACCAAGCCCCACACTCTGGTGTTCCTTGCACTGTACCCAGCACAGCCAGTGCACACAGTGGGTGCTCACTCAATCTCTGGGAGTGAATGGATGTGAACCTTCTGCAGGAGAGTCGGCAGCACTCACTCAACGGCTCCCCCGACCTTCTGATGGCTGGTTGTGGGTCATTCATCTGTGAACGGAAACAAGCTTGTGCAGAAGCTGTCGATACTGTGGGCCAGGGCCCAGCCTGGCGCCTCAACTCTGAAAATCTTAGTGTCCCTGGACCCTGTTCTTTCTCTGCCTTCTCCACCAAGCCCACCCACTCCTTTTCCTTCTTTCCCTCCCTGTCCTCCCCCTAAAAACACAGGACATTCCCGGTCCAAGTCAGTGTCCCTGGAGAAGCGAACGTTGTCTGAAAGAATCCAGGAGAGTCTGATTTTTGTGTGTGTGTGTGTGGTGTTGATGCCTGATTTCCTCTGGGCACTGCCTAATTTCTCTCATTCCCAGGTTGGTGACTTCTTGCCTGCTGCCTGACAGAGGATGTCCCTACGACCCTGGACTAGAGGCAGGCGGCCTGAGCAAGACTTCCAGCAGAGCATGTCTGGGTGATGGTAACCATGCATTTTTTATTGAGTAAGAGAGTTAATGGGCATGTAAAACATACACAACTTGTCAGCCTGTTAGCTGCTACCATTGCCACGGCCGCTCTCCCGCCTCGGGCTCAACTAAATTGCTCATCGCCTTGCTCTTTTCTGCCCTCTCCCACTCCTTGTTTTTTTTTTCCCCCAAAGTCTCTCTCTCTCCCCAACCTGTACCTCCCTCCTTCCCCGAACTGCTGAAGAATCCCATTTTTATTTATTTATTTTTAATCACTTTCAATTTGGGCAACCAATTTGAGAGAAGACTTAACCTTGAAGGCTTGACTGCCCCTACCCAGGCAATGCTCTGTCTTCAGTTCCTGC
Source organism: Budorcas taxicolor (assembly GCF_023091745.1). Taxonomy (NCBI): domain Eukaryota; kingdom Metazoa; phylum Chordata; class Mammalia; order Artiodactyla; family Bovidae; genus Budorcas; species Budorcas taxicolor. Next base: position 26,273,767 of record NC_068924.1, read on the forward strand.
CCAGGAAGCTGGGGATCAAGGACAAAGGCAGCCCAGAGTGAGCTTCCACCCACGGAGGAGGCAGCTAGTCCAGAGCACTTGCCAGATGCGGGGCATGGATGCCCGCATGGATATGCCTCCATTGTGCACACATGATCAATTGCCCTCATTGCCACACCACTCCTGCTGCAGTGCCACCCTCGGCAGCCTGGGTCCTCCACCTGCCCAGACCCCCAAAACCCCAGCCTGGATGCACACACACTCAGCCATCGGCTTCCTCATGTTCAGACCCCAATAGCTTCAAAAAATTCCAAACCCCACACAGGTTCTCCTGTGTACATACATACACACTTGAAAGAGCCCACAGCTGGGTGCTACAAAATAGCCCACTCTCTGCATCCCTCCCCGAGGGGCAATCTCAAGCCTGGACACACGCTTCCCTCTCTCTCTCACACGTACGTGCATGGTCTCAACCGCACATGTCTTTAGGCGCACCCTCAAGTCCACACGTGGATTCACTGCCTTCAGACACTCCATCGCAAGGCCATTATTCGTGTGCATCCCCACGCATGTGCACTTTCAGAACTGGTGAGAACAGCCGCATTCCCATAGATGCCCTCACAATTGTATTTCTGCACACAAGCCCCCCAACATTTATATACTCTACCGTTAGCTGAAGCTGCCTGCACACTTTCAACATGTCTGCACCTCTAATAGGCACATCTGCATGCTCACCCACCAGACACACTCAGCGTCAACAACCCATACCTGCAGTGTGCTTGCCTACATACACACACACACAGTGGGCAGGTCGTGTCTGCATGTGTACCCCGCTCCATACCCCCTGGTATATCTTCAAATGCTCATGTCCGTTGCATACACATATAAACCAACACTCCCACCAGCCTATATGCAAGTAGTCCTTTAACGTATATTTCAGGTATATTTGTACACACTTCATGTACACACATACACATTAAACCCCTCTCTGCCTACTTATAACTCATGCACATAAACTCTTAATCCCTATTTGTATGTATGCTCCATACAAACATCCCACAGTGTTCCCACCATGTATACCTACAGAAGACCCCAGTTCTGCCCATGTTCATACTCCAACTCCCGGTCTGCACGCACATCTCAAATGTATACCCCCAAATGCCCTGTTTTACCCATAGTAGTAGTAGTGTTAGTCGCTCAGTCGTGTCTGACACTTTGGAACCCCACTGTAGCTGGGCTGCACCCCACTGGACTGTAGCTCACCAGGCTCCTCTGTCCATGGAATTCTCTGGGCAAGAATACTAGAGTGGGTTGCCATTCCCTTCTCCAGGGGATCTTCCTGATCCAGGGATCAAACCTGGGTCTTCTGCATTGCTGCTGCTGCTACTGCTGCTAAGTCGCTTCAGTCGTGTCCAACTCTGTGCAACCCCATAGACGGCAGCCCACCAGGCTCCCCCATCCCTGGGATTCTCCAGGCAAGAACACTGGAGTGGGTTGCCATTTCCTTCTCCAATGCATGAAAGTGAAAAGTGAAAGTGAAATCGCTCAGTCGTGTCCGACTCTTTGTGACCCCATGGACTGCAGCCTACCAGGCTCCTCCGTCCATAGGATTTTCCAGGCAAGAGTGCTGGAGTGGGGTGCCATCGTCTCCTCCGCTCCTGCATTGCAGGCAGATTCTTTTCCCATGCATGCAGGTGTCTCCTGCAATGATTCTATATCTGCTTACATAGACTCCAGTCCAAGGATGTACACCCAAACTCACCATTTCCACATGTAAAGACAGCCATGTACAGTCCCTTCTAACACCCATTCACAGCTGTATCAAAAGCTTACCATCAATTCAACTGAATTTAAACTAAACAATCAAGCCCATATCAAAATGCAGATTCAGAAGAACTGCAGTCTTTACCTTCAGGAGCTTCCTGTCTAGGAAGAGATACGGACAAGAAAGCAGCCAATTAGTCTAGCCACAGAAGTAAGTGCACATAGGAGCATACACTCTCAGCAGCTCCAAATTTACAGGAAAATTCTACCTGCTCATCTCAGATGCACAAATGTATGCGTGTATGCTTAGTCACTTCAGTTGTGTCCGACTCTTGTGAACTGTAGCCCACCAGGCTCCTCAGCCATTCCCTTCTTCAGTGGATCTTCCTGACTCAGGGATTGAACCTGAGTCTTCTGCATTATAGGTGGATTTTTTTTTTTTTTTTTTTGCCATCTGAGCCATAAGAGAAACCTGAGATGCACAAACGGATACAACTTAATTCACATTACCACATATCCCCATTCTGTGCCTAAACCCCCCACTCTAAACATGATCAGTCGTTTCCATTAATTGTAGTGGCTTCACATGTTCCCAGCAGTCTCCTCCCTAGAGGTAATGCTGCTACTTCACACTGTCATTGCTGGGACTAAGTCCTTCTCTAGGACTGCTGGCTGAGGACCTGGCCCAGCAGTGGCAGAGCTTCTGGTGCAGGGAGTGTCCCCCAGCAGTCATCCTGCCTCATTCTCTGCCTGACCTCAGATGAGCTGCAGGCCTTGCCATTACCCCCTCCTCTTTGTCCTCTACAGAGGCTGCTGTCCCCACAATGGGCCCAAGAGCACTTTCCTGCCTACTCCTCCTGTTTGGGTGGCTGGCACTAGTAGTTCTCTGATATGATAATTTAAAAAGTGAATCTGATTCAAGTATGAATTCCTAGGACTTCAGTAAACTGAATTCCAAGAGCTTTGCCTTACGGGCCAAATCTGGCCCACTGTCTATTTCTGTATTACAAGTAAAGTTTTATTTGAATGGTCAGATCCATTTGTTTAAGAATTGTCTGTGAGGGCTTCCCAGATGGCTCCGTGGTAAAGAATCTGCCTGCAGTGTTGGAGACACTGGTTTGATCCCTGGGTCAGGAAGATCCCCTAGAGAAGGATATGGCAACCCACTCTAGTATTCTTGTCTGGGAAATCTCATGGACAGAGGAGATCGGCAGGCTATATAGTCCATGGGGTCGCAAAGAGCTGGACATAACTTGGCGACTAAACAGCAACAACTTGGCTGTTTCAGGGCTCTAATGACAAGAGTTCAGTAGTTACGATAAGATCATGGCTAGTAAAATACTTACTGGTTGACCCTTTATAGAAAAAGCATCAATCTGCCAGTCTTGCCCATCTGATGTTAAGCATGGAGGTGGCAGTGCCATTCTGGTCTTCCCTGGTCAGGACAGTGCAATACACCTTAGAGGTAAATAGAGAAACCACAGAGTGAAGTGGCAGAAGATGGGAAAGGAAAGGAATTCAGACCACATCTTCAACTCACCCCACAGATATTGATGGGTGCCTGCTATCAGCTGACACTATGCTGGGCATGGAGTTACAGCAGAGAATGGAACATGGCTCCCATCCTCCTAAAGTAACCAGTCTACTGGTAGACATTAAACTACAACCTACACACCAACTCTATTGTGAGGACTGTGATAAATATCGACAAGGGAAAACAGGGATCGCTGAAGCCAGGGAAAAGACACTTAGAGGTACTTTGATAGATGAACTCAAATACGTGAAGGAACGACAAGGAAGGGGGCTGAACAAGCCCTCTGGATGCTCAAGGTGGGACCTGGGACTGGGACAGCACCGTGAAAAGAGGAAGATATGTGGGAAGAGCAGCTTTGTGCGCTCCACAATGGGCCCTGCACACAGGAGGTTGTGTGTTACATTAATATTAGTGATGGATAAGAGGGATAGAGACTCACCACGGCTTCTCAAGATGGCACCATGCTAAGCTTTCCCAGTGTTCCCCCCTCCTTCCCAGCAGCCTCTGTTCCCCAGTGGCAGGAGTAAGGGACAACCTCCCCTAACCTGGCCACAGGGCGGACCATGAACAGTTCCATTCACAGGGTGCTGTAGGGGTGTCCACCTCTCCTCTGCTCATTACAAGTTCATAAACACTATTGGCCCTAAAAGTAAGTTTCCATATCAGCTAGCTTCTAGAAGACCTTCAGAACCTCTGCCTCCCCTTCCCACACTGGACTCCAACCTTACTTCACTTGCTGTCTCCTCCCAAGATCCAGACTTTGAGGCTTTCGGCCCCTCAGGTGGGATCCACAGATTCATGCCTGAATCCATCTTGCAGAGAGTTCAAAGGAGAACGCCAAAGATCAGCATCATCCTTAAGCCAGGACTCTTGGTGCCCACTCCTGGTTCACTCCATCCCACCCGGCTCTGCTCCCCACTCTGGACACGGAGGACACAGATGAGGTCAAGAGAGAAGCAAAGCTGGCAGCAAGAAGGAAGGCAGGATCAGGAATGGGGAAAAAAAAGAAGAAAGCAAAATGCAAGAGAAAACACAAGGGCGAATGGGGAGAGCCTTAGGAACCGCGTATTTAAATGATCTGATAATTAAATGAAAAGTGTTCGGTAGGGAAGCCCACCTTTCAAAGTCCCCGCTGGTGGTGGAGCGTATAAAAACCTGAATAGCAAATATTTGCTCAGAATTGACATGGAGCAGATCTCATCAAGCATCCTTGGGGCTGCTTCTGAAGTCTTACCTTAATGTCTTGTGTGGCATGGAGGCCCAGGCAGGTACTAGACCTGGCGTAACGCGCTGAACAAATCTAACGGTGTGCTTTATTCCCCCACAGCAGAACTCCTAATTATGTATCCTGCAAATGCACAGAGAAAATGGATTAGCCACGGCAGCTGTTACCTGCTGGAGAGGCACCCTCCCCAGGAGCCTCTGCAAGGAGATGGTGGGCCGGCCCCACAGGCTGCAGCAGGCAGCTGGCAGGGGTCTGGGGAGCACACAGGTGAGAGGTTGATGAGGATCTGAATCTTCAGCCAGGGACTATCTGCCCCCTTGGCATCCTGATGGGAGAGGTGAGGCATGAGTAAGGCGCTGAATGACAGGGGGCCAGCCCAATCTTTTGGTTGTATGGGATTAAGCAGGCTCTTGGAAAGGCTTCTCTGCTAAGGCCATCTTTCCTTTCCATCCTCCCAGAGCTAAATGACAATTGGTGGTCGGTAGGGTGACTCACTACTGTCCCCTTAGTTCCTCCTAGTAAATTGCAGGGACCGGTGTGCCAGTTTCCTTGCCACGTATCAGAGTCTATGAGAAAAACTGGAACCCAGAACAAGTTCCACGGAGGAAAAGAAGTCAAGAAAGTTCAGATGTGGCTTTAATTAGGGAAAGCGGGTCAACAGAGAAAAATAGAAGGTGATATAAGGATGCTAGGTATAAGGCAGAAACCCTTAACAGTCTGGGGACCTTGTAGCAGAGAAATATTCTGCAAATGGGCAGAACACCAACATAAGCTGGACACTGGTTAGAGACAGAGGCCCACTGAGACCACCTGGCTGCTGAACCCAATGGGTCAGAGATGCTAGTTTCTGTGTATCTTTTTTTTAAGACGAATTTTCAGTTATAGTTGCTCTATAATGTGTTAGTTTCTACTGCACAGCAAAGTGAATTGTATGTGCGTGCGCATGAGTGCTAAGTTGCTTCAGTCTCACTTTTTGTGACCCCATGGACTGTAGCCCAACAGGCTCCTCTGTCCATAGGATTCTCCAGGCAAGAGCAGTGGAGTGGGGTGCCATTTTCCTCCTCCAGGGGCTCTTTCCCACCCAGGGATCAAACCCACATCTCTTACACCTCCTGCATTGGCAGGTGGGTTCTTTACCACTAGCGCCACCTGGGAAGCTGTACATACACATATACGTCCTTGTGCGTGTGTTTTGAGGACTCTCTGCCTTGGACATAAAGGTCTTTTTCTGTGATGGCTTTGGCACTGTAATCTTGAACAGCAGGATATCAAACAGACTAACTACAGTGGGATTTAGTCCTGCATTTGAGTCCCATTCTAACACTCATTAACAACTCTTACATGTAACCTTTCTGGGCATAATTTCCCCAACTGGTTTGTGTGAAAAACCAGCATGCTGTCTTAAACTTATCACTAATATTATCTGAATCAGAATGTGTTGGATAGCCGTTTCATCTGTAGTGGATTTCTCCTAGGGTTGAAGGAGGAGTATTCACTGAAATCTGTGAAGCTGCTTTGTGAATTGGAAAGGGCAAGAACCACATTTATTGAGCACTCACTGTGCGCCAAGCACTGCTCCCTCAGTCCTCACAGAAATCCTGAATATGCGCCCTATTAGAGCCCTGATTATTCAGGTGAAGACATTAAGACACAGAGAGATTGCCATACATATACTCCCAAAGTTTGCACAGCTAATAAAGTGTGGAGCCAGGATTCAAACCGTGATGTCTTCATTCTGTCTACTCTGGAAGTATTAATCAGTGATGGTCATGTTGTAAGACAGTTCTCCAGAACTGGCTGGGCTCAGCAGGGAACAGGAGGGAGCTGGACCCTGCACCACCACCCAGCATCATAGGAAATTGAAGACTAAGGTGAAGCACTGGGGTCAGGTCACATAAGCAAAATGAAGGGCATAGGACAAATTCAAAACACAGAACGAGGCTACAGTGTGTGCTAGGAGTCTGGCCTGAAGAGGATATGGCAAAAACAAGCCTTGGAAGCAAGGCAGTACTGCTTCATACGCTTTCCAGATGTCACTACACAGTGTCTCTCACTGTGACTGCATAGCATCTCACTGCATAGCATCTATCCCATTCCATTCAGCGAGACACGTGAGGGATAAGAGGATTGAAAGGCATGATCCTTGCCCCGTGTAGCTCAGAGTCTACCAAGGAAAGTTGACCTTACCCAAGCAATCGCAAGCATGATGAGTTTAAAATAGAAAGAGTTTTGGGTGTACATTAGCTTGAGTACTGCTAACACAAATAGACCCCCAAGTGTATAACAACAGTACGCCTCGCTCAGGTGATAGGAAAAAAATGAATGTTCCTGGTTGACAGGCTAACAGCACCTCCACCATCTCAACACACATCCTTCCAAGGCCTCCCTGGGGTCACCATCATCACAGATGGTGAAGAGAAAAAGGGCAAGAAAGAATGTATGGGATGGTTTTCATGGGCCAGGTGGGGAGGAACACAGGTCACCCCCACTTACATTCTAGTGATGGCATCTCAGCCCCTCATCACACATAGCACCCAGGAAAGATCGAGGTGCCCAGGAGACCTTGGGCTTGGTGAAGAGCTAGCTGACGACCACGGTGGGCCACAGAGGATCTTTGCCCACCCCTGCTCTCTGCTTGCAATGCTTCCTCCGACTTGACTTCCCCTCTGTCTACTCAGCAATGTGAACAATGGCATATAATATTCAGCTGTAATATTTTCTTCTCTTCTTGTGCCTATAACCCTCCTCTGTTTCCAAAAGCCCTGTAAAAAATTGTCACTCAGAACACGTCTTTACGCTCGTGGTGTCTCAGGAAGGGAAGAGGACTTTGATCACGTGTGGGCAAATCTGGGCTGACAGCAAATAATAGCAGAAAGCAAGACATCAAGAAGGGACTCCAGAACTGAGTCAGGGGCAGGAATTCAGAACCACAGTAACCATCAGAGCATGAGGGCCCCCTGAGCATCCTCAAATTACTGGGGAGGGTGACTCTTCAGAGGGGGGTGGGATGGAGACTCAGATCCTTTTATTTCAAAATTAAGAAAAAGGTGAGGGGCTATTCATAAAGATCGAGAGGAAACCCGGGCGAACTAATGCATAGAACTTGAAGTGTTTCACAAATGTTCTTAGATCAAAGACTAACAGACACTAGTTACTCCTATGTACCAGCTACTCCACTTCACAACAACCAAGTTAGATAAGGATTGTTGTTTAATTGCTCAGTCGTGTCCGACTCTTTGTGACCCCATGGACTGTAGCCCAGCAACCTCGTCTGTCCATGGGATTTTCCAGTCAAGAATTCTGGAGTGGGCTGCACTTCCTTCTACAGGGGATCTTCCCAACCCAGGAGTCAAACCTGTGTCTCCTACGTTGGCAGGCAGATCATTTACCACTGAGCCACCGGGGAAGCCCCTAGATAGGGATTGTTATGCCCAACTGACTGATGAGAAAATCATCTCAGAGAAAGTCTCGCCCCATAAACAGGGGAGCTGGATTCAAATTCAGACACTTAGAAAAAATTTTTTATCAAAGTATAGTTGATTTCCAGTGTTGTGTTAATTTCTGCTGTACAGCAAAATGATTCTGTTATACATGTACATATATTCTTTTTCATATTCTTTTCCATTAAGGTTCACCACAGGATATTGAATATAGTTCTCTATGCTATCCAGTAGGACCTTGTAGCTTATCCATTCTATATATAATAGTTTGCATCAGCTAATCACAAACTCCCAACCCATCCCGCCCCGCAACCCACCCCCTTGGCAACCACAAGTCTGTTCTGTCTGCCAGACATGTTTTTAAGAGCTGTACTCTACTGCCTCCTGCCTGAAGGGGAGAGTAGAAGAAAAGCAAGAGGACAGATGTTAGGAGGAGCATGGGATGGAGGTAGGCAAGCAGCAGATGCTGTTGTAAAGAGGAAGCAAAGGCTGGTCCACCTGGAGAGGTGAGGGCAGGCCAAGGAGGGCAGAGGGCCACAGGCACGGCATGTGTGGAGGGAAGGCTGGTGATGTCCGCCAGCCTCCCCAAAGGATGGAGAGAGGAGTCTCTCACCCAGATGGTGGTGACTGTTCCTTCCTGCCGGGGCAGAAGGAAAAGAGCTCTTGGCAACGCTTGACTTGCTAAGCCTCAGGGGAGAAAAACCAGGGAGCTGGTGAGAGCAGCTCCCTGAGGTGCCTCAGGCAGGACGCAGTGCTTTCCAGCAGGGAGTAAAATCAGGAGGAAGCGAATCAAGGCCAGATGGAGTTAGTGTTCCAGTAAGTGCATGTGGTTTTAGAAATGAAGGAGAAATGTGGATTGAGGCCAAATCCAGTCCTTGGGCTCCCAGCAACCTGCCGTCTCTGGGGAATCATGCAGACAGGATGTTGGGGCTGGGAAGTCTTTAAGAGATCACCCTGCCCGGCTGCTCCTTCTACAATGCTGGAAACTAACACCTGGGGATAGGAGCAGCTGAGTGAAAGGGCTGGGGTCTTGTCCCAGGTCCCCTCCACCATCACTGCCAATGCTGAGAAGTTGTGTAAGTGGCAGACATAGGAAGGGCCCCCCTCCCGCTCCCCTCCTCTGCACCAATCCTGTGAGGCACACTAGCTAAGGGGGCTTCCCTGATGGCTCAGACAGGAAAGAATCCGCCCACAATGCAGGAGGCGTGGGTTCGACTCCTGTGTTGGGAAGATCCCCTGGAGAAGGAAATGGTTACCCACTCCAGTATTCTTGCCTGGAGAGTCCAACGGACAGAGGAGCCTAGTGGGCTACAGTCCGTGAGGTCACAGAGTCAGACATGACTGCGCAATTAACACACACACTACCTTGCAGGCACTGGTGGGCTGCTGAGGTGCTGTTTCGTGCAAACTTCCCTCCATCCCTCTCCCTGCCCACTGCCTCCACAGATGGTCCCCCGTCCAGGGCCTCAAGTGCTTCAGTAGCCCTGCGACCTTGTAGAAGCACTCTGCCTCTCTCTCAATTTCTTCACCAATAACGTGACACAGTAGGACAAGAAAATCCTTAAATCTCAATGCTTTTCACGCTGAGGTTTTCAACCATCTGCCAGACCTTCTCTCTGTGCCTTCAAGGTCTCTGATGTCAGGATAAAGACTCAGATTGGAAGAAGTCAACCAAGATTGTCACAGGGATGAGCAGAACCTCTCAACACTGGGGGAGCCCAGGGCAACAAAAGCCAACAAGCCTTTGGTCTAAATATTTAAAAAGTACAAATAAACTGTTTGATAGAACATGCTTACCCAACTACCTGAATTACACCTTCATGGTTCAGTTCAGTCGCTCAGTCATGTCAGATTCTTTGTGGCCCCATGAATCACAGCATGCCAGGACTCCCTGTCCATCACCAACTCCCGGAGTTCACTCAAACTCATGTCCATTGAGTCGGTAATGCCATCCAGTCATCTCATCCTCTGTCATCACCTTCTCCTCCTGCCCCTAATCCCTCCCAGCATCAAAGTCTTTTCCAATGAGTCACCTCTTTGCATCAGGTGGCCAAAGTATTAGAGTTTCAGCTTTAGCATCAGTCCTTCCAAAGAACACCCAGGACTGATCTCCTTTTGAATGGACTGGTTGGATCTCCTTGCAGTCCAAGGGACTCTCAAGAGTCTTCTCCAACACCACAGTTCAAAAGCATCAATTCTTTGGCACTCAGCTTTCTTCACAGTCCAACTCTCACATCCATACATGACCACAGGAAAAACCATAACCTTGACTAGACAGACCTTTGTGGGCAAAGTAATGTCTCTGCTTTTGAATATGCTATCTAGGTTGGTCATAACTTTTCTTCCAAGGAGTAAGTGTCTTTTAATTTCATGGCTGCAATCACCATTTGCAGTGATTCTGGAGCCCCCCAAAATGAAGTCTGACACTGTTTCCACTGTTTCCCCGTCTATTTCCCATGAAGTGATGGGACCAGATGCCATGATCTTAGTTTCTGAATGTTGAGCTTTAAGCCAACTTTTTCACTCTCCTCTTTCACTTTCATCAAGAGGCTTTTTAGTTCCTCTTCACTTTCTGCCATAAGGGTGGTGTCATCTGCATATCTGAGGTGATTGATATTTCTCCCAGCAATCTTGCTTCCAGCTTGTGCTTCTTCCAGCCCAGTGTTTCTCATGATGTACTCTGCATCTAAGTTAAATAAGCAGGGTGACAATATACAGCCTTGACATACTCCTTTTCCTATTTGGAACCAGTCTGTTGTTCCATATCCAGTTCTAACTGTTGCTTCCTGACCTGCACACAGATTTCTCAAGAGGCAGGTCAGGTGGTCTGGTATTCCCATCTCTTTCAGAATTGTCCACAGTTTATTGTGATCCACACAGTCAAAGGCTTTGGAATAGTCAATAAAGCAGAAATAGATGTTTTTCTGGAACTCTCTTGCTTTTTCCATGATCCAGTGGATGTTGGCAATTTGATCTCTGGTTCCTCTGCCTTTTCTAAAACCAGCTTGAATATCTGGAATTTCACAGTTCACGTATTGCTGAAGTCTGGCTTGGAAAATTTTGAGCATTACTTTACTAGCGTGTGAGATGAGTGCAATTGTGCAGTAGTTTGAGCATTCTTTGGCATTGCCTTTCTTAGGGATTGGAATGAAAAATGACCTTTTCCAGTCCTGTGGCCACTGCTGAGTTTTCCAAGTTTGCTGGCATACTGAGTGCAGCACTTTCACAGCATCATCCTCCAGGATTTGAGCAGCGGCTGTGCTTTGCTGGAGCAGCCCTGAAGAGATACCCCACGTCCAAGGTAAGAGAAATCCAAGTAAGATGGCAGGTGTTGCGAGAGGCATCAGAGGGCAGACACACAAACCGTAATCACAGAAAACTAGCCAATCTAATCACACGGACCACAGCCTTATCTTCATGGTGACAAAGTCAGAAATATCAGTGGAAAAGCATGAATTTCTTATCATATGATTGAAAGTTGACAAATATCAAAGATATGATGAATTTAATTATTGCACATGTTTGAATGCTGACAATGTTTGTACGAGTAACAGAACAAAGATAAAGTAATTTAAAAATTACTGTATATTTATTCCCAAATTATTTTTGTTGCCTTTATTTAAACAGAATCCCTAATTATGTTGTTATAATCAAGATGTTTATGTAATTTGTGTTCTATTGAGATCAATGCCGGCTTAGGCATCTCTTGAGTCACTGTCATTCTCAGATCTTTTTATTAATTTCAATTTGAAGAAACTTCTCTGCTGAGGTAGAAGTTGGAAATGGCAATACAAATTTTAAAGCTACACTTCTACATATTCAGAAATGAACTCTGAACTTTACTTATTTTTCATACTTGATAATGTGGTCACATACAGCAAAGCATCACTTCCAAAGATGTTATAAAACAGTTTATTTTCACCACTATTTCTCATAACAGTCCTACATCCACACAGTAACATAGAGAATCTGTACCACACTGAATGCCTGTTATGTCTAGACTTACATACCCACAAATTTAAGAAAAATGTAAGTTGTTTAATAGTGCAAAATGTTTCTGAGTTTTTACGTGCAGCTACTACAAATACCTCACTAATTAGCGAATACCTCCACGAATTTGATTTTGAACACAAAGAAAACAAGAAAATGGATGCTAAGCACTCTGGATACTTGATTATGAAAGAATCTATCGCACCGCGCTATCTTAGAGGAAGGATTTGACAAGTTAATTAATTGGTCTTATATCTCAGTACTTTCACTGCTTAAATGCCTGTTCCCCCTACCACCCACCCCAAAGCACTGTTTCTTGATGTGGGCAACAGCACGATCCACCAGTCTTCAGGGCATTCTAACACAGCTGCTTTCTGTTTCAAAAACAGAGGGCAGGGGGAGGTTCACGAGGAGGGGACATATGTATACCTATGGCTGATTATCCTCCAATTAAAAATAGATTGTTGCTGTTCAGTCACTAAGTTCATGACCCCATGAACTGCACCACACCAGGCTTCTCTGTCCATCATTATCTCAGGTGTTTGCTCAAACTCATATCCATTGAGTCAGTGATGCCATCCAAACATCTCATCCTCTGTTGTCCCCTTCTCCTCTTGCCCTCAATCTTTCCTGGCATCAGGGACTTTTTTAAAAACAAAACAGAAGGCAAGAGACAGGGAGAAGCACTTCCCTGGGGCCTGCACAGTGACGGTCGTGAGAGGGGATGGTTAGGGTTACAGCCAGTGTGGCTCACTGGGACACACCAACAGAGGCACCCATGCACTCTTTAATAACTGTATTAGTGTAAGTGGTGGAGGCTGGGTAAGGGGGGTCTTTAAGGGCCAGAGCCCAGGTAACATCCTGCCCAGAGAAGAGTGCTATTGGAAACTGTGAGCTGGAGGGGATAAGGCTGGCTGGCCACCTAATGCTGCCCAGGGGCCAGAACCTCTCAAATCATTTCTGGTTCTTTTTGAGAGCAAGTGATAGCCACCCATGCCCCACTCTCTCCCATCCCATCACTTACCCACCGTCTCTCCAGACCCCTCAGACTCCCCCAGCAGGTGCTCACACCCTCGGTGATTTTGTTCTTGTGGTGGCCTCTGCCTTGCATGTCTTTCCCCATTTTCTTTGTTTCACTGGTTTATTAAACGGTGTATTAAACAGTTTATACTTGTGCTGTGTGCATACTTGTCAAGTCACTCAGTTGTGTCTGACTCTCTGCGACCCCAAGAACTGTAGCCTACCAGGCTCCTCTGTCCATGGGATTCTCTAGACAAGAATACTAGAGTGGGTTGCCATTTCTTCTTCCAGGGGATCTTCCCAACCCAGGGATCAAACCTGCTTCTCTTCCATCTCCTGCATTGGCAGGCAGGTTCTTTACCACTAGCACCACCTGAGAAGCCCAGTTTATAATCAATGGAGCATAAATACAACTTTTTTTCCCCCTAGGCATTAACTTTCATCAATTCTCTGGAATCTTTCATTAGTAGATACTCTCACTTTCTGGTCACTTTCCTGGATCTGGGTTCTTTGGTGCTAGGGGCAGGGAGCAGATAAGGAGGGAGGGCTGGAGTCATCATGCATGACTGGCAGCCTGACCCCTTGGGGAGCACCCTGGTCTCTAACATCTCAGCCTGGTTTCATCTCCTGCTGGTGGCTCCACCCATGAGCAGGTACCATGGTAATCTTAGATGGGTGTTGGCTTCACTGTCTCGCTTGGTGCTGAAGACCATGTCCAGAAGGGGGACCCATGGTTTCCATAAGCCCCCATGAGTGGCCTACCCACCAAGCGCCCCCTCTGGGAGGACTATCTCTTCATGTAGCAGACAGCTCCAGAGCACCTACCTCTCCTTTAGATCTGGCTCTTTCACACCCATGAAATCTGAGTTTTCTTTGGAAGCCTTCGAGAGATAGAGCGAATGAGGATGGAGGAGAGACGCCCCCATTTTCTTCCCAAGCTCCCTACACCACAGCTCCTTCTGGCTTTCACCCAAGCTGTTTCAACAAGCCATCCTGTTCCTCACTTTCCATTTCCCCTACCCCAACTTCAGACATCCCCCGAACAGAAGCAAGAAGAGAATATAAGCCAAGCTCTCCATCCTCAACTCTCTCCAAAGCATGGGGATGTCTTTCGGCCTGGGAGAGAGAAGTCCATTCCTCTTGCCTCCAGCCCTCCCATCTCCAGAGACGATGCCCTGAGAGCCGCCCTCACCGGGCTGGGGGAAGGGCGAGACGATGATGCAACAGCTTACACTAACCTGGTGGCTTCCCCTCTCTTTCTCCATAGCCTGGGATGCTGGACACCAGGGCGTGATGAGGGGATATGACAAGACGAGAGCTGCTCCCTCCACAAGCCCTGAAGAAGCCCAGGCATTGCTGTCCCTCTTTTGTGTGGCTTTCTTATCATTTCTTTGTACCTAGCTGTTGATGCCATTGCCAAATCGACTTCCTAATATGCCTGCCTGATGGAAGACCTTGAAGGTCACATAGATATCACCTTTCCAGATAGTTAACCTTAGCCCCCAAAGCTGCCAGCCTCTCCTCAGGCTCCCATAGTGCTTTGGATTAATTTCTGTCCCATTATGTTGACCTTAACTATTTGCAGCCATTTTCCTTGGCTTGACTGTGTGGGCAGGGAATGGGCTTTGCCTCTCTGTACCTGCAAGACCTACCACTGGGTCAAGCACCACAAAAGCCCACACTCAAAGCTTGTTGAAGAGAGGAAGGAAATGAATGAATTTAAGAAATAATGAACCCGTGTATACCTGTGGCGGATTCATGTTGATGTACGGCAAAACCAATAAATATTGTAAAGTAATTAACCTCCAATTAAAATAAATAAATTTATATTTTTTTTAAAAAAGAAATAATGAATGAGTCAGTTATCAAACAAAGGAAGGCAGTCATAAGTGGGTAGAATGGCTGAAGGAATGAATGAGCAAACTTGATGCTCCTGCTCCCCAGCCTCCCGGGGGCTTGCAGGAAGCCCACGTGCACAAGGGCCCTAGCTCATCAGATTCCAGGGGAGCAGGCAGCCCAGCCCACGGTAATGGAACTGTTAGCTCAGGAGGCAACAGCCTCACCGTGTAAAATCACTGTCTATTCTAGTCAAATTAACTAGGTAATACTCTGCATTAGTGTAAAATTCTCCATCAAACCATGAAGACTGGTATTTAAAACATTCAAGGCCCGGGGAGGGGAGGAGAGGGCAGAGAAAGCAAGAGAGAATCAGTGCTTTATCCTGACAAGTTTGAAAGATTTCTCACCCTCTCCAAGCAAGGAGGAGGCTTCCCAGGTGATGCTAGTGGTAAAAGAACCCACCTGCCAATGCAAGAGACCCAAAGGACATGGGTTCAATCCCCGGGTCAGGAAGATGCCCCGGAGGAGGAAATGGCAACCCACTCCAGTATTCTTGACTGGAAAATCCCCTGGACAGAGGAACCTGGTGGGCTACTGTCCATAGGGTCACAAAGAGTCGGACAGGACCGAAGTGACTTAGCACAGGCCAAGCAGGTGGGAGCCCACTTGAGGTTGCTCAAAGCCCGTGCCTGATGCTTCTGGCTGGGCCTCTTCTTGCAGAGTTTCCAGTCTCTTCTCAGGGTCTCTTTTCTTGGGGTCACTGCCCCTATATTGGGTCCTTCCTGTGGGGGTTCAGTTGGACAGTGCTGAGGTTGTCAGAGCAAGGAACACAATAGAAGTTCCCAGGACAAGCATGCATGTCATTTCCTGATGCCCTCTGTTCTACAAGGAAGCCACTGCTGCACAAATCCTTCATCCTTAGAACCCAAAGGTTCAGTCACCGTACTTTCAAGTGGTACCCAGGTCCCCCTCCCTGCGTGCATGCTAAGTCACTTCAGTCGTATCTGACTCTTTGCAACCCCATGGACTGTAGCCCGCCAGGCTCCTCTGTCCATGGGATTCTCCAGGCAAGAATACTAGAGGGAGTTGCCATGCCCTCCTCCAGGGGCTCTTCCCAACCCAGGGATTGAACTCAGGTCTCTTATGTCTCCTGCATTGCAGGCAGGTTCTTAACCACTAGTGCCACCTGGGGTGGCATAATTGAACTGAACAAAGACCACCCCTAGATCTGTCTGGATATTAAGAAGAACATCTTTTTTTCTGATGATAACATTTGCTGGGCACCTCCCACAGCCAGATGCTAATGGAAGGGGGAGTTTTTTGGGGGGAGGTCACAGGTCTAGATTCCAGGTAGTCTGTGAGCCTAGGAGAGGGGACTACCTTTCTGACATCCTCAGTGGCACCCAGTTGGTTCTTGGCAAATGCTACCACAGACCCTTGCATTCAGAAATGAAAAGTGAAGTAACAGAGCCAGTGATACAAGGCGGCTCTTACATACACCCATCAAACTGTCAGCCCCTCATCCCAGCCCCTCAGGGCTTGGTCCTGGAGCCCCCTAGAAGGAGGGGGAGGAAAAGAGGCAGCTTCCCAGGGGATTGCTCCACGCTGAGGTAGCATACTGGCTGCTGTGCCCTGGGGAACCAGCTCCCTGCATAAATGCACAGATAGACAGATAGATCTGATTAAGCATACAACATTCAGGGGCTTCATTTGGGAAAGACATTGATTCTAAATGGCTGTTTGCCATTGACAAGCCACAGCACCAAGGCAGACAGCTCTGGGTTATCCAGCTCGTGTCCCCCATACTTCCATCCCCTGTGTGGGCGCACACATTCACCCTGGGGCCCCTCTGCCCTAGCCCTGCACCGAAGCTGATACTGCATTCCGGGCAGCAGACTTGCTTGGCAGAGACCAGATGCCAGCACATCCCTTCCTGTCCCCTGAGGATCTCAGACCCAGCTGTAGCAGCCAGGCAGCCTTGGGACCCTGACGTCCCCATCAGCACCCCCACCCTCAGAGCCTATCGGCACGATTCCCCATCTCCTGGTCCCCTTTCCCACTCTATCCTCCCACCTTACTGCTTATGCCTGTGTAGGCAGGAGGCAAAGCCATGAGAATACATTAACATTTCCTTAATTCTATCTGCGCCTCCAAAACTCTGAGTCACAACTGGGTGGGTTTTCGTGCCTGGTGAACTGTCAGCCTCATTCACAAATGCCATGTTCTACTTTGCTCCTGGATCAGCAAGGGGACAAGGGGTGGGACTTGTGGGATGGAGACTGGCACACCAAACCCTGACTGGTTCTTCACTGACGACAAGACCAGAGCAGGGCCACTTCTAAAAGGAGAAGCCATAGAGGGGTCTACAAAGAGGGCTAAGAGCAATGCCCTGCATTTGTACTGAGATTTTTTACATTTTACAAAGTACATCCACCTTTCTACTTTGTCATTCCCACACCCATTCTGCCTATGTAAAAACTGAGGCACAACGATTTGAAAGGCCCATCCCGGATATCATACAACTAGAATCAAGACTAATGCTTGTCTTCTGACTCCAAGTCCATGCCGTGCCACCTGGCCTTGCAGCTGCTGGCAAAACTCCAGAGAAGTCCCAGTTTCCCCAGAGATGGAGAGTTAAGGTTTGACCTTGAAGCAGCAGTCACACATGGAAGAACTCAGACATGCTTTTTCAGCCAGAAGTGTTTTTGAAAGAAATGGATCTGGATGTCTTAAGCAGAGCACACCTACCCCAGCTACCCCCATCTTCCTCATCCCCTGCCCTGTTACACTGACCAGTTTACACATGCATCTTCCTCATCTGGCTCTAGAATTTGCCCCTCACGTACGGCTTCTGTCACCTAAGGATAGTTCTGCATTTATACAGAGAGAGGAGGACCAATAGTGTGGGATTCTAGAATGTTAGCGAGCCCCCTCTGCTCTGAAATAGCTCACTCACTTTTAACACTTATTAGGCCTTGTGTACAAGACAGTCTGTTAGGCGCTGGGTGGATACAGAGATGAATAAACGTGATCCTTTCCCTCTAGCCATGAAGTCAGTCACAGGAAACAGATACAATATGTATATCAGATGCTTTCGAACTATGGTCCTGGAGAAGACTCTTGAGAGTCCCTTGGACTGCAAGGCGATCAAACCAGTCAATCGTAAAGGAAATCAAAACTCTGAATATTCATTGGAGGGACGGGTGCTGAAGCTGAAGTTCCAGTACTTTGGCCATCTGATGCGAAGAGCTGACTCATTGGAAAAGACCCTGATGCTGGGAAAGACTGAAGGCAGGAGGAGAAGAGGGCGACAGAGGATGAGATGGTTAGATGGCATCATTGCAACTCAATGAACATGAGTTCTAGCAAACTCCGCGAGATCATGGAGGACAGGGAAGCCTGGTGTGCTGCAGTCCATGGGGTCACAAAGAGTCAGGAACAACTGAGCGACTGAACAACAACAACAGCAACAATGGTGTTGGTACAAAGATGCTGTAGAACCATGGCAGCCTGCGGTGGCGGGAGAGGGAAACGGACTGTAAAGGGCTGAGGGTGCTGAAAGGGAAGGTGAGAACAAAATAAAAGGTAACTTCTTCCCCTGTATGCCTACATCCAGAGCTTCCAACTGGCCCAACACCCCGCTCTAGTCAGTCCACCTAGAGAATCCTTGGGCTTCTGATGTCACAATGCCAGCACAAAATGGTACTGATGAACTTATTTACAAAACAGAAATAAAGCTGCAAGTGTAGAAAACAAACCTATGGTTACCCAGGGTAGAGGGGAGAGCGAGGAGGGAGGGATGAATTAGGAGTTTGGAATTGACATATACGCACTACTATATATAAAACAGATAACTAATAAGGACTTAATGTACAGCAGAGGGAATTCTGCTCAGTACTCTGCTGCTGCTGCTAAGTCGCTTCAGTCGTGTCCGACTCTGTGCGACTCCATAGACGGCAGCCCACCAAGCTCCACCATCCCTGGGATTCTTCAGGCAAGAACACTGGAGTGGGTTGCCATTTCCTTCTCCAATGCATGAAAGTGAAAAGTGAAAGTGAAGTTCTTCAGTCATGTCCTACCAGGCTCCTCAGTCCATGGGAATTCCCAGGCAAGAGTGTTGCAGTGGGGTGCCATTGCCTTCTCCAACTCAATACTCTATAATGACCTCTATGGGAAAAGCTTCTAAAATAAGGTGAATTATACCGTATTAATGTGTGTATATATATATATATAATCAGTTCGGTCAGTTCAGTCGCACAGTCGTGTCCGACTCTTTGCAACCCCATGAATTGCAGCATGCCAGGCCTCCCTGTCCATCACCAGCTCCCGGAGTTCACCGAGACTCACGTCCATCAAGTCCGTGATGCCATCCAGCCATCTCACCCTCTGTCGTCCCCTTCTCCTCCTGACCCCAATCCCTCCCAGCATCACAGTCTTTTCCAATGAGTCAATTCTTCTCATGAGGTGGCCAAAGTACTGGAGTTTCAGCTTTAGCATCATTCCCTCCAAAGAAATCCCAGGGTTGATCTCCTTCAGAATGGACTGGTTGGATCTCCTTGCAGTCCAAGGGACTCTCAAGAGTCTTCTCCAACACCACAGTTCAAAAGCATCCATTCTTCAGTGCTCAGCTTTCTTCATAGTCCAAGTCTCACATCCATACATGACCACAGGAAAAACCATAGCCTTGACTAGACGGACCTTAGTCGGCAAAGTAATGTCTCTGCTTTTGAATATACTATCTAGGTTGATCATAACTTTTCTTCCAAGGAGTAAACGTCTTTTAATTTCATGGCTGCAATCACCATCTGCAGTGATTCTGGAGCCCCCCAAAATGAAGTCTGACACTGTTTCCACTGTTTCCCCACCTATTTCCCATGAAGTGATGGGACCGGATGCCATGATCTTCATTTTCTGAATGTTATGTTATATATATAATGTAATATATATATATATAAATGACTCATACAGTACTATAACATGAAACTAACACAACACTGTAAATCAACTATATTCCAATTTTAAAGAAGTGTCAGTGTGAGCATTTGACCATAGTGACTGTGCTCAATGAATGCCTGTCCTCTCTTCCTTAGCATCAGGGAAACCTGGAGAGAAGTACCAGATTCTGCCATGAGTCAGTCCTGCTTGAGTGCAAGGAATGTTGGGACTTTGACAGCACAGGCTGGTAGGAAACAGAAACTAGCTTGGGCCTGAGCATGGCCAGACAACGAAACAGTATGGTTTGGCTTCGTTCTCAGAAACTCAAGAGAGCAGGGAAAGGTCACACCCATCATGCACCCCAACTTAGTAGTGGAATTGCCTGCAATGGGATATTTTAAAGGAGACAGTCTCAATCCTCAGATCTCTATCAGTTGAGAGATATTTCAGAAGTAATAGATTCCAAATAATTAAACAATTGAATTTTTCAAATAAGTTGAGTAAATCACAGTGGATTCGAGCTGATTCGTGGAATTATGTTCATTCATTTATTCATTGGCCGTTCATTTATCTCACAAATACTAAGCCTTGATTACATAAGCCAAGCCCTGCACCTCTCATTCTTCATTGTTGCGCTAAGTACTTGTAGTCTCCAATGACAAAGGAAAGCTAGACAATCACCTTTGGGAACTGTGCTCAACTTGGGCATGCCATAGAATTGTCTCGTACGCATCTGGCATCTGTATGTGTGATAGTGAAACACAGTTGAGAAACCCAGTGCTAAAGGCTATCTGGGTACTTCCTGCACCAGCCCATATTGCTCTGTGGCCACGGGCCTCTGGGGCTTGTGGCTGGGATGCAGCCCACAGGCTGGGTGCCCTCCCTTGATGAGACTCCAGGGCCAGAAACTACTGCATAACTGATGTCAACAAACTTAAGCTTATTCAAAGCACACTCCTTCCACTGACCTCCGGACAGTCAGTAACTTCATCTCCAAAAACTTCTCATGTATACATGTCACCTCTTCACCATACTCCTTTCCAGAGCCCCGGCACCATATCCAGGTACTGTTTTTCATCCCAGAGCAGACAATGCTCTTTCCTCTTTACACGTACTGTATTTTCTTCTCATCTTGAGAAGAGCTGATAAACTAATTTCTCCTGGTGTGCCCAGTAACAGCCAAGAGTGTCTGACCTAGGGTCCCTCCTGAGGAAATATCAGACTGTTAGATGCAGCCACATGGTATTTGGGAGCTTTCTCAAGTTGGAAAAACTTAGGGATCCTCTAATCCCAGCTGGTTTTGCAGATTTAGGAGGCTAAAGCTCAGGCAGGAAAAGGGACTTTCCCAAGGACATATAACTAAAAAATGACTGTCCATTAGTACTGCTGCTCAACAGAACAGCCCCAAACTTAAGGACCTAAAAGTAACAACCATGTATTTCACTCACAACTCTATGGACTGGAAATTTAGGTGAGCTCAGCCGGGATAACTCATGTAGTCCAGGACCACTTGCAGGTCAGTGAGGTGGCTCTTTTTTGGGGTTTGACAGTCAACTGGGTGGTGGAGACAATTGGGCCATGTATCTTTCACCATCTTTCAGCCAGCTGGTCTGGGTGGCAGCAGGGAGGCAGGAAAGCCTTCTGAGGACTAGGCTTGGGGCTGGTACATCATCACTTCTGCCATATTCTATTGGCCCAAGCCAGTCATAGGGGAGCCCATATTTGAGAAGGATGGAAATGAACTCTACCACTTGATGAGAAGAGCTGGGATGTCACACTGCAAGGACTGGGGGCACTATGGGGAGGAATGAAGGATTGCGAGCACTTCTTACAAACTTGAGTTAAGACTGGAACCCACGTCTGCTGAGTCCTTGCTGAAAGTGCAGCAGCCCCTTCAGATCCCATCTGCATAACTCTTCCCTACTGTCCATGCCAGTCTCCTCCTCTACAATTCAGCAACATCCTCAGTGCTAGAAGAAGAAGAAGAAAAACAATCCAGCATTGGACAGAGTCAAGTTCTTCTGTGTCCTTGAGGAGAAGCCATGGGAGCACAGCTTCTATGTAACTAAACCAACATCCCCCCAGTGCATCCATCACTCCCAACTCCCACCTCCTCCAGGACACAGGCCAGAGTCTCCCTCCCTCTACCCTCAGCAAAGCCTCAGATTCCAGATTCCATTTGTTGTTGTTGTTGTTTTTTTGCAACTCTCCCACATAAGCTCTCCACTGTTCCATCGTCCTGGACGGGGAGATGGCAGCCAATTTTCCAACACTGAACAAGCTAGCCCCTAGAGTCACTTTTGAAACACCAACAAGGTGGTATGCCAACTTCTTTTCTGGGGGAGAACAAAAGCTATTTTTCTCTCTTTTCTTCCCTTGATGGAGAGAACCAAGACCCCTTTTTGAATTCAACTTTCTCTTCTCTGGCGTTAAAAAAAAAATTTAAAAACAAATCTGTCAAAATTCCCACCCTGCTTTCCTGGTTATATTTTTTAATTCAGCTGGCTCCATGTGGGGGAGTCTTCTATTAATAGGTATACCAGGAGGCTTAGCAACTCAGGCAGAAGAGTACCTAGGAGAAAGCTGCAGAGGGCTGACGCCGGAACACTGAGCAGGAATCAAACGGGGCTTAATTAGGAAAACATGACTTCCCTATTAACGCCCCTGTCCGTGTGATGCTGCCGCTAGGAAAAAAAAAATGCCAAGAAGCTTATTTGTTTTGCAATTATGGATGAAATAAAAAATTACTTGGTCTAATTGGACCTCTTTTACTAAAAGAAGCGTGTAAAATAACCTCAGTTTCATTAGCAACTCAAAATGCACTACTCGGTGTGCTACATATGTTTAAGTGAAATGTGGAGGGTCAATTTGCTATGTAAATTTCCACAAATTTGGCTAAACTAAAACGATTAACCTAATGTGTATGCAAATTAACTTAATTGATAACGACTTTTCTCCAGGAACTTTAAAAGGGGGGAAAATATATTCCAATTCTAACAATCCTCCCAAGTGTTCCGTCACCCAATAGCGAAATGATATCTTGACAAATTAAAGAGAATATAATGAAATCAGATTAATTAATGCCAAGACCAATTAGCACATGCAAAGAAACAAATCTCACTAATAGACAAACTCAGCAATCATTTGAATGAGATTTTGAAAGCTTTCCCTATTTGTCAATTTGTGTGTGTGTGTGTGTGTGTGTGTGTGTGTGTGTGTGTGTAATTCCACCTCTGAAATGTTCCCTTTTGTTTAGAGTATAGAATGTAAGCTAGAACAGACCACACACTCTGAAACCTCCACTTGGATTAAGAAACTGAGCCTCAAAGAGATGAATTTATTTGTTCAATGTGGAACGGGCACATTGGCATTAGAACTCCTGTCTTTCTTCTTCTCTAGCACCCTGTCTGCCAGCAACACCCTCAAATGTAAGAAAACATTCCACTGTCCCTTCCCAGGAAGGCCTTGCTGTGCAGAAAAGCATTCACATCCTTATTTTCCCCAGGAGATGGTTGGCTTCCCAGGCCAGAAAGCAGGGAAAGCATTCTAGAAGGCCCCTTCAGCTCTGGGATTACCTGATCCTATAGTCTACAGTGGAATGTTTACCATATTAGAATGCAGTCTACATTAGAATATACCTATATATTTAAGAATTGAAGGGATTTTCATCTTGAGTCTCTTTTCCCTGACTCAGGCCACCTTTTTTTCACACCAAAAGCAATCATCATAACAAGCTGCAGAGCTAACCCCAGTTCCCGCTGGGCTTGCCTTAAACCCCTGAGCAGTTAACAGTGAATTCTCCAGGCTGGTCATTTAGCTGGGAAATTTTCAGCCCATCTCCCTCCTTCCCCACTTCCCCATAGTCAAGGACTCTAGGCTAACAGGCAGAGCTCTGACTTGGGTTTATTATTTTTATTTATTTATTTTTCTTGTTATTCCAGATGGTTATTGCTGAAAGATTGAAGTCTGAATTACTTCCAGTGGGATCCTCCAACAATGGCAGAGTGGAAGAAGAAGCAACTCAGGATGCTGCTGGCGCACCAGAGAGCAGTTAAGCCTCTATCAAGCAGCCAGAGGTGGCAGGAACAGTACCAACAGTGCCCACTGGGCTCATTCCGTGGACTCGGGCAATGGACTGCCTCCTTTGGTCAGCTCCCAGCCTTGAGGTTCAGTTCTTGCCTGGACTTAGGCAGGGCGATGTCATGGCAAATCAGAAGAATAAGAGCAAGAAAAGAGAAACTGGCTGGGGAGTCCACAGACCCATCACCGGGCCACGGACCTTGCCTAAGCCATTTCCCCTCTCTGGCTGTCAACCTCCTCCTCTGATAAACAGGAACAGGGAAACGGATGCATAATCTCTTTGGCTCTGACTCTAAGTATAGCATTAGGCTCAAAAAGGACATCACCTCATAGAGTTAAGAGGATTCATGACTATATACATAAAGTGCTTAGGATTGTGCGTGGGACATAGTGAGTGATCAATAAATGTTGACTTGCATTATTTTTATCCAGCCAAGCGGTCCTTCCCTCCTTGCTTGAACACTAGTGAAAAGGGTTGTGACATAGCGCTGTGTGGGTAAATATTTAACAACCAGTGGAGGTTGTTAGTGGGACTCAACTTCGTCAAGGTTGCCAACTGCCTCAGTGTACATAATCCCACTATGGCTGAATGCTAGCTATCAACATTGAGTTAAACAGCTCACAAGATTTCTGAAAATTAAATGGCTTGTTTTTGCATGCCAGTATGAAATAGCTCTGGGGCTTCCCAGGTGGCACTAGTAGTAAAGAACCCACCTGCCAATGCAGGAGACACAAGGGACACAGGACTGATCCCTTGTGAAGATCCCCTGGTGGAGGGCATGGCAACCCACTTCAGTATTCTTGACGGAAAATCCCATGGACAGACGAGCGCCTGGTGAGCTGCCGTCCATAGAGTCGCACAGAGTCGGACACGACTGAAGCGACTTAGCATGCATGCCCGCATGAGACAGATTCCAGGGCCTTCCCTGGTGGCTCAGTGGTAAAGAATCCGCCCGTCCATCCACCTGCCAATCATAAACAATCCGATCCCTAGGTCAGGAAGGTCCCTTGGAGAAAGAAACGGCAAACCATTCCAGTAGTCTTGTCTGGGGAATCCCATGGACAGAGGAGCCTGGTGGGCTACAGTCCACAGGGAAGCCAAGAGTCAGACACAACTCGTGTGTGAGCAACTGAGCGCACACACATATGAGACAGCTCCAGAGCACTGCTGAGATGCAATACCTCACATCCTCATTCTGACTGTTGATGATGATCTGACTGTTGCCCATCCTGCCAGTGGAGAGACTAGATGATAATTAAATAAAAGGTACTGGTGGCTATCCTCCCACACAGCCCTCTTGGGGGCCACCACAAATTTCCTCCCCATCCACCCACTCCCACCTCCTCCCCTCAACCCTCCAAGCTGAGCAGTCTCTGTGTGTACTCTGGAAGCATAAACTCACATTATCATTAATCTAAGCCAAGCATCATTGAGAAAGTAAATCTGCTGAAAAGAAACATCTATCCATTTTTAAATTTTGATGATGTACATATTAATCACTGTTGACAATTATCCACTCCACACCCCCTTGAATGAGTCACCTTGTCCCCATCGACTCTGTCCTCTGCCTTTGACCCCAGCCTCAATTCTCACCATCAGAGCCTCTCTTTTTGGGATGGTTTCACCTAGATCCCAAACTTGACATTCCTCCTGCTCCCAGGAAGTTGGTTATTTACCAACTGAAAATGGAGAATTAAAAGTAGAAAAATAAAACACCTTTCCCAGTGGGGGCCATAAAAGGCTCATGAAGTCATAAAGACAATTACTGGCAGGCCTATATGGAATACCCTCTGCGAGTCATCTGTCTTCTGCTGGCAATAAAGACACGCAGCAAATTAACCATGAGGGAGGCCTGCTCACTTACCCTGTAATTAGACAGAGCTGCAAGATGCTTCCTTTCAAACTTCACGTGGGAGGGTCTGTTCCGGCTCCAGGCGGCCCTCCTCCCAGCCCAGCCAGACCTGGGCTCCTTTGGCGGCTGCACACACGACCGGGCTTGGAGCAGTGGAGGCAAAGGACAAGGCAACAGCCTCCCTTCAAGCGGGCACCCCCCTCAAGGCCCTGACAGTATATTTACGGAGGTGGGCAGAGTGCACAGATTCAGAGAAGTGACCATAAGCTTCTCTAAGTGACAGAAATACCTTTCTTTCCCACCACAGCTTTCACCATGTACTCTCATGTGATGTGTATTTCAGCCACGTGAAAGGGCCTGTTTCTCAAGTTTGCCATCTGCCTTCTGGCCCCCAGACTTTGAATGTCCTGTTCCCTCTGCCTGGAATGTCCCTGTCCCTACAAGGTCTCATCTTCCAGACAGACAGTGTTAGTCACTCAGTCACGTCTGACTCTTTGTGACCCCCATGGACTGTACTAGCCCTCCAGGCTCCTCTGTCCACGGAATTCTCCAGGCAAGAATACTGGAGTGGGTTGCCATGCCCTTCTATAGGGGATCTTCCCAACCCAGGGATCGAACTTGGGTCTTCCATATCATAAGCAGATTCTTGACCCTCTGAGCCACCAGGGTGCCCCCCTCCATCTTCTAGAAACTGAATGCAAATCACAAGTCCTCCACAAAGCCTTCCCTGACCTAATCTCTGAGCAGGTTAACGAGCTCTTCACTCCCTGCCCACCTTTGTGCTAAACTTTTACTTTGTACTCATCCCACCAATTATAAATCCATGTTTTGAAATTATTTTCCTCACCCCAGATTGTGATTTGGGGGCATGAAGAAGGCTGACTAATGTCTTGAAATCCCATTTGTCATCCTACCCCCAATCCCAGCTCGAAGCCCCATGCTCTCACCCAAGTACATGCCCGATAAATATTAACTGGAAGAATAAAGTAAAAAAAAAAAAAAAAACAACCTACCAGCTGAATCTATGATGTATGGAGAAGAAGGGATAAGAGCCAAGTCCAGACCGTGGGGGGAGGGTTGGAGTCACAAGCCTAGTCCCTGTGTTTGGTGGAGACAGCGCCCATTCCACACCCCGTGTTCTTGGTTCTGAGGTCCTTCCTCTCCACTCTGGACCCTGCTTTTTTGCAATCAACACCTCAATTCTGGCTCTGCACTAAAAAGAGGAACATGAGAAGTGGTCAGGGAGCATCCTTGCACCTCAGGACAATCACCTAAGACATTAAGCTCCCAAGGGCAGAGTCTGGCATGCAGATGAGCATTGGCTCATGGGCCCTCTGCTGAAAATAAATCTGCTGGAAGCAAGATGAGTTATTGGTTAAAAATAAAAGTTAAGGTGGTGCTGATGTTGTGTTTTCCTGAGTCCAGTGCATAGGCAGCCAGAACCTTCTTCTCCCAGGATACTGGTGAGTGGGCAAAGGGCAAAGAATCATAGGGAAGAGGAGAGAATTTGCAGGTTGGTGGCTGGGCTCTTTGAGGAAGGACAGGAGGGGGCTGGCAGAAGATCCAGGTGCCCAGGTGAGCATTTCTACCAAGGCGCCTTTGGTGGATTTCTACCATTCCACCATTTTTGCCCTTTCGAAAGGGCTATTGTGACTTAGAGAATGAACTTACGGATGTGAGGGGGAAGGAAGAGAGGAAGGGATTGTTAGGGAGTTTGGGATGGATGTGTATACACTGCTACATTTAAAATCTAGTGTATTTAGAATCAGCAAGTTCCTGCTGTATAGCACATGGAACTCTGCTCAATGTTATGCGGCGGCCTGGACGGGAGGGGAGTCTGGGGGAGAATGGGTACATGTATATGAACGGCTGAGTCCCTCTGCTGTTCACCGGAAACTGTCACAACACTGTTAATCAGCTATACTATAATACAAAATAAAAAGTGTTTTGTTTTGTTTTGTTTTAAAAGGGCTGTTGCCAAGTCTTGCCCCAAACTTCCTGCTGAACCAGCAAATCAGAAGGCCCTTCAGTCCAGCAAAGAATATTTATTTATCAGGTGTCTACCACGTGCCAGGCACTGCTCCAAACGCCACAAATACCAAGGTAGACAGTCTAGTTCCAGCCCTCGTGGAGTTCTAGACCAGTATGAGGCATGGCGGGGGCCAGTGTGGCGGATATACAGGTAACTAATGAGACTGCCTAGAATGACTGTCACCATAGTGTGTGACAGGGCCCTGTTCCCGTCTGAGAGGTCAGGAAAGGCCACCGTGAGGAAATAAGATTCACATGGAGGCCAGTGGTTGGAGAGCATCTCCAGCTCCATGGACATGAGTTTGAGCAAGCTCTGGGAGATGCTGAAGGACAGGGAAGCCTGGTGTGCTGGAGTCCATGGGGTCACAAAGAGTCAGACATGACTGAGCAACTGACGACAACAATGGAAGCCAACAGGAGTGGGTGAGAGCCAGTGCGGAGGCTCTGGGCCAGCAAGGACCCCCAGATGGACCAGTGTGGCCACAGCGGGCGGGAGGGAAGGCTGATGCTGGCTAAAACCCAGTGGCTGCAGACCACGCTGAGCAACTGGACTTTCCAAGGGGACTGATGCGGACTGAAGTCCCACCCACTCTCCACTCCCCAAGCCTGCGTCCTGGCACAGGGCTGCCTTCCCCAGGGGAGGGTGCCTTTTCCAGCTTCACGAAGGCTTCATCTTGGACCAGGCCTGCAGCACTGAGACCATCCAGAGGAGTGCTGGCTCAACGCACACACACGGGCACTGCGCACTGGTGAGTGTTAGACTAGACATCTCTGAGGTCCCGCCCACACGTGCCTTCTGTAAGTCTTTGAAAGAAGGGGGCAATTGTATCACAGGGGAGGGACCTGTGAGGGAAGAGACCTCAAACCGGAAGAGCTTTCCTTGTCTTCACTGTTCCGTCTGGACCAACAGTTTCCTCACTGTCTAAAGCCTTGTGGAGGGTAGGCAGCTGATGGGGGCCTCAGGATCTGCGCAGGACACGGGCCAGGGCTGCTGCAGGAAGGGACACCTTGGCCGAGCAGCCTTTGTGGGTCGGGTCTTGCAGGCTCTATTCTCTGGCTTCCTTCAGAGGACAGCCCAGGGAGCAGAGTCCTTGGGGAGAAGGCATTGTTTGCACGAAGTGTCTGTCGTTGCCCGAGGCCTACAGATCCCCTGGACATGGTCCCCCAGATGGCTGGCTCATCTTCCCCGTACTAGGAGGATGGAGGGTGCTCTGTCAGATTCCATCCCTCAGGGCGTCGTGGGGGCACCGCAGGCGCCACTGGCCCAGGGCTCGGCCTCCAGCTCCAGTGCCTGGGGAGGAGAGGTGGCTTCTTCCCTTTCCCTGCTCTCTGGTCCGGCAGCGGCTGTCCCCCGCCTCCTTCCCTTCCTTGTCTCACTCCTACAGTAGCCGCCCCCAGCCTCCTTCCCCATCCACGTCTCACCCCAGCAGCAGATACCCAAGCTCAAACTTCTGACATCTCCCCGTCCCCACACCTTTCTTTGGCAGGCTGAGCCTGTCATAACCACCCCCTGGATTTGGTTGCTGGCACTCCAGTAATAACTGTGTCCATCTCTGGATGCTATCAGTGGCAGACCCTGTCCCAGGGGGACAAACAGAACAGGGGAGGAGTCCATGAACAAACAGACATATCCTTGCCTGCTCCCAGCAGTGTTTAAAAATGATGTGACATCCTACCGTATAGCACAGGGAACTATATTCAATATCCTGGGATAAACCATAAGACCATTCTTTTCCATATGGTTTATCTCTCTCTCTCTCTCTCTGTATATATATATATATATATATATATATATATATATATATATATGCTGTGTGCTATGCTTAGTTGCTCAGTTGTATCTGACTCTTTGTGACCCCATGGACTGTAACCTGTGAGGCTCTTCTGTCCATAGGATTCTCCAGGCAAAACTACTGGAGTGGGTTGCTATGCCCTCCTCTAGAAGAGTCTTCCCAACCCAGGGGTTGAACCCCGGTTCTGCACTGCATTGCAATCCTGCATTGCAAGTGGATTCTTTACCATCTGAGCCACCAAGGAAGCCCATGCATATATGTATAATGGAATCCTTTTACTGTCCAGCAGAAACTAACACAACATTGTAAATCAACTATACTTCAATAAAATAAATCTGAAAAAAATATGCTACATTTGACAGCTATGTAACATGCTGAGCCTCAGTTTGCTCATTTGTAAAAAAGTGCAAGGGATTATGGAGAAGAACAGATGAGATTAACATGGAAATAACTTCATATGGTGCCTCGTGCAAAGTGAATCCTCAATAAATATTAACTATTACCACTGTGCTGTGCTCAGGTGCCCAGTCGTGTCTAACTCTCTGCAACCCCAAGGACTGGAGCTCTCCAGGCTCCTCTCCATGGGATTTCCCAGGCAACAATATTGGAGTGGGTCGTCATTTCCTACTCCAGGGGATCTTTACAACCCAAGGATTGAACCTGCATCTCTTGTGCCTTCTGCATTGGCAGGCAGATTCTTTACCACGGCGCCACCTGGGAAACCCCAACTATTACCATTAGCTACTATTTATTGGGCATCTCTGGTTGCCCAGCTGTGTGCTATAGGATTTACACACATGCCATTTGTTCTGCTTCACGATTGGACCAGGTGTGTGACAGTACCCCACATCACACTGGTGGAGACAAAACCACAGGGAGCAGGATTTAGTCTCTTCGGAGACGGTGTGACTCCAGCATACCACTGAGCTGTACTGCCCATCAGGTCTGGGACCCCAAGGGCCCCATCTGCTTTCTGGGGTGGCATTTTTTCACTCAAGCTCTCTTAGCAATTCCTGAGAGAGGGCTTTAGGAAGGGGAAAAGAGACCAAGGAACCCCAGGCTTCCCAATCAATACCGAAGGCAAGAACTGTGACTTTGAAATGTACGGGGTGGACCTGGGATGCTAACCTTGTCTGCATCTAAACCAACGGGAGGCAAAGAGAGAGGCTGGAAATGGCAAGAAACTGGAGTTCAGAGTGCAAAGCCTAGGCCCACCATTTATTAACCATGTGACCTCAGGCCTCATAAGAAATGTCTCTGATACATGCATCCCCATCTGCAAAATGGGCTAGCATAACACCTGCCTTCTCAGAGATACTCTGAGGCTGAAATGAAACATTAACTGTGAAAGTGATCTTTTTCTACCATAAAGTAATGGTCAGTTATAAAGAACTGTCATTGAGGCACACTGGCTTAGAAGAAAGAAGTCAAATTGTAAGAAGTCTTTGGTTAAATTTGACACACGAATACTGAGCTGTATCAAAAGCACCTACTCAAATTCAAAGATGAGATCAAGGAAATGAATATACTGTCTTATAGTGTTCTGTGGGGCTCACAGGCCAAGTTCAGAGTAGAGGCAGAATTTCCTGGAGGAATGTTTGCACACTGAGCTTTGGAGAGGAGAATGAGAAGGATGTTGATGCCGAAGGAAGTTGCTCCAGCAGAATACAGATTGATCAAAGGCAGAAGTGGGGAAACCACAAACAGGCAGAGTCCAGGGTGACTGGACGGCTGTGTACCCACAAGAGAGCATAGGAGAGAGGCTGTGAAGTGGGCACAGTTATTATCCCTACTGAACAGACGAAGAAACTGAGGCTCAGAGCAGTCATAAAATTCATACAGCAAGTGAATGTGGCTGCAGTCAGCCAGGGGCCTGGCTCCATGTTCTTAACTATCATCTCAGGGTGGGGCTGTGGGAAGAAAGTGAACAAGGGGCCCTGCAGATGTCCGGGCACTGTGTGGGATGAAAAGATGAAAGATGAGTTGGGAGGTTGCTGTTATTGGGAAACTCAGGTGAATGAGCCTCTTGATAAGACCCAGTCATCCCAAGTCTGGCCAAATGTTGCTGAGGCCTTTTCTAGCCTGTGTGTCTAAAGCCCCTCCCAGTGCCTGCTGGGTAGAGGTCAGGAGGGCTGATGATACTATTACACCCCAGACCCCAGTGCTAACAGCACCCCTGGGAAGGTCTCATGACCCTGGACCACAAGGTTTGGTGTCCAGATGCCCTCCTCACTCTTGACCTTTTAGGATTGGAAGCGTTCCTCAAATTCCTGCTCTGTCTTCACTATGCAGGTTGGACCAGGTGTAGTCTTGCAACATCTCTGTGTACTTAATCCAGGATGGGCCACATTCCTTCTCCTAAGAGGATACAGCAACCTGGCCTTCTCATTTACTGAGCACAGGAGGTGCACAGACAGCAGGGCATAATGGGGGGAACTTGCATTTTGGAGGCAGAACACCACAGACTTGATTCCTGGATGTGCAACTCACAAGCTGTGTGACCTGGAGAAAAATCCCTTGGTCTCTGTGGGCCCATTTCCTAGTTTGTAAAATGGGGGGAAATAATACATACCATGTAGAATGGAGAAACACAAAGGTTAATTAGTGCCTATCCCAAAGGGAACTCTGTAAATGCCAAGCCTCTTTGATAACCACTCTTACAAGCCAGTGTTTAAAACACCCACTAAGTGGCATTTATTCTTTGCCCAGAGCACCAGCCCAAATAAAGACAGGTAGCTCTAGGCCCTGCCCCCAAAAGGCACAGACAAACGGAGGGGCCTCTTGGCTACCTCTGAGGATAACTCCATCACCAGCTCCTACAGAAGCCCTTTGATGTGGATACAACCCAGGCCTGCAGCCT
Source organism: Budorcas taxicolor (assembly GCF_023091745.1). NCBI lineage: Eukaryota > Metazoa > Chordata > Mammalia > Artiodactyla > Bovidae > Budorcas > Budorcas taxicolor. Next base: position 26,306,110 of record NC_068924.1, read on the forward strand.
CATTGCTTATGAAGATGCTGGTGAAAGATTTATAGAGGAACTCCATGGGGGACACAGCAAGAGGAGGGCAAGCTGGAAAGCAAGAAAGTGCAGGTGCCTGGGGACAGGGCATCTGAGAGACGTGATTACAGACCCATCCATGTTAATGGAGATGTGAGCAGGGCTATTGTACACACCGGCTGGCAGGCTGCTCTCAGGAAGGGGACGAAACAAACACAAGGTGTGCAAGGCCCCTTCTGCGGGTTGGCTCATTTGATCCTCACAGATCCTGCCCTGTAGGTAGGTGAGCAAACTGAAGCCAGAGAGGTTAAATAACTTGCCTGGTGCCACACAGCATCACAGACACCAAAAAGAAGGTGGCATTTGAGCTGGGCCATGAGAAATGTGTAGGGTTTGTACAAACAGGAGGCTGGCCTAGCAGGGGCCTGCCCTCTGAGCAGGGTCATTATGTGGGCAGAGGGTATAAAATGAGCAGAGACAGGAGGGGAACAACAAACTAGGTGCCAGTCGGGACGGGGGGCGTGCTGGGAGCACGTCTGGCGGGGAGCCTACACACACTAGGCATTCTTGGGGTCTAAGAAATTCGCTCATGCCCATACAGCTGGTGAGTGATAGAGATGTCAAACTCTACCAATCTGGGCTTTTTTACTAAGCCAAGATATGACTTACTCTACCTGAAGAAACAAGATATCAATGCAATACAAAAGATAAAAAAGAACTAAAAATACCCAGTTTAGAGAAGAGAAGACTGAAGCGTGAGATGGTAAGAACTGTCATCAAAGCTGGTGACCAAAGGCTCCTGTCCTTCCTCCCCAGAGACAGGAAGGGGGAGAGGGTAAAAGTAGATGGCAGAAGTGCTCCAGGCCTGACTTCACCTCACTGCCCACTGGCTCAGGCCCGAACTCCATAGCCTGACCCTTTCAGCATCTCCATACTCACCTGGCTCCACACTCGCCCCAAGGCCTAATTGCTGCCTGTTCCCCATCATGCTCTTGCTTTAAGCGGGGTTCTCACCATCCCCTGAATCTCCAAGCCCTTCCTCCAGACACTCTCCATCCCTGGCTAACCCCTCCTCCTCTTCATTCATTTACAAAATGCAACCAATACCAACTACCTCACAAGACTGTCTCAGGATTTCATGAGATGACTCATTCTCAGAATCCACGGATATTTTTTGAGAATATTGAGTACCGAGACTTCCCTGAAGATCCAGTGGTTAAGAGTCCGTGTTCCCAATGCAGGGGGCTCAGGTTCAATCCCTGGTCAGGAAACTAAGATCCGACATTTCAAGGCCCTCCCCCCCCAAAAAAAATGCAAAGCTGTGCTTTAACATATATTAAAGGAAAAAAAAAAAGAATATCAAGCACCTGCTACATGCCAAGCCCTGGGCTAAGCACTGGGGACCCTAGGGAACAACACCTGAGTCCTTGCCCTGGGGTTGCTGGTGGTCTGATGGGCAACAGACCAGTACATCATCCACTTGAGAGCACTGACACTTCGGAAATGCAGCGGTGGGATTAGGGGAGGTTTGCTGGAGAAAGTGAAAGTTAAGCTGAGACTTGAAGGATCAGCAGAAGTTGGCAAAGGGCAAGAGTGTAGAAAGCAGAAGCAGCAGCATTTGCAAAGGCTTTCAGGCCATGAAGAGCATGACATTTGGAGAAAGTGTCTGCAGCTCAGTGTGCAGTCACTGGGAGCAAGTGGTTGGGGGCGGCCAGAGATGAAGCCAAAGGGTGAAGCAGGGGCTACACCCAAGACGCTTGAAGACAGCAGTCCTTAGTCTTTTGGGGTATCATAGACCACTTGGAAAGCCTGGTGAAGCATTTGGACCTCTTCCCAGAATAATATCTTTAAATGCATAAAATAAAATACTTGGGATTACATAGGAAATAAATTATATTGAAGTGCAGTTAAAGAAATATTTTTAAAAAACTAATTTGTAATATAGTAATGTATGAGATTTTTATTAATGCCGTAAATAATCAGTTCTAGTGGCAAGTCTAATTACATAATTTTGAAGTAGTGCTGGGAGAAAACAATATTTCAAGATTAAGTGTAATAACTATAATATGATATAAAAATATCTGTGATTTCCATTGATGACAAAGTCACGGTACTGCCAAAATTGCTATGGATTAGATGCTATGGATGGTGCTTTCATGTGTAATTAAAGGAAATGCTAACTTCAGTGAGAGTTTAGCAGAATTAAAGACTTTTCATCTCATCCATGTTTATAATCCCTTGGCTTTAAAGACTTGTTAAGGAGCACTTCCTTGATCCCTGGCTCTTGAAAAGTCCCTGCCATGCCCACAGTCCCTTGCCCAGTCCTCATCTCCTTCCACCTGTCTGATAGATCCCTTCACTTCTTGCAGTCCCCTGAACATCCCAAGCAGACAGCTGCCTCAGGGCTTTTGCACATGCTGTCCTCTGCTTGGACTGCTGCCCCCCAAAATATGGGTGTGAATCCCTTTCTCCTTTCTTTCAGGACTCCACTCAAATGTCACCTTATCAGAGAAGCCTTCCCTGGCCACCCTATGAAAACAGCAACACCTACTTGCCCCCTCCCCGTACTCATATCCCCCATTCTCCGCTTTATTTTGCTCAATCATATTTACACTCTCTGATGTTTATAAGGTTTTGTTTCTTGTCTTCTTCACCTCACTAGAATGGAAGCTGCACAGTAGCACAGGCTCTGTTTTGCTCACTGTTGTCTCCCTGGCATTTGGAGCAGTTTACACTGGCAGAATTTAGCCCCCACTCCCTTCTGCTCATCTAAATCCTTCAAAGCCCACCAAGGCCCACCAGCAACTGGGAGCCCCCGCTGCTTCTCCAGCCTTCTCTGGATACCCACTATCAGGGACACAAGGCGACTGAGGATGGAAACCTCGCCTTGTGGTTTCTGCATTGCCCCCACCCAACATGCCGGGTATGGAACAGGCTTTCAAAAACACATGTGCCATAAAGAAAATGTGGTGTGTGTATATATATATATATATATATATAATCGAATATTACTCAGCCATAACAAGGGATGAAACTGAGTCATTTGTAGTGATGTGGATGAACCTAGAGTCTGTCATACAGAGTGAAGTCAGTCAGAAAGAGGAAAACAAATAATGTATATTAATGCATATATATGGAATCTAGAAAAATTATATTAATGAACCTATTTTCAAGGCAAGAATAGAGATGCAGACATAGAGAGTGAACTTGGGGACACAGAGGAGGAAGAAGAGGGTGGGAGGAACGGAGAGAGTAGCATCGACATATCCACGCTATCATGTGTAAAACAGACAGCTAGTGGGAAGCTGCTGTATAACAGGGAGCTCAGCCTGCTGCTCTGTGATGACCCAGAGGGCTGGGCTGGGGATGGGGGTGGGAGGGAGGCTCAAGAAGGAGGATATATGTATACATATAGCTGATTCACCTTGAGGTGCATTAGAAACCAAACCAACACAGCATTGTAAAGCAATTAGACTCCAATAGTAACCAAGGAAAAAAAAAAGCATGTACCAGCCAGCCTAAGCAGTTTCGTGAATGAATGGAGCTGGCTGGAGGAGACTGTGGAATCCCATCCATAGTGGGCTGAATGGTGGCCCCCAAAGATATATGCTCATGTCATCACCTCCAGAACCTGTGAGTGCTACCTTATTTGGAAGAGGGGTCTTGGTAGATGTAACAAGGGTAAGGATCCTGAGAAACACAGACCATCTTGGATGATCAGTGTGGGCCCTCAGTGTCATCACAAGTGTCGTTCTAAGAAGCAAGGGAGATGGCATAGATGCTCAGAGGGGAAGGTGATGTGGGGATGGAGGCAGACAGAGGTTGGAGTGATGCAGCCGCAGGTCTAGGGATGCCAGGGCGGCCACCAGACGCCAGAAGAGATGAGGGGTGCATTCTCCCCTCAGGCCCCCAGAGGAACTGCAGGCTTGCTGGATTTTGGAGTTTGGGCTGCCAGAACTGCAGGGGAATAAGTGTCTGTTGTTTTAAGCCACCCAGGTGTGGTAATTCACTAGAGCAATCACTTAGGAGACTAATGCCCCATCTATAGGCCAGCTATAGGGAAACACAGGCTAACACTAGGCTTTTCCCCTCTTCCCGCCACCCCCCACCACCAAAAGAACCTGAAAATTCAACCTTTAATGTGCAAGCTCCTGGTTTCTAAGTCTGGGTTTTGGTTGCGGAAGCCAACTCTGCCTAACATGAGCTAACGTGAATGCTGTATTAGAAGGAGTTGGATGAGCTCACAGAACTGAAAAGATGAAACAAAACCTGGAAAATGTGCAGGATCCAAGGGAGACCTGTGGTTTCCAGACCGCGGTGACATCTTCTCGAGACACTGATGGTACTGGTCATTCATGACCACACCACTGGCAACCACCAGACTCCAACCCCGAGGTCACAAGGAAAACCTGTGGGGGGTGGGCTACAAACCCAGGCAGTCGGACTCCAGAGCCTGCACCCGTCCCCACACACAAGGAGCCCATTGAGGGAAGCTCTGTAAAAGGACAAATATCTGAAAGATGGGCACTCCCAGTGGAAGCAGCTTTTAGACTTGTTGTTTGGGACCCACAAGAAGAAATGCATTTTAGATCACAGACCAGCATAGAAACACACCACATATAAACCTGAAATAATATTTACCTTACTGTGTATAATTCCTGAAGACAGCCTTCTTTCCTCTTCTTTTCACTTCTTTCATTTCTTCTTTTCTGTCTCCTCTCTCCCATCTCATCCCATCCCATCCTATCCTCCTCATTCTGTTCTGTTTTCATTCCCAGAGTGATGTTCATTTCTGAAAGGAAGAGAAAATATTCCCCATGCACGGAAATACTCAGAACAGATAATCACTTAAAAATTTACTTAGAGATAAATTTTTCCCCAAATCAAAATTTAAGAATGAGCAACTTGAGATCCCTTCTAAGCTGATTTCAAGATCAACTAAGGGATCATAAACCACAGTTTTAAAAACACTGCACCAGAGCAAACAACTCTACTGAAAAGAAAAATAAAAATACAAACTAAAACAATAAACAACCAACAGTATTGAAAGTGAAAGTTGCTCAGTTATATCCGACTCTTTGTGGACCCATGGACTCTAAGTCCCATGGAATTCTCCAGGCCAGAATACTGGAGTGGGTAGCCTTTCTCTTCTCCACGGGATCGTCCCAACCCAGGGATAGAACCCAGGTCTCCTGCATTGCAGGTGGATTCTTTACCAGCTGAGCCATAATGGATGCCCCAAAATACTGAAGTGGGTAGCCTATCCCTTCTCCACGGGATCTTCCTGACCCAGGAATAGAACTGGGGTCACCTGCATTGCAGGTGAATTCTTTACCAACAAGGCTATCAGGGAAGCCTCAAAAGTATTGGGGACAAACAAAAAAATGGTTTGGAGCTGGACACAGTCATGGGCTGCCAGTGTATGGCCCTTTCATTAAAATCTTGATCTATTGATCAATGGATTGATTGATGCAACTGTAGTAAGAGAATGTGGGGAGTGCTCTCTTTGGCTTAGAGTTTATAATGACAGCTTTAACTGTAAGCATCCAGCACAAGCCTGGCACACAATAGGTGCTCAATAAATATTTAAGTGCCATAAAGGAAAAGAATTGAACATACACACACACACAAACACACACACACACATGGATAGCCACTTTCCCAGGTGGCACAATGGTAAAGAATCCACCTGCCAGTCTGAAGGAGAAGCAAGAGACCTGGGCTTGATCCCTGGATCAGGAAGATCCCCTGGAAGAGAGCATGCCACCCACCTCCAGTATTCTTGCTTAGAGAATCCCATTCACAGAGGAGCCTGCAGGGCTACAGTCCATGGGGTTGCCAAGAGTCTGACACGACTGAGTGGCAAGTGCACACACACACACACACACACACACACATATATAATTCATTTTGATGGACACCTCAAATTAACACAACACTGAAAATCAACTGTACTTTAATTGTTTAAAAGGAAGGAAAAAAACAAAATAAATATTAAGTGCAACTGAAAACAGATCTCAGTTCCCTTGTCCTGTAGCAGTCCGGCTGGAGTTTGGGTGTGGCCATGGGCAGAAACGGACTCACATCTACAAGTGGCCCAGAGCCCAGAAGCACCTCCAGGCTTGGTGCCTGCCTGTTGCTCCTTCCCAGGCTCCATTTGTCACCATCCTCATAAACACCCAGCCAGAGGAGTGCTTTGTTTCACACCAACCAGCATCATCCTCCCCTCCCCCTCTCCTCGCATCTCTCTTTAGGCAGTGCTATTTGTTGAACTGTAAAAAAAAAAAACACCTAAGGAGGCTCTGTGGTTACAGGGCAGGAGGAGAGCAGGGGATGGGACAGGCGGAGAGGAAAGAGGTGCTTTTGCAACTTTGCCTCTAATGTCTTCGTTAATTGAACTCATCAGCTAAAATCATTTGCAGAAATTTTTTTAAAAAAAAAAGGAGAGAGAGAGAAAAGGAACTGATCATATGCAGGAGAAATAACTCAGATGTGAAAATCCTTCAGACTGGGAGATTGCACTATTTATTCACCCAAGTGTCCTGCTGTGTCTCTGAAATGCAGTGATTTAATGAGGTGCTGCAAAGGTATTTGTTATTAAGAAATTCTGTCTCTGCTTATTCTCCTCCGTGTGATTAGGACGGAGCCAGCGGAAGCTCCTCACCGGCACGCTATTAAAGATTTAGGAGGCTGTTGCTCTCCCCCTGCTCCCCTCTTACAAGCGCCTTTTGAAATGGTTCCAAAATTAAATATTGTACAAGCCGATCAGCCTTGTTTAACGCAGATGCTGAGTGAGATTTAAAAAGAAATTAGAAAAGCATTTGTGTTAACAGATGTTCTTCCTTTTCTCTCTTGGAGCTGAGATGATTGGGGCTGGGTCCCTCCCAAACCACGCAAGAGCCAAGAGGGATAAGCCCCAGCTTGCACAGGGGCAGAGAGGGGACACCTGGGTCCTCAGTCCCTCTGTTGGGGAGGACCCAGGGCCTCTGCAGGAAGGAGAAAAGCAAGCCGCTGACCTGGAAGACTCTTCCCCAAAGCTTCTGTGTCCTCCCAGAGCCTCTTCCAAGGCCGGGTTCAGCAGGTGCTTGCTGGAACTCTGCAGCCATACAAACACCATAACCCAGAGCTTCAGAAAATCAGCAAGTGGACAGAAATCTCTGTCCCCAGACTCATCCAGCTATTGCCTTTGATGTTAGACACAGTCTTCTTAGACCTCTAATCCAGACCTTTCATCCAGGCAACACCAGCCCTGGCCAGCCCCCCTCAGTAAGTTAGACACCTTGCTTCCTCAGAGTCACACGTTTCCTCCCTTGACGTTCGGGTACATAGACCATACTAACTTGGTAAGCTCTGGCTGGCATCTTAAATCTCTCTTCAACAGACTTTCTGCTCTGTCCTTAGTTAAAACTGATAGGGGCCATCCCTTGAATAAGTAAAACCATCCAAGTAGATGGCAAGTCGAGGCTTCTCAAAGTGCTTACCCCTACTCTGTAAATTGATCCCCATGCCCTCCCTCGAGGCATGAGGAAGAGGTTCAGTGACTTCAGTGATGGGGGTACTAGTAAGTGGCAGACCTGGATCTAGTGCCAGGTCCCCCAAACTTAGTCAACTGTCTCATCTGATATGCCACAGGGATGGAGAAACAAACTGTTTCTTTGAAGATTTACATGTTTGTTTATCATTGTTGGGGAAACACAAGGCACAGAGACACAGTGACTTGCTCACAACCCCACAGAAGCACCAGGTACAGAATCAGACAAGAATCTGCCTCCCAAGGTCCAACTGAGTGTTTCCCCATCGGTCAGTCCATTGCACCATCTACAAATGTTTGTTAGGTGACTGCTGCTTACTGAGCTCTGTGCAAGGCTCTGAAGACATTTGGTGGGGGGGGGGGGGGGGGGGGCGGTGCGGAATGGGGAGGGGAGGAGCAAACCAGAGCCTCAAGAAGAAACAGACATTGAGCAAATTATTGCATATATAGACAGAAGAATTTGCAAGGAGGATGGGGGCCATGGGACTATAAATGTAGAGAAGTAGAACCAGTCAGAACTCAATGGCTCCCAAGGAAAGACAATAAACAAATGATAGCCAAGAAACCAACTGCAGGTCTGAAGTCGCCACTATCTGTCCATTTAACCCAGGGGAGTCCTTCGCTGCATTCAGCTAGCTCCCCAAGGCAGGATCCTGTTCAGTCCCTCCTGCCAACTCTCACCACGTTAGTTGCGGAGCGCTGCCCTTCTTTCTCCCATCCCCTCCGGCAACAAGGATGGCAGAGTAATAATCTCCACCCCACCATAACTCACCACTTCCTCTATGAAGTCCCAGCCCTGCACACACACCCCAGAAGCGAGATGAAATACAAGTAAAAATGAGAACCAGGCAACTTCCTAATTAACACTCTTGGAAACACCCAGACCTCATCCCCCGCACGCAAACGAAGTCCCCGTTTAAAGACTGGGATGTGGACATCCACGTGGGGAATGAAGGTGTCTCTGGGCTGGACTGGCAGTGCCAAGAGAAGGGGTCAGGGGACAAACGCAGTACTGCTGTGACAAACTGAGGGGCGGGCCTGGACAAAGCTCCCCACTGCTCTGGGTCCCTGTCTCCCCATCAGCAGGGGGCAGGTGGGGAAGGGCTGAGTCCAGTGCAACCTGAGGTCTGGGGGCCTCCTCCTCCTCTTGGAGGTTCTTCTGTGGAACTCAGCCTTTAACACCCCACAGCTCCTTCCTTAACTCTGAATGCCCCAGTTTACATCCAAATCACCCAGGGAGCCTTAAGAAGACAGATGCCTAAGAACCACTCCTAGAGATTCTGGCTCAGCTGGTCTTTGTCAAGACCCAGGGTTTATTTCAGGCACTCGAATGGCCAAGGATGCTGCCTAGCAAGTTAGTTGCAACAAGAGCTCCTCCCTGGAGGCAGAGGAGACCCTTCTAGGCTTTCCTTCTTTGGGCCCTACTATCAAGTCCTCCAAATCCCAGTGACAACACCCAGAGCAGGGAGCTTTCAGCTAATGTTATGACTCTAAGGCTCTGTCTGTGCTCTTCCTCTAACCTAGGTTACCTCTCCCCTCAATCTCCGTCTTCTTCAAAGACCCCACCACGGGGTCTTCCACAATCCGCCACCCCAGACAATCAAGCTGCCCTCCACATCATCATCACTTAGTATCTGCGCAACACTTAGAGCCCAGTGTCTGGCCTTACCTTTTGTTGCTGATGCATCTATAGTCCTCCGCAGATGGCAAATTCTTTGCAAGGAACTGTGTGTTTTATTTATCCTTTTATCCTCCTCACACCAAAGCCTTGAAACATAATAGGGGTTCAGAGTCTTTAGTTGGGGAGACAATAGTAACACATGGAATGGCTCGAGAAGCGTATTAAATATGTATATTTCAGAGAAGCAAAACAGCCTTAGTGTAAGAGTCAGAAAGGTGGGATCCTGGTTACAGCTCTGTATGTAGGTATGTACGATAGTCACTCAGTCGTGTCCAACTCTTTGTGGTCACATGGACTGTAGCCCGCCAGGCTTCTCTGTCCATGGACTTTTCCAAGCAAGAATACTGGAGTGGGTTGCCACTTCCTCCTCCAGGGGGATCTTCCCAACCCAGGGATTAAACCCCGGTCTCCTGCATTGCGGGCAGATTCTTTACCATCTGAGCCACCAGTAACTTTGTCCATAAAAGCCGGTGGTTGGACTCAACTGTCTCTAGGCTGTGAAGAGCCCCTAATTGCCTCCAGATATTCACAGAAGCAGCCCTGACTCCTCGTTACTTAAAGAACCAGCACAGAAGCAAAACTGGTATTTCATGCTTTTTCAGCCTGTGACATGATGGGGAAAACACCAGGACACATGACAGTGGAGATTCCTTCCCCTCAAAAAATACGTGTCCATATTTGACACACTCATGTACATCCCGTCTTCCTTTATCCTCAACAACTACCCTCACGTCTCACAAAATCCAGGAAGGCGCCAAAGCAATGTTGTGCTTGAGTGAACCAAAACAGACATGCGCCAAAGGCTCTAGGCTAAGTGGCATTATATTAAAAAGTCTCATGATGCAAACTCTTCCAGAGCTCAGTGCCCCGACTTTATCTGGAAGAAGGAGGAGGAAAAACAACTTGTTTTTCTGCCAGTCAAGATCTGTTGGTTCAGCTTCCCTCTCAGCTGGGGATTCCCAGAGCTATAAACTAGGAAGTACAGGGATGGCCTCCAGTTTAGAGACGAAGTTGCTGTAGGAAAGGTTGCTAGCTGCTTTCTGGTAGCCACTCCCTCCTGTTTTCTCAGGAACACAGACAGTCCCTCTGATTTTTCACTAGGCACCCAATGAAAAGATGCCATTTTCCAGCTTCCTATGAAACTAGTGTGACCATCAAGTAAATAGTACCCAGTGAGACAAGTACTGTGTGACACTTCCAGAAAGTCTCCTGAAAGGGAAGGGCCACCTCCTTCTAGCTACTGGGTGTAATGGCTGGGGCTCCAGATGCCATTTTGGACCATGCGGTAAACTTGGGAAAGAAGCCACACAGTAACAAAGTGCCAAGTAGAGAAAGTCTTGGTCCCTAACTAACAATGTGGATCTGCCATACTTTCTTCTGATTGATTTTACATCTGATTTGTTGCTTCTGATATATGTTATATCAAGGAGGGAGGTCACTCTTTGCAGTGGTGTCTGTTACAGCCAAACCTAATCCTAACTGACACTGCAGACAAAGTGGGCAGAACACTGAACTGAGAGGGAGGGGCAGGTTCTTGTCCTGAGTCTGCTATTAGTAACTTTGGGCCAGTCCCTAAATTCTGTAGGCCTAAACTTAATCTGTAAAATAGATCCAGATGAGAAAGGAAAAGAATTACATAGTCTCAAAGTGAAAGTGAAGTCGCTCAGTCGTGTCCGACTCTTTGCGACCCGTGGAATGTAGCCCACCAAGCTCTTCTGTCCATGGAATTCTCTAGGTAAGAACACTGGCGTGGGTTGCCATTTCCTTCTCCAACATAGTCGCAAAGGGCCATTCAATTTTCAAACCAGATACTTCTGTTAAAAATTTCAGCTACCCCAGTGACTTAGTATTGACCAGTTGGAGACTCCAGTCAAGAGTCCCCAGTGCACCAGTGAGGGTGTCTTTCATCAACGAGACAACACTCAGTTCAGTTCAGTTCAGTCACATAGTCGTGTCCAACTCTCTGCAACCTCATGAATCACAGCATTCCAGGCCTCCCTGTCCATCACCAACTCCTGGAGTTCACCCAAACCATGTCTATCCAGTTGGTGATGCCATCCAGCCATCTCATCCTCTGTCGTCCCCTTCTCCTCCTGACCCCAATCCCTCCCAGCATCAGAGGCTTTTCCAGTGAGTCAACTCTTTGCATCAGGTGACCAAAGTATTGGAGTTTCAGCTTTAGCATCATTCCTTCCAAAGAAATCCCAGGGTTGATCTCCTTCAGAATGGATTGGTTGGATCTCGTTGCAGTCCAAGGGACTCTCAAGAGTTTTCTCCAACAAGACAGTTCAAAAGCATCAATTCTTCAGTGCTCAGCTTTCTTCACAGTCCAACTCTCACATCCATACACGACCACTGGAAAAACCATAGCCTTGACTAGACGGACCTTTGTTGGCAAAGTAATGTCTCTGTTTTTCAGTATGCTATCTAGGTTGGTCATAACTTTCCTTCTAAGGAGTAAGCGTCTTTTAATTTCATGGCTGCAATCACCATCTGCAGTGATTTTGGAGCCCCCCAAAATAAAGTCTGACACTTTCCACTGTTTCCCCATCTATTTCCCATGAAGTGATGGGACCAGATGCCGTGATCTTCATTTTCTGAATGTTGAACTTTAAGCCAACTTTTTCACTCTCCTCTTTTACTTTCATCAAGAGACTTTTTAGTTCCTCTTCACTTTCTGCCATAAGGGTGGTGTCATCTGCATATCTGAGGTGATTGATATTTCTCCCGGCAATCTTGCTTCCAGCTTGTGCTTCTTCCAGCCCAGCGTTTCTCATGATGTACTCTGCATATAAGTTAAATAAGCAGGGTGACAATATACAGCCTTGATGTACTCCTTTTCCTATTTGGAACCAGTCTGTTGTTCCATGTCCAGTTCTAAATGTTGCTTCCTGACCTGCATATAGGTTTCTCAAGAGGCAGGTCAGGTGGTCTGGTATTCCCATCTCTTTCAGAATTTTCCACAGTTCATTGTGATCCACACAGTCAAAGGCTTTGGCATAGTCAATAAAGCAGAAATAGATGTTTTTCTGGAACTCTCTTGCTTTTTCGATGATCCAGCGGATGTTGGCAATTTGATCTCTGGTTCCTCTGCCTTTTCTAAAACCAGCTTGAACATCTGGAAGGGCACTCAAAAAACCCGAGACCACAGACTTTGGAATTTGATAAACAACTTCAAATTCCAGTACACAATTTCCTAACTCTGAGACCTTGGACAAGTCATCTATCTTCATCCCTAAAATGGACAGACAATATCCAATGCTGAAGGGGTGTTGAGTGGATTTGTGGGACTGTGAGTGGCAACCCACTCCAGTATTCTTGCCTGGGGAATCCTATGGACAGAGGAGCCTGGTGGGTTACAGTCCATTGGTTCGCAAAAGAGTTGGACACGACCTAGTGACTAAACAACAAAAAGCAACAAGCATCAAGCTTATCCAGGGCACCAGAGTGGCACAGTCAGTCTCTGTAGATTGTGCCAAAGTTAACTGGATGCCTGGGGAAGAGGCCAAACACCCTGGGCAAACATCCTCTGTCCTCATGGGTCGCCAGCATGGGAACCCCGATCCTCACTAGGCCCATGCTAAGCTACGTGAAAGGGGAAAGACACCCAGGTCTCACTGCTCTCCATAAAGGAAAGAGTGGGGGGATCACAAGAAGAGAAAGAAAGACAAAATTGAGGAGCTGAGATTTGGGTATGTGAGCACTTCAGCAAGAACACAAATATCTTTATTGGCTCTGGACAGTCTGCCAATCAGCCACAAAATTACCAACTTCTCTCTCCTCCCAGAAGGGCCTCCGCGGCTGTACACAAAAGCTGCCAAAGGAACTTCAGGACCTGGAGAATAAAAGCCCCTCTCTGCCTGGTGCGGGCTGATTTGCAATGCATTGCTTCAGCATAATTTCCCAACTCTGCAGCCACACAAAGGCATTTCTATCCCTATTTTGTGAGTTTAATAATTTCTATTTCCTACACCTTGCATTCATAATGCATCCACCCAACTTGGGTTTGGGCTGGGCACTGGCCTCAGGCCTTGGCCATGTCAGATGCCCTCTCTAGGGCCCCAGGCTGAAAAAGCATATATTAGACAACTTAGCATCATCAGAGGATGTAGCAACAGAAGGCAGATGGCCTGACCTCTATGAAATGTACCTCAAATGTTGTCACCTGGCCCTTCATGGTCCTTTACCCCACTTCATCAATTTATTTATTCTATGCAGCAATGTCTAATGGTAGACATTCTCCAGGACACACTAAGAACTGGTTTCCTATCATGGATAGCACAGTACTGAAGAGGTGTGATATATGTATATGGGGTAGGCGTGGTTTGATATAAGTGCACTTGCCCATAGGGCTTCCCAGGTGGCGCTAGTGGTAAAGAACCTGCCTGCCAATGCAGGAGACAGAAGAAATGCAGGTTCGATCCCTGGGTTGGGAAGATCTCCTGGAGAAGGGCATGGCAACCCACTCCAGTATTCTTGCCTGGAGAATCCCATGGACAGAGGAGACTGGCGGACTACAGTCCACAGGGTCACACAGAGTCAGACACTACTGAAGCGACTTAGCACACACACATGCTCTCGACCATAACTCTGGGAAGGTTGGCACCATGTCCTTTCAAGTTCACTCTTGATACCTTTAGTAGTTGACAATATCTGTACATAATAAGTCCTCCATTCTATTTGATGAATATTGAGTGAAACTGTAAATGACTATCAAGATCTGTAAGTATAATGAAAAGAGATTTTGTTCTTTAAATCTTGGTCTGTTTGGCATGACAGGGTGGGGGTGGGGGAACAGGGGGAGGGTACCGGTCACAGGACATCTAAATGCCAGGGTCGCTGTGGAGATGGCCCTGGAGGAGAGCAGAAGTGTGATTTCACAGAAAGAGGCACAGATGAGAGAAGCCGCTCCCTGCCAGGGGAAAGAGGCTGCGGAGGCAAGAAGAACATTAGGAATTTGGGGTGGAATGGTAGGCCTGCCAGCTGAAGGAGTAGGTTGGCCCCAGTGATCTAAGGCCTCACCCAGAGGCCAAATTGGGAATGACATCAGACAAACTCAAGCTTGGGTCCCAGCTTCAACGTTTATCAGCAGCGAGATATCCATCGTGACCTCTCAGCTTGGGCTTCCCCAGTGACTCAGCAGTAAAGAATCCACCTGCCAAAGCAGGAGACACGGATTCAGCCCCTGATCCAGGAAGATCCCACATGTCTCAGAGCAACTAAGGCCGTGTGCCACAACTATTGAGCCTATGCTCTAACAGCCCAGAAGCTGCAACCACTGAGTCCACAGGCCACAACTACCGAAAGCCACGCACCCCAGAGCAGAGCCCATGCTCGGCAAGCACAGAAGCCACCACAGTGAGAAGCCCGCACACCACACTAGAGAGTAGCCCTCCCTTGCTGCAACTAAAGAAAGCCTGCACGGCCACAGAGATCCAGTGCAGCCAAAAATAAATAAACAAACATATTATATGTATGCATATATACATATATAAAGATCTCTCACCTGCATGTTCTTTCCTGATAAGTATGATTACTGCAAATCTCTCCCTTCTATCATCGCCATGAAGCTAAAAAGCAGTGGTCCTGCACATAAGGCAGGGAGCATGGCCAGTTCATGAGGTTTCGGTGGAAGTCATATCTGCTTTTCACAGGGATCCTGACACTTCTGATTCAGGCAGAATCTGAGCCTCTCGTGCACTCCCAAGCCCCCCTCTCCTTTCTCTTTGGGAAACGTCACAAGATTGCTGTACCCCCATCCCTGCAGGGAGAGCTAATTTCGTCAAGTAGAGTGAGAGGCACAGAGGGCATGATGGGCTGGAGCAAACTGTCTGCCACTGACTCAGGTCAGAGAGGGGTTAGGTGAGTGGCTGATCGGGGACCATGTGTCCCCCAGACGCTTCCCTGAGCAGGCGGCACTCACTATATGCGGCTTCCTGCAGACAGTGAAGGAGAGCCCTTCTCTTCCTCTTGCCCTCCACCAGCCATATCACGGATGCCTTTCTGTCTGACTCAAGTTTCTTTGCACCTTCCCCTGCAGGATGCCCATGCCAGTACTGAGATCAGAGTAATGTCAGAAGGGTTAGATTTGGAATGGATCCTTATCCCCACCCTCATTTCACAGATGAGAAA
Organism: Budorcas taxicolor; assembly: GCF_023091745.1. Taxonomy (NCBI): domain Eukaryota; kingdom Metazoa; phylum Chordata; class Mammalia; order Artiodactyla; family Bovidae; genus Budorcas; species Budorcas taxicolor. The sequence continues at coordinate 26,321,454 of NC_068924.1, forward strand.
ACTGAGGCCCAGAAAGGTAAGGAGACCTGCCCAAAGTCACACTGAGTCAATAGTGGAAGCAGTGGCAACTGAGTGTACACACACTGGCTGGCTGTTTCTGCCTATACAAGTTAGAAAGCTTCTAGCTGCAAGTAATAAAATGCCTAGCCCCAAAGAGCTTAAACGTGAGACTATGTATTACCTGATACAACAACGAAAGTGAAAGTTGCTCAGTTGTGTCTGACTCTTTGCGACCCCATGGACTATACAATCCATGGAATTCTGCAGGCCGGAATACTGGAGTGGGTAGCCTTTCCCTTCTCCAGGGGATCTTCTCAACCCAGGGATCAAACCCAGGTCTCCTGCATTGCAGGTGGATTCTTTACCAGCTGAGCTACTAGGGATATAACAATAGGTACTCTTAATTCAGTTGATCAATATCAAGGGCTGGTTCTTCCCCTCTCTCTGCTCTGCCATGCCCATCATGTTGGCAGTTGTCCTCAAGCTTTTCTCCTCATGGTGATAAAGTGGCTGCAGCAGCTCTCAGCATATACTCGCACATAATAATAACCCTCCAAAAATAGAATGCCCCTCTTTTGTGCTCAAATCAGGGTGAGAAATCCAAGAGTCCCTGCAGGCTCTATTGTGCCTCCTTGGTTAGAACTGCAAGGCGACTGAAGTGAAAGTCGCTCAGTTGTGTCCAACTCTTTTTGACCCCATGGACTGTACAGTCCATGGCGATTAGACTGAGTGCAATTGCCTGGCTGCCTGTATGACTGACCCCTGGGTCTGGGAGAAGCTAGCTTTCCCTGAGGTGAATAGGTACAAGAGACCTAGACAAAGTAAAGGTTCTGCCAGTAAAGAACAATGTGGAGGCTGAACAGAGTGCACGCGACCACTATCTGGCCACGCTGCCCACATGTGATGCTAATCTTCAGCCTCCCAGGGACAGTGAGGAGACAGTTTTCACAGGAGTGCAAGAGTCCATCAGCATTTGTTGCAGCCTAAGTCTCTGCTTTGCTCCTCTTTAAACTCAGGCACAGGGCTAAGTACCCAGGATTCAATCCGTACTAGCCCTCTGAGATAAAACTACCAGCTTATCACTGAAGCTTCAATTCACTCAGCCACTTGAGAGCAGGAGCTGTACTTCTCAACTCTGCACCCCAACATTTACCCTCACACCCTGACACAGAGGAGATGCTCACAAAATATTACTGAGCAAATGAATAAAATCTGTAAGTCTAAGATAATTATCTCTCATACACGGCTGTAATTGGAATCCAGTGTAATAACGTAGAAAAAAAGCATTTTGTTAAAAGTACAAGGAAGTGTTACTATTTTCATTATTCCCCTCTCCTCTCTTTCTTCTCCACCTTAGAAAAATCTGATTCTATACACAAAGTTCCCCACTGGAAAGCTTGAGGGTGGGTGAAGAGAACATGAGAAAACAAGTCCTAATTCAAGGTCTGTGTTAGTCAGCTCAGGCTCTGAAACAGAGTGGCACAGACTGGGGATCGGGGTAGATAGAGCAACTGAAATCTACTTCTTACTGTTCTGGAGGCTGGAAGCCGAAGATCAAAATTCCATCAGGGTTGGTTCTGGTGAGCGCTGTCTTTCTGACTTGCAGACAGCCATTTAACATTAATTAGTGCTAGTGTTAGTCACTCAGTTGTGTCTGACTCTTTGTGATCCCATGGACTGTAGCCCACCAGGTTTGTCTGTCCATTGAATTCTCCAAGCAAGAATATTGGAGTAGATTGCCATTCCCTTCTCCAGGGGATCTTCTCGACCCTGGTCTCCTCCATTGCAGGTGGATTCTTTACCAGCTGAGCCACCAGGGAAGCATTAACATTAGTTACCTACCTCTAAACACAGTAGGTTAAGAGGTTAGGACTCCAACATATGAATTTTGGGGATGGGACATGTTTCAGTCCGCAAGTTCTGAGGAATGTTCTAAAATTGTTCCTCTGGTTTTAGGAACCAAACTTAAACATACCCTGCCCTTCATAGTCTGTGTCACAGCAGAATGTCAGAGTAACTGTGGCATCTGTTCTGGTACATTCTCAGATCTCATCAGCTAATCCTGCCATTCTTAGGATCACTCTCAGACTCAGCCAGCCCACTGACACTTCTTTCTCTGCCAAGGACACAGGCATAAAGGTCTAATGACCCATTCGGACTCCAGCTTCTGGTGTGCTAACCCTGACCTTCCATTAAAGCTAAAAGACCTGCACACTCGTTTGATTCTGGCATCATTCATCAGGATCGATGAGATCAATTGTTGCCAACAATTCCAAAACCACAATCATTTAACAGATTTATTTCTCACTAATCTACATGCTCAATGCTGCTGGACATGGGACTGTGCTCCAGGCAGTCACTCGGGGACCCAGGCAGATGTAGATTCCTCACCACCTCAGGATTTTCTAAAGAGAGAGAGGAAAAACAAAAAACAAAAAACATGGAGAAAAATGCACACCAACTCTGAAATGCTCACAGGTCATTTCTGGTTACACTCCACTGGTTAAAACTGGTCACATAATAGGGATTAACTCATTCATGCAAAATGGAAAGGGAAGAGATTTTGAAATATTGGTGAGCATGAGTAATGTCTGTCAAACTCACTCCCTCAAATAACCATGACTTCCCCCTAGCCAAGAAAGTCCACACATTCCCTTCTTCTCCTCCAGGGTACAGAATTTATATGTACTTATATATTCTCAACATATGCACCCAACAATAGGCAAAGGGTCACCCATTATTTCTAAGTTAATAATTTCAACATTTTTCTACTAAACTCACCAGAAATGGGAAAGGATGACTCTCTCGCTTTCATCTGCTCAGAAACTCAGTGCCTCTGCCCATCCACACAGACCACCCTGCCCTCTCCTATAGCAAGGTATTCAGGACTGATATCATCATTAGCCCACCATGGCTTCCAACCCCATGTTGGACTATGCTGGAGAGCACTTACAAGCACCCAGTGCTTCCCCTCCCCCCAGGGCCCCAGGCCCACCCAAAGAGAAATAATTCAAGCCAAGACATTCAACCGTCCTGCTGCCGGGCCGGGAATTCCGTGCATGTGCTCCTTTTGCTGCCACAAGAAAAATTACAAATTGATCCACAGGACCTGACTCCCTGCTCATACTTCTCCTGGGCTGCCACTGATGCATCTCTCTAGAAGTAACGGCTGGACTGGTGACAGTAGGATTTAAGTCTGCTGTGGGGGGTGGAGGAGGTGCTGGGGGTGGCAAGCTGAAAAGGTGAGAAGGATGAACCGTGGGAGGATCGCCTGGGCCTTGACAATGATGAAAAATGCTAGATGTCTTCACCTAGAGCCCCCGTGGAGAAATAAGAAAAGCCCTTTGCAACTCAGTGGGCAGGATCTTTGTCTTCTGTCTCCTTTGAATAAGGACTGAAAATACTAACACAAGCCACAAGTTCTTGAAACTTTATTATGTGCTAAGCACTAAGTTCCAAATAGGAAAAGGAGTACATCAAGGCTGTATACTGTTACCCTGCTTATTTAACTTATATGCTGAGTACATCATGAGAAACGCTGGGCTGGAAGAAGCACAAGCTGGAATCAAGATTGCCGGGAGAAATATCAATCACCTCAGATATGCAGATGACACCACCCTTATGGCAGAAAGTGAAGAGGAACTAAAAAGCCTCTTGATGAAAGTGAAAGAGGAGAGTGAGAAAGTTGGCTTAAAGCTCAACATTCAGAAAATGAAGATCATGGCATCCGGTCCCATCACTTCATGGGAAATAGATGGGGAAACAGTGGAAACAGTGTCAGACTTTATTTTGGGGGGCTCCAAAATCACTGCAGATGGTGACTGCAGCCATGAAATTAAAAGACGCTTACTCCTTGGAAGGAAAGTTATGATCAACCTAGATAGCATATTGAAAAGCAGAAACATTACTTTGCCAACAAAGGTCCATCTAGTCAAGGCTATGGTTTTTCCTGTGGTCATGTATGGATGTGACAGTTGGACTGTGGAGAAAGCTGAGTGCCAAAGAATTGATGCTTTTGAACTGTCTTGTTGGAGAAGACTCTTGAGAGTCCCTTGGACTGCAAGGAGATCCAACCAGTCCATTCTGAAGGAGATCAACCCTGGGATTTCTTTGGAAGGAATGATGCTAGAGCTGAAACTCCAGTACTTTGGCCACCTGATGTGAAGAGTTGACTCATTGGAAAAGACTCTGATGCTGGGAGGGATTGGGGTCAGGAGGAGAAGGGGACAACCGAGGATGAGATGGCTGGATGGCATCACTGACTCGATGGACGTGGGTCTGAGTGAACTCCGGGAGCTGGTGATGGACAGGGAGGCCTGGCATGCTGCGATTCATGGGGTAGCAAAGAGTCGGACACGACTGAGCAACTGAACTGAACTGAAGTGCTAAGTGCTTCATATGCAGCAATTCATTAGAATTAGGCTCAGCTTGGAGTTCATTAGATTCATTTGGATTCATTAGAATTAGGCTCAGCTTGAAGGGACAGTAAACCCAAAATAACAGTAGTTTAGGTAGGATGTTTATCTTAGCTCCAGAGGTAGGCTGTCCAGGGATAGTATGCACATCACAGTATTCAAAACCCAGGTTCTTTCTGTCTTGTTGCTCTGCTTGCCTAACCTCCACTTCCAAAGTCACTTTATGCCCCAAAATGACTGTTCCAGTTCTAGCCACCGTGCCTGAATTCCTGCCAACAGGATAGGATAAGGGGAGAATAAGAGTTTGACCCCTCTCTTTAAGGGCATGTCCTAGAAATCACTCATATTACTTCTACTTGAATTCCACTGGCCCAACCTTAGTCCTGCAAAGGAGGCTGAGAAATGTAGTCTTGATTCCAGGCAGCCATGTGTTCCAGGCAGCTTGAGTCTGAGCAAACTCCAGGAGATAGTGAAGGAAAGGGAAGCCACGCTTGCTGCAGTCCATGGGTTCACAGAGTCAGACACAACTGAGCCACTAAACTGAGCTGAACTAAATTGTACAACTCCCAAATGTTGTTGCTGTTGTTCAGTTATGTCTGACCCTTGGTGAACCCATGAGGTACAGCACGCCAGGCTTCCCTGTCTATCACCAACTCCCGGAGCTTGCTCAAACTCATGTCCATCGAGTTGGTGATGCCATCCAACCATCTTATCCTCTGTCATCCCCTTCTCCACCTGCAGTCAATCTTTTCCAGCATCAGGGTCTTTTCCAATGAGTCAGTTCTTTGCATCAGATGGCCAAAGTATTGGAGCTTTAGCATCAGCCCTTCCAATGATTATTCAGAGCTGATTTATTTTAGGATTGACAGGTTTGATCCCCTTGCTGTCCAAGGGACTCTCAAGAGTCTTCTCCAACACCACAGCTCAAAATCTCCAACACCACAGATCAAAAGCATCAACTCTTCAGCACTCAGGTTTCTTTATGGTCCAACTCTCACATCCATACATGACTAGTGGAAACACCATAGCTTTGATTATACAGACTTTTGTCAGTAATGTCTCTGCTTTTTAGCATGCAGTTTAGGTTAATCATCACTTTTCTTCAAGGAAAAGCGAAAAATAAGACCAGGAGCTGACAGTGGCTTAGATCATGACCTCCTTAGTGAAAATTTTAGACTTAAATTGAAGAAAGTAGGGAAAACCATTAGACCATTCAGATATGACCTAAATCAAATCCCTTATAATTATATGCTGGAAGTGACAAATAGATTCAAGGGATTAGATCTGATAGACAGAGTGCCTGAAGAACTATGGACGGAGGTTCATAACGTTGTACAGGGGGCAGTGATCAAAACCATCCCCCTGAAAAAGAAATGCTAAAAGGCAAAATGGTTATCTAAGGAGGCCTTACAAATAGTTGAGAAAAGAAGAGAAGCTAAAGGCAAAGGAGAAAAGGATAGATATATCTCTGAATGCAAAGTTCCAAAGAATAGCAAGAAGAGATAAGAAAGCCTTCCTCAGTGATCAATGCAAAGAAATAGAGGAAAACAACAGAATGGGAAAGACTAGAGATCTCTTAAAGAAAATTAGAGATACCAAGGGAATATTTCACACAAAGATGGGCATGATAGAGGAGAGAGACAGTATGAACCTAACAGAAGAAGATATTAAGAAGAGGTAGCAAGAATACACAGAAGAACTATACAAAAAAGATCTTAATGACCCAGATAATCACGATGGTGTGATCACTCACCTAGAGCCAGACATCCTGGAATGTGAAGTCAGGTGGGCCTTAGGAAGCATCACTACAAACAAAGCTAGTGGAGGTAATGGAATGGAGGTGACGGAATTCCAGTTGAGCTATTTCAAATCATAAAAGATGATGCTGTGAAAGTGCTGCACTCAAGATCCCAGCAAATCTGAAAAACTCAGCAGGGCCACAGGACTGAAAAAGGTCAGTTTTCATTCCAATTCCAAAGAAAGGGAATGCCAAAGAATGTTCAAACTACCACACAATTACACTCATCTCACATGCTAGCAAAGTAATTACTGTACAAAAAGGAGAGAAAAGTGACTGAGGGGCCATTAGCAGCATCAGTCACATCATTCATCTCACATCAATTTCTTGAGGCAGTACTGCTATTCAATGTCTTTTTAATGTAACTGGCATACAAAACTTTTGCATGAAACTCCCTGATCAAAATCATTCTTATCCTTGAAGCTTTACCTTGTCAATGACCTTCCACCTCTCATTAAGTGTTTATCTCTCAGGCCACACAAGAGGGGCTGTGTAATACCCTTGAAAGCAGGGCAGTATATTTAATTTATCTCTTTCTCCCTGATGCCTGATACCGTGCCTGGTATAAAGGGGACATTTAAGAAACATTTGTGAAACTAGATCAACTGTAACTCTTTCCTTTGCTCTGTCATGGTCAACCTTATTATCAAAAAGCAATTAAGTCACTGTAACATGCTAGTAAAGTAATACTCAAAATTCTCCAAGCCAAGCTTCAGCAATATGTGAACCGTGAACTTCCTGATGTTCAAGCTGGTTTTAGAAAAGGCAGAGGAACCAGAGACCAAACTGCCAGCATCCGCTGGATCATCGAAAAAGCAAGAGAGTTCCAGAAACACATCTATTTCTGCTTTATTGACTATGCCAAAGCCTTTGACTGTGTGGATCACAATAAACTGTGGACAAGTCTGAGAGAGATGGGAATACCAGACCACCTGACCTGCCTCTTGAGAAATCTGTATGCAGGTCAGGAAGCAGCAGTTAGAACTGGACATGGAACAACAGGCTGGTTCCAAATAGGAAAAGGAGTACGTCAAGGCTGTATATTGTCACCCTACTTATTTAACTTAGATGCAGAGTACATCATGAGAAACACTGGGCTGGAAGAAGCACAAGCTGGAATCAAGATTGCCAGGAGAAATATCAATAACCTCAGATGTGCAGATGACACCACCCTTATGGCAGAAAGTGAAGAGAAACTAAAAAGCCTCTTGATGAAAGTGAAAGAGGAGAGTGAAAATGTTGGCTTAAAGCTCAACATTCAGAAAATGAAGATCATGGCATCTGGTCCCATCACTTCATGGGAAATAGATGGGGAAACAGTGAAAACAGTGTCAGACTTTATTTTGGGGGGCTCCAAAATCACTGCAGATGGGGATTGCAGCCATGAAATTAAAAGACGCTTACTCCTTGGAAGAAAAGTTATGACCAACCTAGACAGTATATTCAAAAGCAGAGACATTACTTTGCCAACAAAGGTCCATCTAGTGAAGGCTATGGTTTTTCCAGTGGTCATGTATGGATCTAAGAGTTGGACTGTGAAGAAGGCTGAGCACCGAAGAATTGATGCTTTTGAACTGTCTTGTTGGAGAAGACTCGTGAGGGTCCCTTGGACTGCAAGGAGATCCAACCAGTCCATTCTGAAGGAGATCAACCCTGGGATTTCTTTGGAAGGAATGATGTTAAAGCTGAAACTCCAGTAATTTGACCACCTCATGTGAAGAGTTGACTCATTGGAAAAGACTGTGATGTTGGGAGGGATTGAGGGCAGGAGGAGAAGGGGACAACCGAGGATGAGATGGCTGGATGGCATCACGGACTCGATGGACGTGAGTCTGAGTGAACTCCGGGAGTTGGTGATGGACAGGGAGGCCTGGCGTGCTGCGATTCATGGGTTCCAAAGAGTCAGACACGACTGAGTGACTGAACTGAACTGAACTGAACATGCACTTGGTACTCAATTCAAGATAAACAGATGTGGCATCCACTGCCCAAGAATTAATCATCCAAATTTGGGAGAATTTGAAATAGAAAAAGTAACATCCACCTCTTCCTCCACCCTCTTATCTGGATGAAGACCCTGCTCTCCTGTTGGAGGAGCCCTCATGGGCTTTTTGACCAAAGGATAGAAACTCCTACCTCCCCAGGGGAGAGAAGCAGGGCTGCACCCAAGAATAGGGAGCTGCTGATCAGCAGCGTTTGCAGACACCTCCACCCCACCCCCGATGCTGACGAGGCTGAGCGGTTCAGGCAGAGTTCATCTCAAGCAACTCTATCATCGCCCCACTCTCAGCCCACTCTTTGCGGCATTTGCAGTTTCTCTGCTCCAGGGGTCAAGTCTCCAGTGTGCCCTCCCTGAGTAATTGTGAAATTATTATGGTTGGTGATTTTAATTTAAATTGGATGGAGAAATGTCATACCGCGGTCGACTCATTTGCTATGGATTTTCACTTAACCAAATTGATTAGTCAACCAACTAGACTTAACTTGAGAGTTGTAATCATTCATTATTAGATCTCATTTTTTCCAACGCACTTAGATGATGTCAAGAAATTAAAACTGCAGCAAAAACTTCAGCAGTGTCTTCTCATCAAGGAGGTGGGGTCTGATTGAAAGTCTCTGGAGATGAAATAGGCTGTGGAAGTCTGTGGGGTGCCCCCGAGACCACACTCCTCAGTGTTGCCCCAGAAGAATGGGCAGAAGAAATGAACTGGGAATTCACAGGGGAGGAAGCCAGGCTATCAGAAACCAGGCTTCCCGTCTTCCCCTCCTGTGTGTCAGACTTCTAGTCATCCTTCCAGAGTCATCTCAAACACTCCCTCACCTTTGAAGCCTTTCATAACTTCCCAGGTAGAGTAATTTGCCATCTTTTCCATGTCTGTACACATCTCTATTGAAAAAGAACACTACATTTTCATGCAATTATTGTTTAAATATATTTTCGCCTCTAAATTAAAACTCTTTTAAGGCCAGGGTAAAGTTACTGTAAAGTTACTGTTAGCCGATACTGTATCCTGCCTGAAAAAGAATAGGGATATACATGTTTAACCAAACCCCATGTCCAAAGTCAGGGTCGGCGGCAGGGAGGAGCTACCCAACGTCCAAGGCCAGGGCGGTGGCCGGGAGGAGATACCCCACACCCGAGGCCAGGGGCGGTGCCAGGAGGAGCAATCCCACGTCCAAGGAGCAGTGGCTGTGTGGGCGCAGAAGGGCCTAGAGGAGCTATTCTATGTTCAAGGTCAGAAGGGGCAGCGGTGAGGAGATGCCCCTCATCCAAGGTAAGGAGCAGCGGCTGCGCTTTACTGGAGCAGCTGTGAAGAGATACCCCACGTCCAAGGTAAAAGAAACCCAAGTAAGACGTTAGGTGTTGCAAGAGAGCATCAGAGGGCAGACACACTGAAACCATAATCACAGAAAACTAGTCAATCTAATCACACTAGGACCACAGCCTTGTCTAACTCAATGAAACTAAGCCATGCCTGTGGGGCCACCCAAAATGGGCAGGCATGGTGGAGAGGTCTGACAGAACATGGCCCACTGGAGAAGGGAATGGCAAACCACTTCAGTATTCTTGCCTTGAGAACCCCATGAAGAGTGTGAAAAGGCAAAATGATAGGATACTGAAAGAGGAACTCCCCAGGTCAGTAGGTGCCCAATATGCTACTGGAGATGAGTGGAGAAATAACTCCAGAAAGAATGAAGGGATGGAGCCAAAGAAAAAACAATACCCAGCTGTGGATGGGACTGGTCATAGAAGCAAGGTCTGATGCTGTAAAGAGCAATATTGCATAGGAACCTGGAATGTCAGGTCCATGAATCAAGGCAAATTGGAAGCGGTCAAACAAGAGATGGCAAGAGTGAACATCGACATCCTAGGAATCAGTGAACTAAAATGGACTGGAATGGGTGAATTTAACTCAGATGACCATTATATCTATTACTGTGGGCAGGAATCCCTCAGAGGAAATGGAGAAGCCATCATGGTCAACAAAAGAGTCTGAAATGCAGTACTTGGATGCAGTCTCAAAAATGACAGAATGATCTCTGTTCATTTCCAAGGCAAACGATTCAATATCATAGTAATCCAAGTCTATGCCCCAACCAGTAACGCTAAATAAGCCGAAGTTGAACAGTTCTATGAAGACCTACAAGACCTTTTAGAACTAACACCCAAAAAAGATGTCCTTTTCATTACAGGGGACTGGAAAGCAAAAGTAGGAAGTCAAGAAACACCTGGAGTAACAGGCAAATTTGGCCTTGGAATATGGAATGAAGCAGGGCAAAGACTAATAGAGTTTTGCCAAGAAAATGCACTGGTCATAGCTAACACCCTCTTCCAACAACACAAGAGAAGACTCTACACATGGACATCACCAGATGGTCAACACCGAAATCAGATTGATTATATCTTTGCAGCCAAAGATGGAGAAGCTCTATACAGTCAACAAAACAAGACCAAGAGCTGACTGTGGCTTAGATCATGAACACCTTATTGCCAAACTCAGACTTAAAGTGAAGAAAGTAGGGAAAACCACTAGACCATTCAGATATGACCCAAATCAAATCCCTTATAATTATACAGTGGAAGTGAGAAATAGATTTAAGAGACTAGATCTGATAGACTGAGTGCCTGATGAACTATGGACTGAGGTTCGTGACATTGTACAGGAGATAGGGATCAAGACCATCCCCATGGAAAAGAAATGCAAAAAAGCAAAATGGCTGTCTGGGGAGGGCTTACGAACAGCTGTGAAAAGAAGAGAAGCAAAAAGCAAAGGAGAAAAGGAAAGATATAAGCATCTGAATGCAGAGTTCCGAAGAATAGCAAGAAGAGATAAGAAAGCCTTCCTCAGTGATCAATGCAAAGAAATAGAGGAAAACAACAGAATGGGAAAGACTAGAGATCTCTTCAAGAAAATTAGAGATACCAAGGGAACATTTCATGCAAAGATGGGCTCGATGAAGGACAGAAATGGTATGGACCTAACAGAAGCAGAAGATATTAAGAACAGGTGGCAAGAATACACAGAAGAACTGTAAAAAACAGATCTTCATGACCCAGATAATCACGATGGTGTGATCACTCATCTAGAGCCAGACAACCTGGAATGTGAAGTCAAGTGGGCCTTAGAAAGCATTACTATGAACAAAGCTAGTGGAGGTGATGGAATTCCAGTTGAGCTATTTCAAATCCTGAAAGATGATGCTGTGAAAGTGCGGCACTCAATATGCCAGCAAATTTGGAAAACTCAGCAGTGGCCACAGGACTGGAAAGGGTCAGTTTTCATTTCAATGCCAAAGAAAGGCAATGTCAAAGAATGCTCAAACTACCACACAATTGCACTCATCTCACACGCTAGTAAAGTAATGCTCAAAATTCTCCAAGCCAGGCTTCAGCAATATGTGAACCCATAAACTCCCAGATGTTCAAGCTAGTTTTAGAAAAGGCAGAGGAACCAGAGATCAAATTGCCAACATCCACAGGATCATCAAAAAAGCAAGAGAGTTCCAGAAAAACATCTATTTCTGCTTTATTGACTATGCCAAAGCCTTTGACTGTGTGGATCACAATAAACTGTGGACAATTCTGAGAGAGATGGGAATACCAGACCACCTGACCTGCCTCTTGAGAAACCTATATGCAGGTCAGGAAGCAACAGTTAGAACTGGACATGGAACAACAGACTGGTTCCAAATAAGAAAAGGAGTACGTCAAGGCTGTATACTGTCACCCTGCTTATTTAACTTATATGCAGAGTACATCATGAGAAACACTGAGCTGGAAGAAGCACAAGCTGGAATCAAGATTGCTGGGAGAAATATCAATCACCTCAGATATGCAGATGACACCACCCTTATGGCAGAAAGTGAAGAGGAACTAAAAAGCCTCTTGATGAAAGTGAAAGAGGAGAGTGAGAAAGTTGGCTTAAAGCTCAACATTCAGAAAATGAAGATCATGGCATCTGGTCCCATCACTTCATGGGAAATAGATGGGGAAACAGTGGAAACAGTGTCAGACTTCATTTTGGGGGGCTCCAAAATCACTGCAAATGGTGATTGCAGCCATGAAATTAAAAGACGCTTACTCCTTGGAAGGAAAGTTATGATCAACCTAGATAGCATATTGAAAAGCAGAGACATTACTTTGCCAACAAAGGTCCATCTAGTGAAGGCTATGGTTTTTCCAGTGGTCATGTATGGATGTGAAAGTTGGACTGTGAAGAAAGCTGAGTGCCAAAGAATTGATGCTTTTGAATTGTCTTGTTGGAAAAGACTCTTGAGAGTCCCTTGGACTGCAAGGAGATCCAACCAGTCCATTCTGAAGGAGATCAGCCCTGGGATTTCTTTGTAGGGAATGATGCTAAAGCTGAAACTCCAGTACTTTGGCCACCTGATGTGAAGAGTTGACTCATTGGAAAAGACTCTGATGCTGGGAGGGATTGGGGGCAGGAGGAGAAGGGGACAACAAAGGATGAGACGGCTGGATGGCATCACTGACTTGATGGACGTGAGTCTGAGTGAACTCCGGGAGTTGGTGATGGACAGGGAGGCCTGGAGTGCTTCGATTCATGGGGTTGCAAAGAGTCGGACACAAGTGAACGACTGAAATGAACTGAACTGAACTGAACCAAACCAAATCATTTTGCTATACACCTAAAACATTGTAAATCCATCATACTTCAATTCTTAAAAAGTATACGGTTTGTAAAATATTGTATTCTGACTTCTATCACTGTACTATGCAGATAGCAGGCCCTCAGTAAATATTCCTTTGTGGATTGAACCAGTAAATAAATATACTGCCCAAAGGACAATGCCCATATTCAAGCACAGGGAAAGATCCTTATTTAACTTATATGCAGAGTACATCATGAGAAACGCTGGGCTGGATGAAGCACAAGCTGGAATCAAGATTGCGGGGAGAAATATCAATCACCTCAGATATGCAAATGAAACCACCCTTATGGCAGAAAGTGAAGAAGAACTAAAGAGCCTCTTGATGAAAGTGAAAGAGGAGAGCGAAAAAGTTGACTTAAAACTCAACATTCAGAAAACTAAGATCACGGTGTCTGGTCCTATCACTTCATGGGAAATAGATGGGGAAACAGCAGAAACAGTGACAGACTTTATTCTGGGGGCTCAAAAATCACTGCAGATGGTGATTGGAGCCACGAAATTAAAAGATACTTGCTCCTTGGAAGAAAAGTTATGACCAACCTAGATAGCATATTCAAAAGCAGAGACATTACTTTGCCAACAAAGGTTCATCTAGTCAAAGCTATTGTTTTTCCAGTAGTCAGTTATGGATGTGAGAGTTGGACTTTAAAGAAAGCTGAGCACTGAAGAATTAATGCTTTTGAAGTGTGGTGTTGGAGAAGACTCTTGAGAGTCCCTTGGACAACAAGGAGATCCAACCAGACCATCCTAAAGGAAATCAGTCCTGAGTATTCATTGGAAGGACTGATGCTGAAGCTAAAACTCCAATCCTTTGGCTACCTGATGCAAAGAACTGACTCATTTGTAAAGATCCCAATGCTGGGAAAGATTGAAGGTGGAAGGAGAAGGGGACAGCAGGGAATGAGACGGTTGGATGACATCACTGACTTGATGGACATGAGTTTGAGTAAACTCCAGAAGTTGGTGATGGACAGGAAGGCCTGGCGTGCTGCAGTCCATGGGGCTGCAAAAGAGTCGCACATGACTGACCAACTGAACTGAACTCAACTGGGAAGGCTCCTGTGTGGGTAAAGCAAAATTCATCACTGTGCATTCTTGCTACTGCCCACAAGCAGGAAGGAGATGGCTCAGCTGCTACAGGTCGGATTCAAACCTAGAGATTAGAGTGGGCATTGTGCTGAGTGTGACTCACCTGTGTGCTCGACTGCCAATAAAGCTAATGTGATCAATTGTTTCAACAACATTGGAGGACACATCTAGAAAAAAAGTGATAGTCACTATGCTTCTGCTCTGGACAGTCTAGTCCTAGAACATCACTTAGAAGGACACTGCAGACTGATATCTGGAAAAAGAGGCACCATATGTTTCAGGCTGGCTTCATGGGGATATAACCCTGAGGTTGTTTTAACCCTGCCTGGTGTCACCATCTTGAAATTCTTAGTCATTCTTGAACAAAGGGCCCTACATTTTTACTTTGCACTGGAGACCCAGGCGAAGTATGTAGCCGGTCTTCACATAGGGGAGGAAACCACGGTATATGAAAAATAGCTAAAGAACCTAGGGTGTTTTGCCTGGAGAAGGGAAGCCTCAGGGAGTGTAGACATCCTAATTGTCTTCCAATGTCTAAAGACAGTCACGGAGGACAAGAATGAGACAATTTCTGTGCTGACCCAGAGGACAGGACTGGGACCACAGGGCTGAGGCTCATTTAGGCTTGGGGTTAGTGCTGGCAGGCAGGGGCAGTGGCACTCTGACCTGACTAGAACTATCTAATGGCAAAAGACTCCTGGGAGATGCCAACAGTCTGTGAGTTATTCAGCTTGCAACTACATTCGGCACAGATCACTGTAGAGGCAAACGAGGAAGCATCAGGGTGGAGCTGGATGGAAGGATTCATTAAATCCCTCCCAGTGTTTTGATCCTATGCCTCCAAGGCTAGGCAATCGCCTCTCTAAAGCAGTGTGGAGAGGAGCAGAAGGGAGTTACAGAGAGAGAATTGCTGTCTGGGTTAAGTGGACGCAGACCATGACCCTGGACTTGGAAGAGCTGCAGCCACAGGTGAAAAGAGGAGACTTCACAAGGGACCCTCCTCTAAGTCCTGGCAGCCATCCCTCCTGTCGCTGGTGGAGGAGGTTTAGCTGCCAGGCGCAGCGTTACCTGGGCAACTGGTCAGCATTCTTTCTCCCTGACTGCCAACAAACACCCCCTGCCTCGCCAAATGGATTTAACCACTCACCCAGGGTGTATCTGAGGGCTGAGAAGGTAGGAGTGACTAACGAGGAGTTAACTTCATGATCAACCCTCCAAGTGGACCTAAAAGGCTTTGATCTAGAAAGATCCAGGGAGTCTCAACACATGAAAAATAAGTTCCAGGCCAATTGCTTCCTTCCTGGCTCCTGGAATCACTTTTCCATCCGTACTATCTACATACCCCATGGGAGCTATTCATTAATGAGGGTGAGAAATGCCTAAATTATGCCTCTGGTTCACGTCCAACTCATTCGGAAGGTAAGAAAGTGAGATAACTCACTCCTGCACCATTTCAACCATTATCACCAAGTCATTTCCCTTCAGCACAGAGAAGCCATTGACCAAGAGACCCAAAGGGCACACACTCCCCCTGGTTTCTGCATCTCACACCGGACCCCAGGACCCCTCCTTTCCATTGCTATTTTCTTTATCAATGGAAACTTTGTTTTCCTTTCTCTCTGCCCCTACCTGGACACCTGATCTTTTCTGTCTCTGTCTGGTTTTGAAAGCAACCACATTGAACCCTTTCAATGTTCTCTTCCCTGGAGAGGAGCAGTTTTACTCTCCCACTCGATGCAAGCGATTGGCAGGGCAACCGGTCCCCTCCTCCACTCCCCGTCCCACCCGCCCACCACCACCTCCAACTTCAGATGGGCTCTGCAAACTGCCACCGCTTGGAGGAGAGCAGAAGGCAGAGAGTAAAGGGTGCCGAACAAAGGCTTTATTCAAACTCTTGCATGCTAACATCTCCAAAAGGCTTTTAACAGAGACCATCATTTCCCTCCAAGAATCAATGCATTTTAATTCATACGAAGATATTTGTCTGCTGCTCCGTTCCTTCGATGCGTAGAGACACGTTTAACAAAACAAGTCAGCCTCGCGTGGAGACGAACGCGCCAGCTTCTCCCTGAAATTACTGGAAGTTCATTTTCAAAAGCCGTCCTGTTTTCTGGGAATCAATGCATATCAACTAAAATCAATAGCTTCTCCGTGTGGATGGGCTGAGACACCAAACTGATCTAGCGTTCCAGTGCATTTATATCCAAATCTAGACGTTCTCAACAAGTCAATGAATTTAAGCATCTGCCAGTGTCTTTTCACTTAAAACTAATCTGTTTGCTGATCGGACTGCACATTTCCAGAGCGCGCAGTAATATACTCTGTCTGTTTACCAGATCCAATGTACATTAGTTCGAATAAAAATATTTCCACTTAACTTAAAATTGAGTTTGTCCCAACTTTAGAAGTGCTCATGGGAATGAACTCAAGCCAATCATTGGGCTCACCCAGCTCTCCTGGAGAACAAAGCTCCCTCTCCTCCACCTGGCACCAAGGATGTGGTCCCTTTGGGGCTGATATGTATTCTGGAATAAAGTCCTTCCTGTTTCTGGGGACCATCAATTCCAGGACTAGGAGGAGCACCAAAGGACTTATTTGGTCACCCTTTCTCCCAAACTGGAGACTTCCCCTAAGCAACTCTGCAAAAGAAGGTCCCTCTTCAGTCCCTAGAAATCACCCAAGAGTGTAGCTCTGCACTCACTCATTCCTGCATGGCACGATGTGAAACCAAGGACCAACAGGTTACTACAGAATATTGACATTGCTGTACACTTGAAACTAACACAACATTGCACATCAGCCATATTCTAATATGAAATAAGAAATCAATTCAAGGAAAGGCTCGTTCTCTAATGAGTCACTTACTGGCCACCTACTATGTACAAGACTGAATGGAGATTCACAGAAGTGAAAGAGTGACTGCAGTCTAGAGACCAACAGTCTCAGATGGAGGGGCTGTGATCCGTATGCAGATGGTCAGTCAGCAGATGTTTCTGGAGCACCACACTGTCCAGATCCCATGCTAAGCACAGGGAGACAGTGATGGACATATCAGACAACGCCCATTGTCTGCAAACTCCCCAAGAGAAAAATCAAGTGAATCAGTACAAGAAACCAGTGATTAATTATATGTGTGTGCAAAGCACTGCTGGGGAAAAAATACAGGCTGCTGGGAAGCGAGGAGACGACAAAAGGATGAGATGGTTGGATGGCATCACTGATTCAATGGACATGAGTTTGAGTGAACTCTGGGAGTTGGTGATGGACAGGGAAGCCTGGCATGCTGCGATTCATGGGGTCGAAAGGAGTTGGACACAACTGAGCGACTGAACTGAACTGGGAAGCGAACAGCAGTATCTAAACTAGTAGTGGGAGAGAGGCAGCGGGGAGAGGCCACGCCTGCTACTCTCTATACCAGCCCTTCATTTAACTCATTTCATCCTCACAAGTTTATAAGGAGTTACAAGCATCCCCAGTTTGCAGGGGAAGAAACCGAGGCTCACAGGTTGCTTAGCAGCCCTGTAAGACAGCTAGGAAGTGACATTCTTCCAATGGGAGAAAATCAGCAAGCGGCAGAGGCAAGATTCAAGTCCAGGACTCTAAGAGGTTGGACCCGTTCCTCCCGCATCGCCCTCCCTGCCCCTAGCATCCAAAGTGATTAACTACACAAACCATAGTGTGTTCCTAGGAGCAAGCTAGACCCAGAGAGGCAATGGGTGTCTGGATTTAGAAGAAGGGGAGAGCCCTGGAGGTTGAGGTTTGTATCAGGGAAGGCTTCTCAGAGAAAGTGACTCTGGAACCAAGTCAGAAAATTACCAAGACAAAGGTCCCGGACAAGAGGCACAGCAGGAGAAAATGCTCAGAGGTGGGAATAAATAGTGGTTTTTCCGGGGGGAGTGGGGAATGAGGAGACCAGACCAGGCTCATGTACCAGTTCTGTGTAGAGGCGTCATCGGGGGTGAACCTACATGGGGAGCATGAAACCAGATTCTAGGAGACCTTGAATGTGACAATCCAGGTGTGTTGCTTGATTGGATCCCAGGTTCCAAAGCTGTTGCTGGTCTTAAAGAAGCTGAGGGTCAAGAATACATGTACCCAGTGTCCAGGCCAACCTCATCCAGACCCCCTTTGATCCCACGGTGTCCTTCTCCCCACCCATCTCTGATACTAGCATCTCGGGGAGTGCTGCTGAGCGAGGCTGGTCCCCAGCTCTGAGAAGCCTCAAGGCATCACCATGGAGACGCTACAGGCCGCCAGCCACACAAAAGGAGCTGTGAGCTCCCAGTTCACCTGGGACTTGGAGCTAATGAGGAGGTGGCAAAAGTGTTTCATTTTCTCTCTTCTTCTTGCTCTCTCAAAAAGAAGAGGCAATTCACACAGGCAAACAAACCCCACCCTGCCCTGGAAGGAAGCTGCTCAGTCCACCCTTCCGTGGTGGCTGGCCTCCTTCTGAGAGATGGAGGGGAAACGCTGTATCTGAGAGACTGCAACAGGAGGTCCCTGGGAGAGAAAGATGCTGGAAGGACCAACAGGAAACCTAGGGCTGTTCACCTTTTCTCCTACCTATACGGAGGAGCAACTCAGCCATGTGTGTAAATGTAAGTTGACATCTTCCATTTCACTGGCTTTGGGGTTCTGAAATGCAGATAACCTCTATACTTGCCTACAAGCCCAGGATCCTCTGTATCAGGGTAACTCAAGGAAATCGGAGGCACTGGGATGGTTTCCACAGCATCCCCACTCAAGGGCTGCATCTTGGATCATACATCCCACTGCACCCTGTCCCCATTTAGCAGCCCAGGGAATCCTGCCTGTGCACAAAGGGCAGGAGGACAGAGAGAAGGGATGGAGGTGCTGAGACACCCAAAGCAGGATGGGGAAAGGCAGGCTGTTGCTTCTGAGTCGGGAAGGGAGGAGACTGGAGCATCTCCAGCCAGGAAGCAATCTTCACACACGCATTGTCGTTTTCTTCTGCAAAGGGGTGAGAAGAGGGGAGGGGGGAAGTGGCAGCAAGGAGGGGAGCAGGCAGGAGAGGTGAGAAATCCAGCATCTTCAGACCTGCCCACACTGCTGGCTTCTCTGCTGTGTGCAGTACCTCATCTCACAGTCATTAGAGAGCCCACAGGAAGGGTGGAAGCCGGATGCCCCGAAGAGTGGGAAAACAGAGAGAAGGGATGTGCACACAGAGACGTGTGCCTAGACTTCTTGGAGGGAAGGCCCCCAGCCTGAAGCCATCCCAGCCCCAAACTCCCAGAATCCTTAGAACACCAAGTGGACCTTAGAACAGCAAACACTCTGGTCACTCCAAAAGCCCCAGGAGTACCCAGCGGGCAGAGTCCCCATGTCTGATCCGCACTGTTGCTCTCTCCTTGCCTTCCTCTGGAGCAAAAAGGGTCTCAGCTTTCCCTCCAGTCTGGCCGAGCCCCTTCCAGCTCACGAGCAGAGAGCAGTAAACTGGAAGGCTGGGGAGGAGAGCAGTCCCCAGAAGAGCCCTGGCAAGACAGGACAAGCACTTGCTATCGAAAGGACAGGTCAGCTCCTGACAGCCCTCTCCTCAGAGCTTGCCGAGGCTTCCAACTTCCTCAGGGTAAAAGCTAAAGCTCCTACATAAACACCCTGAGTAATCTCACCCCTCCGACCCATAACCTTTCTGAACTCCCCTGAGCATTGCCTCTTACCTGTTCTGACAGAGTTCACAGCGTCTCCTTCTCACTCTCCGAACACGGAAGATGCCCTGTGGGCCTCAGGGCCTTTGTACTTGCTGTTTCCCCTGCCCAGAACATTTTCTTTCTTTCTTTTTTCAGTCAAGGGCTTTTTTAAAAAGTATTTGGCTTTGCAGGGTCTTAGCTGCAGCATGTGGGATCAAGTTCCTTGATCAGGCTTGAACCCAGGCCCCCTGCATTGGGAGCAGAATCTCAATCACTGGACCACTAGGGAAGTCCTACAAAACATTTTCCTTAGATGTGTTCACATCTCACTCTCAGGCCTGAATTTCAACATTACTTTCTCAGTGAGTCTTCTTAGTGCCTCTCTCTAAATATCCAGCCATCCCAACACTCCCCACTCTTTTTCCCAGTTTTACTTCATCTCACCTTTTATCTGAAGCTGAAATTCCAGTATTTTGGTCATCTGATGCAAACAGTTGACTCATTGGAAAAGTCCCTGATGCTGGGAAAGGTTGAGGGCAGAAGGAGAAGAGGGCGTCAGAGGATGAGATGGCTGGATAACATCACCAATGCAATGGACATGAACTTGGGCGAACTTCGGGAGATGGCGAGGGCCAGAGAAGCCTGGCATGCTGCAGTCCACGGGGCGGTGAAGAGTTAGATACGGCTGGGCAACTGAACAAGACCTTTTATCATCATCTTCCCTGGTGGCTCAGATGGTACAGAATCTGCCTGCAATGCAGGAGACCCAGGTTTGATTCCTGGGTTGGGATGATCCCCTGGACAAAGGAATGGCAACCCACTCCAGTATTCTTGCCTGGAGAATCCCATGGACAGAGGAGCCTGGAGGGCTACAGTCCATGGGATCACAAAGAGTCATCAGACATGACTGAGTGACTAACACTTCCACCTTAATTGCAGTACTAATGCATCTAGTTCATCGCCAGGACCCTTCACAGGAGTGCACATTCCATGAGGGCAAGTTTTGACTGTTCTGTTTCCCACTGTATCCTCAGCACCTAGAAGCTTCTTGGCAGATGGTAGGTCCTCAGTAACTATTCACTGAAGGAAGGAAACATCCCGACGCTGTTGGCTTCTCCCACTCCCCCGGAAGTGCCTGCAGCAATGCTTCTTCCAGGACCTCTGAAGATTCCCACCCTCTTGGAAAATTAGTTGTCCTTTGGACTCAGACTGAGACTACCAGGAGAAAGAGAGCAGGGAAGAACAGAATGGGGATTTCTGCCAGGTTCAGAGTGGGCAGGATATGGGCAAGAGGAGATGCTTCTGGGTGACAAATGCCCTGATCACCATGGCCCCAGAGCAAAGTCACCATGATCTCTAGCCTCTACTTTGGTGAGGACACCACACAAACACACACACACACACCACACACACACATACCACACATACACACACACCACACACACACACCCCCCCACACACACCCCACACACACACCCCACACACACCACACACACACACCACACACACACACCACACACACACACCCCACACACAGACCACACACATACACCCCCCCACACACACACACACCACACACACACACACCACACACACACCACACACACACACACACACCAAACACACACACCACACACACACACACACCACACACACACACACCACACACCACACACACACACACACCACACATACACATACACCCCACACACACCCCCCACACACACCCCACACACACCCCACACACACACCCCACACACACCCCACACACACACCACACACACACACACACCACACACACACACCACACACACACACACCCCCACACACACACCCCCCCCACACACACACTGGTTTCCTCCCCCAGTCATTGAAGTTTGAGAAAATGATCTCCAGACACAGAAGATGGATTCCATTTCCCGCTGTCACCGTCAGCCTCTGCAGAATTTAGTGTCTGCAGTCACCTCACCAAGCTGCTGAGACAGAGTGCCCTTCCCTGTTAAACAGGGACCAGAAGTGCTCCTCCTCCTGCCTGCTCATCACGAGTGAGGTGAGGGTCTCAGGGGCGGCCACCTTTGTAAACACCATCCTACTGAAAAGCACCCTCAGTGCTCACACAACTTTTGCTGCTTGCTACCCACAGTTGATGAGGGTGGGGCAGGGGCGGCTGAAGAAATAAAAGCAAAAGGATGAAAACTGATGCCCCTGTCGCAGGCTGTTAGGCAAAGCACCAAACTGTCCCAGCCAAGTTGATTTCCCGCTGGAGCAAAGGCCTTTTGCAAGTCTGCATGCTGAGTCGCTTAAGTCGTGTCCGACTCTTTGTGACCCCATGGACTGTAGCCTGCCAGGCTCCTCGGTCCATGGGATTCTCCAGGCAAGAACACTGGAGTGGGTAGCCATGTCCTCCTCCAAGGGATCTTCCCAACCCAGGAATCAAACCTGGGTCTCCTGCATTGCAGGCAGATGCTTTACCATCTGAACCATGAGGGAAGCCCATTTGCAAGTTTAGACTAACAATCAGAATCACAGACAACCCTGTAGCTCTGAGGTATCGTAAGAGCCCTGTCTGCCCACCCCGATCTGGGCAGGTGGGACGCAGGGCAAAACACACACTTTTCAGGCAGACCAGCCAGGTCCCCATGGCACTGAAAAGGTGGTTTGGGACTGGAAGGCCCTGGTCTGGAAGAGGCAGCCTGGCTGTCGCAGCCGGCGTCCAGGCCCCAGCTGGGTGAGCCCGTCATCATTTATAATTGAACTTATCGTGGGCCGTCCTCACTGTCGCTGTCGCTTGAGCCATTTGATGTCGTTGAGCCTTTGGAAAAAGGAGAGGGGTGGGAGGGAAGAGGCAAAGGCAGGAGAAACAAAAGGAGTTTCGTAACAGAACTTCAAAAAAGCCAAGTGTTTGAAAAGATCTTTGCTAAGGTTCTGACCTACTTTATATGCGGATAAGCCATCTCCTTCGCTTGCAAAGAAAAAAAAAAAAAATCCCGCACAAAGTGGTCGCAGCTCTGTTCAGCAAGCCCGGGCTGCACTGCAGAAAGGGGCTTTAGTGCTGTAATCAGAGGCCATTTAGGAGCCATGATTTGGGTAACTGTATAAGATTTCAAGCTCTCTAGTGTAACCCTGGAACAAGGGGCTGCCAGAGAGAGACGGCTGGGGCTGAGAGAGGAGGTATCTGACAAGTACAGCTGTAGGGAGCACACCTCTTCACTCTGGAACACCCGCTAACACCCTGCCCCAGGTGCACATCTGAGCTCTGACCACACCCCTCCCAGCCAGGCAACCTTGTGTTTCCTCCCTGTGCTTACACCTCAGATCATGCATCAGGGGGCAGCCAAGAGTGAAGGTTCCTGATCCAGCGCCTGCACACAGCAGGTGCTCAGTCATGGTGACTCTCTTCTCTGTTTCTAGAATGAGTTGGGAGGAATCATCCCATCCTGTTCACAGATTCTCGGGACTCATGAATGCCATCTGGGGCCTCCAGCACCCAGTGATTAGGACATACGTATGAAGAGTCAAGGCACCAGGCCATCTGAAATCAGAGCCAAGGGGACACAGAAAGGGCAGGACAAGAGGCACAGGACATGGGGGCAGAGGAACAAGGGATGCTATGCAGAGAACAGACAGGGATGGTGGTCATGCTCCTTCACCCACCACCTTGCCCCACGGCTTCAGAGCCCCACTGGTCTAGAGGGTACCACACCCTGACCTTGGTCCCCAAGAGAGAGAAGCAAGCAAGATGTGGGGGACATTCTAGGACAGCTACAGTGTTTAAGAGAAATGAGATGAGCTGGGAGAGAAGGAGAAACTCTTGGGAAGTTGGGATGTTTGTCATTAAAATAACAGATGTTATTAATGATTTTATTATATCATCCTCACATCAGTCCTATGAGGTTGGTACTTCTAGGGAGAGGGGCTTCCCCAGTGGTTCAGCAGTAAAGAACCCACCTGCAATGCAGGAGATGTGGGTTCAATCCCTGGGTGGGGAAGATCCCCTGGAGGAGGAAATGGCAACCTACTCCAGTATTCTTGCCTGGAAAATCCCCATGGACAGAGGGACCTGGCAGGCTGCAGTCCATGGGGTCAAAAGAGTCAGACACTGAGCGTGCATGCATGCATGTACTGTTAGGGAGCATTATGACCCCCGTTTTAGAGATGAGATGACCGAAGTCCTTTAATATTTATGCATTCATTTGGCTGCTCTGGGTCTTAGCTATGGCACTTGGGATCTTTCTTGTGCCATGTAGGATCTTTCTTTTTTTTTTTTTAACTCCAGCATGCGTCTAGTTCTCTGACCAAGGATTGAACCCAAGCCCCCTGCATTGGGAGTGCAGAGTTTTAGCCACTGGACCACAAAGGAAGTCCTAAGAGAAACTCTAAACTGTTCAGAATCTCACAGCTAGTCTGTGAGTCTATCTGAATCAGAAGTCTGGGCTCACAAGTTACTTGATATTGCCTCCAAAGCTTTTGTATTCATTCAATAAATATGTAACAAGCACCCGCTGTGGGTGTCAGGCTCTGATCCAGGCTCCAGAGATACAGCAATACACACAAACAAATAAGCCTGAGACCACATAGCACCCACACAGGTCGGCACTGTGGGTTTTGACACCGCACCCCTCCTTTTCCCCACCTGAGGAGGGATACTCCAGGAATGTATGCAAGGGAGGAAAATAAACTCTTTTGATCTCAATCAAATTCAAGCATCTAAGGGTAGGTCAGTGTCTTTTAAAAATCTAATCATTTTGTGAATTCCAAACAAAGATAAAATTAATTGTGGATTATCCTCTGGCTTCAGGTTACCCTCTGAATGCAGTTAGCCAGCAAGTGAGCCACCATTGGCTCCCTGGGCCTCAGTCATCAGGGCTTTGAGGATTCGAGTGCCCAGTGCCTCCTCCAGCTCCCTCTTCCTCCAGGTCACTGACTGACTGGTCTAATGGTGGGGGTGGGTATCCTTTGCCTCTCACCCCATTGCTGTTCATCTGTGGGTCATCTAATCCAAGGGCATGACAAAAAGGCCAGAGCTCAGCCAATCTCTAGCCCTCCCGATTCAGGCAGGACTAAACTCCCAGACAAAGAATGTTCCAACATCTCAGCTCAGGGCAAATGTGCAGAGATCTCATAAGCTAAGAAATGCACATGCTTTTTGGTCTCACCTACCGCTCAAGGTGGAGAAGGAAATGGCAACCCACTCCAGTATTCTTGCCTAGAGAATCCTGTGGACAGAGGAGCCTGGTGGGCTGCTGTTTATAGGGTTGCACAGAGTTGGACACAACCGAAGCGACTTAGCAGCAGCAGCACCACCACCACCACTCAAGGCATTATCACATATAATCTTTACACATTCCGCACAAAGACATAATGCCTAAGGATGTCTGATTCAGCCTTGTTTATGATAATAAAAATGAAAGCTCATATATATATATAGATGGATAGATAGATCTATAGGAATAATGAAATACACCATAGTACAGTCATGCTGTAGAATACTAGATATCTGGCAAAAGGAATCAAGTGGAGAAATAGACACTGCCGTGAAAGATGCAAACACATTCAGTAAAAGGCAAGCCACAGGGACTTCCCTTGTGGTCCAGTGGTTAAGAATCCCCTTTCCAGCACAGGGAACCCAGGTTCAGTCACTGGTTTGGGAACTAAGATCCCACATGCCTCGGGAGAACTAAGCCTGCACACAGCAGCCACTGGGCCCACGCCATCTGGAGCCCACAGGCCACGACTAGAGACACCCAGGAGCTGCAACAGAAGACTCCGTGTGCCGCAACTAGGACCCAACACAGCCGGCTAATTTGTTTAAAACAAGAAAGGCAAGCTGCAGGACGATGTGTTTGATATTGTTGTTGTTGTTCAGTGAGTCGTGTCCGACTCTTTGCAGCCCCGTGGACGGCAGCACGCCAGGCTTCCCTGTCCTTCCCCATCTCCCAGAGCTTGCTCAAACTCATGTCCATTGAGTCAGTGATGCCATCCGACCATCTCATCCTCTGCTGTCCCCTTCTCCTCCTGCCTTCAATCTTTCCCAGCATCAGGGTCTTTTCCAGTGAGTCGGCTCATCGCATCACGTGGCCAAAGTATTTAGTCCCATATTTTTTAAAAACCTGTGTGCCTGTTGGTAGGGTACATAATTTCAAATAAGGTAATGCACATATAAAACTTGAGCACACTGTCTGGCATATAGCAAGTTCTAAATATATTTGGCTATTATTTCCAAATACATTTTTTAAAGGCGGGGCATAAGGAAAGATCTACACCAGGCTCCCACCTGGTGCTTGTCTCTGGGGACGGGAGTGAGATGCGGATGGTTTTGAAATGGAGCGTCCTCCACAGGCTGTTCTCAGTGCATTGTCTGAATGCCTTACATCAGCATGCATAATTTTTGCAACTTTCAAAACATAAAAGGGGAGGTATGCGCTGAGCTTCATTTTCCCAAATACTGTCAGAAGAGGAGTTTTCCTTGATCCTAGGTCCTTTGGTCTTTGAAAGTTCTTTCTGGTGTGCTCTCTGAGTGTCTTCTGAGCAGCTTCAGGCCATGACTTTGCTTCTACCTGCCTTCGCAGAGGAACTGAGAATGGCTCACCACGCCTCAGAGCTTCAGCCACTCATCACCCGCCCCCGCCAGGATGCTCAGTATCACCCTGGACACTGGACCACAAGGGGCGAAGTGGTGCGAGCTCTTCCCTTCCCCCAGTTCAGGCCATCAGTTTGGTTGAGAAGCCTTTACTTTGTCTCCCGGGTTCCTGCCTCTGTCCTGACTCTTTTACTTTCTCTCATCCTCACCCTTCAACTCCAGCTTCTCTGCTTCTTCCTGATACAGCCACCCTGGCTCATAAACACAGCTCTGCAGAGCCTTTTGGCCACCGCGTCCATGGTCCAGGGGTCTCTTTGCCTAAAGATAGTGGAGAGGGTCAGGCAGTTCCGAGAAGGGGATTTCCTGGGCTGTAGCCCCTGATGATGAATGGCCCAGTCCTGGTCACTCCAGCCCCCTGACCTCTTCACCCGAGAGGGTTAAGAGTTGGGGAGTGAGGGTAGGGAGAGAGGGTGGGGAGGCAGGCAGTCCCAAGCAGCCACCCCACTCCAGCCTCCTGCCCACTGGGAAAAGGTCCCTGCCTGAAGGGGTGCTCCCTGCTGCCTTGGAAGCCTCTCCCACCCTTGTAGCCTTGGCCCTGACCAACTCCAAGCATCCATGAGATTCAGGGTGTTTGGGATGACGCTCGGCCATTGAGCGCAGTCCTCAGCAGCTCAGGTGGCACAGCAGTAAAGAATCCACCTGCCAAGCAAGAGACAGGAGTTCAGTCCCTGCGTCAGGAAACGGCAACCCGCTCCAGTAATCTGGCCTGGAGAAGTCCATGGACAGAGGAGTCTGGCGGGCTACAGTCCAGAGGGTCGCTGAGTGACTAACACTTTCACTTTTCACTTTCACTCAACGGCTCAGACCCCCAGGAGACCCAGAAATGGATAAAGCAGATGGATAAGTGGATAAATAGATAAATCAGTCATCCTTTGGGAGCTGCTTGGAGTGAGGGAGGGGGAGAATCTTGGAAGGTGCCTGCCATGTGTAGTCCCAGCTTCAGCCCCGGTCCACCAGGACCCTGCATGGGCGAGAAGACACAGGTCCCAGCTTGGACATGGCAGGATCCTCTTCTAGACGACCTCCCCAGACAGGGAAGACCCAGGATCTGTGCCCGCCTGTCTCTGCCTGCCCTTCCCTTTCCACCTGGGAATCAAAGGAACAGTGGGCTTTTAGTCACTGTGAACCAAAACAGAATTTTCATCATTTCCAAAACCTTACTATCATCTTCACTGGCTCTGAGTGTTATTTCAGGTAAATACAATGTTCCCATTTTACAGAAGAGAAATAGACATCACAGTTGCAGCCACACAAGAATCAATAAGGGACCAATGACTAATTCTCCTGACTCCCAGCCTCCTTCCATCAGACCAAGCTGGCCTGCCTTACTACTACTACTAAGTCACTTCAGTCGTGTCCAACTCTGTGCGACCCCATAGACGGCAGCCCACCAGGCTCCCCCGTCCCTGGGATTCTCCAGGCAAGAACACTGAAGTGGGTTGCCATTTCCTTCTCCAATGCATGAAAGTGAAAAGTGAAAGTGAAGTCGCTCAGTCATATCCGACTCTTAGCGACCCCATGGACTGCAGCCTACCAGGTTCCTCCTTCCATAGGATACAATGTTCCCATTTTACAGAAGAGAAATAGAGATCACAGTCGCAGCCACCCAAGAGTCAACGGGGCACCAATGACCAATTCTCCTGACTCCCAGCCTCCTTCCATCAGACCAAGCTGGCCTGCTTTACCTGACCCCTGAAGCCAGGCCCTCCACCTGGGTTACCTGTACCGTTATCTGAAAGCACCTAATACCTACCACCCAAGGGATCAAAAGACACCCACTAGAAAAACTATTCCAAAGGCTTAGAATCATAGCCTACTAGAGATTTTCTGGTCCTCTTATTTTACATGTGAGGGAAGTGGGATCCAGAGAGGGGAAGTGCTTTGTCCCAGGCCACACAGCAAGGCAGAGCTAGGATTCGCCCTCCAGCTGCACCCAGGGACTCACCAGGCTCCTTGCCCGTCTCCCCTGGCAGGGCCTAGGCAGGGCCGCGGTTTTCTTGCATCGTAGCATATGGAAGTTTTTCAAGGGCGAGGCAACTTTGCGCTTCTCTTGCTCCTCTCATGTGCATCACAGAGGCCATGAAGGATTTTCATCCAGAGATTGTAAGCGTCTCTGGGTGCTCTTGTGATGAATCTCGCCTACCCCTACTCCAGGCAGAGCTGCCCCAGGAAAATGCCAGGATGTGGGGACCCCTGGGAGATCACAGCTGCTGCCCACAATCTGGGTGCCCTGGAGGCGGGACTGAAACTCAGGGTTTCCACTTTAGCCTCTGTCTCACTGGTTCCTCACATATCAGCCTAAACTGAAAACTAAAAGCTTTTCTCTGCCTCCTGGGCAGAGAAGCTCTGGAGTGGGAGCCCAGAGGCCCGGGTCCAGCCTCAGCTCTGAAGCAACTTCCAAGACGCCTTGGGCAAGTCTCCGACATGTTCTGGGAGTTGCAGCCCCACCTGTGCAGTGAGGACATCAGGCCAGATTGTCTCTAGCGTCCCTCCAGCTCTGCCAGGCCCAGCTCCGTGGTTTAGGAAGCAGTAGAGAGGCAAGTGAAGCCATTAGGAGTAACGAAGAGATGGGGGTTGAATAATAGTCATAACGCAGTTTTCCGCAAACAGGGACTATGTTCTAGGAACTCACCTAGGGGCTGCACACCTGTTCTTCCTTTTGATCCTCACAAGGATTTTAGAGATCCTACTATAATCTTCATTTCACAAATGAGTCAACTGAGGCTCAGAGAGATTAAGTAATTGTCTGAAGTCACACAGTCTGTAATCAGTGAGGTCGGAACATCTGACTTTTCTCCCTAACCCTTCCCCCCACCACACACAATCCCCAGCGGTGGCCACCTCGGTTCTCAGGGCCCGTCTCTCCAAATCGGCTCTGGGGTTAGTGGGGCCTCCCTCCCCCTACCTCTGATGTCATCATCACAGCACTAACTTTCCAGCACTTTCTCAACATCAGACTCTTGTCAGACCACAAGTCCCAAATTTTGCTCCAGAGAAAATGACTCTATCCCACCTCTCATTCAAGCCCTTACTGCTTTTTGCCCCTAGTTTACCCTCCCCTCCTTGAGGTCCCTGCCCATGACCCATCCCCAGCCCCTTTCCCAGGGACCCCACATTGCCTAATTCCTGTGACTTTAATTCCTCCCCAGCTGCTTTTCTCAGCTTTGGGGCTCATGACTTCTGGGGTAGGGGTATATCCAGCCTGCCTCTTTCCTGCGCATCTTCTCAAAGTTATCCGGTATCGGGCTGCGTGCAGGAGTGAAGGGAAGGTGCCTGGATGTTCACAGGTGAGATCACTGCAGGAGGGCAGAGGGGACACCCCAAGGGGCTCCACCGCAAGCGGTTTGCGATAGCACCCGGTGCCAAGGAGAGGACCTACGAGTCACTGACTCTGCTCAAGGTGGAGGAGAGTAGGCTGGTCCCCGGGCATACCCCAGGGAACAGAGGGGAAGGAGAACTGGAAGGAAAATGCCAGAGCACTTGCTGATTCATTATAACCTGGAAGACCAGAAGAGGGAGCAACAGAGGATGGCACCAAGGTTTAGGGGAAAACGGGGTGATGGGAGAGGTGTGGTGAGCCACACAGAAATCAAGCGGTTAGGAGAAAACTCTGTGCGTGTGGTGGGGGAGAGGGGGCAGGAGAGGGTGCAGGATCTTGTTTCAAACACTGGTTTTGAAATGACAGAGGGATTTTCAAGTGGAAATGCCTATTGAGTGATTAGAAAAACAGGACCCAGAGCAGCAGGAAGGCAAGGGGCAGGTCGTATAATTACTGTGCCCTGAACTCTAAGCTGAGTGTGGGGCCCCACCCGCCCCACCCGGAGCCTGAGTCAGCCAGCCTCAGCGGAAATTTGATGAGTGAAGCCAGGTGACCACATCCTGAGATAGGGTCATCCTGACCCTAGAGATGACCGCACCTGGGGGCAGCCGCACTGCAGGGAACAAGGAAAGCCAGGAAATCCCTGGCTGTAAGAGGAGGTGAGCCTGCAGAGGATCAGATGAGCTGGTGGGGGTGGGGGGCAACACTGGGTTTAGAGGAGAGGGAGAAAGGCAGGTAAGCTAGAAGAGGGAGTAGGGTAGGTCAAGACTGGTTCTCTGTTCCAGTCAACAGCGTGGATGCGGGCAGAGACCTGGGTGTGGGTCAAGGCCCTACCTGATGAGCTGGAGGTGTGGAGGGCATGGGGAGAGGACCCGTGGGCCCGGCAGTGACAGCAGCAGGAGGCAGAGGCTTTCACCGAGACAGGGAGGAGTTTCACTCTTGAAACTGGGGGCTGTGTGCACATCGGGGGAGAGAGAGGGTAACTAAAGATGGCTGCGCAGGCCCTGGGAGGCAGGGGGTCCCAGCGGTGCCTGGAGACTCAGGTCCCTGGAGACTGCAGCCTCCTCCAGCCAGAATCACAGTTTCAGACAATGCAGCAGCTTCCTAAGACGTACCCAGGCAGAAGCCAGAGTGTGGCCAACGTTCTAGCTGTCTCTTCCGGTTCAGTGAATTCTGGTGTCCCCCCTCCAAAACACACACACACACAGCAGAGTCCCTTCTGCTTTCAGCAAAGGCCATGCAGCAAGTTACTCTCTGAATCGAGGAGGAGTGGCCAGCACCCCCTTGAACAGATATTCCCAAGATGGGTCGGGACGAAGGGACCAGATCCCCCAGGGAGCTGCCTTCACTCAGACCTCCCAGAGCCTCCATCCCCTCTCCTAAAGGCACCTTCCCTTCCCCGGCCTTTTCCAAAATCAATCCCGACATCTCCTTAAATCGAAGTCAGCCACAATGAAAGGGTGGTGCGGAATTTTGTTTACCAATCCTGGCATCTAATTAAAATTAGCTGATGGTTCTTCTAGTTGGTTTTTTTGTTCTGACTATTTTTAAGCCGGAGCTGCTAGATCAGTGCAGCCACTAGTAAGCTGTCAAATCAAATTTTCAAAAGCAAATTGCTTTTATAATTAATTTAATTATTATTACGGCTCCCAGTTTTGTGTTGCCTTAATGAACACAAGCAGGTTTCACCCTCTGCTTCTCCCCCACTCACTTAGCACCCCCTTGCCTCCCCAGACCCACCTCCCAGGCAAATGGAAAGGCAAGAAGAAAAGCAGACACAGGCGCCCAGGCCCCGTCCGCGACCACCCGCCTCCCCAGCAGCTACCTCTCTGACTCACGCCCTCACCCTCAGAGTGAGTAATTAAAGTTCTGCTCCCTGTTACGGAATAAATGGTACATGTTTTAATTACCCCGAGCCTACCCAGGCATCCTCACACCCCCGCCCAAGACTGTGAATCTGGTGAAGTGGGGGAAAGGGTGGGGGGACAGTTCTGAGAAAGAAAGAGCTTCTGTGACAGTGACAGCGGTCTGTCACCCGGGGTCTGGAATTCGCTGGGGAACCGTCAGTTACTAAGGAAACTAGGCGGAAGAGAAGAAGGGAGAGAGGCGGTTGGATCCAATTTTGGGCGACAAGTATGAGGCGTAAAGATGTCGGACCCTCTGCGCATCCTAGGCTCAGTGGCAGCGTCTTCGGGGTGTGCGGGGCCAGGTCATCAGAGAGGGGTCACCTGGAGGCCACACCCTTCTCAGGAGCCCAAGGCAGGTCAAGGGGATGGAGACACAAAGGCAGGAGCAGTGATGGGCCGGGACAGTGACCAGAAGCTGTGTGTGTGTGTGTGTGTGTGTGTGCGCGCGTGCGCACCCACAAGCACACAACCGTTCACACCCATGTTTGTGCATGTCCATGTTTTTATCCGTTTCAGTCTTTTGGGTGTTTTTTGTTTTCCTCCTTCCCAGTTTGTGACTTTTCTCATTTCCATCTTTTCTCCATTTCCTGGCCAGCATGGTTCTGCCCCCTTCTTTTCTCCCTCTCTCCTCTCTCCGTCTCTGTCTTCATCTCTGTCTTCTCTTCCCCTGCTTCTCCATCTGCCACCCGACCCTGCATCCCCCAATATCTCTTTCTCTGCTTGTCCAGTTAACCCCCCTCCCAGGCCCGCCCTCTCTGCCTCTCTTTCCCTGTCTCTGTGTCTGTCGGACTCTGGCTCAGACGTGACCCTGTGAACCGTAAGGGCAGGAGACCTCGGGACACTGGAGCATCCCTGCCTGCCCTGACTCCCCTCCCAGGCCTGGCTGATTTCTCCTGCCCCAAGGAGCCACAGCACCCTGGGCTTCATCAAATCAGCTTTCAAAATCCATTGCTGTGGGGAGGGAGAAACTTGGCCCATACAAGTCCCCATTGTTTCTGAAACAGAAGCAGAGACCAGGAGAGAAGGGCTAGGGGTGGGTCTTGAACCAGCCCAAACAAGGGGGAGGGGGAGCTCCAGCCAGGTGAGGGTGACAGGGTTTATTTCTGGGTTTTTGAGCTGAAGGACAGACAGGACGCTGCAGAGAATGAAGGGTGTGAGTCACCGGTGCAGTGGGGCTTGGGCCTGGCTGGTGGCAGGGCATTCTGGAAGCCATTCAGGAAGCCCACGAGCATGCCAGGTCCTGGGGAGAACCCACCATTCCCAGCAAAAAGCCGTTCCAGGTGAGGCTGGGCCCTCCCTCATCTTCCAATGGGCAGGGGGGACCCATGCCCTCTCTTCAGGAAGCCGGGGCTGGGACTTCTGCGGCCTCACTCCTGCTGCAGGACCGGCTCCTTCTCGGCTCCTCTCGTCTCTTCTCGGTCTGCAGCTGACCCAGGCTTGGATCCTTTCCTGTTCCTCCTCCTGGTAAAGAGAGGGCCCAGGTTCCGTGTGGCCTGACCCCTGGCTCCCAGGGTCCCTCAGGGAGAGCCCAGTGCTCTGGAGGGACGGAGCCCTGCACCCCACATCCCCCAAACCCCCACACCGGCTGCTCAGAGGGGCCAGCAGTGGTGGAGGACCACTCAGGCTGCCCTGCCCAGAGCAGGAATAGCCTAAGAGGTGGGTTACCTTTCTCTCCTGGACCAAGTTTTTCGGAGGCCTGGGAAGATAAGAGGTCCATTTCTGTCTCACGTACACATCCTTACACACACACATGCCTGGGAAGATAAGAGGTCCATTTCTGTCCCACCTACACATCCTTACACACACACACACACACACACACACACACACACACACACACACACACACTCATTCAAAGGGTGGCAACTCAGCCCTCCTTACTCTAGGGGGCGCTCTCCAGTCAGATGCCTGACAGCCGCCTGGAGGCACTTCCAGAAGACCAAGGTTCTCTCGGAGCCAGAATCTCAGCAGGAGTTCAAGGCCAAGGTGAGAGGCCTCAGCCCTGCTTCTGAAGCCACCCACAAAGGCCTCGACACCGCGGGCCGCAGGCGGATCTGGCATCCTCGGACACCCCTCACCATTGCCAGTTAAATGCTCCAGCCAAGGCACGTGTGTAGAGCAAGCCTGCCACCTGGTGGTGAGGCTACTCAACTACAGACCGGGGCTCTGGAGGGGGTTCAGTGGGCGTGGGGCCCCCGGACTGGGGCCCCTCCAGGACTGATCCCTGAGGCAGTGCTGTCATGTGGGGGCTGCATGGAGCCCTTCCCAGAACTCTTCCAAAGGAGCTCATGGGGGCAGAGAGCAGAAAGCAGGGGTGGGGTTGGGGGCATGGAGTTCAAGAGCTAAGACAGAGGACCCAAGGGCCAGGCCTGAATGGACTCAGAAGAGATTTAATGTGTCTCTGCCCTGAGGAAGCAGCAGCCTGGGGCACTGAGAAGCTCGAAAATCCAGGTTTCTCTCCTGGGTCCACCACCAACACCCAGCTCTCAGGTAGATGGTAGGCCTTTGTGTGGGGACCCAGTAAGACACAGGCCTGCTCTTTAGGAGCTGGTGGGCTTGAAGTAATTCACACCGCAAGCCAGGAGCTGACAGTCTGGAGATCAGCTACAATTAGGACAGGAAGGACCTTGGCAGTCAGCAGACCCAACAGAGGCTGCAGGACAGGTTTTGTGAGCCCCTGCCCTCACATGCAAAAATGTCCATAATAAAATTGCATTTTATGACTTTGGTATAAAGATAAATATATTTATACTACACAGGTGGTTCAGCAGTAAAGAATCTGCCTGCGAGGCGGGAGCCACAAGAGACCTGAGTATGATCCCTGGGTCAGGAAGATCTCCTGGAGGAGGGCATGGCCACCCACTCCAGTATTCCTGCCTGGAGAATCCTATAGACAGATGAGTATGGCGAGCTCCAGCCCATGGGGTTGAAAAGAGTCAGAGTCAGACACGACTGAAGCGACTTAGCACACATGCACGCACACCCTGTAACATTTCTACAGCCTAAATTTGGGGGGTTTTTTCCTTCTGACTTCAGAAGGAATTAAAACCTTTCCAGATGCCTAATGGAGACATGAACCCTGAGTCCAACCTCTTCATCTTGCTGATGAGACGGAAGCCCAGAGGAGGACAAGGCCTGCCCGCCATCACACAGCAGGCGCTGGCTGGGCTGGGGGGCCACAAGGAAGTCCTCTGAGCCAGACTAGGGTTCTCTTCATTATCCATTTAACCTCTTTCAGGAAACAGAAGAATCCCTGCTACCTACCCTGCAAGCCAAGGAAGAGCCCCCCTGCCCAGCCGCTCCAGGCCCCTTCGATTACCCACCACGTGGGGAGAGCCTGGTTGGCTTCCGCCCGCTCCTCCCCGCCCTCCCAGCAGCAGCCTTCCCTCCCCCGGTCCTGGCCAGGCAGCCAAGTCACCACCACCACCACAGCGCTTTGGCCTGCTGTCTTATTAATTCCTAATTTCCAATTTGCAAGAAGAGAGAGCCTTAAACCTCCATCTCACCAGCCCAGCAATCACACAGATGTACCAAGTATCTCTGGACAGCCTTTAATTTATCTCCCAGCGCACGCGGGCACTGCTGAGAGACTTGATGGCACCAGCTTAAACATAATAAATTACTCAAGTATCAGAGATTAGTTAATAAAGCTCCAGGCTCCCTCCAAGCCCCTGCTGACTTGGTCGATGACACCAAAAGTTCCTTTGACGCTGCCCAGTGAGGGAGAGGGGGCCTGTGATAGGTGTCCCCTGCTCTGAGCCAGCTGTCCAGTCCTCCTCAGGACCCTTGTCGCCAGGCAGAAGTGGTGACGTGGCAGAGAGGCAGGGGCCCCAAGAAATGCCAGGGCAGACTCAGGCAGTTCCCACTCCAGGCCTCAGTATATCAATGGGGTCATTATCAAATGGTGGCCAGTCTGACCCTTGCTTGGTTTGGGCACAGCTTGAAAGACCAGGGGTCAAAGGATGCCCAAGAATGAAGCAAGATGTCAGCTACCTTTGGAGCCAAGTAAAGGGAATGGAAATGTTTTTCTTGAAGACATAAAGGGCCAGAGATAGTCTTGAAGCCTTTGAAGGTCCATCCCTGGCCCTCACTCCAGGTGCCTGCCAGGAGTGTCTTCACTGGGCCTCGCATCCACACCATCTACCGTCTTCTCATCCCCAACTACACAGCAGTCCTCCAACAGTCCTGTCTCGTCCATTTGGACATAGTCCACCCCCTCTCTCCACGAGCATCATCTTTACATAGCCCAGCTCTAGCCACATCACTCCTCTGACTACAATGTGGGATGCTCTTCCATTGCTTACCTAATAAAACTGGCTCCATACCTTGGAATGCACTGTCTTCCCCTGTGGGTGACTGGGAAAATGCTTGAGGGAGAGGGTGCAGCTCACCTTCTGGGTGAGATTCTCATTTATCAGATGGTTCCGCAAATTCCTGCAAGAGACAAAGAAATGGGCAAAAACACTCAAAATTAGTTCCTAGACCAAGATACTGGGAAAAGGGCTTCCAGAGAGGGTTGAGGGGTAGGAAAAGGCTATCTGTAAAGTGCTAAGCATTGCCAGAATCCTGAGCTATCCTAGAAAACCCCTCTTCCTTAAGCATCTCTCCCATTGGCCTCAGCTCAGGCATCCCAAGCCCCAAATGATATCGAGAAAGATAAGCCAAATAACTACATCTTCTTCATTTCTCCTGATACCAAAGCCAGAGCTCCTGGCTCCCAGGCCCCGCCTACCCCAAGCTCCCACTAGAGTCCCCCTTGGTCCCAAGTCAGACCCAAGAGCAGGGAGTGGGACTTCTTCCCCAGTCTCCTGGCACTGAGGTGCTCTTGAAGCCATATATTAAAAAAAAAAAAGAAAATTGTGATCCATAGTCATCTTTGTTCCCAGGCACTAGTATTACTCATTGTTATCAGCAATAAAAACCTCTTCAGTATCTCTAATTCTTTCCTCCCATAATGCTCAAAATAC
Organism: Budorcas taxicolor; assembly: GCF_023091745.1. Taxonomy (NCBI): domain Eukaryota; kingdom Metazoa; phylum Chordata; class Mammalia; order Artiodactyla; family Bovidae; genus Budorcas; species Budorcas taxicolor. The sequence continues at coordinate 26,357,912 of NC_068924.1, forward strand.
TGCCTACACATGCTCTTGTTTATGCAGAGACGGCCTCCCTCACACAAGAGGTGGTGGCTGAATATGGGGCAAATTGAATCACATTATAAATTTGCAAGGGAATCCTAATATGAATCCTTTAATAGAGAATAATCACCCCTTAATTTTTCATTAGTGTAAACCCAGGTGTTCCTAGAATGAGTATGTTGGATGTGAACAGAACCTATATGTGTACACACACACACACACCTGGGGAGTGCAACCCACCATGCCCAGAACAGCCCCAGGCACAAAGCAGTCTTAATATTAATAAAAACCTGATAGAGATACTGAGAGTATATTTTTTATAGTGACACTGGTGAACAGGAACACCAAAGATGATATAAGATATGATATAAGATTGCTTCCCCCTAAGGAAAAAAGAAACTGAGGCCCGGAAAGGAGCAATGGCTTACTGCTGTCACCCACCTCCACAGAGAGATGCTCCAAGTGCTTATAAAAACTCTGCGTCCCTATAGCACAGAGAGCTCTGCTCGGGGCTATGTGGCAGCCTGGATGGGAGGGAGTCTGGGGGAGAATGGGTACTTGTATGTGTATGGCTGTGTCCCTTCGCCGTTTGCCTGAAACTGTCACAGCATTGTCGTATCCACTCAGTCGTGTCCGACCCTTTGCAAGCTCATGGACTGTAGCCCACCAGGCTCCTCTGTCCATGGAATTCTCCAGGCAAAAATACTGGAGTGGGTTGCCATGCCCTTTTCCAGGGGATCTTCAAAACCCAGGGATCGAACCCAGGTTTTCTACTGTACCCCAATATAAAATTAAAAATTTAATAAAAAATAAAAATGAAAAAAAGCAAGATGATGTTTAAAATTTTTACAAAAAAGAACTTCTGGGCCCTAAAAAGATGGTATATGCTAGAATTAATTTATTAATGCTATCATTATTATGGAACTAGAAAGGAAAAGGCTTTTTACTCAGCCTGGAGCTTGGGATGAAGAGAATTCTCCCAGACCTCTCCCACCCACATCTGATTCAGATAATCCCAACATTCATCCCGCAAACCTAGTGGTCGATGACCTAGATCCTCAAGCCACTGGCCACTGTTTTATGTGTGGCTCAGATGTCAGCCAAAGACCTGACCCCAAATCCTCAGCCTGTGGGAATCCAGAGCCTCTGATTTTCATGCGTCCCCGACATCTGGTTAATCCCCATTCTCACTGTCTTTGGCCTGCACCCACACTGACCCCCTCCATCCTGCTCTGAGCACCCAGGGCACAAAGCTCAGGCTCCCTGTGGAGGGTTCACAAAAGGCACACACGCACCAAGCGCTCCCTGTTTGGAAGCATTCCTGGGAATGTGGCGTCCAGGAGAGGGGCCCTGAGGGACAGCACAGTATTCTGGGGTCTTGCTGCCTCTCTCATCCCTCACTTCCCTGTCCTCCCGAGAAAACAGCTCATTCTTCTCCTTGGTCTGCACAAAACAGTTTCTTTAATACTCAGGTTCCTTAGAGTCTCAGCTTCTCTCCTTTAAAAGCCTAAGAAAATAAAATACCTCAGTAACACAGCTGAGAAAGAGCTCTCAACCCAACCCAACTGTAAGCCCCATGAGGTCAAGGACTGGGTCTTGAGATAGAATGTAAGTAGCCCAGAGTTCACTTTAATAAATGCCACCACTACAGCCGATTCTCATGACCCACAGTATTCATGTTCCATGAAATCAGCTCAAACACTGAATTAGCAAATGCTAAACCTTTGTGCCAAAGGGAAATACTGGGGTAGGTTTCGTGAGCCTCTGGTCACATTTTCATCAACTGATCAACATACCACCTTTTTTCAAAATGCATTTCTGTTTAAAGACACCTTATTTAATATCATTGTTGATTCATTAACATTGAACTCACGGCCAATGGTGCTATAACTCATGCCTGATCAGAGCTTATCTAACACGTGTTTTCTCCATAAGGCACTTCACAGCCTTCTGCGCTCAGGACACCAGACAGCACGGTAGCACCACACGTGGGGACCATTTTGCAAAATCGCCAAAAAAAGCACAAAAAAAATATGTAGAAAAAGGTGGCACAAAAGAGCCCACGAGAAACACTTGTTTACAGGCTGAGAACTGAAACAAGAAGGCAAAGTGTCACCTTGTGCGACCTCCACTGAGAATGTGCGCGTCAAGCAGTTCCAATTTCTCATCATTCTGCACATGTCTGTGAGTACCCTAGAAAGCACCACGAGGATCCATGCGGGAATCATGCATTTTAGCGAGCAGGTGAATCTGAAAACACGGAATGCACCCATAATGAGGATGGACTGTCCCTGTGTGCTGGGGAGTACTACTCAGCCATAAAAAGGAAACAACAGTGGGTGCAGGCAACTGCCTGGATGGCTCAGAGAGGCCAGTCTCAAAGGTTCCACACCATATGGTTCCAATATATGATACTACTGAAAAGCCACAACTGTAGCAATGGAGACTGGCTCTGTGGGCGCCAGAAGACAGAGGTGGGAGGCAAGTATGGCTTAAAGTAAAGGTTAGCTCAGGGGAACTGGGGAGGGGGTGTGATGAAACTATTCCGTATCCTCATGGTAGCGGTGGTAATGCAAATCTCTGCATTTATTAAAATTCATGAACTGTACATCAAGAGAAAAAAGGTCATGCTACTGTATGGTAATTTAACAAATAAAATAAATATGTAAGCAAATATCATAATAAGGATAACTAGAGAGGTGACACCGCGGCTGCCTTGCTGCAGGGAATAGGGCCTCAGGAGAAGGTGCGTGTGGCCACGTGAGGCCTTTCCGAGTGGCCTTGTTGGAGGAAAGAAAGGGACCACACGTGCCTGGGTTATGGTCCCCTGCCCCATGCAGGTGACTCCTACAGCCTGCTAGTCACCAAAAGAGGGTTGCCAGGTCCGGAGGCTTCTCAGCCTTGCTCCGTGCATGGGCTCCTCTGCGAGAGGACCCCACTCCTCCAGAGTCCCCAGGGCATTGGCTTTATATCCACACGCAGAGATTCCCCCTCAGAAGTTAGTGTTGCCCCTAGCAACCAGCTCTCTCTCCAAAATGCTTTGAATACAGACTGCCTTAGGAAGACTGCTCCTCAGAACTGATTTCTAAAAGACCTCCTATCACTATGTGAACAAAACATTTTTAAACAGAAAATTTAACAAGGTTTTAAAACAAAGATTCATCCTTTTCATCCTCTTCTGACTATGTGGTTGCTGAGTGGCTTGGAGGGGACAGGGGATTTGCTGTTCTTCCCACAGGAAGGAAGAAGGCGTGATGGTGGCAGATTGTCAAATGCTACCTGTTTTGGGAGACCGATGAGAGGTAAAATAGAGACAGTGTGATGTCTGTCCAAAAGCTCATAGTACGGGTCTTAGCACATAGTAGGTGCTTAGTAAGTCCCAGAAAATCAAGACGAATCCCCAAGAATAAAAAAGCTGTACAATATAATGGTTAAAACACAGACATGCCTACTGAATATCATCAATAAACATTGCTGGTACCCAGTAAAGAGCTCGCAACAAAGATGGCTTTCAGTGAATAAATAAGATATGGCCCACACCTTCCAAGGTCTCCAGGTCTAGTAGAGAGAAAGATATGCATAAATAATTGCACTATCAGGCAGAGACGCTTGATGCTAGAATAAAATAAAAGAACACGCCATGGGAAAATGGATAGGGAGGAGAGTATTAATCAAGGCTCTTTGGTTGCAAATGACAGAAGAGTCACAACTTAAATGAACAGAAACAAAACAGCCAATGCATTGGTTCACAGAATTTGAAAAGACCAGAGTATATCCAGAGACTCAAATGTTGATGCTGATAGAACGACAGGGTGTGGACAGAAAATTCTGCTCTTCTGCAGTCCTTTGTCCTCTGCCTTCACGAAAGAGGTCTTAAGTTTAGAAATGAATCTGGCTTGAATCCCAGCTCTACAATTTACTAGCCTGAGCTTTTCTGAGCTTCAGCTTCCTCATTTGTAAAGTGGGAATAATAATACCTACCTCACAGATGGTAGTTGAGGGTTAAAGGTAAACTGTAACTGTTACTTTTGTTGAACAAATCCTATATCCCCTTTTCAGCTCAATGATCTTATCTTCTAATTCCAAGTATCCATCCATCCATGCATCCATCCATTCATCCATCCATCCATCCACTCAATATATATTAAACACCTGCTCTGTTCCAGGCAATATGCTATACACTGAGATTAATATGCCTACCCTGATATTAATAAGATAGGCTCCCCTACCCTTCAGTTACTTACAGATAAGTAAGACTGATAAGACAAACAAATGTGAAACACTAAAATGTGAGGAAGTGCACAGAATTAGTACAAATAATCTCTAACATCTGTATAGTGCTTTTCATTCTTAAAGAACATCGCTATATTCAGCCACTCCACTCACAACAATCTCATGAGATATATTATCATTCATCTTGCTAATGAGAAAGCTGGGGCAAGTTTTCAGTGATATGACTAAAATGCTCATAGTGGGTGGGAGGCAGGAAAAGTTCTCCTTTCTGTGATGTTATATTTGTGTGGAACATAAAAGGTTTACTGGGAGGAGAGAAAAAAAAAAAAAAGATTTGTTTTGACATTATTTTGAAATATAGTGACCAATAAAGAAGCCATAACCAGACACCAGAAAACTGAAGATAGAATGAGCCATATGACACAAATACCACCCGTGTGAACAAGGGGGAAAGGGCTGATGCATGCACCCAGGCAGTTTGCCATCTGGGTAGAAATGTCTACATCAGAGCATGAGAAGTCGAATCACACCAAAGGGTTCACATTTTTCTTTTCAATCTTGAGAGAAATTTTGCAGGACCATAGAGCTCTAGGCGCTAGTGGTAAAGAACCTGCCTGCCAATGCAGGAGACATTAGAGATGCGGGTTTGATCCCTGGGTCAGAAGATCCCCCGGAGGAGGACATGGCAACCCACTCCAGTATCCTTGCCTGGAGAATTTCACAGACAGAGGAGCCTGGCGGGCTACAGTCATGGGGTCACAAAGAGTTGGACATGACTGAAGTGACTTAGCATGCAAGCACAGCACTCTGAGAACTCTGATCTAATATGGACCCTGTTTCTATTGCATCTTCAGATTTCCATATCATCTTTTAGGGACATTAGGATGATCTTTGGCTTCCATCTTCTCAGTCTCCATACTACCTTTATTGGACACAGATGCTATAAGTATTTGCCCAAGGTGACACAGTGAGCAGGCCAAAATCCTGGAAGTTGAACCCAAGTCTTGAGATGTCAGTTCTGGTGGCTAGTCGATAACGTGAGGCTGCTTCCCGTACCAGATGCCAGAGGGAGAGAAGGACTCCTGAGCATCTCTGTGCCCCGCCTGCATCTGACCTGCCTCGAGGAATTTCCCCTCGTGATCTGAACCATTTCCCCTTCTTTCCTTTTCTTCCACCAGGGTGAAACTGACCCCCTTCTTCAGGTCCCTTAACTCACAGGTGATGTATGCCTCCCCACTGTGTTGGATCAGCAAGGAAGAGACTTGGGTGGGGACTTGGATCCCCTAAAAGTCCACCTGCTCCACCTGCAGGCAGAGTGACGTCTGCTGGCCATGCCAGGGCACCCTGGCCTTGCCAGAATCAGAACACTTCCTGCCAGCGGGTGAGGCAGCCACCACCTGGACTGAGGGTGGGGCTTGGAGGGTTGGACTAGTACAGCACTTTGGAGTCAGTTACCTGGGTTTGAATCTCGGCTCTGCTACTTCTGAGATGTGTGATCTCAGCAAGTCCCTTAACTTTTCCATACCTCAGTTTTCTCACCCACAAAACGGGGATGCTAAGAGTGCTACACAACATTTGTGCTACAGGACTGTTGTAAGGCACAAGAGAGTTTATCGTGCAAATGTGTGTCTTCAGTCTTGCACGTGTGCCTGCTTGCTTAGTCATGTGCGACTCTTTGTGACCCTATGGACTGCAGCCTGCCAGGCGCCTCTGTCCATGGAATTTTCCAGGCAAGAATACTGCAGTGGGTTGCCATTTCCTACTCCAGGGGATTTCCCCGACCCCTTATGGGTATGTAAATGCTTACCTTTGTTTTACTGCTAACAGGTGAGGGTCAGGGAGGAGAGTGTGAGTGTCCCCAGAGATCCCACTGGGAACTTCCAGAAATTCCCTGGGATACAAAGAGCAGGAAAGCTTTGCACAAAGTAAAATCATAGAGTTCTGTAACCAGGGGCAGTGGAAAATTTTGGTCTTTGGGCTTACTTTTTTTTTAAATCTCAGAAAAAATATAAAATAGTTGTAGAAGAAAGAGTAGATAAAATGGAAGAATAAATGGGACATTTTCCCAGCTGGGCAGGAGGGTGCTGATTGAGTACAATCAATGCCACCAGCCCGCTAACGAGACCCAATCAGGCGGGGCGATTAGAGATATTCTTCAGGGAAAGAAGCCTGACAGCTGCAGGAAAGTTTCTGCGTTTCTAGAAAAGAGGGAGTGGGAGAGACAGGCAGAGTGGTGTGGCAGGAGCGGGTGGTGGGGCTGCGGGGGAAGCAAGAAGAGGGAATCAACAAAGCATCGGCACCACCCAGTCCTTTCCTGAAGTCGAAGAAGAAAGAAGGCAAAGGCAAGAAAGGAGGATACAGGTTTTAGGGAGAATCTGCCACTGCCTCCAGTTTCTCAGAGGTTGATTTTCACAGTCGTTCCAACCAACTTCCCTCCTCTTGCTGGACTAGAGAGTCCTGGGTTAATAACCATGCGCACTGAGATGGGTGTGGCTTGAGTCCCTAGCAAAGATCACAGCTCACATCTGCAAAACCTATTACATGTTACAAAGCTCCCTCATGTACAGAATCTCATTTTGACCTCACAGAAACCTTTGGAGAAGATTTTTTAATTAATTACTTTATTTATTTTTTGTTTTGGCTGCACTTGGTCTTCATTGCTGTGTGCAGGCTTTCTCTAGTTGTGGTGAGTGGAGGCTGCTCTCTCGCTGTGGTGCACAGGCTTCTCACGGCGCTGGCTTCTCTTGTTGCAGGGCTCTAGGGTACACAGGCTTTAACAGTTGAGGTGCATGGGCTTAGGTGCCCCAAGGCATGTGGTATCTTCCACAGCCAGGGATCAAAACCATGTCTTTTGCACTGGCAGGTGGATGGATTCTTAACCACTGGACCACCAGGAAGCCCCTGAAGGATGTATTTTTAATAAATTCCTCACTTGAAGGGTGACTTCAGTACAGCTCATTCTATAATGTATTTATTGGGCACCTCCTTTGCATGCAGTATTGGTATTAGCTTGAATAAAATACTGCCTGCTTTCAGGGAGCTCTTAGTCTGGTAAGAGAGACAGATATCATTTCAATAAAGTCTGGCAGCTATTCTTTTCAGCAGAATGATAACTAATGGATGCAGGAGGAATTGCTTATTCAAAAATCATTATTTTTCAAATTTCAAAGGAATAATTAAAATTTTAGGCAAGAACCATTGGGATGCTAAAACCATAGAGTAAAAATCTGGCGAGGACTAGGATATTGACAATCTTAAAGTATCTCCCCATAGATTACTTATTCATTACAAATGAGGAAATGATAAACTTCCAGTAGAGAAACTTGGAAGGCAGCACTTGACAAAGTAATCAGATTAAACAAGACCAAAAACAGGACAAAGAGGCACCCTATGCCTCTTGATACAATGCACTGAAATGGATGCAACAGAATTTATGTAATACACCTGCCAGAAATGTGTAATCTGAAGTTAACCAGGAAGAAACCATCCCACATATCCAAACAGAAGGACATTCTACACACCGGCTGTCCTGCACTCCTCAAAACTGTCAAGGTCATGAAAGATAAAGAAAGGCTAAAGAACTACTGTTCCAGATTAAAGAAACAGACGCGATCTCACAACTGAATGCAATGTGTGATAATGGCTTGTGTCCTGTATCAGAACAAAGAACTCCTCTAAAGGACATTTTGAGTATAATTTGGTGACATTTGAATAGGGCTGTACAAGAGCAGAAGCCTGTTGAGAGTGGGTAGATAAGTGAGTGGCAGAATTCAACTGCCTACTTGACATCCACACAATGATGTCTACAAGATTTCTCATCATTAGTTCTTGATTCTTCCCACCCCCACACCTGTAACTATCATATTTTCCCTGTGAGTTAATGTGCCCGCGTCTACCTAGATGCTCAAGCCAAGCATCTGGAAGACATCTCTGTTTCTTTCTGCTACCTTCACAGCCAATCTATCAGCAATTCCTGTTGACTGTACATTCAAAGTATACCCCACACTGACTCTCTGCTTCTCATCTCTACTGCTGCAACTCTGGCCCAACCCACTCCCATCTTATGGGAGGACTACAACAATAACATCTTCATTTTCTCCTACAAGTCATCTTTAACACAGGGGCTAAAGAAATCTGCTTTGCTTATAAGTCACTACATGCCACCACCCTGCCTTAACCTCTCCAAAGTTCCTATTGAGCTTAGCACAAAATCCAGGAACATTCTATCTCCCCCCTGAAAGAAACCCTTATCTCCTATATTCTCCGTGCTGAGCTTTCTGAAAATCAAACCCAGAGTGGTATCCTGTGAGTGGCTGAATTACTGTACAAATTGTATTTCCAACCTTGCAGGGCATCCTATGGTAAAATTAGGACATGGATTGAGAAGAAATGAGATCCTGAAAATTGGACTGGGGACATACGAGAAGTTCCCAGTGAAGTTAAGGGTCCCTACATTCTGTGAAGTCTTCCTTGTAGAAGCAATTCTTACATTTCCTCCTTACATTAAGAAAGTTTGCTGGGTTTTTGTCTGAAGAACCCACAGTGGTCTGTTCTAATGTAGTTGCCTTGCAAGGCATTAATGAGTCTCCTTAGGACCCCTGCCAAACATTTTTTCTTTCAATCCTATAACTAGTCAATCCTAAAGGAAATCAACCCTGAATATTCATTGAAGGACTGATGCTAAAGTTAAAGCTCCAAATCTTTGGCCACCTGATGTGAAGAGCTGCCCATGGGAAAAGACCCTGATGCTGGGAGAAATTGAGGGCAGATGGAGAAGGGGGCAACAGAGGGTGAGTGGTTGGATGGTATCACCAACTCAATGGACATGAGTTTGAGCAAACTCCAGGAGATAGTAAAGGACAGGGAAGCCTGGCATGCTGTAGTCCATGAGGTCGCAAAGAGTTGGACACAACATAGCAACTGAACCACAGAAATCTGGGGGATATGTGTGGAAATGAGTATTATGTGTGGGAGCAAGGTAAAAGGAACATAAAGTTGGGTCAGGCCACATGTATTTATTTGAGCCCGCTAAGCAGAGATTCTGGACTCTGTATTAGCTTGAAGGGCCAGGAAGGGCTCTGTCAGCTTGTTTGGTTAGCTGACCGAAACATGGATGCAAACATGGCCTACGTTAAATTAAGCTGAAATACCAAAACTGCCTTGGTATACAGTGGAGCAAAGTATCTAAGGACTTATGGAGATGGGAATAGGAAAGTGAATTTATTGAATTGGCAAAAACTTCATTTGGGTTTTTTGGTAAGGTGTTACAGAAAAACCCTAATGAACTTTTTGACCAACCCAAAATTATGTAGGACCTATTCACCCACCCTAGAAGGGTCTAAAGGACATGCCTTTCCCCACAACTATGAGAAATCCATTTATGAGAAAATCCCAGTGTCATTAAAGAGTTCATTAGTCACCCTTCTCTGTGGTTTGGAAATTACAATGAGAACCGGTACCAGGCGGGCACAGTTACTGCGATGGACAGCAGAGTCAAAGCAGTAATCAGAATATTTCTGACTCTCAGAGACCCATGGCACTAACTAGTTGATCACGATGCCCCTAGAAGAGAAACAGATATATAGTCCATTAAATTCGTATAAGCAGAGGAGTTCTAGGTCTATGAACAGAAGTCCAATACAAAAGACAGAAAAGTGGTCACAGCCCCTCAGTCAATCCCAGACTTGAGTCAGTTTATAGACTCAGAATAGTTTGAATAAAAGGGAGCCTGGGTCCACTCTGCTTCATTGCCAAATACCTATCCTGTTAGTCTTCCTCCCAGTCTTCTCCAAAGGGATATATAGACCTGAGTAATTGTGCTTTGGAGGAAGAGAAATAATTGTATCTTTTAGAGATTGCTAGACATTGGCTCTAAATTGACACTAATTCCTAGAGACCCCAAATGTGTGGCCCACCAGTAGACTAAGAGCTTATCCATGGAAGTTTAGCTCAGGTCCCTCTCATAGTGGGACTAGTGGGTCTTTGAAGGCTCAGTGAACCCTTGAATCCTGTGGTTATTTCCCCATCTCTGGAATACACAACTGGAATCCAAGGTCAGTAACTGGCAAAACCCCCATATTGGTTCCCCATCCTATAGAGAGAGGGTTTTTCTAGCAGGAAATGCCTGGGGGAAGTCTCAAGTACTGCCTATACCTACACAAATAGTGAACCAAAAGTAAGACAGCATCCTTGAAGGAAATGCCAAGATGAATGTTACCATTGAGGACTTGAACGACGCAGGTGTAGTGATTCCCACCCCATCCCCATTAACTTACCTAAGCAGAAAACAGATGGATCTTGGAGAATGACAGTGGATTATCATAAACTTAGTCAGGTGATGACTCCAATTGCAATTGCTCTTCCAGATGTGGTTTTGTTGCTTGAGCAAATTAATATATCCCCTGGTACCTGGCATGTAGCTGTTGAGCTGGCAAAGGCTTTTTTCTCTATACCTGTTAGTAAGGACCACCAGAAGCAATTTTCTTTCAGCTGGTGTAGGCCAGTTGTATACATTTACTGTCCCACCACAGGGGTATAACAATTCTCCTGGAATATGTAATAATTTAGTTCACAGGGAATTTGATCACCGTTCCCTTCCATGGGACATTAAACTGGGCAATTGCATTGACAACATTAATAGACCTGGTGAACAGGAAGTAGCAACTCTCCTAGACATATTGGTAAGATATTTGCATGTCAGAAGATAGGAAATAGGGACTTCCCTGGTGGTGCAGTGGATAAGAATCCTCCTGCCAATGCAGGGGACACGGGTTCAATCCCTGGTCTGGGAAGATTCCACATGCTGTGGAGCACCTAAGCCCATGTGCCACAACTACCAGAACTGTGCTCTAGGGCCTGTGAGCCACAACTACTGAGCCTGTGTGCCACAACTAATGAAGCCTGTGCCCCTAGAGCCTGTGCCCCATAACAAGAGAAGCCACCACAATGAGAAGCACGTGCAACACTAATGAAGCGTGGCTCCTGCTCACAGCAACTAGAGAAAGCCTGCATGTAACAACGAAGACCAAGCATAGCCAATAAATAAAATAAAACTTACAAAAAATAACATGAGAAATAAATCCCACAAAAATTCAGTTTTTCTACCAGTATAATTTCTAGGGGTCCAGTACTGTGGGGTATGTCTACATATCCCTTCTGAAGCAAAGGAGAAATTGTTGCATCTGAACCCTTCTACCATCAAAAAAAAAAAAAAAAAAAAAAAACTGGCATAACATCTAGCAGGTCTCTGGATTTTGAAGCCAAAGTATCCCTCATTTGGGAATGCTATTCTAACCCTCTAACCAAGTGACCCCAAAATCTACTAGTTTTGAGTGGACCCAGAAAAGAGGAAGACTCTACACAGATCCAAGCTCTTCTGCAGATTGAGCCACATGATCCAGAAGAGCCAATGGAGGCTGAAATGTCAGTAGGGGACAGAGATGCTGTGTGAAACCTTTGATGGGTATCTGTAAGAGCCTTAAGATTATGGAGCAAAGCCATGACATCTTTTAAGAATAACTACTGTCCTTTTGAGAAATCCCTTTTAGCTTCTTACTGAGCCTCAGTAAAGACTGAGCACCTAACTGTGCGCCACCAGAATAACCGTGGGTTATTACGCATGTCACCTGAGCCGCCACGATGAACTGGGTGTTACCTGACTCACCAAGCCATAAAGTTGGGTGTGCCCACTAGCACTCTATTACCAAATAGAAATGGTGTATATGAGATCAGACTCAAGTTGGTCAGAAAGTCAAAAGTAAGCTGCATGAGGTTGTGTCCCAAGTGCCCATGGCCCCTATTCCTTCTATATAAATTTCTTTCCCTGGGCCTGCACCTTGGTTGCTTGGGGAGTATTCCATGGCCAGCTGAGAAAGAGAAAACGCAACCTAGTCTACAGATGATTTTGCATGATATACAGGCACTGCCTCAGAATAGACAGGTATCGTATGAAATGCCCTTTTCTGGAACATTCCAGAAGGACAGTGGTGAGAAGTCCTCCTAGTGGGCAGAACTTTGCACCTGATTGTTCACGTTGCCTGGAAATAGAAATGGTCAGAGGTACATGTCTATACCAGTCTTGGGCTGTGGTCAGTGATTTGGTTGGGTGGTCAGCAACCTGAAGTAACACAATTGGAAAATTAATGACAAGGAGGTTTGGGAAATAGGTGTGTGAATAGACCTCTCTGAATGGGAGATAATGTGAAGTTATATGAGTGCTCATCAAAAGGCAACCTCGGCAGAGAACATTTTAATAATTTAGTAGATGGGATGACCACTCTGCAGATACCGGCAAGCTTCTTTCCTCGTTGCTAAATTGCTCATGAACCAAGTGGTCATCATTCAGGGATGGAGGTGATGCATGCCCTCAGCAACATGGGCTTCATTCACTGAGGCTGACAAGACTACAGCCACTGCTGAGTGCCCCATCTGCCATCAGCAAAGACCAACACAAGTCTTTGATATGGCACCATTCACCAGGATAATCAGCCAGCTGCCTAGTGGCAGATTAATGACATTAGGCCACTTTCACTATGCAAGGCACACCTTTTGTTCTTACTGGAACAGACTCTTACTCTGGACAAGGATTTACTTTCTCTGATCCCAATGCTTCTAACAAAACTACCATTCATGGATTTATAAAATTCTTATTTACCATCATGGTACTGTACACAGCATTGTTTCTTATCAAGGAACTCACTTCACAGCAAATGAAGTGCAGTAATGGGCCTGCACTCATGGAACTCACGGGTCTTACCATGTTCTGCATTGTCCTGAAGCATCTGACTTGATGCTTTCCAGCTAAGTGGAAAGACCTTGTGGGGCTGGAGCAAAGGTCTGCAGAAGGCTGTACATGCTCTAAATCAGCATCTAGTATATGGTGCTGGTTCTCCATAGTGAGGCTTCATGGATCTAGGAAGCAAAGAGTGGAAATAGGACTGGCTCTATTAGCTATTACCCCTAATGACAAGACTCCACTAGGAGATGCAACAATGATTCCATTAAACTGGACCACTCAGGCACTTGGGGCTCCTCACGTCTCTGAATCAACAAGCACAGAAGTGGGTCACCGTACTAGTGGGATGATTGATCCTAATTATTAGGAAGAACTAGGTTGCCACTACAATAATGGAGAAAGTATGTCTGGGATACAGGAAATCCTTTAGGGCTCTCTTAGTACTCCCATGTGCTGTGATTAAATTCAATGGAAAACTGCCACAACTTAGTTCAAGCAGGACTGCTAATGGCCCAGACACTTCAGGGATGAAGATTTGGGTCACCTCACGAGGCAAAGATGTCAGACCAGCTAAAGTGCTTGTTAAGGACAAAAGGAGTATAGGCAATGAGTAGGAGAAGGAAGTTAACATACCACCTATGAGCATATGACCAGTTTTAGAAACAAACATTATTAATAGTCATAAGTGTTTCTTCCTTTTGTTATGAAATACATATACTATTTGCATAAAATATTTTAATATAGATATTTAATTTTACATTTAAGTATATTATATTTATAATAAATTGTTGTTGTTCAGTCACTAAGTCATGTCCAACTCTGTAATCCCGGTTCTTCACTATCTCTTGAAGTTCGCTCAAATTCATGCCCGTTGGGTCAGTGATGCTATCTACGTAGAATCAGTATATACTACATTGCATCAATGCATACTACATTGATTCAATTCATACTACATTGAACCATTTCATCCTCTGCCCTCTCTTCTCCTTTTGCCTTTAATCATTCCCAGCATCATGGTCTTTTCCAATGAGTCGGTTCTTCACATCAGGTGGCCACGTATTGAAGGTTCAGCTTCAACAGCAGTCCTTCCAATGAATATTTAGGGTTTATTTCCTTTAGGATTGACTGGTTTGGTCTCCTTGCTGTCCACAGACTCTCAAGAGTCTTCTCCAGCACAATTCAAAAGCATTCATTCCTCAGCACTTAGCTTTCTTTACAGTCCAGCCCTCATATCCATACATGACTAGTGGAAAACCATAGCTTTGACTATACAGGTCAGCAAAGTGATGTCTCTGCTTTTTAATACGCTATCTACATTTGTCATAGCTTTCCTTCCAAGGAGTAACTGTCTTTTAATTTCATGGCTGCAGTCACCATCTGCAGTGACTTTCAAGCCCAAGAAAAGAAAATCTGTCAATGTCTTCTACTTTTTCCTCTTCTATTTTCCATAAAGTGATATTTTTATAATGAATTTGGGAAAACTCCAGGAGATGGAGTGGGGCAGAGAGGCCTGGCATGATGCAGGGTCACAAAGAGTCAGACACAACTGGGTGACTGAACAACAACAATATATACTATTGTAATTTATATGTAATGTATATATGATATATAATTATATATATTTATATTATTGTTGTTATGATAAATATAAATAAATATGGATGGAACTACATAAATATGGCATATTTTTCTTCTCTTATTCCCTTATCTCATCTAACAACAGCTATATTAATAGTAGTTAACTTTATACCTCAGTATTTAAGATACAAGACAAAGTGGTGAACAGCATGCAAGGACTTTGAAATCTCTTCTGTGGAAAATATTGGTATGCTTTTGTTTGTTCTCAGGATAGTTCTTTCATGTTAGACAGAAGTAGAACATCATTATTGTCTTTATTTGGATACTAGATTTGAGGAGCTGTGTATGGGTACCAAGTAGGCAGGGGGTGATCTGTGATGATCATTTCAACATGTCAGCTTGCTAGGCTGCAATCCCCAGTTATCTAGAAGTTGGTGTAAAGATATTTTGTGGATATGATTAAAGTCCATCATCAGTAGCCTTTAAGTAAGAAATTATCCTAGATAATCAGAGTAGTTTTAATTTAATCAGTTGAAAGGCTTTAAAAGCAGGACTGAGGCTTCCCTGAGAGAAGAAATTCCGCTTATAGATGGCAGCTTTATCTCATGACTGAGAGTTCCAGCCTACCTTTCCTGATAGCATCCCTATGGATTCCAGACTTGCCTAGCCAGCCCCCACAATCATGTGTGCTGATTCCTTATAATAAATCTCTTGATATGTATTTCCTCTTATTCAGCTTCTCTGACTGAACGTTCACTAATACAATTAGGGGGTCATGGGATTTTATATGACATAGGACAAGTATCAACACTTAAACATCAACAGCAAAATGGATGTAATTACCAAAAGAATTTGCAAGGTCTGAAGCCATTGGGGTAGGGGAAGTAGTGAGTGGGTTAAACAGAAGGGATCTGTGGTATTGGTTAACTGATCATGAAGAAAAAGAAAGTTCCCTATGGTACCATGCTGCTTTTATAACTTTTTTTTTTATCAAGTGTTGGAAAGCAGAAGGCTGCCATCAGCTATCATAGTGGAAATTTCTAGGCCTTCACCCCATTTTTAGGCTGGGCAGACCCAAACCCACAGATGAAATGGAGTCTATATTACATTGTAGTAAGATCCTATAGTGTCATCACAGGTATATATAGTCTGTACTGCAACAATCCTTCTCCAGAGTGACATGAGGCATTTGCCAGGATGATTGCACCCCAGGGAAAAGGAAATATCTTAACTGTTCAAGGACCATTACATGCAGGATTTGAGCTGATTCTGATACCAAGGAACTCAAAATGCCATCAAAATCTTGATTAGAGTAGAGGTTTGGGGGGTGAGGTGGGGGCCAGGATGGCAGAGTAGGAAGATCATGAGCTCACCTTCTCCCACGGGCTCACCAAAATTACAACTATTAACAGAGCACCTATTGATGAGAAAGACCTGAAAAGTAGCAGAAAAAAAGCTTCTACAACTAACGATTGTATAAAGAAGGAACCACAACAAGCTACGTAGAAGGGGCGGAAATGAAGTATAGTCAAGACCCATATCCTCAGGTTAAAAACCCACAATGGGAAGATAATTATGATTGCAGAGGCTCTCCCCAGCCCAGGGGTCCTGTGCAGGAAGATGAGCCCTAAGAACCTTTGATTTGAAGGACAACAGGGCTTACTTTGGGGACAGCCAGGGGACTGTAGGAAATAAAGACTCCACTCTTAAACTGAAGTGAAGTGAAGTCACTCAGCTGTGTCCGACTCATTGCGACACCATGGACTATAGCCTACAAGGCTCCTCTGTCCATGGAATTTTCCAGGCAAGAATACTGGAGTGAGTTGCCATTTCCTTCTCCAGGGGATCTCCCTGACCCAGGGATCAAACATGGGTCTCCCGCATTGCAGGCAGTTACTTTACTGTCTGAGCCACCAGGGAAAATCTCTCATGTTCCGAGACCCAGGACAGAAGCAGTAACTTGAAAGAAGTCTAGGTCAGACCCACCTGCTGATCTTAGAGAGACTCTGGAGAAGGCAGGAAGTAACTGGCTCACCCTGGGGACATAGACACTGGCTTAAGCCTTTTGGGGGGAGTGTCTTCTACCGTAAGAACACTAGTGCTGGCAAGTACCATTCTGGAATTCTCCTTCTAGCTTAATATCACTAGGACTTGGCCCAACCCACCAGCTTACCAGCACCTATCAGTACTAGGACACCTCATACCAACCAGGTAACTGGGAGGTGGGGAACACAGCCCCAACCACCAGCAAGCAGGCTGCTTCAGAAAATCTGAATTCCCAACCATCAGTGGGCCAACACCAAATCCAGTACCCCAGGGCCCTGAAACCACAGGTTCCAGAACACAACTTCACCTACCAGTGAGCTGGCACTAGGCCCAGGACCCCTTTGACCCCTCCTCTGCCCACCACTAGGTCAACACCAGCTCTGGTACCCCCACGGCCTCGCAACCACCCAGCCCAGGACCCAGCTCCACATACTAGAGGGCCAGCAATAGTCCCAGAACACCTGGGGCTCTATAGTCAGTTGCCTCATGACCCAGCCCTGTCCATTAGTGGCCAGCAGCCTCAACACAAAACAAAGCCTGGCAACCAACCAGACCAGGAGCCAGCCACGCCCAAAGTAGTCAGCCCACCACAACAGAAGGGTCCACACAGCCCACATAGAGGGGAATCCTAGAGCATATAGCTCAAGTTGCCAGAGGGGAGTGCACTGCTAGGACCCATAGGACATCTTATACAGAAGCCATTTTTCCAAGATCAGGAAGTATAATCAACTTTCCAAATACATAGAAATAAAAATAGCTAGTTAGGCAAAATGAGGTAACAGAGGAATATGTTCCAAATGAAGGAACAAGATAAACTACAAAAGAACTAAGCGGAATAAGCAACCTATCTATTAAAGAGTTCAAGAAAATGATCATAAATATGCTTAAATAATTCAGGAGAAAAATGGATAATAGAGTGAAAAGTTTAAAATTTTTAAGAGGTTGAAAATATAAATACGAACCAAACAGAGCTGAAGAATGTAATAACTGAAATAAAAAACCACACTAGAAGGAATAAACAGTAGATTGGATGATTCAGAAGAATAGATCAATGAAATGAACTGGAAGACAAGTTTTGTCAAAACCACTGAAGCTGAATGGAGAAATGAACTTTAAAAATTAGGACACTATAAGATATAGTCAAGAACACCATCAGATGTACTATATTTATATTATATAAGTCCCAGAAGGAGAAAAGAGGGGGAAACGGGAGCAGAAAACGTATTTGAAGTGATAATAGCTGAAAACTTCCCTAACCTGGGAGGGGAAACAGGCATCTAGGCCTAGGAAGCACAGAGAGTCCCAAACAGGATCAACTCAAAGAGAATCACATGAAGACGTGACTGTAATTAAAATGGCAAAAACTAAATGTAAATAGAGAATATTAAAAGCAGCAAGAGAAAAGCAACAAATTATATACCAAGGAACTCTCATAATTCTATCAGCTGACTTCTCAACAGAAGCTTTGCAGGCCATAAAGTAACATGATGCATTTAAAGTGATAAAAGGGGAAAACCTACAACCAAGTATATTTTATCCAGTAAGGCTTTCATTCAGATTTGGAGATCCAAAATTTTACACACAAGCATAAGCTAAAAGAATTCAGTACTGCCAAACCAACTTTACAAGAAATGTTAAAGAAATTTATCTAAGTGGAAAAGGAAAGGCCACAAGTAGAAATAAAATTATGAAAGGGAAAAAATCTCATTGAAAAAGGCAAATATACAATAAAAGTAATAAATTAACCATATATAAAGCTAGTTGGAAGGTTAAAAGACAAAAGTAATAAAAATCATCTATGTCCACAATAAGTAGTTAAGGGATACACAAAACAAATAAAATGTAAAATATGATGTCAAAAACAATAAATGTGAGGTAAAGGAGAAGTAAATACGAAGGGTTGTTAAAATACTTTCAAACATAAGAGATTAGCAACTTAATCATATACATGTAAACTGCTGTATCTAAATCTCAGGGAAACCACAAACCAAAAATCTATAATACATATAAAAGGGAGAGGAATTCGAACGTAATGCTAAAGATAGTCACCAAATCACAAAGAGAGCAAAATAAGAAGGAACAAAAAAGATACAAAATCAATCCACCAAAATTAACAAACCGGCAATAAGCACATACTTATCAATAATTACTCTACATGTAAATGGACTAAGTGCTTCAATCAAAAGATATAGAGGAGCTGAATGGATACAAAAACAAAACCCGTATATGCGCTGCCTACAAAAACCAGATCTAAAGACACACACAGTCGGAAGGTGAGGGGATGGCAAAGAGTATTCCATGCAATCATTTCATGAAGCATGTAAGTCACATCATTATGCTGTATACCTTAAACTTGCAGAGTGATATGTATCAATTATACAGTCAATAAAATTGGAAGAAAAAGGGTAGAGGTTTTGGAGGACAGATGATGAATGGAGTTTAGGCTCAAGTCCACCCACAGTGAGTTCATTGAGCCTATCAAGTCATTCTGTGGTTATTCTGACATCTGGCAGAACTCTTCTATTGTTTCCCTGGCCTATGGATTAAAGGTTATTAAGATGAGGGGAAGGAATCAAGTGGAAACCCATGACTCTCACCTCCGATAAAGATAGTATATCAGAAATAGTGCCGTAACCGGGGTATTGCAGAAGTTTCCACCATCAAAGGTATGAGGGTGACAGTCCGCATCCTATTCCTTTCCAATTGCCTGTCTCAGTCCTGTGAAAACATGGCTGA
Source organism: Budorcas taxicolor (assembly GCF_023091745.1). Classification (NCBI taxonomy): domain Eukaryota; kingdom Metazoa; phylum Chordata; class Mammalia; order Artiodactyla; family Bovidae; genus Budorcas; species Budorcas taxicolor. Next base: position 26,377,245 of record NC_068924.1, read on the forward strand.
TCCTGACAGATAATGGTTGATGGCTAAACTTAACCAGGTGGTAGCCCCAACTGCAGCTGATGTGGCAGATATGGTATGTATTCAGGATTAGATCAATCCAGTTGAGACTAGAGGTTTTGGAGGACAGATGATAAACAGAGTTTAGGCTCAAGTCCACCCACAGTGAATCCACTGAGCCTATCAAGTCATTCTGTGGTTATTTTGGCATCAGGCAGAACACTTATAGCTAATGATTTGGCAAATGTATTCTTGATCCCCCATCAGTAGGAAAGATGAAAAAATAGTGTGCATTTACATGGTCAGGGCAGCAATACAAGACATTATATTTCCAAAGGGTTCTGTTAACTCTTTGCTAAAGTGCAGTGCATAGTGTCGGAGAAGGCGATGGCACCCCACTCCAGTACTCTTGCCTGGAAAATTCCATGGGCGGAGGAGCCCGGTAGGCTGCAATCCATGGGGTCGCTACGAGTCAGACACAACTGAGTGATTTCACTTTCACTTTTCACTTTCATGCAGTGTAGAAGGAAATGGCAACCCACTCCCGTGTTCTTGCCTGGAGAATCCCAGGGATGGAGGAGCCTGGTGGGCTGCCGTCTACGGGGTCGCACAGAGTCGGCCACGACTGAAGTGACTTAGCAGCAGCAGCAGCAGCGCACAGTGTAGTGCACAAGGCCCATGTTCACCTTGACACTCCACAGACCTTCGTGGTGGTCTACTAATCTTAATTATACTTGGTGAGTTAAAGCAGCAAGTATCCTAGATGTAGTCTAGATGAGTGCTTTCCAGAAAATCTGTGAAGAGCCATTTTGATTTTAATTCATCACATCACACTGAATTTTATAAACTTCAGTAAAAATGAATGCAGAGTTCCAAAGAACAGCAAGAAGAGATAAGAAAGCCTTCCTCAGTGATCAATGCAAAGAAATAGAGGAAAACAACAGAATGGGGAAGACTAGAGATCTCTTCAAGAAAATTAGAGATACCAAGGGAACATTTCATGCAAAGATGGGCTCAATAAAGGACAGAAATGGTATGGACCTAACAGAAGCAGAAGATATTAAGAACAGGTGGCAAGAATATACAGAAGAACTGTACAAAAAAGATTTTCAAGACCCAGATAATCACGATGGTGTGATCACTCACCTAGAGCCAGACATCCTGGAATGTGAAGTCAAGTGGGCCTTAGAAAGCATCACTATGAACAAAGCTAGTGGAGGTGATGGAATTCCAGTGGAGCTGTTTCAAATCCTGAAAGATGATGCTGTGAAAGTGCGGCACTCAATATGCCAGCAAATTTGGAAAACTCAGCAGTGGCCACAGGACTGGAAAAGGTCAGTTTTCATTCCAATCCCAAAGAAGGCAATGCCAAAGAATGCTCAAACTACTGCACAATTGCACTCATCTCACACGCTAGTAAAGTAATGCTCAAAATTCTCCAAGCTAGGCTTCAGCAATACGTGAACTGTGAGCTTCCAGATGTTCAAGCTGGTTTTAGAAAAGGCAGAGGAACCAGAGATCAAATTGCCAACATCCACTGGATCATGGAAAAGGCAAGAGAGTTCCAAAAAAACATCTATTTCTGCTTTATTGACTATGCCAAAGCCTTTGACTGTGTGGATCACAATAAAGTGTGGAAGATTCTGAAAGAGATGGGAATACCAGAGCACCTGACCTGCCTCTTGAGAAACCTATATGCAGGTCAGGAAGCAACAGTTAGAACTGGACATGGAACAACAGACTGGTTCCAGATAGGAAAAGGAGTACGTCAAGGCTGTATATTGTCACCCTGCTTATTTAACTTAGATGCAGAGGACATCATGAGAAACGCTGGGTTGGAAGAAACACAAGCTGGAATCAAGATTGCCGAGAGAAATATCAATCACCTCAGATATGCAGATGACACCACCCTTATGGCAGAAAGCGAAGAGGAACTAAAAAGCCTTTTAATGAAAGTGAAAGAGGAGATTGAAAAAGTTGGCTTATAGCTCAACATTCAGAAAACAAAGATCATGGCATCTGGTCCCATCACTTCATGGGAAATAGATGGGGAAACAGTGGAAACAGTGTCAAACTTTATTTTGGGGGGCTCCAAAATCACTGCAGATGGTGATTGCAGCCATGAAATTAAAAGATGCTTACTCCTTGGAAGAAAAGTTATGACCAACCTAGATAGTATATTCAAAAGCAGAGACATTACTTTGCCAACAAAGGTCCATCTAGTCAAGGCTATGGTTTTTCCAGTGGTCATGTATGGATGTGAGAGTTGGACTGTGAAGAAAGCTGAGTGCCAAAGAATTGATGCTTTTGAACTGTGGTGTTGGAGAAGACTCTTGAGAGTCCCTTGGACTGCAAGGAGATCCAACCAGTCCATTCTAAAGGAGATCAGCCCTCGGATTTCTTTGGAAGGAATGACGCTACAGCTGAAACTCCAGTACTTTGGCCACCTCATGCAAAGAGTCGACTCATTGGAAAAGACTCTGATGCTGAGAGGGATTGGAGGCAGGAGGAGAAGGGGACAACCGATGATGAGATGGCTGGATGGCATCACTGACTCCATGGACGTGAGTCTGAGTGAACTCCGGGAGTTGGTGACGGACAGGGAGGCCTGGCGTGCTACGATTCACGGAATCGCAGAGAGTCGGACATGACTGAGCGACTGAACTGAACTGAACTGAAAAATGAATTACCAGGAAAACAAAATAAAATACATACAAAAGTGCTTTAATTACTAGATTCAATAGACACAAAAGCACATTTCAATAAATATATAATCAGAAAATTACATAGGGAAAAAGAATTACAAAACTTGTACACATTGAAAGTGTTCATTGAACAAAATGAAAGTTCACTGAAAGTATACTTTAGATTATTATACAAAAATTACTATTACCCTCAAAACTTTTTGTCATTCTTCAAATGACAAATTTGTCTTATTTATAACTAAATAAAAGGTAACAGTAAATACTGATTCCCTTTAAGCTTACTTCCTTCTTGCTTGTAAAATTATGTAAACTAGGTTGGGTTGATTTCCTGCTTGAAGAAATAAAATATTTCCAAACCATTTCTACCTCTGGTGGCTCAGCAGTAAAGAATCTGCCTGCAATGCAGGAGATTTGATCCCTGGGTCCGGAAGATCCCCTGGAGAAGGAAATGGCAACCCACTCCAGTATTCTTGCCTGAGAAACCCCATAGACAGAGGAGCCTAGCAGGCTCCTATAAACCATTTCTATAATTTATTTAATTGTACAACTCACAATAAAGGAACACATTTTATAGAGGCTTGTGGCCAGAAATGAAAGAAGAGATTTTTAAATCATTTCAAGTAAGCTCAGGGTATTTATTTTTAAATTTTCTTCAAAATGAAACAAGTGATACTATACTTTCAGAATCACTCTTCAGTTCTTCATGATGCAACCCCAATACTCTAATCCCGTAATATTATACTTAAACTGAGATTATCTTTTAATAAAAGAAATACATTTATGATTTATACAAAGGGATTACAATTGACTAACTTCAAATATTATAAACCATATACACAAGTTTATGTGAGTTCAAAAACACCCACACTGGTCTAACCTGGTAAAATAAAACACTCCACCAATCATGAACTTAGATATCATAGCAATGTCAAATTGTTACAGAATTTTCTAAAAGCAGACCTCTCAATTTCTGCATTCATCTAGTTGCATAGCAGTAATAAAAGTTCACAAACTAGCACAAGTCTACACATTTTCAGTAGCCCTACTGTAGATGGCCTAAGGAAAAAAATCAGTGCAATAAATAAGAAATTCCATGAAGATTAAGGATTCTGCTTTAATCCTTAAAGTTTTTAATATTAAACATGTTAGGATGCTGATGGTATAGGGCAGGTTGAGACATTTTCTCTGAGATAAATGATATATTCTTGTATCTCATTCCACATACCATTTGCATTGGTGTAAGAACTGCCTTTGGGAATACTGCTTTGATCCATTATCAGGTGACTTTGAAGGCTTTCAAAAAGAACAGCCTCTGTGGCATATATACTGTGGATAAAGGTTGTCATGTCACTTAGAACATATAAACCAGTGGCAGAGAGCGGTATCCATAGTGTATAGGGATATTTAGTGGAATCTTCCACAAGCCCCACCTGGTGAAACATCTGACATGCTCTTAGCTTCGCTCATAGCTCAGTTGGTAAAGAATCTGCCTGCAATGCAGGAGACCTGGGTCCGATTCCTAGGTCAGAAGGATTCCCTGGAGAAGGAAATGGCAACCCACTCCAGTATTCTTGACTGGAGAATCCCATGGACAGAGGAGCCTGGCGGGCTACAGTCTATGGAGTCGCAAGAGTCAGACATGACTGAGTGACCAAGCACAGTGGAGACTGAATCCAGATGAAATCAAGGAACTGTGTTACCAGAGTTGCCCATTATGGCATGAGTATTATCACAGCCACCAAGTTATAAGGTTGAGTGGGCATAACCACAATCTATCATGCAGTGCAAATGGCACATTTCAGATTGAGCAGAGCAGATCCAGAAAATACAAGTCAGTTACACTAGGTGAGCCAGATTGCCACGTCTCTGGACTGAACATGTATTCACTGACTCCTCTACTCTAATTCACATGTATTGCCTCATGGGGTAGAAGAGTTCTTAAACCAACCAAGGGAAAAAAAAATAAAAAGACCTCAGGCTGGTTTGTAAAAACTGTGTATGACAGTACTAGCCAAAACTTGCTGCTGCATTAAAGTCCTACTCAAGAGTGACTAAAGGAAATTTTCTCAGTGGTAAATACTCCCAGTGGGCAGACAAGGAATATTATGCTTCATCATTTTCTGCGGGTGAAGGAAAAGAAACCTGGGCTGTATACATACATGACTCCTGGGTAGCAGATGGCTTGGTTGGAAGGAGCCTGGAAGAAAAACAATTGGAAGATTTGAGACAAGGAGGTCTAGTGAAAAGATACATAAACAGATCCATGGGCACATAGGTGGGCACAAAAGATGCAAATCTTTGTATCTCCTCATGCTCAAAAGATCATCTGTTATAGATGCAACCCTTAACAGTCAAATCCTGTGAAATTAGCCTCATCCAACCAGTGCTGACGCAACCATCTCCTCATCCAACCAGTGCTGACGCAACCATCTCCTCATCCAACCAGTGCTGACGCAACCATCTCCTCATCCAACCAGTGCTGACGCAACCATCTCCTCATCCAACCAGTGCTGACGCAACCATCTCCTCATCCAACCAGTGCTGACGCAATGATCTCACGAACAGAGTGTGTGTGGTGAGAATGGAAACGACACAGGGTCCCCAAAGCATAGGTTTCCTCTCATCATGACTGATTCACCTGGTCTCTGTGATGCCTGCCTGGCATGCCAGCGGCAGAGACCTGTCTGAACCCTTGATATGGCACAGTTTCTGAAGGAGATCAGCCAGTTATTTGGAGCCCCTCAATTACATCAGATTCCTTGCACTCTGAAGGTGATAGAAATTTATCTTCACCAAAATTTGTACTGTTCATATGTGTGCCTTCTGCCTATAAAATCTCCTCTGGCACTACTATCCAAGGGCTCACAGTAGGCCTAACCTAACATGGTCTCCCACATAGCACTGCCTTGGATCAAAGCTCCTATTTTATGTCAAACGAGGTGCACCAATGGACACGTGGCCATGATCATGGGATATGCTGATTAACCAGGTACCAGGTTTAACCAGGTACCGCGTCACCCAGCCAGTTCAATAAAGTAGCAGATTAGTCTTTAATGCTGCAGCTAAGATGCCAGTTAAGGGTCAGTATCTTATGGACTGAGATTAACATATATTATATATGTTAACATAATGACCTATATGTGTGTGCGCTCAGTCACTAAGTCTATTCCGATTCTTTGCAACCCCATGGACTGTAGCTCACTAGGCTCCTCTGTCCATGAGATTTCCCAACCAATACTAGAGTGGGTTGCCATTTCTTTCTCCAGAGGAGCTTCCCAACCCAGGAACAGAACTTGCATCTCCTGCATGCATTGGCAGGTGAATTCTTTACCACTGAGCCACCAGGGAAGTCTAATGACCTACATGGAGTGTTGTAATGCCTAGACTTTATGAGTTGGGAATCAGATAGAAGTTGTCACTTTCATCATCATTTCCAGTGATCCACATACAGAATTTTTCCTTCACAATATTACACTAGCTAAATTAGAGGCTTGGATTCCCACGGGCAGAAAACTTTTGTCAGGGATCAAAGTAAGGATTCCACTGAACTGAAAGTCATGAATTTGGCCATTTTGAGTTCCTCATGTCAATGAACTAACAAGCAAAGAAAAGTGTCAGTATGATGGCAAAGAGACTTACCTTGATTATCATGAGAAGTTAGAGTTACTGCCACACAATAAGGGCAGGGAGGAGGATATTTGGTAACCAGAGTATTTGCAGGTATGTCATTTGGTGCTTTTATGCCCAGATAATGCTTAATATGCAATTAAAGAAAACCACAACCCAACAAGGGCCACCAAGGGTTAAGACACCTCATGGATGAATGGCTGGGTGTCCTAACCAAGACCAGTAAGAATAATAGGAAAATCTAGAATAGTTAGTAGGAAAGGAAGATGATGAATATCAATTACAACTTTGGGACCAACTAAACAATAGCAGTCTCCTTTACTAACTGCTTGCTTTGAGTCTTTTCAGAGACTGTGACTAGCCTCTTTTTTGAAGGGAACTCTGTAACTTATTGGACTTGTATCTCACCTCAGGTAAGGAAAAAGACATCTTTTTTCATTAAAATGGAGAAGATTCAGAATGAGCAAGGCATAGAACCAATTAACATCAAGCAACTGCGTGCTGTTCAAGAAGAATATGTGATGGGGAGTGTGCTAAGACTTATTTAAAGTCACATGGAGAAGAAGCTGAAGAGGAAGCCTCAAACCTAGGGCTTCTCATCTTAAATATCAAACTTTTCCCTGCACCTTTCTATTTACTCCACTGAGTAGGAGCCACAGAGTGCGTCTCTGGTGATGTCAAGATGTTCTCACTATAGTTGCTACCCTCAAGTACTAATTTAAACTTGTCTTTAAGCATATATTTTCGAGTAAAGAATAACACAAGGCAGCCAGAGCTAAGTGCCAAAGACATTAATTATACAGTCAGATAGTACTATAGACACTCTGGTGGAAAAAAATACCTCCCCAAGAAGAGCCAGGTAGGCAGACCTCATCTATGGAACTTGAACTCAGCTTTACCAATTCCCACTTAGATGCAGAGGTTAGGGGAGGGCTTTTCTTGCCAATGTAGTGAACTTTCATTTAGGGTGGCCCTTGTGCTGACTCTGAAGCTAGGATATTTGTATGCTGTATCAATAATCACATTTACTCTTCCCTGCTGCACTCAATATGCCAGCAAATTTGGAAAACTCAGCAGTGGCCACAGGACTGGAAAAGGTCAGTTTTCATCCCAATCCCAGAGAAAGGCAATGTCAAAGAATGCTCAAACTGCCACACAATTGCACTCATCTCACACACTAGTAAAGTAATGCTCAAAATTCTCCAAGCCAGGCTTCAGCAATACGTGAACCCGTGAACTCCCCGATGTTCAAGCTGGTTTTAGAAAAAGCAGAGGAACCAGAAATCAAATTGCCAACATCCACTGGATCATCAAAAAAGCAAGAGAGTTCCAGAAAAATATCTATTTCTGCTTTATTTGCTATGCCAAAGCCTTTGACTGTGTGGATCACAATAAGCTGTGGAAAATTCTGAAAGAGATGGGAATACCAGACCACCTGACCTGCCTCTTGAGAAACCTATAATGCACATCAGGAAGCAACAGTTAGAACTGGACATGAAACAACAGACTGGCTCCAAATAGGAAAAGGAGTACATCAAGGCTGTATATTGTCACCCTGCTTATTTAACTTATATGCAGAGTACATCATGAGAAATGCTGGGCTGGAAGAAGCACAAGCTGGAATCAAGATTGCCAGGAGAAATATCAATCACCTTAGATATGCAGATGACACCACCCTTATGACAGAAAGCAAAGAGGAACTAAAAAGCCTCTTGATGAAAGTGAAAGAGGAGATTGAAAAAGTTGGCTTATAGCTCAACATTCAGAAACTAAGATCATGGCATTTGGTCCCATCACTTCATGGGAAATAGATGGGGAAACAGTGGAAACAGTGTCAGACTTTATAATTTGGGGCTCCAAAATCACTGCAGATGGTGATTGCAGCCATGAAATTAAAAGACACTTGCTCCTTGGAAGAAAAGTTATGACCCACCTAGATAGCATATTGAAAAGCAGAGACATTACTTTGCCAACAAAGGTCCATCTAGTCAAGGCTATGGTTTTTCCAGTGGTCATGTATGGATGTGAGAGTTGGACTGTGAAGAAAGCTGAGCACCGAAGAATTGATGCTTTTGAACTGTGGTGTTGGAGAAGACTCTTGAGAGTCCCTTGGACTGCAAGGAGATCCAACCAGTCCATTCTAAAGGAGATCAGTCCTGGGTGTTCACTGGAAGGACTGATGTTGAAGCTGAAACTCCAATACTTTGGCCACCTGATGCAAAGATTTGACTCATTGGAAAAGCCTCTGATGTTGGGAGGGATTGAGGACAGGAGGAGAAGGGGACAACAGAGGATGAGATGGCTGGATGGCATCACTGACTTGCTGGACATGAGTTTGAGTAGACTCCGGGAGTTGGTGATGGACAGGGAGGCCTGGCGTGCTGCGATTCATGGGGTCGCAAAGAATCGGACATGACTGAGCAACTGAACTGAACTGATGTCCCCTAGGGCTTGTTCTGTGGACCTAGGTACAAAGTGGCCCTGGTGGCATGGATAGAGGCTACTCATGGGATTGGCTACATCCACTTTGTTTCACCAAGGCTGACTTGCTTGTCAGTTTTGCTGTGTCCAAACAGCCAAAATCAAAGACCAACACTGAGCCTCCTGGGTAGCCTCATTTCCCAGGGAGATCAGTGGCAGTTTGAATAATGAACCCCTTCCATCATGGAGGGGACAGAGAGCTGTCCTCACAGGATAGACACATATTCTGGGTTTGGATTTGTCATCCTTGCTTGTAACACTTCTGCTAGCACCACCATCCGTGTGCTTCTAAAATGCCTTATTCACCATCATGGTATTCCTCACAACATTGCTTCCAATCAAGGAATTCATTTCTCAGCAAAAGAAGTGTGGCAATGTACTCAAGCCCATGGAATTCATTCTTATTACATAGCTCATCAGCCAGAAACAACTGATCCTAAAGAATCTTGGAATGAGCTACTGGAGCCTCAGCTGTGGTTCCAGTTGGGAGATGACCCTCTGAAAAAAAATAGGGTCTGTCTTACAGAATGCAATATGTACTCTGACTCAGTGACCAATATATGGTGCTACATAGAAATCAGGGCTTCCCAGGTAGCTCAGTGGTAAAGAATCCACCTGCAACGCAGGAGACACAGGTTTGATCCCTGAGTCAGGAAGATCCCCTGGAGAAGGAAATGGCAACCCACTCCAGTAATCTTGCCTGGGAAATCCCATGGACAGAGGAACCTGGCAGGCTACAATCCACAGAGTCCCTGAAGAGTCATACATGACTTAGTCACAAAAAGTGACAAAAACATAGAAATCTTCTGGCCCTTATGCCATGGAAAGTGAAAGTGAAAGTCACTCAGTTATGTCCAACACTTGCGACTCCACGGACTATACAGTCCATGGAATTCTTCAGGCCAGGATACTGGAGTGGGTAGTCTTTTCCTTCTCCAAGGGATCTTCCCAACCCAGGAGTTAAACTGGGGTCTCCTGCATTGCAGGCGAATTCTTTACCAACTGAGCTGTCAGGGAAGCCCATGGAAGCAATGGGCAAAAAGTTGGGGAGGAGAAATTACTCTACCAGTTGGGGTGACTAATACCAAAAGGGAATTTAATGGCAGAGAAGATTGTGTCTGGAGCCTAGGGGATTCTCAGGGATCCTTCACTTCTTTTGTGTCCAAGAGTAAAGAGTAAATGGAAAGTCACAGCAACCACAAAAAGGCAGAATCCCTAAGAATTTGGAATCTTTGGGAATAAAGGTTTGGGTCACTCCAACACTCCACCAGATGGAAAACACTGACCAGATAATACCCTCGATGAGGATGATGAAAACACAAAATATATGAACAGATAGTATACAAAATAATATATATATCAATATAATTCATTTATATGTAATATATTTTTATAATTTACCCAGCCAGACATCCTGGAGTCTGAAGTCAAGTGGGTCTTAGGAAGCATCACTACAAACAAAGCTAGTGGAGGTGATGGAATCCCAGCTGAGCTATTTGAAGTCCTAAAAGAGGATGCTGTGAAAGTGCTGCACTCAATACGCCAGCAAATTTGGAAAACTCAGCAGTGGCCACAGGGCTGGAAAAGGTCAGTTTTCATTCCAATCCCAAAGAAAGACAATGCCAAAGAATGCTCAAACTACTGCACAATTGCACTCATCTCACATGCTAGCAAAGTAATGCCCAAAATTCTCCAAGAGAGGCTTCAACAGTACATGAACCAAGAACCTCCAGATGTTCAAGCTGGATTTAGAAAAGGCAGAGGAACCAGAGATCAAATTGCCAACATCCACTGGATCATAGAAAAAGCAATTCCAGAAAAACATCTACTTCTGCTTTATTAACTATGCCAAAGACTTTGAGTGCGTGGATCACAACAAACTGGAAAATTATTCAAGAGATGGGAATACCAGACTACCTGACCTGCCTCCTGAGAAATCTGTATGCAGGTCAAGAAACAACAGTTAGAACTGGACATGGAACAATGGAGTGGTTCCAAACTAGGAAAGGAGTACGTCAAGGCTGTATGTTGTCACCCTGCTTATTTAACTTATATTCAGAGTACATCGTGTGAAATGCTGGGCTGAATGAAGCCCAAGCTGGAATCATCATTGCCAGGAGAAATACCAACAACCTCAGATAAGCAGATGACACCACCCTTTTGGCAGAAAGCAAAGAGGAACTAAAGAACCTCTTGATGAAAGTGAAAGAGGAGAGTGAAAAAGCTGGCTTAAAACTCAACATTCAAAAAATGAAGATCATGGCATCGGGTCCCATCACTTCATTGCAAATAGATGAGGGAACAATGGAAACAGTGACAGACTTTATTTCCTTGGGCTCCAAAATCATCCAGATGGTGACTGCAGTCATGAAACTAAAAGACACTTGCTCCTTGGAAGAAAAACCATCACCAACCTACACAGCATATTAAAAAGCAGAGACATTACTTTGCCAACAAAGGTCTGTCTAGTCAAAGCTATGGTTTTTCCAGTAGTCATGTATGGATGTGAGAGTTCGACCATAAAGAAAGGTAAGTGCCAAAGAACTGATGCTTTTGAACTGTGGTGTTGGAGAAGACTCTTGAGAGTCCCTTGGACTGCAAGGAAATTAAGTCAGTCAATCCTGAAGGAAATCAGTCCTGAATGTGCACTGGAAGGACTGATGCTGAAGCTGAAGCTCCAATATGTTGGCCACCTGATGTGAAGAACTGACTCATTGGAAAAGACCCTGATGTTGGGCAAGATTGAAGGCAGGAGGAGAAGGGGACAACAGAGGGTGAGATGACTTGATAGACATGAGTTTGAGCAAGCTCTGGGAGGTGGTGATGGACAGGGAAGCCTGGCGTGCTGCAGTCCATGGGGTTGCAGGGAGTCGGACACAACTGAGCGGCTTAACTGATACATGCACACATACTTTATGATCAGTTATACAAATAGGGACTATGGCAGTTATGCATATTTTCTTCTTCCTGTGTATAAGTATGTATGTGTCTATTATTTTACTTTCCATTCTCTTTCCCTTATTATGTCAAACAAGTTATAAGAGGTTAACTTTGCTAATTTACTGTTAAAAGAAGAAAACACCCAGATGATGAAGCTCTCTCTAGGAAAGAGTAGTCAACACAACTGGTAATGGCAAGTGACTGTCCCCACAGATGGACACAATGACTATTGAAACTGCATCCTCATCTGGAACATAGAATGAGAATGTGTTTTTACAGAAGATGGTTACATCTTGTTAGGTGAAAGAACAATTCTTTTTATGGTTGTGGAAAGTTCAAACTTGTGTAGAAAGGAATATGTAGATCCTGAAGACCAAAGGAATAATCTGAAATAGCCCAGTTGTCTAATTTGAACCCTTCCTTCCAAACTCCACTTTGTGATACTGGAGCTTCTCCTGTGCACTGGCTCCCTGCCCAGTTCTGTCCATTGGAGCCACTGGAGGAAGACTGAAGGGCTACAGGAGGCGCAGAGAACTCGGTCCTTCCCGTTGATGCCCTGTTTGCTTCATGCCTTGGTCAGATTGGTCTACTTGGTGTTGGCTCAAGGTAGCAGTTAAATACACTTTGAAGTTTTCCCAACACAGCCTCACTGTGACCCCTTAGAGAAACCAATTCTAGGCAGCTGAACAGCCCCAGCTCCCTAGGATTGAGTCCCAACCCCACGGGCCCCTCCTTCGAACTCAGCCATACCAGTCCCAGCCAGGTAGTTTCCTTTCCTTGGCAGTTTGACTTTCAGCTCTGTGGGTCCCTTCTCTCAAGATTCTAGATTTTAATAATTCCAACCTCTTCTCTTTGTTCCCCTAGTTCTATGGGTAGTGGCTGCTTCCTGCATTTGCTCCTTCCATGACACCCTGCTGCTCCTGCTGCTAAGTCGCTTCAGTCGTGTCCAACTCTGTGCGACCCCAGAGACAGCAGCCCACCAGGCTCCCCCGTCCCTGGGATTCTCCAGGCAAGAACACGGGAGTGGGTTGCCATTTCCTTCTCCATTGTATGAAAGTGAAAAGTGAAAGGGAAGTCGCTCAGTCGTGTCCGACTCCTAGCGACCCCATGGGCTGCCTAGTATTCTCTTTTCAGTGAGTGAGCCACTCTTCTGAGCTAGTTACAGTCTTTTATGCTAATTCTTCTCTTTGTTTACAGTTTTCAAAATACCTGGCATGGCTTTTGTCTCTTGAATAGACCCTGACTAATATATCTCTCAAGGGGGATCTCTACAATGGCATGGCAGACTAAGATGGAAGCCTCACCGGCTTTCCTGACAGCTCAGTTGGTAAAGAATTCACCTGCAATGCAGGAGACCCTGGTTTGATTCCTGGGTCAGGAAGATCCACTGGAGAAGGGACAGGCTACCCACTCCAGTATTCTTGGGTTTCCCTTGTGGCTCAGCTGGTAAAGAATCTGCCTGCAATGCGGGAGACCTGGGTTCGATCCCTGGGTTGGGAAGATCTCCTGGAGACGGGAAAGGCTACCCACTGCAGTATTCTGGCCTAGAGAATTCCATGGGCTGTATAGTCTTTGGGGTCGCAAAGAGCCAGACACAATTGAGCAACTTCCACTTTCAACCACACTTCATGCTCTGGCAATATCAGAATTGCCTGCAGCTCCCCATTCATAACATGTTTTCTGCTTCTGGGCTCTCTCCCTATCCTAGGAATCAGGACAAGACCATCTCTTTGGACCAAAAACTAAAATTAAGATGTATACACAACACGAAGTGTTAAGTGCCTGAGAGATAAAGCAGTGTGAGACTATAAAAGACAGAAATTTCAACTAACAGTAGGTGGGAGGGAGCCAGGAAAAGCTTCATGAAAAATAAGGCATTGGATCTGGGTTTGGAAATGTATTGGGTTGGCCAAAAAAGTTTGTTCAGGTTTTTCCTTAAGATAAGTAATGTCTTACCAAAAAACATGAACTTTCTGGCCAAACCAATAGGTAGAATATGTACATACTGGGAGGCGAGAAAGAAGGGAGGGCGTGTAGGCAGGAAATGTGTCATAAGCACAAGCCCAGAGATGGAAAATCTTGGAGCATGGGTGGAGAAGAGTGAACAGAATTATTGGATGGAACATCAGGTGACTAGGGGGATCTTCACCCCTCCATCTCCTCCCCCGACAATCTTTCCTTCAGCCTCACCCCTTTTTGGAGCTCAGCTACCCCTTCAGCTCTTTCACCTCCTTACTTCCATTTCCCCATTCCTGCCCCCAGGGAGCCCTCCATCAGAATTGAGGGATTTATGAGTACTAACACTCCCTCACTCAGATCAATGGCCAAAGATCAATAGCTATAATGCAGAAAATTAATCCATATTCATTAGAGTTGAATCGAGCAAGTGATATTATAAAAAAACTCCCTTGGAAATCTATGGAAGGGAATTAAAGAGAAAGTTGCTCTAATGTCACTACAGTCTGCCAAGTGACAGGTTTAAGAAATCAGGCAAAGGAAGCTCCTGTTAATACTCAAAGGAAGATTTAAGATCACAAAAGGCCATAGCTATATTGGCTACTTGAATGTACAGGGTATGGAGATGGAAGAGATGTTTCCTTCATATGAAATTGGAGATCTAGGAAGTAAATGAATCCACAGGTCACCTCCAGTCCTAGAAACCTGTAACTCCTAGATTCCTCCCTGATGTGACAAGTAGTCACAGATGAGCTTCAGGATTGTCAAGTGCAATCATTAACTTAGACAATAGCCTTGAGGACTTCCCTGGTCGTACAGTGGATAAGAATCTGCCTGCCAATGCAGGGGACACAAGCTCAATCCCTAGCCCAGGAAGGTTCCACATGGGCATATGCTCAGTCATTTAGCTGTGTCCTACTATTTGCAACCCCATGAACTGTCTCCTCTGTCCATGGAATTTTCCAGGCAAGAATACTGGAGTGGGTTGCCATTTCCTACTCCAGGGGATATTCCTGACCCAGGAATTGAACCCATGTCTCTTGCATCTCCTGCACTGGGAGGCAGATTCTTTACCATTTTGCTACCTGGGAAGCCCAGGAAGTGCAACTAAGCTGGTGCACAGCTACTGAGTCCACGTGCTGCAACGACTGAAGCCTGTGTGCCTAGAATCTGTGCTCCACAGTAAGAGAAGCCACCACAATGAGAAGGCTGTGCACCACAGTGAAGAGTAGCTCCTGCTCACAGCAACTAGAGAAAGCCTGAACACAGCAATGAAGACCCAGCAGAACCAAAAATAAACAAACAATTTAAAAAGAAAATAACCTTGACTCCTGAAGACTAGGCTCCCTCCCAGTCCCCTCTCCTGTCCCAGGGGGTCTCTGGTCATTCCCACAGGCAGAACCCCCCAGTCTCTACCCACCATACATCTCACAAAACAAGAACAGGTACAGATTCACAAGAAAATCAGTCTAATGCAGCTGTGAAAAGTGGAGCGATCTCAAAGGGAAAGTACAAGCCTGACCCGGTTTGCAGAGCTCAGGCAGAAGGACTGGTCTCCAGTTCTTACTAGCTAAGGACTGGACTTCACCTCTTACTAGCTATGGGAAAATGACACAATTCTTTGAGGTTCAGTTTCTTTGTCAGCAGAATAAGGACAATAATATAATAATTCCTTCCTCAGCAGGATTACTATGAAGATTAATTAACACAATGCATAGTTAAAGTGCTTTACGAACTGCAAAATGCTATTCAAAAACTTTATTATATTATCCTAAAAGACTAGAGATGTGCTTCTGAGGCAGGTATCTCGTTTATGGAATCTGTCTATGATTCCACAAGGTCCATAAATGCCCTGAAATTGTATGCCAAATTGTCTATGTATGTATGTATGTGCATTTTGAGGGGGAAGAGGGCCATGGCTTTTAAGAGGTTCTCAAAGAAGTTTGTGACCAACAGAGATTAAGAATTAAGAACCCCTACCCTCCCGGCCAGGACTTCCCTTGTGATCCAGCAGTTAAGACTCAGCCTTCCAATGCTAGGCACTCGGGTTTGATGCCTGGTTGGGAAATTAAGATCCCACATGCCATGTGGCAACTAAGCCTGCGAGCCACAACTACTGAGCCTGCATGCTACAGCTAGAGAGAAGCCAGCATGCCACAGTGAAGATCCCACAGGCTGCAACTAAGACCCGACACAGCCAAATAAATAAACAAACAGAATTAAGAACTCCCAATAGAAGGAGACTGAGCAGAAGCGCCACATCTCTGTGCAGATGGGACTAGATTCTTTTATGCATGACAGCAAGAAAGCCCTTCCCTTAGCAGGAGTCACTGGAATATGAAGCATCAAAGCTTCATCTTGGTGGTCAGCCACACAAATGGCTTGGGTGCTGGCTTGCCCTGAAGCAGGTGGAATGGTATTAACAGATTCTTAACAGTTCTTCCACTGTCCATGGTGTCCAACTCCAGGGAGCCTCTGTTCAGTTCTTTGTAACTGGAGCCCTTTGGAGGAGATCCCCAGAGTCTGGCAGAGTGGAGCTCTTGCCTCCAACTGACCTCCCTCTACCCTTCTTCCAATCTCAATCATCACAGGTTCTATGACTGCCCTTCCTGAAACCCTGGTTGCTTTCTTCTCCCCTGGGCATGCTGGGAGATTCCTGGCTGGGGGTGGGGAGCAGGAGGGGAGCATCTAGATCGTATCTTCCTTCACAGTGTCTCATGTTTGGAACCCAGACCCAGGTACAAGATGGTCCCATACACTCTTCTAACCCGGGCTGTTTGAAATCTCCCTGGTCTCTGGAATCCTCCGGGGGAAAAATTAAACAGGGCCCCAGCTCACTGAAGGCATGATTGGCCAACTGTTGGGTTTTTGTTTTTATTGTTCACATCATTTTATTTCCCACTGACCCCACTTGAAAAATCCTGGAGGCCCCAACTGATATGTTTTCCAGTGTTTATAGAATAAGGGCATAGAAAATGACCCGCAGTAGGAGGAAATAAAGAGGTTATCTTGTGCTTGCCCATAGCCTCCTTCCCTGAAAGCCTCAAAGGGCCAGGGGTGGACTATACAAGCTCCCCTCCTCCGAAGACCAGACGCTTCTCCTGGTGTCTCATCCTAGTCCTGTGGATGGTGCTGTGTGAAAAAAGGAAAGTGGCCCCACATCTAGACTCAGTCTCTTCCTCTCCAACTGTCTGCAAGTCTCAGGGCCCCGTGAACTACTTTGGGTCTTTTTTCTTCCTCTGAGTTTTTTTTTCCCTAAGAAACTGCCAAGCACTTGGGGGATGTAGTGTGGACAGAAATGACCACAGAGCTAGAGGGAATGTTTAAGGAGTCCAACAACCATTCAACACGATTTATTGAGCATCTGTCATTTTTCAGGAATGATGCAGTTCACACAAAGAGATGGGCTCTGGCCAGGTGAGCTTCTCCAGGACATCAGCTTCCTTCCAAGGACAGGGCAGCCATCCTGTAAGTCAGTTCCACAATTTTGCCTATCTTTGTGGAATTTATTCCAGTCTGTCTAATGGGTATCATGGTGATTTGGATAAATGACCTACTCCCCTACTGGAACACAAATGCCTAAAGGGCAGAGGAGTCCAGACAAGTGTTCTGCACTTGTTTGCTGAATTAAATTAAATTAAAACAGAGTTCATGCCCTGTTTTTATCTCTTTAGGTGGTAAAGAGCAAAAGGAAATTAGAACACTGAATACACATAGTGCTCCTGAAGAATTCTCCTCTATTAAACACACACACTCATACACCCACATACACATATATGCATATGTGTGCACACGTGCACATCACATTCAGAGGAGACTCTTGGCTCCCCGCCACTTTCTTGAAAAGCCAGGCTTCAAGAGACAATTAAATATTGATATCTTTACATCTTAGTATCTTCTTTTCAAATCCAAACAGCCCCAACAGGAGCCATCACTGGCACTTATTTAACTCCTTAAAAATATCCACGAGGGGTTTTAGCCTTTCAAAATTAAGTCGTTAAGAGCAGAGAAGATGCAATAGGCTTTAGGGTGGGAGTGAACTAACTCCCCAGAAATAAGGCTCATAGAACCCCAACTCACTTCCTAGACTCAGTCTGGGATCCAGCATTCCTGGATCTGGGGCCCCGTTTCCCAGTCCACAACACCCCCCAACCATGGTCTGCCAAGGACAAAGCGATGCTCTCTCGCCAGCTTTCCCCAACAGGTACTTGAGTGCCCTGCAATCAGGGCTTGGCAGATTATACAAATTGTGGATAATGATGTCCTCACTGAATAGATTAACCCAGCAGGCGCCCTGCACAGGAGCTAGAAGAGGCCCTGAGCACTCAGCCCCAGCCCCAAGCACGGTGACGGTGCTTCTAGACCCAGCTGCCAATGGCCTTCTCACTACCCTACCTGCACCACCTGCCACCAGGCTCCATCACACACACACTCTTGCCCCTTCTCCCTCAGTCTTTCCTTAATGGTCTACCCTATGGGATCTCCCAGGTCAGGGCTGAGAGGCAAGGGAACAGAGCACTTTCCCAGGAGTTGTTTGAGCTAAGGGTAGGCAAAGGAGCTTTCGTATGGGCCGAAATCTTACCACCTTGAGTCACTGATATAGGCATTCCTGTCTAAGTCCCCATCTGTGGGCAGGACTTACATCCCTGTCCTCTCCGCAAAGCCCAGTCTAGGGCCTTCAACACAACAGGTATTCACTAAATGAATGCTTCTTGGGTAGAATAGAACTCCAAAATCACAGGGCTGGGAAAGCAGCTTTGAAATGATTTAAGCAGTCAACAGACATATTCTGATTATGACTCATCTGCCAGGCTTTGTGCAAACACTGGCATAGGGATTTTAGTCTTGCTGCTATCAGTTCCTTGAAATTATAGGCAAATTAAATGATCACACATTTTTCTGTAGGGAGAGGGCCCATGGCTTTCACCACATTCTTCATTGGGCCCTCACCCATCCTTTAAAAAATGTTAACCACTGCCTGTCCTCCCTACCCTGGTGGCTCAGACGGTAAAGCATCTGTCTACAATGCAGGAGACCCAGGTTCGATCCCTGGGTCAGGAAGATCCGCTGGAGAAGGAAATGGCAATCCACTCCAGTACTATTGCCTGGAAAATCCCATGGACACAGGAGCCTGGCAGGCTACAGTCCATGGGGTCGCAAAGAGTCGGGCACGACTGAGCAACGTTCCTGTTCGTTCCTGTCCTCCCTACCCAGGTGGCGCTAGTGGTAAAGAATCTGCCTGCCACTGCAGGAGACATAAGAGACGGGTTCCATCCCTAGGTCAGGAAGATCCGCTGGAGGAGAAAATGGCACTCTACTCCAGTATTCTTGCCTGAAAAATCCCATGGCCAGAGGAGCCTGGTGGGCTACAGTCACAAAGTGTCAGACACAGCTGAGCATCTGAGCACACACTGCCTGTCCACAGGAAGGACAGCCACAAAAGCCAACATTCACAGCAGGGTGATAACACCAGGATGGAGATGAGCAAAGGACAGTGTGGGGGCAGAGAAGAAGGTCCAGCCTGTGGAAGACACAGCCCTGAAATCAGCATCACTCCCTTCTAAGGTAGATATTACAAGTCCCATTTTGCCAGTAAGGAAAATGAGGCTCAGAGAGGTTAGGCTATCTGACTAAGGTCACACACCAAAAGAACCAAAAGCGAACCGAAGTCTGACTCCAAACTCAGTTCTCTCTTGTTCCCTGCAGCTGCCCTGGCATTTGAGAGCCCAGCTTTGAGACCCCTCATGCTCTCCCAGGCATCCGGGGTGGGGTGGGTGGTGCAGAAAAATGGAACCCCTGCAAGGTTTGCCTGAATTCTGATCAGCTGAGGTGCAGGCTTGGTGGCAAGGCCTCTGGGTCCCCCGTGTGCACGCCTTTGCATGCCTCAGCGGACTTTGTGGAGTCTATTTACCACATCTAAGACCAATTTCCTTCCCTTCAGTTGCTTTGAAGATAATTGAAGGTACTTGCATTGTCTGCCTGGGAATGTAAAAAGCTAGCTAATGCTGAAATCGATGCTTCCTGCTTAATGCTGGGCCTCCGCCCGCCCTGAGCAGCCGCTCACACAGCCTTCAATGACGGCTTCTGCAGATCTTCCTGGCCAGCGACTTTGTTAATCAGAAAGGGGCTGGGGGACGTGGGGGCCCTCAGGATAATGGCAGGCAGATTGAGTTGTTAAGTCCAAATGAAATATTTAGTGGCACCATTTGCAGGATTCAGCTGGTTGGAACAGCACTTCAGCCCTGCTTGGGGAAAGGGGTTGGGGAGAGTACCCAACGGGGTCTCCCCAAACTAGGGGCACTGATTAACTTGTTCTAGCCTGCAGTGAGCTAGAGCCTGGGGAAGCAGCACTGGATCAGGCTGAGACAATGCTGCAGAGACAAGGGAGAGAGGAGGAGAAGACCAGCCCCACATGACCTCCTGGCTGACTCTGGTCCCCAGGGCAGGCTGGGACCACTCAGAAGAGCAGGTGGCCACATTCTGCCAAACCAGCCCCCAGAGGGCATGAAATAGGGGGCACCCATCACCAAGGAGTTGGTTCTCAGAGTCTTCATTTCTCCACACCTCTTCCAGATGCCAGCCGATCCCCTGCACTGAACCTTCGCTTATCATGGCCAGTTTAACTGGGACTTATAGGTGATGGACAGGGAGGCCTGGCGTGCTGCAATTCATGGGGTCGCAAAGAGTCGGACATGACTGAGCAACTGAACTGATTGGCCTGGCATCTTCCCAAGTGGCTTGGTGGTAAAGAATCTGCCTGCCAATGCAGGAAACGCAGGTTTGATCCCTGGGTTAGAAAGATCCCCTGGAGGAGGAAATGGCAACTTGCTCCAGTATTCTTGCCTGGATAACCCCATGGACAGAGGAGCTTGGTGGGCTACAGTCCCTGATGTGGCAAAGAGTCAGACATGACTGAGTGACTAAGCGTGCACGCGCATGTGCACACACACACACACACACACACGGCTAGTTAAAGCTTGAGGTTGGAGAGGAGGAAATAGAAAAGATGGTGTTTCCCATGCTCTCCCTTCCTGAACTCTGTGAGAACAGTGCACTCTGGTCTTATGTGCTTTGTACCACACCATCCTGCTCAGGGCTCCCCAGGTGGTGCTAGTGGTAAAGAGACCACCTGCCAATGCAGGAGACATAAGAGATGTGGGTTTGATCCCTGTGTCAGGACGATCCCCTGGAGGAGGAAATGCAACCCACTCCAGTATTCTTGTCTGGAGAATCCCATGGACAGAGGAGACTGGCAGGCTACAGTCCATAGCATTGCAAAAAGTCGAACATGGCTGAAGCAACAACACACACACAACACATCCTGCTAAAATCATGGAACCTCAGCCTTAGGAGAGACTTAGTAGATCTATGTTCATTCAACATTTATTGAACTCCTCACCTACTATGGTCAGGTATAGTATATACCATGCCATCTGCCCATCCCACATTCAATCTTTTAATGCCCTCTATAGCATCCCATTCCAACTTGGCCATCCATTCGAATGACTTCATGGATAGGGAATGAGTTAGTTCCTATTGATCATCCTAACCAATCTTCGTTAGAAATAACCCCCTTTATTCAAACCAAAATCTGTACCCCTCCAGCTTTTATTTACACCTTGGCCTTTGCTCCCCTGACCCATTCTCTAGTCTCCCACTCTCCCGCCCCCAACACTGCCACAGTGGCATCCCTCAGATATCTGAACCATCTCCAGGTTTCTTCCAACCCAGCAGGAGGACCAGAATCTAACTATAATCTGAGGAACCAGGTGGACTGCAGCAGTGCTAAGTCTTTTGAATGTCAGTTTAATCTTTTCATAACTCTTCTCCCTCATGTTTGTTTGATTCTTTTTCACTTGATCTCCAGGTCTAGTGCAAAGCAGCAGTCACAAAATTCCTTCATAAAAGCAGGTTACAAAATTTCTGTTCTTGTCTATGGTAGACTGGCTTGTATCAGACAAGTTCTCCTGCTAATAAAAACTTTAAAAATAAAAAACAAAAAACAACTCTTTAAAAATCAACAGGGAGCTGCCAAGGCAGCCAGGACTTATGAGCCAAAATTCAAAAAAGAAGGGAAATGAACTGAGAAGCTACCCTACATTCATGGTTGCCTTCCCCTGATTCATATGCAGTAGCTCAGAGGCTGAAAGGACAAGCGGAGACTAACAAGACGAGCATAAGGTAGTAGCTAATACACAGTGAAGCCAAGCAGTACCTAGTCAGCCTCATGCGGCTGAGGAGACGTAAATGGAGTTTAGAGCTACCAACCAAAGAATCCAGAATATAAAGGTTAAGATCTTGGAGACAAGAGAAGGTCAAAGAAATGAGCCCCATATTTAATGGCACTTCCCCTTAAGACATTTGTCATCCATAAGCAATAGCCCAGGGAATGAAAATCCTAAGCAAAAGTGGCTGCAAGGCTAGAAAACTAAAACGAGCTGTTAGCTCTGGGTCCTTGCAGCTAAGATGCCAGAATGGGGCTGAGGTTGGCTGTGTTAAATGCCCTTCCTAACAGATCTTCATCCTGGTGTAAAACCAAGATGTAAAAATAGTCGTGTCAAAAAAGGGTTATGGCCACATGTAGTCCGAATGCTGAACTAATTGCAACCAGTGTGTGCCCAAGGCTGCTGAGAAGTTCATCATTCAAAACATAGTATAAGCCACAGTCATCAGAGACATTTCCAGAATGTTTTTAACATACATGTGCTTCCCAAGCCCTGTGTGAAACTACATTACCATTCCCAGTAAAGCAGTCAGGGACCATTCTCACAGAGCCCAGAAAATTCAAAAACTCTCACCTAATTTAGATCTAATGGTGCTGCCCCATGATCTCTACCAAAGCCCATGTAAGGAGCTGGGTTCTAAAGACTGAAGGAAAACTATCCTCTGGAAAAAAAATTAAATGGAAGTTATACTTAAAAAAAAGAGAGAGAGATTTTAATAATCCCATACATAGTCTTAGGAGGATAAAAATGAAAGGCCACAACCAAGAAGAAGACCTGGTGTACATGCCAGGATTTCATCTGGGATCCCTAAGTGCTAAAGCAAAAGAGTGACTGTGAAGAGGGAATATGCCAATGTTCAGAGGGACTGGAACCCAGCTTCAAATACAGGTGATCTTCTCCTACTTCAACTGGTGAAGCAAATCTTAACTGGAAGAAGACATCACCTAGAGACAGTTATTTTCATAACAATGCCTGACATTCAATAAAAAGTGACTAGGCATTCTAAAACACAGAATGAAACAACTAAGAACCAAAATAAAGATCAGATCATAGAAATAGCTTCATAGCTGAACCAAATATTAGTGTTTTCAGACACAGATTTTAATATAACTATGATGACTATCTTCAAGAAAATAGATCAAAATGGGGAATTGTAGCAAAAAAGAAAAGAAAAAAAAAAAAAAACCACTCTGGAATATTTAAAATAAGAACCAAAATTCAAGAACTAAAAATATGTAACACCTAAAATCAACTATTTGGGTTTAATAAGAAATTAGACACTGCTGAAAGAAAGAATGGGTTGGAATGGTAGGTTGAAAGACAATAACTAGACTAACAAAAAGAGAAAATACTATTTAAAGATGGAAATGTAGAAAAGAGTGTAAGACATATGGGACACGGTAAAAAGATGTAACATATGTGAAACTGAAGTACCAGGAAAAAAGGAGAAGAATTTAGCATAAACAATATTTGAAAAATAGTGGCTGTGAATTTTCTAAAATTCACATTCTTTTAAACTAAAGAAAGACATTAAGCCACAGATTTTCAGAGAACCTCAAGTAGGATGAATGTGCAGGCATATCATGGCAAAAGTATTGAAAACCCAACCCAGAGAAACATTTAAAGCAAACAGAGGGGGAAAATAACCCACATTACTTTCAAATAAATAAAAATAAAACAAAAATAACTTAATAGAAATGATAAAAGTAGTAAAAGTAATTATTTCAATTTATTGTAATAAGCCAAAGCTGCACATTATAATATCAGGAGTAGTCAATAAAAAACAGAAAAAGACTATATGCAGCTCACATCGGAGATGCAGGTTCAATCCCTGGGTCGGGAAGACCCCCTGGAGAAGGAAATGGTAACCCACTCCAGTATTCTTGCCTGAAAAATCCCATGGACAGGGGAGCCTGGAGAGCTACAGTCCAGGGGGTCGCAAAGAGTTGGACACAACTTAGAGACTGAGTACACTTGCATACAACTACCACAATAATAGAAATAATAAAGCATACTTAAAGCAAAGAAGAAAATAAAGGAAGACAAAAATCATTATAAGAAAATACACACTATAATGTGTTTAAGCCCAAACAGACCAGTAATTGCACAAAAGGATAAATATACTAAATTCTTCTATTGAAAACAAAACTTGTCAGACAAGTTTTTAATTTGTCAGATGTTTTTAATACCTATTATTTATTTATATTATTCTAATAACAAGCAAATATAAGGTTTCTGGATTGAGGCAGACTATTATTACTTAGAGTAATAACTTCATGTTCTCCATGCCCAATTCTCCCCCTTAAGGGTGGTATAATGAGAACCTGATGGTTAGAACCGTACATGCAATGCGTGTTCTGGCACAGAGCAGAGGAATTCAAAAATCATGAACCTGGGAGTTTATATAGGAACAGTCATACAGTTCCTTCCCACTCTTCATCCTGGGAGAGGGAGAGGAATCTTATCTTTCTAAAGCAAACTGTTTTCTCACGAAAGATAAAAGACAAAGTCTCTACTCTGGAATGCAAGTATTTGGCTCTGGGGCTGATACATTTACTTACCCTTTGAATGGGAGCAGATGGCTCCATTATAACGCATAAAAGCAGCTCCAGGTTTATCACCCTTAGAATGTGAGCAGCAAATGTGACTGGAGGAAAGAGACATCTTTTCTTTGCTTAGAAAGACTTAGAAAACTTTAACCATGAAGAAACATAAAAATATTCATATCGCTTTCCAACAAGTATGATGAACAAAAACAACTATATGCTGCTTATAAGCAATGCATCTTAAATACAAGACCAAAGAAAGGGTAAAAGAATAGAAAAAGATACACTGTGCTAACACTAACCAAATCTGGAGCAAGAAGAAATAAAGAATTTCTTATGTTTTTCTCGGTAACTGATAGAATGAGCACATAAAAATATAAAGGATATAGAAGATTTGAAATATACACTTAATAAACCTAAACTAATTAAAATTGTTACACTAATTAAAAATACACGAAAACAATATACTCAACATCTTTTTTAGAGTAACAGATATACCTTCACATCAGAAATAACCAAAAACTTAAACAAAATTTATAAAACAATGGTACATAAGGCTTAGGGCATCAGGTGACAAAAAGAGTGATCCCTGAGAAATGGGAAATACAGGAGGTCAATAAGCCTTCCCGTTCCAGCTTACTGTCTGCAGGAAGTTTCCAGGTTGTGGTGCAGAGAGGAAACCCAAATGGAACTCAGTGTCCTCCCTGAGTTAAGAAAGTAAATCCAAAATTCTAGGGAGTCCTAGGTTACCAAAATTCACTCATACCACAGTTCAATAATTCCATTATTATTCAGTCTTTATTTCTATGTTTCTTTTTCAATACTTTCTACTTGTCTTCAAGTGCACTAATTTTTTCTTGTACAATATCTAAACTACCATGATCCTGACCAGTATCTTTTTCATCTAAAACATTGCATTTTTTCCATCTTTAGAAATTCAAATTGGGTCTTTTTCTTTCTTTTATGTTTCCATTAATACTTATGCATAGTATAGCTAAATCTTTCCTCCAGCTTCTTGACCTTATATAATACAGTTATAATAACTGTTTTCATGCCCTTATCTATAAACCCTACCATTTGGATCAGATTTGATGGAATAAAAATTCTCATTATAATTTTCTGCTTTTTACATATCTGATGATTTTTTTTATTGGATGATAGCATTAGTGGTAAAGAATCCGCCTACCAATGCAGGAGATTCAAGAGACGCAGTTTTGATCCCTGGGTTGGGAAGATCCCCTGGAGTAGGAAATGACAACCCACTTCATTTTTCTTGCCTGTAAAGTTCCTTGGACAGAGGAACCCCACGGGGTACAGTCCATGAGGCCACAAAGAGTCAGAAACAGACTGAGCAACTAAGCACAGCACTGCACAGGTGCTAAATATATTTGTATTCCTATAAATGTTCCTTAACTTTGTTCTGGGGTATAGTCAAGTTATTTGGAGGTAGACTGACCTTTTTGAAATTTGGCTTTAGCCTTCATTATGTGGAACCAGAGAAACATTTAACCTAGGGTTAGTTTTTACCACTACTGAGGCACGACCCTTCTAGTTTCTGTCCCTCAGGCTCCATGAATTATGCTTTCTTTTCTGGATAGTGGGATTAGACAATATTCTTTGTTCAATGAATGCAAGAGAATTTCCATTGAATTTGTTTCTTTCCCTGACCTCAGGTAGTTTCTGCAAATGAATTTTCTCTCTCCCTCTCTTTCTCTCCTGAAGTTAGATTACAGTAAATTTAAAATATATACTTTAAGCCCTTCAGTTCAGTTCAGTTCAGTCACTCAGTCATGTCCAACTCTTTGAGACCCCATGAACCACAGCACACCAGGCCTCCCTGTCCATCACCATCTCCCGGAGTTTACCCAAACCCATGTCCATCAAGTCGGTGATACCATCCAGTCATCTCATCCTCCTGCCCCCAATCCCTCCCAGCATCAGAGTCTTTTCCAATGAGTCAGCTCTTTGCATCAGGTGGCCAAAGTATTAGAGTTTCAGCTTTAGCATGAGTCCTTCCAATGAACACCCAGGACTGATCTCCTTTAGGATGGACTGGTTGGATCTCCTTGCAGTCCAAGGGACTCTCAAGAGTCTTCTCCAACACCACAGTTCAAAAGCATCAATTCTTCCACGCTCAGCTTTCTTCACAGTCCAACTCTCACATCCATACATGACCACTGGAAAAACCATAGCCTTGACTAGACGGACCTCTGTTGGCAAAGTAATATCTCTGCTTTTGAATATACTATCTAGGTTGGTCATAACTTTCCTTCCAAGGAGTAAGCGTCTTTTAATTTCATGGCTGCAATCATAATACCACCAAAATGATAAAGAGTTACAGTTAAACCCAAGTGATAAAATGGAATCATAACAAGTACTCAGTATAAATAATAGCAGACGTCTTAGGCAAATCTACTACAATATACAGAAAGGTAATATATCATGACCAGGAATGCAAAACTGATCTAACATTTTAAAACCAATGTTATTAATTGAATAAAGAGACCAAAAAAGACAAAGCATATGTAGAAAAGCGCTTGACAAAATTCAATATCATTCCTTATAAAAACTCTCAGAAAACTACAAATTAAAGAGAACTTCCTCAACTTGATAAAGATTATCTACCAAAACCTACAGAAAATATCACACTTAAAGAGAACTTCAAGTACAGATGGTTTTTCCAGTGAATTTTAACATACATTTAAGAAATAAACCTACACAAATTTTTCCAGAGAATAGAAAAACTTTACATTTCACAACTTATGAGACCAGCATAATCTTGATACCAAAATCTGATAATAACATTACAACAAGAAAAATTTCAGATCAATCTCTCTCATGAATGTAAATGCAAAATTCTAAACAGATCATTAACAATGGAATCCAATGATATATAAAAAGAATAATATAGCACAATCAACTTGGGCTTATTCCAGGAAAGCAAAGTTTGTTGACTGTTTGAAAAGTAATCAATGCAACTGATTATAATTCCTCAGTTAACAGAATAAAGGAGAAAAAAAATTACATGATCTCTTCAATAAATGTAGTAAAGTCATTTAATAAAATTCAACACTCATTCATTTTTAAAATTAGAAAAAGAAAAGCTTAACAAATTGGCCACAGAATAAAACTTCCTTAATTTTATAAAGGATAATTCTTTTTTAAAAATTGCAACAAACACCATTCTTATTAATAAATATTGAAAGATTTACTCTTGATATAGGAATGAGGCCATGATGTCCACTGTCACCCTCCTATACAACATTATATCTTAGGTCCTCCACCCAGTGCAATGAGGAAAAGGAAAAAAGTATATAATGTTTGAAAATCAATAGTCACTTTGCAAAAGATGTGAATATGTACTTGAAAATCCAAGAATTTTCAAATAAACTGATAGTTAAAAAATTAATTCAGCCAAGTCCAGCAAGGTTACATACAGTAGTTCAACGTGTCAAAATTAATTGTATTTCTATATACAACCAAAATATTAAGAAATATTTTTAAAGCATTTTTAAAATAATATTTGGATATAGCATCAAACACATAAAATATCTAGAAATAAACCCAACCAAAAAATGCAAAGCCTCAAGGGGAAAAACCTACAAATTTTATTAAGATGAATTAAAGAAGACTTAAATGAATGAGGAGATATAACATATTTATGGATTGAAAGAATCAATATTGTATGCAAAATACTATAAAAAAATCAATCCTCTTCAAAATGATATAAAATTCAATGACATCCTAATCAAAATCTCAGCATGTCTTTTATTTTGCAGAGATTGATAAGTTGAATCAAAAACTTACATGAAAATGTAGAGCATAAAAATAGAAAAGACAATCTTAAAGAAGAGTAACAAATTTGGAGGACATAAACTACACATATTAAGTATATTATTCAGCACCAAATAAGACACTGCTGAGTTGGCACAAGGTGAGCAAATGTGCAATAGAACAAAACAGAGAATACAAAGAGCCTCATGCATGCTTCATTTCTAGCAAAGGTAGTATGACAGAATGGTGGGAAATGAACGGTCTTTTCAATAAGTGGAGCTCAACTAATTGGATACTTATATGGGGGGGGGGCGGAATGTTGATCCCTACCTCACATTATACACAAAAATTATTTCCAGACTTATTGTAAACAAAAAAGTGAAACAAGAAAGCTTCTAGAATATAAGAGAATACATTAATGACCTAGAACTAGGTAAATAGTTCTTAAATTGGGCACAAAATATACTAACCATAAAGGACAATATTGATAATGGGACCAAGTTAAAATTTAAAGCTTCTGTGTATCAAATGATATCTTAAAAGATTGAGAAGGCAACTCACTTTGAGGAAGAAGATATTTTTTGATATATATTTGAAACAAACAACTCATATCCAGAATATGTAAATGACCTGCATGCTTAGCCACTCAGTTGTGTCTGACTCTTTGCAACCCCATGAACTGTAGCCTGCCAGGCTCCTCTATTCATGGAATTTTCCAGGCAAGAATACTGGAGTGGGTTGTCATTTCCTACTCCAGGGGTTTCTTCCCAACCCAGGATCAAACCCATGTCTCTTGTATCTCCTGCCTTGGCAGGCAGATTCTTTACCATTGTGCCACCTGGGAAGCCCATAAGTAAATAACTTCTACAATCAGTTAAACACACACACAAACACACACAGAAAATCCAAAAGACAAAAGGAAAAAGATGAACAGGTATTTCACCCCCGCAAAAAGGGGATATCTGTGTGTCCAAGAGGGCACATCAAAAGGCACTCAATCTCATTAGTCATTAGTTCAGTTCAGTCGCTCAGTAGTGTCCAACTCTTTGTGACCCCATGAATTGCAGCACGCCAGGCCTCCCTGTCCATTACCAACTCCCGGAGTCTGCTCAAACTCACGTCCATCAAGTCGGTGATGCCATCCAGCCATCTCATCCTCTGTCGTCCCCTTCTCCTCCTGCCCCCAATCCGTCCCAGCATCAAAGTCTTTTCCAATCAGTCAACTCTTCGCATGAGGTGGCCAAAGTATTGGAGTTTCAGCTTCAGCATCATTCCTTCCAAAGAAATCCCAGGGCTGATCTCCTTAAGAATGGACTGGTTGGATCTCCTTGCAGTCCAAAGGACTCTCAAGAGTCTTCTCCAACACCACAGTTCAAAGGCATCACTTCTTTGGCGCTCAGCTTTCTTCACAGTCCAACTCACATCCATACATGACCACAGGAAAAACCATAGCCTTGACTAAAGGACCTTTGTTAGCAAAGTAATGTCTCTGCTTTTGAATATGCTATCTAGATTGGTCATAACTTTTCTTCCAAGGAGTAAGCGTCTTTTAATTTCATGGCTGCAATCACCATCTGCAGTGATTTTGGAGCCCCCCAAAATAAAGTCTGACACTGTTTCCACTGTTTCCCCATCTATTTCCCATGAAGTGATGGGACCGGATGCCATGATCTTCTTTTTCTGAATGTTGAGCTTTAAGGCAACTTTTTCACTCTCCTCTTTCACTTTCATCAATAGGCTTTTTAGTTCCTCTTTGCTTTCTGCCATAAGGGTGGTGTCATCTGCATATCTGAGATTATTGATATTTCTCTTGGCAATCTTGATTCTAGCTTGTGCTTCTTCCAGCCCAGCGTTTCTCATGATGTACTCTGCATATAAGTTAAATAAGCAGGGTGACAATATACAGCCTTGACGTACTCCTTTTCCTATTTGGAACCAGTTTGTTGGTCCATGTCCAGTTCTAACTGTTGCTTCCTGATGTGCATATAGGTTTCTCAAGAGGCAGGTCAGGTGGTCTGGTATTCCCATCTCTTTCAGAATTTTCCACAGCTTATTGTGATCCACAAATCAAAGGCTTTAGCATACCAATAAAGCAGAAATAGATGTTTTTCCTGGAACTCTCTTGCTTTTTCCATGATCCAGCGGATGTTGGCAATTTGACCTCTGGTTCCTCTGCCTTTTCTAAAACCAGCTTGAACATCAGGGAGTTCGCAGTTCACGTATTGCTGAAGCCTGGCTTGGAGAATTTTGAGCATTACTAGTGTGCGAGATGAGTGCCATTGTGCGGTAGTTTGAGCATTCTTTGGCATTGCCTTCTTTGGGATTGGAATGAAAACTGACCTTTTCCAGTCCTGTGGCCACTGCTGAGTTTTCCAAATTTGCTGGCATACTGAGTGCAGCACTTTCACAGCATCATCTTTCAGGAGGTCCGAGGTCAGGGGCAGAAGCCGGGAGGACCCCATGCCCGAGGGCCAGCGGCTGGGTGAAGCTACCCCGCATCCAAGGTCAGGGGCAGCGGCTGAGAGGAGCTACCCCGCATCCGAGGTCAGGGGCGGTGGCCAAGAGTGCCAAGCTGCGACAGCACAGGAGCAGCCAAGAGGAGCTACCCCACCTCCAAGGTCAGGGGTGGCGGCCGGGAGGAGATACCCCACGCCTGAGGTTAGGGGCGGTGGCAGAGAAGAGCAACCCCACGTCCAAGGAGTGGTGGCTGCACGGGCGCCGGAGGGCCTAGAGGAGCTACTCCACGTTCAAGATCAGGAGGGGCGGTGGTGAGAAGATATCCCTTGTCCAAGGTAAGGAGCAGCGGTTGCGCTTTGCTGGAGCAGCTGTGAAAAGATACCCCACGTCCAAGGTAAGAGAAACCCAAATAAGATGGTAGGTGTTGCGAGAGGGCATCAGAGGGCAGACACACTGAAACCATACTCACAGAAAACTAGTCAATCTAATCACACTAGGACCACAGCCTTGTCTAACTCAATGAAACTAAGCCATGCCATGTGGGGCAACCCAAGACGGGCAGTTCATGGTGGAGAGGTCTGACAGAATGTGGTCCACTGGAGAAGGGAATGGCAAACCACTTCAGTATTCTTGCCTTGGGAACCCCATGAACATTAGTCATTAGGGAAACACAAATTAAAACCACAATAAGTTACTACTATACACTCATCAGAATAGATAATTTTAAAGCATTGATAATAATTGTCAGCAAAGATAAAGAGCAAATGAAACTCTCACAGACTGATGGTGCAAGCATAAGCTGGTTTACCCATAAGTCTGCTCCTAAGTATATACCTAATAGAAATGTGTACATAAATGTATTAGCTGCTGGTGCTGCTGCTAAGTCGCTTCAATCGTGTCCGACTCTGTGCGAGAAGATGTTTCTAATAACAACATACTGGATTTGGGGATGTTGGGGGGAGTATCTATCAATAACAAAATGTGTAAGTAAATTATAATATAGTCATACAGTGGAATACTATGCAACAAAATGAATGAACTAATACTACATACAACATGAATGTACCTTACAAATATGATGTGGAAGAAAATTAACACAAAAAAGCATATACTGTATGATTCTATTTGTAAAAAATTCAAAAGCAAGCCACTTCTCTCTAGTGATGAAAGTCAGAATAGTGTTTAATTGTGTTTGGTATGGTTAGTGACTGAGAGAGGCAAGCACAGGTTTTGAGGTGCAGGTAATTTCTTGATCTGAACATTAGTTGTTTACATGCCAGTGAAAATTCATTGAAGTATATTATAATTTGTGCATTTCTCTGTACATATTTTCAGCTTCAACTTTTTTAATACTTACCAAAAAAATAAGATTATAAACATCATCTGTAGCATAATTTTATATATGTAAACCTGTATTAAGAATATATGCTAAATATACATAACTACATATGCCAAAATGCTAACAGTA
The DNA here is from genome assembly GCF_023091745.1 of Budorcas taxicolor. Lineage (NCBI taxonomy): Eukaryota > Metazoa > Chordata > Mammalia > Artiodactyla > Bovidae > Budorcas > Budorcas taxicolor. The sequence goes on from NC_068924.1 coordinate 26,409,421, forward strand.
ATTATTCTGGGTGTTGGTTTATGAGTAATTTTCATTTACTTCTTTATACCTTTTGATATGGTCTGAATATTTTCGATGAGAATATATTACTTTCATGAAAAACTAAAAATAATAAAGCTTTAAAGTTCTAATTTTAAAATGGAAAAAAATGGCATTGTGGCAATATTTAAAGGAGGAAAGAGTCCTAATCTCTTACAAATATATAATTGAAGCATTTACATATGAAATAATACAATGTCTAGGAGGTTCCAGGGAGAAGTGGGAAGAAAAGATTTTTTTAATGACCCTATATTGGTAATTGTTAAGGCTGAATTATTGTCCACAAAGGTTCATTATACTCTTTTTTCCACCTATGTGGAAATAATATGTTTGAATAATAAAAGGCTGAAAAACAAACATTCTTTCATAAACATAGAATTTGTGTATGGCAGATATTACCCATAGCAAAAGCTATGCATAATCTGTATACAGGCAGAGAGGATGAATTATTAAAGATTTCCTCGAAAATCTGATGGGGTCTCAGCAGGACTCCAAAAAGAGTTTGACACGAAGACTGCTTTCATGCTACATGGAAGGGCCACCAGGTCCCACATGTTGGTCAACAGTTCAGCACAAGGAACTACTGCTTCAAAGGAAGGGATGCCAATCTCCCACCAGCCTAGAGAGATCCAAGCCCAAAAGGGCACATAGTGACTTAGAAGATGGAGCACCCAAAGCTGACCTTTACTCTAGGGTTTCCCTAAAAGGAGACAAGAAGGTGACTTCTTTCATGAGAATTCAGAACCTAACAGAAACTTCAGAGAAGCTTCTTGCCCTTGCAGCTTAGGAGAAAGGTATTGGAGGCAGCAACTGTGGGGGGAGGTGGGATAAAGGAGAGAGGAATCATAAATTGCCTTAGATTGAAAGGCAGGGGCTGCTGTGAATTCTGGCCAAAGCTGGAGGCGTCTGAGTGCTGTCTGCAGTGGCAGCACGGTAGATCCCTTATGGGACATTGCCTGGTGGGCTCTCACCCTGACTTCTGTCTGCTCTTCATCTAAGCCTGATTAGCCCTGATGTGAGCATGACCTGCCTCAATCTGTCTTTTTCACCAATCTGGCCTTGACACTCTAAGATGCTAGTCTTTTCTATAATCTCTTTTTTTATTAATGGATAAAACCACCACTAGCTGAATTTTCAGCAAATTTCAAGTACAGGTCAAAGACCTTCATTTCTTTTGGAGAAGGGTGCTTGGTAGGAGTAGTCAACACAGCAGCTGAGATATCGTCTAAATGTTGGAGACATTTCCATACTTCTTTACAAAAATTAGAAGAATTACACTGTTACCCAAACATGTATGTTTCACTTTGTTTTTCAATCTGAGTGCAACCTAGAACTTGAAGAGTGATTAAAGACAATGAACTAAGGCATTCTCTAGAACAATGCTGTCCAATAGAACTACAATGCAAGCTACAAATGTGAACCACACATGTAACCTTAAATGTTCTTGTAGCTAATTTTTAAAGGTAAGAAAATAAACATGTAAATAATATATTTTATTAAATTTAATGTAATCAAAATATTTTAACATGTAATAGACATTAAAAATATTAATGAGATATTTTACATTTTTTGCTACATAAAAGGTACTTAGGGCACCTTTCAGTTTGCACATGTGGTCAGTCATGTCCAACTCTTTGCAATACCATGGACTCTAGCCCATGAGATTCCTCTGTCCATGGGATTTTTCCAGGCAAGAATATTAGAGCCAGTTGCCATTTCCTACTCCAGGGGATCTTCCAGACCCAAGGCTTGAACCTGCCTCTCCTGCATTGGTTGACAGATTCTTTACCTCTGAGCCACCTGGGAAGCCCTCCTTTCAGTTTAAACTGGTCATATTTCAAGAGCTCAATAGTGACACATGGCCACTTCCTCTCTTATTAGACAAGCATAGTCCTAGAAGCCAAGCCCATCATGATCGCTGAAGACTATTACAGCTAAGGGGCTGGGTTTTCAATCATAAGCTGCCTTAACACCCCTAAACCACAAGCCATGCCCAATTCCTGGAGAACCCATTGTTCTACTCAAGCCCTAGATAAGACTGGTTCTACAAGGAGCAATAACTGACAATAATTATGAAACTGGTAAATAAAAAAGAAATGTTATCATACTTGGCTATTTCAATAAAGCTAAATAATTCATATATTTAAAGTATAATCTAAATGTAAAGGTTTCCTAATATCTCTCAAAGGTCATTGGAAGCCCAGTGGTTCCAACCACATGAGCCTCTGATGGTTGCCACCAAAGCACCCAGAAAAAAGTACGATCACATTCTTTTTTACTGCAAAACATTCAGCACTAATCCTGGAAAATAAAAAGAGCTAAGTGAAATACTGAAAAGATACATTTGGGAAAAAAATATAACATGATGAAAATTAATTGCAGTTTTAAAGAAAGAGGGAAGGGAAAGGATGAGGCGATGAAGAGGCATGAACTTGGAGCCACACTGTTTGCTCTGAGATGTCTCCAGTCTCAACCCACTCCTCTATAACATGGAACAATGATACCTTCTTCTCAGCAGCTGTAAGGACTAAATGAGAGAAAACCCAGTGCCTAGCATGCACCTTGCCCAGAGTAGATGGAAAAAAGTGTATTTTTTTATTTTTGTAATCAACAAATATTTGTTCAACAGCCAAATATACAGCAGATGCTGAAAAACCCAAGCCTACAAAGAGGTAGTATTATGAACATAGAACAGTGAGTACCACTCAGAGATCTCATCTTTTCTAACAAACAAACAAAAACAAGGCTTGTACCCAGCTCTGCGGCCCAAGCCTTTGCATCTGTTACTTGTGTCCGGCTCATTTATGAAATCTCTAGGGCAACATACTGGCCTCAGGAGCATTGGCTTTTCCAATCCGTTCACCATTATCCTGACTTTTGACAGACATGACACTCAAGGAGAAGGTGGGAAAGTTTCTAGAGGGCCTACCAAGCAGATGTGGGCATGTATACCAATCACCCAAAGGTGGAGAATCCAAGGAAACTCTATTATAGAAGTGAAATGATGGCTATAGAGAGTCAGCTACCAAAAATCTTCTTTGCGACCTTCCAGATCACCACTACTTCCCTCATCTCCCACTGCTACTGCTTCGGATGGCCCGTCTCTTCCCAAGCTGTACAAGGCTGAGCAAGGGACACACTGCCACGATGAGCCAGTTATTTCCAGCGAGCTCTGGTTAAGCAGCCTATCAACCACTGCATCAACAGAAGAGTAAGTCTAGAGAAAGGGAGCATCTGGTCAGGCTACAGGTATGCGTGCATTATGCCATGAAGGCTCCACTGCTGCCTACTGATGGAGGGGCAGGTGATGGAGGGGCTGGTGGTGGAGGGCCGGTGGTGGAGGGGCTGGTAGCGGACGGGCTGGTGATGGAAGGGCCTGGTGATGGAGGGGCTGGTGATGGAAGGGCGCTGGTGATGGAGGCGCTGGTGATGGAGGGGCTGGTGGTGGAGGGGGCTGGTGATGGAGGGGCTGGTAGTGGAGGGGCTGGTGATGAAAGGGCCTGGTGATGGAGGGGCTGGTAATAAAGCTGTCTAGTAATGGTTGCTAATGCGCACAACCTTTTGCTTTGTCCTTGTCCCAGCCCACTTGGCACAGCACTGAGAGCCTCTATTCACTCTGTCTTCCCCTGTGTCCTAGGATCTGGAATCTCCCTGCACTGATCACCTGTGGTTATCTTCCTTCACATATCTGCAGAGGGCAGGCCCTGTCCCGAGCTTCTCCAGGCCTGTCCATCTCCTCCAAGCCAGGAGTCAGCACCAGCCCCCAGGGTCCTGCCTCTCATACAAAATGGGTACCTGTGACCAGACCACTGATACCAAAGACATCATGTAAATGAGACCTAGAAGGGGACAGTCAAGGAAGCTGATGAGAAAGTCTGGACTCAGGCGAGACAGAACTACCTTCCATTGAGTCCTACCAGGTCTCAACACTGTGCCTGACACACAAAGCCTAATTTAGACTTCAGCCCAGCTCTGTGAGAGAAAAATCATTATCCCCATTTCACAGAAGAGAAAATTAAGCAACTCCCAGAGTGGAAGTAATTTGTCTAAAGTTATCCCTCCAGGATGGCAGAGCCAATATTAGAAACTAGGTCTCTCTGACTTCACTAATTTTTTCACTGCAAATAGTTTCTAAACTTTCTGTGAACATCTATTTGCGTCCTAGACCCCAGCAAGTGAGTGCGCACATGCTCAGATGCTTAGTCATGTCCAGCTCTTTGCAACACCATGGACTGTAGCCATCCAGTATTCCCTAGACATGAGATTTTTCATGTAAGAATACTGGAGCAGGTTGCCATTTCCTCCTCCAGGGGTTCTTCCCAACCCAGGGATTGAACCCCTGTCTCCTGCACTGGCAGGCAGATTCTTTACCAATGAGCCACCTGGGAAGCCCCCAGCAATTGGGAGCACCTGAGTAATTTAGTAGGCTGTGAATTGCAAGGGCAGGTCTGGTGGAATTCTCCTCTTTGTCGTGGGAAAAGTCACTCAGCTAAAACCCTCAACCACGGTGATTCAGTGCCCAGTGCTCTGCCTTACTCACAAGGAACATTCCTCTCCTTGAGACCTTGCCCCACTTCTGTCAGGGAGCCTTCGGGAATCCAGTGGGCCCAACAGTGCCCTGCAGGAGCCCCAGCCCAGCCCAGAAGCTAAACCATCCGTGACCCAAATCTTCTCAAAACTGAGAATTTTCTCATTGGAAGGAGCCTCCAAAGTCATTTCAACTTCTCAGTTGAAGCTAAGGTCTTCCTGACAGGGACCCACTGTCTTTCATGCCCCTCCTTCCTCTTGTAGAGATTCTCCCTACCTCCGCCTGATGGCCGAAGTCCTCCAGTGACCGGAACTCGCCTCCTCCCTCGGGCACCAGCATCTCCCTTGGTCCTTGGCCAGCTGGAGAAACCTCTTGTGTTGGGCCCCAGGCCGTCTTCCTGAGGCTTCTACACATGTTCTATTTCTACCCTTAAGGATGTGGAGAACAGGGTGTGTCCCCTCTCACTCACAATAACCGTGGGGAGACAGTCGTCCTACTTCTTTGAGTCCTTGGGCCTACAGACAAGACCTCCTTGTTTCCTTCCACCATTTCTCGCGGGACCCTCATTTCTCGCGAGAAACGAGACTGCTTTCTCGCGAAGCTTTTACCTTCACACTGTCTCCAGCATACTCCACTGAATACACTGCCACTGACAGGTCTCTGATAGTGAAAATACTGTCAAAAGGGGTCGTTATTTGCTGCAGTCCTCTCATCTCCTCTCTGTGTCTCTCTCCCTATTTCTCTTTCTCCCAGGTTCATAATGAAAAAAAAAGACCAGGTCCTGCAGCCTCATCCTCAGCAGCCCCGTGGGGCTCCAGCAGCCAATTTCCTAGCATCTGCATCCCGGGCACACCTGGGGCTTCTCACTCCAGCCCCACCACTGCTTCATAGAGACGTCTGCTACCAGCCAGCGCCAGAGGAGATAGGCCCACACAGGCAGAAACTTTGATTCACCAGGACTTGGCAGGAACTCAGAAAACCTTCACGACTCCTTGGGACTGGCTGTGGGACAAACTGTCTCTTCGATCCAACTGAATAATCCAGTATCCAAATAGCAGGGGACAATCCAGGGCAAACAAGGGCTTCCATGCCAATGCCCCTAGAGCAGGGAGGGGCACACGAGTTTCATAGACATTCCTGAAGCTCCCTGCCACAGAACACCTCCTCTTTCTTGGGACACCATGCATGAGGGAATTGTTAAGTGAAGCAGCAGAGACTTGGGCTGGATGTTGAGAAGACACCCTGTATTACAACCTGGGATGCTGAGACACGTGACAAAGTTATCTGAGGACCCCCCAGAGAGGCTGTTCTTTGCTCAGAGTTGAGGGGGCAGCGTGGCATTCCATTCACCATGCAATTTGGGAAGGTCTCTCAGACACAGAGAGGGTATCATGAAATACAGCCTAAACCCACACATATGTATCACTCCTGCTCCCCATAGTTACACGATTAGCCTGTATAACCGCTTGAGTGGAGGGAGAGTTACCAGAAGGAGCCAACCTCATCCCTCCTGTAACCTGGCTGTGATATCACCCCAGTTCTGGCTAACTTTGCCAAGAAGCATGCAGGGGACTCTCAATCAGCCGGAGAAGCCCTGGAACCACTGCCTGCCCTATTTGTTTTATATGCTACCTAAGACCTGCCCCTGTCCCCAAGAACTCACAGTCAGTTAGGGGATACCTCATACCTGGCAATAGAATGTTCAGTCACACTCCAGGCAGCAGAGAGCAAGGCATAGATGGTCCAGGGAGTTAATCACATCGTAAAGGCCGGAGGAGTGATCCTGCAGAGAAAGTGGGATCGTCAAGGAGGACACACATGGGAGGTCTAATCAATCACTGGGCCAATATGTTTGCTTCAGTAATTCCAATTATTTTGGCCCAGATCAGGCTGTAATGGCAAACACTGCCCTGGATGGGCCACTTGGGTCCCAAGCACCGCCTCCCTCACAGCCCAGCCAGTGCATCCCAGCTCCCAACTCTGGGTTCAGTGGCCCAAAGAACAGTGTGCAATGAGGGCCAGCCCTCTTCCGTAGCTGTCTCCCTTTCTCTCTCTCTCTCTGTCCCAGGTTTCTCTTTTACTGTATAGTTCCAAGCACTATCTATTCATACCCCAGCTAAAAGCATCAGAAAAGGTTCTGATAAGTCATCCACACCAGCAGGTTGCCTTTTAAAGAACAAACATGTGAAACGTTGAAATGATAGATTCTTGGGCATCAGAACATGGGTAGAGGATATAGTTCTGGTTCAGAAAGCAGGAGGAGGAGCTTCCAAGGTTCCATGATTCCACTGTAGGTGACAGCTTCCTCTGATTCCCAGGAGGCTCTTGCTGCCTCCAAGAGCTGGGAATCTCACTGAATAACAGCAATAGGAGAGAGCAGTGTCCCCCCCACCACACCCATTCCCAGGGTGGTCTGTGGACAGTGCCCATACTCAGCCATAGGTACCCCTCAGCAGACCCCATTGCTGCCACAGCACAGTTCACTGTGTAACCCTGCCCCTCCCTCTCTTTGTTTTCTCACCTGTCAGGCACGGGGCTTGAACTGGATGGCTCCTAAGCCCATTTGCTCACAGACATTCTGGTCACCTGGGTCTCTGGGCTGTAGCTGTAGGAAAGATCACATTCATCTTCCCCCTCGCCCTCTCTCTCTGGTGACCCACCTTCATCAAGGAAAAAAGATGCAGAAGGTAGGTGCTTAAAGAACTCTCTTTTCTTCCTATCCCCTTGCTTGCAGGCATGTAGGAGATGGCTGGAGGGACAAGAAACTGAGTGGTAGGAAGAAAACCTAAGTCACTTAGATATTCTTTTCCTGGGCTAAGATAAAGGGGAAGGGAAAAGAAGTACCAGAAATTGAACCCAATACCCTAACCCAGCTAAGTCCTAGTTTGAACAAGCGTGCAGTCCTGAGTCTACCCTGGTGCAAAACACATGGACAAGAGGAGACCAGGATCACACTCTCCTTCTCCAGACTAAGGTGTACCAAAATAGTTTCCGCTGAAAATTTGAGATGGCTTGGCAGGAGAGTTGGCAAAGGGGTTAAAGCTGCAGACAGGCAGCTAGACTTGCAGACCCTGGGGCCCCTTCTGGTTCTGGCATTCTGTGAGAAGTTATACCTGGCCTGGGCCATTAGAGGTCCCTGAAATGTCTGTGATGTCCACCTTGCCTATCCCTGCTCAGAGCCCCCTGCCAGCAGAGGACCCAGTTTCCAAGGCTGGATGCCCATGCAGGTCACCATCAGCATCACTGCCCACTCCTCTGTGCATACCCCTCCAGATCCCTATTTATAAACATGGCAGAGGCAGGCAAGCTGAGGAAACAGCCATTTCTATGCTAACTGCCCACATGTGACCTGAGGGTTAGATTGCTGCTGCTGCTGCTGCTAAGCCACTTCAGTCGTGTCTGACTCTGTGCGACCCCATAGACAGTAACCCACCAAACTCCCCCATTCCTGGGATTCTCCAGGCAAGAACACTGGAGTGGGTTGCCATTTCCTTCTCCAATGCATGAAAGTGAAAAGTGAAAGTGAAGTCGCTCAGTTGTGTCCGACTCTTGCGACCCTATGGACTGCAGCCTACCGGGCTCCATTATCCATGAGATTTTCCAGGCAAGAGTACTGGAGTGGGTTGCCATTGCCTTCTCCAGAGGGTTAGATTATGAAACCATAAAACTACTCAGAAAGTAGGGGAGCTGGAGTCCCTGAGCCCTTAAGGCAGAGAAGAGCCCAGCCTCCTGGTCTAACCTAGATTTGAGCCTTGGCCTTGGACACTGAAGGCCCACATGGCTATAGAAAGGGCTGCTGGCCCTGGAAACCAGCCACCAGCGTGACTCCACTTAGAACACTGCTGTGCCCAAGCATGGGGCCAGCACGTGACCCCCTTAGCACAGCCAGGACTGCACTCAGCCAGCCTGCCCTCGCCCCCTTCTTTCCAACCCAACCCTGTGGGAGGAGGCAGGGATGCCCAATCGAAGAAACGTGATCAGGACTCAGGAGATTGAGCTCTGGCAGCTGCGGACCTGATCACCTAGCTCATCCCCCTCTCTGAGCCTCAGTTTCCCCCTAACAGTCTATACAATTCCAAAGGCTCTTCCAGCACATTGCACATCTAAGAGGAGATCTTGTAGACTCATTCACAGTGAATAGTGTGAAAGTCGCTCAATCATGTCTGACTCTTTGCAACCCCATGGACTCTATAGTCCATGGAATTCTCCAGGCTAGAATACTGGCATAGGTAGCCTTTCTCTTCTCCACGGGATCTTCCCAATCCAGGGATCGAACCCAGGTCTCCTGCATTGCAGGCGGATTCTTTACCAGCTGAGCCACAAGGGAAGCCCAAGAATACTGCAGTGGTTAGCATCCCTTCTCCAGCGAATCTTCCTGACTGAGGATTATTTACCAGCTGAGCTATCAAGGAAGCCCCATTCACAGTGAGGTGTGTGTAAGTGATAATGTATAACAATTTCCGCTTCTTCTTTGGAAGAAGAATCTCTCTCAGAAGAATGAAGAGACAGCAATAGAATTTCAGATAGAAAAACAAGCCAGGCAGGGCACCCTCTAGAGACGGAAAATAGGTAAAGATGCCCTGTGACAGGAAGAAAAGGTTTGGCCTCATTATTCGACTGCATGCATGCTAAGTCGCTTCAGCCAAGTCTGATTCTTTGCAACCCTATTAACTGTAGCCCACCAAGCTCCTCTGTCCATGGATTCTCCGGGCAAGAGTACTGGAGTGGCTTACCATGCCCTCCTCCAGCGGATCTTCCAGACCCAGGGATCAAACTTGCATCTCTTTTGTCTCCTGCATTGGCAGGTGGGTTCTTTACCACTGGAGCCACCTGGGAAGCCCTGAGTCCCTCACAAAAATAGGCAGGAAAAGGAGGTGGTCATTAACCCAAGCCCATACCCTTTTGTAGGCAACTCCAGGGCTGGACAAAGCAAGTACCACCAGATGCCTTCCTGCCGCTCACCCAAAAACTGTTCTCTGACTATTTGGGCAAAAGAGCTGGCTGATTCTGGCCAACGCCACAGCCTTTGGCAGTGGGGTGGAGAAGGAGTACCTGCATATCCATTTTGTATACAAAGGATACTAGATTCTCAGAGCATCTGGCCCTATCACTTCATGGCAAATAGATGAGGAAACAGTGGAAACAGTGACAGATTTTATTTTCTTGGGCTCCAAAATCACTGCAGATGGTGAATACAGCCATGAAATTAAAAGATGCTTGCTCCTTGGAAGAAAACCTATGACTAACCTAAACAGTGTCTGAAAAAATAGAGACATTACTTTGCCAACAAAGGTCCATATAGTCAAAGCTATGGTTTTTCCAATAGTCATATACAGATGTGAGAGTTGGACCATAAAAAGGCTAAGTGCTGAAGAACTGATGCTTTTGAACTGTGGTGTTGGAGAAGACTCTTGAGAGTCCCTTGGACAGCAAGGGGATCAAACCTGTCAATCCTAAAGGAAATCAATCCTGAATATTAATTGGGAAGGATTGACGCTGAAGCAAAAGCTCCAATACTTCGGCCACCTGATACAATGAGTCAACTCATTGAAAAAGACCCTGATGCTGGGAAAGATTGAAGGCGGGAGGAGAAGCAGTGACAGAGGATGAGATGGTTGGATGGCATCACCAACTCAATGGACATGAGTTTGAGCAAACTCCAGGAGATAGTGTGGAGAAGGAAATGGCACCCCACTCCAGTACTCTTGCCTGGAAAATCCCATGGATGGAGGAAGCTGGTGGGCTGCAGTCCATGGGGTTGCGAAGAGTCGGATACGACTGAGCGACTTCATTTTCACTTTTCACTTTCATGCATTGGAGAAGGAAATGGCAACCCACTCCAGTGTTCTTGCCTGGAGAATCCCAGGGACGGGGGAGCCTGGTGGGCTGCCGTCTTATGCGGTCACACAGAGTCGGACATGACTGAAGCGACTTAGCAGCAGCAGCCAGGAGATAGTGAAGGAGAGGGAAGTCTGATATGCTGCAATCCATGGGGTTGAAAAGAGTTGGACATGACTTGTGACTGAACAAGAAGAACAAGGTGGCCCAGTGGTAAAGAATCTGCCTGCCAATGACGGAGATGCAGGAGAACTGAGTTCAATCCTTGGGTCGGGAAGACCCCCTGGGGAAGGAAATGGCAACCCACTCCAGTATTCTTGCCTGGAAAATTCCATGAACACAGGAGCTTGGTGGGCTACAGTCCAGGGGTTTACTGAGTGGGACACAATTGAGTGACTGAACTCACAAATACAAGGGCAGTCTTATAAGATGGAAGTTTAAAAAATAGTGCATGCATACCTACCTGGCATAAGTGGGTAGAAACAAAACCTATCCATGTGCTTCAGTTATTGAGAATAAAGAATTGCAGCTCATACAACCAAGTAACAAGCAAACAAACAACTCAATCCAAAAATAGGCAGAAGACATAAATAGACATTACTCCAAACAGGACACACAGATGCCCAACAGGCACATGAAAAGATGTTCAACATTGTTAATTATTAGAGAAATGCAGATCAAAACTATGGTGAGGTATCACCTCATACCAGTCAGAATGACTATCATTAAAAACCTACAAATAATAAATTCTGGAGTGTGTATGGGAAAAAGGGAACCCTCCTACACTGTTAGGGGGAATGTATATTGGTGCAGCCACTATGGAGAACAATATGGAGGTTCCTCAAAAAGCTAAAAATAGAGTTATCATATGATCCAGCAATTCCACTCCTGAGCATATATCCAGAGAAAACTCTAATTTGAAAACATACATGCACCTCAATGTTCATAACAGCACTGTTTACAATAGCCAACATGGAAGCAACCAAAATATCCATGGGCAGATGAAAGGATAAAGACAGTGTGGTCTGTATATGTAATAGAATACTATTCAGCCAGAAGAGAGAAGGAAGTAACGCCATTTGTAGCAACGACTGAAGCGACTTAGCAGCAGCAGCAACACGGATGAACCTAGAGATTATCACACTATATGAAGTAAGTCAGAGAAAGACAAATACCATATGACACCACCATTTCCATGTGGAATCTAAAATACAATGCAAATGAACTTCTTTACAAAACAGAAACAGATTATAGACACAGAAAACAAATCTATGGTTACCAAAGGGGAAAAGATGTAGGGGAAGGATAAATTAGAGTTTGGGATTAGCAGGTACAAGCTACTATTGATAAAACAGATAAACAAGGACCTACTGTGCAACACCAGGAACTATGTTCAATGTCCTGTAACAAACCATAATCAAAAAGAATATATACTACATATAAATATATACATATATATTTGTCCAGTTCAGTTCAGTCACTCAGTTGTGTCCGACTCTTTGCGACCCCATGAATTGCAGCACGCCAGGCCTCGCTGTCCATCACCAACTCCCGGAGTTCATTCAGACTCACGTCCATTGAGTCAGTGATGCCATCCAGTCATCTCATCCTCCGTTTTCCCCTTCTCCTCCTGCCCCCAATCCCTCCCAGCATCAGGGTCTTTTCCAATGAGTCAATTCTTCGCATGAGGTGGCCAAAGTACTGGAGCTTCAGCTTTAGCATCATTCCTTCCAAAGAAATCCCAGGGCTGATCTCCTTCAGAATGGACTGGTTGGATCTCCTTGCAGTCCAAGGGACTCTCAAGAGTCTTCTCCAACACCACAGTTCAAAAGCATCAATTCTTCGGCGTTCAGCCTTCTTCACAGTCCAACTCACACATCCATACATGACCACTGGAAAAACCATAGCCTTGACTAGACAGACCTTAGTCGGCAAAGTAATATCTCTGCTTTTGAATATATTTAATTACTCAGTCGTATCCTACTCTTGGCAATCCCATTGGCTGTAGCCTGCCAGGCTCCTCTGTCCATGTGATTTTCCAGGCAAGAATACGGGAGTGCATTGCCATTTCTTCTTCCAAAGGATCTTCCCAACCCAGGGATCGAACCCAAGTTTCCTGCAAGTCTCCAGCATTGGCAGGTGGATTCTTTACTCTGAGCCACTAGGAAAGCCCATATATATATATATATATAACTGAATCACTTTGCTCTACACCAGAAACTAACACCACATTGTAAATCAGCTATACTTCAGTTAAAAAAAAAAAAAGAAAGAAAAGAAAAAAGAAGTACAGACTGATTACATGTGGCACACAAAGTCCTGGCCTTTTTTGCTTCTGGCTGAACCAGCTCGTGGCCCTGCACAGCTACTTTCCCCTCATCCTCTCCTCTTTGCTCAGGGTAATAATATTCAACCTAATGAAGAGAGACCCCAAATTTCATCCATACCCATTATCTCATTTAAATTTTGTTGCATTTTACTAATGAGAATATTGAGATTCATAAAGGTTAAAAGACTTAGCCAAGATCAGACATTCAATAATTGCACTTGAACCCAGGTCCCCAGAGTCTACAACTGGAACTCTTTGCATCTTGTAACGGCTGCTGGGCAGGGCTGGGAGGAGTGAGGCCAGCTTGTGAGTGGGCATCAGTCAACTCCCTGGCGGCAGGAGGGCAGCAGGGCCAGCGCTGATGGAAGCCCAGGAGCCCACGGCAGGACGGGAGAGTTTCCCCACAAAATGGAGCAGGCCGCCAGCATGTTCATTACCCAACCTTATTCCATTTCATAATAAATGGAGCCCCTGGAGGGCCAGGCATGATGGGGTGGGGTGAGATGGAGAGTGAAGACTATTACAGGATTTTAACCTTCGTCTTCTCTTTCCGGGCCTCTGAAACAGCTGTTCAACAAAATGGATCTGTGCAGACAATCATTTTTGCTGCATTACTTAATATACAGTTGCTCTCGGCAAGAGATATAATTGACTTGCTTAACTAATCAATCTTTCTATAAGCATAGCTGCTTTTCCTCTCCCAGTGGGGGAGGAAAGCAGAGGGAAGGCGGGGGAGGAAAAGAGAAATTGCAAGAAGCAACCTTTGGCATGAATTACAGAGCTCCAACACCCAACTGAGGTTTCAGAGCTAGGGGGTAAAAACTGCTGCCAAGTCTTGCCATCCAGTCTCCTTCTTGGTCCAGATGTGATCTGTGGTCACCTGGAGTAAAGACTGCATCACTGGAAATAAAGGCAGGAGTTCCAGAGGAAGTCAAAGGGGCTATGGCCCCAGCCATTCAAAATTCATCTTCAGTGGTCTTTGGAGCGACTTGTTGTATATTTAGAAAAAAATAAAAGTGTGCCTGATGACCTGGGACTTGAAACACTCAAATGCAAGGAAGCCACAGATAAAGGCTCATTTGGGCTAAGTGTGAAAATATCCCCCCTCCCTCATATGCCACCCACCCTCCCCCGACCCCAGCTAATTTCTCCATCTCTCCTCTTTTGAAATGAGATCCATCACCCAGCAAATTCCCCTAAAGCACAGGCCCAGGCCACACTGTCCTATCTCTAATCTCTTCTGCATCTGACTCCCCCTGCCCTCCATTCACAAGAGAAACTTCAACTCTCTTCCTTTTCTTCTCTTCCTCTCTCTCTCTCTCTCTCTCTCTCTCTCTCTCTCTCTCACACACACACACACACACACACACACACACTCCCCACGTACTACTGAATTGGGGGTTATCATTCTAAATTTACAGGAAATGAAGTTGAAGAATGAGTCACAAAGTAGAGAGGGTAACTGAGTTAAATATGATGATGACACCCAAGAGCTACATGACAAAATCAAAAATACCCCCTCAGGGCTCATCCCCACCCCCTCCCAGCACTCCAATCCTGGTAAGTCTATCTCCTTCTCTAAGCCAAGTATACCAAGCTAAGGGAAGTGCCCCTTGGCTGGCCTCCCACCCCTCTGCATCTAGATGGACTGACCAGATGCTGTTATTATTTATCTATGTGTTCATCACTCCAATGCCACAAAGTGCTTTGTGAAAGCAAAGTTTTTTTGTTTTTTTTTTTTTTCCTGCTTGACCACTATTTCTTCAGTGCCTAGTACTTTACCTGAAAAACCTAGGCATTCAATGTAGGATTGATAGGAAATCCTGAAGCCCAAAATGGCAATGTCTCCATTTCAAGGTCCCTCGGTAGAAGATACCTCTCTCTAGAGAAGAGATCCAAGACCCATCTTCTGTCTCATTCAATGTTTTTATCAATAGCATGGATGAAGTTTGAGAAGGGGTGATCACCTAATTTGTAGATGACAAAGTTTAGAGAAATTAATTGCACGGCAGACCTAGACTTAGATATCTGACTGTCTAAGTAAGCTAGAATACAAGCCAAAACCACACAGATGAAATCCAGGAGTGTTAAGGTTTGCATTTAGGTTCAAAGACTCAATTGTACAAGTCTAAGGTAAAGGAGCTCTGGCTTGGCAGAGATCCTTGAGAAAAAGATCTGCGTTTAAGCTGACCACAAGCTCAATATGGTGCTGCAGCTGCTAGGAAGGGAAAGGAATCTTGAAAGTGCCCAATTAAAAGGGAGAAACAAAAGCCACTCGGTAGTTTGCCCTGATGGAACCCATCTGGCTCACTGGGCTATGTTCTTACTAGGTCATTTTAAAAGGGGCAGTGGAGAGTGACTGGATACCAAGGAGTTTAGAAGCAATGCAAAGACTCTGGGAGTGTTTTACCCAGAACAAATGACAGCTAGTTTCAAACAAGAGACAGACTGTTCCTTGCAAGAGAGAGGAGTCAAGATTTGTTTGGCAGTGTAGAGGTTAAAAAAAAAAAACTGGTTCGGAAGCCAGAGTTTCCTGGATTCAAATTTACCTGGGCTCTGCTGTTTACCAGGTGAATGAGCTAGGGCAAGTTTCCTTACTTCTCTGAGCCCAGTTATCAATAAATAGTTATAATGGTTCTTAACTCATTTAACCTAGAAGCTCAAACACACATATCTTAGAGAAAGGCACAAGGTCAAGGCACAAGGTCAAGTCTCCATAAATGATGGCATGTTACTATGCTGTGACTCTACAACACAGACCAGGAGGAAAGTGCAGAAGCTGGTTACCAGAGGCTTATTTCACTGGAGTGAGAACCTTTAACAACCAGGACTACTGCCCAAGTGGGATGGAAGTCCCTGTGAGATGGAGAATTTCTAGTTGTTTGACTGCTAGACAGGCTAAGTGCTGTTGATGGGACCTTCTGAACCCGGTAAAGATTCCATTTAAGTTCCCTTTAAAAAAAATCTATATATTTATTCATTTATGAATTTGGCTGTGCCGCATCTTAGTTGCAGTATGTGGGACCTAGTTCCCTGACCAGGGGTTGAACCTGGGTCCCTGGCATCAGCCACTGGACCACCAGGAAAGTCCCTAGGGTCCCTTTCAACTCTAAGACTCTTGGAGTCTCCAGGAAATCTTCCTCCTTCCTTACCCCTTGGGGGAGCTGATCAAGTTTTTCCCTTTTATGTAAGGAGTATAAGAAATGGAGCATCAGTAGGATTTCCTACTCCATAGAGGAATATTCCAACCCTCTCTGGTCCACCGGAGAGGCCTGGATTCCCACCCCATTGAGACAGACAGTCAAGGCCTCACCCCCAGAGGCCCAGAGCACTGAGCTCCCCACAAGGAAGGAGGAGGTACCTTCCTGATGAGCCTCTGAGCCTCACAGAGCAGGCTTAGGTCTTGGCCCCCAAGCCATGAGCGAGCACCAGAAAAGGGCATGTTCCCAGTGAGACTCAGAGAGGGACTAGAAATGAGATTTAATTACTAGAGCCACCGAGCTCCCCCAGGAACAGAAGCTTTGCAGCCAGGTCCGAGGGTGGCATTTTGGGAGGCCCAGGGAAAATGGCTCGCTGTCCCCTTATGCCTTGCCTCACAGACAGCTGCCAGCATTATTTCATCAAGAAGGCAGCCATGGCCTGGCCCAGGCCCCAGCGAAAAGGCACTGGCGGAGGTGTCTATTGAATTACTGACCCAGAAAATGGGGACAGGTGGGAGTGGTCAGCTGTCCTGGTGGCTGCAGCAGAGGTTTTATGCTAAGGAAATGCTGTCTCGGATTCCCCTCCTCTTGAGATCCTGGCTCAGAATTAATAATAACAATGACTTTACCGTGTTCTGCCAGGGTGAACTTGAGCTAAGTACTTCCATCTCTTTGAACCTCCGTTTCCAGATCTACAAGATGAGCAGCTGTGCTGGATGACCTCAAATGCCCCTTTCTGATCAAACACAATTTGCCAAAAAACCTCACAGTCTTGGGTTATTTAACTCTCCCACTGAGGTCAGCAGGCCAAATTCTATAGTTTATACAATAGGATCTTTAAAGAGGTAAGTGACTTACCCAAGGTCACAGAACCAGGAAGCAGGAAAAGTGAGACCTATGCCCAAGTCCGGTCTTCCCAGGTGGTGCTAGTAATAAAGAACCTTCCTGTCAATGCAGGAGACATAAGAGACGGGGATTTGATCCCTGGGGCAGGAAGATCCCCTGGAGGAGGGCATGGCAACCCACTCCAGTATTCTGGCCTGGAAAATCCCATGGACAGAGGTGCCTGGTGGGCTGCAGTCCATGGGGTGGCAAAGAGTCGGACAGTACTGAAGCGACTTAGCATGCACATGACTCCAAAAGGTGGTGCCTTTTTCTTTCTACATCCGGTTTACTCTCTGCACCACACCAGCCCCCATGTGTTTCCATGTCCTGTAGGGTCTCCCCTCTGGTGAAGGGACTACAGGGATGCTCAGTGAGCTGGGTAGGGGCAAGGAAGGGGACTGAGCTCATTCCACACAGAAGCTTGAAATTGATCCTCCCAAGGAGGCCGCTTCCTGCCCCCCAGGAGGAGATTGATCAGGGTTTGATGCTGTAAACGCACATCATTGTTTTGGTACCTTAGCGCTGAGCCTTGCTCTGCAAATGGATGTGATTTTTATGGCAGTGTTTATGGAGCTGAATATTCAGATTGATTCTCTTTTCCCTTTCCCAGGGCTCTTCTGGGAAGAAATAGACAAACACCCCCACCCAAGAGAGGGAAACCACTCCCCGCCACCCCCACCCGCCCCAAGCAGACAATGAGCCTGTCTCCCCACTCCCTGTAGGCCCCTACACAGGTCCCCAGCCACATCAGGGCCAATTCCCAGAGCCTCGGATGCCTCCCAATCCTTATCCGTTTATTCCCTTGAAATCTAGAAGCCTGTGATTAGGAAAACAAGATAAAACAAATACAGCAAAACAAAACAAACAGAACTGGCAGAAGGAAAGGCAGCTCCCTGAGCCATTTCCAGGTGGCTGGTCATCCTGGCTTCTGCTTCTCCAGTCCTCCACGGAGCACCTGGTCGCCTGCTAATCTCCGAGCAAGTGTCTTCCCATTAAACCAACACGCCCGGTTGCCTTTCCTTTACTCACTAACAGATCAGGGACAAGCTCCTTCCTTCCCTAGGACTGGAAGCCCTGCTCCAGGCCCTGCTTTAAAAGGGGCACGATTAAAGAATCTGCCTGCAATGCAGGAGACCCAAGTTCGATCCCTGGGTCGGGAAGATCCCCTGAAGAAGGAAATGGCAACCCACTCCAGCATTCTTGCCTGGAGAATCCCATGGACAAAGGAGCCTGACGGGCTGCAGTCCATAGGGGTCACAGAGTCAGACATGACTCAGTGACCAGCACTTTCACTTTTCAGTTCATTCTCACCCCACAGGCAGAGTCTCCCACCTGACCACCCACTCTTCCTCTGTAGGAAACTGCATCTCTTCACCCACAGTAGACTCCTTCCCATCCGAAACCACAGAATGGCCCCTGGGGCTCAGAGAGGGCCTGAAAGGTCACCCCACCCACTGCTGCCGTCAACTAGCCAGACGGGTTCATCCTTTCCCAAACCTTGATCTATGAATGTGCTCATTCCCCTTTACACACAACCAGGAAGGTTCTGCAGCCAAACACATTTTGTTAGGGTTCGTGAAGCACATTAACACTGAAAGGCTCCCGAAGACGAACATCTGAAGCAAGGTCTTTTATGCCTTTTATGTCTTATGGCAGAAAGCGAGGAGGAACTAAAGAGCCTCTTGATGAAAGTGCAAGAGGAGAGTGAAAAAGCTGGCTTAAAACTCAACATTCAAAAAACTAAGATCATGGCATCCAGTCCCATCACTTCATGGCAAATAGATGGGGAAACAATGGAAACAGTGACAGACTTTATTTTCTTGGGCTCCAAATCACTGCAGACGGTGACTGCAGCCATGAAATTAAAAGACACTTGCTCCTTGGAAGAAAAGTTATCCATATAAGCTTTTATAAGAAAAAGACAGAACATTAAAATTAATTATTTAATAATTAATTATTAAGAAAAAGACAGCTTATTAAAAAGTAGAGACATTACTTTGCCAACAAGGTCTGTATAGTCAAAGCTATGGTTTTTTCAGTAGCCATGTATGGATGTGAGAGTTGGGCCATAAAGAAAGCTGAGAGCTGAAGAATTGATGCCTTTGAACTGTGGTGTTGGAGAAGACTCTTGAGAGTCCCTTGGACTGCAAGGAGATCAAACCAGTCAATCCTAGAGAAAAATCAGTCCTGAATATTCATTGGAAGGACTGATGCTGAAGCTTGAAATTCCAATACTTTGGCCACCTGATGTGAAGAACTGACCCATTAGAAAAGACTCTGATGCTGGGAAAGATTGAAGGCAGGAGGAGAAGGGGACAACAGAGGATGAGATGGTTGGATGGCATCACTGACTCGATGGACATGAGTTTAAGCAAGCTCCGGGAATTGGTGATGGACAGAGAAGCCTGGTGTGCTGCAGTCCATGGGGTCACAAAGAGTCGGACATGATTGAGCAACTGAACTGAATGGAACTTTTATGCCTTTAAATCAAAGTTCTCTACATTTTTAAATCATGGATTCATTTCTCCCTAGGATGATTATTGACATCTTGGAACTAGAGTTCTATGAAACACAATTCCTGAAACTAAGGACTAGCTGGTTCTCTGGAGCCTCTGTAAGCCCTGATAGTTCATGATTTTATAACTTAAACCTCTACAGTATCATTTAATGTGGTCCAGAAACCATCCAGCCTTTGGGTCTCTGTAATTTGCCTCTATCATCCTGCCTGAAGTGATGGACGTTTCCTCTATTCTCAATACCTGACGAAAAGAGACAGGGTTCAAGGGCTACACTCCCAAATCTCAACACTTTTCATTCATTGCCCCTGCAGTACAGCTGCCAAGGGCTCTAAGGAACCAGGTTTCACTCCATCTCTGCAGTTTACAACTGCAGGGCCTTGGAAAAATTACTCAAGTCCTCTGAGCCTCAGTGTAGAATTCAGAATTCTAAGATAGCTCCCTAGGGTCCCATGGCTGACACACACACCCCTGTACCCCTACCTCCTCTGGAGCATTGGATCTTCTCCATGAGATTAGATCCCTAATCAGTTGATTTTGAGCTCATCAAAAGGAGTTTCTTTTTGATGGACCTGATCTAGAATAAGGAGATCTGGAGCCTCACTTCTCTTCTTCTTTTCTCTTTCAGGACTCTCCTTGAGTACCTTGGGATTAAGATGGGCTGAATGGGAACAAGCCATAATTTATCACCTGGGGAAAAAAAAACTTTCAAAAGTAGATTAATAGATTTGACCACATGAAAGTTGGTCCTACCAACTTTGTCCTAGGTCTCCCAAACTCCACTCACCAGGTCGATTTTCCAACTCTTTGCAACCCCATGGACTGTAGCACGCCAGGCTTCCCTGTCCATCACCAACTCCTAGAGCTTGCTCAAACTCAAGTCTATCAAGTCACTGATGCCATCTTATCCCCTATTGTCCCCTTCTCCTCCTGCCTTCAATCTTTCCCAGCATCAGGATTTTTCTAATGGGTCAGTTCCTTGCATCAGGTGGCAGAAGTATTAGAGTTTCAGCTTCAGCATCAGTCCTTCCAGTGAATATTCAGGACTGCTTTCCTTTAGGATGGACTGGCTGGATTTCCTTATAGTCCAAGGAACTCTCAAGAGTCTTCTCCAACTCAAAGGCATCAATTCTTCAGTGCTCAGCTTTCTTTATAGTCCAACTCTCACATCCATACATGACTGCTGGGAAAACCATAGCTTTGACAAGATGGACCTTCATCACAAATGATGTCTCTGCTTTTTAATATGCTGTCTAGGTTGGTCATAGCTTTTCTTCCAAGGAACAGATGTCTTTTAACTTCATGGCTGCAGTCACCATCTGCAGTGATTTTTGAGCCCAAGAAAATAAAGTCTGTCACTGTTTCTGTTGTTTCCTCATCTGTTTGCCATGAAGTGATGGAATCCAATGCCATGATCTTAGTTTTTTGAATGTTGAATTTTAAGCCAGCTTCTTCACTCTCCTCTTTCACTTTCACCAAAAGGTTCTTTAGTTCCTCTTCACTTTCTGCCATAAGGGTGGTGTCATCTATGTATCTGAGGTTATTGATATTTTTCCTGGCAATCTTGATTCCAGCCTGTGCTTCATCTAGCCTGGCATGTCACATGATGTACTCTGCATAAAAGTTAAATAAGCAGGGTGACTGTATACAGCCTTGACGCACTCCTTTCCCAGTTTGGAACCAGTCCATTGTTCTATGTCCAGTTCTAGTTGTTGCTTCTTGACCTGCATACAGATTCTCAGGAGGCAGGTAAGGTGGGCTGGTATTCCCATCTCTTGAAGAATCTTTCACAGTTTGTTGTGATCCACACACTCAAAGGCTTTGGGTAATCAATAAAGCAGAAGTAGATGTTTTTCTGGAATTCTCTTGCTTTTTCTATGATCCAGCAGATGTTGGCAATTTGATCTTTGTTCCTCTGCCTTTTCTAAACTCAGCTTGAACATCTGGAAGTTCGTGGTTCACATTACTATTGAAACCTGGCTTGGAGAATTTTGAGCATTATTTTGCTGGCATGTGAGGTGAGTGAAATTGTGCGGTAGTTTGAGCATTCTTTGTTATTCCCCTTCTTTGGGATTGGAATGAAAACTGACCTTTTCCAGTCCTGTGGCCACTGCTGAGTTTTCCAAATTTGCTGGCATATTAAATGCAGCACTTTAACACTATCATCTTATTTGAAATAGCTCAACTGGAATTCCATCACCTCCACTAGCTTCGTTTGTAGTGATGCCTCCTAAGGTCCACTTGACCACATTCCAGGATGTCTGGCTCTAGGTGAGTGATCACACCATCATGGTTATCTGGGTCATGAAGATCTTTTTGGTATAGTTCTTCTGTGTATTCTTGCCACCTCTTCTTAATATCTTCTACTTTGGTTAGGTCCATACCATTTCTGTCCTTTATTGCGCCCATCTTTGCAGAAATGTTCCCTTGGTATCTCTAATTTTCTTGAAGAGACCCCTAGTCTTTCCCGTTCTGTTGTTTTCCTCTATTTCTTTGCATCGATCACTGAGGAAGGCTTTGTTATCTCTCCATGCTATTCTTTGGAACTCTATATTCAAATGGGTATATCTTTCCTTTTCTCCTTTGCCTTTAGCTGTCTAGGCTGATCATAGCCTTTCTTCCAAGGAGCAAGTGTCCTTTAATTTCTTGGCTACAGTCACCATCTGCAGTGATTTTGGAGCCAAAGAAAATAAAGTCTGTCACTGTTTCCACTGTTTTCCCATCTATTTTCCATGAAGTTATGTCATTCTGTCAATTGTCATTGACAGTAGCCAATTGAGCATTCATCCAATAACAAGCACTAACTCTGTAACAACCATGTGTGGGCCTGGAAATAAGACAGCATCTTCACACTCAAGGAGTTCCCAGTGTGTTTGAGTTGCAAACAGGTAGTGACATTAAGATTTCCATCAGGGTTCCAGCCTTGGATTAGAATTCCATAAACCAACTTGGCTGTGAGCGTTAAAGGAAAGATAATGACTATTTATTCTATTGGTGGGGGTGACCTCAAATGCTCACTCATAAGATTTTCAAGCAGTTCTGTTACCAAGTGTGGGCGTACAAAATGGCTTCAGTCATGTCCAACTCTTTGTGACCCTACAGACTGTAGCCCGCCAGGCTGCTCTGTCCATGCAAGAATACTGGAGTGGGTTGCCATGCCCTCCTCTGGGGGATCTTCCAGACCCAAGCAAACCCACTGTCCTAGGTCTCCTGCATTGGCAGGTGAATTCTTTACAACTAGTGCCACCTGGGGAGCCCTCTATTACCAAGGCTACCCCCTAATTTTGAGGCAGTGAGTGGCCAGTTAGGGGAAGAACATACACCGAATGGAGACCAAATACCCGAATCAGGTGGAGCAGCCAATCCCTAGAGGATGATGGTTGGTGAGGTAAAAAAGCATTGAGAGAAGCGCTGTGTGTGAGCCTTCACTGTCTCCTACCACTCCTAGCCCTGACAAAAGATATTAAGAAATAAAAAGGAAACCTTTGTATAACAGATTCAGAAAGTCATCCTGGCAAATTCATTCAACAAGCACCAAGAAACTACACGTGCTTGATCATTGTTCTAGATGCTAGGCATACATCAGAGGACAGATGATAATTCTCCTTCGACAGGGCTTACACATTCTAGCAGAGAGAGGTCAACAAGCAATAGACAAGTTTTTTTTAATAAATCATATGTTCTTAATAGAAGGTAATGGGGACTGCAGGTGTAGGATGATTTTGCAATTTTTAAGTAAGTGGTGAGTGTGGTCTCACTGAGAAGGTGAGATTGGAACAAAGACTTGAAAGAAATGGAAGAGTTAGGCAAGAAGATACCTAGAAAAACAGTTCTTCAGATGAGGAAAGACCACAGGGCAGCACCCGGGAGCAGCAAAGTGATCAGTGATGCTAGATCAGCATAAAGTCCAGTGAGGGTAGTAGAATGTAAGGAAAGGGGGTGGAGTGAGGTCCTTGAATGACTTCAGCCTGAATTCTGAGAGGGATAGGGAGCGGCTCAAGGCTTTGAGCAGAGGAGTGCCATGATCTTTTATAGTCTCTAAAAGGATCATTCTGGTTTCCATATGAGCAATTGCGGGAAGAGTAGAATCAGGAGAACCTGTTAAAAGGAGTGACGCAGCTATGAGATGAAGGTGGTTCCAGGCAGGGTGGGAGCAGTACTGGTATGAGAACTGATCAGATTCCATACTATTCTCTATAAGTAAAACCAAAAGTAGAGTATTTCCTGGCAGGTTTTTTGGTCTAAACAACTGGAAGATTGGAGTCATCATCCACTGACATTGAGAAGGCTATAGATAGAGCTTGCTTCCCAGGTAGCTCAGCTGGTAAAGAATCTGCTTGCAATGTGGAAGACTTGGATTCCATCCCTGGGGTGGGCAGATCCCCTGGAGAAAGGAATGGCTACCCACTCCAGTATTCTGGCCTGGAGAATTCCATGATCTGTATAGTCTATGGGGTCACAAAGAGTTGGACCCAACTGAGCGACTTGAACTTTCATAGATAGAACAAATGTGGAGCAGAGAGGGAAAGGGCTGTCCAGAGTTCTGTTTGGGGCATGTTGAATCTGAGAAGTCTACCAGAATTTAATCAAATGCAGGGTGGTTTCATACTTGTAATAGTTCAAAGTAAGTCTGTTGAGGCTATTGGATACGTAAGTCTCTAACCCAGGAGAGAGGTCAACGCTGGTATCATCAGTAAACAGTCAGTATTTCAAGTTACAGCACAAGGTAAGGTCATCAAAGAAATGAGTATATTGAGAAGGGGACCTAGGAGTGAGCTCAGAATAAGCCTGACATTAACTCATTACTGACCATGGCATTTTTGCAGAAAATAATGCCTGTGGCCAGTGATTTTTACTTTGGCCAGCCAAATATTCTGTTATTTCGCTAACACTTTATGGGTTATTACATTCAATAGTTACACCTGACACACCTGTAAAGTCTTCTTCAGCACTGTGAGTTTCATTTTCACTCTTCATATCAGAATCAATCACTAAGGTTTCTTTTTATTGGTCTAATATTCACACTGTCTGAATCAGAACTATATTCTGAAGAACTATCATCTTCTAGACGCTAGTATATATGTCACTGAGACAATCAGAGAAAGCATCTGAATAAAATTCACTGAAAAACTCTTCACTCAAAATTTCACAATGCATCATTTTTGAAAATTTTATGGTAATAAACTTGCATTTATAATAGACACGAAGTTGGAACAAAAACCTAACAGAGTAAAATGTGAATGATAACAGCAATCATAAGTTGCATAATGAACCCTTGATCAATTTCAAGCTCTAACAATTTTGCACAGTGATGCTAATTGTATCACTCTCTAAAAATGTATTGATACATCTCTGGTCAATAACATTCAGGTAACAAAAGACATATTAATATGCCTCTGGTCAATAATGTGTAGAAAACTAGGAGAAGAGATGAGAAACCAAAAGGAGTGCAGAAGCACCAGCAGCGAGATAGGAGGAAAGCCCAGAGACTGTCACATGTGGGAATTCAAAGCAGAAAGTGTGACCACCTGAATCAAAGTGTCCCTGACAATGTTCAGTCCACATCTCACTTGACCTGTCCACTTAGCAACTGGAAGTCATTGTTGGCCTTGGTAAGAGCAGTTTCAGTGCAGTAGTGGGTGAAAGGCCTTCCTGGGTGGTGCCAACTCTTCTTAGGAGTTTTGATGCAATAAGAAACAAGACGTGGGCAGTAATAAAAAAGAAGTGGGGTCAAGAGAGGATTTTCTTAACCTGGGGGAAGAGCATGTTTACATGCAAATGGGAATGGTCTAGTCCAGAGATTAAAATGGATAAAGTGTAAAAGAGGCAAGAATTGCCGCTTGTACACATGGGGGAAGGGAGAAAGAAAGGATTCTCATGCACACGCAAGTGTAAGAGTTGGCTTTAGCTAGGAGTATGGACTGTTCGCCCATGCAACATGTGGGAAAGGCAGACAAGGAGTGGACAGATGCTGGTAGGTGGGCAGATGCTGCAGTAGAATTCTGTGGAAGACCTCTCTCGATCGTTTCCATTTTCTCAACAAAGTAGGAAGCAGTCATCAGCTGGGAGCAAGGATGGGGGAGGTATCACGTGAGAAACCTTCATAATGATACGGTGTTATGACATACACTTATTGAGCTTTTGCTTCGCCCAGTGTACTAAGCTCTTGATGGGCATCATCTTCACAACAACCCCCAGAGGTTAGGCACTATATTAATATGGCCTTTAAAAATGGAGAAATGACGCTCAGGCATTCATAGAAATGACTAGGCAAATTACTCATGGTCACCCAGCTGATAAATGCCAGAAGATGCAAACTTCAGCCTGACTCGCTGCAAAGACTTTGCTCTCAACCTGAGTGGGAGTGGAAGGTGGAAGTAGGGAGTGCTCTGTAGAGGAGATTACAACACTCTCCCTTCCTCAAGGCAGTGATGGGCCCAGAGGAAAGGGCTGGCTTGGCTGCTTCAAGACCCATGAACGAATGAACTGAGTGTATCAGTGAGGTGCTCAGAGGTTCCCCACACCTCCGTGCCCCTTATTAGACTCTCACTGTGTTGCACATGCATTTATTAAAGACAGCAGGTTCATGGTCTGTTGCTGTTGTTCTTTAGTTGCTCAGTCGTGTCCAGCTCTTTGAGACCCCAAGGACTGTAGCCTGCCAGGCTCCTCTGTCCATGGGATTTCCCAGGCAAGATTACTGGAGTGGGTTGCCATTTCCTTCACCAGGGGATCTTCCCGACCCAGGGATCGAACCCAAGTCTTCTGCATTGGCAGCTGGGTTCTTTATCCTCTGAGTCACCAGGGAAGCCCTTCATGGTCTGTTAAAATCCATTATAACATACCTCAGGCTTCCCTCTGTCACATCAGCCATATTGAGGACACCTGAGAAACACACACTTCTGTATTTGTTTCCTACTTCTGCTATTAACCCATTACTACAAACTTGGTAGCTTGAAGCAGCACACAGTTTTTATCTTATAGTTCTGGAGGTCAGAAGTCTGGAAGAGGTCTCACTAGCTAAGACCAAAGTGTTGGTCAGACAGTGTTGCCCTCTGGAGACTCTAGGGAATAATCCATTTCCTTGCCTTTTCCCAGTATTAGAGGCCACCCTCTAATAGCATTTCTTGGCTCATGGCCCCTTCCTCCATCTTTAGGGTCAGGAATGTAGGCTGAGTCCTTTTCACATGGAATCACTCTGGCCTCCTCTTCTGCCTCCCTCATTCACTTTTAAGCCTCCTATAATTACTCTGGGCCTCCCTGAAGAATTCAGGCTACTCCCCTTAAGGCAGACACAGCTGACTAACTCCATGTTCGCAGGTTCCAGGGATTAGAAGGGGTTGGGGTAGTATTGTGTCTACTACAATGGTAAATTCTGGAACACTAGCCTACAGGTCCTTATTGTCCTCATTCATTCTTTCATTTATTGATTTAGGAATCTGGGCTTTAGGAACCAGCCGTGGTCTGGGAGTCATTCTCCTGACCTCTCTATAATATTTATTTTACTAACAGATATGTTCTTTTGCCAAGAAATCCCACAGAAAGTCTGAAATGAAGTTATTTTGTATCTAATCCAATACAATTTCTGTGCTCTATGGGGTGGGGGGTGTGTGTGGGAGCATTGCTCAGGAGGATGGAGGGCGTTGTCGGGGGACAGGGAGATCCCCTCCATTTCCCCAGTATGTATTTTCCACGCCTTCCTTGTTCAGGAGGCAATACATGTACTGAGGAAGCCTTGAAGGGTTATGGGGTTCTTCCTGACAAACTTTGTTAGCAGGGCTATTTAAATCATTCTAATTACTCCAGAAACACTCCATTAGGTTTCCCAGTGAGGGACGCTGCGGAAAAGGACTAGGAGAAACTGAGGAGGGGCTGAGAAAGGAAAACAGCAAAACAGCGGCAGACTCATTATTTGGCTCCTGCAACCTCTTCCGCCATTTGTTTCAAATAAGGAAGCAGGAGAGGGAGCCAAGGGCAAGGGAGAAAATCAACAGATACTGTCAGGTCCTGCCATTAGAAATGCAAAATTCATTAGAAAAACATTGATTGCAAAGAATTGATTTGGTAGTGATTTGATTGTCAGGCATACAGTACATCCAAGGAAAATTTTTCATTATGATTCAGAATTCGTTAAAAAGAAGATAAGACCAGAAGGTGGTGAGCAAGGACACGCGGGCCGGGTGCCCTATTGTTAGAAACTCAAGCCTGGCCCAAGGGACTGCCCCCCAAGAGGACCATGCCTATTATGTTATGGAGGAACTAGCGACTTACCTGTCACTTTTCCGGAATCTTCAGTCTGGGTACTCTACCGAGGGGCTCAAACTTGTTGGACTTGACCGCACCTCCCAGTTAAGGAAGACCCCATTCCCAGCATCCCTCTACGGTGCTCCCCTGTGTCTCCCGTCCCTGCAGTGAGGTTGCACAGCTGATCCTGGGGCAAAGTACAGGGGGCTTCAGGGTATTAAGGATGCCCGGCGACGTGGCACCCTGGTCCAACTTCCCAGTCCTAGGAGAACTTTGCTAAGCCTCTCTTGACACACGCCCTGCCTGGTGTTCTGAGCAACCCATCCCCCCACCACCTCCTTTTTTCTGACTCTTGCTCCGATGCCACCCTCTCACACCTTTACATCCCTGGAAAAGCCAGGTCCTTTCTGTTCAAGATCCTGGTATATTCCTTTTGGCTTCTGGTCTTAACTCCATCTTCCTCACCAATGGAACTTCTCTAGGAAAACCTTTACTTTCCTCTGCCCCACCTTTCTGGCCCTTGATAGAAGCTGGGGTCCCTCAGCTGATTCTAAAGATGGCTTTCCATCCACTAACACCACTTGGGCATCTTTTAATTTTGTTACGGAGCTCTTTGTTCTAGCCAGCTGTCTCCATCCTTGCATATTCGCTGTCATCTCCTAGTTGCTTCTGTTTCTGTTCCTGCTCTCTTGTACCCAGGGTTCTTTGCTTCCTCTCTCTCTCTTTTACCAAATACCAACCACTAGCTGTTCCCAGCTCTGCTCCTTTAATCCCCTGGACAATTGGCCAAGTGTAGGATCTTCTCCATCACTCGGCTGAGACATCATCTCTCCTTACAAGGTTTCGCGACCTCCTAGCCTATACTCTCTTCTGTAAAATGAGCATGATGATAGTAATGAACCTTCCTGCCTCAGAGGAGCAAATATAATCACATACTGTGTAAGTGCTTTGCAAACTGAAAGGGCTGCTTAAATGTAAATTGTTTTACTTCTCCAATTCAGGGATTCACAATATAATTTGCATTCTGAAGGCCATCCTCAATGATTAGCATTAAATATTTAAGAAATACTTTCAGCCAGTGACTCTTAACCCTAGACAAAAAATAGTGGTTTCATTGGCCCAGGTTAAAACTCACACAACGTTTTTTTGTTTGTTTTCTGCTGTGCTGAGTCTTTGTTGCTGCACGAGGGCTTTCTCTAACCACTGCCAGCAGGGGCTACTCTTCCTTGCAGTTGCTGCTGCTGCTGCTGCTGCTAAGTCACTTCAGTCGTGTCCGACTCTGTGTGACCCCATAGACGGCAGCCCACCAGGCTCCCCCGCCTCTGGGATTCTCCAGGCAAGAACACTGGAGTGGGTTGCCATTTCCTTCTCCAAAGCATGAAAGTGAAAAATGAAAGTGAAGTCGCTCAGTCATGTCCGATTCTTAGCGACCCCATGGACTGCAGCCCACCAGGCTCCTCCGTCCATGGGATTTTCCAGGCAAGAGTACTGGAGTGGGGTGCCATTGCCTTCTCCCTTCCTTGCAGTGCACGGACTTATTGTTGTGGCTTCTCTTGTTGCAGAGCAAGGGCTCTAGGCTCACAGGCGTCAGTAGTTGTGGGGCACAGGCTTCGATGTCCCACGGCATGTGGGATCTTCCTGGACCAATGATCAAATCTGTGTCCCCTGCATTGGCAGGCAGATTCTTAACCACTGGACCACCAGGGATGTCCCAAAGCAATGTATTCTTGAGAATTTCCCCCAGTGAGGGAAACTGGCAGCCGGGGTTGAGAGCCAGTGATGCGTACTTGACTTTCACATTTAAACACCTGTCACCTATCGCCACCCACACCTATCCAGGAGCAGAGTCTTCTTGCCTGCCCACTTTCCCCTCTCCTCTCCTTCATCCAAAGTAGGTCTGTGGAGAGACATCTGTCAGAGGGACAAAGAGGCCCAGAATTTGGGAGATGGACAAGAGGCCTGGGAGGTGATTGTTGCCCCCATCCAGAGTGTCACTTCCTCCTAGGGGTGCTCACTGAGTGACAGGAAAGCTTTCCTCCTCCTTCAAAAAAGAAACTCAGCAGGGGCTTTCCTGGTAGTCCAGGGGCTATGACTCTGGGCTCCCAATGCAGGGAGCCTGGGTTCAATCCCTGGTCAGGGAACTAGAACCCACAAGATAACTAAAAACCCCACATGCTGCAATTCAAAGATCCTGGGGCAGCCAAGTAAATAAACAGATAAATATTTTTAATAAAAAAATAAATACAGCAGCAGTAGGACACTAAACTATACCCCTGCTTCCTGTTCCCTCTGATGCCTCACACACCTCATCCTAGCCCTGGATCTGCTTCCTTCTCATGTCCAAGTCTGATGCCAGCGATGACTTTACTTAGCCACCCTTATCTCAGCCCTGACCTCTGTTCACAGGTAACTTAATCTATTTCCGCAAATCTAAGGTACATCCATTGTAACCTGCAATTTCTTTTCACTGAAAACAATGGCCTTTCATTTTTCATTTCTATAAAAATTTTAAAGATTATATTTCCCATTTACTGTATTGACTGCATTCCCTGTGCTGTACAATCCATCCTTGAGCCCATCTTATACCCAATCGTTTGTACTTTTCACTTCTTCACCCCTACATCGCCCCGCTCCCCTAGCCCCACTGGTAGGTAACCACTAGTTTGTTCTACCTGTGAGTCTGTTTCTCCTAGGTTATATTCACTGGTTTGTTGTATTTTTCAGATTCCACATATAAGTGACATCATATAGTATTTGTCTTTCTCTGTCTGACTCATTTCACTTAGCATAAAATGCACTTTGCACTTACCTATCACTAAGAAAGAAAAGCATACTGTCCAATAAACCATGGTAGGTTATCCATGGTCAGAACCTTCCTGATTTCAGAAATGCTAACCCGAGAACAAATGCAGAAGTGATGAGACAAAGAGCTTCCTCGACTGACTGCACGGGTCACAGATGGAGTGTTCCTGTCCCTGGCTGATGCTCCCCATCTGGTCCTCTGGGGCTGCCCCTCTTCAGGCCTCTGGTCTCTCACTGTGAAATTCTCACAAGGGCCTGAGGCCACGTGGGGACCTCAGACAAACCCCACTGGGCAGCCTGAGGCCCACCAGGATGAACAAACAAGGCTCTTGCTGTTCAAGCAGTATTTATTGGCACATCCATACTAAGCGCCAAGGGCGGAGCTCAATTCTGGGGCAGGAGGGAAATGGAGATTTGTTCCCTGACCACAGACATTTCATCTCATTGCATCTCTAGCGAGGTGTGATCTAAATGGGAGGGTAAGAGTCAAGGAAGGCTTCATGAAGGAAGTGACAAAGGGCCAGGTCCACAAGAAAAAGAGGGGTATTAACAAGTCAATACGAGGGAAAATATTTTCCAGGCAGAAGGAAACATATGAACGAAGAATTCAGACATGAAAAGTCAAGGCATTCGAGGAGCTGCTGTGCCCCAGGGGTGCTGCTATGAGAGGACGCTTAGACCAGCGAAGGGGGAAAGTGGAGCCTGGTTGTGACAATCCTGTGTGTGTATTACTCGCTCTATTACTCCAATTCTTTGTGACCCCATGGACTGTAGCCCACCAGGCTCCTCTGTCCATGGAATTTTCCCGGCAAGAACACTGGAGTGGGCTGTCATTTCCTCCTCCAGGGGATCTTTCCCACCCAGGGATCAAACCCAGGTCTCCCACATTGCAGGCAGATTCTTCACTGTCTGGCCCTCAGTGGAAATCCTGAAAAGCAGGTTAATGAATTAAGCCTGACCTCTCTGATGGTCCAATGGTTAAGACCTCACCTTCTAAAACAGGGAGTATGGGTTTGATCCCTGGTCAGAGAGCTAGGATCCCACATGCCTCTTGACCAAAAGCCAAAAACATACAAACACAGAAACAACAGTGTAACAAATTCAATAAAGATTTTTTAAATGGTCCACATCAAAAATAAATAATTGGATGAATATTTTTTAAAATAAAACATTTAAGCCTGTGGCCTTAACAATAGGGAGTCACAGGTATTTGAGCAAGAGTATGGGATATACCTGCAGGGGAGGAGACCCGGGGTCAGTCCCTGGGTCTGGAAGATCCCCTGGAGAAGGAAATGGCAACCCACGCTAGTATTGTTGCCTGGAGAGGCCTATGGACAGAGGAGTCTGGTGGGCTATAGTCCATGGGGTCGCAAGAGTTGGACACGATTTAGCAACTAAATCACCACCACCACCGTGGCATGTCTTCTGTGTATGCTTGCAGGATACTCATTGGCTAAGGACTTCTGCTAAAAGTGCAGGTCTCGGTGATTGTCTGACCTCGAACCTTCTTGCATTACTGAATAGTGTCATAGGTTCTGTCCCTGCCTCTGACTCTAGCAGAACTGAAATTCCAAGGATGGCATAGATGCCATCTCAGAGGTCTAAGCTTGGGGGACTCTTCAGAGGCATTTAATGAGATCATTGGCCCTGACCCAGGTTGCAGCAACAGAAGCTATTCCCTTCAACTCATGAGGCTGGGGTTGGGGGAGAACTCTCATCAGGACCATTTGGGAAGAGGAAGGATTTGAGAGGATTTGAAGAGGGAAAATCAAGGGTGAGCTCCTGGTCACTAATGTCATTTTGATCCATCCTCCAAAGGGCAAGGCCATTCGCCCCCTGGGCTTAGGTTACAAGGAGATCTGAATCTGTCTACAGTTTTAAAGGATAATTCTCAGGCATCACAAGTAAAAGCCAGTGATCCTCCTGAAGAGTGAAATTTGCTCAGAGGACAGCCAGAATTACTGTAATGAGTACATCCATTAATTTTATTATACACTGCAGGAATAGTCGCCATGGAGACTCAGGTTTTCCCTCTGGGGCTGGGCTGCTCTGGGTAATCAAAAGGAGCCCCATTTTGTGATTTAAAGACAGTGACAATGAGGAGGAACTTGGAAGGTTTTTCTTAAGGGTCACTTCCTGAAAAAGAAGAGGTAGTGTATTAATCAAGATGATGCTAGCTGCTCTAACAAATAAATATAAAATCTCAATGGTTTAATGCAACAGAAATTGTATTTCTTCCTCTCATGGGGAAGCACTCTGCTTCAAGGAGACATTCAAGGACCCAGATGGATATAAACTGTTCCACCATCAACATGTGGTTACTTCCTGGTCTCTCTGGGCAGTCACTTCCAGTCAGCAAATGGAGGAAGACCAAGAGAATATATGCCTGGGAGGTAATTGTGAACAAGACCCAGAGCAGGCATATGTCAATCACTTCCATTCATATCCCATGCTCAGAACTCAGTCACGTGACCCATGTAGATACGAGGGGTGATAGAAATGTGGTCCCTGTATGCATGAGGACGTTTGCATGACAGCTATCTACACTATAAAAGGGAAAGATGAATCTTTGGTGGACTACTACCCATCTGGCCTAGGACACCTGGTATAACCAGGGGAAAGACACTAGACCAGGGGTCCAGCAATCAATGTGTGGGCCACAATGAGTCATCTTTCCTCCCCTGGCCTCAGTGTTTTCATCCCTAAAATGGGAGTGTTGGACTTTGTGGTCTCCAGCAGACTTTGACCATAATACTGAAGTTGAGACTGTCCTGTGGGAAATAAGCTGTTCCCTGAGCTCATAGAAAGTTCCATCAGTAAACTGCCTTCCCGGGCATCAAGTTGCAGTGCTTTGGGAAGACTGTACCAGGCCACAGTCTCATTCTCAACCTGGCATCACACAAACTGGACCCCAGAGAGGCTGGAAATTGAGCGATCCCCACAGGAGAGGAAACATTAAAGGTTACATGATTTGAGCCTGCACAGGGGTCCAAGTGACCTTTCCTTGAGTGGAAAGACACAGGCTGCCAGTCCAGTGGCCAATGAGGCAAACAGTGCCAGGAGCTGGGCTGCCCCCAGGAACCACGATTGAGCAGAAGGGCTCACGCTGCCTGAGTCACAAAGGTGAGCACGCTGAGTGCAGGCAGGAAATGCTGGAGCTCTATGGAAACAAACGCACAATCCATCTGTTACACAAACACATGCAGCATGTACATGGCTGGATACCGAGGTCAAGTACACAGCAGAAATGCAAGAATGAGGATGTGCAAACACGGAGTTAAGTATAAATGGATACACGGCCAGTGCATACTTGCTCAGGGTAGATAAGGATGTACTGCTCTTCGTGAGTGGAGAGACACACTTAGACACATGCAGAGGTGCATTTGTATATTATATCAGGACCCATGTGGATGCATAATGAGGTGTATGTAGATGCATACATAAGTTCATTTATATCCAGAATCCACTTCAGTACATTCATAGCATTCACCTAGAAGTCCAGTTTTCCACATACGAAAACACACCATACCCAGGAGCACATACACAGGAGCACACAAGCAGCTACCCAGGTGTGCAGGTATACACACAGTTATACATAGAGTCCACACAGAACAGCGTCTCACAGCTAACCATCTAACCTCAGAGCTGCACACAGAGAAGAGGCTGAGCTTGTCTTAGACCCTGGTGAATTATGTTGACCCTCTAGGCAAATCCTTTCCTCTCTTTGGGCTTCAGCGGGCTTCCCTGGTGGCTCAGCAGGGAAGAATCCGCTTGCCAGTGCAGGAGACACAGATTCGATCCCTGGGTCGGGAAGATCCCCTGGAGGAGGAAATGGCAACCCATTCCAGTATTCTTGCCTGAGGAATCCCATGGACGGGGAGCCTGGCGGGCTACAGTCCGTGGGGTTGCAAGAGTCAGACATGACTTAGTGAGTAAACAGCAACAAATTCGTCAGTATGATATGGGGGCTGGACCCAGAGATCTCCAAACACCAGTTCCAAACTGGCTGAGAGAGATTCATCATTAAATGAGAAGGCGGGGTCCCTCTTCACGAGGTGCTTCCAGTCTAAGGAGAAATGGGCAAGCACAATCTGGAAATGCCTGGGAAGCGCAGAAAGCGACCAGCTTATGATTAATGATGGCATCTATACAGATAGTCAAGGTCTGAGGAAATACAATAAGGGTGGCATCACGACCTCCTTTAAAGAAGACTTGGTTTCCTCCACTGAACAACACCAAAATGAACCAGATGGCCTCCGGGACTTCCAGAGGGGGCGTGCATGCCAGGGCAGCCTGCAGAGGGCAGTCTCAAGGGGGACAGAGGGGGCGGGGGATGCTTTCTCCCAGGCTCAGGACTACAGCGGGCAGGCACATCTGTCTGGAGGCCCCCGAAGGCTGAGAGCCCACACTAACAGGCCCAGACTCAGGTGACCTGCTGTGAGCAGGAAGAAATGACCAGAGTGACTGGTTGGAGGCCAGTCCCTTCGCCCACACTCAGCACACACAGCCCTCTGGCTTAAGGAACTCCACAAAGTGGCTTCTGAGCAGATCTGCACATTCTGTCTTCTGCTGTGAAACAGCTTACGGACTCCTGCAGGACAATGCTGGCCAAGATCCAGGAAAGAGGGCTACATCCTACGGGCACCTGCATCCAAACTCGCCCACACGTGAAAACCAGCACGCTCGCACATGGGCGTGGACGCTTGAGGCTCCCAGTTTGCACACACATGCCCAACAGTGGATACCACACAAGCGTGACTGTTTACAGGTAATCTCTGCCCACCTGAACCTGCTGTGTAATGCACACTTGAATATGCAAATCATTGTATGTGAGGGTGTCTGTATCTGTTTTTTTCCCACTGACCCCATTCACGGTGGGCTTCCCAGGTGGCTCAGGGGTAAACAATCGACCTGCCAGTGTTGGAGATGCGCGTTCAATCCCTTGGTCGGGAAGATCCCCTGGAGTAGGAAATAGCAACCCACTCCAGGATTCTTGCCTGGAGAATCCCACGGACAGAGGAGCCTGACAGACTACCCATGGGGTCACAAAAGCCAGATATGACTTAGCCACTAAATAACAACAACCATCAACAACCATTCACAGTACCCAAAAGTATCCATCTAGAAGGGAAAACCATTTCCTGTTTTCCTGTCCTGCTCATACAACCTGAAGTTCTGCCCTCCAGGAAACAGTGGGAAGAAATCTGCCCTCCTCCTTCCTGCTGCCTTCCTTCCCTGACCCACTCCTTTCCTGACCGAATCGGCAAGATTGGGGAGAGACCAGAGCATGGCACCTGCATCGTGGGGTCAGCATGGACTGCATACCCCCGCCCCTCCTCAGCAGGGTGAGTTCTGCCCCAAAGCAGGGTCTGCAGCTGTCTGGGTTCTTGTCTTGTGACTCTGGACCACTGCAACACAAGAGGGAGGGGTGGAAAGTCCCTGTGAGCCTCATTTCTTTAAATTGCCTTTGCTAGTAATAGAGTTAGTATTCACAAATCTAATATGTGGCCAATTGTAAACCCACACCGCAAATTCAGAAATGTGAAACCATGTGTCTTAACAAGAAAAGAGAGATGAAAATACAGGAATAATGTCTCGGTCACTATTAGTCTATTTTTCACCTGGTCTAGAAATCGATAGAAGGATGCAGTTAATCTCAAATCTCTGGACATTTGCTCACCCTGGACACCGGGTGCCTGTGTGTGGGCCACTATTCTAGCTGGCCTGTGGAGCCTGCCCATCTGTGGTCACTGACGGGTCCACTGATCACTGAGGATCCGCATTGACACATGTGATTCACTGAGACGGTAACGGCTGCACGTACAGGTATTTCTATGTGGGTGTGGATGATTTCATAGCTGACTACTTCTGTGTCAGTATTCGCGGCCTTTGTGTGTGAACGTGAATCATAACCCCAGGCCCGGACTCCCCACCCATCATCCCGGAAGGGTCACAGCTCTGAACCAGGAGAGATGAGAGGACGCCAGGCTGTCTTCCTCACTCCTTCGCTCTCCTTGCGCCGGCTTCTCCCTCTCCAGGAAGAGGTCACCCAGAGGCCCCTCCAGAGACAGGCCCCGCCTTGCCTGTCTGAGAACAACAGGCGCAAAGCAATCTAGCAATTAGTAATAGTCGTGCCTCTCTGACAAGCCATTATTTCTCCAGGACAAAGAAGGCACTTGGGGAGGTGATGAGGGCCAGGAACAAGAAGGATGGAGAAATAGCCCCTTCTCGTCTCTGGACTGGGCGGGAGTTTGTGACTCCTCAGGGGAAAGTGGGGACCCCACACTGACTCCCCCTTGACTTCCTCCCTGGTCCCCCATATCTCCCCTCCATCCTCTCCTGCCCTCTTTCTCTCTCTCTCTCTTCTCTTCCTCTCTTTCTTCTCCTTCTCTCCCTTGCCCCTGAGTACCCAGGCAGGCCTCACTTCCAGCCTCATAAAGGGAATTAAATGATTCAGGCTCAGAGGAACCCAGGCCCAGCCCGCAGCTCAGAGAGGAGTGCAGGAATGGCTGATGGGGAGGTCAGGACTGACCAGTGTTTTGCAGGACTTGAGCAGGCACAGAACTGCCTTAGAAAACCAGCTTAGGGAGGATATGCCTCAGCATTCAGCCACCGCTGGTCTCATGGACGTTCCCTGAAGACAGGTGGTTCTCTTTTTTTTTTTAATTATTTATTTGGCTGCTTGGGGTCTTGGTTGCAGCTTGTGGAATCTTTTGTTGCTGCGTGTGGGCTTCTTTCTAGTTGTGGCAAGTGGCCTCTGGAGCACACAGCTTCTGTAGTTGCTTCATGTGGGCCTAGTTGCCCTGGGCACGTGGCATCTCAGTTCCCAACCAGGGATCAAACCCATGTCCCCTGCATTGGAAAGCAGATTCTTAACCATTGGACCACCAAGGAAGTCCCCAAGACAAGTAGTCCTGCAGTCACAAAGGCTTCTGGGGTACAAGGAACTTTGACAAAGGGACACAAATGTCTAAACAACATGATCCCTTCCCTTGAGGAGCCTAAACCCAACAGGAAGGAAAGGAAATCTTCACTAATGGCTGTAATACAGAACTGAGTGTAAAGTACCGTGACAAAGAGGTCAGCAAGCACTGTGAGA
Organism: Budorcas taxicolor; assembly: GCF_023091745.1. Lineage (NCBI taxonomy): Eukaryota > Metazoa > Chordata > Mammalia > Artiodactyla > Bovidae > Budorcas > Budorcas taxicolor. The sequence continues at coordinate 26,446,898 of NC_068924.1, forward strand.
GAGAGAGTCTCGGCACCCGGGGAGATCGGGCAAACTTCCTGGGAGAGAAAGTACAGACAGAACCGTTCAGAACAGAGAAATAAAGGATTCCCAAGGGAGCAGAGGGGCACAAGGGCATCTGGCAACCAAGAAGTTACGAAGATGAGGAGGTGGACTCTGATGATGTCAAGTAACAGCAAAACTGTCCTTGTTACTTTCTAGCATGTTCTCCTGGGTCCAGGCCCACTCCGCTCATTACTGCCTGACCACACCCAGGCCTCTTCACCTCTCCAGTGTCTGCTTCCTGGAACTGCTAAAATGCAGAGGTGATCCAATCTGCCCTCCATAACAGACAGAAGAGATAGGTCTTTGGTCCAGGCTTAGTCACAGGACAGTCTGAGAATAGATGCTGCTGCTGCTGCTAAGTCACTTCAGCCGTGTCCGACTCTGTGCAGCCCACGAGGCTACCCCATAGACGGCAGCCCACGAGGCTCCCCCATCCCTGGGATTCTCAAGGCAAGCACACTGAAGTGGGTTGCCATTTCCTTCTCCAATGCATGAAAGTGAAGTCGCTCAGTCCTGTCCGATGAGAGGATAACAAAAGGAAAGAAAAAGAAATACTTTGCATCTGAATAATACAACTTTCAAAGCACTGTGATACACACTATCTCACATTGGCAAAAAAAAAAAACAAAACGGTGATATCGACCACACTGCAAAGATGACAACCAGACTCAGAGAGGTAGGGGGTTAGGAAAGATGGCATAACTGGCCTGGCTCTATATGTGGCCATACAGCAGTGGACCTGTGGACCCACTTGGAGGCCGTTTAAGAGGAAGCAAGAATATGCGCTAGGATTAATCTCCCAGCTGTCCAGAAAATGGGGGGAGTCAGATGTCCAGCAAAGCCCATGGGCAAAGAACCCTTGCACCATAGCCAGACACTTTAACTCTAACTGGAAACCCACCCCTCGGTGAGCAAACCCTCCAGGAACTGCTGAGAACGCAGCCCTGTGCACACGCTGGGGACAAAGCCACCCCAGAGATGCTCCTCAAAACCAGCAGAGGACTCTCCCCCAAAGCGAAGCTGAGCCTTCCGTGATCTGGCCTAACCCAAACCTCTCACTGCTCATCCCTGGCCATCTTTTTCTTTTGTGACACTATTCAGCCCCCACGCTCCCTGCCTCTGTGCCTTTGCTCTTTCAGTCCCTCCACTTAACACAACCCCCACAGCCTCTCTGCCGACCTTCACAAGGTCTTTCTCCTCCTCTCATTCACATCAGAATCCACCTCTCCCTCCACCAGCACTTTCTACCTCAATAATGCACTTAACCCAGCCCACCAGGCGGCAGGTTGATTGATGGATACCTCTGCCTCCCTCCAGTGGGCTGTGGGCCACAGAGAACCACAGGGCAGGCCTCCTTTATTTCTGCACCTCCCCAGTCCCTGCCACACACACACACACACACACAGTAGCCACTTGGGTTAAATATATTAACATGTTGCTTCATCCAAAGGTCACAGTGACTCTCATCAGTGCCTCTACTAAACTTAACACAGCAGGACAGGGTCACACCAGGGTGGTCCAGGGGGAAAGCCAGGAAGTTATCCTGGGCTAGACACAGACCTGGCTGCACGAGCAATGGAGTGTGGATGAAGAAATGTGCCCAGCCACACAGGGATGACCCACCTGGGAAACCCCATTAGCAAGCCCCTCTCTCAATTTGGCTGATCCACACAAAGAAAGACCCTGAGGACCATTCAGATCCCCTGGAAATGTCAACACTCCCTGAAAGAGGTCTCCACTGGCCCAGAAGTCTCCAGGCTGCCTGCACTTGTGATAAGCACAATAAATAAAACAATGAGACCCATTTGAAGGCACTTGTGAGACAGTGGAGCTTTGAGAACTTGACTTTGATGAGTTTGAAAGGCAGAGGAAAGAAAGAAGAACAAGTTTCCTCTTGGGCCCAGGTTTGTTTATCCTGCTTCTCAGAAGCCAGAGCCTACGAATGCAAGTGTGATGGTTTTAAATGGCTGGATGTGTTTCTCCTACAGGCCCCAATGCACTTGTCTGCCCTGGGCCAGGTCCCATGTCAGCCCAGAGAAGGCACAGCCCCTGGGGTGGGGGTTGGGGGGAGCAGGCCCAGAGGGGGCAAGAGTCCAGACTTGAGCCCTCGCTTGGGAGAGCACAGAGGAAGCAGGGGAGCTCCAGGTAAGGGGGAATCACAAGGTACAGGTAGCCGAGAGGTGCAGCCAGTGACGCCCCCCAGCCCCACAGGAGTGGAGGACAGAGTTGAGCTCAGAGCTTGGGCCTGGATCTGCGCCTGCCTTGCCTGGGGCCAAGTCTCTTTCTCTCCGAGTACCTTATCTTCTTTCTCTCTGAGTACCTGGCTTCCCCGCTGGCTCAGAGGTTAATGCGTCTGCCTCCAATGCAGGAGACCCAGGTTCGATCCCCGGGAATCGGGAAGATTCCTGGAGATGGAAGTGGCAACCCACTCCAGTATTCTTGCTTGGAGAATTTCATGGACAGAGGATCCTGGTAGACTACAGTCCACCAGGCCCTAAAGAGTCGGACAAGATTCTGTAGTCTTCACTTACAGGCCCCGCCCCCAGCCTGTCTCAGCAACCCCGCCCACCAGCCCAGCTCACTGGCCCGCAGAAATTCCAGCTCTGCACCAGCAGAAAGCTGGGAGCAGCCAGAGCGCATGCTGTTTTGTGTTTTAGAGAATTCTTGGTCCGATGGGAACTTCTTTGAAGTAATCACTTCCCGGAGCCAATTAGTGGCTGGCCGTGCTCTGGAATGATCTAGGGGGGAGGCAGGGCGGGGGATGGTCTTACTGTGACAGAGATAGTGGATGCAGGTGGGAGAGGGGAGCATGTCTGGTCGTCCAAGGAAGGGGTGCAACAGAGTGCGGGGTTCAGAGGTGCCTCCCTCTGAGCAGAGCACTCTGCTCTGCTTCTTAGCTGCGATCTTGGCAAGCGGCTCCACCTTTCCCAGTCTCTCCTTCCTTTTTGCTGCAATGGTAATACCTGGCAGATGCTGTTGTGAGAATGAGACGGGTGCCAAGGCCCTTTGTAAAGGCAGCAGGAGGGCAAGTTACTGAGTCTTTTTAAACTTTGGTTTTCTCTTATCCGTGGAAAGCGTTGTACCCAGTAGGAGAAGGCACATAAAGCGCCTGACCTATAGTGAAGACTACAGAAATAGTCACCTTTGGTAGTGCTATTACGGATGGGTGGAGCACACATGTGTGTATAGGCTGTGGCCCCCGGGAGCACATGCTCCGGTTTCCATACTGGAGCCAATGTCTCAAGGTACCACAGTCAGGGTTTTCAGTTGAATAAGTGGTCTTAGACGGGGGTGTAATGACCCCTGAGAAGGGGCAAGGCCCCTGTAGAATGGGGTCCAGGTGAGTCTGGTGTGACCTGGGGAGCAGAGGGGTCAGGAAGGAGCTGAAGACCCCCATGGAGCCACCTGGTTAGGTGGTCAAGGAATCAAGGCAGGGCCGAGGCACCTCGGAGAGGACTCTTTTTGAAGATAAGGTGAAAGTGAAATCGTTCAGTCGTATCCGAATCTTTGTGACCTGGTGGACTGTAGCCTACCAGGCTCCTCCGTCCATGAGATTCTCCAAGCAAGAATACTGGAGTGGGTTGCCACTTCCTTCTCCAGGGAATCTTCCCGACCCAGGCCCTGTCCTGGCCCCTTCCCGCTTCCCCCTTGCCCACCACCCCGGCAACACCTGACCTGGAAGCATCTGTGTTGGGAGGCACTGAGCAGTGTGAGGCCAACCCCGTGCAACCAAGGTCGGAGAGGTGACGTGTCCTCTCAGAGTCACTCAACCAATCATTAGCAGATCTGGGCTAGACCCCACCAGACTAAGGCCCAACCCCACATCACCCTGCATGAGTGTGTACTTCAGTCGTTTCGGACTCTTTGCAACCCCAGGGATTGTAGCCCTCCAGTCTCCTCTGTCCATGGGAATTCTCTATGCAAGCATAGTGGAGTGAGTTGGCATTCCTTTCTCCAGGGGATCTTCCAGACCCAGGGATCAAACCCACATCACCCTCAGTTCAGTTCAGTTCAGTTGCTCAGTTGAGTCGGACTCTTTGAGACCCCATGGACTGCAGCATGCCAGGCCTCCCTGTCCATCACCAACTCCCGGAGTTCACTCAGACTCATATCCATTGAGTGGGTAATGCCATCCAACCATCTCATCCTCTGTCGTCCCCTTCTCCTCCTGCCTTCAGTCTTTCCCAGCAGAAACTCTGTTTCTCAGAGCACAGAACCCCAACCAGGCAGGATGCCACCTGCCCGCAGGTAAGGACGGGTGGAGTGCTGCTCTGTGGAGAGCAGGGGGCCGACCAGAGAAGGCCCGAGATTCCCACCCTTGAGCGCTCTGGTCCTTCAGCACATGTGCTGACCTACTCTGTGTCAGAGCTGGCGCTAGACCCTGGGCCTACAGTAGATAGGAGCTGCCCTCCAGAAGGCTACAGTAGCAATGGCAACAAGGAGACTCTCCTGTGAGCGTTCTCCTCTCCCCACCACCACACCTTCTGAGAAGGAAGGGTTTGTGTCCAGACAGACGTCTGGACAGCCTCTGCCCTTGCCCTTCTGTACTGTTGAAACCAGCACCACAGCACGAAAGTTTGGCCAGAGGTCTTGACAGAACGTGGGCCCCTGGCCATGGGGATGTACCCACAATTACAACTCCGATTTCTCTCTAACTTTCAGACTCCTGGCTTCTCTTGATAAACTCAGGAGATCTGGTAATACCTGGCCCATATTCCTTCATTCATTCATCCGTGGGCCTGGGCCCATCCCCGGTGCTGGGAATACGGAGGTGAACAGGGCCGTCCAAGTCCCTGCTCTTGAGAAGAGTCTCTTCAAGGGGCCACAGTCAGTTGGTGTTTGTCCCTTTGTAGGGCAGGTCCACTCTAGTTCACTTCAGCCTCCGCCATTCCCTGGACCACTCTTCCCACTTGTGATCTTGCTTGGCCAAAACCAGCTGATCAGAAGGGCAGAAAGCTGAAGCAAACATGCTGACCTCACTGTAACCTGCAGCGGGTTCTGGGGTGTTTGCCAGAAGGTATTCTGCATTTATATGAATATTTGAACTTTTTTTTTAATTGAAAATACGAATGAAATTGAAGAGAGTTACTTGTGAATGAAAATCTAGAAAAATGAAGAAAGGGGTGAAAGAGATAAAAGCCAGCCAGGGCTGTGCTTGGGGTGGCTTTGGGAAAGTGTAGGGAGAGGGGAGAGAGAATATGGGGATGTTGCCACACTGGCTGGGAGAGTGTGAGATGGAGAGAGATGGAGGAAGGGGTTTTTTTAAGTTTTGCTACGTGTTAGGGATGAATGCCCCTTTGGCATCTTTCAAGCAACTTCGTGAACATTTAAAATTATTTTTCAATGCTTTTTTGACATCCATCTTCTGATTCTTTTGAATGTAATTCTGCTGGATGGGTGTTAAGAAAAGAATCAATAAAGCATAGTGAAGTGAATAGTGTGAAAGTCACTCTTTGTGACCCCATGGACCATACAGCCCATGGAATTTTCCAGGCCAGAATACTGGAGTGGGTAGCCTTTCCCTTCTCCAGGGGATCTTCCCAATCCAGGGTTTGAACCCAGGTCTCCCACATTGCAGGCGGATTCTTCACCAGCTGAGCTACCAGGGAAGACCAAAGCATAGTGAGTGCATGATCAGGAAGTAGGGGCTCCTGGGAGGAGCATTGCTCCCGATCTGGGAGTCAAGAACAGCCCCCAGGGAGAAGTTCTTTAAACTCTGGATGAGTAGATGCTATGGCAACACAAGAAGAAGGTAATGAGACAAGGAAACTCAGGGAATCTTCCAGGCAGTAGGGATAGCTCTGGGAAGGCTCAGATGGCAGACTCTGGGATCTGCCTGTGGGTCGAGATGGGAGGACAGTTGACTGGGAGTAGCAATGAAAGGAGAGATAGGATGAAGGGGTGGGCAGGAACCCTGCAGGCCTTCTGAGATCCATGGCGGCTCATCGACCTTGGCTGGTGGGCAGTCAGAAGCCACTGAGGGCTCTAATCAGTGGCTTTAAGATACTCCTCTGTCTGTTCTGTGGGAAATGGATTGGAATGAGGCAAAGCAGAGGTAGGCAGGAGGCTATTGGGATAAATCAGGCAAGAGACGAGGGTAGCTTAGGCTGGGCTTCTGGCAAAGAAAACAGGAAGCAGGGTTTGATTCTAATGACACACAGGAGATGAAGGAGAGTGATGGTCTAATTCAGCGCCATGTCCCTAACACCCAGCATGCTGCCTCACACTCAGTACAAATGAAATGAATATGTATTGAATGCATGGGCAAATGAACCAAAGACGTAATAAATTAACAAGCAAATCTGGTAGGTGAATGTTAGCTTGCTTAAACCTCATCCCTCCATTACACAACGTTCAAAAAAAAAAAAAAAAAAGGCTACCACTTCTGAAGGCCTACTGCGTTCCAGGCAGTGGTATTAGGTACTGCATACACATCATTTCTGCACAATCTCTAAGCTTCACAGAATTCTTGCATTCAGGAGTTATGATTCCCATTTTGCAGGCAGGAAATAAGCGTTAATGTAGGTTGCTCACATCCACCCGAGGAATAGGAAGCAGAGCTAAATTCTCATCCAGGGATAGTCTTTCTACCCCTCACAGATCCTCAGAATGGTCCCCTCCATGAGGATTTGATGCCCAGCTCCCCCTTGCTCTTCCTCCACTCCCTACAACTTTGTATTACAGGTGAAAGGAAACAGTTACCAAGTGAAATGGAAGGCTGGAAAACAGGAACCCCAAGTTCCTGAACATTTAACTCTGCTCCTCCTTCTAGTTATCTTCACCATCACCAACAGACAGTGAGTGCTCACTGTAGACCAGCTGCTGTACTAGACAACAGGGCTATGAAGGAAAATTGGATGTATTCCCTGGATGGGGGAAAATTGTCCCATATCTGATGAGGAAGGGTAGTGAGGAGGAATAACTGGGGTTTTGTGAGAGCATGTGCAAAGAAGGCTCAGAGAGGTAGACGTGTTGAGACCAGGGTGTAGGACCCTCAAGGGGAAAAGGTGGCAGATGAGAATGAAAAGGTGGTGGACACGCACCTGAATTAGGACAATAACAGGGACTAGGAGAAGAGACAGCAGTAAAAGAGGCTTCAGGGATGGGTCAAACAGGACGGTGAGGCTGGGTTGGGAGAATGAGTGGCCACTGCCCACCTGGAGGCACTGAGAATCTGGGTGTTTCAGCCTGAGCAGCTGCCAGCTCCTTCCCCAACCCCAGGGCAGTGGCTGAGACATTTTATTGTCCCCCAGGGTCAATGCATCAGGAACAGAGAAGGGACTCAATCTTTGCCCCAACTCCCTCTGCAAGCACAGCTTGTTTCCAGACACAGTGTTGTGCCTGGTGCACAGGAAGGCTGATCAAGCCAAAACATCACAATCTGGAGCCAAGAAGGGTGTATTGAAGGGCCAGGCAAGGAGGGGTTTCCTCGGTGCACTAGTGGTAAAGAACCCGCCTGCCAATGCAGGAGACACAGGAGATACGGGTTGGATCCCTGGGTCGGGAAGATCCCCTGAAAGAGAGCATGACAACCCACTCCAGTATTCTTGCCTAGAGATCCCCATGGACAGAGGAGCCATAGGGTCACAAAGAGTCAGACATGACTGAAGCGACAGAGCACGCAAGCAAGGAGAATGGGTGGCTCGTTCCCCCGCCCCTCGAAAAGCCCAGACTCCCCCAAGGGTTTCATCGAAGCATTTTTAAAGGCTACATGAAGGAGGGGGTCGCAGGGTCTGTGATCAGTTCTTGCACAATTCTCTGATTGGTGGATATTGAGATAAGGGGGTTAACATTATCAATCCTTCGGCGCCAGCAGGTCTGAAGGCTACGTGCTCTTGATCATCAAGTAGCTAATTTCTTCCACTGGTGGTGGTTTTAGCATCTGTAAAACAACTCAGGAAGTATGCATCAGATACTGTTATCTGGGTACTTCGGAGAGGAAACTACAGCAGAGATGTGGGGGAGGGGTCTGTCCAGGGAAGGCCCCAGCGGGTCCTGCTTGGTTATACTCCTGCTTCTCAGGCTGCTCTCCTTACCTGTCAAAATTCACAAATCTGATCAACCCACTTGCCCTCAAGCCAAATAACTCCGTCTTTGGCTAAATAGAGAAGAGGAGATCAAGGATTTGAAGAGACACTTATTTATCTCTTTACCAGACAGTCTAATGAATAATTTCATGTTTGCAAAAGCTCATTTTGAAATTTGAAGACAAGAGATATATTGCCAAGGCAGCTCTAATACTGCGACATTAATTTTGCACTGAAAGATTTACTCAAAAATTAGATTTTACAATTTTAATGCCTCCATTCTTTTCTTTAAATAAGCTGTGAAATACAGTTAATTAGACTTAAAACCTGGAAGCTTAGACGTTTGAGCTTTGGTGTAAGCTACAAAAGAATGCAAGCTTTTTCACTTGCAAATTAAATCTAAATTCATTACATGCCTAAACCTATACCACTTGCAGAAATCCTGCTGGGCTGAGGAGGGGTCTTCTTGAAGCTCCAGATGTGGACCCCATTCCGGCTGCAGAGAAGGGTTGTGAAAATGAAAAGGAAGGGACGGGAGGTGGAAAAAACAGAGGCCGTCTGACAAACTTGGGCAATGTTAGTGTATGCTTTGGAACACCAGCCTCGGGAACTGCTCCTTGGGACATGAAGGTTCTGTACTTGAAAAAATCAGGGAGATGTTGCTTCTGATGCTCCCTTCTTAAACAGTCACAAGGTTCTAGGAAGTAGAACAAATAAGCAAATAAACAAAAAGCTGTTTAATTTTGTTTCATTCAGAATTCCCAAATATATTTGACAGTGAAGCCTTTTTTATCAAAATAGCTAACATTCGAGTCTTTCCACTGCTCCACAGAACAGCCTGCTTTGAGCTCTGGCATCCCCACCAGGACTGCTTTCTCCTCCTTAGACCTGGCCTTGGAGACCCAGGCCAAACCGTCTGTTCTCTTCCACACTGATCTCCTCACTGGGACCTGTGAAAGCATCAGTTACACAGCCAGCTGAGAAATACAAAACTGAATTTGCAAAGGGCTGAGGAATTTAGGGGCCCAACCTAGATACAGTACCTGTATCCAGCTAGGTGATCATGTCTTCAATACGCTGCTTAACATTAGAATCAGAGAAATAATCGAAGGTATAAGAACACGGGCTTCCCTTGTAGTTCAGTCGGTAAAGAATCTGCCTGCAATGCAGGAGACCTGGGTTCAATTCCTGGGTCAGGAAGATCCCCTGGAGAAGGAAATGGCAACTCACTCCAGTATTCTTGCCTGGAGAATTCCATGGACAGAGGAGCCTGGTGGGCTACAGTCCATGGGGTCACAAGAGTCAGATACAACTTAGCGACTAAACCACCACCACCACCTCCCTGTGAGACCCCACACTGCCTGGAGGTAAATTTGTCTAGGACCCTACCAATTAGCCTCCAAGTTCACTGGGCTGGGGTCTTTACTCTTGCCAGCCCTAATACTTCCCCATCCATAACTTCCATTTCTAAGTCAAAGGACCCTTCTTTCCAGCTACCAGCTTGTGCCTGATTCCATGGACAAGCCTCTTTCCTTAGGCCACTGCCTCCTCACCCTCTGGGGTCACCATGGATCCCCCTGAGAATCTAATGAAATCAATGGATCCTCTTCTCAGAATTGTCCAGTACTGAAAGCTTCACAAATGTCTTGAAGCCAGTCCATCAGCTCTGTCTGTGACTTCTTTCTAAGAGGCATCTTGATCTGATTGAAGGTGTTAGTGAAATCTAACCAATCCTGATAGACTGCATGGAATTTTCCAAACATCCACTGTGTGCCTTTGTTTTGTGTCCTTTGCTATTTGGGGCATGACCCTTGCTATCCCCTGCCTGTTACTCAACTCAGGGCATAATTCATCTTTGGAGGGTAAAAATGTTAACAATAACCCATCTTGCTTTTGCAGTTTACACAATGTGGCATTACCTTAACTTGACCTTCACGAAAGTCTGAGTCATAGGAGTTATGTTTTGCTTTTAACAAAGGGCAAGAACAGGCTCAGAAAAGTTGAGTGATGTACCCAGGAACAGAGTGACAGGGCAGCTTCCCTAAGTCCTCATTCTGTATCCTTGTAAGCTACCCTGCTGTCTCCAAATTATAAACCCTGAACCCCACATTTTCTTATGGTACCCATAGCTCTTGGTCACAGAGGAGAGGGGAGGCTATTTTTCCTTTACATAACAAGTACAAAGACCAACAGATCATTTTGGTTACAACAGGGTTCAGAACAATGCTTTGGGTTTTAAAATACTGGGTTCAATACCAGTATTGAACTCGTGGCTCTGTAACTTTGCACAAAGTACTTCAGACCTTTGGAATTAATAGCAAAGTTGAAGCCACAGAGCTACTGGGGGGACAAAATGAGATAACATGCATAGAGCGCTTGGCACATGGCACACGCTCGACAGATGTCAGACTAAGAAGGAATGTGGGCTTGGGAAGCCGGAAAGTTCTTCCTGAGAGAGGTAGGATTTAAATTGGGCTCAGGAAGTGAGTTGTAGGTATCGGAAGATAGAATGAGACCTGTGAAGAGGTGTCTAGGGAGGAAATTGCAAAGTGCGTTGGGTGGAGGAGGGGAGAGCATCATAAATAAGCTCCAGTCTTGGGCAGTCGAGGGTTCGATCCCTGGGTTGGGAAGATCCCCTGGAGAAGGAAATGGCAACCCACTCCAGTATTCTTGCCTGGGAAATCCCAGGGACGGAGGAGCCTGGTGGGCTAGAGTCCATGGGGTCTCAAAAGAGCTGGACATGACTTAGCAACTAAACAACAACAACAACTTGGGCAGTAAAGTTTGCATGGGTGGAGGGAGCAGAGAGTGGAAAATAAGGTCAACTGGGGCATTAGAGCTTGGACTTCTTTTTGAACCCAAGGAGAGTCACTGAAGGTTATGCGCTAGAGAGTGATAAAGGATGATGCTTAGTCAGTTGAGTGATGGGCACAAGCAGAGAGAGACTGGAGAGCAGGTAGCTTGGGAGGTTATTGCAGTGGCCCGGGTGACAGAGATGTAAACCCATTGCTTATATCTTGTGTGACTCTAGCAAGCTGCCCTGCCTTATTCTCCATCACCAGATCCCCCTCCCATCCTAACCTGGAGTGCCCAGGTTGAATGACTGGGCCACTGCTGTGGGCCCCGTTCCAGGGTTCTCATTCTAATGGCCTTATTCGTAACACAGTTGTAGCCTTAGTCTGGGATACTTCTTTTTATTATTATTACTGAAGTATAGTTGATTTACAACGTTGTGTTCGTTTCAGGTGTACGGCACAATGATTCAGATAGATGATAGATAGATAAATGGATAGTCAATAGATAGACAGATGATTGATAGATACAGAGATCCAGATATATTCTTTTTCAGATTCTTTTCCCTCACATGTTATTACAAAATATTGACTGTAGTTCCCTGTGCTATACAGTAGGTCTTTGTTGGTTATCTATTTTATAAAGACTATTAGTGCTTCCCAGGTGAAGGCAGTGGTAAAGAACCTGCTTGCCAATTCAGACAAAAGAGACCCGGGTTCAGTCCCTGGGTGAGAAAGATCAAGATCCCCTGGAGAAAGAAATGGCAACTCACTCCAATATTCTTGCTTGGGAAATCCCATGGTCAGAGCAGGCTGGTGGGCTATAATCCATGAGGTTGCAAAGAGTGGGACACAACTGAAGTGACTTAACACACTCACATTAGTTCAGTTCAGTTCAGTTCAGTCGCTCAGTCGTGTCCGACTCTTTGCGACTCCATGAATCACAGCACGCCAGGCCTCCCTGTCCATCACCATCTCCCAGAGTTCACTCAGACTCACGTCCATCGAGTCAGTGATGCCATCCAGCCATCTCATCCTTGGTCGTCCCCTTCTCCTCCTGCCCCCAATCCCTCCCAGCATCAGAGTCTTTGCCAATGAGTCAAATCTTCGCATGAGGTGGCCAAAGTACTGGAGTTTCAGCTTTAGCATCATTCCTTCTAAAGAAATCCGAGGGCTGATCTCCTTCAGAATGGACTGGTAGGATCTCCTTGCAGTCCAAGGGATTCAAGAGTCTTCTCCAACACCACACTTCAAAAGCGTCAATTCTTCGGCACTCAGCCTTCTTCACAGTCCAACTCTCACCTCCATACATGACCACTGGAGAAAAACCATAGCCTTGACTAGACGGATCTTAGTCGGCAAAGTAATGTCTCTGCTTTTGAATATACTATCTAGATTGGTCATAACTTTTCTTCCAAGGAGTAAGCATCTTTTAATTTCATGGCTGCAGTCACCATCTGCAGTGATTTTGGAGCCCCAAGTCTGACACTGTTTCTACTGTTTCCTCATCTATTTCCCATGAAGTGATGGGACCAGATGCCATGATCTTCGTTTTCTGAATGTTGAGCTATAAGCCAACTTTTTCACTTTCCTCTTTCACTTTCATCAAGAGGCTTTTTAGCTCCTCTTCACTTTCTGCCATAAGGGTGGTGTCATCTGCATATCTGAGGTTATTGATATTTCTCCCGGCAATCTTGATTCCAGCTTGTGTTTCTTCCAACCCAGCGTTTCTCATGATGTACTCTGCATATAAGTTAAATAAGCAGGGTGACAATATACAGCCTTGACGTACTCCTTTTCTTATTTGGAACCAGTCTGTTGGTCCATGTCCAGTTCTAACTGTTGCTTCCTGACCTGCATACAGATTTCTCAAGAGGCAGGTTAGGTGGTCTGGTATTCCCACCTCTTTCAGAATTTTCCACAGTTTCTTGTGATCCACACAGTCAAAGGCTTTGGCATAGTCAATAAAGCAGAAATAGATGTGTTTCTGGAACTCTCTTGCTTTTTCCATGATCCAGCGGATGTTGGCAATTTGACCTCTGGTTCCTCTGCCTTTTCTAAAACCAGCTTGAACATCAGGGAGTTCGCGGTTCATGTATTGCTGAAGCCTGGCTTGGAGAATTTTGAGCATTACTTGACTAGCATGTGAGATGAGTGCAACTGTGCGGTAGTTTGAGCATTCTTTTGCATTCCCTTTCTTTGCAGGTGGAATGTATATGTTAATCCCAAACTCCAGACATGAAAAACAACTTATAGGATAATTCTTAGCTGTTGCCTTTCTGGGAACTGGGCCCCTGTTCTTGACCCCAACCACCTCTCCTGTAACTCAGTGTGCTGAAAACCGCAGTATAGCATTGGCTTTCCCTTGGTCTCAAACTCACTCACAGGGATGTTCATCCCCTCGCCTGCCTTAGACAAGCAGCTGTGCTGAGTGCTGTGGAGGGTGCAGAACTGGGTCTAGCAAGTTCACAGCCTTTAGGAAGCTTGCCATCCAGTATACAGAAGGAAAGCCATATATAAAAATGAATATGATATAAGGTCAAGTATGACACATAGAAACAGCTCTGGCTGTTCTAAAAACAAATGACCCAGAAAACCATCTTAGTTCTCCATTTATTTAGCCAATATGATCGTTCCCGTCAGAGCTGTATGCCACCCATGTGTGAGGAAGCAGCTGCCATGGGAAGCAGTCAGCATCCCATCCTGCCCTGCCCTGTGCCCCTTACTTCCATTTCACTGTACGCTCCGAATTCCTGTGTTGGCTCTTCTTGACTGGGAGATTATGGCTGATTCTCTTTCTAGCCATCGAAGCCTAGTCCCCACTTAGGTCTTCAAACAACACCCGTGGTGCGATTGGAGGGAGGGAAACCTTTCAAGGAAAACAAAGGGAAAATACCAAGGACTATAAAAAGAAACATGTTTGCAGAGTTCTTTTTTTCTGATTGCCAATTGAACATGTAGCAAAATATTGACTTGGTGAACACAGCCCAGTGAGGACTCCCAGGCCTTGCCCGGGTCTCCTCTTGTCATTTCACCATTTGTTTTTTTTTTTTCCTAAAGGCTTAAGAGATGCTTGGATCTCTTCTCCAGACAGTTTAGGGCTGATCCTGCTCTGAGGTCCTGTGGGATTCTCAGTGACTTCCTGAACCTGCTTTGTCTCTGAATTGGGGTCCTTATTTGTCCCCACTGGGCCAGCGCTGCTGCCCTGACACCTCAGTTCTACTCAGCGTGGCCTGATTTGATCAGGGTGCAACCCATTAGCCCACCCCAGCCTGGGCCTCCCTACAATAAGCTAGCAGATCTTTCTTTGCTTCCACTCAAGAATCTCCTGGGACTTCCCTGGTGGTCCACTGGTTAAGAATTCACCTTGCAATGCAGGGAATGCAAGTTAAATCCCTGGTCAAAAAACTAAGATCCCACATGCCACAGGGCAACTAAGCCCGAGCACCACAGTTAGAGAGATCCTATGTGCCGCAACTAAGATCTGATGCAGCCAAATAAATAAATAAATAAATATTTTTTAAAAAGTAAAAGAATCTTCTGACTTGATCTGGAATAGCCTTCTTGCACACGCACCCACTCGGCTATGTGTGCTTGGTTCGTGGGTCACCAGTTAAAACTTGTTTCGTCCCCAGGACAGCCTCTGCAGCCTTGTTTATCCACACCTCCCTCTCAGCCTTTAGAGCTGACATTGTCTTTCCCGGGCTGAGTCATGCTGCCACCACCAAGAGTCAGAAACAGGCACAATGTCCCTTTCTGCCTATAAAGGCCACTCCTCCTTCACCCCCACCACCCCATCTTCCTGGGTGCGAAGCAGAGTCAGCCTGTCACGACTGCAGCGCAGGCATCCTTCCTGCCTCGGTCTTGCCCTCCCAGGTCTGTGTTCCATGGTGCAGCAGAGAACAGAGCTTTCTTCAGTGTTCATTTATGCTGCTCCCTGGCTTCAGACTCACAGTACTGTCTTCATATAAAACCCACTTCCTTGGCACCACTGACAGTGCCCAGCATGGTAAGCTCATCACCTGTCTTCTACAGAAGACATAGCCCACCTGCCCTCTGGCCATTTGGGTTGGAAGTTACCTAACGTGCCCTGCTCTTCACTCGTCCCTCTGCTTCCTTCCTAACTCACCCAGTACACCTAGAGAATGCCTATTCAGCCCCCAGCTCAAACGTTCCCCCCTCCAGGAGCTTTCGTTGACCGGCGTTGATGGAGGTAGCCCCGTTATTCTCTGTGGATCCCACAGTGCTGTATTTGGGCCTATATTATTACAAGATTATGCCATTTCTGTAATTATGTACATTCTGTCTCTCCAAAATATAAATCATGGCCAAGAGCTCAGACTCAGAGTCTAACAGAGCAGAGATCAAATTCTACCTCCATTTCCTGGGGTTTCCCTGGTAGCTCAGATGGTAAAGAATCTGCCTGCAATGCAGGAGACCAGGGTTCAATCCCTGGGTAGGAAAGATCCCCTGGAGAAGGGATGGCAACCCACTCCAGTATTCTTGCCTGGAGAATTCCATGGACAGAGGAGCCTGGCGGGCTACAGTCCATGCGTGAGGTACCCTCATGCAAGAAGAGACTTCATCTCAGCTTCCTCCTGTATCAAATTGTAGGGATGATAAGAAACCTGCCTTAGAAGGCTGTTAATGGTCTAAATCTCATTGCCTGGTACACAGCGAGCAGCCATCAATTCTGGTTCATTCTGTTTTAGACTCTGAAACCCTATGTTCTTACCACATAGAAACAGTTACTACGTTTATTTAGCAATTGCTTGTTTTACTTGCATCAATCCATTTAACACTTGTACAGCTGTGTCAAGATGGTACTTTTGTTATCCCCATTTTGCAGATGGAGAAACAGAAGTAGAGAGGCTACCTAACATGCCTAAGTGAACACACACAGTCAGCAGCAGATACAAACCCAGGAAGTCTAGCTCCAGAGCCTTCCATCCTAAGGACTATACCAGTGGCTCTTTAGATAGGCACTCAACATTTATTTTTAAATCTGAGCCAGTCAGTCTGCAGCTTTGTGTCCTTCATGTCCATCATGGACCCAACAGGTCTGAGTTCTCATAAGTGGCTGCCGACTGATGAGGAGCAGAGATTACAAGGCAGGGAGTGAGGCCCTTCCTAAGATCAGGTCTCTCCCTGCCCTCCGTGCATTGACGAGTCCTGACTCGGGAGCCCCAGCGTGTATGTATTTACCCTCCCCCATAAACAAGTACAGTAAAGAGAGCAGACTACCCACTCACCGGCTCAGGTGGCCACTGCCCCTGGGCGGCCCCATACAAACCCCCCAACACCTGCAGCTGTCTGCAGACAGGCAAAAGGGAAAGAGCCAGCCTGGGACAGGGAGAGATAGAGCATTTGACTCATTAGCTGCATATTCCGTTCTGACATTTGAACCTGGCGGAATCCGAGTAGGGCTGGAGTAATGAATTAATCCCAGGGAAGAAGACAGGTCTGCAGCTCCTCAGCTATTAGCATCCCGCTGTGACGGGGAACCCTGCTGAGCCGACATGTGCCATGGAGTTTGTTCCCCACCACCTGGCTCCTTTCAGAACCTCTCTGGTCCAAGCCAGCCAACCTCAGAGAGACCAGCCCATGATAGGTGTTTGATATGTATCTGCCAACTAAGGGACTGATTGAAGAGTGAGTAATTCTCCCCAGGTTCACTAGGGCCAGGACCAACCATCCTATGATTCTGAGGTTCCAGATAGCAGTCCCTATACTCCTAGAGGTCAATACTCCCGGCTCTGGGGAGTCTGTCCCCTTTTTCCAGGGTCACAGATCAGGGTATCACTTATCAACGGTCATAAAGGAAAAACAGTCTTCGGTTTCCCTAGATTTCTTTTCACTTGTTCATTCATTTGTTCATTTTCTATTTGAAAAAGTCTTTATTAAATTTGTTACAATATTGCTTCTGTTTTTATGTTTTGTTTTTTTGGCCCCAAGTTACATGGGACTTTAACTCGCTGGACCACGGATCAACCCCGCACACTTCATTGGAAGGCCAAGTCTTAACCACCGGATCTCAGGAAAGTCCCTCATTCATTGATTTTCTTTCTCTTCCCTATTTTTTTCCCTGTTTCTCCCTCACAACACACACGCACACACCCTTCTCAAATTCACCACTCTCTCTTCCAGTCTCCCTGGCTACCAGGAGGCCACAGGATGGTGCTGGCACAAATCTTCTACAAAAGAGAAAGACAAGAGAGAAGGAACAACAGAGAGAGGGGGAGGGACACCAGCGCACCCCCCGGCTCTCTTCTCCAGACTTGGCTGTCTCTAACCCCAGGCCACTGGATTCATCGCTCACCCTGATTCAGTGGGACAGTTATTTTATATTATTAAAATAAGAGATTATCATCACCACCGATCTCCATCTCCTTTCCAATCTCATCTGAAAAGCAGGCATTGCCTCCTGCTCCCGGACCCCTAATTCTCTCTGCCTCGGCTGTTAAATCATTTAACCTAGCAAAGTGTCGGGATATGCATTTTACATGAGAGACACGAAGCAGGATAAATCTGGGCTGGCTGCAGAGGCTGAAAAGAAATATCTGAGGTGCGGACAAGGGTCAAAGAAGCCTTGGATGGGATGCAGAGTCTGGTGGGAGGGGGTCTCCTTCCTCTCCTCTCAGGCTTCAGGGATAAGAAAGCCGAAGCCTGGTCCTTCTTTGCAGAAAAGCAACAGACACCAGTAACAGGGGCCAGCACATACCATGCAACCAAGTCTCTCCTAGACTTTTAAAATGGGATATTACCAGCCATGACCTTACCAGGCTCTGCAACTCAGAGCCAGGATCCAGCATTCAACTTGATCCATTCAAAGTCAGGCTGCGGAGTTCAGCACTGCTGGAGCCATCTCAGAATGTCTGGGCTGTAAAGACCCCAAGCACAACTCCCTTCCTTCACTTACAGATGAGGATACCAGAGTCCAGGGTGGATAAAGACTTAGTCAAGGGTGCAGGATATTAGCCTACTCTAGCACTTGTACCCAGGGTTTGAGTCTAGGGATCCTGGCCCCTCATCCAATGCCTGGTCCAGTGGACTTGAGACTGGTTCTGACTCTGGCTGTGTCTGTACACTTAACCCTCTGTAATTTATAAATGACAAACTCTAGTTACTCAGGAGCCTGGGTGAGAACACAGGGGAGGTTCATTTACTCACGAATCCATTTTATTAACTTATATTGAGGGTCTGCCATGTGTTAGCCCTGGGCTGGGTGCTGTGGATGCAAGTGTGGACCAGGCACATCTGTGTTATCAGGGTGTTCCTGGTTAGTAACCCCGACAGGGTTAAAAGCTAAAAGCAATGCCAGGTGTGTGCTCTTGGTTGAGAATATTAATTTTCCATACATTTTATCAGTCATATAGAAATTTTGCAAATGACTGTGTAAGAGGCCCATAAACACCTACGTGCCCCTGAGTTCAAAGTTGCTTGTTTTCTTGCTTGACCTGGAAAGAAGAAGCAATGCTCTCTAGGAGATCTGGCATGTAGATAGGAGGCCCAGGCCTCAAACCCAGGAGCCCCACTTCAGCTATGAGGTCAGGTTACTAAAACAGGGTGGGGGAAGGGTTGCCAGATTTAGCAATGAAAAATACGCAAGGCCTGATTACATTTGAATTTCAGGTAAACAAAAATAAAATAATTTTGTAATATAAGTGTGTCCCAAATACTCCTTGAAACAGACATATCAATATTAAAAACAGTATCCACTATTATCTAAAATTTAAATTTGACTGGGCATTCTGTGTTTTATCTGGTAGCTCTACAGGGATGGGAGAGAAAACCACTTGGAAATTAGATACACCATGATTCGGATGAGAGATGGTGAGAGATGCTGGGCCTGGGAGCCAGGAGAGGCTGCTGGAGCCCAGTGAGTGTCTCCTCTGCTCCCAAGGGAGGCTGCCCCCACTCCCCCAGCCCAACGGCAACTTGAGCGGCCTCTGCAGCTGTGTTAACGAGAAGGCTCTTCCCCAAACAACAGATTAATTGATTTAAAACTTTTAATGCCAGATGCTTGGTGGAAGCATTTTAATAATCCTCGAGTCAGAATTAATCATGTCTCCTGATCTTTGAGGAGGGCAGTTATTAAATCCTGCAGAGGCAGGGGATGGGCCCAGGAGGGGGGGTTGCTGCTCCTCCTGGGTCCTCTCCTGCTGTGCTCTAACCCTGAGCTCTGAGGTCCCCCTGGTGGGATGGGGTGGGACCGGAAGCAGTGGCAGGCTGTGGTCTGGATCAGCCCCAGAGGGGCAGGAAGTCGGCCTGCTAGGCTCAAATGGGTAAGGAGTTCGCCTCCCAATGCAGGAGACACAGGAGATGGGGTTCTGATCCCTGGGTTGGGAAGATTCCCCTGGAGGAGGAAATGGCAACCCACTCCAGTATTCTTGCCTGGAGAATCCTATGGACAAAGGAGCCTGGCGGGCTACAGTCTATAGGGTCGCAAAAAGTCAGACACAACTGAATGACTGAGCACACACATACCAAGGCCAAGGTGGACACGTGCAGGGAGGCCTGCTCCAGAGGTTCCCCCACGACCTGGCCACTGTTAACTGCAGAGCCAGACACCCTTGCTCAGGCCTGGGACAGGGCTGTCTTTCTTGTTGAATCCCTCTCCCTCCCTCCCTTCTTACTTCCAAGGAATTTTAAAAGATACTACTTCTCTGAGTCTAGGGATGAAGAGAAGGAAATGAGGGGCTCCTCTATCCCACTTACTGCAAACTCTCTTCCTGCTTCTTGGCAACCTCTCCCCACACAAACTGCCCCTCCATGGGCTCTGATGCCCTTTCTCCTTTGCCTGTCTGCTGTCTCTGCCTATGGCTTGAAGCTGTCCCTCCTCCATCCAGAAGCCACTGAATTCTTCCTCTGTGTCTCCAGACTTCCGCCTTCCTCCCCTCTCTCCTGTCCATCCAGTTGCTGTTCTCTCTCCCTAGCTTGTGCACACTCAGTTGTGTCCGACTCCTTGCAACCTCATGGACCGTACCCCACCAGACTCCTCTGTCCATGGAATTTTCCAGGCAAGAATATTGGAGTGGGTTGCCATTTCCTACTCCAGAAGGTCTTGCCAACCCAGGGATAAAACCTGCGTCTCCTGCAGCGCCACCATTGGCAGGTGGATTCTTTACCACGGAGCCACCTGGGGAAGCCCCTTCTCTGCCCCTAATTTCTCTCAGTTCAGCCTCCTAAACTGACAGTACACTAAGCCCATCCCCAACACATGTTCCAGTCTTTATAACTCCCTGTTCAGTAGATTATTACTACCCTTTGTTTGCAGAGGGATAAACTGAGGTTGGTTATGTTAAGGGGCTTATCCACAGCCATACAGCTACATTAGCCTTGAGCCCCACCCCACCCAGAAGTTTCTTGGCCCCCATTTCCCTCCTGGTTTCAGAGTTCTTAACATCATAAAGTCAGAGGGACCTGATTTTGCATATCATGATATCAAATGCTTTGCCCATTCAAAGCTCCTAAAGGTTCAAAGCCATGTTGTACGCTTCTGTGCAGAGTGGTGGCATGTCAGCTCACCTGGAAAGACTTGTTCGATGACAACAGGAAGCTTTAGCCTGGGGGAAGATGTGTGGGCATGGGCTTCCCTGGTGGTTCAGTAGTAAACAATCTGCTTGCAATGCAGGAGATTTGGGTTCAGCCTCTGGGTCAGGAAGATCCCCTGGAGGAGGAAATGGCAACCCACTCCACTATTCTTGCCTGGAGAATCTCATGGACAGAGGAAACCGGCAGGCTACAGTCCATGGGGTCCCAAAAGAGTCGGATAGTACTTAGCGACTAAACAACAACAATAGCAGGATGTGTGGGCACCTGGGCTTCCACTAACTGAACCAAACAGCTCCACTTCTCTTGAGAGTTATACCGTGGATGGTAGCCTCACTCCGTCACTCCCCCCTTTCCTGAAACCCTCACATGGCCCTCTGCACTCTCATGTAGACCCTATGCCTGGAGCAGGCAGGGTCTTGCCAATGGTCTCCACCATGTACGAAGTCCAGTCCCAAACAACACAGCCTAGAGGGTGACACAGTCTGCCTCTATTAATGCTGAGCACCCTTGGGCTCCCTGGTCCCCTGCTGGCCCCGTCAAAGCTAAATCAATACTCCCTTTTTTCTCTGCAAGAACATCTCAGTAATCCTAATTGGTCACTATGGCAACCCCATCTGCAGCTCTTCGTGGCCTCAATGAAGAGACAGAAGGATGAGAGGGGGTGAGATGGAGGTTAAGCCTACTTATTGTATAATGCTCTGCCTTTGATATCACCTAGATCCACATGCTAAGTACCTGGAAAGAAACAAAATCCCGTGTAAATTAGAATGATACCATCCAATCCCCTGCTTATACCCTCACTAGTAGCGGCCGATAAGGCCATTGTCTGCAGCCGCTGGCCCCGACCTCCTCTGCCTGGCAGCAGATGGGGTTTCGGTAGAGGGTCACATTCATCAGAAAGGGTGGGTGGGGCGGTGAATCCTGCAGGGCAAATGGCCCTGCCGGCCACTGCCTGCAGCATCCCCACCCCACCCCCACCAGGAGGGGTCCGAGGGAAAAGGAGAGACAGGAAGACCACTGCCCAGAGCCGGGTCCCAAGTCTCTTCCTTGGCAGAATCTTGACCCTGCTACTCCATTTCCTCAGTGGATGGATCCTCCCCTGCTTGACTGGGGTACCTTCAAAACCCCAATCCTGCCTCAGGCTCTGGGGTGAGGTCTCCCCATCACTCACGCACGTGCACGCACACACATGCATACATGCACATGCCTACACACACATACACACTTCCCGCCTGCAAATGTATCTTCCCATCCAGCCACTCTCAGAAAAAGCCTCTGCTCTTTCCACTGCTCAAGGCTCCCTCCTCCCTCTCCCTTCAGTGTCACTGCCCCACACAGGCTGGGCTTTCCCTCTGTGACCCCATGATGTCACTCTTGCCAGGGTGGGGACTGGCTCTGCAGTTGCCCACATTCACCAGTGACCTCCATCGCCTCCCCCCCACCCCCCCCCCCCCCCCCAGCCCTCCGAATGGTCTTTTCCGAGCCCGACACCTTTCCCATCCCAGGTGGGTTTCAGCTTTCCCTCCTGACACACATTCGGCTGATTCTCCTCCTGCCCCATGGAACTTCCATCCCGTTTCCCACTTGCTTAAACAGAAGACTCCCGCGGTCATAGTCCACCCTGGCTGGGGCCAGAGCCAGATCAATCCTGCTATAAAGGATGGGATGCATTGCCGTCCAGCTTCTTTTCTTGGCCCAGCTGCCCCAGGTCCACTTGAGCAGACCTTTGTAATCCTATCCTGTGGACCCCAGAGAGATCTCTTTGCTGGGAGTTCCTCCACGTTTTTCTGTGGTCTGTTTTGGTCCTCTCCCCCTAGGAAATCCATGGCTGGACATCGGACTTTTCTTACCGTTAAACAGAAGGAGAGAAAGAAGTCCCGTCCATTCTGCCGTCCGTCTGCCCCCTTCATAACTTCTCCTCGCTCCGTACGTGCATCTGTGATCAACATCCGTGTCTGAATTCTGATCAGCGCCTATGGCTCTGCCTGCCTCCTGACAATTCCCTGTCAACCGAACATTGTCGGACAATTTAGGGGGCATTTTGCCACATCCCAGGCACAGTTAGAGACACAGAGAACCCCAGAAGTTGCCATTTCCCAATCCAAAGAGGACTAGAGCGCCCATATCTGTCCGTATCTAGTCTGGAGAAGCTAAGGCACTTCTCTCTGTATCTGGGAACAGAGAGAAAGAACGGCTGTGGTGTGTGGGGAGGAGACACGACTTTGGAATCAGATCTTGTTAGGGAACCTTGAACAAATAACTCACGGTCTCTGAGCCTAGAACGCATGGAGATCATAGTGCCTGGCTTGGAAGGTTACTGTGAGGAGTGAATGTGATACAGCCTGGAAGAAGGCTTTGTGGATGATGAAATACGGCACAAATGTCCGGAGATCTCATTATCATGGCAGTGACATGAGGCCATAGTTTTCCTGACCTTGGGTGGGTAATCTTCTGTGTCTCCCCTCACGGAGCCTGTTCTGGGACAGGAGGAATCACAAGTCCATGTCAGGCTGTGACCCCATGTCTTCTTGCCCTTCTTCCCCCAGGTTGCTTCAGGACAGATGATTGTTCCTAGAGAATATAGGGGGCTTCCCAGGAGGCGCTAGTGGTAAGGAATCTGCCTGCTAACGCAGGAGATGTGAGAGACACAGGTTCGATCCCTGAGCTGGGAGGATCCTCTGGAGAAGGGCATGGCAACCCACTCCAGCATGCTTGCCTGGAGAATCCCATGGACAGAGGAGCCTGGCAGGATACAGTCCATAGGGTCGCGAAGAGTCCGACACGACTGGTGCAACTTAGCACACAATCATGTGGGTGTAGGCACATTTCAGATATGTCCCTTGGGCCCCAGCACCTCCTGTGACGCAGATAAAGAAAGCACTGTTCTTATCCTCCTTATACCAATGAGAAAACTGAGGCAAGAGAGGTGATGTGACTTTCCCAAGGCCACGGAGCCAGCAAGTTGCCGATCTGAGACGTCTGATTCCCAGACGCAAAACCTGCACTCTCTTCCACTGCGCAGCTGGCTGCCTCCTGGAAGCTGCTCCCCATGGCCCGCTCATCTGCTATTCTGGCAGGGTAAACACTTGAAGGAGGCCCTTTGCTCAGAGGGCATGTTGAGTGGCATAGCAGGTCAGGGTTCATCTGCATTTTTGGCAACAGAAGGCTGCTGAGATAATAGGAGCCCCTTTGTGCTCTGTGGGCTGGATGGGAGCAAGCGGATGTCTGAAGGAGATTACAAGCAGTTATGGATATTGCTTGTCATGCTACCATCAGCAGACGCCTTTTTCAATTGACTAGTTGCTTGTATTTCCAGAATAGGGAATGCCAGATGTATTTACTGCACCAAAAGAGAGTGCTGAAGGCCCTTGGAAAGATACCCAGCTGTTGGGTGTCCATGGAGGCTAGGGTAGTTTAACCCCTCGTGGGCAGGTGATCAGAACTCTTGGAACACCAAGGACAAACAGACAAGACAGCCCACATCTAACAAATGAATGGAGACTTGAAAGTCCTGTCTAAGTTGCTTGTTTGGAATCCAAAATTTACTTTCCCGTGTAAACAGTGTTATTAGAACTAACATTTATTGAGTCTTGTATGCACTATATATGGGGTTTCCTGGTGACTCAGTGGTAAAGAATCCACTTGCCAGTGTAGGAGATGTGGGTTCAATCGCTGGGTCGGGAAGATTCCCTAGAGAAGGAAAAAGCAACCCACTCCAGTATTCTTGCCTGGAGAATACCATGAACAGAGGAGCTTGGTGGGGGCTACAGTCCATGGGGTTGCAAAGGAGTCAAAGATGACTTAGGGACTACAAAACCACAGCACTATATAGGGTCATGGCATTCTTTCTGCTTTCTCTTTTTTTTTCCCATTACATCTTTACCTCCTCACAGCCTTACAAGGCAGGAGCGGCAGACACTGGCTTGTTCACCACATCAGTAACCTCTTCTTCTTAGAGACACGGTGAGTCCTTCTTTGGTCTTCCTTGTAGTGGGGACAGCCTTGTGACAATGGAGGGCAGATGGAAATCATGTGTACCACCTCTCTGTCTAGGAGGTAAAAATACCTCCTGCCCAACCCTTTCTGTGACCTCTCCTCCTTCATCCATCTGCCAGATGCACAGATCCGGTGAAAGGCTCCCAAGCTCTGGAGAATTATGCAGTCCACTAAATGGAATGATTTGTGGTCCCTGAATGACTGCATGGAGCCAGACCCTACTATTGACCTGTGTTGGACTGTGACATGAGTGTGAAATAAAACTTTACTGTGTTAAGCCACTGAGATTTGGTGGGTTTTGTTACTGAAGTTCACCTACCCAAATGAAATCAGTATCAGACTCTATTAATAGCCTTCACTTTACAAATTAGAAAACAGAGGCTCAGAGAAGGAGCATGATATGCCCAAGGCCACATAGCAAGTGATCTGTAGAGCGAAGATTAGAACCCAGATATCTCAGACTCTAAGGAATCCACCTGCCAACATAGGAGATGCAAGAGACTCAGGTTTGATCTCTGGGTCGGGAAGATCCCTGGAGGAGGAAATGACAACCCACTCCAGTATTCTTGCCTGGGAAATCCCATGGACAGAGGAGCCTGGCGGGTTATAGTACATGGGGTTGCAAAGAGTCGGACATGGCTGAAGCAACTGAGCATGCACGCATGTATATGTCAGACTCCAAAGCCAGTAACTCTCCATGCTGCCTGCCACAGTAGGTGGCCAGGATCCTAGGCCGTCACAAAAATCGATTTAACCAATGAAATACCCAATGTACCTTCCAACTACTTTTAGCCATTTCAGATAGCAGTTTCTGTGGGACGATGATTCAGGTGCCAAACCTGACTCTGAGAACACGTCTCATCACCATAACCTCACCCCCATTAATTCTGGACCACACTTAGAGGTCTGCATAAAATAAGATCTTCTATAGATGTGGAGGCTTCTCAGTCAGTTGTTCCCTAAAGACTCTGAATTAGAGTAAAAAGCATGTGTCTCCATGGGAATGAGGGGCCCACACTCAGCCTTCGCCCGTGTATTCCATGTAACCCTCACTGGGGCATTTGTTGGTAAATGAGGAGTTTGCTTATGACCTAGGACAAGTAGGTCAGTACAGTATACCAGTACTTAACAGGTATATTCTGAACTGGTATATATATAGGTATATTCCTATATTGGTCCTAGAAGCATGGATCCTAGAACCATCTTTTTCTGAGCCTGAGATCCAAATGCATGGTCTAACCAGCTGAGGTACAATTATGGTGACAAGGGGAAGGAAGATTTTAAACTGTAAGTGACCTTGAAACCCTGAGAACGCTGATTGCTGTAGGCACAGGAAAGCTCATGCTTCTTTGCTGAATGGTGCTCAGCCAGAGGAAACAAACCATCTCTGCAGTGTAGCCTGGGTGTGCGGTGTGGCCCACCAAGGTACCAGTCCAAGGGAGGGCAGGAGGGAGGAGGAGAGGAGGCGCCACGCCTGCCCCGTGAAGGATGATAAACCAACTAGGGAGAGCAAGCTGAAACACAGGAGACAAACTCTAGGATCTCTTCCCCACCACAGCCAGGGAGAAAACTCTCCAGCCAGTGTTAATCTGCATGTGTTCACATGTGGAACACAGACCTCTGTCCCTTTCAGCCTTCTCTTCAAACCTCAGGTGAATCCAGCTGCGCATAGGTCAGTAGTATGGGATTACTGAGTATTTGGGAGGGAAGATGGAGACTTACTTCACATGCCCCACTGAAACTTTTAAAAATGTTTTCCTAGTTCTTCTTTCTCTTTACCCCAAATCTCCTCTCTTCCTTGCCCACCCTTGGGACCTATCCTTTCTTACTACCCATATACTTTCTCACCCCTGAATCCAGTTTACACTGGGAAAGATTGAAGGCAGAAGGAGAAGAGGGTGACAGAAGATAAGACAGTTAGATAGCATCACCGACTCAACGGACATGAACTTGAGCAAACTCCAGGAGATAGTGAAAGACAGGGAGGCCTGGTGAGCTGCAGTCCATGGGATCGCAAACAGTCAAACATGACTTAGCTACTGAACATTCACAAATCCACCTTAGTTTCTGAATCTCTCACTCCTGCTATGCTATGCAGAGAAATGGGACCCTTTCCCAGACCATGTCGTCAAACCTTTACCTTCAAAGATACCTCCCTTGTCCCAGCATTTGCATACTGTCCAGTCTTCAGCTAGTAGTTAACTAGTACTTTCTAGTTATCAGAATATATTCTAGGGGGGAGGTGGGCATGTTGCAAACAACCCACTCAAAACATTTCTGTACTAACGAGTTCCATTCCAAGAGCGGGTTTATAAATCTAATTTGTTCGTAAGTCCAACAAAGTTAGCCTAGGTACTCAAGCAACACAATTGACTATATAGTCCTGCACTGTAATAGGGTTTTTGTAGTACTTTTCACACAAATAACACATAAAAAAAACAAACACAAAAAATAAACAAAACATTTTTAATCTTACAGGACAACACCTTGAGAAGTACGGTAGTACAGTATACCAGCTGGCACACAGGACATCTTTGAAAGCTCACAACTTGAAGGCTTGTATGTAAGGGACTTACTGTATTCTGCTTGTGGAATTTCACCCTCCAGAATCTCATCCAGGGTTTTGCCTGGAAAGTGAGTTTTCTCTCCATGGTGCTAACCTCGAGGCTAAAAAAACAAACAAACAAAAATTCAAAAATAGTAATTCTTTTTTAACTCATCATTCAGCCAGAGAATTGGATGGTCTTGCTGTCTGCTCTGAGCCTCACTCCACTCATCTCTAAAATGGGATTATTCACAGCACTTACCACATGCAAAGCATTTAGCATCCTACCTGACACAACGAGATCCATAAATGGTAGTATTTATTATTGTTGTTATTACTATGTTATTATCCTATTGGCTCCTATATATGCACTGCCACTTCCCAGATATATTCTTTCCTCAAAAACCCAGCAAAATAGAATTTGGATAAGTGATTCCAAACTTTTCTCCCCACACTTTGCTTCAGAATGAACACAATTTTCCCAAGATTTGTTGCTTTCACAGTGAAAGAGAAGCAGAAGTTAATAAAACAACTAACTGGCTTCACTGGTTGAAATATGAGTGGAGCTAACTCCAGAATTTTTTCAGCTTTGATTTTGTCCCTTCATTGATTCATCTCCTGACTCTTCACATGGGAATAAAACCCACTCAAATGCTCCTTTTTTTCATTGCTGTTCTTGAAAGCATGTGTTCCCAAGATTCTCTGTGCTTGCCTCTCTCATAGTTCATCTCATGCTCTGCTGAGATTGCCTCTTTACAAAGACTATGTCTTTCACCTTTGTATCCTCAACAACTTGCAGAATGCCAGGTACATTATTTGGATCTGAATGAAAAAATTCATTAATAACCAAATAAACAAAAGAACAAAGGGAAGATGGTGGTTTGCAGTTGTTTGCCCCAATCTTTCACTTCTCCCTATATCCACACACCCTTTTTCTTGCATCTTTGCAATTCTTCCCACTGAAGGAGTGGAGTAAATAATAGTGGGCCAGTTCTAAGCCCAAGCTTTAAGAGGCCTTGCACCTCTAACATCATTATTAAAAAGCACACCCTGCAGAGCCCATGGTACCAGGAGGAAAATGAGAGATCTGCCAGAGCTGCCACAACCCAAAGCAGAGATGCCTCAGCCACTCATCCAGCTGAAGCTCAGAAGTGAAACCACATAGCTGAGCCCATTCTAAATGAGCCACGTCTCAGCTGACCTTCAGAAGCATAAGCAATAATGGTTACAGTTTTAAGCCACTGAGTCTGAGGAGTAATTTGTTACATAGCTTTGTTTAGGCAATAGCTAACAATACATAGAGAAAACACACAACAAATTTTAAAAAAAACAGAAGATCATAGCTGATGACATTCAGCAGCTCACCTTCTCCAAGCCTTAATTCTTCTTCTATGAAGTTTGGATAACAATTTCCAACCAAACTAGCTCACATGGTTAGTTGAAAATGATATAAGAGTAGGAGAGCACAGCAGTGAATTAACAGAACAGAGACAAAGGTGTATTATTACTAGGGGCCGGTTTTCATAATTCTCTTTAATATCCTGGTACAACCATAGTCTCTAACCCTGGGTGCTGTAAACCCAATGAAAATGAAACACCAGATGGCTAACGATGAGCATCTGGGTCCACAAAAATATTGGTAAAATTAATTCTCTTCCAAGAGGCAACTTGAGACTGCCTCTTTCAAGTTCAACTGGAAATTCAACTGAATTTCTAGATTGCTGCATTGGGAGGCTCCCATTCCACCCTACCAAGTGCTTAATGCATTTTATGATACCCCAACCAGCCCTTCCCGGCCTCCACTTAGATGCTTCAGTCAAAGGGAACTCAGCTGCAAACCACCTATTTCAACTTTGGACAGCTATGGTTACAAGAAATCTTTTCCTTATCTTCCCTAACTGCTGCTGCTGCTGGTGCTGCTGCTAGGTCACTTCAGTCGTGGCCGACTCTGTGCGACCCCATAGACAGCAGCCCACCAGGCTCCCCCGTCCCTGGGATTCTCCAGGCAAGAACACTGGAGTGGGTTGCCATTTCCTTCTCCAATGCATGAAAGTGAAGTGAAAGTGAAGTTGCTCAGTTGCGTCCGACGCCATGGACTGCAGCCTACCAGGCTCCTCCTTCCATGGGATTCTCCAGGCAAGAGTACTGGAGTGGGGTGTCATTGCCTTCTCCGTCCGTAACCCCTAGACTAGGTCAATTTCCCTAGCTTCTCATAACACTCTATTCCTTCAGAGCATATAGTAAAGATTAGAATTTGAAAGTTACTTGTATAATAATTTCTTCAGTGCCCATCTCCCACATGGCACAGTAAACGTCTCTGCAGGGCAGAGATTGCATCTTCTTTGTTCACTGCTGTATCTTCAGTATCTAGCATGATAACAGTAAATTAATAAGCATTCAATAAACATTTAGTGACTAGATATACAAACAAGTTGTTTTTAATCTTAAGGAGATCCAACCAGTCCATGCTAAAGGAGATCAGTTCTGGGTGTTCTTTGGAAGGAATGATGCTAAAGCTGAAACTCCAGTACTTTGGCCACCTCATGTGAAGAGTTGACTCATTGGAAAAGACTCTGATGCTGGGAAGGACTGGGGTCAGGAGGAGAAGGGGACGACTGAGGATGAGATGGCTGGATGGCATCACTGACTCGATGGGCGTGAGTGTGAGTGAACTCCAGGAGTTGGTGATGGACAGGGAGGCCTGGCGTGCTGCAATTCATGGGGTCGCAAAGAGTTGGACACGACTGAGCGACTGAACTGAATTGAATAATCTTATATGCATGCATGCATGCTTGCATGCTCAGTTGCTTCAGCTGTGTCTGACTCTTAGTCCACAGGCTTCTCCAGGCAAGAATACTGGAGTGGGTTGCTATGCCCTCCTCCAGGGAATCTTTCTGACCCAGGGATCGAACCCATGTCTCCTGGGCTTCTGCATTGCAAGCAGATTCTTTGCTGCAGAGCCATGGGGGAAGGCAATAATCTTATACAGAACTTACTAATAAGGATTAAGTCAACAATGAAGGAATGAATGAACAGAAGACGGTGTCTTCCTAAACTTCCTCCTCACCAATTAGTGTGAACTCTGTCTTTCAAGGGTCTACACAGCAAGTTTCTTTCCTGTGTCATCCCTTCACATTTCATGGTAGTAGAGCTGAATCCTGGGAGATTTCTGATTAGAGGAGATAAAGGATTAAACGTGAAGGATTTACCATTTATATAACAAATATTTATAATTCATAACAAATATCAGATGCCAAACATACTTATGGGTATCAGAGATACAGCAGTAAGAATAATAGACCAAAAAAATTCTTCCTTTATAATTTTATGTCCTAATGGGAGGATAGAGATAACAAACAAATAAGAAAGTAAATCATATAGCCTACCAGATGGTGTTAACTGCAATGGTGAAAAATAAAGCAGAGGAGGAAAATAAGGAACCCAAGGGAAAATTGCTGTTTTAAGTGAGATGGTCAGGGAAGGTCCTTTGGAGAAGCTATTTGCACAATAGATCCAAAGATGGTGAGGGAGTGAGCCATGCAGTGAGATGGCTCTGGGCAGAAAAGAACAGCCGATGGGAAAGGTCCTGAGTGGGGAGTCTGCCTGGCACGATATGAAAAGAGTATGGAGGCCAGCATAACAAGGGAGAGAACAGCATGAGACGAAGTCTCGAGGGTTGTGAGGAGCCTTGTAGCCGTTGTAAGGACCTTGGTCCTCACGCTGAAGAAAATAAAAAGCAACTGAGTGATTTTGAGCAGAGCATTCCAACACGGACTCAATGCAGCTGGCTGGTCTAGTGTGCACACAAACAAGGGTAGATGCAGGTCACTTAGAAGGATCTGACAGTAATCCAGTCAGATGGTGACAGTCTGGCCCAGCGTGGGGTTTTTCCCAGCACCGCACATGTGCGTGCTGCGTGCTTAGCCACTCAGTCGTGTCTGACTCTTTGCAGCTCCATGGACTGTAGCCCACCAGGTTCCTCTGTCTATGAGATGTTCCTGGCAAGAAGACTGGAATGAGTTGCCACTTCCTTCTCCAGGGGGGCTTCCCAAATGACACAGTGGTAAAGAATCTACCTACCAATGCAGGAGATGCAGGCTCGATCCCTGGGTCAGGAAGATGTCCTGGAGGAGGAAATGGCAACCCACTCCAGTATTCTCGTCTGGAGAATCCCATGCACAGAGGAGCCTGGCAGGCTACAGTTCATAGGATTGCAAAGAGTTAGACATGACTGAGTGACTAAGAACACACAACCTTGCATTTAGATGATGCTGAATAAATCAATGAAAGGTTAGATAGATGGAGAAATAGAATATGCTCTGGTTTTGGAGTCAAAACAACTAGATTTGGGCTCAGAATTCCAGTTAAGTCTTGCCAATGTCATCTGAATAATTATCCCTAGAATCCTGTCTTCAGTCCAAGGATAAGAGTTAAAGTTATTACAGCATGTGTAAAAGTAGCCGGCCCAGCCAGATACAAGAAATCACATCTTAAATGATTCCATTTACCTGAAATATCCAGAACAGGCAAATCGATAGAAAGTAGATCAGTGGTTGAAAGGGGCAGGGAAAAGGGAGTCCTGGACAGAAAAAGGACAATAGGCCAAAACTAAGGAAATGTGAATAAAGTATAGACTTTAGTTAATAACAGGGTATCAATACTGGTTCATTAACTATAACAAGTGAACAGACTAATGCAGAAGGTGAATAATAGGAGAAACTGGATATGGGGGTTATAGGAGTTCTCAGTGATGTCACTTTCACTTTTCACTTTCATGCATTGGAGAAGGAAATGGCAACCCACTCCAGTGTTCTTGCCTGGAGAATCCCAGGGACGGGGGAGCCTGGTGGGCTCCTGTCTATAGGGTTACACAGAGTCGGACACGACTGAAGCGACTTAGCAGCAGCAGCAGCAGCAGGAGCTCTCAGTATTATTTTCATAATTTTTTAATAAAATGGAAGTTATCTAAAATAGAAAGCTTAATTTTTTAAAACTGAGTGGCCATTCAGACCTGAGAAATGGAAGAAAGAGTCTCAGTGATTTACCTGCCAGGGAGCATGGGGTGTCCCATCCCATGTGCAGAAATGACCCTTCCCTAGAGGCTTGAGGGTTCAGGGAGGCAGCCTGCCTTGCCCATTCTTCCATAATCCATTCTTGGAGCTGCTCCCTTCCGTGTACACCCTGGGCAGCCACTGATTGCTTAAAATAATAATAATAAGATAAGAAAAGCTTGATGCAGAAAATATTTCTAAATGACTTTAACTAATGTCCTCTGGGCTTTGGGGTGGGTAATCAGGGCCCCTTCTGTGTACAGGCAAATGTGATTACAGCGGGGCCTATATTGGTGGGTCTCTGAGCTCCCAGGCCCCCAGGCCACTGCCTGCCCTAACCACATTAGCAGCACTAGAGCCATCCATCAGACTAATAGAGGGCCTGGGACTGGGCCTGGCCCTCCTGCAAGCAGCTAGGCTCTGCCATCAAGAGACATCTGGCTCCTACTTCTTCCTTATTGTTACCAGATCAAGGCTGTGGCTATGGGATGGACCTGTCTGTCTTTCCCCTTCCTCCTGCCCACTTTGGCCATGCCACTGCATCCTCAGAGCTGCTGGGAGGGGCCTGGGGAGGGGGCTTCTTGCTGCCTGTAGACAGACCAAATCTGGCCGGGGTGAGAGGCCACACTTCTAACCACCATCTGCCTCCCACCCCCAGTTCAGCAGGCGACCCCCTCTTCCGCCCCTGCCATCAAGTCTCCCAGTCTCCCTGGCCCAAGCCTGTCAAAAATAGAACTCGTTGGCAGCAGGAGCAGAAGAGTGGAAGGGGCAGGGGGTCTTGTTTACCTAACACCGTGCTAGTTGCTACAAAGGTCAAGGCCCATCTGCCAGGCAGCGGGTGCCAGGAAACCAGCTGCCTTCATGGCACGGGCACTAAGCATTAGTGAGGGGCAGGTGGACAGACCGAGTAACACACACACGCACACACACACACACACTTCAGGCCTGGAACTGACTCGGTAAGCCATGGGTAATGCATTTGCTGTATGAATCGTGGCAAATGTTGAGACCTGCGTTGGCTTATTGGCTTCTTCCTGTCATTTAAAATGCCCACATGCCACCATCCCCGCTTCTTGGGCAAGCTCAGGGAACCCGTTTTAATATGAGGCTAAATTCAAGGTAATTAAGAAGCCTAATCAGCTTTTGTTTTGGGGGGAAGATAATCAACAACACTCTGACTCATTTTAAATCTGAACAGAAATAATTTGGGAGCACTTTGGCTTTGGGGATAAATGTCGGTCAACTGAGAGTTGCCTTTTCAGGAGCCCATACACCCTGACTCCCAGTTCTGCCCTTCTTCCCCACTGTGCTGCCTCAGTCCCTGTGGGAAGTCTGCTGAGACAGCTGATGCTGGGCAAGAAGGGAGCCTCGGCCCCCGGGAGCATGCAGAGGGCAGGCAAGGGTGGTGTGAACCAAGAGGTGTGGGCTGCTTCCAGCCTCAGAGTCTCCAACAGAGGAAAGGGTGGGATACCCCAGCCTGACCCTAAGAGAAAGAACTGGCTTTGAGGAACTTAAGGATGAATCACCGGCGCATGTCCCCTGCCAGCCCCCACTTCCCAGGACCTCAGCTGTGGGCTCAGGGAGCCAGGAATTTGAGTGATGTCCCAGCAGGATCGCCCATTTTGGGGGTGTTTTATCTACACATAGGAAGGCTGAAGAGCCTATTGTTGTTTAGTCAGTGAGTTTTATCTGACTCTTTTATGACCCTGTGGACTGTAGCCCGCCACGCCCCTCTGTCCATGGGATTCTCCAGGCAAGAATGCTGGAGTGGGTTGCCATACCCTTCTCTGGGGGATCTTCCCAACCCAGGGATCGAACTTGAGTCTCCTGCATCTCCTGCATTGGCAGGCAGATATTTTACTACTGAGCTACCTGGGAAGCCCTAAGTGCGCATAGTCCAGGCAATCAGGCCTTGTGTTGACAGCAAGGGTGGTTGCTCACTGCCCTGAAGGAAGTACTTGAAGGTGGACAAAGGCTTACCAGCGTGGACACACGTGGGTGCATGTTAGGAGCTGCCGAGACCCACTCACATCCAGAAACATTAGCACTTCGGGCAGCGGGGGAGCTAGGGGCTCTGGGAAGGCTTGTGCCAGCTGTGTGACCCTAACAAGCCTCTTTCCTTCTCTGAATGTGCTTCTAATCTGTAAACTGTCAGACTTTTCCCCTGAGTGTCAACCTTCACGGTGCAGCAGAATCACTTGGAAAGCATTTTAAAAATATATGTGCCCAAGTAAGCCCAGAGATCTGGGGTTCATTGGTGGTAGAAGGGTCACCAGTAGTTTTTAAATCTCACCAGATGACTCTAAAGTTTAGCCAGGCCTGAGAAATGCCACTTAGCTTGTATTGGCCCAACTGGAGGACTTATTAAAACAGAGATTTCTGTGCTCCCCTGGTGGTCTAGTGGTTAAGAACTGCCTGCCAAAGCTAGGGACACAGGCTCTATCCCTGGTCCAGGAAGACCCCACATGCCATGGGACAACTAAGCCTGTGAACTGCTACTGTACTAAACCCCCTACACCAAAGCCTGAGCTCCACAGCAAGAGACGCCACCGCAGTAAGAAGCCCGTGCACCACAATGAAGACAAACCTTGCTCGTTGCAACTGGAGACAGCCCGCACAAAGCAACGAAGACCCAGAACCCAATAAATAATAAATAAATAAATATTTAAAATAAAATAAAACACAGATTCCTGGGCTCTGCCCAGAGAACTTACATTTCTAACAGGTTCCCAGATGATGCTGAGGATGCTGGCCCAGGGACCACACTTTGAGAACTACTGTCCTGGACCAGTGCCACTCAAAGCGTCATTCTCCAGAGTGGCAGCAACATTATTCTCTGTGAGTTTATCAGGGATGCAAATTCAGATGCCCTATTACAAATTTTAAGATAATATGTCCTTCTAGGATGAAGAAGGGCTTCCCTCATAGCTCAGTTGGTAAAGAATCTGCCTGCAATGCAGGAGACCCCTGTTCGATTCCTGGGTCAGGAAGATCCACTGGAGAAGGGATAGGCTGCCCACTCCAGTATTCTTGGGCTCCCCTTGTGGCTCAGCTGGTAAAGAATCTGCCTGCATGAGAGACCTGGGTTCGATTCCTGGGTTGGAAAGATCCCCTGGAGTAGGGAAAGATTACCCATTCCAATATTTGTTAGAGAAGACTCCTGAGAGTCCCTTGGACTGCAAGGAGATCAAACCAGTCAATCCTACAGGAAATCAGTCCTGAATATTCATTGGAAGGACTGATGCTGAAGCTGAAGCTCCAATACTTTGGCCACCTGATGTGAAGAACTGACTCATTAGAAAAGACCCTGATGCTGGAAAGATTGAAAGCAGGAGGAGAAGGGGATGACAGAGGATGGCATGGTTGGATGGCATCACCAACTGGATGGACATGAGTTTGAGCAAGTTCTGGGAGTTGGTGATGGACAGGGAAGCCCGGCATGCTGCAGTCCATGGGGTTGCAAAGAGTCGGACACAACTGAGTGGCTGAACTGAACTGAACTGAGGGTGAAGAAAAGAATGGTGATGATGATGGTGCTGATAAAGGAGCTGCAGAGAGGTCAAGGAGCAGGGAGCCCAGGTGAGAGAAAGGAGAAGCTGACCTGAGCCAGCCCTGTGTTGATGTCAATGGAGTGACTATTGCCCTTCTCAGAGGTCTATTCTCTCCTCTTGCCTTTCCATACTATTGTGAAAAGCTTTCCTAAGAGCTTCCCCTTGCCCTCAGGTATTAAATTTGCATAAATCACTGCTCAGCCCATACCCCCATCATCCACCATTATATCCAAGTCCATCACCTAGCTTGCATTACAAATAAAATACACACACACACACACACACACATATATATAATTTGAATAACTGCCTGACCCCAGGGCAAGGCTTTAATTCACGTTTGATCCTGTCTGGTTGCTCTGTGCTGGAGCAGCAGATCCTCTCCATCAGCAAGGACTGAGTCACAGACTGAGCATGCTGTGACTGACCCCCTTCCTTGGCCCGCTGCCTGGTATCTAGCAACAGCCCTTCCTCAAACCCTGAGCTTCATAAGTGCTTTGAGATGCTAAGAAGAGAAGTAGGACAGGTTGGTTGGGAGAACCCTGGCCTGGGAGACAAGAACCCTCAGGTTGCCTTGGGCTTAACTCCAATCTACTATGACCTTGACTCAGCCTACTCTCCCCAGATCTCAACATCACTCTCAGCAAAGTAGAAAAAGGCATCCTTGCTGGGTTCCTTCTAATGGGCTTGCAAGCTCCTATACACCAGACTACCCTTTGTTTGAAGTCTTCCCCTCCAGTCACTGTTGGGTTTTCTATATTTAAACAATATAGAGCAGACATCACTTGGAATCCCCCCAAAGTCCCATTCCTGTATCTTCACTCAGTGGAATGAAGCTTGGCCATGTGACTGATCTTGACAACATAAACATCAAAGTAAAAATAAGACCTTCTTCCAAGTGTGGTTCCATTACTTACCACATCACTCCGTTCCCATTCTGGGAACTACCAGAAGAACCTGCTACATGTTACTTTAAATAGCCTCCTTGGTGGCAAATCTTCATCCTAGGAGGGTGGATTTGCTTGTTGGAAACAGCCCAAAGCTATACAGAGCCAAGAATGGTGAATAGAGTGAGAGATTAAGGCTGGGAAATATCATTTTAGTATGAAACAAGGTGTAACTGTAATTAAATCGATCCAGGGGTTGGTCTGAATGGCCTCTAATTTCTCTTCCAGCTCCAATACACTGTGATTTTCTTGTATAGATAGAAAATGGATTCTGAAGGCAAATGAAAACATTCCACAGGTGTCTTGAAGGAAGTACCTTCAAAGAAATCTGTATAAAATTACTCTTCCCAGGATGACTCCTTTAAGAGGCAATTCTCTGTTAGATGCATACTTTATTTCATGGCTTCAGAGGTCATTTAGTCTCACATTCTATCTCTGAAATCAGGATACAGAAGATGTTCAGGAGAGGGTCATAGTTTAAAGGGCGACATTTTTTCTTTCTTAGTGGCACATAAAGTAATTTCTATCAATGGCATCACGGATTCAGTGAAACACTGTAAATCCAAAACTATTCTGATTTTCAGTTACAGCTGCTTTAGAATCATACTTCTTATATCTTTCTCACTTCTCAGATAGTCTTGATTCTCAACTTTGGATGCACCAAAGACCAATTAAATAAAAATCTCTGGCTACAGAAGTTAGGCATTACTAGTTTTTAAAGCTCTCCAGTTATAAAGATCTATGACACCTTAAGGTAACTATAGCTCTCTTGTAGCTCCATAGGAATCCAGGCTTGCAGGGTAGCCAGGATCATGGCTGGTCAATCAGAGAAATGGAAGGTTTTAAGAATAAATAAGTATTGAGCTCCTGGGTTGAGCCATGTCTAAAGTCTTCCATTAAACTTTGCAGTTTAGTAAGCAATAGATCTTCTGAGTTGTTTAAGCTGGTTCAACTTCTATGTATGTCTTGCAACAGCCATAAAATGAGGGGTGTGTTAAATGCAGTTGATTGGGCTGAGAAAGGAAAGCCCTGGGCAATGAGAGGTCTACTATCCTGGGCCAGGAGGTTGGTAATCCTTGTTCTGAGGTTGCAAATAGCTGATTAAATGATGACTTTTTTTTTTTCTTAAGACTCTTACCATCTATTTGCCAAGTTTTCAGCACCCCAGAATTTGTTAGCAAAATTTCAAAATGTTATATTTATAGACTGAAAGCTGATTTTTGAAGCCTTCATAAAGGCTTACAACTAGCTCATCTGAAAATGGTTCTAGAAAAGAAAACATAGATTTGCTAAGAGAAGCCCTATTTAGCTTGTGGTCTGCAATATATATTCCTCAGGAGTCTGGCAATTAATAATTAGTCTTGCAGAGTTGCAAAAGCCACACTGTCTACTTTGAGCTCCATTTCCTACAGGTTGAGGCAGGAAGTAAGAAACTATTCAACAAAAGACAGATTAGGGCCCCAAAGAAACCTAATCCCCCAGGTGTCTCTCAAATACTCCTGCTAAGTATTTCCCCAAGGAAAGGATTTATCACTTCCCTGGCTAAAATGTAGCTGTAAGCCAGCCAACTTAGAGAGACGTTCTGACCCCAGTCAGAGGTTTCCAATTGCCCCAAAGTACTGAAAAGTAAAGCACTGATGCCAGGGCTGGTTGAGGGGATAGAAATTTACAGGGGCTGTTCTCAGAAATAATTTCTCTCATTTTAATAATCCATGGTCCAAAAACAACAGGACCTGTTAGGATTGAGCTTAGTTGCCTCTCTAAAAGACTGACTAGTGACTTCACCAAAACTTGTGTTTGCTTTTCTTATTATTCCCCTGAAATAAAAGATGCATCCCAGGCATAGAGCTAATACTTGACATATGATGAATAAATGAGTGAATGAATCAGCCCCAAGCACTAGCAACGGTATACAGCAAATAACACAATGCTTTCAAATTGTGGTGCTGGAGAAGAGTCTTGAGAGTCCCTTGCAAGGAGATCAAACCAGTCAATGCTAAAGGAAATCTACCCTGAATATCATTGGAAGGTCTGTTGCTGAAGCTGAAGCTCCAATACTTTGGCCACCTGATATGAAGAACTGACTCATTGGGGAAAACTCTGTTGCTTCGACAGATGGAAGGCAAAAGGAGAAGGAGGTGGCAGGGGATGAGATAGTTAGATAGCATCACCAACCCAATGGACACGAATTTAAGCAAACTCCAGGAGGTAGTGGAGAACAAGGGACTCGGGCATGTACAGTCCATGGGGTCACAAAGAGTCAGGCATGACTTAGCAATTGAACAGCAGCAACGTAACTCAAAACGAAGCAAAAGGACAGATGGTGGGAGCAGAGTTCCTCATTTTCGCATGTGAAAAAGGAACCCAGGATGAAAGATTTGGGACTTAATCCTATAGACCTGAGCTGGCCTCTTCTTCATCTCTTACAGGGATCTCCATTTTGCCAGGTAACAAACACCAGGGTCTTCCCTGGGGGTGTGGGTCAATGCTGAGGACCAGGACAGGGTCCTGTTTCCTAGGAATCTTTCATGTATTGGGTGACAGACAAGATGAACACATCCAAAGTCATTCTCTATGGGTGATAAAAGGAAATAGGGTATCAAATTCATATGAAAACCCAAAGGACTCAAAATAGCCAAACCAATCTTGCAAAAGAACAAAGAGGATTTATATTTATCAATTTCAAAACTTCATACATGACTACAATAATCAAGATGGTGTGGTACAGGCATAAAGGAAGACACATAGATTTTTGGAATAGAGCCGAGAGTCCAGGTATAAACCTCTACAGTTATGGTCAATCGACTTTGGCAAAGGTGCCAAGATAATTCAATGGGGGAAAGAACAATTTCTTCAACAAATGGTGTTTGACCAGTTGGATATCCAGGTGTAAAAGTACCCCTAACTCACATTGTAGCGCAAAAATTAAATCAAAACCCATCATGGATATATATGTAAGAACTAAGACTATAAAACTCTTAGAAGCAATCACAGGAGTAAATCTTTCTGACCTTGGGTTAGACAATGACTTCTTAGATATGACATCAAAAGCACAAATGATAAAATTAAAAAATTGGTTAGTTGGACTTCATCAAAATTAAAAACTCTTTCTTTTCAAAAGACACCAAAAGAAGTGATAAGACAAACCATAGATTGGGAGAATATTTGTAAATATATTTACAAATCGTGTATTTGACAAGGACTTGTATCCCTGTGTGGTAGACAGAATTATGACCAGCCCAAGATGCCCACATCTCAAACCCTAGAATCGTGTACGTGTTACCTCACGTGGCAACGGAAGCTTTGCAGACGTGATTAAGGTTAAGGATCTCAGATGGAGAGGTTATCCTGGATTATCCAGGTGGCCTCATTCTTAATCACATGATTCTTCAACATCAGAGACTATTTCTAGGTTGTGGTCAGAAAAACATACGATAATAGAAAAATGACAACAGAAACGACACATTGCTGGCTTTGAAGATCGAGGAAGGGGCCACAACCCAAGAAATGCAAACCTCTAGAAGCCAGAAAAAAACAAGAAATAGGTCATCCTCTAGAGCCTGCCAACACATTGATTTTAGCCCAATGAAACCAGTGTCAAACTTCTGACCTTCAGAACTATTAAATGATAAATTTCTGTTGTTTTAAGCCACTGAATCTGTGGAAATTTTTACAGCAACAATATAAAACTAACACATCAGAATACACAAAATTACAGAATACACAAAAAATTACTCCAACTCCATACTAAGACTAAGAATCCAATATAAAAATGGGCAAAAGATATAAATAGACATTTCACTAAAGATGCATGAATGATCAGTAAGGACAAGGAAGAATGCGCAACATCCCTAGCAATTAGGGAAATGCAAATCAATACAGTCATCCCTCTGTATTCATGGGGGGTTGGTTCCAGAACGCCTGTGGATACCAAAATCCAAGGATGCTCAAGTCCTTATATAAAAGGCCATGGTACAATCATCAGTCTGTACCCACAGATACAGGACCAGCAGATACAGAGGGCCAGCTGTACCATAATGAGATACTGCTGTACACCCACTAGGATGGCTATAATTAGAAAGACATACAGTAACAAGTCTTGGTGAGGATATAAAGAAACTAGAAAGCTGGTGGGAATGTAAGAGAGTGAAATGGCTTGGCATTTTCTTCAAATGTTTATTATAGATTATATGGTAAATATAAATATACAGCATACAAATATGTGGACCAGTAATCCCACTCCTCAGTATCAACCCATGAGAAACGAAGCCATATGCATGTGAATATTGCATGTGAACATTTATGACAGCTTATTGGTGTTTTTATTGAAGTGTAGTTGATTTACAATGTTGAGTTAGTTTCAGGTATACAGCAAGGTGATGCAGATATATAGATATAGATATAGACAGTCTTTTCCAAATTCTTTTCCATTCTAGGTTGTTATAAGTTATTGAATATAGCTCCCTGCGCTGTATAGTAAGTCCTTGTTTTTCTTCATCGATTTTATATATGGTAATATATGTCTTTACTCAAGCTCTTTATTTATCCTCCCCTTCTCCTTTAGTAACACTAAGTTTGCTTTCTATGTCTGTGAATCTGTTTCTGTTTCATAAATAAGTTCATTTGGATAACTTTTTTAGATTCCATATATAAGAGATATCATATGATATTTCTCTTTCTCCATCTGACTTCACTTAGTATGAAAATCTCTAAATTCATCCATGTTGCTGCAAATTTCATTCTTTTTTATGGATGAGTAATATCCCACTAGGAGAAGGAAATGGCAACCCACTCCAGTGTTCTTGCCTGGGGAATCCCGGGGACAGGGGAGCCTGGTGGGCTGCAGTCTATGGGGTCGCACAGAGTCGGACACGACTGAAGTGACTTAGCAGCAGCAGCAGCAGCAATATCCCGCTATGTATATATATCACACTTTCTTTATCCATTCATCTGTTGATGAACACTTCGGTTGCTTCTGTGTTTTTGACTGTCGTAAATAGTGCTGTTATGAACACTGGCGCACATATATCTCTTCAAATTAGAGTTTTCATCTTTTTTCCAGATATGTGCCCAGGAATGAGATTGCTGAATCATATGGTAACTCTATTTTTAGTTTTTTAGGGACCCTCCATACTGTTCTTCATAGCAGCGTCACCGATTTACATTCCCACCAACAGTGTAGGAGGGTTCCCTTTTCTCTACACCCTTCCATTTTGGGGTAATTAAACTGTTGTAAAATTAGATTGTGAAGACAGTAGCACAATTCTGTAAATAGACTAAAAATCACTGCATTGTACACTCAAAAAAGTGGAGTTTATGGCATGTAAATTATGTCTCAATAAAGCTAAGGAAGAGAAGAAGGAAGTGAGTTCTGCACTGTGGAGCTGCCAAACCCCGCCTTGTGAGCGCTTCCTGGAGGCGGCAGGTGGCGGTGCACTGAGAATTCACATCCATGGAGAATTACCTGGGTTCCTCATTGTACTGATTAAATATAGAGCTTGATTTCACCTCAGGAGCCTACAGCATTGGGCAGGTTGGCCAGAACTTTCCAGTGAGAGAAAGGTATCTTTTGAGGGAGCACTCTCTGAGAGAGGAAAGATTGGGGAGTGAATTTGGCCAGAGGGAAGGTTGGCTACCGTACCCATGATTTCCAACCAGAAAATAAGTCATAGGCAAACATATTTAGAAGACATGAGACTAATTTTACAAAACCAGGCTGACAAGAGCCATATTAACCTCGGTCTGCAGCCTGTCCCCTAAGGGCACAGGGAAGAGAGGCCAGGAGTGGGCTCCAGGGAAAGGACGTTGAGTTGCAGTCCACGCAATGAATGGCACCAACCGAACAGGCAGGAGACTTTTGCAGGAATCAGCCTGCTGTAAAAGCAGGACCTGGGCTGCTGCGTTCTGAGTACATGAAGCCCATCCTCATCCATCTATCTTCACACCTGAGAGAGAGAAGCTGCAATAACAAGCATCTTGATATATATGCGTCTACAATCTGGTTATGAGGTTATCAAGCAAGAAAGACGCCCCCAGGGAATGCATATGCTTTTTTCATGGAGGAATCGGAGAGTAAATAGCTGAAATTTATCTTGAGGGAGATAATAGAAGCACTTTTTTAAATTGTAGAAAAAACAATATTTTTCCCCAGAGCATTCAAGCCCTTCCAGGTTTTGATCATGTTTCTCATTAATGGGCCTCCACACCATATTCATCTTAGGTTCATGGGAAAAGAAAGGAAGTGGATCTGCTTTGGCCAGTGTTTTGAATCCAAGCCAAGTATGGGGAGAGGAGAGAAGAGAAGCCCAGCCACCCCAAACTAGGCCTCTGTTTTGCCCAACCTCAGAGAGACTAAGAAGGTGGCCCAAGAGCATACGCTGCCAGTGACCTCAGGGGCACTGTACATTTCTGGAAGAAGGCATGGCTTCTAAGTCTGTC
The DNA here is from genome assembly GCF_023091745.1 of Budorcas taxicolor. Classification (NCBI taxonomy): domain Eukaryota; kingdom Metazoa; phylum Chordata; class Mammalia; order Artiodactyla; family Bovidae; genus Budorcas; species Budorcas taxicolor. The sequence continues at coordinate 26,489,845 of NC_068924.1, forward strand.
TGTCTGCTGGGATCTCTATATGCCATCACTGCCTTGGTGAGGGACATTGGTCTCTTTGCCTGCATAAATGTAAATACTAAATGTATTTACTTTACTGACCTATTTGTGTAAGAACTATCTTTGCTGGCTGAAACAGTCAATGAGATCATGAATATGGAAGCTTTTATGAACCAAGAAGAACTGGTGGTGGGGGCAGCCGGGGGTGGTGGTTACAAAGGAGGTGGTAGGGATAAGCATTTTCTTGAATACATTCAGGCATCAAGCTCTTTCCTTTTATTTTATAAATACTTATTTTTTTAAAAGCTCGCAAGGTAGACATTTCCACTTACACAGGGAGAAACGGAGGCTTAAAAATTACACGCGGCATGTCTGACCCAGTCTATAACTGGCAGTGTGAGATCTGAACCCCAAGTCTGTAGGGCTCCAAATCCACAGCTGGTCCTGAAGATTGGCCACGGATGTTATCAGACTAAAAGTACCCTTGGGACCATGACCGGCACTGGACTCCTTCCTGTTTGGAGTTTCAAGCAAACCACAGTCCTGCCTGGGTTGCAAAAAGATCCTCCGAGTCACTAGCACAGCAGTCCTGGTATCTCTGACTTGTCGTTTAGAACTCCTCTTTGATCTCTTCTTCCTCTGCTTAGCGAGCAAGTCCCTAACTCAAAGCACTCAGATGGTCCCCTCCCCAGGAGAGGTAGGAACAGGGTGAGGGGGTGGGGGTGGTTCCTGTCCCTGGCTTAGCCATCATCTTTTTTCAGGGGTGGTAGATGCTTGTCCAGGCTCAGCACTCAACCTCTCTGAGTCTTGATCTCCAAACTGAAAGGTTGGACCAGGTTGATGCTTTTCAAACTTAGGTCACCGCAACTCTCAGTAAGAAATATATATTCTCTGACAACTCAGTTCAAGTGCAGGCATTTTTCTCTCCACAAAACAAAGCTAATCCATGCTGCACATGCATATGTATATGCACTCTACTGTTTTTCTGTTTTACTCTGTTTCTTTAATCCTGGTCACAGTCCATTAATTGGTTTGATTTCACTTCCCAAAGGGATCGAGACCCACAGTTTGGAAGATCCCATTCTAGACACTCTTTAATGGCCATTCCAGCTGTGACACTTGATGAATCTTTACCCAGCCTTCCCCTCCTTCAAAGGGGGTCCTTCTGAGCTGATGAGCTACTGTGGAGCCAGCCAGGGCTCTTTCCTTCCCCGTGCTTGGGAATGTTTCTCCTGCCAACCTGTTTCTTGTGAATGCCTCAAGGTAAAAAGACTCACTCAAGGTCACAGCACTAGCAGCTGGAGCAAGGACTTTTAACTTGCACAATCTGATTGCATGCCCCAGCCTTTCACACCAATATCTGCCTTCTGACAAGCACCCTGTGGTCTGGCAGCACCCAGGCCTTCCAGGAAGAAGTCCTCCACCCTCTGACTTACATGCCATCAGACTCCCTTTGGAAACCATGTGACTCAGTTTGAGACTTGAACCTATGGTCTTTTAACTGAGATCCCACACCTGGTTCAGGGCTTAATGAAGCTTGCGTTCTTGATGTCTTATCACAGAAATAATTCAGTGAGAGACAATGTGATAGGTAAGAAGTGGATTTATTTAGAGAGATGCACACTCCACAGAGTGTGAGCCATTTCAGAAGATGAGAGCAGCCCCAGGGTCCAGGGTTGTCAGCTTTTATTGTTGTTCAGTTGCTAAATTGTATCTGACTTTTTGCAACTCCATGGACTGTAGCATGCCAGGTTCCATGGGGTTTTCCCAGCAAGAATACTAGAGTTGGTTGCCATTTCCTTCTCCAGGGGACCTTCCTGGACCAGGCATCAAACCTGTGTCTCCTGCACATTGGCAGGTGGATTCTTTACCAATGAGCCACCAAGGAAACTCTTTTTATAGAAATGGGTAATTTCATAGGCTAATGAGTGGGAGGCATATTCCAGATATGTTGGGGAAGGGAGTGGGGATTTCCAGGAATTGGGCCACCACCCACATTTTGTCCTTTATGGTTGGCCTTGGAACTGTCATGGTGCCTGTGGGTGTGTTATGAAGAGCATATACTGAGGTTCAAGGTCTAGCAGAAGTTGACTCATCTGCCATCTTGGATCTCTTTGGTTCTAATTAGTTCCTGTTCTTGGGCTATGTAATCCTTTTAAAGGGTGTGCCCTGCCCCCTTCCCTCCTGTTTCACTTCTGAATCCAGCTCTTGACCTTCTAATCCTGCATCCTCAGCTTTTTGTTGCCTCTCAGCACACACTCTCCAGCCTGTCTCTGATATCTGTCGGGGTACACCTGGGTTGTGTGTGTGTGTGTTGAGGGATAAGGGACGGGTAAGTCAGTCCATTTTGATCCATCTTGTCCATGGGCATATTTCTGAATTAGTCCCATGGGACAAGACATTCTGCCTTATGCAGGTTTTAATTGGTCAAAAAATATGTGTTATTAAAGTTTTATCTTCTAGTTCCCACGTGGACCTTTGACTCCTCTCATCAAAGATCACCCCCATGCCATTTGTGATGTGGCCAGATTTTATTTTCTTAGAGTCCAAAATCAATGTGGACATTGATTACAGCCACAAAATTAAAGGATGCTTCCTCCTTGGAAGGAAAGCTATGACAAATCCAGACAGCATATTAAAAAGCAGAGACATCACTTTGCCAACAAAGGTCCATATAGTCAAAGCTATGGTTTTTCTAGTAGTCATGTACAGATGTAAGACTTGAACTATATAAAAGGCTGAGCACTGAAAAATTGATGCTTTCAAATTGTGGTGCTTGAGAAGACTCTTGAGAGCCCCTTGGACTGCAAAGACATCAAACCAGTCAATCCTGAAGGAAATCAACCCTGAATATGCACTGGAAGGACTGATGTTAAAGCTGAAGCTCCAATACTTTGGCCACCTGACATGAAGAGTCGACTCATTGGAAAAGACCCTGATACTGGGAAAGATTGAAGGCTAAAGAAGAAGGAAGCAGCAGAGGATGAGATGATTCAATAGCATCAGCAGCTCAATGGACATGAGCTTGACCAAACTCCAGGAGACAGTGAAGGATGCAGAAGCCTAACATGCTGGAGTCCATGGGGTTGCAAAGAGTCAAACATGACTTAGTGAATGAAAAACAACAAGCCAGAAGGCTCACAGAGGCAGAGCTATGGATGCTGGGAGAGGTGGAGAGATGCCATCCTGGCTGTGAATACACAGGAGGCCGTCATGGACAGTTCAGTTCAGTTGCTCAGTCCTGTCCAAATCCTTGCAACCCCATGAATCGCAGCACTCTAGGCCTCCCTGTCCATTACCAACTCCCAGAGTTCACTCAGACTCATGTCCATCCAGTCAGTGATGCCATGCAGCCATCTCATCCTCTGTCGTCCCCTTCTCCTCCTGCCCCCAATCCCTCCCAGCATCAGAGTCTTTTCCAATGAGTCAGCTCTTCGCATGAGGTGGCCAAAGTACTGGAGTTTCAGCTTTAGCATCATTCTTTCCAAAGAAATCCCAGGGCTGATCTCCTTATCTCCTTGCAGTCCAAGGGACTCTCAAGAGTCTTCTCCAACACCACACTTCAAAAGCGTCAATTCTTCGGCACTCAGCCGTCTTCACAGTCCAACTCTCACATCCATACATGACCACAGGAAAAACCATAGCCTTGATAAGACGGACCTTAGTCGGCAAAGTAATGTTTCTGCTTTTGAATATACTGTCTAGGTTGGTCATAACTTTTCTTCCGAGGAGTAAGCGTCTTTTAATTTCATGGCTGCAATCACCATCTGCAGTGATCTTGGAGCCCCCAAAAATAAACTCTGACACTGTTTCCACTGTTTCCCCATCTATTTCCCATGAAGTGATGGGACCAGATGCCATGATCTTCGTTTTCTGAATGTTGAGCTTTAAGGCAACTTTTTCACTCTCCTCTTTCACTTTCGTCAAGAGACTTTTTAGTTCTTCTTCACTTTCTGCCATAAGGGTGGTGTCATCTGCATATCTGAGGTGATTGATATTTCTCCCAGCAATCTTGATTCCAGCTTGTGCTTCTTCCAGTCCAGCGTTTCTCATGATGTACTCTGCATAGAATTTAAATAAGCAGGGTGACAATATACAGCCTTGACATACTCCTTTTCCTATTTGGAACCAGTCTCTTGTTCCATGTCCAGTTCTAACTGTTGCTTCCTGACCTGCATATAGATTTCTCAAGAGGCAAGTCAGGTGCTCTGGTATTCCCATCACTTTCAGAATTTTCCACAGTTTATTCTGATCCACACAGTCAAAGGCTTTGGCATAGTCAATAAAGCAGAAATAGATGTTTTTCTGGAACTCTCTTGCTTTTTCCATGATCCAGCGGATGTTGGCAATTTGATCTCTGGTTCCTCTGCTTTTCTAAAACCAGCTTGAACATCAGGAAGTTCATAGTTCATGTATTGCTGAAGCCTGGCTTGAAGAATTTTGAGCATTACTTTACTAATGTGTGAGATGAATGCAATTGTGCAGTAGTTTGAGCATTCTTTGGCATTGCCTTCTTTGGGATTGGGATGAAAACTGACCTTTTCCAGTCCTGTGGCCACTGCTGAGTTTTCCAAATTTGCTGGCATATTGAGTGCAGCACTTTCACAGCATCATCTTTCAGGATTTGAAATGGCTCAACTGGAATTCCATCACCTCCACTAGCTTTGTTCGTAGTGATGCTTTCTAAGGCCCACTTGATGTCACATTCCAGGATGTCTGGCTCTAGGTGAGTGATCACACAATCGTGATTATCTTGGTGATGAAGATCTTTTTTGTATAGTTCTTCTGTGTATTCTTGCCACCTCTTGTTAATATCTTCTGCTTCTCTTAGGTCCATACCATTTCTGTCCTTTATCAAGCCCATCTTTGCATGAAATGTTCCCTTGGTATCTCTAATTTTCTTGAAGAGATCTCTAGGCTTTCCCATTCTGTTCTTTTCCTCTATTTCATTGCATTGATTGCTGAAGAAGGCTTTCTTATCTCTTCTTGCTATTCTTTGGAGCTTTGCATTCAGATGCTTATATCTTTCCTTTTCTCCTTTGCTTTTCATTTCTCTTCTTTTCACAGCTATATGTAATGCCTCCTCAGACAGCCATTTTGCTTTTTTGCATTTCTTTCCCATTGGGATGGTCTTGATCCCTGTCTCCTGTACAATGTCACAAACCTCCATCCATAGTTCATCAGCCACTCTATCTATCAGATCTAGTCCCTTAAATCTCTCAGTTCCACTGTATAATCATAAGGGATTTAATTTAGGTCATACTTGAATGGTCTAGCGGTTTTCCCTACCTTCTTCAATTTGAGTCTGAATTTGGAAATAAGGAGTTCATGATCTGAGCCACAGTCAGCTCCTGATCTTGTTTTTATTGACTGTATAGGGCTTCTCCATCTTTGGCTGCAAAGAATATAATCAATCTGATTTCGGTGTTGACCATCTGGTGATGTCCATGTGTAGAGTCTTCTCTTGTGTTGTTGGAAGAGGGTGTTAGCTATGACCAGTGCATTTTCTTGGCAAAACTCTATTAGTCTTTGCCCTGCTTCATTCCGCATTCCAAGGTCAAATTTGCCTGTTACCCCAGGTGTTTCTTGACTTCCTACTTTTGCATTCCAGTCCCCTATAATGAAAAGGACATCTTTTGTGGGTGTTAGTTCTAAAAGGTCTTGTAGATCTTCATAAAACCGTTCAACTTCAGCTTCTTCAGCGTTACTGATTGGGGCATAGACTTGGATAACTGTGATATTGAATGGTTCGCCTTGGAGACGAACAGAGATCATTCTGTCGTTTTTGAGATGGCATCTAAGTACTGCATTTCGGACCCTTTTGTTGACCATGATGGCTACTCCATTTCTTCTAAGGGATTCCTGCCCGCAGTAGTAGATATAATGGTCATCTGAGTTAAATTCACCCGTTCCAATCCATTTTAGTTTGCTGATTTCTAGAATGTCGAGGTTCACTCTTGCCCTCTCCTGTTTGACCACTTCCAATTTGCCTTGATTCATGGACCTGACATTCCAGGTTCCTAGGCAATATTGCTCTTTACAGCATCAGACCTTGCTTCTATCACCAGTCCCATCCACAGCTGGGTATTGTCTTTGCTTTGGCTCTATCCCTTCATTCTTTCTGGAGTTATTTCTCCACTGATCTCCAGTAGCATATTGGGCACCTACTGACCTGGGGAGTTCCTCTTTCAGTATCCTAACATTTTGCCTTTCCATACTGTTCATGGGGTTTTCAAGGCAAGAATACTGAAGTGGTTTGCCATTCCCTTCTCCAGTGGACCACATTCTGTCAGACCTCTCCACCATGCCCACCCGTCTTGGGTGGCCCCACAGGGCATGGCTTAGTTTCATTGAGTTAGAGAAGGCTGTGGTCCTAGTGTGATTAGATTGACTAGTTTTCTGTGAGTATGGTTTCAGTGTGTCTGCCCTCTTGCAACACCTACCATCTTACTTGGGTTTCTCTTACCTTGGGTGTGGGGTATCTCTTCACAGCTGCTCCAGCAAAGCGCAACTGCTGCTCCTTACCTTGGACAAGGGATATCTCCTCACCACCGCCCCTCTCAACCTTGAAGGTGGAATAGCTCCTCTAGGCCCTCCGGCGCCCACGCAGCCACTGCTCCTTGGGCGTGGGGCAGCTCCTCTCAGCCGCTGCCCCTGGCATTCAGCTGATGATGGAACAGTTTTATTGAGGACATTGCCACTCAAACCTTCACATGGCAGGGATTTCCCTGATGGTCCAGTGACTAAGACTTTGCACTCCCAATGCAGTGAGCCCAGGTTTGATCCCTAATCAGGGAACTAAATCCCAGATGCTGCATGTAAGAGTTCACAGAATGCAACTAAAGATCCCACAAGCCACAGTGAAGATCGAAGATCCCAAGTGTTGCAACCAAGACTTGGCACAGTCAAATAAATAAATAAATAAATAAAATACTTTTTTAAAAAGAACTTACATGGCAGACATGAGTCTCTCACCCCAGAAGGACATCTGTAAGCAAAGTTCTGGCTTGAGATTTTTAATGGCTATTAATTGCTGTGTATGAGAGCTTAGGTATCAAGGACAGATGGAGAATGATAGCTCGATGACAGTTGATGGCTGTTAAATAATAGATAGTAGCGGTTAGATGGTAGGTAACTATAGATAGTAGAGGATAAAAAGTAGCTGATAGATTAAAGCACATAGCAGATAATAGATAGTAGCCAATAGTAGATCACAGATAACAAATGGAAGATACTGGATAATGGTTTAAGATAATAGAAGCTGATAGTGGATAATAGTGGATGGTTGATAAGAGTAGCTAATAATGGATAATAGGAGCTGGGTGATAATAGTAGCTAATGGTGGCTAATAGTCAGTAAGTGATAATAGTTGCTAATAGAGGGCAGTGCTACTAGCAGATAATAGTGGCCGGCTGTAGATCACAGCTGATAGCTCACAGGTAGTGGCCTGCTCACTAAATACCGAGCAACGTGGAGTTCCATTTATTTTCCTAAAAGGCTTTAGGACTCTCTTGGACATTCTTGGGTAAGCCTGTTCTGATATCTCTGTAACTAAGATAGGGGTGGGGTGGTCGGAGATATTCATCCCAGTTAGTCACAAAAACTGGTTTCCAGTTTAAGTTCCTTCATTAGCCAGCTGCAGGATCTTGGACCCACCATGTAACCCCTATGATTTCGCATGTCTAAAGGAGGAGGCAATTCCTGTTCTTTGTCTATCCACTGCAGAGGGCAAAATGAGGGTAAATGGTAGCTGCAAGGACACATCATCATTTCATAGGAAGATGCAGAATCAAACGGTTGGCAGAGCTGGCAAAGGCCCAGCTACAAGAGGCCAACCACTGGGTCCTGGTTTGTGGGCAGAAAGATAACAATGTTTTCCATCCTCAAGTGAGCAGGTTCACAGCCAGGGCAGGGATGGCACATGATTGACAGGCTAACCCAACTGCAGGAGGGCCAGGGATGCCCTTCCCTGGCCTTTCACCAGTGCTCACATTCTGGACATTCTCCTAACACTGCCCAGTGGATTCTGTCGCTTGCTGACGGTGTCCTCCATTCTACTTCAAATAAAATCCAGACCCTTCATCAGGACCTACAAGGTCCTTTCTCTCTTTTTGACTGTGCTGGGTCTTCACTGCAGTGCTCAAGCTTCTCTTGTTGCAGAGCACAGGCTCTAAAGTGTGCAGGCTCAGTAATTGCAGCCCGTGGCTTAGCTACTCTGCGGCATGTGGGATCATAGCTCCCCAGTCAGGCAGCAAACCCACATCCCTTGCATTGGAAGGCAGATTCTTAACCACTGGACCAGCACGGGAGCCCCAGGACCTATCAGGTCCTTTTTGATCTGGTCCTTTCCTAGCCTTCTGACCTCGATCTAGCCTTCTCCCCTGTCACTCACACTAGCTCAAGGGCTTCTGCTTGTTCCTCAAACAAGTCAGACGCATTCCCATGGGGCCTTTGCACTTGGTGGTCCCTCCTCCTGGAAGGTTCTCCTCTCACATTGACATCCCAGGGACAGGGCAGCCTGGTGGGCCACCGTCTATGGGGTCGCACAGTCGGACACAACTGAAACGACTTAGCAGCAGCAGCAGCAGCAGCATGTGCTGTGTGACAAGCACTATGTACTAATCATTATTATTCCCATTTTGAGGGTATGAAAGAAGGTAAGGAATTTGTCCAAGATCTTACAACTAATTAATGACAAAACTGGGAACCGAACCGAGGTCTAGCTAACCCCTAAATTCATGCATTTTTCCGCTACATCATCATCTATTACTCATTTAACATGTATCTTGAGTGCCTGCTCTGGATTTGTCTTATCCGTCCTTATGACTCTTCTGAAATCTGCGGATGTCTCCCTTGTTTACCTGCTCCCATAAACCCCTAGGCCCCATGTCATTGCTTTGAAACTCTCCTCACTAACGTGCATTTTCCCCATTGCAAATAGTCTTATGCACTTAATTGTCCAGTGCATTCTGTCTTCCACAAAATTTCTTCCCCTTGCAGAGCTAATATGAGGATTAAATAGAATAACATGTGTGAAAGATGTATTGCACAGCACCTTCAGCATAATTTTCCCTCAATGGGATTCAAATGATCTCCAGCCTTCTCTAGATTGAGGCAGAGTATTGGTCCACACACAGATCAGAGAAGAATTAACCACAAAGCATATTCAGTTACTTCAGACTCTAATCCTCATTATCTCTGCTCCCATGAAAAGGACGAGCGCAAAATGCCTACCCTGTTTTATATATATTGTGTTTATATGTCTATACATATACTCATATCAATATATATCCATATATATAATTTCCAAATACATATTTTCATATGTATATACAGTGATATGCATTCAGTTGAGTTCAGTTCAGTCGCTCACTCATGTCTGACTCTTTGCGACCCCATGAATTGCAGCACGCCAGGACTCCCTGTCCATCACCAACTCCCGGAGTTCACTCAGACTCACATCCATCAAGTCAGTCATGCCATCCAGCCATCTCATCCTCTGTTGTCCCCTTCTCCTCCTGCCACCAATCCCTCCCAGCATCAGAGTCTTTTCCAATCAGTCAACTCTTCGCATGAGGTGGCCAGTACTGGAGTTTCAACTTTAGCATCATTCCTTCCAAAGAAATCCCAGGGCTGATCTCCTTCAGAATGGACTGGTGGAATCTCCTTGCACTCCAAGGGACTCTCAAGAGTCTTCTCCAACACCACACTTCAAAAGCATCAATTCTTCCACGCTCAGCCTTCTTCACAGTCCAACTCTCACATCCACACATGACCACAGGAAAAACCATAACCTTGACTAGACAGACCTTAGTCAGCAAAGTAATGTCTCTGCTTTTGAATATACTATCTAGGTTGGTCGTAACTTTTCTTCCAAGGAGTAAGCGTCTTTTAATTTCATGGCTGCAATCACCATCTGCAGTGATTTTGGAGCCCCCCAAAATAAACTCTGACACTGTTTTCACTGTTTCCCCATCTATTTCCCATGAAGTGATGGGACCAGATGTCATGATCTTCGTTTTCTGAATGTTGAGCTCTAGGCCAACTTTTTCACTCTCCTGTTTTACTTTCATCAAGAGGCTTTTTAGTTCCTCTTCGCTTTCTGCCATAAGGGTGATGTTATCTGCATATCTGAGGTTATTGATATTTCTCCTGGCAATCTTGATTCCAGCTTGTGCTTCTTCCAGCCCAGCGTTTCTCACGATGTACTCTGCATAGAAGTTAAATAAGCAGGGTGACAAAATACAGCCTTGACGTACTCCTTTTCCTATTTGGAACCAGTCTGTTGTCCCATGTCCAATTCTAACTGTTGCTTCCTGACCTGCATACAGATTTCTCCAGACGCAGGTCAGGTGGTCTGGTATTCCCATCTCTTTCAGAATTTTCCACACTTTGTTGTGATCCACACAGTCAAAGGCTTTGGCATAGTCAAGAAAGCAGAAATAGATGTTTTTCTGAAACTCTCTTGCTTTTTCGATGATACAGTGGATGTTGGCAATTTGATCTCTGGTTCCTCTGCTTTTCTAAAACCAGCTTGAACATCAGGAAGTTCACGGTTCACGTATTGCTGAAGCCTGGCTTGGAGAATTTTGAGCGTTACTTTACTAGCGTGTGAGATGAATGCAATTGTGCAGTAGTTTGAGCATTCTTTGGTATTGCCTTTCTTTGGAATTGGAATGAAAACTGACCCTTTCCAGTCCTATGGCCACTGCTGAGTTTTCCAAATTTGCTGGCATATTGAATGCAGCACTTTCACAGCATCATCTCTCAGGATTTGAAACAGCTCGACTGGGATTCCATCACCTCCACTAGCTTTGTTCATAGTGATGCTTTCTAAGGCCCACTTGACTTCACATTCCAGGATATCTGGCTCTAGATTAGTGATCACACCATCATGATTATCTGGGTCATGAAGATCTTTTTTGTACAGATCTTCTGTGTATTCTTGCCACCTCTTCTTAATATCTTCTGCTTCTCTTAGGTGCATACCATTTCTGTCCTTTATCAAGCCCATCTTTGCATGAAATGTTCCGTTGGTATCTCTAATTTTCTTGTAGAGATCTCTAGGCTTTCCCATTCTGTTCTTTTCCTCTATTTCTTTGTATTGATCACTGAAGAAGGCTTTCTTATCTCTTTTTGCTATTCTTTGGAACTCTGCATTCAGATGCTTATATCTTTCCTTTTCTCCTTTGCTTTTCACCTCTTTTCTTTTCACAGCCATTTGTAAGGCCTCCCCAGACAGCCATTTTGCTTTTTTGCATTTCTTTTCCATCAGGATGGTCTTGATCCCTGTCTCCTGTACAGTGTCACGAACCTCCATCCATAGTTCATCAGCCACTCTATCTATCAGATCTAGTCCCTTAAATCTATTTCTCACTTCCACTGTATAATCATAAGGGATTTGATTTAGGTCATACTTGAATGGTCTAGCGGTTTTCCCTACTTTCTTCAATTTGGGTCTGAATTTGGTAATAAGGAGTTCATGATCTGAGCCACAGTCAGCTCCTGGTCTTGTTTTTGTTGACTGTATAGAGCTTCTCCATCTTTGGCTGCAAAGAATATAATCAATCTGATTTCAGTGTTGACCATCTAGTGATGTCCATGTGTAGAGTCTTCTCTTGTGTTGTTGGAAGAGGGCGTTTGCTATGACCAGTGCATTTTCTTGGCAAAACTCTATTAGTCTTTGCCCTGCTTCATTCCGTATTCCATGGTCAAATTTGCCTGTTACCCCAGGTGTTTCTTGACTTCCTACTTTTGCATTCCAGTCCCCTATAATGAAAAGGACATCTTTTGTGGGTGTTAGTTCTAAAAGGTCTTGTAGGTCTTCATAAAACCGTTCAACTTCAGCTTCTTCAGCATCACTGATTGAGGCATAGACTTGGATAACTGTGATATTGAATAGTTTGCCTTGGAGACGAACAGAGATCATTCTGTCATTTTTGAGATTGCATCCAAGTACTGCATTTCGGACCCTTTTGTGACCATGATGGCTACTCCATTTCTTCTAAGGGATTCCTGCCCGCAGTAGTAGATATAATGGTCATCTGAGTTAAATTCACCCATTCCAGTCCATTTTAGTTCGCTGATTCCTAGAATGTCAACCTTCACTCTTGCCATCTCTTGTTTGACCAATTTGCCTTGATTCGTGGACCTGACATTCCAGGTTCCTAGGCAATATTGCTCTTTACAGCATTGGACCTTGCTTCTATCACCAGTCACATCCACAACGGGGTATTGTTTTTGCTTTGGCTTCATCCCTTCATTCTTTCTGGAGTTATTTCTCCACTGATCTCCAGTAGCGTATTGGGCACCTACTGACCTGGGGAGTTCTTCTTTCAGTATCCTATCATTTTGCATTTTCACACTGTTCATGGGGTTTTCAAGGCAAGAATACTGAAGTGGTTTGCCATTCCCTTCTCCAGTGGACCACATTCTGTCAGACCTCTCCACCATGCCCACCCGTCTTGGGTGGCCCCACAGGGCATGGCTTAGTTTCATTGAGTTAGAGAAGGCTGTGGTCCTAGTGTGATTAGATTGACTAGTTTTCTTTGAGTATGGTTTGAGTGTGTCTGCCCTCTGACGCCCTCTTGCAACACCTACCATCTTACTTGGGTTTCTCTTACCTTGGGTGTGGGGTATCTCTTCACAGCTGCTCCAGCAAAGCACAGCCGCTGGCTCCTTACCTTGGAGGAGGGGTATCTCCTTACTGCCGCCTTTCCTGACCTTCAACATGGGATAGCTCCTCTAGGCCCTCCTACGCCGGTGCAGCCACCGCTCCTCGGGTTGCTCCTCCCCGCCGCTGCCCTTCGCCTTGAGCTCGAGGTGGCTTCTTCTGACCTCGGACGCGGGGTAGCTCCTCTCGGCCGCCGCCCCTGACCTCTCAGCCGTTCCTGCGCTGTCGCAGCCTGGCACTCTCGGCCGCTGCCCCTGACCTCGGACGTGGGGTAAACTCCTCTCGGCCGCGCTTAGTGTGCCGGGTCGCAGCCGCCCGTGCTTAGTGCACCAGTTCAGTTATCAGTTATCAGTTCAGTCACTCAGTCGTGTCCAATTCTTTGCGACCCTGTGAATCGCAGCACGCCAGGCCTCCCTGTCCATCACCAACTCCTGGAGTTCACTCAGATTCACGTCCATCGAGTCAGTGATGCCATCCAGCCATCTCATCCTCTGTCGTCCCCTTCTCCTCCTGCCCCCAATCCCTCCCAGCATCAGAGTCTTTTCCAATGAGTCAGCTCTTCGCATGAGGTGGCCAAAGTACTGGAGTTTCAACTTTAGCATCATTCCTTCCAAAGAAATCCCAGGGCTGATCTCCTTCAGAATGGACTGGTGGAATCTCCTTGCACTCCAAGGGACTCTCAAGAGTCTTCTCCAACACCACACTTCAAAAGCATCAATTCTTCCACGCTCAGCTTTCTTCACAGTCCAACTCTCACATCCATACATGACCACTGGAAAAACCATAGCCTTAACTAGACGGACCTTTGTTGGCAAAGTAATGTCTCTGCTTTTCAATATTCTATCTAGGTTGGTCATAACTTTCTTCCAAGGAGTAAGCGTCTTTTAATTTCATGGCTTCAGTCACCATCTGCAGTGATTTTGGAGCCCCCCAAAATAAAGTCTGACACTGTTTCCACGGAGAAGGCAATGGCACCCCATTCCAGTACTCTTGCCTGGAAAATCCCATGGACAGAGGAGCCTGGTAGACGGCAGTGCATGGGGTCGCTAAGAGTCGGACATGACTGAGCAACTTCACTTTCACTTTTCACTTTCATACAATGGAGAAGGAAATGGCAACCCACTCCAGTGTTCTTGCCTGGAGAATCCCAGGGACAGCAGAGCCTGGTGGGCTTCCATCTATGGGGTTGCACAGAGTCAGACACGACTGAAGCAGCAGCAGCAACTGTTTCCACTGTTTCCCATCCATTTCCCATGAAGTGATGGGACCAGATGCCATGATCTTAGTATATAGTACATATTAAATATTAGCAGCCATTTGGTGTCAACTATGTGCTGTGTGGGAGGAGGCAATGACACCCTACTCCAGTACTGTTGCCTGGAAAATCCCATGGATGGAGGAGCTTGGTAGGCTGCAGTCCATGAGGTCGCTAAGAGTCGGATATGACTGAGCAACTTCACTTTCACTTTTCACTTTCATGCATTGGAGAAGGAAATGGCAACCCACTCCAGTGTTCTCGCCTGGAGAATCCCAGGGACGGGGGGAGCCTGGTGGGCTGCCGTCTGTGGGGTCACACAGAGTCGGACACAACTGAAACAACTTAGCAGCAGCAGCATGTGCTGTGTGACAAGCACTATGTGCTAATCATTATTATTCCCATTTTGAGAGTCTGAAAGAAGGTAAGGAATTTGTCCAAGATCTTACAACTAATTAATGACAAAACTGGGAACTGAACCTAGGTCTAGCTAACCCCTAAACTCATGCATTTTTCCACTACATCATCATCTATTACTCATTTAACATGTATCTTGAGTGCCTGCTCTGGATTTGTCATAAGTAGAATATAAAAGGGTTGTTCATCCAGGTGTTTCCCTAAGAAAGCTCCTGATCTGCTTTCAAGGCAAGACAGACTCTGGGAACCATGAGGCCCCATAAGACAGCGTTAGCAAGACTTGAGTGAGAGGTCCAGAGAAGAGTAAGATCAGTGTGCACCAAGGAGGCTGGAGGTGCACCGCTTTGTGCGTTTGCTCAGTAAACAGACTGGAGGAATGAATGATTTAATTAAGGTTAAGGGGCATGATGGGACTTAATTTGATCTGTAAATATTACTCACCCCACCATCTCTGGTCCTTTCATTGCCATAAAGATGGGCATGAGGAGAATCATCCTGACCTCAGTGGACTTCTGTGTGTTTTCCACCTGCCAACACTCCCAGGAGAACTGGCTTTGCCTCCCTGGAGAGAAGACTCTCACTTAGGGACCCCAGTCCTCTAGTGGGCAGCACTGTTCCTCCTAGTTCCTCCACGTGACCATCTCCTAGGAGCCTCCTCCATCCCGCTGAATATTTTTAAGTTATGGAAATGAAGGAACAGGCATATTCTTCAATTCCCTGCATGGCATGGTGGCCATTAACCAATTAATGGCTGGGCAGGTGCCAGCCAGTAGGGTAATTATTAGATGGTAATTACCATATCATTACAAGGTAAATATAGGGTCGGACTGTCATCCACCCCAAAGAGGGCAACTGGGAATTCATTTTATTCCTATTAAGCATAATTATTCCCCAGTCTCTGGGAACCTGTGATTTCCAATATAATTATATAGTGTTTGCCAATTCTATCCACGTGGGAAGGGGGTTCAAAAGCAGACAATGAGGGGCAGCCTGGGGAGGCATGGAGCAGGAGCTGGGAGCTCACAGCAGCGTCAGGGTTTAGAAGCTAAATCAGTCAGGCATATCTGAAGACAAAGGGGCACAGTAAAGAAAGAGAAAAAGAGATTTCATGGAGGTTTAATAGAATGCTCTTCTCTGAACTTCTTGAAAACACATTATAAAGGTCTTTATTACCCCCAATCTCCCATCGATGGGACCATTCACTCATCCCTTCCATCCGAAGCTGATGAGGGAATATGACCCAATGTCAGAGAGGATGCACAGCCCTGGAGATAGGGAGGAACATAGAGCAGGAAACTGGTTGTTTGTGTGTGTGTGTGTGTGTGTGTGTTTTGCTGTTTCAGGTCTTGGGGCACTGGGGATCTTCATTGCCACTGGCAGGCTCAGTAGTCTTGGCAAGTGTGGCTTGCCATATGGCATGTGGAATCTTAATTCCCTGACCAGGGGTCGAACCTGCATCCTCTCCATTGGAAGGCAAATTCTTAACCACTGGACCACCAGGGAAGTCCCCAGAAACCTGCTTTGATTTATTCTGTTTTGGGTATTCTTTTTTTTTTTTTACATTTTTTAAAATTTATTTTTAATTAGAGGATAATTGCTTTACAATGTTGTGTTGGTTTCTGCTGTACAACAACATGAATCGGTCATAAGTACACACATATCCATTCCCTCTTGAACCTTCCTCCCACACCCCCTTCTCACCCCTCTAGGTTGTCACAAGCACTAGGTTGAGCTCCCTGTTTTACCCAGGAACTTGCCACTAGCTGTTTTACCTATGGCAATGTAGAAGTTTCAATGTTACGCTCTCAATCTGCACCACCCTCTCCTTCCCCCACAGTGTCCATAAGTCAGTTCTCCATGTCTGCATCTCTATTCCTGCCCTGCAAATAGGTTCATCAGCACCATTTGTCGAGATTCCATATATATGTGTTAATATACTATATTTGCTTTTCTCTTTCTGACCTACTTCATTCTGTATAACAGGCACTAGGTTCACCCACCTCAATTCAACAGACTCAAGTTCATTCCAGGAAGCCTGTGTTTAAGGAGCCAAGTAGAGGCAGAGCTCATGCTATCTTCATTTCTCAATTTATAGGTAGGGAAACTGAGGTTTCCTGGTTGGCTCCACATGCTCAGCTCTCTCCAAGAAATAGAATTAAAAATCCAAAGAGTAGAAGATTGTCTACAATGCCCCAAAGTGCAAACTGAGAACTTCTAATGCTTGACAGGAGCTGCGCAGGTGTGACAATTGAGACATAAAGTTGATAAAGCATCCTAGGTGCTGCAGAGTGAGGTGCTGGAGGCCAGAGTTCCCAGACATGGAAGATGTGAAGCTCTGACCTAGAGCAATGTGGGAGCGATCCGGAGACACCACTTTTCATGCTAATGTGGAATAAGGCCATATATCACCTTTAAAGAGAACCTGACTGTAATAAACATTTACACCAAAACTATTTCCTATAAATCAAGCAACAAATCCCTGGTCTATCTGAGACATGCTTTGTGTCTGGGAGTCTCGCTTTTAAATCAAGCATTATAATTTGCTTCAGAAATGTTTTGCCAAAAGGTTAAAATATACATAGTCATAGCTCATCAATCTCATGGGTGGGTAAGAAAACCCTTTAAGTTTTATTATTCAAGACTTCTTTTGATTTGCTAACTGGTTACCCTGTAGATTTCTACCGGTTATTCTGCAGACTCTAAGGGCACTGGAGTGGGCAGGATGGGTTGCTGGTTGAGTAGAAGAGGAGGCAGGAGAATTAACTAGATCAAAGGCTTTTGAGTACCTACCAGTGATATAACAACAACAGCAACAAAGAATTATAACAGCAACAAAAATATTATGGGGTTGGCTGAAAAGTTCATTTGAGTTTTTCCAAAAGATGTTACAGAAAAAAAGTGTGAATGAACTTTTTTGGCCAACCCAATACGATGATCATTACAGGCATAAACCTATTAGAAGTGAGGCACGGAGGTGGCACAAGGAATAAAGTGGAGAACAAGATGGACGGGGTCCTGCCTTCATGGAATCTATAGTTGAGCAATCTACAAGAACGTTTACATTTTGTGTTAAATTGAAACTCTGCAACCCGGTAGAATTATCCCCATTGTATTGATGAGGCCACGTGACCCGCTCCACTCTGCACAGCTAGAAATGGGCAGAGCAGTGATTTCAACCCAGATCTGTCTGCTTTGAGTGCTTTTCCTATGCACTTCCTACCCCACCCTAGCCCCTAGCACTCTCTGTGTACAGAGAAGCACACACAGTTCTTAGAACACTAAAAACCCCTTCACCTTCACTCCCAGGTGGCCCTGCAAATGTGACGTGTTGTCTCCTGTCTGCTCCACCTGCCAATAACCGCTCTTCAATTGTGTTTATTAGCTTTGTGGCACACAGTTACCATAGCAGTAAATTTATCCTCAACAATACAGTGCTCCTATGATTTTCAACTACTAATGGAATTACTATTTTTGTTTGTTTTAAAGCTATAGCCATAAAATAGGCTTCCAACAATACTCTTGCAGTTTTTTTTTTTAATGTCTTTAAAATTTACTGGAAGTAATAACTGTAATAACAGAATGCCTGTAAACACACAAATGGTCTTCTCGGAAAAAGAGGGGCGGGGGGCTTTGGTTTCCATCATGAAAGATGAATGGTTGGGAGCATAGAAAGAAAAGATGGAGTTGCCCTTGGAGGTTTAAAGAGGTCTGTGATATTTGATGAGCCACCCCTTCTCCCTGCCAGGAGCATCCAAGAGGGTCATTCATAAAGAGAAAGGAAGCTGAAGGACAGTTGAATACGCCAGTTCTGGCTCCTCCTTGGGAAGGTGGGTGTGAACAATGTTGACCACACCCCCTGTAGTGTCTAGGCACTGCACTCTAGTTTTAGTCCAGAGTCTGGGGGACAAACTGGAAGGCAAAGGCAGACAAAAGCAGAAACCAAGATGGTAGACCTAATCTGCAACCTTCTATAAGGTTGAAGTGCTAGTTGCTCAGTAGTGTCCAACTCTTTGTGATCCCATGGAGTGCAGCCCGCCAGGCTCCTCTATCCATGGGATTCTCCAGGCAAAAATACTGGAGTGGGTCGCTATTTCCTTCTCCAGGGGATCTTCTCAAACCAGGGATCAAACCTGGGTCTCCTGCATAGCAGGCAGATTTTTTTTTACCACCTGAGCCACCAGGGAAGCCCCTCCAAGCTTAAAGGCATGTGAAACATGAGTTGTTTCGGAGAGACGTGCTTCCCAAGAATCTGAATACATGGCTTTAAAATTTTGGCTGGAGTGCTCACCAAATCACGGGTTAAGTCACAGCTTTAGAAGGGCCGTGCCAGGACTTCCCTCAGGGCCAGTGGTTAACAGTCCACCTTACAATGCAAGGGGCATGGGTTCGATTCCTGGTTGGGGTTGCTCTGGGATGTCAAGTTTGATCAAGATGGGCTTGACATTTTAAGAGTGAGCCATTGGGTCAGCTGCTCAAAAGTGAGTGATTTTGTGCTTGGTCTGCTATAGGCTTCCAAAGAAAACCAAGCCCACAGTTCAAAAAGACACACGTACCCCAGTGTTCACAACAGTACTATTTACAATAGCCAGGACATGGAGGCGAACTAGACGTCCATCGACAGGTGAACAGATGAAGACGTGGTATTTATATACAATGGAATATTATTCAGCCACAAAAAGGAATGGGTTTGAGTCAGTTGTAGTGAGGTGGATGAACCTAGAGCCAGAGTGAGGTAAGTCAGACAGATAAAAACAAATATTGCATACTAATGCATACATATATGGATTCTGGAAAAACAGTACTGATGAACCTATTTACAGGGAAAGAATGGAGATGCAGATGTCGAGAACAGACTGACAGACACAGCGGGCAAAGGAGAGGGTAGTACAAATTGAGAAAGTGACATTGACTTATATCATTATCATGTGTAAAATAGATACATCGTGGGAAACTGCTATGTAACAGAGGGATCCCAGCCTGGTGCTCTGTGATGACCTAGAGGGGTGGGATGGGAGCAGGGAGGGAGGCTCAAGAGGAAGGGGATATATACATAATTATGGCTGACTTATGTTGTTGTACAACAGAAACCCATACAACACTGTAAAGCAATTTTCCTCCAATTAAGAAATTAATAATAAAAAAAGAAAATGAGGCAAACTGGGGCCATTGGGTGCATGTCTGAATACACTGGGGTACACACTTGCATCCACTAACAAACTGATTCATGCAAGTAATAGCCAACTCTCTGCAGATCCACGTGGAAAATAAGCCATGGCCAATTTTTAACCCCTCCTCTCCTCCACCACTATTCAGCACATTTCTCAGGCTCTCTCCAGATGGTCCAAGTCCCTGCCAGGATTGCCCACCTACCTTCTGTTCCTTCAAACTCCACCCATTCCTTTAAAGCCTACTTCACGCCTCCCCACCTTCCATGAAACTGTCTCTAAAGGCCCCAGCGTGGGAAGAAGCCCCTTCTAAACTCAGGCTGCCTGTCTCCATACAAAGTTTTCTTCATGCCCTCCCTCCCCCATCTTTGAGACTGGTTCACTTTTCATGGAACAGAAGTTCCTTGAGGTCAAGGAAGACCCCATCACGTACTGCTTCAATGTTGCCTATGCTCAACAAAAAAACTTCCTTTTGAATCTATATCAAAAAGAACAGAAACTTCCCTGGTGGTCAGTGATTAAGAATCTGCCTACCAAGGCAGGGGACACGGTTCGATCCCTGATCCAGGAAGACCCCACATGCCTTGGAACAGCTATGCCCCCGTGCGCCACACCTACTGAGCCTATTCTCTAGAATCCTTGCTCTGCAACAAGAGAAGCCACTGCAATGAGAAGCCAGCGCACCGCAACTAGAAAATAGTCCCCACTCAGCACAACTGGAAAAAGCTGGCACACAGCCACAAAGGCCCAGTGCAGCCAAAAATAAATGAATAAGTAAAAGGAACAATGATCTCGAACAGGTTCTTACGCAGAAGCAGTTGATAACAGTTCAAGTTCTGGCTCTCTCTTGCTAGGTGAGCTCAGGAAATAGGTTTAGCTTCTCTGAGCCTCCATTTCCCTGTGGGGACAATGAAGAAATTAAGCCCTACCTCACAGTGTTTTGAATCCAGTGAAATAATGTGTGTTCGGTGTTGAAAACAAAAATGGACTTGTTATAGATACTCGAACAAGGGTTTGCCTGGTGCCAACCCCCACTCCAACTTTTGTTCAGTGCATTTAACAAAACTCTTTCTATACACGGGCTTCTCAAGTGGCACTAGTGGTAAGGAACCACCCTGAAAAAGCAGGAGACATAAGAGATGCTAGTTTGATCCCTGCATCAGGAGATCTCCTGGAAGAAGGCATGGCAACCCATGCCAGTATTCTTGCCTGGAAAACTCCATGGACAGAGGAGCCTGCTGGGCTACAGTCCATGGGGTTGCACAGATTCAGACCCGACTGAACTAACTTAGCGTGAACGCACACACACTTCCTATATATCACTTTCAGAAGCCTCGCAACTACCCGATGAAGTCGATTCTATTCTATTACTACTGTTCAGTCGCTCAGGTGCATTGACTATTTGTGCCCCCATGGACTGCAGCAGGCCAGGCTTCCCTGTCCTTCACTGTCTCCCGGAGTTTGCTCAAACTCACGTCCATTGAGTCGATGATGCCATCTTATATTAGTATGTTTGTTTTACAGATGAAGAAACTGAGGTCTGGGAAGTTTATGTAACTCTAACCCAAGGCAGCACCACTAATGAATACTAGAAATAGCCTTCTGATGGAGTCCATCTGACTTTACAGTCCAGGCAGCCTGGCTGGGGTATGGCACCTAGAGGCAATGCCAGTTAGGTTCAGGCACCTAGAGGTAATGCCAGTGACTCAGGTCAGTGTGCAGTGAAAACGAAGATGGAGAGACTGGTGGGGCTCCAGGGGCTGTGGTGAGGCTCCCTGACCCACCACCCCATGACAGGAAGGGTACAAGGCCAGAAGGACCCAGGCATGGCAGCACTCCATGATCGGCTTTGCCTCCATCAAGATGCTGAGGAATTCAGATTGTGGGCAGTCACCATGGCGATGGTGCTGGAGAAGGCATCGAGCAGAGAGCTCCTCCTGATCCAGCCTTTCTTTTAGGGAAAGAGCAACAAGATTCTCCAGGTACTTCTTGATTCCCAAACCTCAGCCCACCCCACTCCATGCCCAGAGTCCAAGCCCTCCATGGAACAGCATCATCACAAGACTATGGGAAGGGGGACAAGGTAAGGGAGGAAAATTCAGGAGAGCCAAGAAGGTCTCTGCTGCCCCAGTGTCTCCCCCACCATTACGAATGCCACCAGCAGATGTTCAAGGTAAGGTTTCAAGGAGGTGAGGAGGGGGCAGGGGTGGGGAAGGAAACTCTTGTTGGTGTCAAGCATTGTGCTACACCCTTGAGGTCCATGACTTGCTTCGATTTCACAATATTCCTGAAAAGGAAAGTATAAGTATCTCCACTTCTGTTGTTCAGTCACTTGGTCGTGTCCAACTCTTTGCGACCCCATGGACTGCAGCATGCCAGGCTTCCCCGTCCTTCACTATCTCTTAAAGTTTGCTCAAAGTCATGTCCATTGAGCCAGAGATACCATCCAACCATTTTGTCCTCTGTCATCCTCCACTTTACAAATAAAGAAATGGAGACTCAGAGAGGTCAAGTATAAGTCAGGGTTTAGCTCAGCCAAATGTTGAGCCCACCAGACCTGCCTGATTCAAAATCTGTGACTTTGAAGGGTTATCACATTCATGTTTGGGGAATGGGGCTATGATGACTGTTGCCAAAAAAAACACAGCCTCTGTTCACCAATGCAGAGTATAAATACAGAGTTTTAGGGGAGTAGAAAGGAGTAGCTTTATTACTTTGTCAGGCAAAAGGGGGACCACAGCAAGTTAATGCTTTCAAGACTGTACCTCCCTTCCTGGGAAGCTGGAAGAGGTCTTATAGTTTTAGGATGGAAAATGGGGCTGAAGGTAAGGATCAGGGTTGATGCAGTCTTGCATTTTTCTCCTCTTGGGGGCATTGAGATCTTTAGGGCTGACATCAGGTGATTCCAGGACAGGTTCCTCAAGGTCATCGTCCCATAACATTCTTTCTGGAACAAAGAATGTTCCCAGAGGAAAGGAGTGTTAGAGAGTGTTGTCTTGAAAGGGTAAGTGTCAGGTGTAGCTAGAGGGCAATCATTTTCAGAGTGCAATTAAGCCAGAAAGAGAGGGAAAACAAACATCTGTAGGTTAACCCGGTGGCGAGAACAGGGGCTGGATAAGGGCTAACATAATGGGGTGCCTCAATTAGTTTTTGCTACAGCATGGCTGCTTGAGAGGAAGGCAGAGGAAATGGAATATAATTCAGGGCAGGGCAGGTGGAAGATGGGTTGCTGGGGTGGGGGTGGGGGAGTCCTAAGACCAAAACTCAGCTAAAGGAGCCTGTCCTTAAATCTAAAGCCTCTCCTTCTCCTCTCCTCTGTCCGCTGACTCTCCCTATCATATTCCTTCCCTGGGACTATGACAGAAAGAAGGAGGAGGGTGAGGGAGTTTAGAACACTGGTGTATATGCCCTGGTACCCACTTGGAGACGGCAGCTGGTGGGGGTGAGACAGGGATGGGAGGGGGAAGACCCCCGCAAGCAGAGACTGTCCCTGACCCTCCTGCAGACTTGTATTAAGAAGAATCCAGGAAATAATTACAGGATGGAGAGGATTTATTAAATTGGATAAGTCCTGGCTACAGCCTTCTTTTTAGGCTTTGAGTCGTGTATGCATTTTTTTTTTCATTAAGGCTGCATAATAAAATAATTGCATAATTAGTAAGGAATTTGTTTCCTCTCAAGGAAGAGTCTTTAATCCCCCTAAAGAACACCTCCCCTCCCCCAGGCTCTGCCTTTATGATGACTGAGGAAGACAGAAGGTGAGAAGGAAGGAGGTTACCCTTTCAATGAACAACCCCTGGAGGCGAGAAACAAAGGTCACTCCCCACCCTAACTCCAAACTTGAATCACTGATGGCTCAGGCTGGCAGAACCTCTTGGGGGCCATTATGTCCATCCTCTTTCTCAACCTGGACCACCCCCATGGCCCAGCTCGTGTTCCCCAAGTGTGTAGTTCTCAGGAAACGCGTGGTTCTCGGAATCATCATCAAATGCAGATCCCTGGGTTCCAGTCCTGTACAACCCAGGAGAGTAATAGAGTTGCAGTTTTCTACATCCAGCGTCACCTAACTATTGCTACTCGTATTCAAGTTTGATAACTACCGGTCCATGTGGAACACAGGGAGCGAGGCAGGGAGTCAGGAAGAGCAGGATTTGATGCTGATGGAAAAGAGCTTGTGGAAGAGTTGTGTGCCCTCCTCATTCTCTGTATACCATGAAGAGTTAGGGAAAGCCTCATTTACTGCCGAGTCTAGCTACTCTCCCTTCTGCTACTTGATTCTCACTTTTTCCATCTGTACAATGGGGGATTGTGCCAGATATTTTAAGCTCCCTTCCAACTCTGAGATTCTTTGATTCAAAGACCTGTTACCAACCCACACCTTATCATCTGCCCTCTACTCTGATCAATTATTCCTCCCAGGTGCAGGCAGAAGTGACCCTATGATTCTGATGAAAGAAAACAGACGTCAGGACAGTTTAATCCTGGAAAGGACTCTCCTCTTCGGATTCCAAAATTAAAACTCTGGTCCCTAGATGAACACAAACATCCCCGGAAAGGGTTGAGTTGTCACGAACTTCTTTATTCCTCACAGCAGGTTTTACTAGGAAGCAAATGGAGAGAAAAAATGTAAGACCGCTCAGCTAAGAAGGAGGTAAGAAGATGGAGAAATGAAGTGACATCAGTGGTCTGGGAGTCCAGGGTCCTGGATTCCAGTCCTAACCCTGCAATGTCTAACTGTGTGATGATAATGTTGGACTTCACCTGAGCTGGTGGGCCTGGAAATCAGTGAAGGCTAAGAAATCCCCCATCCTTTGTGTTCCAAAACAAAGCATGCTGTAAAAACTCCCACTTCCCCATGGGACTTAGAAAAAATTCAAAGATGCCCTCTTGTTTCCCTAGACAGAACACAGACCAAACCCTCCAAATTCCCTTTCTTTGTTCCATCAGTGATTATCTGAACTGCTCATTGCACTCATCAGTCAGAAATAAATGCTGCTTAACCAAGCTTTGGTTCTGCCTCTCGCCTTCTGCCACGCCTTGACCTCGGCCCCAGTCCTCCTGAGACAGCCCCTCCTGAGGACCCAGTGGCCTCAGGTGAGCCATTCCCTGGCCTATTGTCTGCCCACCCCCACCCCCTTGTCCTCCACCCCCCCAGGCGCATCCCTTCACCCCCTCCCCACACCTGGCTCTTCTAGCTTGGTTGTTGCTGTTGTTGAGTCACTAAGTCGTGTCCGACTCTTTGTGACCTCATGTCAGGCTTCCCTGTCCTTCACTGTCTCCCAGAGCTTGCTCAAATTCTTGTCCATTGAACTAGTGATGCTATCTGGCCATCTCATCCTCTGTCATCCCCTTCTCCTCCTGCCCTTGATCTTCCCCAACATCAGATGGTCTTTTCCAAAGAGCTGGCTCTTGGCATCTGGTGGCTGAAGTATTGGAGCTCCAGCTTCAGCATCAGTCCTTCCAATGAATATTCAGGGTTGAATTCCTTTAGGATTGACTGGTTAGATCTCCTTGCAGTTCAAGGGACTCTCGAGAGTCTTCTCCAGCACTACAATTCGAAAGCATCAATTCTTTGGCACTCAGCCTTCTTTATGGTCCAATTCTCCCATCCATTCATGACTACTGAAAAAGCCATAGCTTTGACTATACAGACCTTTGCTGGCAAAGTGATGTCTTTGCTTTCTCTGTATTTAAAAAAAAAAAAACCCTGTTTGCCCCACTTCTGTGGCACTTGCAGATCTCATGGACAGATCACCCTCCCTCCTGCAACGGCCCTCTCCCTGCCTCCCAGTCATCCTTTGGAAAGCCTCCAAACTCTCCCCCTATCAAATCTGGATCTGTTTTCATTTGACTATGATCATGGCGGGCAAGTTATTTCACTAGACTTCCCTGAAGTAAGAAAAATATGTCACAAAGTTATAAAATCAAAGACATAGTATATGGGGACTTCCCTGGTGGTCCAGTGGCTAAGACTCCACACTCCCAATGCAAGAGGCCAGGGTTGAATCCCTGGTCAGGGAACTATATCCTGCAAGATGCTACTAGGTCCCGCGTGCAGCGACTAAGACCCAGCACAGTCAAAGAAATAAATAAACCAAAAATAAGTTTGTTTTTTTTTAAAGGGCATAAAGTATGCAAAAGTACTTTTCACCATAAGAAAAGAAAATACAGGTCAAGGGGTGCTCAAGTCCCCCACTCTGGATTCCCTTCCAAGGATGTCCTCCAGCGTCCACTTCCCTTATGCTCCACCCCTGCTCAGCCTGTCTCTGCCCCTGAACGATCCCGGGTTCCTGCCCAAGTTTCTTGGGGCAATTCAGCTCCTCAGTCTCCATCCAGAAAGCCACCCCTCCCTTCCCCAGGCACAACCATCCCTCATTCATCACTGTCACATCCCACAGAGGGCTTTTATTTAACAACCAATTTATTTCCAATTTAACTAATCTAGGGATGGGCCATCTCTCTTGCACGCAAACCAACGATGCCTGGGTTGTAAATAGACTTACAAACAGGTGTGCTGGATAATAGAAACTCTCATCACAGCCACATCAGGAGAGAGGGGAGAGGAGGGAGGAGGGGTCACGAGATGGCATGGTGATAAAAAATGCAAACCGCCCAGGTAGACAACCTTGGCCTCCCTCCCTCCTGGCCTCTGCACTTGGTGCCCCTGGAATTATTCATTTATTTGTCTCACTGATCCCACGGCTCACCTCAAGCCCAGACAAATGCTTCATAAACAATGCATGAGATGCCAACTTGGGGTTGGATGGGAGCACACAGGTGCTCAAGGAGGTGGCCAGGATGTGGCCCGAAACCCAGCTCCCCTGACCCACCCTCACCCCTGCTGGCAAAGCTGCTTGTACTTAGGTGAGACTGCGGCCGCAGATGAGAGGAATCTTGCTCTTGGAATGGGACAGCTCATCAGTAGTCTACGGGGCCCAGCCTGCCCAAGGAACACGTATCGATCCACGGGACGTCTCTGAGGGCAGAAGCGCTTTGTTTACAAGGCCAGTGAGGCTGGAACAAGCCTCAGGGTATCTCCTGGGCTGGGTGGGCTGCAGTAGGTCACCAATAGGCCTGAGGCTGCCTCCATGCCTCGGCTCCCCTGCCCTCCTGCTCTGCCTCTCTCCAGATTCTCAGTTTGAGTGCAGACCCCTGGAGTCCCATCCAGGACTAGCCCTAGCTGGGGGAAGAGGCATCAGACCAGGAAACTGGATTTCAGAAAGAGTGGAGCCACTTTCTAGCTTGGCAATTTGGGGTAAATTATCTCCCCTCCCATGTCAGTTCCTTTCCCTGAGATGAAGGCCTTGAACCAGACCATCTCCAAGGTCTTTCCAGCTTACCTTATAAGAGGTGGAGACACAGAGAGGGTGGCTAGGCTGTGAGAACGATTCATCTTCCCACTGGGAGACCATCCAACATGACTCTAAATTACACCTCCTAAGACTCTGCTTTACTCAGCACTTTTCCAGAGCTGCCTTGGAGGACTGAGCGAGTTTATGCTAAACAAACAGCACTTGGTCATTAGGAACATATATATAGTGGTTGTGCTGCTGCGGGAACGGAGAGTCCGTCCCAGGCCAGGCCTTTCGGGAGGATGTCCCCACTGAGCAGCCTCTTCAGCCCCCAGGACAGACCCCCTTGCCCATCCCAACCCTGAGTTCTTCTCTCTGCAGCTGTCATAATTCCATGCCTATATCATGCTCCCAGTGTCTGGGGAAAACCAGACTGGCAGCCCTACTGATTCCATTTAAAAGGATGAATCATGTGGAAATGATTTTTAGTTGGGTGTCCAACTCAATCCTAAAGCAATTAGGAGAGGGTGTGTTTATTAGGAGAGCCAGGGGCATTTGTTTGAGAGCTGACTTCAGGATGCTGGTTGTGTGTTAGAGATACAGGGGTGTGTAAGGTGGGAACCCTCTATCTTGACAGCAGGGAAAACCTGGGAATAACAGAGCAGGGAGAGGGCCCTTCCAGCAGAAACATCATTCTCTGAGAAGGGATGCCGAGGACCAAAAGGAGAAAGAAGCAGTAAGGCTTCCTTCCCCTCCCTTTACCCACATCCCACTGTTACATGGCTGGATGCCTCTAGCGGCCAGAAATATTTAATCGAATACTTTTGTTTGGATCTTGCATCCCTGGTAACCTGAAGATGTTACCATGGCAATCACCGAGTAATACATCTCGATTATTTATGGCCTTGCAAATAGGGTGGGGAACCACTCCAGGCCCCACAGAAACAGCAGGGAGTTAGAGCCTCATTTCCTCCTTTCTCTTTTCTCCACCAGCCCCAGAGAAAGGGGGAAAAGAAGATGCCAGCTTGGTTGGTTGGAAATAGCTCAAGGCAGTTAGCCATGGAAAATCTCCACCACCACCCCAACATCACTCCCCTTTTATGGCCCTTAGAACTTTCCTGTTCCCAGCCCTTTCATTCTGGAGTCCCCACAGCTCTTCCAGGTCACCCACTCCCCAGGGAATAGCCAAAGATGGTAGAGAGTAGTTAGGAGTATCTAGTGACTTGGGCCCCAGTGCTAGCAGAAGCCGGGCTAGAATTCTAGTCACACCGCCTATTACATCTCTGACCTCAGACGCAGAACATGGCCTTCTGAAGCTTCTGGTTCTTCAAGTGTCAAACGAAGGTAAGGATGGGTCTTACACTCACACAGTTATTGAGAGGGCTAAACGAAATAATGCATAAAGCTCTTTGCACAGCACCTGGCATTTAGTAAGGGCTCAATAAACCATAGCTGTTCTATGGTCATTACAATTAACCATCCTAGCACATGTGTGTTCATGGATAGATGTTGGGGCCATCAAGAGGGCAACAAGGGCAAGAGAATAAAGCTGGGAGCTGACAGGTATTGGGGTGGGGTGGGGGAAGACAATTTTCTTCTCTTGTCTGGAAAGAGGAACAGTAGGAGTCTCAGTGGCCAAATTAAACCTGGACCCCTCAGCCCAGGTCTCAGCAGGCCGTCACTCTACTCCTAAAACCAAATCCCTCTTCTCACAAGGTCAACCCCGTACTGGGCTGAATTGTGCCCCATCACAACCCATGTCCACTCTGCCGACAGAACCTTATTTAAAAGTAGGGTCTCTCTTTGCTGTCTACCTGATGCTGTAACAACATTGTTCATTGTGGGCTTCCCTGGAGGTTCAGTGGTAAAGAATCTGCCTGCTAATGTAGGAGACTCCGGTTTGATCCCTGGGCCAGGAAGATCCCCTGGAAAAGGAAATGGCAACCCATTCCAGTATTGTTGCCTGGGAAATTCCATGGACAGAGGAGCCTGATGGGCTACAGTCCATAGGGTTGCAAAGAGTCAAACATGACTTAGCAACTAAACAACAAATACTCCAATACAAAATAAAAAGTTAAGTAAAAATTTTAAAGTGGGGTCTTTGCAGGTTAAAATGAGATCATACTGGTTCATACTGACTCATTGGAAAAGACCCTGATGCTGGGAAAGACTGAGGGCAAGAGGAGAGGATGAGATGGTTGGATGGCATCACCGACTCAGTGGACATGAGTTTGAGCAAACTTCAAGAGATACTGAAGGACAGAGAAGCCTGGCATGCTGCAGTTCATGGGGTCGAAAAGAGTTGGATACCACTTAGCAACTGAACAACAACAACAATTCTGGGTTAGAGAACACCCACCCTGTGTTCACCCATGACTGGTGTCCTTACAAGAGGGAACTTGGGACACAGGTACACTACGTATTACGCAGTGTGACAAGAGGCAGAGGCTGGAGCGATGCTGGAAGGAGACTCTTTATGAGATCACATCCCTGATGCTGTTGTGGTACCGTGGTCGTGATGAGTATGTGTGCACGCATGTGTGACTGAGTTCATGTGTGTGTGTGTTTGTGTGCCCTGGAGGACTGGAAGAAGTGCCATGCTACTCATTCTGTCCCTGGCAGTGGTGCAGCTTATGGGCAGAGGGGTGTCTGCAGCCCCCTCGGTGGAGGAAAGCTTCCTGAGAAGGTCACAGAGACACCGAGGCCTGAGCAGAGCAGATAAGCAGGGTCTTCAAGATCCAGACCAGCGGCCCCAGTCTGCAGTCCTCAGACCCCTACAGGTTCCCACAGGTAGTAATGGGGCCTCAGGAGCTATTTTTAATATTTCTGTATGCCTAGCAGAAACGACACATTTACCGAAGATAAGGCTGCACAGACTGCTAACTGAGACATCATTTCTTTGCTTTTGGCTGGAATCATATCAACTCGGTGTGATAACACTGCTAATCTCACACTGATCTGAACCCCTGATTGGCAGTCATACATGGCTTTGATTAATAAAAAATGGGAAAACAAATTATTACTTAATAAATGCAGTTTGCTTGGCAGACAAAAATCTTTAAAAATACGGGGTGCATAGTGCAGATGGAGGGAGAGATGCCGTGACTGTTGAGAATACAGGCTCTGGAGCCAGATGCTCAGAACCAAATCCTCGCTCAGTCACCTGTCACAGAAAGGTGTACTAGTCTTTGAACTCTCTAAGCCTCAGTTTCTTCATCTACAAAATGGGAGTCATAATAATATTCATCTTCTAGGATTAGTGTGTGGATTAAATGAGATAATATAGAGACAGCACTTAGGTCCTTATTTGGCACATGGGAAGCATGCATGGAATATCACGTCTTTTTATTATAATCACTATTACCAGTCTTACTATTAGTAGGGGACGTCCCTGGTGGCTTAGGCAGTAAAGAATCTGCCTGCAATGCAAGAGACCCAGGATGGAGCCCTGGGTTGAGAAGCTCCCCTGGAACAGGAGAGCTCCACTCTAGTATTCTTGCCTAGAGAATTCCATGGACAGAGGAGGCAGATGGGCTACAGTCCATGGGGTCACAAAGAGTCAGACATGACTGAGTGACTAGCATTTCACTTTAACTATTAGTGGGGAGAAGAAGTTGGGAACCACTGGGCTAGGTTTTTCTTGAGATTCAAGGCACATCTGTCATCAATGTTCCCACAAAGAGGGAAGAACTAGAGGAAACGGACCCTCAGTTCATAGGTCAGAGCTCACTCTGAGTGCAGGAAGTCTCTCGGGGACTAAAAGATTTGTAGAGAACGGGCACCCACTTCACCTGTTCCCCACTGATAGGGAATCAGATTTTATCTGCCACCTAAGAAGGCGATGGCACCCCACTCCAGTACTCTTGCCTGGAAAATCCCATGGACAGAGGAGCCTGGTAGGCTGCAGTCCATGGGGTCGCTAAGAGTCGGACACGACTGAGCGACTTCACTTTCACTTTTCACTTTCATGCATTGGAGAAGGAAATGGCAACCCACTCCAGTGTTCTTGCCTGGAGAATCCCAGGGACGGGGGACCCTGTTGGGCTGCTGTCTGTGGGGCTGCACAGAGTCGGACGTGACTGAAGCGACTTAGCAGCAGTAGCAAGGCCTGAAATTAGAAAGGATGGAGTCCAGGCCAGGATGGACTTACTGTATTATTTCGTGTTGCTGGATAACAAATTGCCACACATTTAGCGACTCAGAAGCACACCACATTTACTACTGTCTCACAGCCTGTAGGTCCAAACTCCAGGCAGGCTCAACTGAGTTCTCCGGTCAGAATCTCACAAAGCTGAAATCAAAATGTTGACCAGCCCGTCCCCTTATCTGGAGGCTCTGGGGAAGAATTCACTTGTAAGTTTCTTCAGGTTGTTGGCCAAATTCAGTTCCTGTGGTTGTAGGACCGAGGTCTCAGCGCCCCTTCTGGCCACAAGTCAGGGCTGTTCTCCATTCCTACAGGCTGCCCAAAACCCTCCTCCAGGGGCCCCTCCATCTTCAAATTGGCATACTCGTCAATTCTTCTCTCAACTTTCACTCCCGCCACCAGCCAGAGAACACTCTACTTTTAAAGGAACTGCTTGATTAGATGGGGCCCACCGCAATCATCTCCCAATCATAAGGTCAAAAGTGTTGTAACACAATCATAGGAGTGATAGCACACTCACAGCTGAGGGTGAGGGTCACTGGGGGTCTCCAGGGGTCATCCATAGAATTCTGTCTACTTTACACAGGATGCCAGACAGAGGGCAGCTGGCTTAGGATAAGGCATTGAGGGCTGAGCAAGGCACTGTTTGCCCCAAGGAGGGATTGTGAATTTCTTTCCATCCAAAGGCAGCATAGCCATCATGAAGGAATGTTATTAACACAGGCGAGCACCCACCACTGCCAGTTTGCTCCAACAACTCTTGGGTGCCTAGGGTTTCGGGGAGCAGGGCTGGTTTGTGTTCATGTCACCCACATGCTCTGAAAGCTGGTGCTCATTTGCCTCCTGGCTTCATTCTCCTCCCTTTGTCTTCCCCCGGCTTGGGCTGAGCCACTCTCATCAGCTCCCCTTCTCGCCAGCTCCCCTTCTCACCTGGAGGAGGAAGGCCTTTTGTAATTCAACCAGGTTCTTCCTCTCCTCTGCCTGCTTCTGTTCAAAACCTGATGACTCCTCTGAGGCCATGACTCCAGCTCTGTCTGAGGAGAGTGCTTCTGTCCCCTTAACCTGTGGAGTGAGCCTCACATCAACCCTTAGCAGGTCCAAGACCCCCATCTTTGGCTGGTCGATCTTGTTCTAGGGCCTTTTGTCCCCAGTGTGCACTTCCATCCCACCTGCACCCCGTGTGCTCAGCAACTGGTGGGCCTTCCACACGGGGGCCTCTGAAGGGTGCTCCAACTCCCCACAGTCCCCCAGGCCAGGTGTTCTCTGTGTAGTCAGTGTCACCTACAGAGCAAACGGTCACCCTCCCAGCACCTGTTCTGCAGGTCCCCAGCACTTGGAAATGACCCGCTCCATCACACTCCACCTTACTCTCTGCATCTGTAACACAGAGGTATGGACAGTTAGATCAGCGGTCTGAATTCTGGCTAGGTAGAAAATCACCTGTGGAACTGCTGAAATACAGATTTCTGAGCCTAACTTCTGAGAGGTGATGTGAAGCTCTGGGGTGGGCCTAGGGCATCCCTCTAGGCCATTCTTGGTGACCAGTTCAGGAGTCCTGGTCCTTCCAGGTCTAACTTCCTGCGCTGCTGAAAACCTCTAGGCCACACGTGAGCTAGATAGCTCACAGCCCTCCCTCTGCGAGGCCCTTCAGCAGGGCATGAGCCTTCCTGAGGAAGAGGCAGGGGCATTCTACAACATTTTAGGTCACTTCCAATGGCTGTTCGATCTGGGCGACGAGAATGTCTGAGTATAGAAACATCCTCATTGTTCTCAGGATAAAGGAAAGGGTCCTGCACCATCCTTGATGGGGCAGTGTGTGTGTGCGCTCGGTCACTCAGTCGTGTCTCTGTGACCCCATGGACTGTAGCCCACCAGGCTCCTCTGTCCATGGGCTTCTCCAGGCAAGAGCACTGGAGCGGGTTGCCATTTCCTCCTCCACTGGATCCTCCCAACCCAGGGATGGACCCCGCGTCTCCTGCACTGGCAGGCATGTTCTTTACCATCGGAGCCATCAGGGAGGCCCTGATGGGGAGGGGCAGGGGCCATTCCACTGGAGCCAGCCTCCAGGACCAGCCCCCGGCCTGTTCCCAGGGTTCTGGGAAGCAGCGACTTGCCGCCAAAGTGCTCAGAGCAGCGATTGTCTCGTTCGCCCGGTTGTTATGGAGAGAACCGACACACAGGCAATCAAACCCCTTAGCTCACCTGCCAGAGGAAGAGAGAGAGCGACAAGTGTAACGGGGGGAGAGAACAGATCTCCCATGTCACTCGGCTCACATTATCCCCCGTAATGAGCTCTGCCCGACAGACAGCTGCTTACACGGCTCACACAGGTACAGCGCTCACTCGCGGCCACTTGGTGCCAAGGAACCCAGAGAAGGCTTCTTGGCACCCCTGCAAGTCTGGGGGGCTGCGTCAGGCTCCCTCCGGGGCCTCAGCCTCCCCTCCCCGCCCCCTCTCCCATCCCAGCTCGCTGAGCAGACCAGAAACCAAACCCTCCTCAAGGCCGAGGCTCAGCTCCCTGTGGAAGCAGACAGCTCACAAGAGCCTTACGCTCTCTAACCCTTCATTTCAGATGCGTAGAAACTGAGGCACCTCAGGGGGTCAGACAGGGGCTGTAAAGGCGTGGTTTGAGACGTGTGTGTCTGTGTGTGTCTGTGTGTGTCTCTGTGTGTGTGTGTGTGTGAGGGAGGGAAACACAAAGAGAGGAGGCTATAGAACGCTGTTCCCTGTGAGTTTCCACTGGGGTGGGGAGGAAGGGTGATAATCAAGCTCCCTGACCTTACAGCCCCTGATGAACAATACACATACCTTGACAGGCTAAACTGTCAGGCAGGACCAAGGCCTGGGTGGAGGCTGCAGGGAGGAAATGAGAGTTATGCTAGGCTCTGGAGGAGAGACCAGAGGAAGCGACAGGTGTTAGGTGAGGTCAGAAGGGCATGGGGGAATAAAGGCACCCTGGGCTTCCCCTCTGGCTGGGGAAGGGGCAGCCCGGGTCTCCTTAACGAGCTGTTCCCCCACTTAGGACAGGTGAGGGGAGGGAGCAAGACAGAAGTAGAATCAGGTCTCTAAGTTCTCGGAGACCTTGAGATTTTCTAAAAGCCTAGTTGGTGGAGTTAGGAGGGGCGGGCTCCAGGCCCAGCTTCTGACCAGGACGTGGCAGTGGGTGACCCACTCAGCCTCTCTCCTCTAGTTCTTTCTAAGCCTTAACTGTGTGGGGCCAGGTATGAGCCAAGAGTGAGGAAGCAGGCAGGGAGAGGCAGGGGAGTGACCCTCCTGCATTAATACAGGGTGGACTTGGCAGAACTTCGTGTCCTGGAGAAGAGGAACCTCAGCTCACACACAGGGTTTCCCCAGAAGACCTCCCCAGGAGTCTGCAGGCAGCAAAATAAAACAAAACTATAAATTCTTTTTCTTTTTTTTTCTCCCCAGGGCATAGTAACTCCATTCTCAGTTAACACTGGGCCTGCTTCCCGCCTCCCGCTCTCTCTGTTGCTGGGGGCAGCCTGAGAAGCCTTGAGAAGCCTAGATATCTGAGGCAGGAAGGGTCGGGCCTGGAGGGGAAGCCAAACGCCAATTCTTCCCAGCAGCGGCTCAAGATCTGTCAGCTGCTCTCTCCTCATTGGTTCCTCTCTCTCCTACAGCCAATGGGTGGGCTCCTCGGGCCAGGCTGGACCCAATGAGGCTGAGCCGCAGTCCGGCAGCCTGTCCAGTGGCAGGATGCAGGGAGGGGAGAGGGAGGGAGAGAAACAACCTGGGGAGAGCAAGAAGCCGGGGACTTGGAAGAAACCTCAGTGGTTCCTGAGCAGTAAATGAGTTGGTGTTTAAACGAGATGCAAATGACATGCAAATGAGCCTCTTGTACTTTTGAAGAGAGGCATCGCAGTTTGGCTAAGAGAATAGCAGTTAATCTCGCAGCCCACCAGAGACATCCAGAGTGACCCGCTCCTCTCCTGGGGACTCTCCACTGCCTTTAGGAGCTGCCTGAGCTCCCCAAAGCGGTCCTCACTGTATTAGGGCTGCCCACCTCCTCGGTGCTGGGTGCCCCCGACACAGCATCTGCAGGTGATACCGCCTTCTTCCTTTTTCACAAGCTAAATGGGTAAAGAGTGAAAGAGTGCCCCCAGATCTAGAATTCACACCATCAGAGAAGTCTAGTGACTGGTGGGACCCTGCTATCAGTGCAGGGGCCCCATTCACACATGAGGGGCCTGACCCATGTCACACAACAGTTTGTGGCAAAACCACTCCTAGAATTCAGGGCCCCAAGACCCACCAACCCCCTGCTCCAGTTCACCCGCTCACCCTGTGAGTGCAGCTTCCCTTCTGAGGCCTGTGAGCTGGGGAACTGCTCGTAGGAGAGAGGGCCCAGCAGCATCTGAGAGAAAAAGCGCCTGTCTCCTGTCTGGAAACAGCCCAAGTCTCCTCCCAGCTCCAGAGCCCAGTTCAGAGGAAGTGGGACCACACTGCCCCAAGGATTCGACACAGTTCTCAGAGTCTCTCCAGTCTCCGTGGCCCCCCAGCAACAGTCCCTCCCGCTTTCCCCATCTTTGCCCAGACCGCTGACATTCCCGGCCCCGGGGCCTCCTCCACCAACTGGGCCCCTTAGTGGTCCATATCTGGAGTGTGGGGATACCAGAAGGAAGAAGGCAGGCAAATGGCAGAGCACAGTGTCTCCCGAGCAGATTGGATCAGGGGCTTGAGATGTCAGAAACGACCTCCAGAGGGCAAAGGGGAGCTGGCTGAGTACCCCTGCAAAAGGCAAACAGCCTGAGGAGAAGAGGGGAGCCAGTGAGGGCTGCGGTCCACAGGCTCTCCAGACCACAGACTGCCAGGTGCCCAGAGGAGGAGTCAGCCCCTGACTCACGTCCCGCAGCCCTTGGCAGGCTTTGGAGCCCACCTTCCTGCCCTCAACGGACCTGGCCCAGCCCATCTCTGCAGTCAGCCCCAGTCCAGGACGTAAGGCCCCCATGTGAGCACACCCGCGGGCAGGGGGGGAACAAGGAAGCAAGCCTGTCATACACTCCCTGACAGGAACCCCTGTAGTTCAGAGGCCAGCCCCCTGTGCATAGGAAAAGTCTGATAAATAGACATGTTAATTGATTGGCTAATAAATTGATTCATGTTGGAGACAGCCAGTGATTTCTCACCCCCTCCCCAAACCTTTTCAGATTCAGATAGAGAACCCAGACCTCAGATTACAAGGTCCCAGCTGGCCAGGGACCAGATCTGACAAGACACTTGCCCTCCCACAGAGGGGCAGTGATTATCCCCGCCCAGGAAGGGTCACGGTGTTTCCCAGATGGCTCAGCAGGTAAAGTGCATGCGTGCTCTAGGGACTGCGACCCCACCCGGCTCCTCCATCCCTGGGATTTTTCTCAGGCAAGAATACTGGAGTGTGTTGCCATTTCTTTCTCCAGGGGGTCTTCCTGACACAGAGATTGAACCCACATTTCCTGCACTGGCAGGCAGATTCTTTACCATTGAGCCGCTGGGGAAGCCTCACTCTGAGCCTTTGTTTCCTCACTTATAAAAGAAGAGTGATTATTTATTTTCAGATAAACAAAATAAAATTAGGAAATAAAATGTGTGAAATGCTCTCCACACTGTCTGGCACAAGACAGGTACTCAACAAATCTTAATCTTTTTTTTTCTTTTATTTCTACAGAAAATATTTGGCTTTTACTCCTGCCAGATATTCTTTCCTTCCCATTGTCTGTGTGGCAAACTCCTATTCATCCTTCAGTGCCCAGCAGAGCAGCATGAAAGCCAACAAAAAGTAGTAGTTAGGATGATACAGTGGATAAGAATCCACCTGCCATTTCAGGGACACAGGTTTGATCCCTTGTCCAGGACGATTCCACATACCTTGGAGCAACCAAGCCTGTGCCCCACAGCTACTGGGCCGGTGCACTGTAATTACTGAAGCCCGCGTGCCTAGAGCCCAGGCTCTGCAACAAGAAAAGTCATCACAATGAGAAGCCCGAGCGCCTCAGTGAAGAGTAGTCCCCTTTCGCTGCAACTAGAGAAAGACTTCACACAGCAACGAAGACCCAGTGCAACCAAATATAAACATTTAAATAAATAGATTATTTTTTCAAGTAGTAGTTAAACAAGTACAAACTGTTGACCCACTGTTCCTGGGTTTGAGTTCTGATTCTGCCAATTACTGTGTGACCTGAGATAAATCACTTAACTTCTCTGTCCTTCAGTTTCTTCCCCTGTTCCATGGGATTATTATGAGGATACAACGTGGATGATGTACTTAGACCAGTGTGTACTACTTAGTAGGAGCTCTGGTGGTACTAGTGGTAAAGAATCTGCCTGTCAATACAGGAGATACAAGAGATGCAGATTCGATCCCTGGGTGGGGAAGATCCCCTGAAGGAGGGCATGGCAACCCACTCCAGTATTCTTGCCTGGAGAATCTCATGGACAGAGGAGCCTGGGTGGGGTAGCGGGGGCGGTACAGTCCATAGGGTCACAAAGAGTCAGACATGACTGAAGTGACTTAACACACACACGCCGTGAATTTTTGAAAATTAAATGGCCAGCTCAGATGTCATCTGAAAAATCTGATATGTTACTGATTGAAGCTGAGCTTGTGGCACTGCTCTTAGCTGTAAAGGATCCTAGGCGTGGGCTCCCCTCCACATTGCCGAGGGTGGCCTGTGCGTCACAGAGCAGAGAGTGAAGGTCAACAGATGAACTATGAACTAACTGGAGGAACAAGGGCATGAGCTGACCTGGAGACCAGGTCCAAATCAATCCAAACCCCAGACCTAACTACCTCTCACTTCTACAAGTACATTTCTGGGGAACTTAAAAACCAGACAGATTCTCCTCTCAGATGGCTTAGGACTGTTCTTTCAGAGATGGTTTCTCAAGGTCATTGCAAACACGGGATCTAACAGCCCCTCCCTGCAGCCTTCCTCCCTGGGAACATAGTGCCACCGAGACCCAACTCTTAGCTTCACAATGCAAGATGTGTTCTGATCATTT
Organism: Budorcas taxicolor; assembly: GCF_023091745.1. Classification (NCBI taxonomy): domain Eukaryota; kingdom Metazoa; phylum Chordata; class Mammalia; order Artiodactyla; family Bovidae; genus Budorcas; species Budorcas taxicolor. The sequence goes on from NC_068924.1 coordinate 26,527,787, forward strand.
TCAGGCTCCCTCCCACCCACCACCAGCTCTCTATCCCCTGAGCCAGGCAGCAGCGTAGCCACAGTCAGGAAATCCTATCTAGCCTTGGCTTGACATTTCAACAGTCCAAGACTTGGAGATAAAAGTTGTCACTGAACAAAGTTCATTTCCCCCACCTTCTCCTTTTCAGAGCCTTGATAGGCATCATGTGGGTGCCGAGATGGTCCTTTGCCTCGCTGCTGCTGCTGCAAGTCCTGCTTTTTAGGGAGGGAGCCTTCACAATTGATGATTACAAAGAAGCAGTTTATCACCTGTGCTTTTATGATTGCTGCAACGAAGGGGAAAAAGATGTCCTTTCAGATAAGCATTTGAAGGAGGGGGGAGAAAGATTTTCAAAGCTTCCTTTGTTCTCTTGAAGAGCCATGCCATAGCATTCTGGCAGGCAGCCCAGGAGAAAGGAGAATTTAAAAAACACAATCTGAGCTGACTTCAAGCCACTACACCATCCCTGTCATCAATTAGGGATGTTACTTTACAAGGGGTATGGACCATTGTCTCATCTAGCCTACTCTCCCTAATTGGATGCGAACTTGTGATGAATTCTCCCGAGAAGGGCTCCATGCTTAGAGGTCCTCTCCTGCCCCTTGGCACTCAAGGCCAGCTTGGATTGGGCCGGCACGGGCCTCTGGGGCACGTTGCTGGCAGGCAGATAAGAGAAGGACCTTTCTGAGACCCTTCAGTGCAGACAGAGAGCATACACCCAGAATTTAGAGAAGGGCAGGCTGCCTATCCATGCTGGGAACTGAACTTGGGTAGCCAGGGAAAGGATGGAAGGTTGATTCTGTGCTTCCTGCCAATTACATCCCTGCCCAGTTGCAGCCTGAGGTCGTTCCCACCCACCCCCTAACCAGGGTGCAGAGAGCTTTCAGGGCCTCAGTCTTCAAAGGAATGGATTGAGCTGCTGCAAATCCAATAAATACTGTGCTCAAGAAGCCTGTATACCCTGAGTCACAGCCTCGCCACTACCAACAATCAAGGAACAACCATCTTCCTTAGCAAAGTGAAAATCCAATCTGTCAGTTTGTGTTGGAGGAAACTGCTGGAGTGAAAGAGAAGTGGGAGCTTGAAGTGTACAGGACCACCTAGGCCTTTGGAGAAGATGGAGCCTGGAGATCAGAGAGCCCTGGACCGCCAAGCCATCTGCAGAAGATGGAGCCTAGAGCTCATGGACCCTGGGACCACCTAGAATCCTGGAAGTGAAGCCCAGGGCACAGGTGATCCCCACTTCACCTTGCAACCCCAAATGTAAGGAGGACCATTTTCTTATTCTCTATAGTATAGTGAGATCGAGGTAGAAACGTATAGAAAACTTTCCCAAAGCTTCAGGAAGAGCAAAAAGGGAATAAACACAGAGTAATACAAAACCAGAGCACTGGTTCAAGACCTACTCCTGGCTCATGTTCAACATGGCACCCTCCTGAGGCTGCTGCCCACCAGGATGGACCCTGGATTGAACCCTTGCCAGAGGCCAGCTTTCTCTCAGCCAGGGTCCTGGAGGTCATGTCCAAACAAGTGAGATGGGATTTACACTACATCCCACCTTAGATCTGCCTTTTGAGTTCTAGGTTCTGTCCCAGAACCCACCAGGATAATTACGGCAAGGAATATCCAGCAAATATCTCCAGAAGGAGACCTCAGCAGGCCTCAGCATCATGAGCGTCGAGAAATGCAATCCTATAGCCTCTCCCATGAGCAATAAACACAGAATTCAAAAGCAAAGGGCTGTTTTCCTAGTCTAAGAAAGCCTAGCCCACTGGAAAACTTGGTCTTCAGCCTAGGTTTCCTGCTTATCCCTTCAGTTCTCTGTGGCATTAAAGCTGTGCCCTGCGTGGCTCTAACCAATTCCCTGTCCTATGCGCAGTCCTGGATACAATTCCCTAGAACTCTTATTTGCCAGTTGGGTCCCTATACTGGCCAGATGGATCATCTGTATCCACGATAAAACAACTACCTGACTTCTAGCACTAACTCCTGACCCCACCCTACTGCTGACCTGCTCTCTGATGCCAACTTGAACAAATGCTAAAAGTCATCCCACATCTACTTAGAACTTATGAAGGGAGGATCTGGTGGCCCTTTTACCAGCAACCAGCCATATTGCTGAGAGCGACGATAACCATCAGGGCACCAGAGATAAGAAAACGAGTCAGAGATCTGGAAATGAACAAAACTGTTCTACATGAGGCAGGAATTTACTTGATACTCTGAAGAGGGAAGATAAAAAAGAAAAGAAGCAGAAAGAGCTGGCAAGATGGCCAAAGGTTGTACGTCACCCAATGAACTGAACCATCTCTTCAATCCCTGCCTTTTCTAACCTCCAACAAGTCAACAAAAACTCAGAAAATCTGGAAGTGCTTAGATGGTATATGGAAACCAACAAAGGAGAGGATACAGACAAGCCTGGGAGTGGAGGATCTGAAGTACGAAATACTCAGTGAAGGAGCTCAAGAAATCACAGGGTGACATCGCAGGCCACAGAATTGAGGTTCCTGCCAACTACAATAGACCTCTTAAGTTTCAGGAGGTTTCAGTTCATACCTTAAAGTGTAAACATCACAGCTGCCATTTTATTAAGTACCTACTATGTGGCAAATCTTGCATAATTTGCTCTTTTAAGCCCATATAATCCTGTGAGGTAGGTATTATACCTACTTTAGGGATGAGGACACTGAGGTTCAAAGTGGTTAAATAAACTCCCCAAGATCATGCAACTGTTTTGTCAGAACCAGTCCTTTGGGCAGCTGAGTCCAAAAACCCGTGCTCTTTCCATCATGATACGTTGGACTCCAGAAGTGTGCTGACTCTCTTCCGTCTTCGTCTCAGTCTCATGTCATTTCCCTTTCATCTGCTCCCGAAAGCCCAGCTTGGGTCTGTGGCAACATCCACCGAGTCAGACCACAGTCAGTCAGCCATTTAACAAAGATTCCTTAAACTCCTGCCATTTGCCAGGAGTTGTGCAAGAGACTGAGAATTCCAACGCAAGTGTGATAAAAGCAATGGCCAAGTGCTGGGTGCCATGATAGATACGTACCTATGGTTCTATGGGATAGCACAGGTGGAGCCCAGGTCCTGGCTTAGGGCAAGGAGTGGAGATCAGGGCATTGAAGTGCCAGGAGGTTCTTTGGGTGAAATGGTGACATGGACCACACACAGTCTCCCAATGTCAAACAGCTGAGCCTAGAGATCCCCTAGGGACTGTGACTTTTTTTTTCCCACTTCATTCCTTTGCCAATCAGGAATGACAGAAAATGCAGATGGCCTTAACAGACCCAGTCCTACCTTGAGGGAAAGGAAAAATCAAGCTAACATTTTCTGAGTATCTATGTTTCCGGTGCCCCTTCCGTCTATACAACTTGATTTTGCTATGAGAGTAACAGAGTGGGTGACTTAACCCAACCTAGGGCATTCAGCTGGAGAAGACAGAGCCGGGATTCCAGACCCAGCCCCGCCTACTCCGAAGTCTATGAATGAGCTTTACACTATGTCCAGCCTCACTGCCTCTGGGGAGAAGCTGCTGGACGTCCACTTGAACCGACTGGTAGATTAAAGGCGAGCACAGCCGGTAGCACGTGCTGTGTGGGTCTGTGCCAACCGGCCTTTGCCCAGACCCTCCCCATGTCAAAGGACACAAAGCAATAAAATAAAAGGACCCGAGGGCTTGGGCCCATGCTTATCCATGCTCTTCAGCCTCTTTTGCACCAAAGACCCATCCCTGGAGCTGCCGTGATTCCCTACATCTCCACCTCCCATGCCCAGCTGGGAGTCCTGAGCATCAGCCTCAGGAAAATGTCAGCCAGGCCTGGCCAAGCATATGCCTGTGTCATTGGCACCACAGGGAGCTCCAGCAGGGGGAGGTGGAAGAACCCGTGCCAGGGGCGGGGCAGATGGCTTCTCATCGGCCCTGCCCTGGGTCTGAGAACCCTCCAACCTACTCTTGGCTGCCTCTCTGATACAAGGGCTGCCCATGAGCCTTCATCTCCCCCGCCCATGGCAACCCACCCGGCCCTCGGTTCCCTGCCAGCCCATGAGCTGGCAGAGACTCCTGCGGTGTGATCCCCTCTGCCACCTGCCGGTTGTCACTCTTCATTGAGCATCGCTGCCCTTCCACGGGGCTGTGCTTCCAGGCCCCAAGCTTCCAATCTGCTCTCTGGGAGGCTGACAGAGGATGGGCAGGGCCAGGAGAGGCCTCCCTACCTCACTCCCGCCAGCTCCTTGCCCAGGGCCTGGTTGCTGGAACAAGAGCTAGGAACCCAGATGGTGATTGCTGCCATCTAATTATGCATGCATATGATATTAGCCAAAAGCATTTGACGGTCTCCTGCAGGCTCAGGCAGATCAAATGGAGAGGCGCGCAGGTTAGAGGATTACTCCAGCAGGGCAAAGGCTGACAAGACTGCCTGCTGCCACTCGAGCGGCCACTGGCAGCCCATCTCCTCCCAGCAGTCTCCTCACTCTTCACCCAAGGGAAGAGGAAAATCTGGGGCCAGCAGCGGCTGGAGTCCTCCAAGATGCCTGGCTCTTGGCCTTTCCCTAACCATGACCTGCCAGTCCCATTACTAAAGACCTTGAACTTCACCAGGAGAGAAGCAAAGGGTTGTTGTTGCCCTAAGGGGCAACTATGGAGAATTCTGTTCATGTCCTGATAATCAGGAAGCAGTCTCACGTTCTTTCGAGATAACCGCCTCTGTCTCACCGGTTGATAACCCCTTATCTAGAAGAAAACTTCAACCCATGTGGCACTTTTTAAAATTTGTATTTACTTATTTGGCTGCAATAAGTTTTTGGCTGCACTGAGTCTTCACTGCTGCGTGCAGGCTTCCTCTGGTTGCAGTGCACAGGCTTTAGGCACTTGGGCTCAGTAGTTGTGACACATGGGCTTAGTTGCTCCCCAGCATGTAGAATCTTACTGGATCAGGGATCAAACCCATGTCTCCTACACTGGTAGACAGATTCTTATCCACTGTATCACCAAGGAAGTTCACATGTGGCATTTTTTGCAATTAGTCAAGAACTATTATTGCCTTGGCCTGGCCCAGCTTCCTGAAGGTTAGATGCTGTTTGGTTTTATTTTCTTTCTGGAACCTAAGAAATGTGCTAGTGTATACCTAGCACATGCTTTGTATACACTAGGGGCTTAAGACAAGTTTCTTGAGCTCAGTTTCACAATTCCAGTCAGCTGTTTTCTGGTTATCTGCTATGATGGGTACCACGCCAGATACTGGGAAACAGACATGAACAAACTGCAGCTCCTGCCCTGTAAAATTCTCAGCTAGCCTGCTAAGATTTAATTGTCAATGACGGCAAGGGAAGATGGACCCTCAAGAAGGAAAAAGACAGGTGGGGGCTGAAGGCAGAGGCTGGAGTGAGTCACGGGAACAGGAAGCGTCTAGGGAATGTAAAGAAGGACTTGCTGAGGATTTCAACATTCGCATTGCCAGTGTACATTCACTGTGTATGAGGCGGGGGGTTCACAGCGGGTCTCACCTCCAGGGATATACAAGGACGTCAAGGGAACATGTCATGTCTGTACAAAGATAGCGTTGCCTCCTGTACTTGTCACTTAAGAAGCAAGAGAATGGCATGGAGAAAGACCTGTAGACCACAGCAGTCAGACTCATCAGCTGTTGGGAGTTACCCGAGCACAGCAGAGAAGAGCCAGTCCTTGGCAGCAGCATGGGGAAGGCAGGGTGGAGCAGGAAGCCAGCACTCACGTGCCCCTGGGGTGGGCTAGGTGAGATGGAAGCTGACCTAGCTGAGGATGATGACATTTGAGGCTCAGTCCAGTGAATAAGCGGGTACCAAGGGACACAGCTGTCTCTGTCTGGACCAGGGTGAGAGCTCCAAGGAGATATAGAGGCTCATGTTTAAGGACTGAGATTCAACTGATTCCTGGAACGAGGATTTGTGGACACACAGGACAGAGTGCTAAGGCCCTGCCAGAACTAGAATTCAGGCACATAACCAGTGTCATCAGAACGGGCACATGGCATTGAGGCCAGCAAAAGGACTGCAGGCATTCCCACTGGGTCCCTTGGGAGTAGCCCTCCTCGCCCATTGATTCTCTCTGGCCTGGGCACAGGGCTAGACTTCCTTTCTCAGGAAGGAACAACACTCCAGCTGTGGGCAGGATCAGCTCGAGGCTGGGCCAAGGAAGGGTTTTCTGAGAATAGGTAGGATTTGACTTGGGTTCTAAAGGATGAAGAAAGAGAGAAGGGCATTAAAGGCAGAGGCATGGAGTTAGAAAAAGCACAGAAGTGGAACATTTGTTTAGCATACTTCTGGTCCATGTTGGAAAAAGTGTTCTACTGGAGTTTAATATTCAGATGAAAGAATATTGCTTATTTCATTGGAGAGGGTGGATTGTGGATAGACTGTAGGAGGGAGTGCCCTGCTCACATCATCTGTGGAAAAATTCAAGAAGAGAATAGCAAATCCTCTCATAGGTTGCTGCGAACCCTAGGACTGGGTGCTGCATGAGCATGGCTGCGTTTGCATTGTGCTCACCAGGTTCACTCCACACCCAGCTTTGGGTCCAGGACTAAGCTTCCGAATTACACATGGGATACAGACAAGGCAACACCAGCGGCCGGTCCCCACATTTCCCTCCAGCAGCTTTCTTCTCCTTCCCCCTGTCTTCCCTCACTCTTCGTCTGCAGACCAAATTCTTCCAGCTCCCCCACCAGCAGCCTGACTGCCTTCCAGCCACAGGGAGGCTGGCGTGTCAGGCTGTGGATCACCACTCAAGGGCTGATACCTCGTGGGTAATGAAGAGAGAAAAAGCATCAGGGGTGTTTAGGGGAGATGACAGCTGATCACAGAGGCCTCCTCCTTGCCCAGATGTATTTTGTCAACTGATCACTCAGCAGACGGGAGAGGGAGCTCAGTCGAGACCCCTGGGTGCTCTGGAGAGACGGGGACTCTTTTGATCCCAGATGTGCTTAACTGTGGTCTGAGCCACACTCCCGCTGCTCCCCTGGTGGGGTGGAATGAGGAGGGGACAGACTCCCTTTGAAGTTCATCCTGGGACAGGGCACAGCTTCCTCTCCCTGTAGAAAAATGAGAGCGGCAAGCTGTGATGTGCTCGGAAGTCAGATCTCCTGAGAGCAGAGAAGATGGTCTCTCCAGGGGTACTAAGTCTTTTTGCATAGTCCTGACTTTCTCACAGCTCCTTCATCCTGTGTAGACAACAACAGAGATGTGTGACCTTGAAAAGCCACCAAATCTCTCTGAAATTCAACCTCATTATCAGCAAAACAGGAATGACTCTCCATTTTCTTAACTCTGAGATACCTTCGATTGTAAGACCCATCATTGTTTTATTTATCACTAAGAAAAAAATAAATGCTACCAATTAAACTGTGACACGCCATCAGTTGTAAGACACATCCCAATGTCAGAGATGTTAAAGTGAGAAAAAAATGTCAGTGCAAAAAATTATGAAATAGGATAATAACAACTCTCACTGCACCGGGTTTTGGAGAGATCAAGTGAGCTGAGGAGCAGTGACTTATTTTGTAAACTCTGAAACCCTATGACTGGGAGTGAAGAGACCCAAGATGGACCTGAGCTGTGTGCTCCTGGGAGCATTTCTTTATCTCTCAAATTGGGCAGGCTCATCTTTCATGGGTGATCATGAGGCTTACACATAAAGCATGTCACCCAGTAGCTGATCATTATTATATTCTACCCAGAATGGTTCTTTATCCAGCGAGGGGAGAGTAAAAGCACCTCCTGGGGTTGTCATGAGGATTAAGAGATAACCTTTGTCGGACTTCCCTGGTGGTCCAGTGGAGTGGTTAAGAATCCACCTGTCAATGCAGGGGACCCAGGTTTGCTCCCTGGTCTGGGAAGATTCCACATGCTATGGGGGCAGCTAAGCCCAAGTGCCACAACCACTGAAGCCCAAAGGTCCGCAACAAGAGAAGCCACCGCAAGGAGACGCCCGCACATTGCAACTAAGAAGTAGCCCCTACTCACAACTAGAGAAAGCTCGTGTGCACCAACGCAGTCAAAAATAAATAAACAACTTTCTTTAAAGAGAGATAATCTATAAATTGATGCTTTTGAACTGTGGTGTTGGAGAAGACTCTTGAGAGTCCCTTGGACTGCAAGGAGATCCAACCAGTCCATTCTGAAGGAGATCAACCCTGGGATTTCTTTGGAAGGAATGATGCTAAAGCTGAAACTCCAGTACTTAGGCCACCTCACACGAAGAGTTGATTCATTGGAAAAGACTCTGATGCTGGGAGGGATTAGGAGCAGGAGGAGAAGGGGACGACAGAGGATGAGATGGCTGGATGACATCACTGACTCGATGGACGTGAGTCTGAGTGAACCCCAGGAGTTGGTGATGGACAGGGAGGCCTGGCATGCTGCAATTCGTAGGGTCACAAAGAGTCAGACACGACTGAGCGACTGAACTGAACTGAACTGAATCTATTAATATATTTGTATTGTAGGTATTCAAACACATTAGTTCCTTTAAGTTCCTTTTGGGGGCTTCCTAGGTGGCTCAGTGGTAAAGAATCCACCTACCAATGCAGGAGACCCAAGTTTAATCCCTGGGTTGGGAAGATCCCCTGGAGAGGGAAATGACAATCCACTCCAGTATTCTTGTCTGGGGAATCCCACAGACAGAGGAACCTCGAGGGCTGCAGTCCATGGGGTCACAAAGAGTCAGAAACAACTGCACATGAAAACTATAATTCCTTTTAGGACTTATTCTACAGGGTGGAGTCTAGTTAGTACTTGGATGGGAGAACTTATTCTGCCATTTAGTATATTTATTGTGTACTTACCTCTTTTGTTCTTTATGGTGCAAGGACTGTGATTTATGCTCATTTAGTAGAGGCAGGATGGAACTGTGACAATGGAATGGACTTTAGGGTTGGACAGAAAGACCTAGGTTCAAATCCAAGCCCACCACTTATGCACCAGTGGTGTGACCTTGGCTAAATTGCTTCATTTTTCCTCATCTAAAAGTATCATCTCTAAAAATACTCCCATGGATGTGCCTGGCTCATTCAACATGATTAGTACTATTTGTTGAATGTATGGATGAAGAGGCAAGAGGGAAGCTGCCCCCAGCTGGACTCCTGTCCAGTTGCCCAAGTGAAACCCTGGTTACCCTCATCTGCTCTCCTACCTCCTCATCTGATTATCTTAGTGTTCTGAATATGCTGTCTCCTTAATAGTTTAGAATCTTTCTCCCTTCTGTCTTGCTGGTAAACTCTCAACCCAGACCACCAGACTTTCTAGGCTGAATTCCCGCAAGAGTCATTAAACCATCTTCTGTAGCAGACTCTGTTGGTTTCCTAGACAGAGTTTCTGTTCAGGCGGCCACCTCTCTCCCACATGGAGAAAAGGGAAGTTTGGATTCCTCAAAGCCAATCATGTAAATTCATTCGCCATGTCAGTGATTCATTTAGGACCAGGCAGGGGACCCACATCTGGCCACATCTTAAAACAGTGTCAGAACCAGAGTTGACACATAATCAATGTTTGTGGAAGGTCCATCCACATCTCTACAAATGACCCAATTTCATTCTTCTTCATGTCTGAGTAATATTCCAATAAAATAGATAACTAGTGAGAACCTACTGTATAGCTCAGGCAACTCTACTCAGTACTCTGTGGTGACCTAGATGAGAAGGAAATTCAAAAAAAGAGGGGATACATGTAAACATACAGCTGATTCACTTTGCCGTACAGCAGAAACTAACACGGCATTGCAAAGTAACTACAGTCCGAAAAGTTAATTTTAAAGAAGAAAGCAAGTTTTTTATACTTTTCAAAAAAATATTTGTGGAAGGAAGGGAGGAAAGAAAGGAGGAAGGAGGAAAAGGGAAAAGAAGGAAGAAAAGGAAACTGCCTTTTTACCCCATGCTCTCTTCCAGACAGTTGTCAGGGGATTTTAGGGCCTGGACATGGGGAGAGAGTGCTTCCCCAGGGGCTCAGTGGTAAAGAATCTGCCTGCCAATGTAGGAGACATGAGTTTGACCCCTCAGCCAGGAGGATCCCCTGCAGAAGGAAATGGCAACCCACTCCAATATTCTTGCCCAGAGAATCCCATGGACAGAGGAGCCTGGCGGGCTACAGTCCACGGGGTCACAAAGAATTGGACGTGACTTAGCGACTAAACAACGAGAAGAGAAGACTCCTACCAGAGAGTATTATAAACGTGTGCTTGATTCTTCCTCCTGAAAGAGAAAGTGAGTGAAGCCGAGGAACCATTTCCTTCCGATAACAAAATGACATGAGGCTATAAAGGTAGAGTATCCCAAAGATTTCATCTATAAATAAATGGTGCATCTGGTGTGGAAACTGTCTTGGTAGGGAGGGTAAAGAATAGGATGATGCTCACTATTTTCCTTTCCTTGCTCCCTTGTCTCCACAAATATTGATCAAGTTCCAATCTGATACTACGGCTACAGGCTCTGCACCTTTCCAGACTGGTCCAGACCGTGGAGGTGGGGACAGGCTGTGTCAACGAGCTGAGCACTGCGCTGAGTGCCCTGGGAAGGGAGCTGCTGGGGCAGCGGGGAGCAGAGGCCAGATGCTGGGCTGGCTGACCTGTGGGGCGGTAGGAAAAGAACAATCCCTCCCCCAAAGGCAGTGAGGCAGCTGATGGTTCACGGCTCCCCACTGGGAGAGAGGCGAATTGTATTGGCTTCCTATGGCTGCTGTAACAAATGACCACAAATACAGTGGCTTACACAGACTTGTCGTCTTACTGTTCTGGTTGTCAGATGGTCAAAATGCGTTTCAGTGAGCTAAAATCAAGGTGTCAGCAGAGGCACATTCCCTCCTGGAAGTTCTAGGGGAGGATTCAGTCCCTGGCCTCTGGCAGCTTCTAGAAGATGCCCACTTTCTTTAGCTCCTCCACCCTCCAAACAAGTAATACTGGGCCAAGTCCTCCTCATGCTGCCATCTCTCTGGTTCTTCACTTTCTGCTCTTTCTTCTGCCTTTAAGAACCCTGATGGGGGTCTCCCTGGTGGGCCGCAGTTAAGAATCTGCCTGCCAACGCAAGGGTCATGGGTCTGATCCCTGGGCTGGGAGGATCCCGCGTGCTGCTGGGCAACAAAGCTCTTGCGCCATGATTACTGAGCCCACGCACCCTAGAGCCCGTGCTTCAGAACAAGAGAAGCCATTGCAACTAAGAGTAGCCCTCACTCACTGCAACTAGAGAAAGAACGCGTGTGGCAACAAAGACCTGGTGCGGCCAAAAACCAACCAATCAATTAAAAAAAAATATTTTAAAAGAGTCCTGATGGTTGCATTGGGTCCACTTGGATAATCCAGAATAGTCTTCCTATTCTAAGGCCAGCTGATTAATTCCATGTGTAATTTTATTCCCCCTTTGCCATGTTAGATAGCATATTCACAGGCTCCAGGGATTAGAGTGTGGACAACTTTGGTGGCAGTTGGGGGACATTATTCTGCCTACTTTTCTGCCTTCTGATGCCCGAAGATATACATCCATCCTACAAGCAAAACACAAATACATTCACTGCACTTCTAGTACCAAACTCTACATTGCATGGGTGCATGCTAAGTCACTTCAGTTGTGTCTGACTCTTTGCAACCCTATGGACTGTAGCTCGCCAGACTCCTCTGTCCAAGGGACTCTCTAGGCAAGAACTGGAGTGGGCTGCCATACCCTTCTCCAGAGGATCTCCCTGACCCAGGGATGGAACCTGCCTCTCCTATGTCTCCTGCATGGCAGGTGGGTTCTTTACCACTGCACCACCTGGGAAGCCCACAAAAGTCATACACATGTCAGGGCTTAACCAGAGAAGCAGAACCAGTAGGAGGGAGGTATATATTAAGAGATTTACTGCAGGAATTGGCTTACAAGACTGTAGAGGATGGCTAGGCTGGTCTGAAATCTGACTAGAACTCTGGGGCATGGCCTAAAGTTGCTGCCCATGGGTGGGATGTCTTCCTCTCTAAGAGAATCCTCGGCTCTGACTTAAGTGCCTTTCAACAGACTGAATCAAAACTGCCCAAATTATCTAGGATAACCTCCCCTACCCAAAGTCACCTGATCATGAATTTTAATCATATCTACATTAGACCTCCACAGCAACACATAGATTAGTGTTTGATTGAATAACTGGGGACGGTAGCCTAGCTAGGCTGACACGTGAAAGAGACCATCACACGGATGGAGGTAGCTTCCTAAGGTCCCTGTCCTCTGCCTCAGACTGTTTACCACAAGCCCCTATAAACCTGGAATGGATGCTTAGTCCTGAGGATGGTCTTCTCCATGAAGTTAAATGGGCCCAGGGAACTCTAAAAGTTCATTCTTCGGCTCTGCTCCACTGTTCCCTGAGATTAGAAGTACCTAAGGACAAAGGCCAGGGTTTTGTATTTATATCTGTGTCTAGCAGGACCTAAGTTAATGCTCCTTGTATCGGTGACACTCAGGGAATGCTGGTTGGAAGAATCTTGTCATTGTTGAATATTCTCCCCTGTTTCTAACCAGACAGCCCACTATGGCAGCCATGAATCGGACTGCATTTTCAGCTACTAATTCAGACGAGGGTATAATACAGTGTCATATATACCCAAGTGGCATTGGTAATAATGGAAAATCATCCTAGGAATGCAGTGGGGTGGGTGATACTGAAACACAAAAGTAGAGAAAGAGGTCATGGTATCTCTTTGTGGAGACATTTATAAGCAGGAAAGAGCCCAGTCTGGCTGCATCAGAATGAATACTGACTTTTCCAGAGACAAGCTCCAAAAGTTTGCCCACCTGATGCCAAGAGCCAACTAATTGGAAAAGACCAAAAAGTGGGCGATGACCCAACCTCTGGAAATTCCTGCCCTTTTCCCAAAATAGTTGGAATAATCCTCCCACTCATTAGCCTGTGAAGTCACCCAGCCCATAAAAGCTAACCACACATTTCGAGGCTGCCCTTGCTGTCTGTGGCACCCCACTCCAGTACTCTTGCCTGGAAAATCCCATGGGCGGAGGAGCCTGGTAGGCTGCAGTCCATGGGGTTGTGACACGACTGAGCGACTTCACTTTCACTTTTCACTTTCATGCATTGGAGAAGGGAATGGCAACCCACTCCAGTGTTCTTGCCTGGAGAATCCCAGGGACGGGGGAGCCTGGTGGGCTGCCATCTGTGGGATTGCACAGAGTTGGACACGACTGAAGCGACTTGGCAGCAGCAACAGCTTGCCTTCTGCAATGGCCCATGCTCTGTCTCCGTCGGTGGAGTGTGTTTCTCTCTGAATAAATCCACTTCTTCCCTCTCACTTTGTCTCTCACCAAGTCCTGAACAAGCGTTGTAATCTCAGCTTAAAAGACCACCAGTTCAAATCCCAATATGAGCTACATGGTTTCATGAGGATTCTGGAGGCTGGGGGCCCAGACGTCTTCAACCTCTGTTTCCGCACTGCTGAGGTGTGATTCTGGAGGACGCAAGCCTTTCTCTAGGTGGTCGGGCTGCCACACGTCTCCCTGGGACTCCTCAGGTCACCCTGCAACCTGGGCCCAATGGATGGCATGTAAACCCCTTGCCAGGAACCCACTGGTTTTGGTTTAAACTTGAATCAGGTTCCCTCCAACTCTCCCTCCCTGACTCCTCCCCACCCCCTGGCTGAAATCTTATCTCCTTTTGGGCTGAGAAAGAGACTGTTATTCTCCACAGTCTGGTTTATGATATAAAATCTGTGCTCTGAGCCCTCTGGCTTTGGCTTTTGATATTTAAAGCCAAGCTTTTGAAATTCAAAAATACCCTTTTTTCTCTCAAGCACCTTGCCCTTAGAATTGAAATCTATGGCTCTCAATACCATTGCCTCTACAATAGATTTACAAAAGGCTACTTAAGAGCTCAAAAGCCAGGAAAGAGACTCTTTGTTCTCTCTGTATGGTCCCTACCCTAAGGGCAATGCAGAAAAGCACAGCTGCCTCTGGAAAGGTGAGGTGGAGAAGTGAGGGGGTTAAAGGATTGGAAAAGCAACAGTTTAATAGCAAAATTTTACTGTGAGGCATTTATAAAATGCTGAGGTGTGTTTCCCCAAGGCTTAGCTAAGTATGGTTTTCATGACTCATTCCAGCAAAAGTACCAAGAAAAGCAAGCAATAGTGCCTTTATAAATATTGACACAAATCGTTGACAGGTAAATTTATTGTGTTCATTTCTGAGCATTTGTTAACTTGAGCTTTTTGAAGATAATCTTAGAATTTCTATAACGTGCAATTTTAAATACATCACTTATTTTATACTTGGAAGAGTACATTAAAGTATTTATAAGAATTCACACATCTATGGTCAACTAATTCTTGACAAAGGTGCAAAGACACTCCAGTGAAAAAAGGGTAGTCTTTTCAACAAATAGTGCTGGGACAAGTGGATATCCATATTTTAAAATATTAACTTCTATTCATACACCCACCATTTCTAAAAATTAACTCCCAATGAATTATAGTCTTAAATGTAAGACCTAAAACAATAAAACTTCTGGAAGAAATTATAACAGTAAATCTTTGTGAACTTAGAGTAGGCAAAAACTTCTTCGACACGACATCAAAAACACCATTAATAAAACAATGATAATCTGAACTTCATTAAAATTAAAAATTTCTGCTCTTTAAAAGATACTGTTGATTGAACAGATAAGCCAGGGACAGGGAGAAAATATTAGAATGTATCTTATAAAGTACTTGGATCCAGGGTGAATAAGGAGCTTTAAAAATTCAACAATAAAGCAAACAACACAGTTTTTCCTCATGAACAAAAGATTTGAAGGCATTTCACCAAAGGATATACACGAATGGCAAATAAACACATGAAAAGATGCTCTATGTCGTTAGTCCCTGTTGTTGTTCAGTGCCTAAGTCATGTCTCACTCTTTGCAGAATGCAGCATGCCAGGCTTCCCTGTTCTTCTTTCTATCCCAGGGCTCAAACCCAGGTCTCCCACATTGCAGGTGGACTCTTTACCAGCTGAGCCACAAGGGAAGCCCAAGAATACTGGAGTGGGGAGCCTATCCCTTCTCCAGTGGATTTTCCCTACCCGGGAATCAAACCAGGGTCTCCTGCATTGCAAGTGGATTCTTTACCAGCTGAGCTACCAGGAAAGCCCACTATCTCCCAGAGTTTGCTCAGATTCATGTCCATTGAGTTGGTGATGCTATCTAACCATCTCATCCCCTGTCACTCCCTCTCCTCCTGCCCTCAATCTTCCCCAGCGTCAGGGTCTTTTCCAGTGAGTTGGCTCTTGGCATCAGATGGCCAAAGTATTGGAGCTTCAGCAGCAGTCCTTCCAATGAATATTCAGGGTTGATTTCATTTAGGATTGACTGATTTGATCTCCCATTACAGGAAAGTAAATTAAAACCATGATGAGATACCACTAGCAGAATGATTAACATGAGAAAGGCTGACCATGTTTAACGTACTGGCAGGGAATTCTCATACACTGCTGTTGGGAATATAAAACGGTAGAACCACTGGGGAAAATAGTTTGACAATTTCTTAAAAAGTTTATACATTTGTTGTTGTGTAGTCCCTAAGTCATGTCCAACTCTTTGCTATCCCATGGACTGTAGCCCACTAGGCTTCTGTCCATGGGATTTCTCAGCCAAGAATACTGGAATGGGTTACCATTTTCTTCTCCAAAGGATCTTCCCAATCCAGGAATCAAACCCACCTCTCCTGCTTTGCAGGTGGATTCTTTACTGCTGAGCCAGCAGGAAAGCTCCAAAATTTATACATACACCTACCATATGGACCAGCCATTTCTCTCATAGGTATTTGCCCAAGAGAAATGAAAGTAGATATCCATACGAAGACTCTCACATGAATGTTCAGAGCAGTTTCTTTGTACTAGCCTCAAACTGGAAACAACCCAAATGTTCATCATCTAGGAAATGAATAAACAAAGGGTAGTATGTCCATACAATGCAATACTACTCAGTAATAAAAAGGGATGCAGGATTGGCTCTATGGATGAATCTGATGTTGCGTGAAAGACACTAGACAAAGAAGAATACATTCTCTATTTATAGAAAATTATACAATTTTAGACTGATCTCCAGTAATAGAAAGTAGATCCATGGCTTGCCTATAGGGAGAATGGGCAAGAAGGGATAGAGAGAGACAGATAGGGGCAGGAGGAATGGGTTATAAATGGGCATAAGGAAATCAGGGCTGTGGGTGATGGATATGTTTATTATCCATTTTATGGTGATGATTTCACAGGTAGATAGATATGTCAAAACTTACAAAATTGGACATTTTAAATATATGCAGTTTCTTGTGTGTCATTATACTGCAATAAAGCTGTGAAAAAGATATGTTTATAAAAAACAACTTGTGTTTCTGAGTCTGTCACTGTTAGAAGTGACAGACTTCCAACAATTAGGGACAGACTTCTAAGATAATTCAAGCACACCTTCCAAACCCTAAACTTAGTCACACTCAGCTACGTGTGGGTCTCAAGGATTCACTTGTTACTCTCATTAAATGTTGTACACAAAAAACATTTTTATATGTGCTTTAAATAAAACCCGCCTGCCAATGCAGGAGACGCAGGTCCTATATCTGGGTCGGGAAGATCCCCTGAAAAAGGAAATGGCAACCCACCCCAGTATTCTTGTCTGGAAAATCCCATGGACAGAAGCCTGGCAGGCTACAGTCTATGGGGTCACAGAAGAATTGGACACAAATTAGTGACTAAACAACAATAACAAAATAAAATAGATGACTAATTTTTAAACGTTCATAACTTGTTAATAACTGAAATAAAGCAGGATCCTGTGGGGCCCTCCCAGGTACAGATGCTTTCCACTTCCTCCATTTCTTGTTTTCAGGAAAAAGTCTTCAGCCTCCTAGACCTTCCTGAATACCAAAGTGAAGATTCACCCTGTTAGCGCACTACCAACCAATCAGAAGAAAGTCACACACCCTGTAGCCCTCATCCCAAATTTTGCCTATAAAACTTCTCCCCCAAAACCATCAGGGAGTTCAGGTTTTTTGAGCACGAGCCACCCATTCTCTTTGACTGGCCCCGTGATAAATCTTTCTCTGCTTCAGACTTCAATGTTTCAGTTTGTTGAGCCTCCCAGTGTGTCATGCACACAAACTTGTGTTTGATAACACCCCAAGTCACAGAGCTACATGCATAGGGCTGTTAGGGAACCACTGGCTAAGATCATTCACTCTTTCCAGGCAGGATAATGACCACTTGCATGAGTTATCTCACAACAAGAGTTCCTGACAAGGAACACAGAACTGACAAGCTACCACCAGACAGAAGAATTCAGGGGGCGCTAAACGAAGGGAGGAGATGCCAGCCCATAATGTGTCCTGCCAACCTCCCAGAAATCCTCACACTGGAAACAATCTTGACTGAGAGATGCACATGCCACCAGGAAGTCTTGAATTGGATCAGTATGGGCACAAGTAAGATGACTGGCCAGAGACAATCTGGAAAGCTAACCCCGTTACAGTAAAACCCAAGACTCTGGGTCCCCTTCCCTGCGGCTCTCCGTCCCAGCACCCCTTCCCAATAAATCTTCTGCTTTATCAGCATATGTGTCTCCTTAGACAATTCATTTCCAAGTGTTAGACAAGAGTCTACTCTTGAAGAGGTCCCCCTCCCAGTAACAGAGCCACAGAAGGAGAGAGTGATAAAGGAGAAAAACTGCGCTAAGAGGTCAGGATGGGAGAGGATGGGAAAGTGAGAGTGGGTTACAGAGCCCCACATAGCCTGCTGGAATAATAATCCTAACATGCTGAGCAGGTGTGGGTGCTTCACTTGTTATCTCAATTCATTCTTAAAATCCTATGAGTTGGACTTACCTGGTAGTCAAGTGGTTAAGTGTCCACCTGCCAATGCAAGAGACATGGGTTCAATCCCTGGTCAAGGAAGACTCCACTTGCCTCAGATAAACTAAGCCTGTGCACCGCCACTACTGAGCCTGCAGCTGCATCCACTGAAGCTCATGCACCTGGAGTCTGTGCTCCACAACAGGAGAAGCCACTGCAATGAGAAGCCTCAGCATCGCAACAGAGAGTAGCCCCCACTCGCTGCAACTAGCAAAAGGCCGCTCACAGCAGCAAAGACCCAGCACAACCAGAAATAAAATTAATTAACTTTTAAAAAAGAAATCTGAGCACTGTAGACTACTTCTTAAAAAAAAAAAATCTTATGGGTTAAGAACTACTGTTAAACTCCCAAAAGGTGAGGGGACTGGCATCTGATAGAAAATTTTAATAACTTGCCTTAGGTTAGAAATCAAACAGCTGAGAGAGTTTCCAGCTGTGTTAGCTTCCTAATATTTGATTGGTGCCTGTACCAATTTAGTGACTTAAATCAAAACAAATTTATTTTTTCACAGTTCTAGAGGTCAGACGTTCAAAATGAGTCTCACGGGGCTAAAATCAAGGTGGCGGCTATGTGCCTTGTGAAGGTTCCAGGGGAGAATCTGGTCCTCATCACTTTGAGCTTCTCAAGGCTGCCATCATTCCTTGGTTTCTGGCTGCATCACCCTAATTTCTGCTTCGGTCATGCATGGCCTTCTCCTCCCTTTGACCCTTATGAAGACCTATCTCCTTCTTATGAGGACCATTGTGACTACATTGAGCTCTTAAGAAAAACAAACAGCAGGCCCCCAAAAAAGTCGTTGGCACTCATGACAGCCAAAAAAAGTGAAAGTGTTAGCTGCTCAGTTGTGTCCGACTCTTTGAGACCCCATGGACTGTAGCCCACCGGGGTTCTCTGTCCGTGGAATTCTCTAGGCAAGAATACTGGAGTGGGTTGCCATTCCCTTCTCCAGAGGATCTTCCCAATCCAGGGACTGAACCCAGATTTTCTGCATTGCAGGCAGATTCTTTACCATCTGAGTCACAAGGAAGCCCATGACAGCCAACCAAGACTTAATTGCAATGCCAATTTCTCCAGGGACGTGGCCTTTAAAGAGATGACTTTTTCTTTAAATTTTTTTAAATTGGAGAATAATTGCTTTACAATGTTGTGTTAGTTTCTGCTGTACAACAACATGACCATCTGAAATTTCCTGATCAGCGCTAGCAGTAGTGAAATAATCTGCAGAATAAGACCCCTGTCATTCCCTTCACCTCAAAAAAAGATGACCCGGCCTGAAACAACTCTTTCTTTTCTCTTGATAATAGCTTCCTTGCCCCATCTTCCTTCTGTCTATAAAAAATTCTTCCATTTTATACAGCTCCTCGGAATCTCTCTCTACAACTTACTAGATGAGTTGCTACCTGATTCATGACTTACATAACAAAGCCAATTAAACCTTCAAATTTACTCTGTTGAATTTTTTTTTTTTAAACAGAGAGCACCTGGATAATCTCTCCATCTCAAATGTTTGATTTAATCACAGGTGCAAGTCCATTTTACCATGTGAGGTAAGATAGTCCCAGGTTCTGGGGATTAGGATACAGACATCTTCAGGAGCATTGTCTGTCTACCGCACCATGGTTGACATGCCTCTCTCATTCAAGAGGGAAGGCCCTTGTTGACCAGTCCCCAATCCCCTTTCCCCATCCTACCTTCTCTCACTTCCTTCCTATAGTTGGCACTGAAGCCAGACCTCACAACCTGCAAGCCTGTGGCATTTGGGTGCCACATTCAGCCCTATGCTAGGTTTGTGAAAGCTTTTTAGGCTGGAATCATGTCTCATTCATCTGTGTAGCCCCTACAGCCCATAACACAGAGCCCTGCACACAGGGGGACTCTGTATTTATTCAGCACCTCAGTGGATCAATGCTGCTACTGCTGCTAAGTCACTTCAGTTGTGTCCAACTCTGTGCGACCCCATAGACGGCAGCCCACAAGGCTTACCATCCCTGGGATTCTCCAGGCAAGAACACATCATGGAGGGAAATAAACCAGGACCCAGGTAAGTCATCCTCTGAACACACTGCTTCCAGAATGCACTGGTCATCCCAGCGCCCCCAAGCCTGGGGCCAAGGCAGTAGCCATGCCCCAGATTAGTACTGACTACCCCTGATGCCCATGGCCAGGCTCAGGGTATTTGCTCAGAGCTATCTTAACTTGGATCTTAGGCTCAAATGAATAGGTAACATAAACAGGGCTTTTGATAGCTCAGTTGGTGAAGAATGCACCTGCAGTGCAGGAGACCCTGGTTTGATTCCTGGGTTGGGAAGATTCCCTGGAGAAGGGATAGGCTACCCACTCCAGTATTCTTGAACTTCCCTTGTGGCCCAGCTGGCAAAGAATCTGCCTGCAAGGTGGAAGACCTGGGTTTGATCCCTGGATTGGGAAGATCCCCTGGAGAAGGGAAAGGCTACCCACTCCAGTATTCTGGCCTGGAGAATTCCATGGACTGTATAGTCCATGGGGTCACAAAGAGCTGGACATGACTGAGTGACTGTCACTTTCTTTCACTTTGGGGAATTAAAGGAAGAAAGCAAGAGCATCCCCATGGCTGAGAAAGGCAGGGCACAGTTTGGGAATGTATTTTCTCTGACTAATTCAGGCTCCTGGTTAGCCTTCTGCCATTTGGGGCCTGAGGAGTGCCTCTCTATCTGGAGCCACCAGCCCCCACCCTCACCCGGGAATATACTGGACAATTACCCAAAATGATTCTTGAGGTCATTGGGGTCAGAACAGGCAGTGACACCACACTGCTATAGGCTGAATGTTTGTCTCTATCTCCCCACCCAATTTATATGTTGAAATCCTAACCCTTCAATGTGATAGCATTTGGATGTGGGGTCTTTTAGAGGTGATTAGGTCATGGAGGTGGAGACCTCCTGAATGGGATTTGTGCCCTTATGATGGAGGCCCCAGAGAGCTCCCTGACTCCTTCTGCCACATGAGAACACAGCAAGAAAACAGCCATCTATGAACCAGGAATTAAGCTCTCACCAGACAGACAACAAATCTGCCAGCACCTTGACCTTGGACTTCTCAGCCTCCAGAACTCTGAGAAATAAATGTTTGTTGCATAAGCCCCCCAGTCTAATGCATTTTTGTTATAGCATTCCAAACAGAGCTAACCATAACATACAGAGATAACACTTTTATTTTACCTACAAGGAACCCCAAGCTCAATGAAGGGAAGCCCCCAGGCATTAGAACCACACGACCAATTTCATCAACCAACATTTTTTAAAAATTAATTTATTTATATTTCTCTTTGGCTGTGCTAGGTCTTAGTTGCTGAACGCAGGCTTTCTCTAGTTGCAGAGCACTGGGCCTATGCAAAGATGTGCTCGATAAAGGACAGAAATGGTATGGACCTAAGAGAAGCAGAAGATATTAAGAAGAGGTGGCAAGAATACACAGAAGAACTGTACAAAAAAGAGCTTCATGACCCAGATAATCACAATGGTGTGATCACTCATCTAGAGCCAGACATCCTGGAATGTGAAGTCAAGTGGGCCTTAGAAAGCATCACTATGAACAAGGCTAGTGGAGGTGATGGAATTCCAGTTGAGCTGTTTCAAATCCTGAAAGATGATGCTGTGAAAGTGCTGCACTCAATATGCCAGCAAATTTGGAAAACTCAGCAGTGGCCACAGAACTGGAAAAGGTCAGTTTTCATTCCAACCCCAAAGAAAGGCAATGCCAAAGAATGCTCAAACTACCACACAATTGCACTCATCTCACACACTAGTAAAGTAATGCTCAAAATTCTCCAACCCAGGCTTCAACAATATGTGAACTGTGAACTTCCTGATGTTCAAGCTGGTTTTAGAAAAGGCAGAGGAACCAGAGATCAAATTGCCAACATCTGCTGGATCATCGAAAAAGCAAGAGAGTTCCAGAAAAACATCTATTTCTGCTTTCTTGACTATGCCAAAGCCTTTGACTGTGTGGATCACAATAAAGTGTGGAAAATTCTGAAAGAGATGGGAATACCAGAGCACCTGACCTGCCTCTTGAGAAATCTGTATGCAGGTCAGGAAGCAACAGTTAGAACTGGACATGGAACAAGAGACTGGTTCCAAATAGGAAAAGGAGGACGTCAAGGCTGTGTATTGTCACCCTGCTTATTTAACTTCTATGCAGAGGACATCATGAGAAACACTGGGCTGGAAGAAGCACAAGCTGGAATCAAGATTACTGGGAGAAATATCAATAACCTCAGATATGCAGATGACATCACCCTTGTGGCAGAAAGTGAAGAGGAACTAAAAAGCCTCTTGATGAAAGTGAAAGTGGAGAGTGAAAAAGTTGGCTTAAAGCTCAACATTCAGAAAATGAAGATCATGGCCTCTGGTCCCATCACTTCATGGGAAATAGATGGGGAAACAGTGGAAACAGTGTCAGACTTTATTTTTGGGGTGCTCCAAAATCACTGCAGATGGTGATTGCAGCCATGAAATTAAAAGACGCTTACTCCTTGGAAGAAAAGTTATGACCAACCTAGACAGCATATTCAAAAGCAGAGACATTACTTTGCCCACAAAGGTCCATCTAGTCAAGGCTATGGTTTTTCCTGTGGTCATGTATGGATGTGAGAGTTGGACTGTGAAGAAGGCTGAGCGCTGAAGAATTGATGTTTTTGAACTGTGGTGTTGGAGAAGACTCTTGAGGGTCCCTTGGACTGCAAGGAGATCCAACAAGTCCATTCTGAAGGAGATCAGCCCTGGGATTTCTTTGGAAGGAATGATACTAAAGCTGAAACTCCAGTACTTTGGCTACCTCATGTGAAGAGTTGACTCATTGGAAAAGACTCTGATGCTGGGAGGGATTGGGGGCAGGAGGAGAAGGGAACGACAGAGGATGAGATGGCTGGACGGCATCACTGACTTGATGGACGTGAGTCTGAATGAACTCTGGGAGTTGGTGATGGACAGGGAGGCCTGGCGTGCTGATTCATGGGGTCACAAAGAGTTGGACACGACTGAGTGACTGAACTGAATGGAACTGGGCCTACTCTGGTTGCTGAACGCAGGCTTTCTCTAGTTGCAGAGCCCTGGGCCTACTCTAGTTGCGATGCATGGGCCTCTAATTGCAGTGGCTTCTCGTTGCAGAGTGTGGGCTCTAGGAGCTTGGGCTTCAGTAGTTGAGGCACAGAGGCTCATTAGTTGTGGCTCAAGGACCCTAGAGCATGCAGGCTTCAGTAGTTATGGCATAAGGGCTCAGTAGTTTTGGCTCTCGGGCTCTAGAGAACAGGTTCAGTAGTTGTGGTGCATGGGCTTAGTTGCTCTGTGGCATGTGGGATCTTCCTGGATCAGGGATCGAACCCATGTCTCCTGTACTGGCAAGTGGATTTTCACCTACTGCACCACCAGACAAGTCCAGCCAACATTCACTGACACAGTGGGCAAAAGTCACAGAGTTAGATACTGGTTCATCTCCTCCAATGTGTGTATCCTGCACACATAGGTTCAGATAAGTGCGTACATGTCCGTGTGTACATGAGTGTGTATGCTGTGGCCCCTGGGATTGGAAATAGAGACCCAAATATTCTTCAAGGCAGCCCTGCATTTCTATTTCTTGTTGATTAAATCCATTACTTCGCTTATTTACCTCCTCTGGAGACACAGAGATTTGAGGCCAAAGATTTACTCTTTAACTTAAACTGTAAGGCAGTGCCTCTTAAACAAAAATATTCTGAGAGTTCCTCCAAAGAATGTGTGAGTATTGAAACTTCCTAGTGGTCCAGTGGCTAAGACTCCAAGCTCCCAATGCAGGGGGGTCTAGGTTCAATCCCAGGTCAGGGAACTAGATCCCATATGCCACAGCTAAGACTTGGTGCAGCCAAATAAATTTTTTTAAAAAGGAACTTGCGAGTATTGGGAGCCAAGAAATTGGAAATTATTTGGGCCAAGTGTTTGGCACATGCCCGAGTGGTGATGCTTTCTGTGCCCAGGATGAAGTAGAGAAAGAAATGGCTAAGGAAGAGGGGAAAGGAAATGAGATGCTCTTGGATTACCTTCCAAGATTAGTCAGATTCTCACATGTATAATAGTAGTATATAATAGTATAATGGCATTAATCTCACTCACCTCCATTAGAACTTTAGAAAAATGTACTAAAACAAACAAAAGATGGCTTTTGGCATCTCAGGAGTTTGGGACCTGATAGAGTACGGCGTCTTTCTCTTGAGATATGGGATGGTAGCCGCTGTCCTCTGGATCTCCAACATCATTCAGACAATAAACAATAGACCATGACCACGTGGTAGGCGAGGGGAGTGCTGAACACACCTTAGGGCACCATTTACTGTCATCCTGCAGGGTCCTACATTCACTGTGACAGTTTCCCAGCAGATGGCAGCGACGTGTCTTGAGGAAGGAGCCCTGGTCAATACCTTACACCAGGCACCATGGGAGCTGGGGACGGTGCTGCAAGACCCAGAGTGTCTGGTTCACCTACTTGACCTTGGGTTCTCTTCTTTAGAGACATGGTGCTGGGAATACAAAGCTGGTCAGAAGGCCAGACCATCCCCACCTGTGTCCCCACCTGGAGTGGCACCCCAGTCCAGTATTCCTGCCTGGAGAACCCCATGGACAGAGGAACCTGGCTGGCCACAGTCCATAGGGTCAAAAAGAGTCGGGCACAATGGAGCATGCATGCCCAGAAAGCAGAGCCTGTTATGTGACAATGTCCACTGTGCTAGCCTCTGTTTGGGGTCTGATGAAGACAAACTGCACAGCTAAGGAGATGTTAAGCTCCAGCCTGGGCCATGACCATCCCCAGGTGTGGAATGAGTGTCCTTCTCACTGCTGTGTCCCCAGAAGCCAGCTGGTGCCTGACTCAGAGCACACATGACAAGTTGGTTGAGGGAATGAATGAATGAATGAAATCTTCCCAGTCGCCTATGGAGTACCTGGTCTGGCACATCCTCTCCCTTGGGTCCTCAGAGAGAGACAGCAGAAGCAATGCCCAGGGACTTCTCTGAGGGAAGGCAGAAACTACCAAAATGAACTTACTAAAAAGACCTCTCACCAGGAGGCAGCCCCCTGAGAAGGGGAGCAAATCTCGTCCTTCATCACCCTGTGCTGCCCTTGCTGCTATAGCTCACTCTGTCCAGCTGTCTGTCCAGCTCTCATCAGAGCCGACTCACCCAGCCCATTTGCAAGTCTGAGATGTAATCACTGGCTTCCACCTCAGAAAACCAATGTTCCAACAGATCTTCCCAGAGCTGGCTGGAGCCCCCAGCTGGCGTGGCTGGGTGTGGCCCTGCCTCTCTCCTCCCATGTTGTCCCTGCTCCCCATGAGAAATCCATAGCTAAGGCAGAAATAGAAATCAGGTGAAAGTCTGGGCTGGGGCCAAGAGACTCCTGCTGGGAACTGCCAAGGGCAGACTGGCCTTGGAACCGTCAGCTTTCTGGCTTTAGGGATAAAGGCTGGGGTGCCCCGGGGTCAGGCTTCAGGTGCACAGGGCTCCACCTTGCTCTGCTTGACTCCCTAACAAGTCAAAATTCAGAATGGCAAGAACTGCGGATGAGAGAACAATGACAAGAGAGGACGATCCCCAAGAGCCTTCCTTGTTAACCAGCATGGAGTCTGCAATTGCCCCCGGAGCTGGGGTGTCTGCAGGCAACAGCAACAGGGTTTGCAGGAATTTGTGAGGCCAAAACAAGTTAGGGATGAGACAAGGGGATTGGCAAGGAAGGGACAATGAGGGATTTTTGGCAGCCTGGAAACCATTTCTGAGCATTTAAGGCAAAATTCTATCCTATTCCTTCTCCCCTAAGTGATAGACACACTTGGGTATAAAAGAAGGTTACAAATAATTCTTCATACTTCACACTTCAGAAAGGATTTTCACATCCATCTCCTCATGTGATCCTATAATAAAGTGGCAAGTAAGATCATTTTATTCTGCTTTACAGATGAGGAAACTGAGACCCAGGAGGTAAAAGGACTTATTGAAAATAGCACAACAATTATAGATGCATCAAGAACTTTCTATTTTCCTAACACTAAGTTTTTACATAAATTCTGTGACACTCTAAGGTTAGGAAATGTGCTTGGGGCTCACCAGCGCAGATCTGAGCATCGTTTCACCACATCTCCCCCTCTGCCCAGAAGGAGCAAATGCCAAGTCAGGAGTGGACCCCAGGGTCCGAGAGCTGGCCCAGTGCCCTTGGCTTGGCAGACCACGCAACCTGAGAGAAACCTCAGAAACCTCCTCCAGAGTCTGGGGGAATCACGCAGAGCCCCCATAACACATAAAACACCAGGGCCTGACATGAGCAGGTGTGGGCATAACATGCCAAGCTGTTAGCATCACACAGAGATCCCTAGAAATTCTAAAACCTGCACTGTTTTCCCATCCCTCCCCACTCTCTGCCTCCCAGCCCTGTGTTTACTGGCATCCTAAGGGTGTTCACTTCCGGAGCCTCCCTTCTGG
This sequence comes from Budorcas taxicolor, assembly GCF_023091745.1. Classification (NCBI taxonomy): domain Eukaryota; kingdom Metazoa; phylum Chordata; class Mammalia; order Artiodactyla; family Bovidae; genus Budorcas; species Budorcas taxicolor. The sequence continues at coordinate 26,554,154 of NC_068924.1, forward strand.
AAGCTGAGCCTGTCCTGCTGTTGGACACCCTGCTTCTCATGTCACACCAAGGGCAGGAGCCAGCTCTCTTGGGCATGCTGTTTAAACAGGAAAATAAATAATCCCATTTGGAACAGCAGTGGCAAACAGAGCCCTCTGTCTGAGGACCTTTCTGCTTTTCTCTCCATTCCTGGGTACCTTCTTGACTAGAGATGTTTTTCTGGGGAGGAAGAAAAGACAGGGGTGTGGAAATGGACTCTATCTTTCTCTTAAGAGGGTCTTTGTTGCTGTTATTTCCATCTTCTTCTGAGGACGGAGGGCCCCTGCAGAGCCGTGAGGGTTGCTCAGTGCCATGGAGACAATTGTGATATCATAGGGAGAGGATTAGGGCTCCAGTGGGGAGGGAGGAGAGGAAGCTCCCCGCCGGGGCCAGCAACTGACAAGAGAAGATGACAAGTCACTTGGGCCCCAGGTTGAGAGCCGGTGGCAGAGTGTGAGATGCAGAGACAGGCCTTGTCAGTTCTGAAGGATTGCCAGTGTCACCGGAAACAAGGCTCTCCACAAAGAGGAGCCGTACCCCTGAAGTGGGGACACCTGGAAAGCAGCCGCTGGCGGCGGAGCTGGGGGTGGGGGCAGGACCAGCAGCAAGAGGACATCCTGATAACAGCACTGATGGCGGTGGGACCGGAGACAGACAGAGACGGAGGAAGGGGAGAGACAGGTCTGGCCAAGGCAGAAGGGTGGGAATGAGGCCCCCAAAACGTGGATCCAGAAGGTTTGGATAAACATGCATGTAGTTCGTGTTCAATAAGCAATTGCCAGAGAGGATGGTGACCCGGAGACAAGTCCCTGGACTCAATCAGTTGATCAAGATGAGTTGTGAGCTTGCCCTATGCCCAGTGACATACTAGACAATTTGTGTGTGTGTGTGTGTGTGTGTGTGTGTGTGTGTGTGTTAGTCGCTCCATCATGTCCGACTCTTTGCAACCCCATGGACCTTAGCCCTCCAGGCTTCTCTGTCCATCCATGGGATTCTCCAGGCAAGAATACTGGAGTGGGTTGCCATTCTCTTCTCCGGGGGAACTTCCCGACCCAGGGTTCGAACCCAGGTCTCCTGCATTACAGGCAGATTCTTTACTACTGAGCCACCTGGAAGCCCTTGGCAGCTTGGAGGACTCAGCAAATATTAGCCATGTCCCTGCCTTCCTGACTGGCAGCAAGTACTTGTCAATGACACATCCATCTCTCAATGCCCAGGGCTCATGGTGAGTGGGTGCAGGGAATGGGTAAGTGGAGGCACTCTCAGGAGAACTGGCAGCGGTAGAGAAGACAGAAGGGAGAGCCAGGTGGTCCCATGGGAAAAAAAATCTACTTAATTTCCCTGGGCCTCACTTTCCTTATCTGTTCAATGGAGCACCATGAACTGAAGGCTGCTGCATTAAAGGCTCTCTCCCACTTCTCCACCAAGATCCAGCTTCTTCTCCTCTGTGGTAGCAGGGAACCGTCCCTGATGTCCATATCTCTCAGAACAGAAATAACTCAGGCCATGATTTATTACAAATCAGAAGAAGAAAGAAAATCATGGTGGTATCTTTGAGTCAGTGGGTAACATCTCCTAGGAGCACTGACCGCCCCCCCCCCAACCAATATCCCACCCCATCACACCCAAAATAAATGGGGGAGACACATATTTCAAGCTGTCCCTGACACATCAAATGGATATCAGACGGGACCGTCCGCAAAGCAAATAGGAATCTAATCTATCCCCTCGTTCAGCCAAATGGAAACAGCAGGATATCCATGGCTGAGCTTCTAGCTTCTGGCGGGGGACACGAAGAAGGAAAATGGAAACAGATTACAGTCAGTCTGATATCCAAATAACAAATAGGTATCCTGGAGAGAAATTTGTTTTATTGATGTTCGGGAAAAGATCCACTGATTTCCTTGTCTGCTCTGCCTTGCCACTTTAATTGAGGAAGGTGCTAGTTAAAAGTCAAAGTAAAAATAAAATGAAAGAAAGTGTTTCAAGCCTCACAGTCATCTGCTCCCAGGCACATCCAATCACACGTATGCGCTGCACACGCTCTATAATGAATTCTCCCAACAACCCACTGTCCATTGGAACTGACCGGAGATTCAGCACAGTTCATTTTCCCAGGGGTTGACAGCTGTCTGGGCTTCAATGCAGAAGGATTGTACAGGAAGGAATTAGCTTTGGGCCTGGCACTGGGGGGCTGGGGCCTGGGGATGTAGGTTTCTATAGGGAGGAGCTGAAATTGGCCTGGGGTTCAAGCAGAAAGGGGATGTGGCCTCCCAGAGGCCAGGGAGGGCAATGGGATCTTAACAACAACCCTCAGAAAAATCTCAGCTCTGGAGCCAAAAAACTGTAGAAGGAAAGGAAAATGAAGCAAAATCATGGCAGGAAGGCACATAGTTCAAAGGAAAGGAAAGAAGAAAAGGTATTTAAAGGGGCAAAGTGACTAAGGCCCTAGTGCCAATCCAGCTCTGGATGCTTCATTATCATCAGGACCACAGTCTACCTCTGAAGATGCCAGGTAGGAGGGCGATTTTTGTGATACTATAAATATAGTTTATAGGCTTTGGTTTATCTTTATGACAGATCCAATAAATAATTTACTGGTCAGTAAAAGATCAAAGAAACTGCTAGAACTGCAGCCCAAAACATCAAAACCTCTAATGTTTATACGGAAGTGATACCGACCCTGCAAATTTACTGTTTGATGGGGTGAGTTTATGGTCCTGAGCCCGGGGCCCCCAAAGCGAAAAACTTTTAAGAAAACAGAACAAACAAAACACTGGGCCAAATAGACATAGGAAGAGACATAATAAGGAGAGAGTTAGAATAAAGCACCCGACAGCACCACATCACTGTTACCATGGAAAGTTTCAGTGATCCAGTCCCACCCTGTCTCCTCAGCTGCCACAAAGGACCTCAGAAGGATGTGGATACTTGCAACAGCCAACAAAATATATGTGATCAACCTTCTAAGGAATCATTGGAGACAAACCCCAGATCCGAGTGAGTGAAGAGTGAATGGTCCCAAGCTAGGGAGAACTGGATATGATTGTAGTTAAGGTCTGGAAACCCAAGGAGGGGAAGGCTGGACTAAGAGAAGATGCCAGACCTGCCTGAAATCCTTCTTCCTGAAAGCTCACCTGTCAACCCCTAGGATGCCAGACCTGGTTCCTGGAAGAGAAAGCCCCAAGCAAGTCCCACCCTTTTCCTTCCCATCACAGCTCTGTCCTAGAGCTCAAGCCAGGGGTCCAAGCTCTGTCTTCCCACCTCCTGCAGAACAACCGCTCCTTGGCCATCCTTTGTCTTAGACATCCACCCAGCCAATGGATCTGGGGTCAAGGTCCTGGGAGCCGGCTTGCAGCTGTTGGGACAGGAAATCCAAAGGCCCAGGTAGGGGACTTCTCTACTGGTTCAGTGGATAAGACCCCATGCTCCCAATGCAAGTGTGTGTTGTGTTAGTCGCTCAGTCGTGTCCGACTCTTTGTGACCCCATGGACTGTAGCCTGCCAGGCTCCTCTGTCCATGGGATTCTCCAGGCAGGAATACTGCCATTCCTTCTCCAGGGGATCTTCCTGACCCAGGCATCAAACCCGGGTTTCTTGCATTTCAGGCAGATTCTTTACCATCTGAGCCACCAATGCAGGTGACCCCCAGTGCAGGTGGTCTGGGTTCAATCCACGGTCAGGGAATTAAGATCCCACATACTGCAACGAAGTCCACGTGCTGCAACTACTGAGCCCGGATACCTCTAGGGTCCACATGCTGCAACTAGACAAGCCTGTGTGCGGCAACAGACACTCAGTGCAGCCAAAATACCTTTTTTTAAAAATTAATTAATTAATTAATTTTCTTTGGAGGCTAATTACTTTCAATACTGTAGTGGTTTTTGCCATACATTGACATGAATCAGCCATGCATGTACATATTTTGTTTTTTAAAGTCACACATAGGAGGAGGGCTGGACTGGGGCTCTCTGAAGCACAAGCTCAGGGCAAGGACTATGGGTGGCAGGAGCCCCAGAAGCAAGTGTTTGTTGAGGTTTATCCATCATGGGCTGAAAGGGAGAGACACAGATGCCCATGAGTATTCCAGGCTCTAGAGAGGCATTTGTGACAGTGATGAGAGATGATTGGTTCATAGGGTCTTAAGGTATCCTGGCTTCCACCAGCTCCCAGGCCACACTCACCTTTGTCCTGATGAATCACTTTCCGTTTCATCCTGGAACAAGAAGGCGCTCCAAAGAGCAGAGAGAAGTCTCCATCCACGGAAAAGGAACAGCTGCTCTGTAAATTGTTCCAGGGCAATTCTTAACTCTTGCGAGTTAGCATGAGTCGGCCCCCTTGAGATCAGTTACCCTGGATTATCTTTGATCCTCTTGCCCAAGACTTAAAAAAAAAAATTTTATTGGGGTATAGTTGATTTACAATGTTGTGTTAGTTTCTGCTGTACATCAAAGTGAATCAGTTACACGTATACATATATCCCCTCTTTTCTAGATTCTTTCCTCATATAGGTCATCACAGAGTATTGAGTAGACAGAGTTCCCTGTGCTATACAGTAGGTCCTTAACTATCTATTTTATATACAGTGTGTATATGTCAATCCCAATCTCCCAATTGATCCTTCCTCCCTTCCCCCTTGGTAACCAAAAGTTTGTTTTATGCATCTGTGACTCTATTTCTGTGTTATAAATAGGTTCATTTGTACCATTTTTTTTAGATTCTACATACAAGCAATGTCATAGAATATTTGGCTTTCTCTGTCTGACTTGCTTCACTTGGTATGACTATCTCTCTCATGTTGCTACAAATGGCATTATTTTGGTCTTCTTAATGGCCGAGCAATATTCCATTGCATACATTAGGGTGGCCAAGAGGTTCATTCAGGTTTTCCCTTAACATCTTATGGAAACACCCAAATGAACTTTTTGGTCAGCCCAGTATATACACATCTTCATTATCCACTCCGCCATGGATGACACTTAGGTTTGTTTCCACGTCCTAGCTACTGTAAACAGTGCCGCAATGAGCACTGTGGTGCACGCCCCTAGACTTTTGCCTTAGACTTCTAACAGGACCACTATTGGCTTTTGTGGGATGAGCCTCCTTGTGTGGGATTGTCCTACTCATTGCAGGATGTTTCGATGAGCCCTGGTCCAGACCCACGGATTCTTGAGAGCTAGGAGCAGCTCTTAGTCATGAAGACGATGAAAGCCCCCTTTCCCACGTGCAACAAAGCCTTTCTAGCCGGGAACCATGGCTCACATAGCCCATCGGGAGACGCAGGCATGAGAATAGACAGATACAGCAGACCAGACAGGAAAGGAGGCAGATAAACCATCCGGGGGGCAGCCAGGACAGTTTATGATAAACCTGACATACTTCTGCAAATTGACACAATCATCAAAAGTGGCGTTTGATTCTTTTCTTTCCATAAGAGAAGTGAGGACACCTTTGAACCCAGCTGCCACCTTGAAAGAGACAATCAGCCGTTCCCCAGTCTACCAAGCTGCCCGCTCCCACCCCCTGCCCCTGAACAACTCTTTGGGGTTTGGAAACCTGATGAGATGAAACAGACAGAGCTGTCTTTCTCTTAAGTTCTCTCCCCTAGCTGTCCCCCCACTCCGCCTCACCACCCACCTCATGGGCTATCTTATCCCTAATGGAAGCCAATTGCTGACAGATTGGTGGCAGGTTGCTCTGCTGTCTTCCTAAGTGGCTTCCCCTCACCTAGAGTAGGAGGCGGCCACTGGCAGGGCCAGCAAGCATGTCAGGATGTAAACGAGCTGGCCAGCGGCTCCATTCATTAGAGCCACTCAATGCCATGCTTCAGGCCCAGACTGCAGCCCAGGCTGGAGCACATCAAAGTGGAGGTCTCTGTGCCCCCAGCTCACCCCTTTCCACCTCGCAGGGGAAAGGTCCCTGGGGATGATGCCAGCACTCCAGTCCTTCCCCCACCCACCTATTCATCCAGGACTCAGCCTCAGGAGAGCCCTGCTCAAGACAAGAGCTGAGGCAGGCGTGCTCCGGGGTCCCAGGAAGGACTCTTCCTTTCCATTGCAGAGATGAGACACAGAGCTGCAGGAGGAGAAGCCTTCAACCTGCACCCTGCGTCGCCAGCTTTGTCTTTCTGTAGCACAAACCCCGAGTGGTCTCCATACGTATCGTAGGCTCCCATCCCTGCATCCCAGCACACATATATGATCTCAGCAATCTGCTGAAGGGTCAAGGGGCCCAGAATTCCCCAAGGATGCTGAATGGAGGCCCCAGGTGGGGTTTGGTGTGTGACCAGCACATGAGTTGTCTGGTCCCTTCCTCAATGTCACCTAAAATTTAGGGAAAGTTTTTTCTTTGGGACCATGGGAACACAGCTCTGCTTCCAGAGCTGGCCTCTATTCCCCTCCTCTGCTCCAAAACAAATCAGCTCTGGCATTCCGTGAAGTTATTGAGTGCAACAAACCAGTTCACTGACTCGCTGGAACCTTGGGGTATGAACTACATATACATATAGAGCACGGAGATCGACAATTACTCTCTTCACCATTCGCTGAGCACCTACCACCCGTGTGAGCAGCTGAACCAAGCTCTTCATATGCATTAATTTATTTGATGCTAATCACAGTCCCATGCTCTCTGTACTTGTATTCTTCTTCATTTTTAAAGCCAAGGCAACTGAGGCTTGGAGAGGTTAAATAACTTGCCAAGGGCCACACGTGTGCCATGCCCTACTCCATGGAGCGCCGCACACAGAACAGACATTTAATAAATACTTGACAAACCAAACTGAATTAAATACTCAATTTTGTCTTCAGTGACTCAACTTTCTAACCCCACCCTGCAGCCAAACCCTGGCCAGCTAAGCTATTTGTTTATTCAGTAAAGACTTACTGAACACTTACTCAATTTTGTTCACTGCTGTGAGTGGGTACCAAAAAGCAGCCACCGGAAAAGTTAATGGAAACATTCAACTAATAAAAAGTTAGCAACATTTAACATTAACTCGAATTCATTTCAAGGTTATCTGTTTCCACTTTGAGCTAATTAAATGTTAGTGAAATGGTGCAGAACTCCTCGACTACAGAGTAATGTAGTAAAAAGAACTCTGGATCTGATGTCAGGGGTCTGGGGTTCCCAAACCTCACCAGCCCCCTCGGCACGGAACAGAGCAAGACGCCACCTTTCCGAGCCTCTATCTGCATTTTCAACCTGAGACCAAGAAGCCATCCCACACCACACAGTCACCATCAGGACTCAGGGGGGAAGTTCACAGCAGCGAGATTTATAAATCTGAAAGCTCCAGAAATACATGAGATGGCATTCTTTTTTTGAAGGTTGAAAATTAGTCCATTGACAGTGTTTAAAAATGTTTTTCAAAAGCAATAATGAGCAATTTGTCCATAAGCTCATAAATTTACTTGAAACTTTCCCTGAAAACAATTTGCTCTTTCCACATGATTTGCAGAATGGCACTATAACAATGCAGCTAGACTACCATGTGAAGGATTTTTTAATTTGATGATAGCAGAGAAGGGAAACCATAATTAAAATAAGGCAGGATAGTGACTCGGGTTAGCGCCAACAACCTGATCATTGGTTTTGCATCTCATTTTCGACAGTTTTCACACTTGGTGATGATTTACAGGAACTGGGCACCTTTCTTTCTGTCTGACTGGATGACAAGCTCCCTAAAGGCAAGAACAGTGTGTTCACTACCTTTTCACGCCCAAACCTCCTACTATCTAGCACAGGTCCTCACTGGAAGGGGACAGGGTGGGAATGTCTGTTGCACAGACCAGAATAACAAAGGAAGCATCCAAACCCCAATTAAGGGTCACATTCAACAGGAGATGCTAAAAACTTCATGGTGAGGTTTGAGTTTTTATTAAGGAATTGATCCTTCAGAGGAGAAAAAGCAAAAGAAGGAAGGTGATGTCCTTGGAGTGAGGTAGTCACAGCAGGTTAGCTGAACCTGTCAAATCCCCATGGGTGATTCTAATAATAGTTGATACCCATGGAGGGCTTCCCTTCTCCAACACTAGGTGCAGCTCATCTAACTCTTTGGACAACTATGATGTGCAGTGATCAGTCCTGCTTTACAGATGAGGAAGCAAAACACAGCAAGGTCAGGAAGCCTGATCACGTCCGCAAAACAACACCCACAGCTCAAGAGTGGGCTGAGATCCCACTGGCCCTGGAGCCTTGAATTCTGGACCACTGTGTAAACTGCTGCCTCTCAATGCAGCAAGCAGAGCAAAAGTCATTTTGGTTTTCACTCCAAATGAGATCATTCTCCAACTTTCCAAATATGAGAGAGCCAAAGAGAATGATGATTTTTTTTTTCATTCAGGTTAAGATCCAGATTTGTGCGGAGACTGACAGAGCAGAGCAGCACTTGGCTTTTGGCCAGAGTCAGTGTGGTTGTCTTTCTACGGGTTGTGACTGATCCAAGTTGGGGTCTTGCTGACTTAATTTTGCAAACTTAACAAGTGAACTAGAGACCAGGGCCAGCACTGCCGTGCAAACTGGCGAGAGGTATTCCTTGGTTGGGAATGTCTCTCCCTCCCAGTCATAAGCAGAGTACAACGTAGGAGTTAGGAGTTGAACGCAGGAGAAATTACTTGGCTGGTTACCAAGTATTTTTAACAGCAGCATCCTTCAATTTCTCTCCCTTGGCTTGACCTAACCATGGAGGAAACGGATGCTTGGCAAATCTTGGAGCTTGTTAAGAAAGTCACTCTCTGTAGCCCTGGTTGGAACCATGGGAATCAGGACTCGAGTACAGTGACTAGTAAATGTGAAAATGCAGCAAATGGGGCACGTGTGTGCACACACATGACCTGGCAGTCTTTTTTTTTTTTTTTGCTGGCTGCACTGGGCCTTCAATGCAGCATGCAGGCTTAGTTGCCTGAGACATGTGGGATCTTAGTTCCTCAATGAGGGATGGAACCCATGTCCCCTGCATTGGAAGGTGGATTCTTAGCCAGCGGACCACCAGGGAAGTCCCCTGGCAGTCTTAACAGTGCTAAGGACCTGTGGCATTGCACTTTCTGATAGACTCAGTCTCAGGATGGGGGACAGGGGAGTGGAATCTAATGCCCTCAAGCTCTCTCAAACAAGGTTTTTAGGAAAAAAAATATTATTCCACACTGAGAATATTGAATGAATGATGAACATTAAGCAATCATGAACTCCACAAAAACCTAATTCTTAAAACATTTGAGGTCTCTAACACACTTTTAAGCAAGTTCAAGCTAAGTCCTTTCAAACTGTTGAAAATAAACATTGACCATTATTTAACTACAATGATGTCACAGATAAGACATTAATCTTCTAGCTCTTTTAAATCTATTACTGATTTATTCCTATACTCACAGGTGAGAGGGATCACCTCTATCCACAATGAGGTTGTGCCCTATTGGGAAAGAAGAGACATGTACCTAAGTAATCTCAGTTCAATGCTCCATGTGATCAGTGCCACGTGTAAATAAAGAGAGGGAATGTTTGCTTCTAGATGGGCAATCCCAGGAGACTTCAAGGAGGAGTTACCTGGGAAAGAACTTGAAGCATGAGCAGGATTTTTATCAAGTAGATTTGGAGGGAAAGGGGAGACAGGAGAAAGATGCAAAATCGGGTTTGTGGAATGAAAAACGGACCAGTTTAACCCCAGCATGAAGTTAATGCAAGGTGATGGGTGTGGCCTTGGATTGAGAATGAAAATGGGGACCAGAGCTGTGCTGAGCTGTGAATGTCAAGATAACATTTACAGGGTTTATTTGGGATACAATGGGGAGCCATTGAAAGTTACTGAGCAAGGAAGACAAATGATCAAATTAGTTTGTTCCCAGTCCCTGTTTTCTGAGAACATATGATATTCTCTGGCAGACACTATGTACAGGCTATACCGAAGCCAAAGCTCCTCTCCGAGGCAGCGGTGAACCTGGCCATGATCCCTGCCTGCTCTCCATGCCCAGAAAGCTCTTGAACGCACCCCCTCTCTGGGCATGCGGCCGGGGTCAGCTTCCCCGAGCTGCTCTAACTCCTGCTTTACTGAACACACTCCATGGTTCTTACACGAGGCTCCAGATTCTTCTGCAATGACAGCAAAGCTTTCTCTATGCCCAGAAAAATAAGTTAATTGATGATTGCCTTAATTACAAATTTTTCAACTACAAAATTATTTTTAAATGTTGGCCTCTGCTACAGCTTGCCTTTAATAGAATCTAGCATGAGATGCTACTTGATTTAGTACAAAATTGTGTTTTTAATTAGCCTGGACTTTGAAGTTGGGCCCATCTGAATGGGAATCCTTGGTCCACCACTTAACCAGCTCTGTGACCTTCAGCAAATCAATTGCCTTTTCTGAGCCTCAATACACTCATCTGCAAAATGTGGGCAATTATGCCTTTCCCACTCAGTGTCAGGAGAACAAAATGAGATTAAAGCCAGGTGGAGTGCTGAGCCAAGTGGCAGGGCTTGGAAGGACTCAACAAGAGCTCTGTCCCTTGTTCCATTGCCCACTCCTTCCCACTTCTCTTGCCCTTGGGGGGTGAGACGTGTGCTTCGTGCCAAGTCTGGACTTAGCAGCATTTTCAGATGCTTCACAAAGAGGGAGGCAGTGCTGCAGGGAGGAACCAGCATGGACTTAGGGTATAGGACAGTGTGTGTGTGCGCTAAGTCACTTCAGTCATGTCTGACTCTTTGCAACCGCATGGACTATAGCCCACCAGACTCCTCTGTCCATGAGATTCTCCAGGCAAGAATACTCGAATAGGTTGCCATTTTCTCCTCTGGGGATCTTCCAGATCCAGGGATCGAACCCACTTCTCCTGCACTGGCAGGCGGATTCTTCACCACAGCACCACCTGGCAAGGCCAAGGTATGGGGCTGAACTAGGTTCAAATTCTAGCAGTTCTCACTGGCGGTGTAACTTGGACAAAATGTTTGTCCTTTCCAGGTTGCATCTCCTCCTGTGAGAAATAACAGCTCTGCAGTTACTGTGAGAATTCAATGAGCAGGTACATACAATGCCCCTCAGTCTCTTACTTAGTAGGGCTCAACTAATGTTAGCACTAGAAGCTTCTTGCAGCCAACCCTGGCAAGTTTGAGGAGTACTGGGCTCAGTGGTCTCCCCTCATAAATCCACTGTTCTTGGTTCCTCTTTCCTTTTCTTTTCTCGCTATTTTACATCCCCTGGCAAGTCCATTTGCCCTAGAGGAGTATAATGAGTAATCCGGTTGTCATCCAAGACAGACAGACCTGCATAGAAATCCTGGCTTCATTATTCGGAAGTCCAGTGACCTGAACCAGAGGCTTTAGATCAAATGAGAAAATGCAGGGAAAGCACCTATATCAGCATTCGCTCGCGGCAGCCCTGCTGAGGGGCAGCCCTCTCAGCACGTCTGTGCCGTGTGTCTTACTCCTGTGGGCACCCGGTAAGAGCTCTGCCATCATCGCCTCTTCCTGGTTCCCTGGGCTCCTGTCCAGATTCCCATTTACAAGCCCACAGCAGTATTGATTCTCTTATCTGCAACAGCAAAAACCAGGGTCCCACATATATACACAACTGGGGTGGGGGCCTCATTTCTGGGGGAGATTAGAGGGGCCAGCAGCCAGCACAGATGAAGGCCAGTGGGCCCAGCAAAGTGGATGACTTCCTAGTCCTTCTCTGTCCATTGTGCTTAAAGCAAAGCTCATAGCCACCTCCCTGCATCAGTCAAAGCAACTGTTACTTCTGCCAACTTGCTCTGCAGACATTAATTAACTCTCTGCCAGGCATAGCCAGAGCCCGCAGAAGTCAGCACCCTAGGAGACAGAGGGGGACCCCATTGGTACCTCATCTCCCCTGCATGCACCGGGGAGGGGTGACTGTCCTCTGTCCTTGCTGACCCAGGAGAGCTGGGGACTTTATCCCCAGAAATTTGGCTTCTGAGAAGGGAATTATCCTGTCTTCCTGAAAAATCAGAGACATGTCCTTGCTCCAGGAAGAATCTAAAGTATTAAAATAATCACTTCCATTTGTATTTGCTCTGCTGTTTACAACTCGTTGACCCACTACATCACCTTACCTCTGAGAGTTGGAAAGACCTTAGGAAAAAAAAAGTCATCTGGCTTTTTCATTTCACTGTGAGGAAATGAGGTTGAGAGGCTGTGAGACTTTCAAGGTCATCGGAACTGCATTCGGCTGAGCCCAAATGAGGTCTCAGCCCCAGGGTTCCTTCCACAGCTCCCTCCGGTAGGACACAGTCACTGCTCTGGAAGAAGCTCGGGGGCACAATAGACACAAGGTCTAGCCACTTCTCAGTTAGCATTTATATTATGTTGAGCACCTACTATGTACCAAACACTGTGCTAGTCACTCTCAAGTATATTATCTCACGGGATTATCTCGCCCAGCTCTGGACCCCTGCCCAGTATTGACTGGCACAAAGTAGTTGCTCAATGAGTGTGAGTTTTCTTGTTTGTCTTGGGAGCAGTGTTGGGAGCAGAGAGAGAATGGGTTTGCAGTCAGTCTGGGTGTGAATCTCTTCTTTGCCACTTGTCAGCTTTTTGGCCTCTACCCCTGTAAGTCTCAGTTTCCATATCTGTAAAATGGAAATAACAGCTAAATTGGAGTATGGCGATAAGCTATTGCATGGGGAGGACTCACAATAAGTGCTCAATCAATTGTAGCCATCCCTGTCACTTAGTGTGATGTTATTGATGCTGTTACCTGCCTTTAAGGATTTGATGACCTCAGAAGATGCATATATATATAACCACAAAGCAAAGCAGAGTGGGGATCAACAGTGGGCTATAAAGGTTCCAGAGATGCCCCTTTTGTCTGGGGATGATGGAAGGGTTCCTAGAGCAGGTGCCATTGTGGTTGAAGGAGCTTAACAGATGGGAGGGGCGGGCAATGATTCTGGGGAACTTAACTAGAAAGCCAGTTCCTTGCCCACCCACCCCGCTTATGATACCAATTCAGGATCACTCTCCAGGTGGTTCTCTGGGAGATAGCCTAAGACCACAGTTGGAGAAACTGAACTAGAAGCTTGCAAGAGTTTGTTGGATCAGAGCTGAGATCCCAAATTTGCAGAGGACCCAGGCTACATCCTTCATAGTCACCCTGGAAGTATGGGCATGAGGCAGTAGTGGGGCTCACCCACCACTGGGGTGAAAAAGGAAATAGCAGGGGAAGAGAAGCGGGTGATTGTAGGAGTCTCTAGGGAAACACTGCATACGGCCCGACTCTAACCTCCATTAGGCTTTCCAACTATTCCCAGCCCCTTATAAACCCTTCTAGGAGTTCCAGAGAACTAGACTCCTGAAGTTTCTAGGCTTCCTTCAGCTCTCATATTTAATCACAGTTATACTTAACACATATCAGATCTGTTCAAAGGAGGAGACAATCCTCATGATAATGCCTAATGTTTGTGATGAGTGTCACAGTTTTCAGAGCAATTTCATGCCTATTACTGTACATGATATTACATCAGCTTTCCTCCAAGTATGATCCATAGACCACCAGCATCAACATCATTTGGGAGCATGGTAAGCATGCAGATCTGTAGGTCTCTGCCCAGACCTAGTATATCAACCACTGGAAAGCCAGCACCCTGAAAGATGAACTTGTAACATGTTCTGGGGTGATTCTAAAGAAAACGATTAACTGGCAATTTATAATCTGGTCTCTGTCCCTAAGTAGTGGTACAGAGCTTCAGAGGTCCTTGGAATTTTCTTTTGTTACTCATAATGAGCATCTTTGGATCATCCCTGAGTTTATGCTAATTGTGAGCCCTTAGATAGCTCTAAGGCAGGGGCTGGCCATGCCAGAATGACCAAGAACAGGGCCTTCAGTCTCACCCCCTAACCTCTGGGGAGGGGAGAGGGGTTAGAGACTGGGGTCCATCCCGTAGCCATTGATTTAATCAAATGTGCCTACATAATAAAACTCATAAAAACCCTGGACACAAGCTCAGTGGACCTTCCTGGCTGATGAACATATTATGTGTTGGGAGGTGACTCAACCTGATTCCATAAGAAGAGAGCATGGAAACTCTGGCCAGCGCGCCACATAATCCCCCCACAATCCGAGATCATTCGGAAGTTCCTGAGCTGTATTCTTTACAGTAAAGGTGTAATTGTAAGCATAGCACTTTGAGGGAGTTCTACCAAATTAATCAACCTAAAGGGAAGTTGTATGAACACCTGAATTTATAGCCAAGTCAGACAAAAGTGCAGCTAGGATGCGGCCCCATTTGTGGCTGGCATCTGGGGTAAGGGCAGTCTTGCTGAGGTCTTTAACTCTGAAACCAGACCTAATTCCAGATAGTGTCAGAATTGAATTGGATTGCAGGACACTCAGCTGGTGTCAGAGAATTGTTGTCACAACACAGGTCCTATATATAAGTCAAACCACAGTCTTGTAAGTTACAATCAATATGCCACGTTGCAGCTGAGAAGACTGAGACCCAGGTAGGGTAAGTGACTCCCCCATAGGCAGGGAGCCGTTCTGGAAAAAAGCAGGAATGTCAAGTTAGGTCCTTGGCCTTAGGTCATGCCTCTTCCCTCCAGGGAACTACTGCCTTATGGTCCACCATGCTCCCAAGATAGTAGTAAAAGCACAAAGTCTGGGGGCTGGAACCAGCCCTGGGTTTCGGGTGGAAGGTAGATCACTTAACGCGGCTCAACAGAGCCAACTGCCAGGGAGGAAATGAAAAAGAGCTGAGACTTTGAGACCTTTGAAAATTTAAAGCCTACCTTTCTGACTCTGTGTGTCTTGTGTAATCCTCGAAGATTTGTAATTGTGACAGCCTTGGAAAATTACAGGTGACTTGAAGCAATTTAATGATAATAAAAATAAAATAAAAACAGTAAACAGCACTGCTGCTCCCTCTAATTTCTCAGCGTCTTTATCATATAAATGCCTCCCATTCCTTTCCCCACAGACGATTAATGAATCTGCAGTTGCCATACTGGGTTCCGCGCTCACATCTCTTAATTCTCTTTCTGCTGTAGCTCCTGCACCTTCAGTGCCGGGGACGCCCCTCCCAGCTCCAATGCCAGGATGCTCACAGGGCCAGCCAGACTGCAGAGGCAGCCCTCGGAGAGGTACCCGGGCCTCCTCCAGGGACCAGACCAGATCTTCTTCCCTTGCTCCTCACCCCAATGGCCCAGAGCTGGCCTCTCTCCAGCCAACTTTCTCCAGGAGCCCTGGTGATCTGAACAGCCACAAATTGACCTTCTCTCCGGGTGTCTCCTTGCCTCACTCCCCGTGTTAATATGCCCCTTAAAGAGCTGCAAACTCAACAAGTCTCTCTTATGCAGGTTAATTCAGAGGCAGCCAAGCTGTGATCAAATGACCTTTACTCACTTCCCTGCTAATTTTGATGGGCAGCTCCATTTCCCTTCTCGCTCCCGGTCCCCCCTTGCTCTAAATTGGAAATCTATCAATTTTCTAGGTAAATGGAAAATAAAGACACACAGGCACAAGCAACACACACTCACCCACATATACACTAACACTAACATGCGCTTGTTGAGATAGGGCTGGATTCGGCTTTAAAAAAAAAACAACACTGAATTTCCAGATCTTAGAAGAACGCTATAGCTAGACCTGCTGCTGCTGCTGCTAAGTCACCTCAGTTGTGTCCGACTCTGCGCGACCCCAAAGACGGCAGCCCACCAGGCTCCTCTATCCGCAGGATTCTCTAGGCAAGAACACTGGAGTGGGTTGCCATTTCCCTCTCCTAGCTAGATCCTGAGTTGATGTCAAAAGAAAAGGTTCCAAAACAGTATTCCTTTTCCACAATATTATCTCTTGCTTCATCAGTGGGGTACAATAACAATCATAAATAGGGAGAATAATAATAATAAAAAGTAACATTTAGCAAGTGCTTCCTGCTTGCCAGTCACTTCCCAAAGACTATCTCATTTTTTCAATACCTCTATGAAATGCAAACTGTTATTATCCCCATGTTATGGAAAAAGGAAATTGAGGCTTCAAAAGATAATGCAAGAAGTTTAAAGATACACATACAGAAAGAGGCAGAGTGGGCATCTGAAACTAGATGGTCTGATTCCAAGGTCAAGTTCTTGCTTTGTTAATCAGCAGCATGACCTGGGACTATCACATTTACCTTCAATTTCCTCATCTGCAATATGAGGATAATAAGAATGACCTCATCAGGCTCCTGGAGGGTCAATTAAGTAGGTGGCACTAGTAGTAAAGAACCCACCTGTCAATGCAGGAGATTTAGGAGATGCGGGTTTGATCCCTGGGTTGGGAAGATTCCCTGGAGGAGGGCCTGGCAATCCACTCCAGTATTTGTGCCTGGAGAATCCCATGGACAGAGGAGCCTGGGAGGCTAAGGTCCATGGGGTCGCAGAGTCGGACAGGACGGAGCGACTTAGCAAAATCACTATCAATTCACCATTAGAATTACGATTATTAATTCAATTGGTGAATTCCTTGTACAAATATTTCCTGATCGCCTACTATGTGTCAGCCCTGTCCCAGGCCCAGGGATACAGCAATGATTGAAACAGAGAATGTCCTGTCTCCAAGAAGCATGCATTCAAGTGAGGGAAACAGACTGACAAGAAACAAGTAAAATACATGGTTTATCAGATGAAGCTTAATGCTAAGGGGAAAAAAAAGTGAGGAAAGGAGCGTAAGAAGTGAGGGTAGGGGACTTCCCTGATGGTCCAGTGGTTAAGACTCCACCTCTGCTACAGGGGACATAGGTTCAATCCCTGGCAGGGGAACTAAGATCCCACCTGCCACACAGAACAGCCAAAAAAAATTAATAATAATAAAATAAAATACAGCATGGCCAAAAATCTTTTTTAAATAATAAAATAAAAAGTGAAGGTAAGGGGGCTGCTCAGGGCTGACCACAGAGAGAAGGTGATATTTGCACAAGGTTCTCAGCGAATGAGCGGAGCAAGCAGGGCAGTTATCCAGAGAAAGGGTGTTCTGAGCAGTGGGAAGAGCAAGGGCAAAGATCCTGAGGCAGAACCAGCAAGGAGGCCAGCGTGGATGCAGCAGAGGGGTGGAGGAGGGAGTAGCAAGGGATGAGTCCAGAGGCGTGAAGCAGGTGGTGGGTCCTGTAAGGCCTTGATGGTCATTAGCTTTTACTCTACATGCCATGTCGGGGGCAGGGCAGAAGACAGGGGAAGGCTTTGAGCAGGGCCACATGAGCTAAGAAGATGCGCAATGTGAGAGTCATGTGTTAAGTTTTATTTGGGGCAAAATGAGGACTGTAGCCCAGGAGACAGCACCTCAGATGGCTCTGAGAGACTGCTCCAAAGAGGCAGTGGGGGAAGGTCAATATATAAGACTCTCCTGAAGGGGGAGTTCAGTGCAATCAAGCGCTTACTTTACAAAAGGTTTTCTGCTAGACACGAGGAGCTAATGTCACCATGAAGGGATTGAATGCTTTTCTAGAAATGAGGAGATACAAGGATTGGGGTCATGAAATCAATTCCTGAAAATGTCTAACTATCTGAAGACTTGTTCCACCAGTTTCCCTGGAGCACGGAGTGCCTCACTCTCCACCCGGAAACCCCCTCAGAGGGTGTTGAAGGCTGGAAGCTGCAGCAGCACAGGGCTCAGTCTCCGCAGAGGCAGACGGCAAATGCTCTTGCTGTTCAGTTCAGCTTAGTTCAGTTCAGTTCAGTCGCTCAGTCGTGTCCGACTTTTTGTGACCCCATGAATCCCTGGCAAATATTCTTGGCAAGTGCCAATTTGTCATTGACAGCCATGACGAAGTCTTAACATTTTTAAAAAGTTATTCTGGCCACCGCAGGAGGGCAAATGCAGAAGCAAGGAGACAGTGAGGGTGCTGTTGCCTCTAAGGCAGATGGCAGAAGGCAGCGGTTTGGACCAGGGAGCTAGCAGTGGAGGTGATGATATGTTTTTGGATTCTGGATCTATTCTGAAGGCAGAACCAACCAAATATGCTGAGGGATTGGATGTCAGTGGGTAAGGAAGCAAGGTGTCGCTGATGATGCCAAAGTCTTGGACCTGAGCAGTAGGAAGAACGGAGTTTCCATTTAGTAAAATGGGATAAAGTAGAAGGAAGAGGTATTATAGATTGAACTGTATTCCTCAAGAATGATAGGTTGAAGTCTTAACCCCCAGAATTGTGCATGCAACCTCATTTGGAAAGAAGGTCTTTACAGACGTAGTCAAGTTAAGGTAAGGTCATTAGGGTGGGTCCTAATCCAGTATGACTGGTATTCATATAAAATCAGGAAGTTAGGACACAGATTCATGCAGCAGGGAAAATGTCATGTGAAAACTGGAGTTAGTCTGCCACAAGTCAAGGAAATAACCAGAAGCTAGGAGAGAGGCCTGGAACAGTCTTTCCTGGTGAATTCAGAGGGAGCAGGGCTCTGCCAATCCCTGGATTCAGGACACGGGACAACTGTTGTTGCCCCACAGTCTTGTGACACTTTGTCACGGCAGGTTTGGAGGGTAGAGTCATTTCTAGACATCCAAGTGGAGATGTTAACTAAGCAGCTGGGTATTGAGTTAACTATCCAGCTGAGTCTGGAGTTCAGCAAGGTAACTGAACTGGACATACACATTTGCCCGTCTTATCTGCTCTGAACTTTTAGCTGTGGGACCAGCTGAGATCACTTAGGGTAGAGAGAAAAGAGGTCCAAGAATGGAATTCTAGCAGGTTCCACCATTAAAAGAACAGGGAGTTAAAAAGTAGTTGGTGAGTAAAACAGGCAAGATGTCCTGAAAGACAGATGAAGAAAGTGTTCTGGGCAGGAAAGGGTCCGAAGTCAAATTGCTGTCAGATGTCAGTGACAAGTCAAGCTGGATGAAGATGAAGAACTGACCATTGGATTTAGCGACTCAGAGCTCATTTGTGACCTTGACAACAGCAGTGTCAGAGGCAGGCATGCTGCTTAATTGGAATGAGTTGGAGAGAGAATGAGAGGAGAGATCGGAGGCACAGATATCTCTTCAGAGGAGTCTGCTAATGGGAGACATGGGGTCAAAAGAGGGCCTTTCTAAAGGTAAGAGAAAGAATAGTCTGTTTTATGCAAAGAGAAATGATGCTGCAGATCGGAGGAAACGGATGAGATGAGGAGACCAGGAAAAAGTGAGAAGAGATGTCCTTAGGAATCTGGCGGGAGTGGGACGGAGCACACACTTGCCCAGGAGATTGGGTGATGCACCTGTGGTCACAGGAGAGAGGCAGGTGTAAACATGGGCACAGGTGCCCAGACAGGTAGATGCGGTGGTGGACGCAGGAGGTAAAGTCATCAGCTGCGAGGGGAGGAGGCGCTGCAGCTCTGAGGAGGGAAAAACGGAGAGACAGTGATGGGGGAGTGACTGGTGGGGAAACACGATAAGGTTGTCAGGCAGAACTCAGGGCATTTGGTTCATGAATGTGGGATAGAATCAGATAAGGATGCATTTTTCTCCAGCAGTGTTGAGCTGCCCACGTGTAAGCTCAAAGTCAACAGAGAGTCGGGGCTCATCTGAGTTGGGGTTTTGCTCCTGGAATGCAAAGACAGGGTGAACAGAAAAGGGATGATCATGAAGGACAGGAGAATTTAAGCTGCACACGGATATTAGGGAGGACCTGAGAAGGACTTTTGGATCAAGGGACTGTGGGTCCCCAGAAGGGGGAGGATTGTTAGGGTAAATAGAGCTTGGGAGCTAGAAGAATAAGGGGGGATCCTTATCATGTACATCCTAGAGTGGTGGCAGTGGTCTGCAATAACATAGTGTAGGGTGTGGCCACAGAGAGGGTGGCAGAGGGCAGGATGGAGAACACTGGAGAGAGGCAAAGAACTAAGAGGTCCAAGTACTGGAACGATCGTGGATACTGAAACCAGCAAGAATTTCGAGAAGGTTGTATTGGAGAGGATGACCTTGAGCCAGAAGCTGAAATCCTAAAGGGACGAGAACAAGTCACCCAGAGTCATTGGGCACCCACAGACACCCCTGATGACATATGTCAAAGCTGGGGGTGCTTAGAGACGGGACTGAGAATAGCGCGGAAGCGGCAAAGACAAGCCAGGGCCTGCAGAAGAGACTGAGGAAGGCGGGGCTTGCTGACGGCCGTGCGTCCTAGAGGGCAAGGGTGAAGGCTGGGAGGGGCCAGACATAAGGCAGAAAGAGAGACGTGCCGCGCCTAATGGAGGCCAGGCCCAGGGGTGACAGGGCTCTCCTGTGACTGGCATAAGAACAGTGAAAGGCACAGGAAGGGTCCAGAGACCAAGCCAGTGCGAGGTGGTGGGGCTGGGGTATGGAGAGGAGAGAAGGGTGAGCAGTGCTGCTGGGAACACTTCCTGGGAGCTCCACACATTCTAGAATCCTCCATCACTTCTGCCAAAGGGGATGCAGAGAGGTTTACAGTTATCCTGACATAAACATTACCATGACCATTCCCACAGTATCCGTCAGCCTTCTTGGCTGTAAAGAACCCAACCCGCTTTGGCTAGTTCTCACACACACACACACGTTTCTATTAAAAACCTATTTATTAATGTATATGAATACTATTAGCATACCCGAGAGCTCCTAGTAATGCAGACCCAGCATCTAAGGCCATGCAGACAGGGTCAGGGTGGGTGGTCTGTGAGGCCCCCATCAAATCTGGACTGAACGGCAGACGCTCTGCCACTGCCACCCGCAGGGTCAGAGACCCAAACATGTCCACCGCTGGGCCGGCCTAGAAACCAACTCCACCCCCTGACCACCATCACCTCCCACCTCCACTTGCTGCTTATTCTCTGGGGACCACTCTGGTCAGCTCAATCTCAGTCGTGACCCAGGCCTCAGATGCAAGGAAGGCTGACAATGAAGCTTCCTGGCCTCTACCTTAGGAAGAATTACAAAGTGTTAGCCTCTCATGTCCAACTCTGCAACCCTATGGATTGTAGCCCTCCAGGCTCCTCTGTCCATGGGATTCTCCAGGCAAGAGTACTGGAATGGGTTGCCATTTCCTTCTTCAAGGGATCTTCCCAACCCTGGATGGAATCCAGGTCTCCTGCATGGCAGGCAGATTATTTACCATCTGAGCCAACAGGGAGGCCCCAAGAATTACAAAAATTTGGTGCAAATCACCCAGATCTAAGGAGGATATTTAAAGATTTTAGTAAACCACCAATGTCAAAAATTTATTAAGTGAAAGCAATAATAATAATTTTATTATCAGTTTGTCTAAGCTTTCCAAGAAAGAGCTGGGAGGATTCTGCACAGCAATGTCACCCTTCAGCTCTCAGAGAAGGTTTCTAAGCTTTCAGAGGGCCTCCTTGGTGGTTCAGATGGTAAAGAATCTGCCTACAGTGCGGGAGATCCGGGTTCAATCCCTGGGTCGGGAAGATCCCCTGGAGAAGGAAACGGCAACTCACTCCAGTACTCTTGCCTGGAGAAGCCCATGGACAGAGGAGCCTGGCAGGCTACAGTCCACGGGGTCACAAAAAGTCAGACGCAACTGAGCGACTAACACACAACCTTTCACCAGCAGTCGAGAATACTGTTCCTATCGATTAGAGCCAAGGCCTCAATAAAACACGTGCACGTTCTCAGGTAGGACCGTGGGCCTGAGCCTTCCCAGATAAGATCAGCCCCATTTAGAGCTCACTCCACAGCAAAGCACACTCTTGACCCTGCAAAGACAAGATGATAGTGGCTGCTATTTACTCAGCAGCCCCTGTGTGCCGGACCCTGTAATCTTCACTTAGCGTGCGTGATCTCGTTTAATCCCCAAGGTGACTCTGTGAGGAAGGGAGTGGGATTACCACATTGCAGATAAGGAAATAGAATTTTAAAGAAAATGTTAGTAACTTGTTGTGATACCACCCCTGCTCCCCACCCCCAGCAGCAACGAGATCCCTGAATGCCATCGTACAGGCCGTGCACTGCACGAGTCCACGGTGTACAACTGTATTCGATGTGGACGGCATCACCTGGAGTTTCGCAGTGTGCAACCCACATGCTCAGTGTAGAGCCTTTGCTCACTCTGTTCCGAAGTCCATTTCCTCTATCTTATAGCGTCCAGTAATCAACGCCTTTTAAGTCAGAGCCCCTTCAGGTCAGGGAAGTTTTCTTCTTTGGATGAACAGAGAGTAGCACAATCCGTGGCACTTAGCAGGTGCACAATAAATGGCTGCGAGATGAAAGGCTATCAGAGACGAGCATGAATGGGCTCATCAACTCCTGAATCACTGGATCTACAGAGGCACCACTTGAAGCCTGAAATAGGTAGTTTAAAACAAATGAAAGGAAGAACTACTGCTTGGCACAGCTGGTTGTCAGCTTGTAAAACTCATTAACCCAAGAGGTGGTGTAGGCAGCAAACACTAATGGACTCCAGGTGCGTCTAGGAAAGTTCAAGCCTTCTACAACCATAGTGTTCTATTAAGAAGAGTAGCCAAGGAGGGGACTAACGTTTGACCATCCGCTGTATCCCAAGCACTGGGCTAGATTGAACACGCTCTATTACTAATCTCTGGGAGTTTATTTCCTTTTATGCAAAATGGAACTAATGTTACTTACCTATGGGGGCGGTGAGGGCGGCTCTTGTGATCATTAAACAATAGATGTAAAACCCCTTAGCATAGACTTGCCACAGTGTTAATGCACAATGAATGATCACTAGTATTCCTAGAAATAGTAATAACAAATGAAATTGTGTGGACATTTCATTGGTAGCAAAGAATTTCACAAAACTTGCCTCTCATACCAAGAAACCAAGTTCAATTACTTTCTTCAGTGGACACTTCAACAATCCAGACTTAAAAAAAAAACTAACCTTTAGCCTTTGGGATTTCATATAAGTAGAAGAACAGTTTGATTTTCTTTCTCCATCGTGACTTTCAGCCAGGGCAATCTTTAACTAAAGCAGCAACATAATGACAAACTCCTGCTTAGGGCATCCCCCACCTTCTATAATTTCTCCCAAGAGTTTTCAGGGGACCAATACCATGTCAGGCACCAAATACAATATTCAAATGAGAGTTCTACCTTTCTATGTAGAGATTTGTGGGCAGAGCTTTGTGGATATTGTTGTACACAGACAAGGTGAAAACAGATTAACAGTACTTGAAGCCAGATCCCAGAGAGAATCAGCCCAAATTTTCCTGCTTAAAACAAGCTTCCTTTCCTATAAATCTGAATGTAGTCCCTGGAGACCTGTGCAGCCCTTGGTCGTTCAGTTATGTGCCATTATTCTCTGGATCCACAAGCCCATCATGGTGCCTGGTACAAACTAGATCTTGCCAGAAAGAGAGAGGAAGACAGACAGAGAGAGAGAGAGAGGCTAGAAAGTTGGATGGAAGAAGCAGCATGGCATAAGTGACCCTAGCATCAGTTCTAAAATAATATTGTTCCAAAATCAGCTCTACAATTGTTTGGTTGTGTGGCCTTCAAAGTTGCTTCATCTCCCTGCACCTCTGTTTCCTTAACTGAAGGATAAGGTGGGGATAATAATGCAACCTACTCTGTAGGTTTGTTACGTATTAAGAGAATACACATAAAGCACTTACCTATCCATCAACACACGTTTATGGAGCTCCTGCTGTGTGCCAGATGCTGGGCCAAGCCCTGGGATGGCCTCAATAAACAAAATATAAGAATTTCTGCTCTGGGCTTCCCTGGTGGTACAGTGGATAAGAATCTGCCTGCCAATGCAGGGGACACAGGTTCGAACCCTGGTCCAGGAAGATTCCACATGCTGCAGGGCCACTAAGGCCCTGTGCCTCAGCTACTGAGTCCCTGCCCTCGAGCCGTGCTCTGCAAGAAGAGAAGCCACTGCAATGAAGAGTAGCCCCCACTCGCCACAACTAAGAAAGGCTGCAAGCAGCAACAAAGACCCAGTATAGACAAAAATAAGTAAATTTTCTTCTAATTCCTGCCTTCACAGAGTTTGCATTCTAACTGGGGAATCAGGCAAAACATAATAATCAGACAACGGAAATCAACCCTAAATATTCATTGGAAGGAATGATGCTGAAACTGAAGCTCCAATACTTTGGCCACCTGATGCAAAGAGCCGACTCATTGAAAAAGACCCTGAGGCTGGGAAAGATCAAGGGCAGGGGGAGAAGGGGACGACAAAGGATGAGATGGGTGGATGACATTACTGACTCAAAGGATATGAGTTTGAACAAACTCCGGGAGATAGTAGACAGGAAAGCCTGATGTGCTGCAGTTCATGGGGGTCGCAAAGTGTCGGACACGACTGAGTGACTGAACAACATTCAGTATATTAGAAGGCAAGTGTTTCTAAGAAAAAAGAACAAAGTAAGGGCATTGGGGAAGATTTACAATTTAAATTAAAATGGTCAGGGTAGCCCTGACAGAGATGGGACTCTTTGGACATGTCTGAAAGGAATGAGGGCCTGAGCCAAGGGGGGGTGTGTGGAGGATGGCACACAGGCAGAGAAACAGACAGTGCAAAGGCCCAGAGGCAAGAGCGTGCCTCTTACATCCACAGAACAAAGAAGCCCAGTGTGGCTGCTGCAGAAAGCGGGGCAGAAGAGCAGTGAGAGATGAGGTCCGGGACGGAAGGAGGTCAGGTTCCAGAGGACTTTCAGGGCCACTGTAAGGTTTTGGCTCTCTTTTATGTTTTAGTGAAATGGAGATCCCTCTGGAGCAGCAGACAGACATAGTCTGATTTATCCTTTAACTGGATCACTCTGACTGTTTTGCCGAGGACCTGACACCTAATTGGGACACAATGGTACCTATTATGAATGCCTGGCAGGAACAGTTACCTTCTTGGATCTTAGCAAAGCTGTTTGGCTTTCTAATTGCTTATACCATCTGTTTTCATAGATTGAAGCAAAGAGATCTGCAGCGTTGAATAGAAGGAGTTGGAAGCCGGCACTGCGACTCCACGTGGCTCTCTGTCAAAATGCTCCCAGAGCAGAGGGCCAGTGCGCATGTGTGTGGACGCACTGACCCCCACGAGGGGAACACTTTGAGAGTGCTCCTCTTTTTCTACATCTGCTGAGGGATGCTTCCTCCATAGCTAAAAAGCAGCCTCTTCTGGGCCTGAGAGATGAGCATATTCTCCCCAAAGCTGGTGGCGAGGACATGTATAAAGTCTTTCGCGTGAGGCTTGACCCCTTCTCCTCTTCCACCTTCTTCATCAACATCATCTTCAATATGTCCCTTCTCCTGATCTTCAGCAGCAGCAGCAGCACCCCAGTTCATTCCCTGTTTATTCTCCCCGCGGCTGTGATATGCACGTTATATGCCTTATCTAACTCCATCGCCTCAGTAACTATATGAGACAGATACTATTGCTATCTCCATTTAACCCAGGGGGAAATCGAGGCCTGAGGAGGTGAGTTGCCCAAGGTCCCACAGCTAGTTCATGGCAGAGAAGGCCTGTGACACGGACAGAGAGGCTCCAGAGCCTAAGCTCCCAGCCATTATACTGCCTGCCTACAACTTCTTTTTCGCTGGAGGCTACCATTCTTCTTTCAGCATATTTGAAGATGCTGTTCACTTGCTCCTCCATATGTACAGAAGAGGCAATGGCAATGGCGAGTGGAAAGGACAAACAGTCATGGAAATACAAATCAACATCCCATGGCAGGGTATATGACTTCAGGCCCAGCTTTGTCCTGATACCCATCCAGGTGTGAGCATGTGCGGAAAATGAGAGCGAGAAGGTAGACTAGGTTTGAGTATAGCCACGGATCTGGCCATAGGCAAGGCTTACACTATCCTGGGAGAGGAAGATAGCTGAAAACACCAGCTCTAGGGCTTCACTGGCGGCCCAGTGGCAAAGAGTCTTCCTGCCAATGCAGGAGACACAGGTTTGACCCCTGGTCCAGCAAGATTCCACATGCTGTGGAGCAACTAACCTGTGTACCATGGCTACTGTGCCCAAGTGCCTAGAGCCCATGCTCCTCCATGAGAGAAGCCACTGCAATGAGAAATCCATGCACCGTGAGTAGAGAGTAGCCTGCATTCGCCACAACTAGAGAAAAGCCTGTGCAGCAACAAAGACCCAGCACAGCCAAAAATAAATAAATTTTATTTATTTAAATAAATGAGACAAGGATTAAATTTATTTCATTTAAATAAGTGAGACAGGTACTACTGCTATCTCCATTTAACCTAGGGAGAAAATTTATTATTTTTAATAACATAATGTAATAATTTAATGATATAATTTTAAAATAAAAATGTTATTATTATTAAGTTTATTTAAATAAAATCTCATTTAAACAAGTAAATAAAATGACTTATTTTTTAAAATTGCCAGCTATAGAACCAGAGCTTAGCTCTGCCCTTCACCAGCCCGGAGACCTTCATCTCCCAGGAAAACGTCATTCCTTCCCATCTCTGTTTTCTCATCTGTAAAATGAGGGTGATAAGAGTACTTATGTCATAAGCTTGCTATGAGGATTAAATGTGCTGAGACACAATGTAATAGGAAAACCACCAACACTTCAAATTATGAAATGTGTAGGCCCTGGCTAACTTCAGATATTCAGCCAGATATGGCCATTGACTGGCCAGCGTCTTGAGAATTTGCACTATGCATCAAAAGGAAAGGATCCCTTGGAAAAGCCTGGTACCAACCTTTGTAATTAAAAGGCATAAATGTGGGTTTAAGGCAAGTCCAGGATGCTGGCATCCCAAGTTAGGGGCGTGCAAATTCCCCTCAGTGCAGGCAAGCCCAGGCTTCTGCCCCTGTGTGAGTTCCTCAAGGGAAAGTCCTCCTGCTGTAATGGAATTGAAATGGGGGTGATTCACCCTCCCCGGCAAGATCTGTTCAATCAGGGGAGGCACCTACCAATCGCTCAGGGTGGCTGGGTCTGCATCAGAGCCGAGTGGCTACAAAGCATCCTGCAGTCATGGATCCTGGTCTTCTTCACACTAAGCGTGGAGGGACAGGAACCACCATGCAAGCAAAGGACCAGAAGGGACATTTTTTCCCAAAGACATACAAATGGCCAACAGGTATATGAAGGTTTTCAACAGCACAAACCATCAGGGGAACACAAATCAAAACCACAATGAGATATCCTCAACCTGTCAGGAAGACTTATAGCACAAAGATACGTGCTGGCCAGGTTGTGGGGTAAAGGGAACCCTTGTGCCCTGTAGGTGGGATGGAAATAGGTGCAACCATTACGGGAAGCAGTATGGCGGTCCCACAGAAAACTGAAAGTTGAGCTACGGCGTGATCCAGCAATCCTGTTCCTGGGTCGGTTTCCAAAGTAATTGAAATCAGTATCTCAAAGAAACATCTGCACACCCATATTCACTGCAGCATTATTTATAACAGCCAAGGCATAGAAGCAACATAAGTGTCTGTCAGTGGCTGAATGGATAAAGATGTGAGATATATATACATATATATATTTAATATATATGCATGCATATACATACATAAAATAGAATATTATTCAACCACATGAAAGAAAGAAATCCCGCCATTTGCAACAAAATGGCTGGAAAGTGGAGGCATTATGCCACGTGAGACAAGTCAGACAGAGGAAAACAAATACTATATGATATCATTTACATGTGGAATCTAAAAAAGCTGAACTTATAAAAACAGAGAGTAGAATGGTGCTGGGGGCAAGGAGACAGGGGAGATGCTGCTGAAGGGTGTGCCCTACAACCAGGGTTCTGGGGATCTAATGCACAGCATAGTGACTTTAGCCTATCATACTGTATCATAAACTTCAAAGATGCTAAGAGGCTAAATCTTAACAGTTCTTAACACAAAAAGGAAATGAGAAATATGTGACTTGATAAAGATATTAGCTAATGCTATGGCAGCAATCATACTGCAAATATAAATGTATCAAAACAGCACATTGTTTACCTTAAACTACACAAACATTAAAGGTCGATTATATCTCAGTTTTTTTAAAAAAAGCCCTTTTAGGGTTACCCCACTTCATGGAAGAGAGATATTGATCTTTGGAAGCAAGGACTTTGTGTATGGGGTTCTCTGCTGGCCCCCCAGCACCTAACACAGTGCCCAGCATGTAGACATCCAATATTTGTAGAAGAAGAGAATAAAGAAATAATAGGAGGAAAACCTGAATTTTTAATGAATAATATCTTTGGTTTTTTCACTCGACCAAACAACTTTTCCAACCAGAAGAGACTGATTTCCTGGTCAGGGGAGGCATGTGGATATACCTGGGGGAACAGGTGTAGCCTTAGGTTCCCTATCCAGGATGACTCATCTTCCCATCACATCCGTTATCCCAGCCCCTTCTTCAGACAGTTCCTGCATCCTCGGGCGCTCCTCCAGAAACCCACCACTGTCAATTACAAATATACAAAACCACATTACTGCATGCGCCTCCATCTGTTAATTAACAAATAAATCAGCCCCGTCTCACCAATTAAGGAACAGTATCTGGGAGTGCAAAACGTGCCTGATCGCTCTCAGTGACAATAAACGGCATTCGCCACAGGCCTGGAGGTGATGGCTGTTGCCCACTGTCCCCAGCAGCCTCTGCCTCCTTCACACAGCCATGACTCTCTCCCTGGGGCCTGACAGAAGAGCCTGGGAGCCTCCCCTGCCTTGGGCTCTCGGTGTAGGACCATAACTAAAGCCCTTGACAGTGGATCCAAACTGCTGAGGGTCAAGTTCAGACAGCTCTTCCTCCAGCCCTCTAGCCCAGCATCTACATTCAGCCTCTTAGGCGAGGACAGTACCTGAGTCTGGAACAAAAGTCAAAGCAGAGGGCTTCCCTGGTGGCCCAGTGGTTAAGAATCTGCGTGCCAATGCAGGGGACACCGGTTCAATCCCTGGCTCAGGAGGATCCCACATGCCACCGGGCACCTAAGTCCGTGGGCCACAACTACTGAAGCTTGCAAACCTGGAGCCCATGCTCAACAAGAGAAGCCACTGCAATGAGAAGCCTACATACAGCAATGAGGAGCAGCCCCCACTGGCTGCAACCAGACCAGCCCAAGCATAGCAGTGAAGACCCAGCACAGCCAGAAATTAATAAATAGAAAGGTTTTTGTTTTTTTTTAAAGAGGCAAAACAGTATTTTTCTTCCCCCATGTTTATTGAGGTGTAATCAGCGAATTAAAACTACATATATAAGTTGTATGACGATGTTTTGATATACATATGTATCATGAAAGGGGAAATGTCTTAATCTGAGGCCCAAGGACCAGTGGCTTCAGAATCACAGGGAGCTTGTAAAAACAGTCAGTCCTCCTGGATCAGACTCTCTGGGGGCAGGACCAAAATGTTGCCATGTTAACCTGCTCCCCAGGAAAATCTTAACAGTTTGACGACGACTGATGCAAACCCTTTCTCCTTGTTTGGGAATTTAGACTTTCTTTCATTCACATTGGCAAAAATGCGGGCAAGTGTCTGGTGAGTGGTAAAGGACCAACAAAGGTCCATGGTGGAGGGGCCTACTTCAACCTTCATTACTCAGGTTAAGCAGACCAAGTTCCATGTTCCAGGCAGAACCATGACCCCTCAAAAAGCTATACTCAACTTCCAACTCTCAGCAGGTGTTATTTGGACCTTATTTGGTGACCTTCTTTGAAAATGAGCCTTTACAGAAGTGTTCAAGTTCAAATGAGGTCATTAATGTGGGTCCTCATCCACTATGACAGGTGTCCTCTCAGAGGGGGGACCTTTGGACACAGGGACAGACACACACAGAGGGAAGGTGAGGTAAAGAGACAGGCGGAATGCCATGTGAAGGTTGCAGTTATGTTATAAAAGCCAAGGAATGTCCAGAGATACCATAAGCTGAAAGAAGCAAGGAGGGACGCTCTCTCGGGTTTCAAAACGTACATGGCTTTGCTGACACCTTGATTTCAAATCTCTAGTTCCCAGCACTGTGAAACAGCACATTTCTGTTGCTCTAAGCCACCCACTTTGTGGTAGTCTGTTATAGCTGCCAGAGCCAACTAACAGCCCAAAAAAGGAAAATAACATGTCAAGGTCAGACGGCTAGACAGTGGCCCAGGCAGGGCTTTAAGAGATTTCAGGGGACTTCCCCAGTGGTCCAGTGGCTAAGAACCCAACTTGCAATGCAGGGGATGTGGGTTCAGTCCCCTGGGGAGACAGGGGACTGATCCCATGTCACAGAACAAAGCGCACTTGCCACAGCCGCTAAGCCTGCGTGATGCGACAAGATCTCACGTGCTGCAACTAAGGCCCAATGCAGCCAAATAAACGGAAAGAGGTTTTAGGCCCCCTTTTGGGCTCCTTTCACTCCAGCATCCTGCCAGAGACTAACTCTCCCCTCCTACCCCTACAAGGCCTGACCCCGAGCCCTCTAGAGAGGCAGACATTCTCCCAGACAGAAGACAGGGCCAGCCTGCTAGAGGGGAGCATTCACCCAGTGTCCAACTCACAGATCCCAGAGTCCATTTGGCCAGGCAAGTGTCCACAGCACAGTACACAAAGGGTTAATTATGAGTGCCATTCTTAGCTGCCACGTACTCCTATATTTCTAACCCCCTTGAAATCTGAATTGGCAGTTAGCAAACAACCCAAGGACCTGGATGGGAAAGGTCCCACCATGGAGTCTTCTCAGAAGGAAAGCACACGACTGGCTTATCAGGTTGCTCGAGGAAGTCGGTGGCAGAACTCAGAAAGCTCCCCTCCTACTTTGCAATCTCAGAGAGGCCATCTCTGGGGAGACAGTGCAAGAACCAAGGAGACAATGCCTGTTCATGCACAGGGACCCTCACCCTCACTCATAGAGCCTTCCCCATGAGGCCGCTGGCAGAGGGTCCGAGGCCTCTGGTACGTGGTGGTTCCCGCCTCTACTGCCCCCTGCCGTGGTATGCAGGTTACCGCACAGCCCTGATGAGACTGTCACAGATCTCTGGTCTATGAGAACTGGGCTGGACGGGATAGGAGTCTAGGACCAGGGGGAAGAATTTCATGAGGCTTAAGAATTCTGCCTCAAGGGGTAAAGTAAGACTCTTCAGAGCTATGGTCCCGAAATTTTGCTCTGGCTGATGGGAGCAGGACACGGGATTTCTTGGCTCTGTAGGGAGACACCACCAGACAGAAGGCTAGAAGCCTTTAACAATCCTCTCCAACTCAGTGCCCTGAGAGCAGGGAAGCCGGCCTCCAGAAGGAGGAGGGCTCTGTAGCCAGCGCTGGGAGACCAGAAGCCCCTGCACATCGCTACCACCGCCTGTGGGTCCCCATGCCTGGAGACTTGTCATGCCCAGGGTAACATATGCATGAGGAGAGCCATCTGTGAGGAGGGAAGAGAGAGAGAGGGGAGAGGGAGCGCACGCGATCAAATTAATCCTAATGACATTGATAAGAAGATTTGGAAGCACAGCCAATGACTCCATTAAAGCAATGACTCTGGGTCTCTTCTGTCGTCGCCTAGGGTCCTCTCCCCTCCCTTGCCCTAGATCTCAAAAGAGTGCTGGCAGTAAGTGTGGTGCTGGGAGACGGGAAGGGCAACTGGGATGGAGATCGATACCGCAGAGAAGGGAGATCGTCTTTCTGTCCACTAATTCTTGACAACCAGTGGTCAGTCCCCTTGGCTGGCAGCAAGGGGGAGGGAAGTGAATCCCATGATGGCTATGGGAGCAAAAGACGGATGGAGGAGGCTGGCCTGGAGCTTCCACCATACCCTTCCCTTGGCCAGAGGTCCAGCAGCACACTGTGGTGAACACAAGCCCAGTGTGCTCCATCTGCATGGACCACCATGGCGATGGTGTCCTCTGGATCTGTGCAGAGTGACAGCCTGCATAAACATCTACACGTATACGTGGGCAGCTTCATGAAACAGTTCAGGATGATGAGAAAGACAACCAGCAGAATTTACCCAGATCCCCTGGAAATAAGCCTGCAATCCCTTTTCTGTTTGCCTGTAATTTCTTATCTATATGAAATTCATATAACAAAATTAATCATTTTAAAGTGAACAATTGGGGAAAGCTGGAGGGGGGAAGGGATAAATTGGGAGTTTGGGACTGACATATACATACTATATTTAAAATAGATAACCAACAAAGACCTGCTGTATAGCACAGGGAACTCTGCTCAATATTTGGTAATAACTTAGATGGGAAAAGAATTGGAACGAGAATAGATACATGTACACGTATAACTGAATTACTTTGCTGTTCACCTGAAACTAACACAACATTGTTAACCAACTATACCTCAATATAAAATAAAAATTTTTTAAATAAAAATTTAAAAAATAAAAAACACCACGCACACACACAAAGTAAAGTGAACAATTTAGTACGTTCACAGTGTTGGGCAACCACTACCTCTGTCCAATTCCAAAACATTCCACAACTCCTAAAGGAAACCCCATACACACACTCCCTCCTCCCAGTCCCCGGCACCCACTCATATGCTTTCTATCTCTGTAGATTCACTCTTCTGGGCATTTCATAGGGATGGACTCATATATGACTTTTGCGACTGGTTTCTTTCTTTTTTTAACTTTTGGCTGTGCTGGGGCTTCGTTGCCGTGCCCGGACTTTCTCCAGTTGCAGCGAATGGGGGCTATTCTCGTTGCGGTGCACGGCCTTCTCATTGCAGTGGCTTCTCTTGCTATGGAGCACAGTCTCCAGAGCCTGCGGGCTTCAGTAGTTGTGGCACACAGGCTTAGCTGCATGCAGTATCTTCCTAGACCAGGAATCAACCCTGTGTCCCCTGCATTGGCAGGTGGATTCTTAATCACTGGATCACCAGGGAAGTCCTGATTTCTTTCATTTAGCCTGTTTTTGAGGTTCGTCACATTGTAGCATGTATCACAACTC
This sequence comes from Budorcas taxicolor, assembly GCF_023091745.1. NCBI lineage: Eukaryota > Metazoa > Chordata > Mammalia > Artiodactyla > Bovidae > Budorcas > Budorcas taxicolor. The sequence continues at coordinate 26,586,894 of NC_068924.1, forward strand.
AATTCCATTTTATGGCTGAATACTATCCCATTGTATAGACATACACCAGTTGCTTATCCATTTATCTGTTGAGGAACATTTGGGCTAAACCCACAGTTCTGGTTGGACCCAGAGCTCTCAAAGCCACCTCTGTTTGAACTAGCACACCAGCCCTTGCTTCCTGGCTCTGAATCTGCCTCCCAGGGAGGCCTGTCTAGTTCCCATGCATGCCCTACTCTAGCACAGCCCTCCCACTGCAGGTTTGTACAGTCCAAAGTCAACATGTGCTCGCCAAGGACAGTCCCTCTTCAGCAGGTGTTCAAACTGTCTTCAGCTGAGAAATGTGAAGATGCTTTAACCTGAGCCCTCACATTGGACCTCCAGGAAAGAGAAGAGGGTGTCAGCAGAACTTCTGTCTTCAATCTGGTCTCAATTTTGCAATCCCAATATCTTAATCAAGGAAAACTTGGACAAAATTATTATTTAGCTTAAACTACTATATTAGTTTGAACTACTGAATTAAATGATTGCTTCTTGGGAAATAAGCTATGACAAACCCAGAAAGTGTATTTAAAAGCAGAAACATCACTTTGCCAACAAAGGTCAATATAATTAAAGCTATGGCTTTCCCAGTAGTTATCATGTGTGGATGTGGGAGTTGGACCATCAAGAAGGCCAAGCACCAAAGAATTGATGCTTCTGAATTGTGGTGCTGGAGGAGACTCCTGAGACTCCCTTGGACTCCAAGGAGATCAAAACAGCCAATCTTGAAGGAAATCAGCCCTGAATATTCATTGGAAGGATGGATGCTGAAGCTGAAGTTCCAATACTTTGGCCACCTGATGGGAAGAGCCAACTCATTGGAAAAGAGCCTGATGCTGGGAAAGAGTGAGGGCAAGAGGAGAAGAGGGTGACAGAGGATGAGATGGTTGGATGGCATCGCTGACTCGATAGACATGAGTTTGAGTAAACTCTGAGAAAATGAAGGACAGGGAAGCCAGGCATGCTGCAGTCCATGGGGTCGCAAAGAGTTGGACATAACTTGGCAATTGAACAACAACAACTCTACCTGGTGTATTTGTTGCATCTGGGCAGATAGATAAATGTGCATGCATTCTGATTCTCTTAACCCCACAGTGAGCCAGGCACATCCCAGAAGGCCACACCATGGGCCAGGATTCACGTTCACCTAATACATCCTCACTGGTTACCTGCTTCATGCCAGGTACCACAACATACCCAGGGATATAGAGAGATCAGTGAGACATGGCCAGAGGCACTCAGGGGCTGGAAAAGGAGACAGATAGGTGCAGGAACAGAGTAAAACAGAGAAGACAGACCTTGAGTCCTACAGGGGCCCGGGAATGCAGAGGAGGGTAGCTGTCTTCTGGCAGAGCTGGGCAGGGCAGGGTTCTCAGAAGATGTGACATCAAGATCGAAGGAAGGTGAGTGGTGTTTTCACAGGAGGAGAAGGGCTTCCTGAGGGCTCCACAGGAGCAAGAGAGGGAGGAGGGTATGGTCCTCTACTCCCCCAACCCCATCCCAATGAGGAAGCAGGGACTCAGAGCAGGCGTGATAGATGGGCTAAAAAAGCACTTGGGGCATCAGGTTAAGGCGTCTGTCCTAAAGTATCTACAGGTTTGTGACTGGAGAAGGAGGGGTCAGAAGGGGCAAAGGCTGGAGGTGGGAGGCTGTGGCAGTGGGCCCCCAGTCAGACCCAGGATGCTGACGGAGCCGCACCTGCAGTGCCCGCACAAAGCCAGCTGAGGGCAGTAATCTTGCTGAAAGGTGGGGAGCAGACCCCAAAGGATTAATGTGACAATGTATGCAAGATTAAGAAAACCACTGAGGGGCCTCCCTGGTGGTCCCAGTGATTAAGAATTCACCTTGCAATGCAGGGGACACAGGTTCAACCCCTGGTCTGGGAGGATGCTGCGAGGCAACCAAGCCCGAGCTCCGGAACTACTGAGCCGCATCCTGGAGCCGTGCTCCACAACAGAAGGAGCCACTGCAACCAGGAGCCCACGCACCGCAACTGGAGAGAGCCCACACACAGCCACAAAGACCCAGTTCAGTTCAGTCGCGCAGTCGTGTCCGACTCTGCGACCCCATGAACTGCAGCACGCCAGACCTCCCTGTCCATCACCATCTCTCAGAGTTCACTCAGACTCACGTCCATCGAGTCCGTGATGCCATCCAGCCATCTCATCCTCTGTCGTCCCCTTCTCCTCCTGCCCCCAATCCCTCCCAGCATCAGGGTCTTTTCCAATGAGTCAACTCTTCGCATGAGGTGGCCCAGCACGGCCAAATTTATTTATTTATTTATTTTAGTTTTAAAAAAGAAAAGAAAACCAGTGGGGAATTGATGGAGACTGGGAGGCTAGAACCCTCCAACCACGCCCATCATACCATCTGAATTAGTACCACACCGTCTGAATGTGGGCTTTCCTAGTGGCTCAGCGGTAAAGAATCCGCCTGCAGTGCAGGAGCCAAAAGACACGGGTTTGATCCTTGGGTTGGGAAGATCCCCTGGAGAGGGGCAACCCACTCCAGTATTCTTGCCTGGAGAATCCCCATGGACAGAGGAGCCTGGCAGGCTACAGTCCATAGCGTTGCAAAGATTCGGACACTGCTGAAGTGACTTAGCACACATGCACATCTGAATTTAGGCAGCTGTAGGAGGTGCAGAGAGAAGGGACTATGACAGGAAGATCTATCAGAGGAGCATCACAGGGTGTTCAGAAAAAACTGTTAGGGGTCTTCCCTGGCAGTCCAGCGGTTAGGACTCCATACTTACACTGCAGGGGGGCATGGGTTCAATCCCTGCAAAGAAGTGAAAAAAAAAAAGAAAGAAAGAAAAAGAAAACAGATAAATCAAGTAAGTAAACTGTTGGACACCTTTAGTACCCAGTTTGAAAATTATCAAAAGAACAGTTTCCCATGAAATCCAGACCTGAGAGGGAGCCCCGCCCTGTTTGATTCCCCACTTCGTTGCCCTTCAGAGTTTGAGGAGAACCTCCCAAGTCAAAACCCAGAGCAGAAGGTGTCCACAGCCCCTGACTGGAACCCCCTATGCCCTCCAGGCCCTGTGCTGCCTGGTCCATCTCTTCCCAGATGGAGCAGCTGAACTGCTCAGACAGGGTCCAGCGACATCTCCACCTCCTCCCGGTGCTGCCACTTGTCAGCACCAGGCAAGAGAGATGCCAGGCTCATCCCCAGCCCGAAAGCCCATTCGGGGCGCTAGAAGATGAATTATGTTTCATTTATATCAAAGAAGCAATCTCGGAGCCCATTTGTGATCAAATTTGCTGTCAGAGAAACTTTGCTTTATCTCATTACATCTGATATCTCTTGGCTTCTTGTCCTTGAGACTATTAAAGTTTAATGTCAAATTCAAGATGAAATGAAATCTTTGCTGTATCATCTCATCAGGACCTGAACATTCCCCCTTCCATCTAAAAATTTTTGACAACTAATTACAATGGTGGCTGGGCAGGGAGAGGGACAAAGAAAGACCTGCTTCACTCCCATTTGTTGAAAATACCATCATTTGAAGGGGTAGCCCGTGAGCACAGGGGCCACGTGGGGGCGGAGGACAAGGAGAGATGCCCCTCACCCTGCAACTCCCCTTGTCATCCCTTCTCCCCAGACTCACCATCCGCGGGACTAATGACATCTGCTTTTCATCCCTGTTCAGACAAGGCATTCCTGCCCAGGGCGCACATCTTGGTGGAGAAGAAAGTGCACTGGCTGAAAGGGGAGCGAGAACCGATTCCAGGCTCTATCAGCTACATGACCATAGGCAAGTCACCTCTTCTCCAGGTCTCACTTTCCTCAGCTATAAAAGGATGGGGTAGGACTCGAAGCATGTGATTCCATCTGGGGACCAAGAGGGAAAGTTTGTGACTGTTAAACCATAGCATAAGAGACTGTAGTAGACATGAGCGCATTCCCACCAACAGGCATTCAACTTAAAAACAATTTAACAAACACCAGAAAATCATGTCTGTGGGGCTTATTTATCATGACAACTCTGAGACAAGTTGATTCCTTGGGCTTTTGATCACCTCTAACTGGGAAAAGTATTCCACAGAAAATGAGCTTTGGGTGGGGAGTATGCTTTCCCCAGACTGGATCTGGTATCTTAATTAATAACACTGATTAAAATCCAGGGCTGTGCAATGCAGGGCTGTCAGAATCTCAGAAGCACACAGGTCAGAACTCCTAAAAAAACAACGTGCTTTTAAAAAAATAAAAGAAGGTTTGCAAAAAATAATGCACTTGTAAAACAAAAATAATGAAAAAAAAAAGACAAATGTATATATATGTATAACTGAATCACTTTTCTACACACCGGAAACTAAGACATTTTTTTCCTAACACAACATTTTAAATCAACTAAACTTCAATTTAAAATTTTATTAAACGCATTAATGTATTACAAGGTATTAACAAGTTCATTTTTTCAACAAACGTTAAGTATCTCTTATGTGTACTTCTGCTATTCTAGGTACTAAGGATTCAGCAGTTAATAAAAAAGACAAAAATTCTTCACCTCCCAGAGCCTAGACACTGGTGGAAAGAGGACAAATAATGAATTAGATAAGTAATTAATTCATTTGTACTAATCTTTGAATTCTTAAAGTGGGCAGAGTCAAGGAGTGCTGAGGCTGCTGGGAACTGAGGATGGCTCAAATCCTGGCTCCACCGCTAACTAGCTGTGCAGCTTTGGTCAATTTGCTTCCCTCTCTGGGCCTTTATTTCCTCACCCATAAAATGGGGCCATTATGGTACCCGCCTCTAGAGTTAAGTGACTGGGTTTGTGTGACGTGACCATATCTATTACATCATAATCATGTTTCTCTGGGAAAGCTTCTCAGAGAAGTTGAGGTTTGACCAGCAGGCTCCAATTCCCAATGTCCAGAGGAGCACAGCTGGGAGGAGGCAGGGCCCACAACTCAGAAGAAGGTCCACCTGTCATCCAAATAGCTACTGTGCAGGAAGAAGTCAGGCATCACCTTCATGCACCCAGCCAAACAAGGATGCTACTTCTCCAGAAATGATCTCCCTCACGCAATCTTCTCCTTTATTCACACATCCTTTCCTTGGCCTAACCATCTTCAGGGGAAGTTCTTCATGAGATCCCAACATGTGTCATTTCTATAGCAATAAAATGCCAGGCTTCTCCTATTCTCTTCAGAGGAATCTGAGAAAAACTTAAAGCTCAGTCTGTATCTAAGTCTCCAAAAGTTTGAAGGCAACGTTTATTCCTTAGCCCTTTTATTCTCTGGGGGGTGGCAGGGGAGAATTATAATCCAAAACATGTATAGATGCTTTAGTCAACATTCATCTTTACCACAGCCCTATAATGTAGGCACCGTCCACCATGAGACAGGTGAGAAATTACCAGACACTTTAAATGACTACCCAAGGCAGCCCTGCTGATAGACGGCAGAGCAGGGACATAAACTGCATCCATTGGCTTCAGATGGAATAATCTAACCACATTGTATTGACTCATCATTAGTGAGTGACATATACCAGAACAAGGTGTGACATAAGCCAGGGAGACTGAGTCCTTTTAACAAACACTCCAGAGCTTAGGCATCCAAGTTAATGCTGTCCTCTGCAAGCTGACACTTTGGGAGTCTCTGCATTTATTCCAGCAATGTTACTACCACTCACTGTGTTTTGGTTTAAGTTTGGGTTTTTCCCTTTTTTTCTTTTTTTTTTTGCTGTTTTGTATTCCTTGCTTTCATTGTTGTGAGTCTGCTCCAAGATAGTAAATCTTTAATGTTTTGAGGGTAGATTCGATTTCTGGAAAAAAATCAAACTTATTTGGAGCCAAATCTTGCCAATACGGTAGACAAGTCATTTATATTAAATTTTAAAAAAAACAACTAGGTGCCTGGGGCTCAATAAATATTTGTTGACTAACAATGACAACAAAATGAAAATTAAATACACGTTGTTTGAGTCTAAAGAAAAGAGACTAGTTTTACTCTTTGGTTCATAAAATATCTCTGAGAGCAATTCCAGGAAAGAAATTCCCAAAATATTCTGAACACTGGTAGGGCCATTAGAATAAAAGCAGCATATCAAGGAGGACAAGCTATGATCCCAGAAGCTCTAGATTTCAAACTGACAGACATTGAAGGAATCCCAAATACTTGCTGGACAAGACCTAGACTCTTCTGCGTTCTGCCCCCCAAAATCTGACATGGGAGTGGGGTATGGTACCTCAACAAATGACTCTCCAGACGCCAGCTGGGTGTCCTACAATTCAACTCACATCTGACACCACCTACCCAGAGACAGCATCAGAATCCACAGGTTAAGGGCTCCATCCCACAAGACTGCTCCCTGACCCCACCCCACCCACAGATGTGCGTGCGCGCACACACACACACACACTCCCCAGTTGAGAAGCCAGTTGAAAGTCCAGGTTGCACCTGTGCTTCTGACTGACAGACTATAAATCAGTTTGCCACAACCTCTTCCTTGAGTCAGATTAGTTCACTAAAGTGGCTCACAGAGCTCAGAGTACATTTGACTTACTAGATTACCAGTTTATTATAAATGAGTGCAAGTCAGGAACAGCCTGATAGAAGAGATGGGTGCACGGGGCAAGATCTGGCAAAGGGCACAGAGCATCCATGCCCTCTCCTGCCAAGACACTCCCCAAATTGCCGCATTTTCATCAACCTGGAAGTCCAAACCCCATCCTTTTGGGTTTTTACAGAGGCTTTATTACACGGGCATGATTGATTAATTTATTGGTCATTGGCAGTTGATTCAACCTCCACCCCCTTTTTCCCACAGGAGGTGGGGGTGGAGAACTGAAAGTTCCAATCCTCTAACCACAGGTGGCTTCTTCTGGCAACCCTAGAGGCAGTCTAAACACCATTAACATAACATAACACTATTAACATAACAAAAGACATCTACACCACAGTTTCCAATCCGTAGTTCCAACTGTGTGCCTAGTCCTGACTCTTTATAACTCATGGACTGCAGGCAGCCAGGCTCTTCTGTCCATGGGATTTTGCAGGTGAGAATCCTGGAGTGGGTTGCCATTTCCTACTCCAGGGAATCTCCCCAATGCAGGGGTCGAATCCATGTCTCTTGAGCATCACCTGCATTAGCAGGAGGATACTTTACCATTAGCACCACCACTAGGAAATTCCTAGGGTTTTAGGAGTTCCGTGCTAGAATCAGGCAGGAAGACCAAATATATATTTCTTATTAAAAATCACTGTGTGTAGCTAAACAAAAACAAAAATTGCAAAATTCTTCCAATCTCTTGTGGGAAGGGACACGAGGATGCCTATGAAAAGCACTAAACATCCATGATATAAAGCAGACCATAAGGATTGTAACTAAGATACAAAGTCAACCATAAGGACTGGATGAGGTATCTGGGGAAGCGGAGGAGCCTTCTGATCAGATGGCCTGGGAGGGGGTTTCTGGAGGAAACTGCATTGAGCTGGCCTTTAAAGAAAGCTTCCCAGCCTTTTCACCCTGTGGCACAAACAGAAAATGGGATCAGCTGGCTGGCTCACTGGGACAAATGGGTAAGGCGGCCCTTGGATGGGAGCACAGGCCAGGAAGAATTCCAGTGGCCCCAGCCCCATCTGGTTGCAACTCAGAAAGTGAAAGTGAAGTCGTTCAGTTGTGTCCGACTCTTTGCCACCCCGTGGACTGCAGCCCACCAGGCTCCTCCGTCCATGGGATTCTCCAGGCAAGAATACCAGAGTGGGTTGCCATTTCCTTCTCCAGGTGATCTTCCCGACCCAGGGATCGAACCCAGGTCTCCCACATTGCAGGCAGACGCTTTAACCTCTGAGCCACAAGGGTTGCAACTCAGGGATAAGGGGAATTAGCACCTCACTACACACCACTTGGGAAGCCCTGCCTTGAAGGAGGAGTAACGTCAGCAGGTGGGTGGAAGGAAAACTGCCAGTTCACAGGCACTGGGCAGACAGGTCTAAGTGTCTGGCGTGTTCTGACAGCATGCTAATATCCTGTTTGGTAGGAACCCAAGCGGCAATCAAGGAGCTGTGACTGAGAAAGCAGGCTGAGGCCAGGGAAGTGGGGGCCTTGAGCGGCATGTCACAACATAAGGAATTGATTCCACAGTCAACCAAGTGCCTTTCAGAGTTACCGAGAGGGAGCTGAACAGTGCGTTTGGGGTCGGGGGTGGGGTGGGGGTGGGGGTGGAATCCTCACATTTCTAATCGTTTACTTAAAAACAGCCATAAATAATAAAACTTTAAACAAACACATCCCCAAACCTAGGTTTCAGGCCTCTCTCCTGAAGCAGGGTGCCCTGCTTTCAGGAAAAGGCCCAGGTGATTCAGAAATAAATAAGATGAAAATTTCCAGTCCCCACTATTTTTTTTTTTTTAATGCTGTGAAGCTAAAAAGTAAACACCAATGTTTCCTTGGGAGCCCAGGGCCCCCAGGAACTAAAAGCAGGCAGGCTCCTTCATGTATTTTTCTGTTCATCCCATTAGTAGTCTGAGTTGCCACTGCTGCTGTCCACCCCAACTGAAATGAGAAAAAATACACACATGACTTGTAAGCAAGCAAACACCCGGCTGTGTTGGAGATGGCTGAGAATGGAAATGCGGCCTGGAGAGTCCTTCAAGATGGCTGCCGGTGTTGCTATGGAAATTTAATTCCCCGCTAGAAGCAAATCATTCAAAAGGCCAAGAATGGCCATGTTAGGTCAAGAACGAACATGAACTGGGGGAAAAGATTGCTTTTCAAGAGAACCAGATAATTAATTTAGCAGAGGAGCCACCCTACGAAGAGAAAATTACAGATACCTCATGTGAGGGATCTTTATTCTGTGAAAGTTCAATTTTTGAAAAAGCGCCTACAAGGGATATGGTGCAGAGGACTGTTCTCCATTTCAGTAGAGAAGGTTACATGGCAGCCAGAGGGATGGAGGTGAGGCGGTCAGGAGAAACTTTCACGGCAGAAGAGCTGTTAAGACACTAATCTGTGCTCCCGAGGAGAGTCAAGAATCTGTTTCTCTAGGAATTCTAAAGAAAAGTGAAATTAGGTACATGTCCCAGGTGGTTCAGGTTAATGCCTGCCAACATTTTTTAGTTTGAAACCTTTGAAAGAGTCCGAATACCATTTGCTCAGGTCTAACTCAAGGTTAGAGACCCATGGTCTCTCCCCTGCCCCCCAGTCTCATAGGTGTGTGCACATAAAACTAGTGTAAGCCACATAAGCTGACTCACGAATAGATGTGAAACAGGAGGGAAGGGGGCAGGGCGCAACCTTTAAAGAATGGCATGGCCATAGCACACGGCAAAAACCAGTGAAAACCAAGATGGTGAAAGATTCTCAATTTCTGACAGACCTTGAGCCTCATCAGACACTCACCATAATACATAAGCATGCTAAACGACACACTCACCCATGACAGTTCCAAGACCCACCATAAAAGGCCAAAAAGCCCAATTCCTGGAAATCCCTATCCTTTCTCCCAAATAATTGGAATAACACTCCCACTCATTAGCCTATGAAGTTACCCAGCCCATAAAAATCAGCCACATCATATTTCCAGGCTCTCACTCACCTTCTGAGATGTCCCACACTCTGTCTGTGGAGTGTGTTTCTCTCCAAATAAATCCACTTCTTACCTATCACTTCATCTCCAAATTCTTTCATGACAAAGCAAGAACTTATTCACCAGGAACAGATGTAGCGGCCTAAACAATCAATTCATAGACCATATATGGAAGTCATCCTCAGACCCAGGCTCTCTCTCCTGCTTTTCTCCTCTGTGTTTGCTCTCACCTCCCCTCATCACTCTCCAGCCCACTGTCCAAAACTTTATTAAGGAAACTGACGGTTCAATCTGCAAATATTAATTGGATTGGGTTTGAGGCACTGTGTTAGGTTCCGTGGGTAAAAATGAAGAGGTAAAGACTGTATTCTTGCTTTCAGAGAATTTGTCTGAGGGCTTTCCTGGTGGCTCACTGGTAAAGAACCCACCTGCCAATGCAGGGACGACTCAGGTTTGACCTTTGTTCCAGGAAGATCCCACATGCTGCAGTAAGCCCATGCGCCACAACTCCTGAGCCTGCGCTCTAAGGGCCCGGGAGCCCCAGCTACTGAGCCCGCATGCTGCAGGAGCTGAAGCCCACATGCCCTAAAGCCTGTGCTCCGCAGCAAGAGAAGCCCGCACACCACAACCGGAGAAGAGCCCTGCTTGCGGCAACTAGAGGAAAGCCTGTGAAGCAACCAAGACCCAGCACAAATAAAAAAAAATAAAACAAAATAGAACTTATTTGAAAAGAAGCTGGAATGTGAACATATAAAAACGTAACAGGTCAGTTTGAGAGGGTAGCTGAGAAAATGTAAGCACATTAAGGGTTCTATTGAAGGAGAGCTTCTTCCTTGCTGGGCTGGCAAGAGAAGGCAGGAATAGCCTTCAGTTGTGGATAAAAAATAACATGAAGTTTACCATAGTAACCATTTTTCAGTGTACAGTTCAGTAGTAAGTTTTTTACTTTGGTGTGCAACAGACCCCTGGAACAATTCGTCTCACAAAACTAGAAAACTCTACATGCATTTAAAAATAACTGTTTTTCCCCCTCACCTCCAAGCCGCTGGCCACCACCATTCTATTTTGTGTCTATGAATTTAACTATGTTAGGTACCTCACATAGTGGAATCATATAGTATTTGTCTTCTTGTGGCTAGCTTATGTCACTTAACAAAATGTTATTAAAGCTCATCCATGTTGTATCATGTATCAGAATTTTCCTTTTTAAGGCTGAATAATATTTAATTGTAGGTTTATAACACATTTTGCTTATCTATTCTTCCATCTGTTGCAGGAAGAGGGACCCCTTCAGGGGCCTAAGAATAGGTTCTTGTTTAACACTTGGAAATGAATTATCTGATGAGACACATGCTGACAAAGATTTTTTGGGGAAGGGGCACCCAGGTAGAGAGCAGCAGGATAAGGGAATCAAGAGGAACTGCTCTGCCACATGACTTGATACCTTGGGTTTTACAGTGGGGTTATTAGTCTGGGTTGCCTCCAGCCAATCATTCTGACTTGGAGATCCGTCCTGGTGGTGCACGCATCACTAAGCTGAGGTGTTTTTCAATGAGAAGGATTTGGGGAGGTTGGTAGGACACGTGGAGTGGCATCTCCTCTCTCCTTTTGATCTTTCCTGGATTTTCTGGTTGGTAGTAGCTTGTTAATAATTCCACATTCCTTACCAGGATCTCCTGTTTAAGATAACTCATGCAAGGGGTTACCGTCTGGTCTGGCTGAGGTGGTCAGCCAGCGGTTCCCCTAACATATCAGAGGATATGAGTTGCTTCCCTCATGGATGCTGTGAACAATCCTGCTGTGAATGTGGGTGTGCCAATATGTCTTTGAGATCCAGCTTTCAATTCTTTTAGATGCGTATCCAGAAGTGGAAGAGTGGAATTGCTGGATCATATGGTAGTTTTTTGTTAATTTTTTATTTTGGGAAACCACCATAGTATTCTTCATAGTGACTGGACCACTGAACACTCTCACTAAAAGTACACAAGGGTTCCAGTTTCTCTACGTTCACCTCAACACTTTTGTTTTTGACAGTGGCCATCTGGGTGTGAGGTCATATCTCACTGGGCTTTTGTTTGTATTTCTCTGATGATTAGTTACGTTGAGCGTCTTTTTGTGCTTGCTGGCCATCTGTATACCATCTATTCAAGTCCTTTCCCCACACCTCTGCAGGAGACCCTCAACACCCCCAGGCAGGTCTGGCTCAGTCTGCTGTGAGGGTCACTGCTTCTTTCCCCTGGGTCTTGGGATGCACAAGGTTTTGTTTGTGCCCCCCAAGTGGCTCTGGCGGGTGTGGGGTTTGATTTTAATATGATTGTGCCCCTCCTACCACCTCATTGTGACTTCTTTGTCCTTGGACATGGTACCTTTATTTGGTGGGTTTCAACATCCTCCTGTCAATGGTTGTTCAGCAACTAGTTGCAACTTTGATGTTCTCGCAGAAGAAGATGTTGAATCAGTTTGGGGTTATGCGTGGGAGGTTGTTATTAAAGGAAGAACATCTTGAGCAGAGTTTGAAGAGGAAAAAAGTCCAGACAGGTAGACGGGAGACGAGCAAAGTTTGAAGAGGAAAAAAGTCTAGACAGGTAGATGGGAGACACGCTTTGGCAATTCAGGATGCATTAAAGAAGGTGAGTCGGTGGGCTGTGCTGAGTTAGATGGACAGTGTGTGTGGGCAGGGTCTCCAAACCAAGATCCTGTAACCCTTTGTTCAGCCTTTGGAGAGGTGGCGGGCCCCAGATGCACACCCTGCTCAGCTCAACTGAAGTTCTGCAGTTAAACAGGACTGGCTCCCTTGTTACTCCCATCTCTCAGGCACGTGACTGGGTGGAAAGGACTCCGGGCTCCATTCTCATGCCAAGTGACTGCTGGAGCGGCCCTTTACGTTTCTAGCCTTATTGTGAGTTTCCAAGTGACTGGCACCTAGGGCCGCTCCCTGCCCCCCTCTTGCCTGCTGTGTTTAAGGCAAGAACCCAGGCAGGAAGAAAGCTGATGCTGGGAAGGGATCTCAGGTGAGATTAAAGGATCAGCCTGGCACACTCTGGGGACAACCGAGGGACACTGCGGGTTGCACACAGCCCTGCCTCTCGGGCCACCCCTCCAGTCAATGGATTTTAAGGTCCTCTGTCTTCACTGGGAGTGGGGGAGGAGCTGGATCTGTCAGTGCTGAGATCCCCCCACCCTCCCGGGGTTCCCAAGCCACCTGGCTACACTTTCTGTGTAGCATTTGCTGCATGGGGAAATGCTCCCCACACACTGTGATGAAGCGGTGACAAAAAGAAAAGGATTACTGTGTGAGATTCCCATTGAAAGACAGAGATAAAAGAGCAGAGAGAAAGGGGAGGCCTATTAAACCTCCCATATTAATAGTGGCTGCTTCCGGCTAGTGGAATATGGATGAATTTTTTTCTTTGTGCTTTGCTGTATTTTCCAAATTTTTGACCATGAATATGTATTCCTTTTGTAATCAGAGGAAAGGACAGCACATGGTAATTTTTAAAAGCCTTTGTTGGGCTTCATGCCCACTTGGGCTTGGTGCTGTTACAGATTCCACACAAAACTGTCAAGTCCTTGACCCCCCAGTCGGGCTTCCCGGGTGGCACAGTGGTAAAGAACCCGCCTGCCAATGCATGAGGCATAAGAGATCCATCCCTGGGTCAGGAAGATCCCCTGGAGGAGGGCATGGCAACCCACTCCAGTATTCTTGCCTGGAGAATCCCATGAACAGAAAAGGCTGAAGGGCTACAGTCCATGGGGTTGCAGAGAGTCGGACATGACTGAGCGACTAACACATTGCTGACCCCCGCCCCTCCCAGAGCTCCTCAATCCAATCTGCCCAAGAGGCCAAAGACATTCATGGAGAGCCACAAAACAGCCCTTGACACCAGATGAGTCAGGGAAAAGAAGGTTGACCCAGGCACAGGACAAAACATGATGGATCCATAAAGGGAGGTGGGCTTCCCTGGGAACTGGGGTCACCTTCATCTCTCCTCAGATTAACCCAGAGTGACTTCCTGGAGGAAGGGACAACGAGAAGGGCTCTTTCAGAAGCTAGAAGGAGATGGCCTTGCAGATGAGACCGAAGAAAACCAGGGATGCCCGGATCTCTGCAGCTCAGGAGAAATCACCACACTTTCAAGGACCAGCTCTTTCTGGATGGAAACGGGCTGGGTAAGGAAACTGGAATGAGTTCAGCCAGACGGAGAGGAGACTGAAAGACAGTATCTTGATTTGAATCATTGGAACAAAAACATGGCAAGTCTCTGGATTCTAATATCAGCCACTTCCCTTCCTCCCCCATGGGTCCTAAAGATAGCCCAGAGTGAGAAAGGAACCCGGGAGACAGCACCAGACAGGGTGGTGCTCCGCCTTAGAATATCAGGCTAGGCTGCGGCCTGCAAGATGAAAGCTACAACTCCTATCCTTGGTGCTTGCAGAGCACCGCGCCACCCCCAGAGCTTTGGCACAATACCTCTTGAGAAACGGGAGGAGAAACTGAGGCTCAGAGGAGCAAGTGACTTGCGCGATGCAGCCCAGGGCTCCAGACTCTGGAATCAGCCTTCCCATCCCTCCATTCATCAGCAGGAAGGGCTCTCTTGTGGTCTTGGACCTGCTCTCTGAGAGACCAGACCTCTTCTCAGCCCGCTCTCCCGGCAGAGCCCCAGCACCTCCACGTTGCCCATCTTGTCACGTCAAGCTTGACCACAGCTATTCCTTATCATCGGAAAGACATCATTCCCGGGGTCGCAAGCAGCAAATCCGTGGCAAGGGTCCTGTTGTCCACAAGCCCTGTAGGACAACGACGACCAGTCCCCACAAGCCTCCAGGGCCTCAGCTTGCACCAGCTGCCTTTGTTAACTTTAGAATAGGGCGCCCCCTCCTGGCGGATGAGTTAGAACACAAGGCTCCCCTGGTGCCCACGCCTCCCACCCAGGGGTCTGTGTATTTCAGCTCCTGTTCGGTGCAGGGCACGGGGGGACCACTGTGCAGGGCAAGCTATGGACCACACCCTGAGGACCTAAATGCCCACCCGCCCCCCTCCCCGACACCCTCTCCCCAGGCAAGAGCACCGACCCGGTTTTCTCTCAAGCTTCCCACTCGGTGATCAGGAAGGCTCCTCATCCCGCACCCGCCCCCTTGCCAATGGTCTGGATTGGATTTCTAACTCCCTCCGTGGAGCTGATGAGATCTCATTCCCAGGAGAAACCCAGCACTTTCCTCATCCTCTGCCCACCCCACCCCCCACCCCCACCCTCCTTGGAGAGCTTTTTTATGCTCTATTTTTAGTCTCTTGATTGCAAGTGAGAAGCTGGAATCAGAGTATGCCAGGAAACTGCGGCAGAAACCAACCCAGGGAAAAAATGGTCAGCAATGTGGGGAGGGGGAGGCGCTCCGTGGGAAGGGAGAGGCGGAGTCAGGGGAGTAGGATGCCGAACTTTCCGGGGTAGGAAGCAGGACGGCGGTGGGTGTGGCCAGCGCAGCAAAGTAGCTTCGGTGGAGTCACAGGGCTAGATGGACCCTTCGAGGCCTCCGAGGGTAGCCCCCTTTCCAGAGTTGGACACTGAGTCACACAGTCGGGTATGACAGGGCGGAGAGAAGCTCCCTGATTCCGGAGGCTTCCTGCTCTGGCCCTGTGAGAGGAGATCCCGGCTTGATGCTCCGGAGGTTTAGCAGCCTTATTCCGAGGGCAGGTGCCATCAGCAAACCAGCCAGCCAGGTCCGGAAGAAACAGGCCGCCGGCGTCGCCCGCGGGCCAGCCCGGGCCAGATCCATCCCGCAGCCGGCCGGGCCACCCTGAAGCAGGCCAGGGCTCCTTTCCCTTCCCGCAGGAGTCAGCGGCGGTCCTCGGCCTCCACCAGATGCCCCATCTCCTCCCTGAGAACAGACAGAAGGGATGCGGGGGCCAGAGCACTTCCCCCGATGTGCCGCCGCACTCCCTAAATGAATGAACTGGCAGTTCCAAACGGCGGCGCAATTGGCAGTTATTGCTGGCAGTTTATCAGTATTAACTGATTAGGCCTGGGGATGATGGATCCCCTGTCTTGCTCTGCCTGCCGCCCCGCGGCCCGCGCTCCACCCTCCGCCGTCCCTGGCAGCCCTGAGCTACCCAGCTCCTCGGAGACTCTCCTTGCCCGGTAGCGGCCGCCCGCCCGCCCCAGCCCCTCACTCACCGGCTCCCAATCTCCACCCTCCCTCCCCCAAAAGGAGACACATTTAAATAAATAAAACAAAATTCAAATGAGGACACTAAATCTCCCCGGCGTTTAATTGATGATCATTATGCTTGGGAACCTAAACTCTTTTAATTTCACTGCGGTGCAGGGAGATGAATTATAGAATTACAGTCGCCAATTATCAATCACGCCTTTGCTCTGAGTCTGCTGGCTACCCAGCCGGCTCGCTCTCCCTCTCACAGGCCAGTCGGGGAAGAGGTGGGATAATAGCGCTGGAAACGGGAGTTCGGCCTAGGGAGGTGGGCTGAATTCTGAGTTTGGGGGTACCCTGGGTGTCTGTCTGTCTCTCACTACCATCAACCCCTTTCTAGTATACCACCTTTCCACTTAATTTTTTTTTTTTTGAAAGCAAACAGAAAAGAAAACCTTTTTTATTTAGAGCTTGGCGTTTAATTCATTTTGTTCAGGGTATGATGTGCTTGTAGCTTCTGTTTCCACAATGGGCAGGGTTCCAACAGCAACTTCTGCCCCAACCCCAGCAGCTGCTCAGCCGGGGCCCACCCTGTGAGGATTTAAAGACTCCCAGGCAGGCTTGAGAGCACTGCCCACCGCGGGCTGCTTGAACCTGGCTCCCACCACCGGGATGACTCCGTTGCCCCCTCCTTCCTGTCCTCCTTCAGAGTGAAAATAATAATAATAATCTGAATAATAATTTCCACCAAAGCTGTGAATGATTTGCATTTGTATAGAGCTCTGCAATTTACAAAGTGCTTTCATGTGCATTATCTCATTTGATCCTCCCAATAATCCTGAGAGAGGTCCAGAGAGCAGGTATTTTTGTTATTCAAACGTTTATTCATTCATTTGCCTAACATTTATTGAGTTTCTACTTTGTGCCAGTCCCTCGGGATACAAAGGCAAGGAAAAAAAAAAATAAGAGGAGAGGACTCCTTCCCCTAAAAATTCAGTCTACGGGGCAAACTTCTAAGTGAACAGAAAAGGAAAAGTCCAAGAAGATGAAGAATTCAGCTTCTTGGGGGGAGGAACGAGGGTTCAGAGAGGCAAGAACTGATGCTTTTGAATTGTGGTGCTAGAGAAGGCTCTTGAGTGTCCCTTGGACAGCAAGGAGGTCAAACCAGTCAATCCTAAGGGAAATCAACCCTGAATATTCTTTGGAAGGACTGATGCTGAAGGTGAAGCTCCAATACTTTGGCCACTAGATGTGAAGAGCCAGCTCACTGGAAAAGACCCCGGTGCTGGGAAAGATTGAAGGCAAAAAGAGAATGGGACAACAGAGGATGAGATGGTTAGACAGCATCACTGACTCAATGCATGTGAATCTGAGTAAACTCTGGGAGACAGTGAAGGACAGGAAAGTTTGGCATACTACAATCCATGTGGTCACAAAGAGTCAGATAGGACTCAGCGATTGAACACCAACAACAAAGCGACCTACAGTTAGCCAAGCAACAAACTTGCTGCATTGGGCTCTAAGCATGTGTTCCCCTACTCCTCACCAGTCACCCCCCACACAACACAGACATTATTATAGTGTCATCATTGTCTTTTTCTGATCTATTTTTTTTAAGTACCCATATGAATTCATTTCTAGCTTTGGATCCAAAAAAAATTATCCTCATAGGTAAACAGCTATAGATCAGGAAAAAACATAGGAACCTTTGACACCCCCTCTCTCAAGGGCTTCTCTTGTGGTTCATGGTAAAGAATCTGCCTGCAATACGAGAGACCTGGGTTCGATCCATGGGTTGGGAAGATCCTCTGTAGAAGAAAAAAGCTACCCACTCCAGTACTCTGGCCTGGAGAATTCCATGGACTGTATAGTGCCTGGGGTCACAAAGAGTCAGACACGACTGAGCGACTTTCCCTTTCACTCTCAAGGCCAAGTATCCTGCTATCCCATAAAGAGAGATGCTGGGTCCTATCCTCACTGGGCACCTGGCACCTGGCACCTTTATTATTCTATTAAAGCTTCTGGTCAAATTTTCACAATTGATTGGTTGGTTGGCTGACTAGTCGGTTGTTTATCAGAACATGTTGTGTTCCAAAAAGAATTTAAGGTGGACCATGGCAGCGTGTTCTCTCCTACAGGGGTCAAAGGAATAAGCTTGGCCTGCCCGCTAGTCACTCCTGTATTCATCTAATGGTCCCATCCCCAGCTTTAGTCCAAGGATGGAGGTCAAGGGCTGACTCTGATCCATGGATTCCTGACCCCAGGCCCACTGACTGCAGGATCTGAGGGAAGTGGAATTAATCTTAGCCAGGTCGCTTAGCTCAGATTCCCGCTGCAAAGAGGCTGGGTCCTCAGATTCCCAGAGGCAAGGGAAACAGAGCAAGGGGACTCTCTCAGCAGAGCCAGACCGCCCTCCTTACTCTCGGCTGAGCTAAATATATCCAGAGGAGGTCCTGCAGGGATCATAGGCTGGATCGGAACACACCAGTTGGCTTGGCCAAAGACAGGACAGCTCTATTCTGTCACCAGCTGGCTTCCCTGGGCTCTGGGCCACTGGCTTCCAGCCATGGGCCAGGCACCCAGCCACACCAGGGAGCCAGCAGCGTTGGCATGGAGCAGTCGTGTAACATTCTCATAGGCTTTGGAAGGCTGAGATGGAACCCGGACACTGTGAAAATTATGTCTCCATCCTTAGGTAGGGAGGGAATCCCAGCTTCTCCCTGGTCCTAAGGACTTCCTTCTTCCCAACCACATTCCACTCCCATCTTCACGCTGCAGAAAATGGAAAGCTTACCTTTCAGATACTGCATCCGTTGGGCCTCCCATCCCCATTACACACCCCAGCTTTTTTATACCTGTGTCTCCAGGTCCTGCCTCTTGAGCTCCATCCCAACCCTCCCTCCACTCTGTCTGCCTTGCAAACATCTCTGCAGCCTTCAATACTTCAAATACTTCCTCCCCTGGGAAGGCTTCCTGGCTACACCCTCCTCACCACTAAACCAGAATTCACCCTCCTCCTCTAAGCATCCTAAATTTTGCACAGGCCTCAGTCTGCCCCCCAATCACATGCCGTAACTGCTCCTTCCCTGTGCTCTGAGCACCTTCAAGGTAAGGCTGGCTTCTGTCATTACTGTCTCCTTGTGCCTTGCCCATATCAGAGCTTCAGCTAATATTTATAGAACTGAATTTAAGCTTTGTCATAAGCTGAAGCTCCATACTTTGACCACCGGATGTGAAGAGTCTTATGCTGGGAAGGATTGAAGGCAAAAGCAGAAGGAGCTGGAAGAGGATGAGATATGTGGATAACATCACCAACTCAATGAACATGAATTTGAGCAAACTCCAGGGGATAGTGGAAGACAGAGGAGCCTGGCATGCTGCAGTCCATGGTGGCAGAAAGTTGGACACAACTTAGTGACTGAACAATAACAACCCAATTCATCCCAGTTTTAGCACTGGAACTTCTGTATCCTGGGAAATTCAGCAGTCCCTGGCAAACCAAGTGGCCGATGGCCTTGCTCTGCATGTCCTCACTGAGAGCTGGGGGTTGCAGTCCTCTGTTGATGTGAGACCTGCTTGCAAGGCTGGGCTATCCAGTCCATACTGTCTGTAAGGGAGGGTCAAACAGCTCATCTGTGAGGTCTCCCAGCTTGGTCTCCACCATCCAGGCCTAAGAATCCACAGAGTTCCAGATGGAGC
This sequence comes from Budorcas taxicolor, assembly GCF_023091745.1. Taxonomy (NCBI): domain Eukaryota; kingdom Metazoa; phylum Chordata; class Mammalia; order Artiodactyla; family Bovidae; genus Budorcas; species Budorcas taxicolor. Next base: position 26,606,302 of record NC_068924.1, read on the forward strand.
CATGTGATTTGGACTTTGTAGAACTGGACCACCTTGGAGATCATCTTGGCTGAGGACAAGCGGCGTGGCCCACCTGAGGTGGCTCCAGAAGACTGAGAGACACCAAGGGGGATAGAAGGGACCCTGGACTGGGAGTTCTGGGAGTCCTAGGGTGTCCTAGCCCTGCTCATCTTCTCATCACCTGCCACAGGCTACCCTGCTGAGTCCACACCTTTGACCCTGAACACAGAATGGGCCAGTTGGACGTTTTCCACTGCCTCCTACCCAAGCAAGGAGAGGGAGGCCACCACGTACGGAGTCCCGGGCTCAGGGGCATAGCTTTACACCCATTGTTTATTTAATCCCAAGCCTGGGTTATTTTTCAGATGAGAAAACTGAGGCTTGGAGAAGTCAAAGAATCTCCAAGCTCACCCATGATGGAAGTGCTGGGTTTCAAACCCAGGTCTCTGGCTCCAAAGCCCAAGTCCTTTCTACTCCACCACCAAGCCCCTGGTCAATGTGGTCCAGGCTCCCCCAAATCTAGCTTTGTTTTGCATCTCAAGGTAGCAGATGTCCAGGGCTCCACTGCTGCAAAGTCAGGTGCTCACTGTTAGGGAGAAGAAAGGAGACCCTGAGTGGGGCACAGCCGAGGGCACCCAGCCTAGGAGAGACAGGAGTGAGAGCAGAGGGGAGGAGGCCACCGTCCTCAGCACACCTCTAGATCTCTGGGGCAGAACAAAGGCAGGTAGCTGTTTAACAATTAAATCTTGTTTTTCAAAATGACACGTAGAAATGAAAAAACATCCCATGCACTTGGATTTTCCAGAGAAGACTCTAATTCAAAAAGATATACACAGCCCAGTGTTCATGGCAACACTGTTTAAATAGCCAAACATGGAAGCAAAGGTGAGTGGAAAAAGATGATGTGGTATATATATATATATATATATATATATATATATATATATAATGGAATATTACTCAGCCACGAAAAAGAATGAAATAATACCATTTGCAACAACATGGATGAACCTAGAGATCATCATATTAAATGAAGTCAGACAAAGACAAATATCATATGATATCATTTATATTGTAGAATCTAAAAAATTATATAAATGAACATATCTATTGTACAAAACAGAAATAGACTCACAGAGAGGAAAGGGTGGAAGGGATAAATTAGGAACTTGGTATTAATAGATCCCCTGGAAAAGGAAATGGCAACCCATTCCAGTATTCTTGCCTGGAGAATTCCATGGACAGAGGAGCCTGGCAGACTGAGTGACTAATACACACACACACACATTAATAGATACACACTGCTATGTACAAAATAAACAAGGATTTACTGTACAGTACAGGGAACTCTATTCAAAATCTTATAATAAACCCTGATGGAAAAGAAATATATATATATTTCCCATGACTTTGCTGTACACCTGAAAAAATATAACAGAATGACATCCAAAGAAATACTGCTGGAGAGGAAAGCATTGAAGAAGGAAGTAAGGGGGCTTCCCTGGTGGCTCAGTGGTAAAGAATGCGGGAGACACAGGTTCCATCCCTGATCTGGGAAGACCCCACGTGCCTCGGAGCAACTAAGCCCATGCATGCATCACAACCACTGGGCTCTAGAGTCCAGGGCCCACAGCTACTGAGCCCAAGCACCCTAGAGCCTGTGCTCCACAAGAGAAGCCACCGCAATGAGAAGCTGGCATCTGGCAACTAGAGCCCGAACTCTCCACAACCAGAGAAAAGCCCAAGCAAAGCGACAAAGACCTAGCACAGACAGAAATAAATTAATTTCTTAAAGAAGGAGACAAGGAATGGAACAGCCTTCACAGAGGGTTGGATGGAGACAAGGAGGGGCAGGAAGGTCATGGTGTCCCAGAGGTGAGCCACCAACTGCCTGCTGACTTCCTGCACCCCACACCCCTTCAGCAGTCCCCCTGGATGCTGCAGGTCCGCAGGCGAATTAGACACAGGTTCTGCCCTGAGGATGCCCCCACCCACTCATAAGGAGCCAGGACCTACCCTCATCCCTGGACCTCTATTCTTTCTACAGCTGACTCTGTGAGCAGCACAGGACCAATATTTCCTTCTAGCTAAGCTTGTAGAACAGCCTCACCCCGGCTCCCGTCCTGGTCCCTGCAGATAATCAGAGGCTTCTGCCGACACAGAAGATCGCTGCCTGGAACCTCCTCTGCCCCCACCCCTGTAGCCCACTGGGTCCACTGCCTGAATGTCCCAACCCAGCCACCAGGTTTCTGGTGAATGCTGTGGTTGTGGCTGCTCAGCAAGGATAGGGGAGTGGAGAGCTGCAGGCTCTTCTCTAGCTCTGAGTCAACTTCAAAAGTGACAAATGAGCTCATTAACCCCAGGAGCCCCCAGGCTGGGCCCCGCCCCCATCTGGCCCAACCCTGCTCTTCTCAACCCTTCCTTCTGGCCCCACACCACATCTTCCTTGCGGCCTCCAATAGCTGCCTTTACCATATGTAAACTGTAGTTTCTCTTCTAATTATAAAAATAACAGCTGACAACCACGTGCTGGGGCCCCTCCTTCCCTCCCAAGCTAACAGTCCCATTAGGACAGATTCTGTGATTTTCAATGCCCTCCATATATTCCACAAAATAGCCACCAAAGTGCTCTGCGTCTTGCCCTCCCTCCCTCTCTCTTTTTCAAGGCGATGGTTTTGTGAAAGCTAAGGGGAAAAATAAAGCCTTTTACTAAAATGTCAGTCTGGGAAAAACGGGGGGAAATTTTCTAATAGGCCATCGAAGGCTTGCTTTTTTATTTTAAGTGTGATAAATTTGGCCTGTCTTAAAAAGACAGTTCAGTGTTGCTTATCAACTGTGATTTGACCAGATAGCCGTTTCAAAAAACAGACACTGGTCTTCTCATAATAAATGAAAGCAATAAAACCAAGAGCTGGTCCAGAACTATAATTAAGAATCAGGAACTGAAAGCAGTGGGTGTGTCCGTGGAGGGCAGAGTCCAGACTTAGGGCCAGCTGCAGGGAGTGGGCCCCGCGGCTGAAGGTCCTGGGGGCCAACACCCAGTAGGAAGGGGAGGTGTCTTCTCCTCCCTAGTTGTCCCCACCTTCCCCTTCTTTTTTCTCCTCTCACTGGGGAGGCTTCCTTCACAGACAGATGGGCGCAGGGGTGGGAAGGATGGCCAAGGAGGGGGCATATCATCCACCCCCAAAGCCAAAGCAAACGCCTATTTGAAATTCAGCCAGAAATCCCTCCTCCTTGCTCTGTCTGTGCACAATAAACATCCCAGACTCGGCTACTCCTAAAGAGCTGTCTGTTTAACACAATCTCCATCTCAAGCGGCTGTTTTGCATTTCCTTTTGGCTTTATTAAAACTGATTTTCTATTTGCACTATAAAAACTGATCTGATTAAATTTCCATTTTTCCCCAAAGAAAAGACTCTCCTCTCTCTCTCTCTCCCCACCTTCTCTCTCCTCTCTCTCTCCTCTGTCTCTCCTTGCCTCCTCTTTTCTCCTTCCACTCTCTCCCTCCTTTTTCCTTTCCCCAGACGAGTCATTGTTGATTATTTTTCCTCCTCATCCCACTCTTACCACTCCTGCCACAGGGTGCCCATCACGGTTTCCATGGGGATGGCCATGGATGGTGCTCCCTGGGAAGGGAAAGGAGGGAGATCTCACCCTGGACTCTGGAAGGGGAGGGGTCATCTGTAACTCCAGCCATTTCCCAGGCACCCCTTGGGAAGGGTCTCATACTCAGGGAGGTCCACATGACCAGATGATATCAAGCGCTGCCCAGCCACCGACTCTGCAGGCCAGGGTTCTAACAAAGCCAAGGTCATGGGTTCAATTCTTCGTTAGCCATGTAGCCTATTCATTGCATTCAGGGCCCCAAGGCAAACCCATCACCCTGGCCAAACTGTGCGTGACTAAGGCCATTGGAGGATGAGCCAAAAAAGGTGCAGAAAAGGGTATGTGAGCCCCTTGCCCTCAGGAAAAGGGACCACAGCTCCTTCTTTGCCTTTCACATTGTTGCTTCTCTCTGTCCTGACAAGGGAATCCATCATCTTTCCCACTTCTGAATAATGACAATGAAAGCTGTCACTTGTTACAGACTCACTATGGTGCGCATGTAGTCAGCACAAGACACACCCCATCCTGGTCATTGGTATACCCATTCCCTGAGGGAGATGCCACTCAGAGAGCTTGAGTAATTTGCTTGTGGGGAGAGGCAAACCCGGGCACACCTCTCTCAGCCTGTGTTTGAACCACTCCACCGCACTATTTCATGAAAAGAGAGGACCCTGTTAAAGATAAACCCAGAGCACCCAGGAGCTTGGCAGAGAAGAGCTCAGGAAGCAGGGTCTTCAACTAGAGGGTGGGCTGACGAAGAGCTCACCTCTGTGTTCCTAAGGGCCACCCCCTGACACACAGTTCCCTGGCTCACTGCCATTTTCCTGCATGTGTGTGTGTGTGCTAAATCACTTCAGTCATGTCCGACTCTCTGCGACCCCCTGGACTGTAGACCACCAGGCTCCTCTGTCCTTGGGATTCTCCAGGCAAGAGTACTGGAGTGGGTTGCCATGCCCTCCTTCAAGGGATCTTTCCGACCCAGGGACTGAACCCACATCTCTTAACATCTCCTGCACTGGCAGGTGGGTTCTTTACAAGTAGTGCCACCGGGGAAGCCCCAACATCTCCCTGCATCCACGCCCCTAAAACTCCAGCCAAATCTCCTCCCGGTGGGGCAGCTGAAGCAGGCTGGCATTTTTAAGACTTTCATAAATATTCAGGGAAAACAAAAAGTCAATAAAGATAGCAAATATAAATGACAGACACCAGCTGATTTCCCCCTGCACCTCAGTGCCTGGATCATGAGTAATTAATTGTTGAAAGAATGAACGAAGAATCTGCTTGCTTACTGGACAAAATCAAAAGAGGAATGGGCGAAGCCAGCTCCACACAGCTGGAGGTGTTCCCTCCGTGCTGGATTCTAGTCTGAGAGGCCACCTGGCTCACTCAGACACCTGCAATGGCAGGTGGAGAGCTCTCACCTGTCAGGTGAGACGCACCTCATTTCCCCACACTGGAGCCGCCCACTAGAATATCTTATCCGTGCATTCACCAAGTGCGCATGCGCTAAATCGCTTCTGTTGTGTCCGACTCTTTGAGACCCCATGGACGGTAGCCTGACAGGCTCCTCTGCCCATGGGATTCTCCAGGCAAAAATACTGGAGTGGGTTGTCATGCCTTCCTCCAGAGGATCTTCCTGAGCCGGGGATCAAACTCGCGTCTCTTACAGCTTCTACACTGGCAGGCAGGTTCTTTACCCCTAGTGCCACCTGGGAAGCCCTCAGTCACCATTTACCATGCCAATAAGAAGAGCCTGTGTGAATTTGTAACCATTCATCCTTGGTTACACCCCTCACTTCCTTACTTCCCTCGGATCCAGATCTGCCTGGTTTCCACACACCAGCTTCAGCTGCCATCTCAGCCTCTCGGCTCAGTCTGGCCCCCAGCATCTCCTCTCTTTCAACCACCACTGGCTGCACACAGACTTCACACCAGGCCCAGGCATCACTGGGATGACTGGCAAAGGCCCTGCCCTGCAATCCAGCAGAAGAGGCAAGTTATGCTCGAGATAATTATGATCCGTGGGAGCTGCAGAGAAGAGTCACAGTCATTAGAGAAAAGTGCTACGGACACTCAGCCGGGAAGAGACTGCCTGGTGGGAGGGAAGAGAGGAAAGCCTTCACGGGGGGAAACCTGTGACTCCCTGATCTTGAAGAACAGTTATGATCTTGACATTTAGAAACATAGAGAAGGCTCTTCCAAGCGGAAGGTCCACCTGAGTGATCCATGGATGCTGGAAAGCCGCGAGCAGTGCTGTCTGCCTGGGGGCAGAGCATGCGAAGCAAAGCAGGATGGCAGGAGAGAAGCCAAGGGCGGGCTGGAGCCAGAACGTGGGCAGCTCTGCTGCCACGGCACCCAGAGCACGCCTGAGAGCTCAGCGCCTTCCTCCTCCATCTCACCAGCACAGATCCTCCATGCCTGCAGTGTGTAGCTGAAAGCCTGCCTCTTCCAGGAAGCCTTCTCTCTCGCTGGTCTCTCCAGAAAGGCTCCCTCTGCTGAATGCCTCTGCCCTTCTGGTCACTACCACTTTCTGGACATTTCAGTCTTCCAATACACCAGCCTGGCAGAACCACTCGGTTACCAACGCTGCCAGCTCACACTCCCTGTATATTGCATATATGTTGTTCCCTCTGAAGCACCCCACCACCGCCGCCAACTACCCAGCTTCCACCTGCTGACTGATGCCTGCTCATCCTCAGGGTCAGCTCAGCCAGTCCCTTCTCCAGGAAACCTTCCTTGCCCTCAGCCCCTCATCCCTCCCCCGCCTCAGAGCATCCATGCTTCCTGCCTTCATTGCCCATCCTCGTTTCTCCTCCATCAGAGCATGGGCTCCTTGAAAGCAGGGGCTGTCTCTTTAATCTCCTCGTGCACTGCAATCAGCAGTGTTGGGCATCTGTGGGGTCTTCCATAAATATCCTTTAAATGAATGGACAAATGAATGAGCAAATCCTGCCTTGTGAATGAATATCCTGCATGGGCGTTTCAGTTGCTACTTAACTCCCTGTAGATTTTTCTCCAGGTTGCAAGTTACCTAAAGGCGGGGGCCCTATGTTCAAACTCTCAGCATTCAGTACAGTACTATGCTTATGCGTGTTTCCCACATTTTTGACACACACACAAAAAAAGCTGGATCACACGGTTTAGACCGAAACCCCTGCTTGAAGACTTGGGAAGCTTCCCAGGAGAAGCAAAGCACTGTGTCTATGTCTGTGGACAAGGCAGCCCAGTCGGAGACCCGTGGCAAAGAGAACCTAGGCCCACCAGAGCCTAAGCCCCATGAGGGCACGGAGGCGTGTGGGCTTTGTTCACTGCTGATTCCTGCACCTGGCAGATAATAACTGCTCAATATACCTGCCGAAAGAAATATGATCACGCACAGAAAAGTACCGTGAAAACTGTAAACACCATATAAAGGTTTCTTCTGATTACTGCCTGGACATATGAAACGAAAGAGAGAAGAATGCATTAAAAAGAAAGAACGCTGGGGTCTCAGGGGGAAGCAGTGATCTGTGAGAGAAAATGCTGAATGTGGTTTGAGACGTTTTATGGTGACAGAAGACATTTAAGGAGAGATGTCCTACAGGCTGCTGGATTTATGAGACTAGAGTTCTGGTAAGAGGTCAAGGCTGGAAATGAAAATTTGAGCATCTTGGAAAAAGAGAGAATAGCTGCGAAACGAGCTCATGTAGGAAGTAAATCTAGCAGCAGGACTAGGCAGCATCAGGAGGGGCCTGAGGGGACAGTCCTAAGGAAGTGGGAGGAAGGGAAATGATGGAGACAGAGAAGGCACAGCCAGGGAGGGGAGAAGCAACCAGAGGACACCATGGATGAAGGAAAGGGAGGAGGAGCAGAATCCTACTCACCTTGGGAGATTTTTGGTCTTTCTGACAGCTTTCATCTCTGCCTCTTCTTGGAACCGTGCAGTCATGTCCTGTTTCAACTTTTGTCTTGGTCCTGGCCAGATTGCCCCTCCCACCACACATCCGCTCATCTTTCCCTCTCTTCCTCTCTACAATCAGACCATCAGTAGTGGGGCTGCAGAGTACCATGGGCCCCTAGCCTATCACAGGTTTGAAAAAAGGATTCACAAAGCATCACATCCTTTGCTCTCAAGCAACAAAGGAAGCACAGAGAGGGAAAGCAACGTTCTGGAAGTCACACAGCTAGGAAGTAGAGGGCAGGACTAGATGTCAGGCTACTGCTCATGGGTCTCTCCCACAGTGCATCCTACAGAGAAGCAGAGACCCAGAGGAGAACATCACTTGCCCATGATTCAGGGCAGAGACCTAGCCAGGCTTGGACCAGAATCCAGAGACTGAATTTCCTATCCACACTCTTCCCACTCCACCACCTGGACAAAAGCAATCTGCCAGCCAGCCTTGGTACCCACAGCGCTTCTCAGAGCAAGCAGACACAACCTTGCAAGTTGACACTGGGGGGCAGAGATCTAGGGTTCAAATCCAGGCTGCTCCCTTCACGGGCAGCCCTCTTTGTTCAGAAAGCTGAAGACCAGTCACCTTTGAGATCAAGGCACTTCTGCTCCCCGAGCAGTGACTATTAACCTCCTTTCATCCATACCTAAAATCTGAGCCATTCTAAAGGCACAATTACACAGCCTTTACCATCCCAGCAGCCTGTGCTACTAGCTGTTTAGAAACCCCTGGCCCTCCTTGTCCTGAAGCTGCCAATTTCCTCATCAGTATTTTATTTGTCTGTTTTGCTCATTTTTAAGCTGGTGGCAATTGCTATTTAAATTGTTTTGTAAAGTGTCTTTGCATTTACAATGCCGGCTGTCAGCAGCCCCACAATAGGAAATGAGATTTGGCATCAAAGGCAAAGACGCTACTAAAATACATTTTAATAAATATGTAAATCAATTAATCAATCACCCATCCAGCAAAGGAGCTTCAGGAACACACACAGGCTGGCTGAGAGAGAGGAGCTGGAGAGAGCGCGGGGTCCATCCTCCCCAAGTGGGGAGGACGCTCTGTGGGCACTGAACCCAGAGGTTATGAGCACCTGATTATGGGTCCTGGGGTCCTGGCCCAGCCTCCCATCTCCCACTCCTCCAAAGAAGCCCCCCTTAAGGTCTTGCCACAGCAGCTCCAACCAGGAAAGAGGACAGAGTCCCATCAAGGTAAAGACCAAAGTCAAATCCTGGCCCAAGGCTGAGAAACCAGCCTTCTGGCTGAAACTCCCACCTCCCCTGTTATTTTCTCCACTGATGCTGTTTCCCAGAAAACTCAGAGATTAGAAAGTGCCTGCAAGGTTTATGTCTGAAAGTTGGACCAGCCTGGAGGATTAGCATCAGGAAACGTCAGGAAGAAATGACCAGCTATTCCTCTTTTCCTTGAGACGGCAGCAAAGGAAAGGTGCTTAAGCTGTGACAGGCAGCTGCAGTCCGTGGGGAGAGGGAGGGCTGCTGTCCACTGGGAGAGGGTTCTGACCAGGGAAAGTAAATAAGACTCAGGGGACAGTACTGAGGGGACAGAGAAGAGGTCTACCAGTGAAGCGCTTTCAAAACAGGAGCCCAAATACACACGGTAGCTGATGAGCAGGGTAGGAGTGTCTGGTGGCAAGGGGTTGGCCACAGGGTCATAGATCCTTTGTTTGTACCAAGGTGTGTTATAAGTGACTTCGTTGTTATTGTCATTTAGTCACTAAGTCATGTTTGACTCTTTGTGACCCCATGAACTATAGCCCACCAGGCTCCTCTGTCCAGGGGATTTCCCACGAATACTGGGCAAGAATACTAGAGTGGGTTGCTATTTCCTTCTCCAGGGGATCTTCCTGATCCAGGGATCAAACCCACATCTCCTACACTGGCAGGTGGATTCTTCACCTACTGAGCCACCAAGGAAGCCCTATAAGTTTCTGGCCAACAAAATCTGAGCTTGAGCTGGCACATATCTCCAAGCCTTGGAGACCCTAAGACAGACCCTGCGGAGTCTCTTCCAGCTCATGGTGTGCGGTGTGCTAACAAGGGTGCACCCTTACTTAGCTTCAGTGCGACCTTGGGAACGTCACTTGTCCCCTCTGGACCACTGTCTGCTCATCTTGGGGACTGAGCAAAATAAACTCAAAAACTCAATGACTCTCTTTCCCCATCATTGCAGAGTTGGAACCAATATCTTTACATTATAACTGCCAGCCCTTGTGGTCATCAGCAAAGATTGGCCTGACCCTGACAGGGAAGGAACTGACCATCTGGAGCCTGAAGACCAGGGTGGGCCCATCAGAGGGGTCTAAATGCCTCCCACATGAAACCAGGATGTGGGAAGACTGATGCACACCCACAGAGAAAGCCAAAGGACCAGCCATCACCTTCCCTCCCCATTTCTCAGCACTCCCACCCCACCCATCCTCACAGCCCCCCTGGAAGAGTTAAGCCCTATGATTGAAGACCTGCCTGATGCCCAAATTACCTCATTTTTTAAAATGCTGCCACCTGGAACGAAGGGCAAATGTTCCCATTAGGGCTAAATGTATGCACACATGCCCACCCTGGGTGCCTACGGACACATGGGTGGTGTTTCAGTAAGCACATGAATGCATGACTTCAAGTATATCTGTGTACTGCTGTGTGCCTAGAAATGTGCAGACCTCTTGCTCAGCATGTTCACAATCAGGCCCCTATGTATGTTACATACGTGTTACATGTGTGTACATGTATATGTTTCAGCAATCTGTGTGCCTGAATGGTGCCTAAGCAGACATGCTTTGAAACTCACCTGTGGTCCGTACATCCTGTGCGCCAGGCAGGGGCTGGTGGTCACTGTGGCCAGAGATCTTGCTCTTCTTGCTCTCTTCCCTGGGAGCATCGATTTCACAGCATTGCCCAAGACCAGTGCCCAGTTGGCTGCCTCTCCCCAGCCAGGTCCATCAACCTGCATCTGCATCTTCCTAACCCCACTGAAGCAGAGCCTTGAAGATGGCAGGTCTGTGCATGGATCTGGGGGCTCATTCAGCCAGGGGCCAGCTTTCTGCTCAGTTGCCCTGACCCTCTACGTGGGACCAGGCACAAGAATCAGAGGAGCATTTGTGCAAGGAATCCCTCTAAGCTCTCTAGAAAGATCCAGGAACCATCCGTAGAGAGCGGCAGGTGGCATGAGCCTGAGCCCTCACTGCCACCTCTGTCCCCACCGTGCCAACCTCACACAATGGTTAGGATGCACTAGCTCAAAAGCAAACTCGGCACCTTCTGTGTCACCCTTATGTGGCTTCCCACTCCTGTCTCTAGATGGCTTTGCATGACTCAAACGCCCCAGTGTGATGTGTGTCTGTCTACCTCCCCAGAGTCTTCTGTGGCACCTCCTGCTTTACCCTCTACACACTAGCAGCCCCTGCAACATGTCCCAAGACTTCACACCTCCATGCCCTTGCTCCTGTTGTGCTCCTTTGCCCAGGTGGGACCCCCTCCAACCTCCCTCCAACCTCTAATCGCCCAACCTCTGCTCAGTCTTAAAGACAGGTCTCCAGGAAGCCCTCTCTCCCCCGCCAGGTCCTTTTCATGCTCTCATAAACCTGGCCAAGCTCTGACATCATACTGTACTTTTCTATTATCTGCTTACAGATCTTCCTCCCCTGCTGGACTATAAAGCTCCTATAGCCATGCACAACATTCTAATCCTGTCTGTGGAGAAGCAGACGGGAATGTCCATGGAATGACCTGATGGCACTCTCTAGCTGGCCTTTCACAACAAGCTGGTTGAGGTGGGTGGCTCTCCATGGTCTTCAGAAGCTCTAACTCTAGGCAGTTGGCAGGCCTGGCTCTCAGATGCATCCTTCAAGCAGCTAGCACCCCAGGCTTAGATGGTTTTGCAAAGTTGCTCGCAAGTTCTCCCTCTAAAACAATGGAACAACTTTAGTGCACGGCATTCCTCTCCCAGAGCTAACCTGTGATGCATCCTAGATGTCCAGCCCAAGCATGTAATAAACATGTCTTTTTATTCTGATGCTTTGACATCCAATTATTTATTATTGCCTTGCTAACAGTGGAGGGACTTCCTCCTCCCAGGGCTAGTTAACTCCTAGAAATAGTCACCATGCACTGGTGTAAATCTTTCACATGCAGATGAACCAATCCAGAGACCATGCCCCAACCACCTCCTTCATTGGGTTCCCACAGGGCTCTTACACTCTCTACCTGTCAGTCACCCTCAAGGCCAGGTACCATACAACTAAGGAAAACCCCTATGTCCAGGAGCCCACTGAAATTATTTAAACTAGCAATGCTCAGCCTGCTTACCCTGCCTTGTCCATCCTTTCCCTTGGAAACCACCGTTTCCCCGTCACTCTTACCCAGTTTCCCCACCACTCTCTCTGCCTCTTAACTGATCCTGGAGCCTCCCCTTGTGGCAGTGTGACGTGGCGTTCGTCCCCCTCTTCTCGGGAACTGCAACAAACTGTCTTTTCAATGACAGTCATCTCCTGATCTGTTGGCCTCATCACACCTGAATAATAATAAAAGCAGCATTTAAGACAAGGCATACCTCTCCATGGGATGCTGAGAGACCGGAGGTCACATGGGTCCTGTATATGTTAACCCTCTGCCCACAGTACAACAGTAGCTGAGATCTGCCCATGACTTTCACTCAAAACCCATCTTTGTATCCCAAGGCACAAAGCAGGATGGCTGGTACCTGAAATGAACAATGAGCTGGGAGCATCCTCATGGTACAGTAACCGGAGGGGTCAGTACTGACATTCTGAACATTGCGCCTTCCTCATCTCACTGCAGACTAGTGTGTAAAACGCTAAGTAGGTCCATGGATGCCAGTCCTGGGAGAGCCACACACAGAGCACCCCCCACCCCCACCGCAGGACTGGAGCCCTCTGACCTCAGTCCAGAGGTCTGTCTGTATTTCCAGCTGCCTCTCTGAGGATCAGGAGTTTCAGGGAGAGATGAGGGAAGGGAAGGGTGATGAAGTCACTCCATGACCACCAGACCATCCAACAACATGGACTGACTGTTATCCTGGATGAAAGATACAGAAGTCCTCATCCTCTGTGCTTGTGTGTGGGTCCATCTGGGATGACGTCTTCTGTTTCTGTTCCCCTAGCACCTAACACACAGTAGGTACTCTGTAATGCGTATGAATGAAAATATAAGTGTCCTGAAGTCATTTTGTGCGTACACATACAACATATTCTCCCAAATATACTGCGAGCATCTCAAGGGCATGAGTATATCGTGTGTTCCTCTATGTTTTTGGTATGCCCCTCTCATCCATCCCTCACCCCCAGCTCGGTGCTGGCTGGGCACTCAGGGGACCAAACCAGTCACACCTGATGACTGCATGACTGTCCAGCTTACTGGTCACCCCACAGCCCCAAGCAGGCTGTCCGCCTTGCTCCCTGCGGTTCCATCATCCCCACCCTGAGGGCGACACCATCTCTGGGGAGACTTCTGAAGCACCAACTTTATTAAGATTGATTTGGCCTGCCCGCCATTCTGACAGGTCCAAAAGCAAACACGACAGGGCCATGGGGGAGATTTGGTCATAATTACCATCTTTAATTACTGCTAAAACATCAATTGCTCTTGTTCAATTAGCAGTGCGGTTTCAGGCATGGCAAACTTTGCAACAGAAAATAAGCTGAAAATTGATTTCTGAACACTTAATGCAGATCTGAAATTGCTAACCTGATAAGGTTGTCATAGAAGAGCCAACGTGGCCAAGGAGGAACTTTGCCGGGCTGTAATTGCCTTGGTAGGAAGATTAATAACTTGTATACTCACATCTTGTTCATCAAGTGGGAGGCACTCGTGGGTGGGGGAGGGGTCCCGGAGCGGAGGGTGGCTGTGAGGCAGAAGGCAGAGGAGGGTGTTAACAAGGACAAGGGCAATTAGGCAGGAGAGAGCGGCAGCCTGCACCCAACGGTCCGTGAACGAGGACATGGCCCTCTGGGATGGGCCGCGGGAGGGGCCAGCTGCCTGGGCCGGCTGCCAGGACACGCAGGCCTCTGTAAGGCAGGCAGCTACCATTGCAGGCAGGTGGGGAGAGGATGCCTAGGCCCTGGCCACTTCCACTTTCTCTCCAAGCCCTGGCTAAGGACTTTATGGTCAACCCCCACCCTCACCTTAAAAGTTCAGTTGGCCTCTGGACAAGCTTTCTCTGTTTGGGACTCCATGCAAGAGAAAGAGTGGATGGACAAGAGGAGATGCTGGGCTGCTGCCCGCCTCCCTCACCCCACCCCCGCTCTCACCATCTCTCATTCAGTGGTCTTCCTGCCACGGGCTCGAGTGGATTTCTGGGTGCGTGTCACAGAATGGTGGGCGGGAGGCGGGCATTTTATGAGCTGCCAGGGGCTGCACAGAGTGTGCAATTGCTATTAGCATTATTCTCCTTTGGGCTTAAGGCTGATGTAGGGACACAGGTCAAAAATCTGAACAGCCTTGGAAGAGACCCCTCTCTCTCTGAGGGAAATGAGGACAAGATTACTCCCTCTCACCTTACAAAACATCTACTGAGCACCAGTATGTGCCAGGAACCAGGCAAAGCACGAGATAGAAAGATGGATTAATGGATCAGTAGATTCATGGAGGGATAGACAGATGTAGCTAGATAGACGAAAGAGAGCTTATTGGCATTTAATCCTTTCAATACCACTAGGGGGTATTATTATCTCCATTTGATGAATGAGAAAAGTAGAACGTGACAAGATTAAGTAACTTACTCCAAAGGCATTACTGAGTGGTAGAACTGGGATTCAAACCCATACCTCTTTAAAGAAAGAGACAATACTCCTTATCTCTACTCTCTGCCCCGAAGCATCCTTTAACCTGTTTGGTTCTGTCACTAGACTATGATGAGCCCCATGGCAGACAAGGCTACAAATTAGAATTGTCCTTGTCCCAAGTCACCTAAACCATAGAAATACAGACAGACTCTCCTTCAATGAACTGCGCTGTGCATTCAGCCAAGAAACACACCGCAGCTGCGAGCCCCGGGCAGCCCATCAGACTCTCTCAGGACACGTCCTTGCTCAGGCCAGGCTTAGTTGAAGCCAGGCCCCTCTCTTTTATTTTATATCTTCTCCCTCTCTTTTATTTTCTACAGGCCCCTGACCCCTGTAGATCCAAAAGTCAACCCAATTCAAGGAAAGTTTATTGAGGGCCATCTTGTTTGGCCTGAACCCAAAGAAGAGTAAGACCTTCCAAACACTTACTCTCCAATAGAGGGACAATCATATTGATGTGAGTCATGTAGAACAAATGAATAAGGTGCTGAGTGCATGCAAGAGGGAGCAGTCAGAAAAGGCTGCCAAGGGGAGGTGATTATAAGCTGGCTTCGCAGCTGGCCACACACAAGTTAGTCAGGCAGATGAGAGAGCCAGAGGCTCCTCCAGTCAGGGGCACGGAGATGTGCAGGGACATGGCCTGTTCGGGGAAGTAGGATCTGTTTGATATCTCCAGAGCCTTAAAGTCTAAGGCTGGGGTTAGTGTATCAGGGAGAGAAGAGGCAAAGAGGGGGTAAAGGGGCAGATGATGGAAAGGGTGGCAGACCATGCTAGACTTTACCTTGCAAGTACTGAAGAGCAAGAGAAAGGCTCTGTATTGCAGAAAGCTCTCTCCAGCTGGAGGGGGAAGAGGGTATATTAGTTTGCTAGGGTTTCCAGAGCCTGGCGTGCTACAGTCCATGGGATGGCAAAGAATCAGACACGACTAAGCACAGTCTAGCTAGCCATACAAACTACCACAGACTGGGTATCTTCAACAACAAAAATGTGTTTTCTCACCATTCTGAAAGTCCAAGGTCTATGATCAAAGTGTTGCCAGGGGTGGTTTCTTCTGCAGCCTCTCCTTGACTTGCAGATGGCTTGCCTTCTCCCCATGTCTTCACAGGGCCTCCCCTCTGTGCCTGTGTCCTAATCTCCTCTTATAAAGACATCAGTGATACTGGATTCAGTTCAGTTCCATTCAGTCGCTCAGTCATGTCTGACTCTTTGTGACCCCATGAATCGCAGCACGCCAGGCCTCCCTGTCCATCACCAACTCCCGGAGTCCACCCAAACCCATGTCCATCGAGTCGGTGATGCCATCCAGCCGTCTCATCCTCTGTCATCCCCTTCTCCTCCTGCCCCCAATCCGTCCCAGCATCAGAGTCTTTTCCAATGAATCAACTCTTCGCGTGAGGTGGCCAAAGTACTGGAGTTTCAGCTTCAGCATCATTCCCTCCAAAGAAATCCCAGGGCTGGTCTCCTTCAGAATGGACTGGTTGGATCTCCTTGCAGTCCAAGGGACTCTCAAGAGTCTTCTCCAACACCACAGTTCAAAAGCATCAATTCTTCGGCACTCAGCTTTCTTCACAGTCCAACTCTCACATCCATACATGACCACAGGAAAAACCATAGCCTTGACTAGATGGACCTTTGTTGGCAAAGTAATGTCTCTGCTTTTGAATATGCTATCTAGGTTGGTCATAACTTTTCTTGCAAGGAGTAAGCATCTTTTAATTTCATGGCTGCAGTCACCATCTGCAGTGATTTTGGGGCCCAAAAAAATAAAGTCTGACACTGTTTCCACTGTTTCCCCATCTATTTCCCATGAAGTGATGGGACCAGATGCCATGATCTGGATAGATCTGGATAGATACTGGATTAGGGCCCACTTATATGACCTCATTTTAACTTAATTGGATCTTTAACAATTCTACATCCAAATAAGGTCACATTCTGAGGTACAGGAGGTTAGGATGTCAACATGTGAACCTTGAGGGACACAATTTGGCTCATAACAGAGAGACAGCAGGTATCAAGACTAGAGAAAAAGAGACCAACAAGAGGCCATTGTTGCAAACTGGGCAAGGAGGGGGAGGCCTGAATCAGCGATGACTATAGCAATGCTCAAAATTCTCCAAGCCAGGCTTCAACAATAAGTGAACTGTGAACTTCCTGATGTTCAAGCTGGTTTTAGAAAAGGCAGAGGAACCAGAGATCAAATTGCCAACATCCGCTGGATCATGGAAAAAGCAAGAGAGTTCCAGAAAAACATCTATTTCTGTTTTATTGACTATTCTATAGCCTTTGACTGTGTGGATCACAATAAACTGTGGAAAATTCTGAAGCAGAGACATTACTTTGCCGACTAAAGTCCGTCTAGTCAAGGCTATGGATTTTCCAGTAGTCATGTATGGATGTGAGAGTTGGACTGTGAAGAAGGCTGAGAGCCAAAGAAATGCTTTTGAAGTGTGGTGTTGGAGAAGACTCTTGAGAGTCCCTTGGACTGCAAGGAGATCCAACCAGTCCATTCTGAAGGAGATCAACCCTGGGATTTCTTTGGAAGGAATGATGCTAAAGCTGAGGCTCCAGTACTTTGGCCACCTCATGCGAAGAATTGACTCATTGGAAAAGACTTTGATGCTGGGAGGGATTGGGGGCAGGAGGAGAAGGGGACGACAGAGGATGAGATGGCTGGATAGCATCACTGACTCAATGGACACGAGTCTGAGTGAACTCCAGGAGTTGGTGATGGACAGGGAGGCCTGGCGTGCTGCGATTCATGGGGCTGCAAAGAGTCGGACACGACTGAGAGACTGAACTGAACTGAACTGAACTGAACTGAACTGATAGTCACCCTCTCAGGAAGGGGGCTGCATGGAGAACTGGTATAGAGAGAGAATAAACAGGACATGTGAATAACTGGATGGAAGGACTTCTTTAAAGTTGCAGATGCTAAAGGATCAGAGGCCACCTGCCCTAGCAAAGGCCCTCTAAAATGTTGCTTTTCAGGACTACTTGAGACAATGTGATGAGCAAATCCACAAAGTTAACACATATGCCACGTAAACCACTGATGCTGAGAAAATCCTCCACATTGATTAGACAGGTGGTCATGCATAGTGACCAGAAGTTAGAGGCCTGGGTTCTGCAGCCCCTTCTCCATAATATTAAGAAAGTCATTCTCTTTGGGCCTCAGTTTTCTTTTCTATAAAAGAGAAGGGTTGAACTAGACTGTCTTTAGGTACCTTTCATCTCTGACACCTTGTAATCCTGTTATTGCATAATAAGTAGAGTGGGGACAAGAGTAGTATGAGTAAAGAGAGGCCAGAAGGAGTCTGGGGTCAAATGAGAGAGAAGCAAGTCCCTTATTCATCACACGGACCACCCTTCAGGGACAGTCTGCATAGGCTCAGGTTGGAAATCACGTCCCATCAGTGCCACCTTCAGCTGGCACGAGTGTGTCAATGACTAGCCACTAAAGAGAAAATATTTCCTGTAAAAAGTAAAAACCTGTACAACAAACCAATTGGTCTTATAATCTTAGCTACTTCAACAATGATCCTAAAAGTTCTTCCCTGCACTGATGCCAGGCCCTATATCTCTCCCCTGCTCCAGTTCATCCCTTCCACTTTCTGGTTTGGGTTGGTGGTACCATCTTCAATCGCCCTCCATTTTGCCCACATTACTAATTAGCACCTGAATTCCGTGGCTCTGATTTAGCAGAGGATCTTGCCTCCATCCCTCCTGTCTTCCCTTCCCATTCCATCTCAGTCTTAGAATTTTCCAACCTCACAACTGTTGTAGTTTTTCCTTCTTGGTTTCAAGAACTTGCATCCTCATGTTGAGGGGTGACAGCCTCCTAACTGGACTCTTCCTCCGGCTTCACTTTTTTTAGTACTTCCTAGCATATTTCTACTCCTAAACCACATCCTTCCAGGGCCCTGCCAACTGCTGACTCAATGGGTGCCACCCAGGTTCTAATCCAGTCAGAGTTTCTGCTCCCAGGGGAGCTCTCAGGACCGGGAGGAGATGGGAGGGAGAGACTTGTGGCCCAAGAGTACCCTGTGAGTATCAGGCATCAGCTTTCCCATCTATTCCCCATGAGGTGTGCCGAGCCAGATCCAGGGGCTCCAGCCTGGATTTCTGGATTTTCCTCTGAGTCTCAGCTGGGCAAAATCTTAGACTTAAACCTTGGCTCAGTCAACCAGGAGCCCTAGAGCTGCCTAATTGCCCTCAGTCCTATCCCCCAGGGCCAGAGACATCTTCTGCTGATCTTTACATCAATTTATAAGCATTCCCCTAGTCCTGTCCTGGTGCTCTCAGAAGCCTCTCCTGTAGGCCCACTTCTCAGACTGAACCTGCCAAATATCATCATCGCCCAGAGCAGATATAAATTTGCTGTGGCCACCTGCACCTAGCAATCTAGACTCTACCTATTCACAAACCCTGCGGAGAATAACCCCTTCTGTCTTGGTTGCCTCTCTTCCTCTTTTCAGTGTGGTGTGTGTGTGTTCGTGCCAAGTTGCTTCAGTCATGTCCAGCTGTTTGCAGTCCTAGGGACAGTTGCCCACCAGGTTCCTCTGTCCATGAGATTCTCCAGGCAAGAATACTGGAGTGGGTTTCCATGCCCTCCTCCAGGGGATCTTGCCAACCCAGGGGATCAAACCCATGTCTCTTGTGGCTCCTGCCCTGCAGGCGGATTCTTTACCACTGACCCACCAGGGGAGCCCGTCTGTGTGTTAAGGGTCTAGCACCTCTTCTTGAAACCCTTATTTTTGTCACATCATTTTCTCCAGTTTCCAGTGACTCCCTACAGCCTTTGATTCAAGTCCAAACTGCTCAGCACCGAATTTGAGACCTTCCCTAGCCTGCCATGCCCCCAACATAGTCAACCTCATCCTGTACTACCCCACAACTTGTTTTATTCCAGCCAGGCTTCATTTGAAGGCTCCACCCCAAACTTTCCAAACTCAGTTCTAATCCCAAGTCACTGCCAGGGCTATGCTTGCCCACTGAAATCCTCGCACTCATAGCCCCGCTAGGAAGACAGTCCAAGAGTGCATATCTTCTACTGTGTTGTTGAAGACCCCTGGTCCACAGCTATTTGACCAGTGAAAGGAACTTGACCAAGGGTTTTCCCAGCATCTCTGAGAACAAAAACTATCCAAATAGTGATTATGATTATTAGTGGATCAATCAAATTGTCTCAAAAAGTCTGAACAGGAAAACACAGAGAGAGCATGAGTCAATTGGTAACAAAAGTGAAAAATAAAGACATGTAGAAATAGGTATTGAGGTAAAAGAGTTGTTAGTGTGCTTTGAGTAAGCAGAAATTAAGAGTGAATAGAAACTGTAAACTAACAGACCACAAAAAATAAAGAAATAGTATGTGGAATTTCAGGTTGGTGTTTCTTCCTCTAAAAGACAAATAGTTCTCTGGAAAATCACCCAAATGCAAGAAGGAAAATAATAAACAAACCCTATCTTTGACAAAGCTAGCGAAGACCGATAAACTCAGATACAACACATAACTAGGGTGCGGAAAGACAGAAAGAGAAGACAGCCATGGCCCAGAGGGCAGGTATCGCTGGCCAAACTCAGCTCCCCAAGGTAAGTGCTACACCCCCGGAGCCACAAAATATCACTCTTTTATTAGGAATAATTAGGGTAGGTATGTGGGCTGGGAGAGGGAGATTTCCTGAATTTATTTTGGCATGAAATAAAACAGCAAAGGTGGGGCCAATGATGAATCATACAGAAGAGTCATATTTGCAGAAAGCAGTCTCTCTGTGAGGCGAAATAGAGGAGAGAGGTGCCATGTTACGAGCAGATACACAGCTGTCACTACCAACTGACTGCTGCTGTTGCCTCAGTTGTGTCCGACTCTGTGCGACCCCATAGACGGCAGCCCACCAGGCTCCCCCGTCCCTGGGATTCTCCAGGCAAGAACACTGGAGTGGGTTGCCATTTCCTTCTCCAATGCGTGAAAGTGAAAAGTGAAAGTGAAGTAGCTTAGTAGTGTCCGACTCTTCGCGACCCCATGGACTGCAGCCCACCAGGCTCTTCCATCCATGGGATTTTCCAGGCAAGAGTACTGGAGTGGGGTGCCATTGCCTTCTCCAACCAACTGACTAGAGAGAGAAATAAAGCTTAAAAGATCTTACACTCATGTCCCCATAGGAACATTTCTTGCAGCCCAGTTCATGGCCGTTCCCTCCTTCACTCCAGAAGCTCATGCAAACAACTGGTCCAAGAAGTCACTTCATTCAGAGGTGAATTAATAATCAAAAAAGAACTACCAAGCAATCTGTATAATGAAGACACTACAGTGCACAGAGGGGAGAAAGAGAAAGGAAAAATAAATAGAAGATAAAAGCCAGTCACTGCAAAAATATTGCCATGGAGAAAATGAACAAATATCATGAAAAACTTTTAAACTTTATGAAGCAATTAACTCTTTCAATCAAAAGCACAAAGAAGAGATACAAATACTCAGGAAAAAATGTGGTAAGACACGCAAAGGATATAAGTCATGAGAGGATAAGGACATGAACATGTAAACCCAACCACAGACACTGCTGAAAGCATGGGAAGTGTATCAAGGAAAGGATTGTAAAACATGAGAAAAAACTGGAAAAGTAATCAGAGGTTTTAAAAACAAGATGAGAGAGAAAATGGCAGGTATGAAAGACGAATATTCATGCAATTCATGTTTCTACAAAGAGAACAGATATGTAAAGATATGATTTATAGGAACTTTCCAAAATAAAAAAGTACTAAAAAATAAGTGAAGCAGCAATAAAACCAGAAGTATACAACATAAAACATGATTTAAAAGAAAAAGAAAACTAAGAACAAATATGTTTATCATATTAATTTATGTGAATGGGATCATTTTATCTACTAAAATATATTTTCAGAATGAATCACAATATAAGGCCCAAATTTAATCTATAGATTAAAACACTGTGTCCCAGAAACATATTTGCAAAGGATGATCGAATCTAGTAAAGATTCTGGACTTCAAAGACAAAGAATCCTTCGAAACACCCAGACTTAAAAGTCAAGATGCCTTAAAGAAGGAGAAAAAAAATCAAGGTGACCTCAGATATCACTACAACATTATCAATACAAAGACATAAAGTGTAATATAAGATGCTATATCTAGGCAAACCACCAGTTAAGTATAAAGGCAACGTTGAGGAACATACAAGAACATAAGAGCATAAGTCTCATGAGCCTGAGGAATCTACAAGAGGATAATTTTCAAGCCAATCAGAAGACGAGTGGAAGATCACACAGCAGAACTGGGTGACACTTGAACTGTGTGCCTAAGACTAAGACCAACACAATAGCAACGTGGCGACTGTGTTTACAGAACCAAATGTAAAGGCTATCAACTCTAAGAATGGAGACATTTTATAACTAACAAAATCTGGCTCAAGGAAGGGAACAGAAGGTAAAAAACAGTGCATGTATGCTGACAACATTTTTGTTTACAGCTATTTGTCAAGGATATCATTTAAAGCTAATAAAGTGACAGACATACATGAATATTTAAAAATATAAAAGGGAAACACTGAGAAAAACAGTAATAGTGTAATCAACTAAAATAAGGTGGTGGGGTAGGGAGTTTGGATTTAGTGGAAATGTAGCAATTTTGTCATTCTTAGAGAAAGTAGTTAATAGATACTAAGGAAAAATATATATGTGTGTGTAAAAGGAACTACCGGGAGCAAAATAAAAGCCTTTCAAATTATTAGAAGAAATATACACATAAAAACCAAGCAAATGAAACAGAATATGGAGTAAAAGATTGAAAAAATAAATGAAGCGGCAATAAAACCAGGAAGTATATAACATAAAACATGATTTAAAAGAAAACTAGGAATAAATATGTCTGTCATATTAATTTATGTGAATGGGATCATTTTACCTACTGAAATATATTAACTCTCAGAATGAATCACAAAATAAGGCCCGAATTTCTCATATATTTTAAAATAAAATATTAAGGTTAGACTGAGGTTGAAAACAAAAGAATGGGCAAAGACAGAATGTGCAGCGCAAACATAAAGAAAGGAAGAAGCACAATTTAGTAGCTGGTAAGATTTAAATTGGAGGCAGGGAGAGGGATGCAGAGGCAAATTTAACCAGAAAAAGGGAAACGGTTGTAACAATAAACAAGACCTTCTAGAACTAACACCCAAAAAAGATGTCCTTTTCATTATAGGGGACTTGAATAAAAAGTAGGAAGTCAAGAAATACCTGGAGTAACAGGCAAATTTGGCCTTGGAGTACAGGATGAAGCAGGGCCAGGGCTAATAGGGTTTTGCCAAGAGAATGCACTGATCATACACCCTATTCCAACAACACAAGAGAAGACTCTACACATGGACATCACCAGATGGTCAATACTGAAATCAGACTGATTATATTCTTTGCAGCCAAAGATGGGGAAGTTCTATACAGTCAGCAAAAACAAGACCGGGAGCTGACTGTGGCTCAGATCATGAACTCCTTATTGCCAAATTCAGACTTAAATTGAAGAAAGTAGGAAAAACCACTAGACCATTCAGGTATGACCTAAATCAAATCCCTTGCAACTATACAGTGGAAGTGAGAAATAGATTCAAGGGATTAGATCTGATAGAGTGCCTGAAGAACTATGGACGGAAGTTCGTGACATTGGCACGAGGCAGGGATACTACCCAAAGCAATCTATAGATTCAATGCAATACCTATCAAGCTACCAATGGTATTTTTCACAGAACTAGAACAAATAATTTCACAATTTGTATGGAAATGCAAAAAACCTCAAATAGCCATAGCAATCTTGAGAAAGAAGAATGGAACTGGAGGAATCAACCTACTTGACTTCAGGCTCTACTACAAAGCCACAGTCATCAAGACAGTATGGTACTGGCACAAAGACAGAAATATAGATCAATGGAACAAAATAGAAAGCCCAGAGATAAATCCACATACCTATGGACACCTTATCTTTGACAAAGGAGGCAAGAATATACAATGGAGAAAAGACAATCTGTTTAAAAAGTGGTGCTGGGAAAACTGGTCAACCACTTATAAAAGAATGAAACTAGAACACTTTCTAACACCGCACACAAAAATAAACTCAAAATGGATTAAAGATCTAAACATAAGACCAGAAACCACAAAACTCCTAGAGGAAAATATAGGCGAAACACTCTCCAACATAAATCACAGCAGGATCCTTTATGACCCACCTCCCAGAGTAATGGAAATAAAACCAAAAATAAACAAATGGGACCTAATTAAATTTAAAAGCTTTTGCACAATGAAGAAAACTATAAGCAAGGTGAAAAGACAGCCTTCAGAATGGGAGAAAATAATAGCAAATGAAGCAACTGACAAAGAATTAATCTCAAAAATATACAAACAACTCCTGCAGCTCAATTCCAGAAAAATAAACGACCCAATCAAAAAATGGGCCAAAGAACTAAACAGACATTTCTCCAAAGAAGACAAACAGATTGCTAACAAACACATGAAAAGATGCTCAACATCACTCATTATCAGAGAAATGCAAATCAAAACCACTATGAGGTACCATTTCACGCCAGTCAGAACGGCTGCTATTCAAAAGTCTACAAGCAATAAATGCTGGAGAGGGTGTGGAGGAAAGGGAAACCTCTTACATTGTTGGTGGGAATGCCAACTAGTACAGCCACTCTGGAGAACAGTGTAGAGATTCCTTAAAAATATGGAAATAGAACTGCCATATGACCCAGCAATCCCACTGCTGGGCATACACACCGAGGAAATCAGAACTGAAAGAGACGCATGTACCCCAATGTTCAACGCATTTTTATAATGGCCTGTTTATAATAGCCAGAACATGGAAGCAATCTAGATGTCCATTATCAGATGAATGGACAGGAAAGCTGTGGTTCAGTTCAGTTTAGTCGCTCAGTAGTGTCCGACTCTTTGCAACCCCATGAATCGCAGCACGCCAGGCCTCCCTGTCCATCACCATCTCCCGGAGTTCACTCAGACTCATGTCCATCGAGTCTGTGATACCATCCAGCCATCTCATCCTCTGTCGTCCCCTTCTCCTCCTGCCCCTAATCCCTCCCAGCATCAGAGTCTTTGCCAATGAGTCAGCTCTTCGCATGAGGTGGCCAAAGTACTGGAGTTTCAGCTTTAGCATCATTCCTTCCAAAGAAATCCCAGGGCTGATCTCTTTCAGAATGGACTGGTTGGATCTCCATGCAGTCCAAGGGACTCTCAAGAGTCTTCTCCAACACCACAGTTCAAAAGCATCAATTCTTCCATGCTCAGCCTTCTTCACAGTCCAACTCTCACATCCATACATGACCACAGGAAAAACCACAGCCTTGACTAGACGGACCTTAGTCGGTAAAGTAATGTCTCTGCTTTTGAATATGCTATTTAGGTTGGTCATAACTTTTCTTCCAAGGAGTAAGCGTCTTTTAATTTCATGGCTGCAATCACCATCTGCAGTGATTTTAGAGCCCAAAAAAATAAAGTCTGACACTGTTTCCAATGTTTCCCCATCTATTTCCCATGAAGTGATGGGACCGGATGCCATGATCTTCGTTTTCTGAATGTTGAGCTTTAAGCCAACTTTTTCTCTCTCCACTTTCACTTTCATCAAGAGGCTTTTTAGCTCCTCTTCACTTTCTGCCATAAGGGTAGTGTCATCTGGATATCTGAAGTTATTGATATTTCTCCCAGCAATCTTGATTCCAGCTTGTGCTTCTTCCAGTCCAGCATTTCTCATGATGTACTCTGCATATAAGTTAAATAAGCAGGGTGACAATATACAGCCTTGACGTACTTCTTTTCTTATTTGGAACCAGTCTGTTGTTCCATGTTCAGTTCTAACTGTTGCTTCCTGACCTGCATATAGATTTCTCAAGAGGCGGGTCAGGTGGTCTGGTATTCCCATCTCTTTCAGAATTTTCCACAGTTTATTGTGATCCACACAGTCAAAGGCTTTGGCATAGTCAATAAAGCAGAAATAGATGTTTTTCTGGAATACAGTGGAATACTACTCAGCCGTTAAAAAGAATACATTTGAATCAGTTCTAATGAAGTGGATGAAACTGGAGCTTATTATACAGAGTGAAGTAAGAAAGAAGAAAAACACCAATACAGTATACTAATGCACATATATGGAATTTAGAAAGATGGTAACAATAACCCTATATGTGAGACAGCAAAAGAGACACAGATGTATAGAACAGTCTTTCAGACTCTGTGGGAGAGAGCGAGGGTGGGATGATTTGAAAGAATAGCATTGAAACTGTAAAATATCATATGTGAAAGAGATCGCCAGTCCAGGTTTGATGCATGAGACAGGGTGCTCAGGGCTGGTGCACTGGGATGACCCAGAGGGATGGGATGGGGAGGGAGGTGGGAGGGGTTTCAGGATGGGGAACACATGTACACCCATGGCTGATTCTTGTCAGTGTAAGGCAAAAACACTACAATATTGTAAAGTCATTAGCCTCCAATTAAAAAAAAACATCCCCAAGGTAAAGAAAGGCAAAAAGGCAAAATGGCTCTCTGGGGAGGCCTTACAAATAGCTATGACAAGAAGAGAAGCAAAAGGCAAAGGAGAAAAGGAAAGATATACCCATTTCAATGCAGAGTTCCAAAGAATAACAAGGAGAGATAAGAAAGCCTTCCTCAGCAATCAGTGCAAAGAAATACAGGAAAACAATAGAAGGGGAAAGACTAGAGATCTCTTCAAGAAAATTAGAGATAACAAGGGAACACTTCATGCAAAGATGGGCTCAATAAAGGACAGAAATGGTAGGGACCTAACAGAAGCAGAAGATATTAAGAGTAGGTGGCAAGAATACACAGAAGAACTGGACAAAAAAGATCATCATGACCCAGATAATCAAGAAGGTGTGATCAGCAACCTAGAGCCGGACATCCTGGAATGCGAAGTCAAGTGGGCCTTAGGAAGCATCACTAAGAACAAAGCTAGTGGAGGTGATGGAATTCCAGTTGAGCTCTTTCAAATCCTGAAAGTTGATGCTATAAACATGCTGCATTCAATATGCCAGCAAATTTGGAAAAATCATCAGTGGCTTGGAAAAGGTCAGTTTTCATTCCAGTCCCAAAGAAAGGCAATGCCAAAGAATGCTCAAACTACTTCACAATTGCACTCATCTCACATGCTAGTAAAGCAATGCTCAAAATTCTCCAAGCCTGGTTTCAACAGTACATGAACCATGAACTTCCCGATGTTCAAGCCGGATTTAGAAAAGGCAGAGGAACTAGAGGTCAAATTACCAACATCTGTTGGATCATCAAAAGAGCAAGAGAGTTCCAGAAAAACATCTACTTCTGCTTTATTGACTATGCCAAAGCCTTTGACTGTGTGGACCACAACAAACTGGAAAATTCTGAAAGAGATGGGAATACCAGACCACCTCACCCGCCTCTTGAGAAATCTGCATGCAGGTCAGGAAGCAACAGTTAGAACTGGACATGGAACAACAGACTGGTTCCAAATAAGAAAAAGATTACATCAAGGCTGTATATTGTCACCCTGCTTATTTAACTTCTATGCAGAGTACATCATGAGAAATGCTGGGCTGGAAGAAGCACAAGCTAGAATCAAGATTACCAGGAGAAATATCAATAACCTCAGATATATATATGACACCACCCTTATGGCAGAAAGCGAAGAAGAACCTCTTGATGAAAGTGAAAGAGGAGAGTGAAAAGTTTGGCTTAAAACTCAACATTCAGAAAAGTAAGATCATGGCACCTGGTCCCATCACTTCATGGCAAATAGATGGGGAAACAATGCTAGATTTTATTTGGGGGGGCTCCCAAATCACTGTAGATGGTGACTGCAGCCATGAAATTAAAAGACACTTGTTCCTTAGAAGAAAAGTTATGACCAACCTAGACAGCATATTAAAAAGCAGAGACATTACTTTGCCAACAAATATCCTTCTAGTCAAAGCTATGGTTTTTCCAGTAGTCATATATGGATGTGAGAGTTGGACTATAAAGAAAGCTGAGCAATGAAGAATTGATGCTTTTGAACTGTGGTGTTGGAGAAGACTCTTGAGAGCCCCTTGCACTGGCAAGGAGACCCAACCAGTCCATCCTAAAGGAAATCAGTCCTGAATATTCATTGGAAGGGCTGATGCTGAAGCTGAAACTTCAATACGTTGGCCACCTGATGTGAAGAGCTGAGTCATTGGGAAAGACCCTGATGCTGGGAAAGATTGAAGGCAGGAGGAGAAGCAGATGACAGAGGATGAGATGGTTGGATGGCATCACTGAATCAATGGACGTGAGTCTGAATAAACTCTGAGAGTTGGTGATGGACAGGGAGGCCTGGTGTGCTGCGGTTTATGGGGTCGCAGAGTCGGACATGACTGAGCAACGGAACTGACTGACATTTTACCTAAGATGAAATAGAAACATAATAATAGAGACTATAGTTGACACGCAGCCCATGACAGAGCAAGTAAACAAATAATAATAATAATAATAACAATTAAGGATATAAAGGAGAAAACAATCCAATTAATAATATAATTCTAATTCATATCCTGAAAATAATACTTTAATATTTTTAAAAAAGAAAATTTTAAAAACTGAAAATTTTAGGTTACAAACACTGCCTCAATAAACTCTTCCCCAAAAGAGAAAATAATCAAAAAATGTTCTGGAATTATAATGTAATAAAATTAGAATTCTGAAATAAAATCCTTATTACTCAGAAATTTTCATTTTTTCTCTCAAACAGTACTTGGAACAAAGAGGAAATCAAAGTTGAAACTGGAGATTATCTTTAAATAATCCTAATGGAAATATTATATATCCGTTCTTATTCAGTCACTAGGTCATGTCTGATGCTTTGCAACCCCATGGACTGCAGCACGCCAGGCTTCCCTGTCCTCCACCATCTCCCGGAGTTTGCTCAAACTCATGTCCATTGAGTCGGTGATGCCATCCAACTATCTTACCTCTGTTTCTCCCTTCTCCTCTTGCTCTCAATCTTTCCCAGCATCAAGGTCTTTTTATATGTCAGAACATGTGCTCAAAGAATGTTCACAGTTAAAAATAAAAATTATTAAGCAACTAACTAAAGAAGTTAGGAAAAAAATGACAAACTCAAGCTAAGGAAAGCAGAAAGAAGACATTAGTTATATGAAAGCAGAATGCTGCTGTTAAGTCGCTTTAGTCATGTCTGACTCTGTGTGACCCCAGAGACGGCAGCCCACGAGGCTCCCCCGTCCCTGGAATTCTCCAGGCAAGAACACTGGAGTGGGTTGCCATTTCCTTCTCCAGTGAAAGCAGAATACAATGAATTAAATTAAAGAGTTGGAGAATTAATATATATTATATCCAGGAGCTGATTCTATTTGGAAAAAAAAAGCTAATAAAAGAGACAAACCATTAGCTAACATTATCAAGTCAAAGGGAGAAAATAGAAATATCCAAAATAAATAATTGCAATGGGGAAGAAAATAGAAACTGATAAAATTTAAAACATAATATGACACTATTTTGCTCACTGTTATGCAAAATAATTTGAATACATGGATAAAAGAATAAAGTTACAGGAAAATATAAATTGCCAAAACTACCGTAGTGAACTTAGACAATCTAATGGACCAAGTGCTATAGAAAACTAAAGACAGCTGTCAAAAGAGCACCAAGTCCAGACTGTGTCACAGAAGAATTTTCACAGATCTTTAAGAAACAGGTAATTCTGATGCTTTGTAGATTCCTTCAGAGTATACAAAAAGAAAAAAAAAACACTTTCAATTACTCTTTATGCTGTTGAAACTCGGCCTCTGTCCACTGGTACCAAATAGAAACACGGAAACAGAGTTTTGGGTGAAGTTGCAAAGAGTAGATTCATTGCCTTGCTGGGCAAAGGAGGCCACAGCGGGCCAGTGCCCTCAAGACTGTGTGCCACGCTGGAGAGGGCAGTGAGGGGCCATACGAGCAGCGCATGATCAGCTTGCAGACGTTCGGCTGGTGCAGAGGTAATTGGGAGTCAGCATCATCAAAATGATTCCAAGTGGTCTGGGTTCTCTGTGCCTGTGGGCAGCATGCAACTAATTTCTTCCACCTAGTGGGGTTTTAGTATCTGCAAAACTGCTCAAAGGACATGGCTCAGAATATTATTGATAGTCCTTAAGAAAGAACTGAAGGTCCTTGAGTTTAATGGCTAACATATCATTATTTTGTCTTGCTTGCTTGTTTTCCTTTCTGCATTTTTTATTACTCTGATTAAATTTTTTATAATTTTTTATTTTTATTTATTTATTTACTGTGGCTGTGCCAGGTCTTTGCTGCCGCTTGGGTCTCTATCTAGTTGCAGCGAGCAGGAGCCCCTCTGTCCTCACTGGGCACGGTTTTCTCATTGTGGTGGCCTCTCTCGTTGGGAGCACAGGCTCAAGGGCACGTGGGCTTCCGTAGCCGCGGTGTGTGGGCTCAGTAGTTGTGACTCCCGGGCTCCAGAGCACAGGCTCAATAGCTGTGGTGCCCAGGCTTAGATGCTCCATGGCATGTGGGATCTTTCCAGACCAGGGATCGAACCTGGCTTCTGCGTTGGCAGGGGGATTCTATACTACCGAGCCACCAGAGAAGACCCTAAGTCTATTCTTTGAAGTTTTTTACAGACAAAAAGCAGGTGGAGAACATATGTGGGGGCCCTATTTTGGGAAGGCTTCATAGGGTCCTGCTCAATTATATTTATGAAAGTAGTATAATAGTGACATCAAAACCTGACAGATAGCACATGAAGAAACTATAGTTCATGTCACTTTGAATATCACAACAAAAACTTTATTAGAAAACAGAAATTGGCAGCACACTAAAAAAAATAATAACCAAGTAGAGTTTACTCCAGGAACTCAAGAATGACTGAATCTCAAAATATCATTTTGTAATTCAGTATATTAGTAGAGCAAAAGAAAAAAATCACATAGATCACTTCATAGAAGCTGAAAAGACATCTGAGAAGCTCATATCCATGCTTTATTTTTGTAAAGTGTCTTATAAAATAATAGTGGGATGGATACTTCCTTAATATGATAAAAGATATGCTTGGGCAAAACCCACAAACATGTTTAGTGCGGAAGCACTGCAAGCATTCTCATTAAAGTCGAGAACAAGACAATACATATAATATGGCCGCCATTACTTTGCGATGTTCCAACAGTGTGAGAACTGGAAAGGAGATGGTAAAATTAGCATCATTTTCAGTTGATGTGATTATTTACTTGGAAAACTCAATGATAATGAAAAAAAGTTAAAAATGATAAGAAAGTTGACTAAGTTGGCTGGTTATAAAATCAACATACCAAAACATATTATTCAAACAATAGCCAGTTAGAGGATATAATGGAAGAAAAAATCCACTTATGATAGCCATGGAAGATCAGACATAGAGAATTAAACCAAGAAATGTAGACAATCTAAGGAGAAAAAACCTTGACAACAGCATGAAGCACCAACAGAAGACTGGCATATGGTGACTCAGCGTCGAAAATATGAACACTCTCCTTACGTTAATGTAAAGGTTCAATATAACACTGTCCCCAAATATGAGGGACAACA
This sequence comes from Budorcas taxicolor, assembly GCF_023091745.1. NCBI lineage: Eukaryota > Metazoa > Chordata > Mammalia > Artiodactyla > Bovidae > Budorcas > Budorcas taxicolor. Next base: position 26,637,250 of record NC_068924.1, read on the forward strand.
AATATTGCCCCCAAATATTTGCTTTTTAAATTTAGTATGTTTATATTTGCTTGGGTGTTCGTGGGGATAACTTACAAGATGATTCTGAACTGAATAATAACCTGTAGAAATGAATGAGCAAGAACCACTAGAAAAAGTATTTTTTCAAGAAAGGTAATGAGTGGTAGAGGCAGAACCAGCATTCAGTTCAGTTCAGTTGCTCAGTCGAGTCCGACTCTTTGCGGCCCCATGAATCGCAGCACGCCAGGCCTCCCTGTCCATCACCAACTCCCGGAGTTCACTCAGACTCATGTCCATCGAGTCTGTGATGCCATCCAGCCATCTCATCCTCTGTCATCCCCTTCTCCTCCTGCCCCCAATCCCTCCCAGCATCAGAGTCTTTTCCAATGAGTCAACTCTTCGCATGAGGTGGCCAAAGTACTGGAGTTTCAGCTTTAGCATCATTCCTTCCAAAGAAATCCCAGGGCTGATCTCTTTCAGAATGGACTGGTTGGATCTCCTTGCAGTTCAAGGGACTCTCAAGAGTCTTCTCCAACACCACAGTTCAAAATCATCAATTTTTCCACGCTCAGCCTTCTTCACAGTCCAACTCTCACATCCATACATGACCACTGGAAAAACCATAGCCTTGACTAGATGGACCTTAGTCAGCAAAGTAATATCTCTGCTTTTGAATATGCTATCTAGGTTGGTCATAACTTTTCTTCCAAGGAGTAAGCGTCTTTTAATTTCATGGGTGCAATCACCATCTGCAGTGATTTTGGAGCCCCCAAAAAATAAAGTCTGACACTGTTTCCAATGTTTCCCCATCTATTTCCCATGAAGTGATGGGACCGGATGCCATGATCTTCATTTTCTGAATGTTAAGCTTTAAGCCAACTTTTTCACTCTCCTCTTTCACTTTCATCAAGAGGCTTTTTAGTTCCTCTTCACTTTCTGCCATAAGGGTGGTGTCATCTTCATATCTGAGGTAATTGATATTTCTCCCAGCAATCTTGATTCCAGCTTGTGCTTCTTCCAGTCCAGCGTTTCTCATGATGTACTCTGCATAGAAGTTAAATAAGCAGGGTGACAATATACAGCCTTGGCGTACTCCTTTTCCTATTTGGAACCAGTCTGTTGTTCCATGTCCAGTTCTAACTGTTGCTTCCTGACCTGCATACAGATTTCTCAAGAACCAGCATTACCAGATATTAAAGCACATTATGAAATGACAAAGCTGTAATAGTTACAACACTGTAGGACATGTTGTGAACAAATGGACAAATGAATGGGACAAAAGAGACCTTCCTCTTGGGACAAAATGGGACAAAAGGCATGTCTTTGACACCCCTTCCAAGGGTAGAAGATAGAAATTTAAAATAAATGACATTTAGCCACCTGGGTAGCCATTTGAGAAAGGAAAAAAAAAAACAAGTTGGATCATCAGATTCCCATCTCACACCTTATACCAAAAATAACTCAAGAAGAATCAAATATTTACATTTTTATAAAATAAAACCATAAAATTCTAGAAAAAGAAAGGGAGAATTTTACAAATATACTCTTGGAATAAGGTGGACTTTTCTAAATATAACCCCAAACCCAGAGCCCAATATAAAAAAAGTTGTCTCATTCGACAACATACAAATCAAATTTACCTGGTTTGGGTCTGATGGAGTGGGAAACAGCTTAAACAAAGCCAAACAGCAAATGACAAACTGGAGAAAGAAATTTTAAACCATATCATAAATAGCTAATTTTCTGGAAGGAAGAAGAATATCTATAAATCAATGAGAAATTGGGCAAAGGATACAGACAGTCCTCTAGAAGGAGATGCTTCTCAAACATGGAAGAGATGGTAGCTCTCGTCTGTAATAAGAGAAATGTTAACATCACAACACCACTGTTTACCTAACAGATGATCAAAGGCCAAAAAGTTCTAAATCTCTGTGTAGGAAAGAGTATAGAAACACAGTTTTGTTTGTTTGTTTGTTTTGCTGGTAGAAGCATAATTCAGTATCACCTCTATGGGGTTGGTACTTATTAGCTGGATGTTTGGCCTTGGGCTAGGGTCTTACCCTGGGTCTTGTAGCATGCTTTCTTAGAATCATTTTCAAAATTAAAAGGACCTATACATGGAAATGATCACAGTGCTCAATACAGTAATATTGCTATACTCACAGCTTGGTCAAGCACCACCTCTGCCCTTGTTGACCCAAAGAGAATGTTCTGTCCATAGCCAAGGTTGTCCAGAACCTCTGTCCTCTGGAGAAGGGGCTTGCTTCCTCTGGAGGCCAGAGGGAACTGATGTATCCCAGAGGCCCAACCATGCCCGAGGAGGAGCAGAGGCCTGGCTCCAACAGGGGAGCCCAGCATTTACCTCCTGAGTAATCCTCAGCCTAGTCCGGCAGCCACAAGCCTCTGGACTGTACTTTGAGGCTGCTAATGTCTGCTAACTGGGCCAGATCCCCAGCTGCTTGGTTCCAGTCCTACCCCTATCCCCATCAGCCAGTGGTTGACTGGACTCTCTGGCCTCATCTAAGGTAGGAGTATGCATGGAAGCTCCGTTGGGTGCCATGGCAACCATCTGCTGGAGGCCAGTCTCCCCATGCACCTCCTGACCACTCCCAGCACACATTCAACTTCCCAGGTGGTGCCAATGGCAAAGAACCCACCTGACATTAAAAAGTTGTAAAATCATGTGACAATACCCAATAGATTATAAAAGAGGCGTTACAGCTTGTGTCTTCCCCATGAATAATTCAGAACTGATGTTTAATTTTTATCATGTTTGAATGTCCTATAAATGTATTTCCTTTGCAGAATGTAGAAGAAAGGTGATAATAATTAGTTTATATAATTATGCTGGTTGTAAATGATGCTCAATATAATATTTTATGCAATTAAAGGCTTATGGGACATATTACCACTTTTTTACTTGTACTGGTAATAAGGAATGTTTGCACCTCGACTATTGTATTGCTTCTGGATGTGAGCTATGTGACGATTTCTGCTATTATATTAAGCATCACAATTTTAATAAAGCAAATGTACATGTGAAAAAAAAAGAAACTGTCTGCCAATGCAGGAGATGTAAGAGGCACAGATCTGACATTTGACCCCTGGGTCAGGAAGATCCCCTGGAGGAGGAAATGGCAATCCACTCCATTGTTGTTTTTCAACTTTAAAAAAAATTTATTAATTTATTTTAAACAGAAAATAATTACTTTACACTATTGTGATTTTTTTTGCCATATATCAACATGAATCAGCCACCCATTTATGATAAAAAAACTCTCTAGAAAGTAGGCATAGAAGGAACATACCTCAACATAATAAAAGCCATATATGACAAACCCACGACAAACATTCTCCTCAATGTAAAAATTTGAAAGCATTTCCTCTAAAATCGGGAACAAGACAAGAGAACCCACTCTCACCACTACTATTCAACATAGCTTTGGAGGTCCTAGCCACAGCAATCAAAGAAGAAAAAGAAACATAAATAATCCAGATTGGAAAAGAAGAAGTAAAACTCACTGTTTGCATATGACATGATCCTCTACGTAGAAAATCCTAAAGATGCCACCAGAAAATTACTAGAGCTAATCAGTGAATATAGTAAAGTTTCAGGATATAAAATCATTACACAGAAATCCCTTGCATTCCTATACACTTCAGTATTCTTGCTTGAAGAATCCTATGGACAGAGGAGCCCAGAGTCGGACACGACTGAAGTGACTTAGCTGAGCACGCAGCACACACTCAGTTCTTCTTAGGGATAGGTGAGCTGGTATCTATCTGAATTTAAGAGCCTGGTGAATCCAGGACACAGCTATACCAGAAAAAGGAGGTCTGGGTCCAGCCGTGGCTCAACTCACTACATATCTATGAGCAGGTTGCTTCCCCTCTCTGAGTCCATTTCCTCACCATAAAATGAAGAAGTAGGACTAGCAAATTCTGTGGCAACTTCCAGCCATGACATTCCAGGGCTCTAGGATTTCCCCCTAGAGCTAGCCCTGGAGATGAGCAAGGCTGCTCTTTCTGGTTAAGTTCTCCAGGTAAAGAAAAGGGATGGGTGGCCTGTGAACTAACCCTGCAAGCTTGGATGAGGGATGGGCCCCTTTCTCTGCAAGAATCTCCATCTGGGAGAAGACCTCCATCCATTCTCAACGGGGTGTTCCATGGCAATTTTAACTGAGGTACTATGATACAATCAATGCCAATGGATCAGTAGAAATGGCAGAGTACAGGTTTAAAAACCAGGTAGACGGCTCTTCATTCCTCAAAGAGGCTGCAAAGGGTGGAACATGTGGGCCTGGAGAGAGCAGTCTGAGAAGGAAGAACTGCTGTTAAGGGTTCACCCCTTCCCCGGGCAAGAGCAGTCGACAGAGGGTTCCAACCAGAGGGACTTCCAAAGGAGCCTGATAAGGGTGCCCTGTGGCTTGTGGGGCCCAAGGGACTGGTTTTAGCTCTGCCAGGATATGAAGGAGAGTGAGAGCCAGGCCCATGAGTTGCTTCGGTGGCAGGGGAAGAACTGCTCCTGGCGTGGGAGGGTCTGCACCCCTGGGAATTGTCAGGGACAAATAATTCTTCTGCATTTCCCTGGATAACAAGTAGCTCCTGCGAGAGTTATTTTTGAGCCATTTTGTGGTCTACACGAGGGGCACCTGGGTGGGCAGCAGAACTCCAGTATTAAGTAGACATCCCCTGGATAAAGGGGGAGCCCTAGGGAGGGGCTGAGAGCTGGAAGACGGCCTGCATAAGGGCACTGAAGTCAGAGAGGGGCCTCTCAGGGCCCACGAGAGAATGAGTCTGCTTCAAATATCTGCTCGGCCCAGGGAGCACGGGGCCATTGTGCCAGTCAGGGTTTCCTCAGGTGAGTGGAGCTGCTCTGAGTTAAGACGGAAAAGGGACATCACACAATTGTGTTAGCTGGTGAAGGGGTCTGTGGAAAGCTGTTGCCTGTCTGATATCGGACCCGAGGTCGCTATAGGTCATGAAGCAAAGGAGGGTGAAGGCAGACCAGAGCCCGCACCTGTCTCTCTCCGCCTCCAACCTTGCCAAGCTGCAGAACGTGCTGGAGCCCTCGTCTACAGAGCTGCACACACGCCTGGCCCAGGACTCAGAGAAGCTGAGCAGGAGGCCTGTGGAAGCTGCAGCCTGGCCCCAGTGCGGCCGCCGGCAGATCGTTGACCACCCGTGGGAGCTACGCGGCACCTGGGTCCCTGCACAGCCTTCCCAGCGTGACGGCTGCTGCTTCCCTTCCACCGCCCAAATCTTGCCCAAATTTCTCTTGTGGCCAAGCTTAATCCAGACTCACTCGAGGAAGGAATTTCTGAGAAAATGAATTCTAGCTGAGCTATGCTGACATAGTACAAAACCAGCACAGCCATTTTCTGATGGCATTATTCCAGGTAAGATCTCCGGCCCTCAGCCTCCTTCCCTGAACTTCCCAGGGGTCAGCAGCTGGCAGTGGGGACTGAGCTGGAGAAGGACAGGAGGCTGAACCCATCTTTTGCTCCAGGACAGGTGGCAGGATCCACCTCCCTCAATACTCAACTAGAAATCAAGTGTTAGTCATTGAATCAACCTAAACCATAAAGCATCTGGCAATTAACCTACTTAAAAATTCAAGAGGGCTTCCCTGGTGGCTAAAGTGGTAAAGAATCCACCTGCAATGCAGGAGACCCAGGTTTCATCCCCAGGATGGGAAGATCCCCTGGAAAAGGTAACGGCAACCCACCCCAATATTCTTGACTAGAGAATTCCATGGACAGACTATAGGGTGGCAAGAAATCAAGGGACGTTTACAAAGAAAAAACATAAATGAATAAGGGGTAAAACAGAAGGCCTAAATAAATGGAGAAAACTATCCCCAAGTCAAACTGTAAACTCAGTGCGATCCTAAACAAAATTCCAACAGGACTGTTAAAAATTAGTTTTTAGTTTATTATCAGTGGAGCTCAATATCTTTTCTGTATTACTTTGTTATTTTATTCCCTCCTTAGGGAACTGCCTATTTCTATGATTGCCATCTTTCTGAAAGTTGCCTCCTAGAAGTGACACGTGTCACTTAGGCTCACATTTCATTGTCCAAAACTAGTCATATAGGCACATTGAACTCCAGGTGGACAGGGAAATGCAGTTCTGCCATTTTCCTGAAAGAAGAGAACTTTACTATTTGTAAACAGTCCTAATGGCCATAATAATCATTTTTTAAAAAGAAAACTGGAGCACTGGCACAGGAACTAGCCAATCAGTGCAACAGAAGAGAAAACCCAGAAAGACAGAGAAACTACGAACTGTTATCAGATGATATCACTTATATGTGGAATCCTCAAAAATGATACGAATGAACTTATTTACAACCAGAAACCAACTTATAGACATAGAAAACAAACTTATTTTTACCAAAGGGGGAAGGGGTGTAGGGATAAATTACGAGTTGAGGATTATCACATACACGCTGCTATATATAAAATAGCAAAACAACAAGGACCTACTGTATAGCACTGGAAACAATATTCAATATTTTATAATACTCTATAATAGAAAAAGAATACACGCGCACACACACACACACACACACACACACACACACACATACATATATGTGTACCTGTATGGAGAAGGCAATGGCACCCCACTCCAGTACTCTTGCCTGGAAAATCCCATGGACGGAGGAGCCTGGTGGGCTGCATGGGGTCCTGAAGAGTCGGACACAACTGAGCGACTTCACTTTCATTTTTCACTTTCATGCACTGGAGGAGGAAATGGCAACCCACTCCAGTGTTCTTGCCTGAAGAATCCCAGGGATGGCAGAGCCTGGTGGGCTGCCGTCTATGGGGTCGCACAGAGTCAGACACGACTGAAGCGACTTAGCAGCTGTAGTGGCATGTACCTGTATAACTGAATCACTTTGCTGTACACCTGAAACATTGTTAATCAACTATACTTCAATTTTAAAAGTTTTTTCAAAAAAGTTACAGATATTTTCCTGTCAAGTTTATAAGCAATGTCTTTAAATTTGTTGACTGTCCTTAAATCCTGCTCATAGCATGTGAGTATTTAGGAGTTTCATGTTTCTATGTACTGCCTGTCAGTTTGTGTGTACATGACTTCTTCAATTAGTTTTAAGGTTAAAAGAAAAAATCAGATATTTATTCTATTTTTCTATTATTTAATTTTTATAGTTAGCTTCTTTTTCATTGAGGTATAATTGATATGTAAATTATGTTAGTTTCAGGTATATAACATATTGATTCAATACTCGCATATATTGCTAAATGGTTATCAAAGTAAGTCTAGTTAACATTGATCACCAGACATAACTGTAAAATTTTTTTCTCATTATGAGAATTTTTAAGATTTACTCTCTTAGCAAACATCAAATATGCAATACAGGATAATTAACTATATCTCCATGCTGTTCCATCCTCATGAAATGTTCATTTGATAACTGGAATTTCATACCTTTTGACCTTCTTTACTCATTTTGCTCCCCCAACCCCCTACAGTTAATTTCTTTGAAAAGTCAAAGTGTTAGTCACTCAGTCATGTCCAACTCTTTGTAACCACTTAGACTAAAGCTCACCAGGCTCCTCTGTTAATGGAATTCTCCAGGCAAGAATACTGGAGTGGGTAGCCATCCCCTTCTCCAGGGGATCTTCCCAACTCAGGGATTGAACCCAGGTCTCCTGCATGGCAGGCAGATTCTTTACCATCTGAGCCACCAGGGAATAATTTCTTTATCCATACGAAATTTATTCTTCTTTTGTAATATATGTATCTGAATGTATGTCTGTCTTCCTCTCCCCACCTCCAACAGCTATCTAATTTTTCCCAGCATCTCTTATTTGTAATAAAGTGGATCATTTTGTATTAGCTTAACAGCTGGCTTCAGAATTCCTCTTAGGAAACAACTGTCAGCATTTAGAAGATTCTCTTGATAAATGTAGAATACACAGTAAACCCCCGAAGGCCCAAATGACAGTGGCACCAAAATTTTGGATAAGGCCACTCTGAGTGAGATTCACATAAATGAGACGGTGAAAGAGAATGAAAAACAGGAAGGGAAGATGGTGAAAAAATAAGCCAGGAAGATGGGAAGAGGTTAGAATGAGTCAGGGGTCAGTGAAGTATGTTGGAAACGAGGTACCCATACTTTAGAAGGTGGTGCTTGTTATGAAAACTAGATCTCTTTTCATTTCAGTAGCATAAACCCCTCCCTCTTTTGTCAGACTATTGTTCAAAACTTCTTGTATGGGTGGATTTTCCCAGCTGGAATTTCTTAGAAGATTGACAAACAAATTATAAAATGGAAGAACCAAAAGCCACAGAGAACTAGGTAAAATTTAAAAGAAGAACAGAACGGCGGGACATGCTCTGTCATCTTTAGGAAATGGCACAGTCATGGTCATTGGTTTTGCCAGGACAGGCTAGATTTTGCTGCAGAGACAAAAGTCTCCAAGTACCATCATTTGAAACAACCAAAGTCTGTTCCTCACTCACACTGCATGTCCGTCAAGGGTTGCCTGGGAGACCTGGGCTGACAGCACCTACCTGGCCAGAGCATTGCAGGTTGTCATGGCAGGGGGACGGGAACACGGTGAATTACACGCTGGCTCTGAAAGCTGCCTCCCAGAAGTGACATCTGTCCCTTACGCTCACATTTCATTGTCCAAATCTACTCACAGAGCCACACTGAACTCCAGGTGGACAGGGAAATGCAATGCTACCATTTTCCTGAAAGAGAAAAGAACTTCACTATCTGCAGACCGACTAACGACTACAGTAAACTGTAGCACGGGCACAGGAGCCAACCAACCAGGGAAAGCACAGAACCCAGGAAAAATGTGCATCTTACGTATTTATGTGTGCACTAGACTGGGCATATGAAACGGTGAAATCCGAGAGCACAGGGAAAAAAGGTGGTTTGCTTAATGGGCAGGGCTGGGAAGACCGGCTCGCCATTTAAAGGAAAAACAACTTAAAATATCTCCTTCTACTATATAAAAACTTGAACTCCAGAGGATTGGGACCCTAATATGTGATCTGTAAAACTACAAAACTAATGGAAAAATATTGAGAGAATATCTTTGTGACCTTGGTGTGGGAAGATTTCTTTAATAAGACCCCAAAAGACTCAAAAGGCAAAAGAGAAATGATGCATTTGACTAGAATAAAATTGAGCCTTTCTCTTCACTGACAGGACAGATAGGCAGAGTTCACAGGAAGCTGACCAGCCAGGAGACCATATTGCAACAACAAAATAGAGAATAGGGACTTCCCTGCTGGCTCAGCAGTAAAGAATCCACCTGCTGTTCTGTAGAACAAACTCAAGAACTGTTAGTCACCAGCTTCTATTTACCCTGTGGGGCATGGTTTCAGGATGGGTTTTTAACCCAATGGGGCATGGTTTCAGTGAGGCCTGAGAGTTTGCATTCCTTGCCAACTGCCAGGAAATACTGCCTTAAAAAAATACCTGAGCAGCAAGTTAGGATAACCACAGGCCTCTGCAGCATCTAAACTTCTCTCCGGCTCCTTCCCCTCACCTAAATCTGGCTTCACTACTAGATTATAAGCTCCATGAGGGCAGCATTCTGCCTCCCTGTGCCCCCTTCCACTATTCCCTGAACCCAACCCAATGTCTGGGCCTAGGTCAATGCCTGGCATGTAGCAGAGACTCCATAAGTGTTTGATTGTGCTAGGCTGGGCATTTAAAGGTTTTGAGCAAGAAAGTGACTGATAAGAATTAAGGAGTCAGAATAGAAACATCACCAGCAATGGGGGCAGAGTGGCTCAGAGTAGAAGTACAGTAAGCTTAAGGGGAGGAGAGTCTAGACAAGGGAGGCTGGCATGGAAGGGGAGGCTGCTGTCTGCGTCCACATCAACTGCCTACTCATCAGAGTCACTCTCCTCTCTCCCTCTGCGACCCTCACCTCCCCTTCCAGCTCAATTCAGAAAGAGGACAGCAAGGGCAAGATCAGCGACTGCCCCATGGACTAGCCCAAAACCATGGGAGATGGGCATGTGGGGGGAATCTGGTCTGGAATTCATCTCCGTCCTGCAAGTCCAGAGTGGATTAACCACACAGGGATCAACAGCGTGTTGGCTGGAGGTAAGGCCGTGTGCTGCCTCGCATCCAAAGGCTCAGGGCAGGACCATGTCTGGGGACGGGGGAGCATCAGTGGACATTTGTCTCAGCAGCTCTTTCTGCCCCTCCATCACTTTTCCTCTTCTTTCGGTGCCCTGCCCTTGTGCTTCTGCTTGGAGAAGAACACTGAAGCGGGGCCTGTTCTAAGGCCAAGCCACCACGTACACTTTGATCTCAGTCCCCATACCTGTGCTGTGAAACGTGAAACACATTAAGATACATCGAAATGCTGTGATTTACTGTTTCCCTTCCCTGAAGTAGGGGCAAATCAGTTATTCTAATGGCAAAGCAGTACATGTAGAGGGAAGAGTCTAGGGACTGACGGGTTGACCTCCTGACCTGGTCCTCTGGCCTTGGGAGTGGGACCCTCTCCCGGGTGCATGGATTGCTGCAGGCTGGACAGAGAGGAGATGCCACATCTAGACACTGCTCAGATTTTTCCAGTTGTCATCCAGGACCCAGGCAACAGGAAAAGACTTCCTTTATTATGCCTGCGAACCTGGGGAAGGGGTGCCTGGACCTGGCAGGGGAGAGGGTCTGTGGTCCATCAGCCAGGCTACCTCTGGGGCTGCAGGCTCCCGCACCCCCAGACTGAGAGACTGCCGAGCGCCCCAACTCTGGGGAGCCCCATTCCCAACCCCAGACTGACCTCTCCTGGCCAGATCCCCGAAAAGCAGTTTGAAAGAGAGGGTGAGAAGTCAGCAAGGGCTTATTTTTCCACTGCCTAACCCCCGAAAAGAGGGGAGAGAGGCAACCAAGAGGAAGTCGGAAGAAACAAGTTGGCTCAACCAGCCTCCAGCCTCCTGCCTCTCCCCCAGACTCCAGCTGTCAGCCTAAAATCACAAAGCCTTTTCCCTCAAAACCCAAAGGGAAAAAAAAGAGAGAGAGAGAGAGAGGAAGGCACAGGGAAGGGAAGAGGCAGCAGCGAATTTCAAAAGGAGGCTAATTTGTGCAGCGCCGGACAGCCATATTTGCATAATGAAATGTGCAGAGGATGTTTGGCTCATGTATGTTTTAGAAGGTTTAACTTTAATTTTATTTAGCCTAAGAAGGGCATGTCACTCAAACTCCGCTGGTCATTTATAAAAATATTTCAATTGTGTTTCCAAGGAGCTGTCTTTCTGGCCTAAGTGGCTGGTGCCGGAGGTTGTGAATGCTAATGCAGAGGTCGGGGATCCATGGGGAGGGCAAGCGAGGGAGAGAAAAACAGGAGGGGCAGAAACACCAGGAAAGAGACACCACCAAAGACGCAGAGAAGAAAGGACAGGCAGGAAAACAAAGCAAGAAAGAGACAGAGTGTGGCGTGGGACAAGGCCCCCTGGACTCAAAGAAGCAGGTCAGGTAATCACCTACAGCGGGTGTGGGGCTAAGCGTTCCGAGTGAACCGCACCCCACTCACGCAGGCGGTCCCAGCTCTCCCAGCCCATGGCATTCGGATTCTGAGTATCACTACTCTGATCGCCAATATACTCCATTTCCTAGAAAACCACTCTAAGACCAAGCTGTCTTCCTTTCAACTCCGGGGGTCCTGCGCTGGAAGCATCTTCTCCTTCTGAACTGGAGTGATGGAGCTTGGCTGTGGGTTGTTTGCCTTGAAGGTGGGCATGGGAGGGCAGGGCTGAGTTCGGCTGTGTAACTTCTTTCCCCCTGCCATCACAGCAACAATTACCGTTCTCCTCCCCTCCCAAATTTCCACCACAAACATCCCAGCCTCCTAAATAAAACACTCTGATTTTCAAACCACAGGTTACAGCATCGGCACACAGAATAGATGAGAAGTGGGAGAAAGGAGACTGTACCTGCAGGATCTCTCTCCTTCGCCGGCTGGCCTGAAAGCTCTTCAGAGAAACCTCAGACTCAAGCCTGAGGTTCTGGATCTCTGATTTACCGATATAGAAACTGAGCTCGACAGCAGGGGAAAACTCCACCTAAGAGGCATCCAGGATCCCCCGCTTCCCAACCTCCACCTCCACCCCCATAACACCCCCTCCCCGACCTCCCACTCCCATCCCCCATTAGAGCTCTCCCCACCACACCTCACTGCCTCTGTCCTTCCCTTGCTAACCCACCCCTGGGTTCCTTCTGCTCCCTCTCTTGGTGTCAAAGGCCAGAGAAGATATTCCCAGTCACTTGCTTCACATAATTCCACCCCAGCAAAGTGATTTAGATCTCCTTAAACAGTTTTCTTTGATGGTTGCCTCCTTTGAATGTTCAGCTCTCAACTTGATCTGTGGACAAAATCTGGGGACTAGGCATTGCGTCTGGGGACATCTCCAAAGATGCCAGTCTAGGAGCTCACAATACCTGATCCAAAACATGGAGCAGAGGGTCTAGACATCTCCCCGCCGCACCTGCCCAGAAGTGCCCCAATCCCTCCTGCAAAAAAAAAAAGAAGACACAGCCAAGGTAGTCTAGAGCTGGCAGCCCAACTCGCAGAGTCCATGGACTTGGCTGTTGGGGGGTGGGTACAGGGTGGGGAAACAGCTCGTATGGACTTGGCGGGTACAGGGTGGGAAAAATAGCTCATGTGTGACATGAGATGGCAGCCAGAGGCAGGCAGGGGACTTGGAGTTGGGTCGTCTGGATTCAAGTTTGCTTGAATTAATGACTTGAACAAGTCCTTTAACCTCTATTCTCCAGTTCTCCATCTACTTGTCAGATGGTCAGGAGGTTGGACATCCTGCCTTCTAGTACACATGGCCCTAGTGGTAGGAGGCGTGGAGGGGCTGTCTGCCAGACACCCCCCTGGAGAGACCACACGTGCAAAGCCACCAACCCTGGGTGGGTTAGGAGACAGGAACAGAGAGCGGAGAGCAGAGCCAGCTCCTGCCCTTGGAGGAGGCCTCATGCGGTCACTACAACTGATTTCCCATGATTTTGTTGGCCCTTGTTGTCAACAAAAGACCTTTGACAAAGACTAGAGAATCAGAGATGGCTGGAAGCAGAGCGGTAGAAACAATCAAAGGCAATACTCCATCACACTCTCATTTCCAAGACAAGCAGTCTACAGCCCAGAGAGGGGACTGAATGCCCCTGGGTCCCCGAGCTGGTCATGCAGAGACCAGACCTGAACCCACTTCTCTGGGTCCTAGAATCCTCACCCCTTCCAAAGAGAAGACTAACAGCTTCTGGGAGGTGAAACTTCCCAGGCCCCAGCACACACACACAGACACACACACGCACGCACACACACACACACACACACACACACGCGCGCGCGCGCCAGAAAACAGCATCTAGCGCACCGGTTCCTGAGGTGCAAGGGCAGGGGCAGCCAAGACCAGCCTGAGGTGGGAGAGGAGCTGGGGAGGGGACGGTGCTGGCCACCGCAGCCCCTCGGGAGGCCAGGCATCTGGCCAGCCAGGCCTGGCTGCCCAAGCACACTAATCCTGCTGTCAGCCAGGCCAGGCGCCGGATTAGGAAATGTCACGTTTCAAAGGAAATTATTTCCATTTTCTCCCCAAGACAGGAAAAGGCAGAAAGACAAGCAGACTCCCAGTGTCGCGTGTCGCGTAGTGGGAGACAGGCCAGCATATGGGCCTTCAGCAGGCACGTCCCGTCCCCTCCCCCTCCTCCAGCCGCCCCCCCCACATCCCCCACCCCAGGCCCCACAGATGCCCAGAAGTGACAGCCTGACTGAGCTCATCCCGGCCAAGGACAAATGCATGTCACAGCTTATCAAGGGAGGAAGGGGCGTGCCATGGGCGCATCAACCATGACCCACCCTGGTCCCTGCTCTCCTGGCCGGGTCTCAGCCACAGCTCTGCACTGGAGCCCCCACTCGACTGGCTCCCTGGTCCCTGACTCCTGGGATCAGCGAGTCTGAGACAGAGTCGCCCTTGACCTTCCATGCAGGCACCGGAACCTCTGCTCCTCTGAGACCTGAGACCCCCACCTCTTGTCTGGGGCTCCCCACTCTGCAGGCAAGACAGAAAACTCCAGAACCAGAGAATGAAATCATAGATTTTTCCCTCTCTAGATTCCTCTATTATTTCTCCGCTTCTCTACCTCCCCACCCCTCCCCCATCCCCATCTCATCTGAGACAATAATAAACACTTCTCTTTCTCACTGCCACTGAAAATTATGGGGCTTCTTAATTACAAAAGTAATGTCACAATATTAGCAGTTAATTAATTCTAATCTGGCCCAGAAGAGAGGAGGTCGGGCAGACAATCGCCTCGCAGCCTCAGGAGCCGAGGACCACCCCGAAGGGTACTGTGATTGAAATATATTTGTATGGAGTTATTCGATACTATCTGCAATCAATCCATTACCATAAACTTAAGCTTCTACGTTCTTTCATATTAAATGAATTTTCATATCACATTTCCCAATAAGTACTGCCTCAAGTCAACCCTTATTTATCTAATAACGCCATGCAAATATTTTATTATATTTCAATGAAATGTGTCGAAAACCATTACCTTGTGCTGCCTTTGGGGTGGGGAGGCAGCAGTGCTGAGTGGGAAGGGGGTAGATTTCCCTCTGTGTCTGCTCACAGAGAGGCAGCCCCCTCCCACCCATTCCTCAGCCCCACCCTGCTTCAGGGAGGAAAGTCTGCAAGCAAAGTGTTTCTGAGCCCCAGACAAACTGAGGACCTACAGGGGCAAACACAAGCCCCTCAAGTAGAAAAGCAGAGACCCCTCCTCAATTCTAAGAACTCTACCCCACCCCTCCATCATGGACCAAGATCAAGGCTAGCTCCGTGGACAGATGACCCATGAAGTCACAAACAACCCCATCCTCAGAGGGCCCTGCACTTTATTTAATGGTCCGAAATCTCATGGACAGAGGAGCCTGGAGGGCTACAGTCCGTGGGATCGCAGAGAGTTGGGCACAACTTAGCGACTAAACAAGAACAACAGACAACAATCTCTGTTTGGAAATCTTAATCATTTCTTGAACAAGGGGCCCCACATTTTCATTTGCATAGAGGGACCCCACAAACAATAGCTAGTCCTGTCCACAGTACACTTCAATTCCACTTCTCCACATGCTGCACACTCCAGAGGATCTCCCTACAGTCCAGCAGCCAGACCGCTCCACCCTTCCTGATACAAACCTACTCCCAGAGAGCTCTCCATGGTCCTGAGACCCCATGTCCAGCAAGTAGAGAATGCAGACTGCATCCCCACTCCTGGACCCCAGAGTTGGGATGACTCCCTGACATTGCATGGCTGGTGACACTGTCACAGGGCATCCTGGGCACGGGGACAGGTGGACCAGATAACAGCCCTAACAGCATCCAGTGCCCGTCCTGCACGGTGTCTCCCAGGATCCAGCTTCTATCCCACATCCACCTGCGGCTACCGCACTGCGGCTGAGTTCCCACTGTCCCCGCTGTTCACGTCTAACTAATCTTGGAAGGACCAGCCTCTTGGTCATGGCAAGGCAGGACTCAGCTCCCCAGGACAGCAGAGAGGTGAGAAGGTAGGCTGGGGTGTGAGAAGGTTGACTGGCTGGCCACAGAGCTCTCAAAGATTAAGCTTCCCTCTTTCCAGGCCCATTCCTGTTCAGGCTTCCAGCCTTCTTCTCTCACTCCCAATGTACACATTCATTCAGTCTCTGCAAAGCCATTTAACGGATGAGGAAACTGAGGCCACGCACTGAGGCATCACAAACTTGAGGTTCAAACTAGGATCCATCTGACTCCACCTGGTGCTCTGCCTCTAACCTGGGATTTGCACTGCTAAAGCGCCTGCTCAAAAAATAAAACCTGGACTCTGAATCCTGAAAGGTCTTCATTCATTCATTCACCCAAACAATATTAACTCTGCATGGACAGAGTGCCAGGTACAGTTCTGGTCACAAAACAACCAGACATGAGTCTATGCTTCCAGACTAATGTTCCAGCCTTTGAGCACAGCCCTCCAGGTGATTTGGAAGTTGCCCTGGGCCCAGCTCTGAGTCCAGAGCGGCCACCCCTGAGCATCTCAGCTCTCAAATCAAGAGCCACAGGAAGAGGAGCCAGGGCCTGTGGCCTGCCCACCTCCCAATCAGGCCCTTGCTCTCTCAGGCATGGCCTGGCCCCCTAAGTGGCTGACCTGAGATCTGAGAAGAGTCAGAGCCGCTGATCAGAGAGGAACTCCAGACACTGGGATAGAGGAGAGGTTTCGTAACGGAGAATCTTCCCAGAAGGCCCGAAATCATGCCCTGTAGGAAACCACTCACTGGTTAGGTTAGTTTGTACCCAAGCCTCATGGGTGCATGTGTGTGTGCGGAGGGGAGGCAGGGGCAGAGAAACAGACAGACACCCATCACTCAGTCCTAAGCTCCCTGGAGGCAGAGATGCCAGTTCCTGTTACTCAGGCACCTCCACTTGGCTGCATTCAGGGGATCAAAGGCTCTCAGCGCAGCAGAGGGAGTGACCACTGGGTAATCTGCCAGCCTGCCTGACAGGGCGCAGACCAACCCCAGCCCCCCAGAAGGACACGGCTCCTCCTCCCTGCGTTCCACTCCCTCCCCCTCCTCCCTCCTTCCTCTAATCATTCATGGTGACAGATTGACAGAAGTGCCCCCACCAGATAGAACTGCCTCTGGGCACACGTACAAAACATAAAACATTTAGGGAAAATGATCCAAGAACAGTTGGCACCACTAGTAAACTGCTTTAAACACTCAACTCTAAGCAACCAGTTTAAAACTTTGGCTCTGCTAAGTTCTGGCATCAGCCCGGCCTGCTCTGCAGGGTCCCCCATCCTCAGCCCCCCGGGGCCCTCCTGATCACAGCTGCCTTCCCCTGGTCTTCCCCGCCAACCCCCACCAACCTGACCCTTCCTCTTCTGAGGGAGTAGTAGCCCCTCTTCCCCTGCAGGCACATCCTAGGAAGTCCCAACACTGGAGGGCACAAAAATGGGGAAATTCCCTTTTACAGAATCCTTTCTAACCAAAGCCTCAGCATACGCATCCCGCTATAGGGTTGAGGACTGAACATGTCTGCCCAGGATTTATCCTTTGACCAGTGTACTAATTCCACACAGGCTGTCACAAGGCCTGGACTCTCTGATCATTCTGTCCATGTGCATAATATATATGACACACAGAGAAGTTCCATATCTCACTACAGCATACATGGTGGGTTTGCAGCTCCATTCTTGAGATGCAGGAAAGGTCTAGAAGCAACTGCCCAGGCCATAGAGTTGGCAGATGCTGGAGCTGGGACAGGAAGCCAGATCTCTCTTTTTTCAAAGCCTTCCCACCATTTTTCTCTTCCTGACTTACTTCACTCTATATGACAGATTCTAGGTCCAGTCACATCTCTACAAATAACCCAATTTATTTCCTTTTTATGGCTAAGTAATATATGCAGGTCAGGAAGCAATGGTTAGAACTGGACATAGAACAACAGACTGGTTCCAAATAAGAAAAGGAGTACGTCAAGGCTGTATATTGTCATCCTGCTTATTTAACTTATATGCAGAGGACATCATGAGAAACGCTGGGCTGGATGAAGCACAAGCTGGAATCAAGATTGTTGGAAGAAATATCAGTAAGCTCAGGTATGCAGATGACACCACCCTTATGGCAGAAAGTGAAGAGGAACTAAAAAGCCTCTTGATGAAAGTGAAGGAGATAAGTGAAAAAGTTGGCTTAAAGCTCAACATTCAGAAAACTAAGATCATGGCATCTGGTCCCATCACTTCATGGCAAATAGATGGGGAAACAGTGGAAACAGTGTCAGACTTTATTTGGGGGGCTCCAAAATCACTGCAGATGGTGACTGCAGCCATGAAATTAAAAGACGCTTACTCCTTGGAAGAAAAGTTATGACCAACCTAGAAAGCATATTCAAAAGCAGAGATATTACTTTGCCAGCAAAGGTCCATCTAGTCAAGGCTATGGTTTTTCCTGTGGTCATGTATGGATGTGAGAGTTGGTCTATAAAGAAAGCTGAGTGCCGAAGAATTGATGCTTTTGAACTGTGGTGTTGCAGAAGACTCTTGAGAGTCCCTTGAACTGCAAGGAGATCCAACCAGTCCATTCTAGAGGAAATCAGTCGTGGGTGTTCTTTGGAAGGAATGATGCTAAAGCTGAAACTCCAGTACTTTGGCCACCTCATGCGAAGAGTTGACTCATTGGAAAAGACTCTGATGCTGGGAGGGATTGGGGGCAGGAGGAGAAGGGGACGACAGAGGATGAGATGGCTAGATGGCATCACCGACTCTATGGACATGAGTTTGAGTGGACTCAGGGAGTTGGTGATGGACAGGGAGGCCTGGCGTGCTGCGGTTTATGGGGTCACAAAGAATTGGACACGACTGAGCGACTGAACTGAACTGAGTATTCCATTGTATATCTGTATCATATCTTCTTTATCCATTCATCTGTTCTTGGACATTTAGGTTGTTTCCATATCCTGGCTACTGTAAACAGTGCTGCAATGAACACTGGGATATCTGTGTCCATTTGAATTATGGTTTTCTCAGCATACATGTAAATATCATATATTAATGCATATATGTGGAATCTAGAAAAATGGGATCAGTGAACCTACCTATTTGGAGGGCAGGAATAGAGATGCAGACATAGAAAAGGACCTGTGGACACAGAGGGGAAGGGAGGTGGGATGAACTGGGAGATTAGGGTGGACATATATACACTACCAGGTGTAAAATATACAGCTAGTGGGAACCTGCCATAAAGCACAGGAATTCATCTGGGTGCTCCATGATGACCTAGAGAGGTGGGATGGTGGGGTAAGGGGGGCCAAAAGGGAGAGGATATACGTATGGTTTAGTCACTCCGTTGTGTCCGACTCTTTGCGACCCCATAGACTGTAGCCCGTCAGGCTCCTCTGTCCATGGGATTTCCCTGGCAAGAATCCTGGTGTGGGTTGCCATTTCCCCCTCCAGGGGATCTTCCCAACCCAGGATATATGTATACATACAGCTGATTCACAGGCTTCCCTGGTGGCTCAGCAGTAAAGAATCTGTCTGCAATGCAGGAGAGGCAGGCTCGATCCCTGGGTCGGGAAGATCCCCTGGAGGAGGGCATGGCAACCCACTCCAGTATTCTTGCCTGGAGAATCCCGCAGACAGAGGAGCCTGGAGGGCTACAGTCCATAGGGCTGCAGAGACTCGGACATGACTGGGTGACTGAGCACGCACACACACAGCTAATTCACTTCATTGCACAGCGAAAATTAACACATTATAAAGCAATCATCCTTCAATTAAAAAAAAAGAAAGCCTTCCTGCCATATAGATCTGCCTCTCCGTCCTCACTGGGCTGCTTGTTTATGTTCAGAGGTGTTCTCCTTGGGACTCTGAGCCCAGGATCAAGGGAGGAGAGGCATAGCTCCAGGGAGAAGCAGTACTGGGAGCCTGGTAGGCTCAGAGGGGAGCCTCCCACGGGGACCAGGCTCTCCTGCTCCCCATCACCTCAGAACGCGGCCTCCTCCCAGGGGACTGAGGCTGGAGTCAGTCCCAGACCAGAACTGAGTCCAGGCTGCCCCTCTCCCTGCTGTAGTGCTCACAGATGGGGCTCACAGCTGGTGCTCTCTGTCCCATTGAGACCCAGCCCCAGACCCCTGGGAGCACTGCCCCTCCTGCCTGTGTCTGACCAAGCAGGGCTGTCTAAAGTTGCCCTCACCCATGCCCCTAGCAGAGCTCAAGGGACCCTCCTTACACCTGCAAAATCCCTAGCACTTTCCACGACTGTGATCTCACTTCACTCTGATCCCCACAGTATGAGAGGGCAAGAATGACACCACTCAACAAACAAGAAAATCAAGGGCTTGGCAACTTAGACGAGTCATCATGACTTATCAGTAGCTAAGAAATGGCTGAAACAGGGACTTTCCTGGTGGTCCAGTGGTTAAGACTCTGCCTTCCAATGCAGAGAGCGTGGGTTCGACCCCTGGTTGGGGAACTAAGATCCCACATGCTACACGGTGCAGACAAAATAAGAAACAGCTGAAACATAACCTGAATCCAGGTTCTCTGACCCCGAGTTCACTCCTGCTTCTACCATCACTGGTGCTGTCAAACAAGGGCCAGGTAGCCATCTCTTGACAGTGATGGCCCCATTGACTGCCATAATCTCAGAGCCCTTCTTTGTCCCTAGATGACCTTGTCTGCTGTGGTCCTGCTGGACTCTGGAGCAATTAAGGCATCACCTCTCTCCTTGCCTTACTCACTCTTTTACTCAACATACATATATTGAACACCTACTGTACCAGGCACGGTGTGACGGGCCAGGAATACAAATGATGACCAACACACAACTCCTTCCAAAAAGGAGCTTCATGGTTGGAATAGTGAGGACAGCAGCTATGAAATTACACTGTGGACTTCACTGGTAGTCTGGTGGTTGAGCATCTGCCTGCCAGTGTGGGAGACACGGGTTCAATCCCTGGTCTGGGAGGATTCCACATGCCACAGGGCAACTGAGCCCCTGCACCACAACTACTGAGTTAGCACTCTAAAATGCATGAGCTGTAATTGCAGAGTTGGCGTTCTACAACTACTGAAACCCATGCACCCCAGAGCCTGTGCTCCACAGCAAGAGAAGTCACTGCAATGAGAAACCCACGACAACTAGAGAATAGCCCCCACTCACAGCAACTAGAGAAGGCCTGTATGCAGCAAGGAAGACCCAGAGCAGCCATAAGTAAACAGATGAATAAATAAAACCACATTATCCTGGTTCCCATAACAAAGCAAGCATAGGGCACTCTGGAATAGCTGGGCTGGTCTCAGAAGATGAAAGTCTTCTTGAGAAAGGGGACATCTAAGACGTTATCTGAACCAGGTAAAGTGGTTTGCCAGGCAAAGAGGGGGAGTCAGGGCACTCTAGACAGAGAAAGCAGCATGGCACACTTGGGACAGCAAGTATGTCATCCTGATGTAGACAGACCAGGATGGAGGCAAACCAGGAGAAAGGAGCCCAGAGAAACAGCAGAGGCCGTGTCCTACAAAGGGAGGTACCTGGGGGCCTGAGGGCCAAGGGGATCCACTAAAGGGTTTGGAGCAACGGAGTAGTGAAAACTCTCTGGTCCTAACAGAGATAGGAGATTACACGGGGCAAGACTGGAAACCAGGAAATGGATTTGGGAGCTAAGGTGGTAATACAGGAAGAAGTAGAAGTGGAGTGACAGGGAAGCATTTAAAAGAAACTGCAGAGGTAAATTTGGCAGAAGTTGGCATCTTTGGAAGGTAGAAAGCAAAAGCAGTCACAGCTGACCTCAGGGTTTCTGGCTCAGGCAGCCAGCCAGGGAGAGGGTGTCTAGAGCCTAGCGCACTGCCAGGCACACAGCAGGCACTCCATAAACATGTGCAAAAGGAACGGCTTCCCCAAGGGGCAGGAATACAGCAGGAAGAGCAGGCTCATCAGGGGTAGGGTAGGCGACGAGTCGAGTTTTCCCCAAAAACCAAGAGCAGCAAAGAGCAGGATACACAGGTGGGCGAGGCAGAGGAGGTAAGATGCCAGAGTCTTCCGCTGAGAGATCACAGCTGAATCCACAGGGTTGGGTTCCAACATCCAGAAAGAACTGCGGTACAAAAGTGAAGGAGGCAGAGAACAGAATATTAAGAAATATGAAAAAGGCATTTGATAAAGGAAGGGAGAGGAAGAGGAGGGTACAGTGCAGACCACAAAGAAGCAGTCAGAGAGGCAGGAAGAAGGTTAAACAAAAATGGCACTGTGAAACCCAGGGACAGAGAGCATTTTAGTCACCTAACGACCTAATGATCTGGAGAAGGCAAGGCCTGCCTTCGTGTTAGTGCCAAGGCAGGTCCCAGGTGACTTCAGCAGGGTGGTGGGGTGAAAGCCCAGTGTCACCAATGGAGTGAATGAGATGAAAACAGGACACTATGACAGTGTTTCAGGAAGTCTGGCTGTAAAGGGGAGAAAAGAGCTGGGGCACTAACCAGACAGGTGTGTGGAATCAAAGAGGGGTGTGGGGGAACTCCCCGGTGGCTCAGCAGTAAAGAATCTGCCTGCAGTGCAAGAGACGCAGGAGACTGGGGTTCAATCCCTGAGTCAGGAAACAGATGTAGGATTTCAGAAGGGGCACAGTTCTGCACAATAAGAGCCACATGCCATTGTGGGAGTTGCTGCTGAAAGTAGAGAGAAGATAAAGACCAAAAGACATGTGAAGAGATGTGAAGGCAGCGAGCCCAGGATTCTGGATGAGTGTCCCACATGGATGACATTCCCAGGACCTCAGGAGGCCTTGGCGGGAGGATGAAGATGGAGATGAATGCCATGTGTTCAGTGAACAAGGGAGAGTTACCTTTTGTGATAAGCAGCTGGGATTTACGGGTTTAGCATTGCTGCAGCATAACCGTTCTTAGGTGGTAACCAAGGGTGGCGAATGAGAAGAGGCGGGACTACCCCCACCCCCACTCCACTGCTGCATGGATGCGTGGCTTCCCCCAGAGATGGTTCGTTTGAGAAGGCTTTGAGCCTGAACAGCTCTGACCTCCCTGCCTCCTCAAACAAAGCCTAGAGACACACCTCTTTGCCCAGAAGCAAGCTGAGGACTGGAGGGAGTAAGCATGGAGGGATAGAGGTTTGCAAGTACTGACGTTTTCACTCTCTGGGGCTCTGGCCTCTCGGGGAATTGTTGCTGCCGCCCTCCGGGGTCCCCAACCTGCCCCCATGCCGTCTGTCATCTTCCCTCGCATCATCTCTGTCTTCTCCACTCCCACCCTCTGGCGTTCTCTATTCTCTGACTTCCCCTGCTTCTCCTGCTTCTCTCTGTATGCCCTCCCCCCTCTCTCCTCTCTCAGTCTCTAACTCAGCCTCTGCCTCTCTGCCCCCACCCCTTTCTTTCCTCTCTCCTCTCAAATCCAATCAACAAGTATTTATTGAGTCTGAGCCCTCCAGTTTCTCTCTCCTCTTCCCCAACTCCGTCTCCTCTTGACCTCCACTCCCCACCGGCCCTGCTGCCCGGTGGTCAGTTCCACTCAGCCCAGAGCCAGCTCACATGAGGCTGTCAGGGGCTGGACCCAGGGGATGAGGGACTCAGTGCGTCCCCCACACATAAACTGAAAACCAAGCCAGAGTCCCCCTTGTCCCTCAGCTCCTCCTCCCTCCAGGCAGCCCGGGGAGCATACATTATTTAGAGAAATTATTTAGCATTCTGCTTCTGTCATTCCTTGCCATGGCGCCAGGCCCTGAGATGTGATAAAAATATCAACGCTAAATCGACTCTGACAACTGCTGGTTACTGGCAGTGTCAGTAGAGCCTGGAGCCGGGGGCAGAGCCGACAGCTCCTGCAAGACCCAGAGCAGCAGCGGCGCCAGCAGCCACTCCTGAAAGAGTCTCCAGGCCCCCTGTCTGGGACGAGCTCTGAGACAGGCAGCCCCCAGGGACAGGCTGCTGCCCGCACACCACGCCACAGACAACCCACCCCCCAATCACCCCACTTTGCTCAAACTCCTCACCCTGGAAAGTGTCTATTTCACCATCAGTAGAAAAGTTCTGATAAAAAACAGAGAGTCAAGCCACTATGTGAGCAGTAGGTCATATGATGTCTTTTTAAACTTTTTCATCAGTTCTGGCAGATAGAAATTTCATCCCCACAGTACAGATTTTAACACCGAAGCCCAGAGATGGTGAGTAGCCTTCCTGAGGACAAACAGCTAACAAGCATGGAGCCTGGCTTAGAACCTGAGTCTGTCTGACTCAAGCGAATTCTGGGAGAGAGTGGGGACAGGTAAGTCTGGCATGCTGCAGTCCATGGGGTCGCAAAGAGTCGGACACAACGTAATAACTGAAAAACAATTAGGCTACTGATTGAGGCTGTGAACATACTCTGAAGGCCAATAAAGGATGGATCCTTCTCCCTAGGCTTTGAGCATCACCTTAGGAGGAACTAACTCAACCCAGCTGGTAGAGGGGAGGAACATGACCTCCCTTGAGGATGTCAGATAGCTCTCATCTTAGGACCCTCCCTATTCTTCACCCTGCATCGTCATGTGGGCTAAGCAAGGCTCCACTGGGCAACTGTGAAGGAGAGAGAGTGTGGAACTGCAGGGAGCGAAGGGCGGGGTACCCAGGCAAGCAGAAGGAAGAAAGGACAGAATAAGAGACCTGGAACCAAAAGCAGGGAGAACTCTGCCCTCACAGGATGCTCCCATGACAGGCCTCGCTCTTCCTGAAGAGCGAGGTGGGTCTCCCTCTTCTTGAAGCAAAAGCCAATGTCTCCTCCTCCTTTTGAACCAGCCAATGGCTGAGCACAGAAAGACCGTGCAAAAAATGCTTGCTAGTTGGGTTTTCTTCACAAAATGCACAGAGTAGAGATGGTAACAGCTTCTAACAGTCATCTCCAGGGCCATGGAGGATGGTCCTGGGGTATGGTCTCACCTTGACCTTGTTAAAGGGACTTAGGGCCTCAAGGCAACAGAAAGTCAGTGTTGAGAAGGGGGTTCCAGTCAAGTGAATGGACGTGGGCTGCTTTCATGGAGACACATTTAAAATGAAGGAGGCCATAACCTTGTTTGTCTCTGCAGATTAAGCCCCCCACCCCCACCTCCCCAGCCTCCGCCCTGGAACAAGGCTTAGTGCTAAGTGCTTTAGAGAGATTCAGACAGAGAAGGATGATCAGGATGCAGACAGACCTCAAATGATGGCACCGGAGATGCAGTAAAGGAGTTGGGCATTTTAGCCAACAGAGGACTTACAGGGACAAACTATCCAATATTTAACAGCTGTTACAGAATGGACTTGACCATTTGGCCCATAAAGTGTGAAATTCGGACTGTTGTTGGAAATCGCAGGGCTGCAGGGGTGGGGTGGGGGGATGATACAGGCCCCACGTGAGGACTCAGAAGTGGTGGCTTTGACTCGTATCACATAGCAGTGCTTCCTGACCCTGTTCACAGTGTGGCTCACACAGAAACTGACCACAGCTGTGCCACTCACCATGGGAAAAGGAACGGAGGAGGCTCCCCAAAGCCACAGGTGGCCAGTGATGGAATGGTAACCATCCACATGGGAGCCCTATGGCTGAGGAGAATTCACAAAATGCACCCAAGGGGAGTACACTGCTGTAGGGTAGTGAGCTTCCAATCACTGGAGGTGTGCAAGAAAAGACTAGACAAGGCTTAGGGGAGAAAGGCTGCTGCAGAAGGGATTTCGTTATTAGAAAGCAAGGAGGTCCCTTTCAGCTCAGAGCTTCCAAGATTCTAGGACTCCCAGGAGGACCCACGGTGGGAGGCATGGGTGCTCCACGCACATGCCTAGATCGGGGTCCTCCTTCTGCCCCTCACAGAGCAGAGGGTTTCTACATCAGCCAGCGCCTCATGATGACGACCGGCATCAGCCCACTGGCGTGCTGTAGGAGACGCAGGTGACCCTGGGTTTCAACTATCCCATCAGTCCTCTCCAGATGGACTAATGAAAACCCCCAAATTGAGTTCAATTGAGCAGAAGAAAGGAGGATGGATCCAATTCATTATCTCTAGGCGGACCCTCATGCATCATCCCAAACACTGAGCGGGGCCACTGCAGACAGACGATAGCAGTTAGCAATACCAGACTTGGATGCTGTCAAAACAAAGATCTGTGCTCTGTTCACAAAGCGTGAGATGACGAGATGGCTCTAGGTCTCCTTGGTAGGACTGTCCTAGCTCATGCGGTGAGAGGCACAGACCGCAGAGCCAGACAGACCTGGCCTTCCCCACTTGCTGGCTGTTG
The DNA here is from genome assembly GCF_023091745.1 of Budorcas taxicolor. Classification (NCBI taxonomy): domain Eukaryota; kingdom Metazoa; phylum Chordata; class Mammalia; order Artiodactyla; family Bovidae; genus Budorcas; species Budorcas taxicolor. The sequence goes on from NC_068924.1 coordinate 26,663,038, forward strand.
TGGTCCTGAGCCAGTTACTTGGCCTCTCTGAGCCTCTGCCTCCTCGGCTGTAAGGCAGGTTGGATACGGCCCACTTCACAGGCTTGTTAAAAGATTTCATGAGCTATTCTGTGGCAGTGCCAGGGACACTTTATGTGACCTTGGGAAAGTCATTGTTCATGAAGGCCCAGTGCCTCCTGTAAAATAAGGAGTTTGTCCACAGATCACTAAGGTTCCTCGGGCCCTAAGGGTTTTCACTCTATGATTTGGGAACTCACAGCCAAGAAAAGCCACCAGTACCTACAAGCTCACCATTCTCCCTCCCTCAACTCTAAATTCACTCCCTCAGGATGAGGGCCCCCAGGCCATCGCCTCCCACTCCTCACCTCCAGTCAAACCCACACACCGACTCTGCAAATGTCCATCCATCTTACAAGACCCTGACATCACTAGCTTTTGACTCAGGAAGCACCTCGGTGTCCCCAGATGCCCTCCACTTCTGTTCTCCACAAAAGACTGCCCACCCTTTGGAAGACAGAAAGTCACTAATTGTTTCCCTCTCTACTCCAGTATTGATTAGGAGAGTACAGGGTTATTGGTGTTGCATTGACAGCCAGCTGACTCTGTTGCTTGGGGGTAGATGGTTTTTAACAAGATAGAGAGAAAGAGAAAGAGTGTTGGGTCATGAAGTCAGAGGCCAGGATGGACAGGCGAGGGACAGGCTGGGTGACTGAATGAGCTGGGTGTATAGTTCTGCATTTCTGGGACAGGGGCTCAGGGGTCATGCCTGCCCACCTCCATGTTAGCCCAGCCAGTGTAGGAGGGGAGGCCTGTGGACTCACACATCTCTTTGAGTTGATGCTCTCAGCTCACCCTATACCTCTACTCTGGGTCTTACCCATTCCCTCCCCTAATGCCAGCTGCACCTTGCTCCACCCTGCCATGTGACCCCAATGGCCCACCCCCATGAACCGCATCACCCAAACCTCCTGGCTCTCTGGCTTCCATTTGAATTCATCAGAAGAAATTCTGGTGAGGGACTGAAGGGTGGAAAGAAAGGGGTTATTTACCCCTGGCTCCCTCCCCAACAGGCTCTACCTAATGCCAAGACATCTAGAGCTGCAGCTGCCTCCTAGGCCTGGGTGGTAATATCCTACCTGCTGCCGTTGTTATGCCCTGCTGCTGCTGCTGCTAAGTCACTTCAGTTGTGTCCGACTCTGTGCGACCCCATAGACAGCAGCCCAACAGGCTCCCCCGTCCCTGGGATTCTCCAGGCAAGAACACTGGAGTGGGTTGCCATTTCCTTCTCCAGTGCATGAAAGTGAAAAGTGAACGTGAAGTCGCTCAGTCGTGTCCGACCCTCAGTGACCCCATGGACTGCAGCCCACCAGGCTCCTCCGCCCATGGGATTTTCTGGGCAAGAATACTGGAGTGGGCTGCCATTGCCACGGAGTGCTTTAAATCTGCCTGTGTTCTGTCAATAGATCCCTTATTTAGTTACCCCTCTGAAGCAGGGACCAGGACTTGGCCTGCTCCATGGTCCAGATCCTGGTGGCTCAGACAGCAAAGAATCGACCTGCAATGCAGGAGACCCAGGTTTGACCCCTGGGTCAGGAGGATCCCCTGGAGCAATGGTTTCCCATTCCAGTATTCTTGCCTGGAGAATTTCACAGACGAGGCTGGCGGGTTATAGTCTGTGGGGTTGCAAAGAGTCAGACATGACTGAGCCACTAATATCTTCACGTCTTCACTGAATGGTCCAGACCAATCAGAGACCTTGTCCTCAGCCCTAAGCTGCTGTGAGGGTCTGTGACCAGAACACAGTGGGGAGTGCACTATATAGGTGCTTTACAGAGGACAGCTGGTATCCTCATGTTTAAGAGGTCACTGTGCACACACCCCTGCTTACGTCACAGGGACAAGGTTCTTTTGTCTGGTCCCTATCTCCAACCAAAATTGTACCCCCAATCCACCCATTCTTTCTCTAATTCAGCACATCTTTAGTGATCTCAATCTATGTTCCAGGCACAGTACTAGGTAATGTAATATTAAAAAAAAAAAATTAAACACAGTTCCTGCCCCAGGGAACTCACAGTCTGGTGGGAACTGGACATGCATAGAATTAGGGATGTAGAGTCTTGGAGGTGCTATGTGAAAGGTCACTGCAGGCACAGGCGCATCATCCATTCTCCGAGACCTGGAAATCAGATGGGAGGATGTTTCTTTAGGCTCCAAAGACAGCTAATTACAACAGACAGACAACACTAAGTTGAGCAGTCTAGAGCATGGATATAAAGTTTCAGGAAGGTCTCCCAGTGCTACTGACAACACGTATTAAATAAGTTTAAAAAACACCCAAAATGATAAAAAATTGAATTTAATTGAATGTCATTATGTAGAGTCTACATTTGAATATAACCATATTATAAATCATACTCCAAAAACTTCAGAATCTACATACAACATGCCATCAGGAGAATCCATTTCTGGCAGTAAAAAGTTATAGGAAGGTCATTCTCACATTCAACAAACATTTATCAGGAACCCACCATGGACCAAGCACTGTGTTGAACACTGAGATCCCAAGATGAGCTGAAGATCACCCCTGCCCTGTTTACTCACAAGGTAGAGAGAGCAGGCATGGAAACAGGTAGTGACAGTACAGTGGGCCAGCCCAGCAAAGGCTGCATGCTAGGACACGGCATGGGACAGTGACTCTGCCTGGAAGAACCAGAGAGGGGTCAATAGACAGGGTGACCCCTGAGATGGGTCATAACAGGAGCTGTTGACCAGATGGAGAAGGGATGAAGGCATTCTAAGCAGAGGGGACAGCATATGAGAAGATGCAGAGATGTGTCTTCAAAGAGCAGCAGGTTATTCCTGGGCTGAAGCATGGAGTAAGGGACACTGTCAGGAGGGAAGGCTACAAAGCTGAGTTGGGGCCATATGATGACGGATTCTGACTGCCAGGCTAGACAGTGTAGAAGTTGTTCAGTAGCAGGTGCCAAGACAACCAGGCTTTAAACAAGAACATGATAAATTAGAGCTGAGTTTTCAAAAGATACCTGGGGAGAACAATGCCCATGGGGTCCCGGAAGCAGTGAGGGCCACGGATACTCCTTCCACCAGGGCGGAGTCAGACAGATGCCCTTCCAATGGGAGCTCCCATGAGTTAAGCCCCACAGGAAGTAGGGCCACAATTACAAGGGTACTGGTTGGAAATCACCCCTTTCCATTTCCATCAGTGGTATGCGCCAGGTAGGACTGATAGGCAAATGAGCCCTCAATGGGAAGGATTTCTAGGTCTTGCAATAACTTGACTGGAATGGGGCCTAATCCTCCCATATAGAATGGACAGTAGTGGAGGAGCCAGTGGTGGCCCACAGGGAAAGGAGCCAGGGACCAAGGTAAGCATGCAAATCTCCAAATCAGTTGTTTTGGGAAAAGGGTCAGGTCCAGAAGCTCATGAGGCACAAAACAGGTACAATTCAGTTCCATTCAGTTGCTCAGTCGTGTCCGACTCTCTGTGACCCCATGAACCACAGCACGCCAGGCCTCCCTGTCCATCACCATCTCCCGGAGTCCATCCAAACCCATGTCCATTGAGTCAGTGATGCCATCCAACTATCTCATCCTCTGTCGTCCCCTTCTCCTCCTGTCATCAATCTTTCCCACATCAGGGTCTTTTCAAATGAGTCAGCTCTTCACATCAGGTGGCCAAAGTACTGGAGTTTCAGCTTCAACATCAGTGCTACCAATGAACACCCAGGACTGATCTCCTTTAGGATGGACTGGCTGGATCTCCTTGTAGTCCAAGGGACTCTCAAGAGTCTTCTGCAACACCACAGTTCAAAAGCATCAATTCTTTGGCACTCAGCTTTCTCTATAATCCAACTTTCACATCCATACATGACTACTGGAAAAACCATAGCCTTGACTAGATGGACCTTTTTTGGCAAAGTAATGTCTCTGCTTTTTAATATGCTGTCTAGGTTGGTCATAACTTTTCTTCCAAGGAGTAAGCGTCTTTTAATTTCATGGCTGCAGTCACCATCTGCAGTGATTTTGGAGCCCAGAAAAATAAAGTCTGACACTGTGTCCAACTGTTTTCCCATCTATTTCCCATGAAGTGATGGGACCAGATGCCATGATCTTAGTTTTCTGAATGTTGAGCTTTAAGCCAAATTTTTCACTCTCCACTTTCATTTTCACCAAGAGGCTCTTTAGTTCTTCTTCACTTTCTGCCATAAGGGTGGTATCATCTGCATATCTGACGTTATTGATATTTCTCCCAGCAACCTTGATTCCAGCTTGTGCTTCTTCCAGCCCAGCGTTTCTCATGATGTCCTCTGCATATAAGTTAAATAAGCAGGGTGACAATATACAGCCTTGATGTAATCCTTTTCCTATTTGGAACCAGTCTGTTGTTCCATGTCCAGTTCTAACTGTTGCTTCCTGATCTGCATATAGGTTTCTCAAGAGGCAGGTCAGGTGGTCTGGTACTCCCATCTCTCTCAGAATTGTCCACAGTTTATTGTGATCCACACAGTCAAAGGCTTTGGCATAGTCAAGAAAGCAGAAATAGATGTTTTTCTGGAACTTTCTTGCTTTTTCGACGATCCAACAGATGTTGGCAATTTGATTCTGGTTCCTCTGCCTTTTCTAAAACCAGCTTGAACATCAGGAAGTTCACGGTTCACGTATTGCTGAAGCCTGGCTTGGAGAATTTTGAGCATTACTTTACTAGCGTGTGAGATGAGTGCAATTGTGCAGTAGTTTGAGCATTCTTTGGCATTGCATTTCTTTGGAATTGGAATGAAAACTGACCTTTTCCAGTCCTTCAGCCACTGCTGAGTTTTCCAAATTTGCTGGCGTATTGAGTGCAGCACTTTCACAGCATCATCTTTTAGGATTTGAAATAGCTCAACGGGAATTCCATCACCTCCACTAGCTTTGCTTGTAGTGATGCTTCCTAAGGCCCACTTGACTTTGCATTCCAGGATGTCTGGCTCTAGGTGAGTGATCACACTATCATGATTATCTGGGTCATGAAGCTCTTTTTTGTACAGTTCTTCTGTGTATTCTTGCCACCTCTTCTTAATATCTTCTGCTTCTGTTAGGTCCATACCATTTCTGTCCTTTATCGAGCCCATCTTTGCATGAAATGTTCCCTTGGTATCTCTAATTTTCTTGAAGAGATCTCTAGACTTTCCTGTTCTATTGTTTTCCTCTATTTCTTTGCATTGATCACTGAGGAAGGCTTTCTTATCTCTCCTTGCTATTCTTTGGAACTCTGCATTCAGATGGGTATATCTTTCCTTTTCTCCTTTGCTTTTTGCTTCCCTTCCCTTCACAGCTATTTGTAAGGCCTCCTCAGACAACCATTTTGCTTTTTTGCATATCTTTTTCTCGGGGATTGTCTTGATTCCTGTCTCCTGTACAATGTCACGAACCTCCATCCATAGTTCATTAGGCACTCTATCAGATCTAGTCCCTTAAATTTATTTCTCACTTCCACTGTATAGTCATAAAGGATTTGATTTAAGTCATACCTGAATGGTCTAGTGGTTTTCTCCACTTTATCCAATTGCAGTCTGAATTTGGCAATAGGAGTTCATGATCTGAGCCACAGTCAGCTCCTGGTCTTGTTTTTGCTGACTGTATAGAGCTTCTCCATCTTTGGCAGCAAAGAATATAATCAATCTGACTTCGGTGTCGACCATCTAGTGATGTCCATGTGTAGAGTCTTCTCTTGTGTTGTTGGAAGAGGGTTTTTTCTATGACCAGTGCTTTCTCTTGGCAGAACTCTATTAAACTTTGCCCTGCTTCATTCTGTACTCCAAGGCCAAATTTGCCTGTTACACCAGGTGTTTCTTGACTTCCTACTTTTGCATTCCAGTCCCCTATAATGAAAAGGACATCTTCTTTGGGTGTTAGTTCTAGAAAGTCTTGTAGGTCTTCATAGAACTGTTCAACTTCAGCTTCTTCAGTGTTACTGGTCGGGGCATAGACTTGGATTACTGTGAAATTGAATGGTTTGCTTTGGAAACGAACAGAGATCATTCTGTCATTTTTGAGATTGCATCCAAGTACTGCATTTTGGACTCTTTTGTTGACTATGATGGCTACTCCATTTCTTCTAAGGGATTCCTGCCCACAGTAGTAGATATAATGATCATCTGAGTTAAATTCACCCATTCCAGTCCATCTTAGTTTGCTGATTCCTAGAATATTGATGTTCACACTTGTCATCTCCTATTTGACCACTTCCAATTTGCCTTGATTCATGGACCTAACATTCCAGGTTCCTATGCAATATTGCTCTTTACAGCATTGAACCTTGCTTCTATTACCAGTCCCATCCACAACTGGGTATTGTTTTTGCTTTGGCTCCATCCCTTCATTCTTTCTGGAGTTATTTCTCCATTGATCTCCAGTAGCATATTGGGCACCTACCGACCTGGGGAGTTCATCTTTCAGTATCCTATTTTTTGCCTTTTCATACTGTTCATGGGGTTCTCGAGGCAAGAATACTGAAGTGATTTGCCATTCCCTTCTCCAGTGGACCACATTCTGTCAGACCTCTCCACCATGACCCGTCCGTCTTGGGTAGCCTCACAGGGCATGGCTTAGTTTCATTGAGTTAGACAAGGCTGTGGTCTGTGTGATCAGACTGGCCTGTTGTCTGTGACTGTGGCTTCAGTCTGTCTGCCCTCTGATGCCTTCTCTCAGTGCCTACCATCTTACTTGGGTTTCTCTTACCCTAGATGTGGGGTATCTCTTCACGGATGTTCCAGCAAAGCATAGCCACTGCTCCTTACCTCGGGCCTGGGGTAGCTCCTCTCGGCTGCCACCCCCAGCCTCGCAGGTACAAAGTTCTTATAAAACTTAAGCTGTGCATGTGTGCATGCTCAGTCACTTCAGTCGTGTCCAACTCTTTGCAACCCCATGGACTGTAGCCCACCAGGCTCCTCTGTCCATGAGATTCTCCAGGCAAGAGTACTGGAGTGGGTTGCCATGCCCTCCTCCAGCAGACACACTGATAAATCCAGGTCTCAAGAATCAAGGTAGTTTTCCAGTGCTAGCAGAATGCAGAGGCCACTGCATTCCACTAAGTCTCTTAGTGGAGAGACTTAGTAAGTCTCTTCCCAAAATCTGGGACAAATTAGTCAAAATGAAGATAATCATTTGGGGGCTCTGGAAATCAACCAAAGGCAAAACAACACATTGAGAAGGCTTGGTTCACCAAAATCTAAACTGTAGGTAAGAAAATTGGAAGTCTGGAAAGTTCTGCCTGGGACCGCCCCCATTTCCACACCCAGCTGTGGTTCTTCTTGGGCAGGGCTGACCATAAAAAACAACCTTCACCACAGGAGAGGGATGATTTGACTTGGAGAAGAAGGTGACGAGTCCATGTCCAGCATTTGGCAGTAAAATGTTTGCTCAGGGTGAAAACAAGTGGATGAAACCTGCAGCTCTCCTGGACGGGGGCTGCCACCCCAGCAGGGGCAAGCGGCAGAGCAGCACATCCGCCAGAAACTCAACAGGAAGCCCCTGGAAGTTAGGGATCCACGGTAGGGCTGGAAGAGCAACCGTGGCTGGTATCCTTGGAGGCTGCACACTTTCAGGGAAGACCAGGATGGCCTCAGAAAGTAGAAAGCAAGCAAGACCTGGAAACTGCCTGGACTTGGATTATATGCCTCCTCCCCAGAATCTGCACACAGAGGTGGGAGACACGCCTCAGACAGAGGTTGAGTTCTGGCTCACCGTGTGTGTATATACCTCTGACTGACCACTGGCTGACCACTAACCTATGCAGACCTAGAGAAAATCCTCAGGAAGCCAGGCTAAAAATAAAAAGAATTTTTTAAAAATTGAGTAGAGATAGCAGTACTATGTACCACTGGGGAGACAAATTCTCTAGATTAAGTCCAAACAAGTTACTAAAAAGAACCTAGCAACAACAACCCTCAAGAGTGAAAAATCAGAATCCATAGTTTGTACAACATATTATTTAAAATGTCCAGTTTTCAACAAAAAATACAACATGGAAAGAAACAGACTCACAATCAGAAAAGAAAAAAGAAGACAATAGAAAGCAACTCTGAGCAGGCACAGATATTGGATTTGGTAGATGAAGATTTCAAAACAACTATTATAAATGTGTTTAAAAAATTCAAAGAAGCCATATTTTGAAAATTAAAGGAATGCCTATTGACAATGACTTAACAAATGGGGGCATCTCAATGAAGAAGTAGAAACTATGAAAAAAGAGCCTACTAGAAATTGTAGAATTAAAAAATATAGTAACAGAAATTTAAAAACTCACCACATGGGCTCAAGAGCAGATTTGAGATGATGGAAGAAAGAATCAGTGAACTTGAAGATAAGTCAATAGAAATTATCCAATCTGAAGAACAAAGAGAAAAATTATTGAAGAAGAATGAGCAGATCTTCAGAGGCCTGTGGGGCGAGATGAACTGTACCAGCAAACGTGTAATGGGAGGCCCAAAGGAGGGGAGGCAAAGAAAGGGGCAGAAAAAATACCAGGGGGGGGTCAAGAGTGTTCCAATTTTGAAGTCCCCTTCACCACTCTGCTTTGGATGCGGAAGGTCCGAGGACACTGGGGAGTGATGAGAGGCCCCATAAGCCTCAACTCTGAGCTGCCTCTCGGGGAGGAGCAGTTGTACCCGCGGTGTATGGGGAACCCCGCTCTCGGGTATATCTGCCCCCTGGCTGTCAGCCGAAGTCCGTCAGCGGTTCCACAGCCACAGTCTCACCAGGCAGAAAAGGCTCAGAGAGATGAGCCAACCGCCCAGCCCACAAAGCTGGGACTAGAATTCAGTCCCCTCTCTGCTCCCTCTGCTACTGCACAGGGCACGCTCACACCCTCGTGGCCTGGGGACAGTCACGCGGGAAGCACAGGTGTGAGGCAGCTAGAGAGCAGCACGGAGTGGGGGACTGGGGTTCAGGCAGGGGCAGAGACAGAGCACAGAGGTGTCTCAGGCCTTCAGGACCCTCTCCTCTTTTCACTGCAAGGTGGGCCTCTTGCCAGGGGTTGATTGGTTCACAGCGGGGCGGGGGGGGGGGGGGGGTGGAGGTGGGTGGTGGAGGGTGGAGCTGGGCCAGATTCCCAAGACCTACAGGCCCCATTGATTCACAACCTGGAGGGCCAGACCAAGCAGGCTGCGTCCTGAACTTCGCCAGAAATCAAACTGAGTGGGCCCGGCCTTTAGAGGGTCAGCATCACTCCCTGAGTTCCTCCCTCTCAGCTCCACTCATGTTCCCATTCATCCTCCCAACTCTCATGAAAAGAGGAGGCCAGATGAGCAGACAGTCTGCAGCTATGCATCTGATGAGCCAGGACTTGTGCCCTCTGCACTGACTCCAAAGCCCTGCTCTCCTCTCTACCTCTCTCTTGGGATCTTGCCCCAAAGAGTCGCCCCCAACTCCTCTCCTGAGGGGCTGGGACCAGCAGGGCACATGCTCCATGTGCAAAGCTCAGCTCTAAGAGGGGAAATCTCTCCATCACAAAACCAGCTCCCAAGTCAGCCTGGAGACCCTCGCCCACTCCAGTGCCCTTTGCTCATCCTGCATCCCTCAACTGAGGCCAAAACCCAAGAAAGGAGGTGTAACTGCCCTTGGAGGCAGAGCCATTCAGTCAAATAGTGACCATTCAAGTGCCCCACCCACAGCCTCCTCTGGATGTCCTCACCCACCCCCAGAGCCCTGTGAACAAGAGCTCAGGGGCACATCCCCAGCACCCCAGGGTGCCACTGCTGTGGCTCTTTCATCTCTACATCCCCAGAGTGGAGCTCATGGAAGGCACTTGAGGACTGACTGTGGAACTACAATCACTGGCCTCCTTTGGTGTCTTCTTTTACGTGAATCAGAAGATCTGATGTTTAGACTTTCTGAGCTTCAATTTCCTCATTCTTAAAAGAAATCATTTTTCCCTGGTGGCTCAGACAGTGAAAGATGTACCTGCAATGTAGGAGATCCAGGTTCAGTCCCTGGGTCAGGAAGATTCCCTGGAGAAGGGAATGGCAACCCACTCCAGTATTCTTGCCTGGGAAATCCCATGGACTGAGGAGCCTGGCACCGAGCTACAGTCCATGGGGTCACAAAGAGGGGGACAAGACGGAGCGACTAACACTTTCAGTTTCTTCACTTTCATGTTTACCTTACTGGCATGGAAGTATGAGTGAGGGAAAAGATATAATAAGAAAAATACTAATAATACTAATTCCCATTAATAATTAACATCAATAATATTGACTAATAGTAATAAGATCATTATTATTGATAGCAAGGATAAATAGTCATATTACAAATAACAAAGGTGCCAGAAGAAGGAAGGGCAGGGCAGTAGGGGAGAGACAGGGGTGAAACCTCAGGACTCACTGAGGACAAAAGTTTGGGAAGGGGACTTTCCTGGTCGTCCAGTGGTTAAGAATGCACCTGCCAACGCAGGTGATATGGGTTCTATCCCTGGTCCAGGGAGATCCAGTGCTCTAAAACAAGAGAGGCCACCGCAATGAGCAGCCCACGCACCACAACACAGAGTAGCCCTCACTCACCACAACTAGAGAAAGCCTATGAGTAGCAAGGAAGACCCAGCACAGCCAAAAATAAATAAATTAATACTTTTTTTGAAAAAAGGTTGGGAAGGACCTGAAGATGATGAGAGTTGGGGTTTTAGAGGTGGAAGGAGGCACAAGCAAAGGCTCAGTGGGTGCCGGGCACCCAGGTGGGACATACAGGCTGGAGCGGAGAGGGCTGGAGGAAGGTGGAACCAGCAGGAGGCTAAAAACCAAGGGCAGGGGCTTGCTGGGTTTGATGCTCCAGCAGCTGGGGAAACAGCAGCAAGTTCACGGCAGGCCCAGCCTTTTTGCTGGCATGCTCCAAATTAAATAACTGCAACTCCCCTTTTATTTCCTCTCTGACAGCAACTTATTGCAAAGGCAGCCACTTCTGACATTCTAATATTCAGAGTCACATCCTGTGGGATAAACCCATCGCTGTTGTCTAAGCCAATGATTTGTACCAGGAGAGGACGAGCTGTGAGGGAGCGGGAGGGGCCAGGAGAGGCTGGCCAGGGGCTGCTGCTGGCAAAGGAGATGAAAAGCCAGACCAGCCCAGGTCCCCCTCCAACAGGCCTCTGGCCTTGGAGGAGGTAGGGCCATCTCACCACCCCTCCCCTACCCACCAGCTCGCTCAAAATGTTTGGGGGCACTCAATACAAGCCAGTCTCCATCAGGCATGTAGATCCCACAATAAAGAAGCTCACACCCCCCCATGCCAGTATGGGCAGCAAGTCCACAGCAGAACCCAGAGGTTAGAGACAGGTGCTTTGGAGACACACAAGACTGGCTTCACATCCTTACTCTGCGGCTCACCAGCACACTAACCTCAGGAAACGTTCCAAGCATCAGTCTCCACATCTGTCATCAAATTGAGAATAGCAGTTAGGTTCATCTGTACCATTTATATATACATATATATACATATATATATATATATATATACACACACACATTAACATATGATATGTTTCTCTTTCTGACTTATCTCACCCTGTTTGACAGACTTTAGGTCCATCTACATCTCTACAAATGACCTGATTTCATTCCTTTTTATGGCTCAGTAATATTCCACTGTAGACATTCCACCTAGACAACATATTAAAAAGCAGAGACATTACTTTGCCAACAAAGGTCCATCCAGTCAAAGCTATGGTCTTTTCAGTAGTCATTTACGGATGTAAGAGTTGTACCATAAAGAAAGCTGAATGCCAAAGAATTGATACTTTTCAACTGTGGTGTTGGAGAAGACTCTTGAGAGTCCCTTGGACTGCAAGGAGATCAAACCAGTCAATCCTAAAGCAAATCAGTCCTGAATATTCACTGGAAGGACTGATGCTGAAGCTGAAGCTCCAATACTTTGGCCATCTGATGCAAAGAACTCATTCATTGGAAAGAACCCTGATGCTGGGAAAGATTGAAGGCAGGAGAAGAAGGGGACGACAGAGGATGAGATGGTTGCATGGCATCACCGACACAATGCACAAGAGTTTGAGCAAGCTCTGGGAGTTGGTGATGGACAAGGAAGCCTGGTGTGCTGCAGTCCATGGCGTTAGGTTCATCTGTACCATTTTTCTATGCTGCATATACACACACACACACACACACACACACACACACACACACACTAACATATGTATATATGTGATGGAGCAACTCGCTCCATCATGTCCGACTCTGCGGCATAGCAAAAAACACAGCTTTGACTAGATGGACCTTTGTTGGCAAAGTAACGTCTCTGCTTTTTAATATGCTGTCTAGGTTGGTCATAGCTTTTCTCCCAAGGAACAAGTGTCTTTTAATTTCATGGCTGCAGTCACCATCTACAGTGATTTTGGAGCCCCCAAAAATTAAGTCTGTCACTGTTTCCATTGTTTCCCCTTCTATTTGCCTTGAAGTGGTGGGACTGAACTGAATTTTCTGCTGTATATATGTACCACATTTTCTGTATCCATTCCTCTGCATCTGTGGGGCAGGAATAGAGGTGCAGACATAGAGAAGAGAAGTGTGGGTGCCATTGGGGAAGGGGAGGGCGGGATGAGCCGGGAGAGTAGCCCTGCCATACACACACTACCATGTGTGTGAAATAGACAGCTAGTGAGAAGCTGCTGCAGAGCCCAGGGAGCTCAGCTCGGTGCTCTGTGATGACCTGGAGGGGTGGGATAGGGGGTGGGGGTGGGAGGGAAGTCCCAGAGGGAAGGGATTTATGTACACATATAACTGATTCACTTCGTTGTACAGCAGAAACTAACACAACATCGGAAAGCAATTATGCTCCAATGTAAAAAAAGTAAAATGCAACGAACTAAAAAACTAAAAAGTGGGAAGAGCAGTGTGACCTACCTCCCCATGTCAACCAGAAGATCAAGAAAAAAGGCAATGAGGACTGACTGACCCCAACGCAGAGCAAGTGCTGACAGTGGCTGTGAAAACGACATCTCAGTGCAGAGCTGCTAAGTGTGGGCGTCCCGCAGAGTGCTGCAGCAATGTTGGGGAACAGGTGCTTCTACTGCAGACAGTCCCGGGCAGCTAAGACCCCCCACAGTCCACACATTCCCTCTCCTAGCTTCAGATGCATGTGGGACCCCCCCCCCCCAGGCAGCTTTGTGTATAATGGGATGATTGGTGAATTTTCTATGCACACTCCAGCCAAGAACCAGATAGACAAGCTCATGCAGGAGAGAAGGAGATGAGACAGCAGACCTCACTAGAGGGGGCGGGTCACTTCCAGGGAAATAGGAACAAGAAAGACGGGGTGACATCAGTCACCAGGCTGGTCTTAAATAGGCAGAATAAGGCGGAAGGCTCCAAGCTAAGAACAGAGAAAGGGTCCTCCTGACAACTGCAGGCTTCCAGCCTGTAGCTGGTCTTGCCCGAGGGAATTTCAGGAGGGAAAGGTGGGCTCCCTTAAAGGACCAGCAACAGAGAAACCCTGGAGACGGGGATGGGGGCAGAGCCAAGGCAAGAGCCTGGGGAAGAGGGAGCAGTGGGGAGGGCAGAGAGACCTTGGGGCTTGTGGGAGTGTGAACGGACACAGATTTGGGTCAAGTCTTCTCAATTAGGGACTTCCCGGATAGCTCAGTTGGTGAAGAGTCTACCTGCAATGCAGGAGAGACCGGTTCAATTCCTGGGTCAGGGAAGATCCCCTGGAGAAGGGATAGGCTACCCACTCCAGTAGTCTTGGGCTTCCCCTGTGGCTCAGCTGGTAAAGAATCGGCCTGCAATGCAGGACCTGGGTTTGATCCTTGGGTTGGGAAGATCCCCTGGAGAAGGGAAAGACTACCCACTCCAGTATTCTGGCCTGGAGAATTCCATGAACAGTATAGTCCATGGGTCAAAGCAAGTCAGACACAACTGAGCAACTTTCACTTTCCCTTTTTCCCAATTAGCCTTGAAAGGAAAGAAAACATTCTCCAAGGCCTGAAAGAAAGAACCAAACCAAGGAAAAGAGAAGCTCTGTGCATACCCTGAAGAGTTGCTGAGGACCCCTCTGGCCTTTAAAATGCAGGCAGTATGGCAATCTAATAAACATGGCAACAAAGCGTTTGTCACCAAGCTAATTTTATTAGAACAGATCTCAAATGGCTAATTTCCTTTTACTAATGAGCAAATTAGTTGAATCTCTGATCTGCTTTTAAGGCACTTATACTAATAAAACATGAACGACAGCAAAATTTGCTGTGAGATGTGGTGGCACCACACTTGGGTTAAAGGGAATCTCGAAGAATGGAGGGTTGTTCTAACACGGCTTTACCCCCAGGTGCCTCTGGTCTACTCAGGCGGGCTTGGAGCCCGGCCCCAACCAAGGGAGGCAGGCGGCAGCCGAAAGCACAGCCCAGGGCTCAGCCCAGGGAGAAGTGGAGGAGACGGGGCCCGGCCTGGCAGCAGAGTGCCATGAGGTTTCTGCAGAACCCCCAGGGAGTGGGCGGCAAGATAGCTTCAGTGTTTCTGCACGCTCCCTTGAGGAGGGGTCTGCCCCCTGCCTCCCCCCAACCCTGGCCCCGTGTGTACTGAAGAACTTGTTAAGACATTTCCAGCCCAGCAGTGATCCAGACTGGCTCTCTGAAACCCTTGTCGCCAGACCATCTTTTCCAGCCCTTATTCCTTCAGGTTGAGTCTGGGGAGTTGCTGCCCCTTGTAGGCCATGCAGGAAGTGTGAGGGGAGCCTTGAGGTGACAGAGACAGCAGGGGGTGGGAAGTCCCAGGTCACACATATGGGTGCGCACGTAACTGAACTGCAGCCTCCAGAGAAGACAGCATCCCACCACCAGCATCAATCAAGTGTCTGGCAGGGATGCAATTGCAGAGAACCTCCATCCCCTCTGGGGATGGCCGTGTGAGCCACCATTGTCCAGCACCCGCCAGAAGTCACGGGGACCACAGCCACCCTCCTGGCTTACGTGGCTCTTCTCCAGATGCCCAGAAAAAGCCTCTGTCCTTCAGCTTTCATCTTAGGAAGGGCTCCCTTGGCCCAGCCTACATCCAGCCCCACAGGTAGCTTTTCTTGGGAGAGGGGGTTCGGGGGGGGGGGGGGCGGGGAACAATCAGGATGGCACCAGGAGGTGAGATTGTGACCAGCTGGAGGTTTGAGACACAATCCATGTGCATTCATGGCCACTGTCCTCTGTGTGAGTCACAGCTCTGAGCTGCAGTGGAAGCCGCAGCTACAGACCTCTCATCAGGGCTCTGGTGTCTCTCCATGAGCCGCCTTCCCCACCCCCCAAGTCCATGTCTCTCCCCCTGCCCGACTGTCCCTGGGGCCACTTCTCTGAAGTGCTCTGGCCTCATTCATTATTCAGCCACTTCCTCAGTTCAGAAGCCCAGGGGCCAGAGCGTTGACAGTCTGTGCTCTTTCATCTCCCAGGTTGCACAGGGAATGCAGAAATGCCGGGCTGGCGTCCAGGCTCTCAGTCCTGGGTCTGGGGGAGCCCTCATGCTTTATGTCCTGGGATCCACCCCTCTCAGGGCCAACCCCTGGGATGACCCCACAGGGCTTTTAGTCCCATCCTGGGGAGCTACGACAGGATCCCCCACCCCATTCCTGCCTCTAAGTGCAGAGCTGGGACTTGATCCCAGCCTGTGAGTCCAAGCGCCAGCTCTTTACAAGTTGCAAGCGGCAATACTTGCCTGTTCTGTAAATAGCACACGGGCCACCTGAGAACGTGCTTGGGGCTGAAGGCAACATAAAAGCCTCAGCAAACGCCTGGGCAGACGGAGAGAAACTCCTCCTGTCATGATACCAAGATACACACTAAGTCAAATCCTCCAGGAGGACCGCTCCTGAGGCTGTCCCCAACCCCTGCTTGGTGGGCTGTGTGGGAGGTGGGACGCAGCATGGAGACCTCTCTCACGGTACCACTTACCTGTGATATGACCCGGGAGGGTGACACTGCTCTGCTCCCCGCTCTCAGACTGCAGGTTCTGCCCCAGTCACTCCAGTTCCACTCCCAAGATGCACGGCCCAGCAGCTTAGCCTTCCGTTACTTGAATAAACCAAGAGTTGGGGGAAGAGGGGACTTCCCTGGTGGTCCAGTGGTTAAGACATCATGCTCCCAATGAAGGAGACATGGGTTCAATCCCTGGTCAGGGAACTAAGCTGCATGGCATGGCTAAAAAAATTAAAAAAAAAAAAAAAAAAGAGTTGGGGGAAGAGGAGAGCTATAGGGTCACATCGTGCTAAAATGTGCTGTCACTTCAGCCATGTCCGACTCTTTGCGGCTGCATGAACTGTAGCCCACCAGGCTCCTCTGTCCATGGGATTTTCCCAGCAAGAATACTGGAGTGGGTTGCCACATACCCCCTCCAAGGGATCTTCCTGACCCAGGGATCAAACTTGAGTCTCCTGCACTACAGGCGGATTCTTTACCGCTGAGCTACCGGGCGCTTCCCCATAGAGTCACACTGCCTGGTCTTAAATATTTCTTCTCTTTGCTCTCCTAGACCCATCTCCCCCGCGGCTTTCACCCTCCCCCAGGTCAAAACTGGAATCCCCTCTACACACCTGCAGCTACCTGAGCCTAGTGTTGGACTCCTAGGCCAGGCCAACAGAGACAGGGCAGGTCTGGGTTCCCACCAACATGGGGGAGGGCTAACAGGAAAGCCCCCTCACCCGGGAATAGCCGCAGATGGAAGAAGGCAGCAAGGGAGCTGGCACCTTCGGAATGGCTTCCATCTCTGCTGCCCTTGCGCCTGGCACTACAGGCTCAAGCCAGGGGCCTGGCAGTGAAATGAGTCTTGGTTGCCCCCTCCACAAAGTCCTATTTGAGAAACGACCAAAGGAAACATCAAGGGAGAAATCTCCAGCGAGGCCACCAAAGGCAGAGTGGAAAGGAAGCAAGATGCCAGGGACAGCGGCCTCCACGGGTTTAAAAATCTGCGGGTGGCTGTTCAGCACCCAGGAAACCCAAGAACCGGTGAGAGGATGAGACCAGATGTCAAAGTAATGACTTTTCATGGACTCCTACAACCCACGTGGCTTTTTAAGTGTATTTTTAATTGAAGGATAGTTACAATATTGTGTTGGTTTCTACATTAACATGGACCAGCTACAGGTATAGATATGTCCCCCCTCTCTCTGGAGTCTCCTTCCCACCTCCCACCCCACCCCACCACAGAGCCCTGGTTTGAGTTCCCTGAGTCACACAGCAAATTCCCACTGCCTATCTATGTTACATATGCTAGTGGATGCTTCCAGGCCACTCTCTCCATTCGTCCCACCCTCTCCTTCTTCCTCGTGGCTTTTTTAAAGCCTGACTCCCAGGCCTGCACTCCTTCCCCGTGCTCTCTGCCGTGGTTCCCATGAAAGCTACCAGCCTTCGTGCAGAAGACGGGGTGAGAGTTCTAGGCCAGAAGAGATGGCCTGTCCAAGACTCTGTGAAGGTCCTGGCCTTGGAGGTCTAGGGATCTAGATCACCCTTCTAAGGATCAGGGCCTGAAATCCTCCCCTGGGCCTTCCCAGCAACTCCAGCCTCCAAGCTCCGGGAAAAAAAGAGCTTAAAACCATGCTGCAGGGACTTCCCTGGCAAGTCCAGTGGCTACGAATGCACCTTCTAAGGCAGGGCGTGTGGGTTCAATCCCTGGTTGGGTAGCTAAGATCCTACATGCCACAGGGCAACTAAGCTGGCGCCCCACAACTAGAGAAAAGCCTGAAAGCCACAACAGAGATCCCGTGTGCTGCAGCTAAGACGTGACAAAGCCAAATAAATAAATAAATATAAAAAACAATAAATAAATAATATTCTGCAAACACTGTGCCTTCACCAGCTCACCTGACGATGACGGAGCGGGCATTGCTGGGAGCTGGGACATCTGAGCTACAGCCTCCATTATGCATCAAGAGCATGGCCTCACCCAGGCTCCTGTACCTGTATGATGAGAGGAGCTGACTTTATTTCCCGTGGTCCCCTCCCACTCTCCTACTCTCACACCCTGCATGTCCCGGACTGTCTGAAGTCCCAGCCTGCTGGGTGGTTTGAGAACCAAACACAGTGTGGCTGTGGAGGTGGATGGGTGGGGATGATGGCTGATGGCTGGGGAACAGAAAGGATGACCTTAGGAGCCCCACTGGGAAGGAGAGGACAGATGCCCGGGTGCAGCCTCAGGTGGGACATCAAAGAGCCCTGGATGGCTGAGCCAGGCTTCTCCCAAGGGCCTGAGGCCACCTGCACTATCAGCTTTGTAGCTGTCTCCATTTGAGTTGGAAATGGTGGGCTTTTTGTAGTCTTGACTTTAAGATCTTCAGACCCCTCCCTCTGCCCTTTTCCTTATGAAAGTTCTCCTCGCCCAGCATATGTAATATCCAAAAATCAATTGCTTATTTTCCTGTCTGTTTAGAAATGAAAGTGGGATTAGAGGGGGAGCCTGCAAGCCGGGAGACAGCCCCAGGCTGAGCCAGAGGCACTGGAAGAGAGAAGGCCCAGGCAGCTGGCTTCTAAGCTGGGTTGTGAAGGAGCAGAGTGCTTGGGGTCTCCGAGGGCCGCAGGGTTGGAAAAGGCCCCAGAGCTGAGCTCTCGGTTGACAGGGCCACCCACTTGCCTCCCCTGCGTTCCCCCACCCCCAAACAGGGCCTGGAGCACCAAGCTCCCTTGAGGCCACAGCTGAACTAGTAGCTGGGCTAGATCAGCCGGCTCCAGCAATGCACATGCATGCTCAGTCACTCAGTCGTGTCCGACTCTTCACGATCCTGCGGATTGTAGCCCACCAAGTTCCTCTGCCCATCGGATTCTCCAGGAGTGGATTGCCATGACCTCCTCCAAGGGATCTTCTTGAACTCGCGTGCATCTCTTATGTTTCCTGCATTGGCAGGGGGGTTCTTTACCACTAGGGCCACCTGGGAAGCCCAGTTCCAGCAATAGTTGGTCTTTGCTGCTGCTGCTGCTGCTGCTGCTGCTGCTAAAGCAAATCAAACTTATATGTAGGCTGCCCATATGCCCTCAAACCAGCTCACCAGGAAGGCTGCGTCCCAAGAAATCTCTATGACCGAGTATGGTTGGGTCTAGGGAGCCATGAAGGGAGACTTCCAGAAAGTTCTAGAGAGAAGTAAATAAAAGAGCTCTGGAAAAACTGTGGGGACAGTTAAAAGATCAATGGTTGGCAGAGGCTAGGAGGGAAAGAGGGATATATAGATAGAGCACAGGGGATTTTTAGGACATTGAAGCTGTTCTGTATGATGCTGACATATATTTGCCAAAACCTGGAGGAGGTTCAAAGCCAAGGGTGAACCTTACTGTAAACTGTGAACTTCATTAATAATAATAATGTATCTATATTGGTTCATCAATTGTAACAAATGACCCACACTAATGCATTATGCTAATAATACAGGCAACTGGGTGAGAAGGAAGTATATGGGAACTGTCTGTACTTTCAATTCAATTTTCCTGTATATCTAAAACCACTCTAAACAATTAAGTCTATTTATTAATAATAATAATAACCGGCAAATCTGGAAACGATCCAATTGTCTATTATCAGGTGGCTAACTAATGGAACATGCATACCATGGAACACTGCTCACGCAGAAAAGGACTGAAGTGACCCCTCCCCCTGGGGACACACATATAGCCCTGGGTTCTAGGACAAGGCCACTAACATGCTGTGTGGCCTTAGTAGGCAAGTCAGTTGAAGTTTCTGGGTCACGTTGAGGCCCCATGTAAACCTCCTCACTCCCACCCATGTCCCAGCCTCACTCAATGTGAGATGAAGGATGAGATGAAGCTACGTTTGACCTAAGAAGGAATAAGCTCTCCACAGCGCCTGGCTCCTTGAGCCCTGATGGCTTCACCCTCTCAGCCAAGTACCCAGGTTTCACTTGAGCCCGGCTCAGCCATCACCCAGATCAGCAGGACCACAGGCCTGGCATCAGCAGTAGCAGCACGTGCCCCTCCCCACAACCCCAAGGCATCAGCTGCTCTGGAGTCCCAGCTCACCTCTCCCTCCCACCCCAGCTCTCCCCCTGCTCTCCTGACTTGTCCATACATCACCAAGAATGCAATACCCTTTAAAAAAACCATTTTGCTCTGAACTAACAGAGTCAGGCCTCATTGTTCCCAATATCACCAAGCAATTTCTGAGCTAGAGAAGTATTGAATTGGAGCAGGAAGATAGGCAATTCGGCAAGGTCAGCTGATGGGGTGCTGAGTGGGGGTCGAGAGCCCCGGGGAGGTGGGAGGAGGGGCTCAGCTTGGAAGGTGGGAAGAAGGACGCTGGGGTCTCCGGAGGTGGAGGCAGAAATGACACCCGCATATTTTCCATCTCTGCCCTTCCAACCCCACTCACTGTGCTCAACTATGGGTTCGCCTGGAACGTAACTTCTTCACCAACTGACAAAATCTCCTTTAAATTATGCCCTGCCCTAACAGCTCGATTCTCCTTGCTGCAAGGTTTTATAGCAGAAATCCAGCCAAAGAACCATTTGAGCAACTCCAGATCCTGGAAAACATTGGTCTGGCCCTGCCTGCTCAAGGACTACAAGCATCCTTCTGGGAACATCCCCAGGGTCCCTCCTCTAACCCAACCCCCCGCCCTGCCTATCCTGACATTTGGCTCTTGCACAAGTTCAGTGTCTCCCACATCCATTTAGTTCCTAGATCACACACTACAAACACAGCATGACGCTCTGTACGTTAACAACCTAACGCTATTACAAACTACACTTATGAAGAGGGACCATATCTATCTTTATATCTTCAGTCCCAAATATGGTTCCAGATACACAGTAAGGTCTAAACAAATGTAAAATGAACAGAATACTCTAGAGGTTGTACAATTCTGGGCACAGAGTTGATTGAATGCCATCAATTATCTAAAGAGACATCCAAAAACTCATAAGGGGAAGAAATCCATTTCCCACATCACAGAGTAGTGCTGCCCAGCAGGATTCTCTGCAATGATGGGGATGCTCTATGTCTGAGCTGCCCCACTGCCTAGCCACCAACTACCCAGGGCCATTGAGCACTTGAAGTGTGGCAAGTGTGACCGAGGAACTGGATTTTACACTTTAAATAATTCTAATTTAAATAGCCACAAGCTGGATAGTGCGATCCTAGAAAAAGGTGTCTCTGGAAATGGGCTCACAAATGAAATGAATGTGAAAGCTCCTATTAAGAGCTTGGCGCCATGGCACGGTGTGTGACACAGAGCGTGGTCTAGGGTTCGAATTCCTGTTCCCATGTTTCTAGTAGGTTATTTAACTCTCTGTGCTTCTGTTCCTTGTCAGAATAACAAGAAACACATTTACCATACACGATTCCTATGAGGGTCAAATGAGTTACTACATCTAAACAGTATCTTGAATATTATGCTGCTGCTGCTACTGCCGCTAAGTTGCTTCAGTCGTGTCTGACTTTGCGCGACCCCATAGACGGCAGCCCATTAGGCTACTCTGTCCCTGGGATTCTCCAGGCAAGAATACTGGAGTGGGTTGCCATTTCCTTCTCCAATACATGAAAGTGAAAAGTGAAAGTGAAGTCGCTCAGTCGTGTCCGACTCTTAGCAACCCCATGGACTGCAGCCTACCAGGCTTCTCCGTCCATGGGATTTTCCAGGCAAGAGTACTGGAGTGGGTTGCCATTGCCTTCTCCGAATATTATGAGTACTCTACAAATATGAATGGTTACTATTACTGGCATTAAAAACGTTTGTTGAAGATACACCTCCTGGGACTTCCACTTAGTCCAGTGGCTAAGACTCCATGTTCCTAATGCAAGGGGCTCGGGTTAGACCCCTGGTCAGGAAACTAGACCCACACGCTGCAGCGAGGAGTTTGCATGACACAACTAAAGATCCTCCTGGATACTGCCACGAAGATTGAAGAGCCTGTATTCCGCAACTAAGACCCAGAGCAGCCAAAAAAATAAATTTTTTAAAGATACACACTACTTACACACTATATATAATAGATAAACAAGAAGGACCTGCTGTATAGCACAGGGAACTATATTCAATATCTTGTAATAACCTATAATGGAAAAGAATCTGAAAAAAATAGATACAAATATATATGTATATATCACTTTGCTATACACCTGAAACTAATACAACATTGCAAATCAACTATACTTCAATCTTTAAAAAGTGTGTTGGTCTGAATGTGCATCTAGCAGAGAATCTTTGCTAACGTTTATCCGTCAATTACCAAGTGTCAAGCACTGTGCTAAGAACTTGACGATCACCCTAAGAGTGAGGTATGATTGTCAACACACTAAAGGTGAGCAACAGAAGCTAAAAGGAGATCAAGTGAGGTTCCAGATCCCAACAGACAATATGTCTGATTCCACAATCCCTATTCAACCAGTTTCCTCATCTACAGAATGAGTCTTAGACTAGTATCTGTATTACAACCTTAGCAGGTGGATACACAGGATACTGCAAATGACCTGTGCTTAGCCTAAAGAATGGCCCCCAACTAGGGGCAGTTTGACCCCCAGTGTATGGAGATGTTGGCGGTTATCACAACTAGGGGCATTTGGGGGGGGTGCTATTTTACTGGCATCTAGTGGGTAGAGGCCAGGAATGCTGCTAAAATTCCTTCAGTGTGTGGGACAGACCCCACAACAAAGAGTTATCTGACCCAAAATGTCAGTAGTGCCAAAGATGAGAAACACTGAGCTAGACCTCATAGTGTTCAAGACAGTGCTGTCAAGGAGTTGAGAGAAGGCAACTGAATCTGCAGATTTCAGAAGATGCACTTTTTGTTCGGATCCTGGAACAGCGGTGCTGTAGCAGGGTGGTGGGTTCTGGAAAATGGCTTCGTTCTTCAACTCACAGACGGTTACCGCTGGCCACAGGACAGAGCAATGTGCCTGGCACCATGGGGGCTTAAAAAACAAGATCCCCACTCTCTAGACACCCATGACTAAGTTTTACCAATGCAAGGTAAGGAAATAGAGGAGGAAGAACCAGGGAGCTGTCATCCAAGACTACCGGGGCAGGGGTGGGGGGGCGAAACTGTTACTGAAAGGGGTGTGTGGGGTCGGCTGCCACTCCATCCCACGCCCTCGTTTCCCCAGTGAGGAGCACAGAGGGTAGAGAAAGCGTCCTGAACCACAGACAACACGGACCCAAAGCGTGGAGATCCTGAAGAGGCCAATCACCCCCTATAGCCCAGCTTTTTTTCTATATACAAAGTATGAATGATACATTCTGCCCCTCCATTTGACTGCAAGCTGCCCAATTTCCAACCAGGTGAGCATGTCCACCAAACACCATCGTCAACATCAGTACCCTTTACTGAGTGTTTACCATGTGTCCTGTATTGCACTGAGAGAAAAATCTCATTTAATCTCATAACAAGCCAATCTTACAGATGAAATAACCGAGTCCGGCCCCCAGACTACCAGACTCTAAAGCAACAATCTTAATGCTATATTTGATCTTTATGCTATACTTCCTCTCTTGGCATCAGACTGGGATCTATACAACCATGGGCCCATTTCACACTCTGCCCCTCCACACAACACAACTGGACCACCAGCCCTTGCTGTGCCCTGACCCACTGCAGAAATCGTAAGGGTCTATCAGGTCCCAACATTATCTCCTGGCATCCAGGACTGACATGGGAGCTTGGCTCCTTTGGTCCATGGATAAAAGCCAAAGTCACAGCTTCTCCCCACTGGGCACAGGACCTGTGCATGGCACTCAGAATCCAGCCCATGGAGATAAGAGGTAATGAAACAATAACAGTGCATGGCAGCATAAGTGCTGGAATTAACAAAACTCTGTGGGAGTTTGGCACTCTCAACTTCAGTGCTTAGAGATCAGGAGACAGACAAGAGAGCAGAGAGGGTTTCATCAAACCCACACACCTGCCCTGGAACTTGAAGGAAGGGGAGGAATTCTCTTGACAGAGTAAAACGTGGGGGAAAAGGCATTCCCAGCGGAGCGACTGGTGTGAACAAAGGCAGACATGGGCAAGGCAGCGAAAGTGGACAAAGGAGGATTCAAGTTCGGTGGGAACAAGATAGGACGCTCTTGTGGTTTGGACAAATGAAGAGGAGCTAGACAGTGGGCATCCCAGAGCATCCTCCAGAGGGGGGCGGGTTAGTGTGAGTGACGCTTCAAAAGGGATTTGTGAGTGAATTATTTATGGTGGTAACAAACAAGCACTCATTTAGCTTATATCCCACATTATACAAACATGGCATTGCACTGTGCAAGTTAAGGCCCTAATGCCACTCTAAATTAAATTCATCAGTGTCTTAATTAAGATCTATATTTAGTTCTTAATTAAAGGGGAGAGAAAAATCCACGATGTTGCATAGCAGAGATTTGAAATGGAGATAAACCATCTTTCTGTCAGTATACTGGGCACATGCCCACCCACTCTCAAGACTCAGCCCCCTACGGGGGGTTGCAAACCTTTAATCCTTCCTTCGTTCCCTCTTTCCTTTCTTCCTCTTCCAGTTCTTTCTTCTTTGATCTCTTCTACATCTAATTATTGAGCACCTACTATGTGTCAGGCACTAAGCTTTGATTGTAGGGCATAGTAGGGAATAAACTAGAGACAGTCCCTGCCTTCATGAACTTGCATTCCAGAGAAGAATGCCGATGGATGCATACATGCCTCAGCTTTGAAAACTGCCTGGGTCTCCATTGCTCTCCAGGCTTTTCGCCAGGAGAATCCTGGTGTTCAGACACCCTAGGTGATGCCATGGCTGATGCCTCCATGCCGTCAGACAGAGAGAGCTGAAGAGTGGCCATGTGGATCCTCCAGTCCACTACCTCCACCATGCTGGCCAAGCTCCCATGTGGACCAGTGGCAGGGCAGACCTTCAGTACTGAATTCTGCTCTCCCATCTCCTCTAGCAAAGGATGAAGGCTTGTCAGAAGGATGAGGAAGGGGTCATGAGCTTCCCTTCAAGCCTAAGATTCTAGGATTCCCTATACCAAGTGGGGCGCTTTCCTCTAGGAGTGGCTTCACTGGACAGGGTTTATGAAGGAAGATCACAGAACCCAGAACATTACAACCACACAAACCCATGCACCTTGGCGATCTGAGTTTCTGGGAGGTCAGGCGACTTGTTTAAGGAAACAGAGAGTTAGCCAAGGGCAAGAGCTAGAATTCACATCTGCTTTGGGCCAAGGACTGTATCCAAGGGGACATAAGAACAGATAAAGTAGGATTCCTGCCCTCAGCACATTGGATGAGGATGAGGGGAGCTAGTGCAAATTGGAAGGAGGAGACTTGAAGTTGGAGGGGCAGCCATGTAGATCAGCAATCAAATTCACCCATCCTCATCCCCCAGAAAAGGGCGGCCTGGGCCATCCCAGGGCACAGTGCAGGTCTGCTGGGGAAGGGGGGTCGGATCAGATCATGACAGCACAATGCCAGGATGCCAGGACAGGCGCTACCCTCGCTGGCTGAACCCCCTGGAAGCATGAGGACAGGCTTTCACCAGGGCAAGCGGCACGCGGGCTGTGCTGAAGATGTCAGAGTTGGTTAGAGAAAAGAAAGGGGGCACAAGGGCATCCCGGTCGGGGAAACAGACTGCACAAAGGTACAGAATCAAGGAAGCGGGGCGAGCTAAGCAAACCTCAGCGATTTTTGTGTGGCGGGAGGGCATGGGGCTGGCGGGGTGGAAAGGGTTGGCTGGTGCTGGCCTGGGGAAGGCCTTGAACGCCAGCATTTCACTCCTCGGCTCAGCCTCAGGGCAGCCTCGGAAGGACTGCTCACGGCTCACTCTTCACGGCTCACTCTCAGAGCAGAGATACCAGGAGACGGGCGGTCCCTCGCTAGAGTCCGGCTCCCGCGCGGGCCAGCCCCACAGCTCTCTGCGCCTCCAGAGCAGAAAATCGACAGGCAAGCACTCTGCTTCACAGCACAGCCTAGCGCTGTCACGGAGAAAGGTGGCGGTGGATTACGTTAAAGGTAGCGACTTGCTACCCGGGAAACGGCGCTAAAACCCAGAGACTCGGCGGCGGGTGAAGCGGATCCAGTGAGCGGCCAGGGCGGGTGCCGAACGCGCCGGGAAAGTGAACTTGGCACAATCCGCGCATCAAAGCGGCGCAGCTGTGGCTCGAGGAGCCGGCTCAGCTTTCTTCTCTCAGCTCTCCTCTCTCCGATTAATCAGCGGCTACAGCGCGGCGCTTTGATCCCCGAAATCAAACCCTCCGTCTGATGGGTGACTTGATGTTATGCTAATCCGAGCTGATTGAGCTGAGATAATTACACTTCATCCAGGTTTCCTGGGAGTTCCGAATAAATATTGATGCACATCTGTCCCCGGCTCAGGTGTAGCGGGGAGCTTTGCGCTGGCAACAGTTTCGGCCGGCCGGGGAGCGCGCGCACCGCCGCCAGCCACCCGCAGTCGCCAGCCTCCGCCGGCTTTCTCCGCTGCGCGGGGATGCTGCGAGCCAGGCGGGAATCCCAGAATCTCGCCGCGCCCGGCCCGTTAGGTGCCCGGGAAGCGGGGACGAAGATCTGGCCCTTTGCGGTTCGGGGCCTGGTTTGAATTTCAGCGCCTCCTTGTAGGCTGTGTGGTCTTGGACGTGTCACTTAACCTCACTGAGCCCCGGAGCCTCCGCATTTCTCTGGATTGCCAGGGAGACTAAATGAGGTGCTTGCGAAGAGGCTGCCGTGTGCCAAATTAGACTTGGCCTGTCTGCAGGGCCCTGCCCACCGAGAGCCCGGAGGCGCTGGGAGGAGACATCCTCCCCGACAACACTCGCGCGCCAAGGCTGCGCGCTCCAGACTATAGAAATGAATAATAATGCAAGCGTTTCGGTGGCGCCGCTCCTCCCCGTGGGCTAATTAGGTCGTGTTTGTAAAGCACTTCGAAGACAAAACGCGCCCCAAGTGTTAATTATCGTTAGCCCCTTCCCAACACGCTTCCTGAGCAGCACGGGGAGCCGGGAGAGACCCCTTTGCCAGGTTGCTCCGCAGGAGCAGGCGGGGCCGGAACCGAGACCCGGATCGCGGGAACCACCGCCGGCCGCAGCCCCCACCCCTCTGAGCTTTAAATCCCTTTCCCAGGCCCTCCAGAGATCTGGACGCAAGAATACAGACGGGAGGGTGGGGCGTGGGGGGGGATCAGGCCGGTTGGGGGATGGGAAAGCTTCGGCTCCCCTCTACGGGGGTGGCGTGGGTGTCAGAAGCTGCGCTGAAGACGGGCCAGGCAGAGGCCTAGGGACATGGCGAGAGGGGTGCGCAGAGCTAACACAAGCTTCCTCTGAGAACTGCAGGGAGGAGCAGCGCTAGGTCCCCTGGACACCCCCGCCCCCCAACCGCCCAGCCCTGACCCGATCTGTCACTAGGTCAGTGGGTCAGGGGGTGAGGAGGTGTGCAGCCAGCCAAGAGCTCTGGGGGCGGGGGCGGGTATGACAGGGCTGCCTCATCCTTTAGTCACGGGGGACACAGAGCCCATTATACTTTCAGGGGCCCGAGGAAATGTTTTAATTTCTTTTAAAATCAGAAGAGAACAAATGAACTTTCAGATAGAATAAAATGTTCTAACACATAATATCAATTTTTTTTCATCTTTATACCAATACAGTTGTAAAGTAGAATTTTTTTTTTTATTTCTTTTTAATGAAGGAAGAGACCCATGAGTGCCAGGGGTCACAAAAGTTGGAGTGCAGCCTGGGCAGGAGGATAAAGGATGTGAGGAGGGAAGGTGGTGACAGGACCCGGAGCCTAGGATGCCTCCACCAGGAGATATGACCCCGGGAGCAGCCAGAGCCTACAGTGGACCTGGCTCCTCACTGGGAGCGCCCAGGGCCCTGTGGAAGCAGCCTCTGAATCAGCCCTAGAGTTACCATGGTGATCATGATTGACACTGGGGCAATGCTCCCTAAAGAGATGGAGCTCCCTAAAGAGATGGAGCCCCCGCAGGCTGGGCCCTGCCAGGAATTAGCTGGCTGGGCTCAAAATGGGAAAAGGGAAGAGGACCCGCCTCCTGTGCTTTGGATAGAAGTAAATAAATGTAAATGAGATTCAGGTGAGTGCATTTATTTTATAGCCAATATTTGGGCACTTTTTGATCCCGAGTTGGGAATCTTCATTCTTGTCCAAAGTGCAGAGGAAGAGAAGAAACAAAAGGTGAAGGACCACTCTGGCCAAGGCTCACTCTTCTCCTCTTGTCCTACCTCCCTGCCATTCAGATGTGCTACAAGGTCCCAGACTTTGTGTGTGGTGAGCAAACAGCCCCACCTGTAGTCAGAGGCCACGTTCACTAATCCAGAAATTAAAGCGCCTGGAGAAAACAGACTAATCAAATTATACATTCCTGAGAACCATTTATAAGCCGGGTACATTCTTTAATCTTAATTAGAAATCTGAGCGGCTCCCACCGTCTCTGTAATCAACATTTAAACAGTGCTGACCCCCATGGCGCTAACCTTGAGAGCCACACACGGGTAGGTAAGGAGAGCTGGGGGCTGCTCCTGCCCGCTCTCTGGAGAACAGGTATTTATGGGGCTGCAGGCAAGGTTGAATCACTTGGCTGGCCCCATAACACCCCAAGTCCACCCCCCAAGAACACACATACACAGAGTCTCAACCCAGTTTACCCCAAATCACCCCCACTCTGAATCAAGACCAGGTTAAATCTCTCACCTATCAATTACAATACCTTTCTAATTGACCTATACGCTGGACTCCAAGCTGATGATCTTTCTACAAAGCACACTTGACCATCGGAATTCCTTCAAAACTCCTCCAAGATTTTTTGGAGCCTTCAAAACACAATACAACACCTCTCCCTCCCCAGCATAGGCTTTGTGATCTAGCTCCTCCCTACCTCTTTATCCTCATGATACTGAAGGGGTTCAAAGCATACAACCTCAAAACATGCAACTCTTCCATAAGGATTATTTTGGGCTGAAGGTAATTTTTAAAAAGCAGACACAGACTTCCCTGGTGGTCCACTGGTTGGGAGTCTGCCTGTGAACTCAGGAGACACAGGATCAATCCCTGGTCTGGGAGAAATCCACATGCGACGGAACAATTAAGCCCATGTGTCACAAACCCTGAAGCCCACAGGCTCCAGAGCCCAGGAACCGCAAGAACTGAGCCCACATGCACCCTAGCCTCTGTGCTCTGCGAAAAAAAAAGCCACCACAATGAGAAGCCCAGACATAGCAGCTAGACTGTCGTCCCTACTTGCTGCAACTAGAGAAGAGCTGCACACAACAACGAAGACCCAGCACAGCCAAAAATAAATAAACAAACAAATAAATAAAATTTTAAACTAGACACAAGGTAAATTCTCTGGCCTCCCCTTCTCTATCAGGAAAAGCAGGATGATTCTTAATCACTGGAGACAACTCTAGACTCTTATCAGCCCAGAGATGACACTCGAGGAATCTACATAAAAAATCTTGCTAACACAACCTTCATCTTCTATTAGTTTCCTCCATCTATTTACCTTCCCACAGTTTCTGCCTTCAAAGGGCTAAACCCTTGTTTCTTTGTCTTATCACTTCTCTACAAATTTATTGTCCCCTGTCAAGATGCTATGTAAGTCCAAGTTCTAACCACCCCTTTGAGTTCCACATCACTGAGTTCTCCTACATGTGGGCATGATGAAAACATTAATAAGCTGTCTTTTTTCTCCTTAATCTGTCTTCTGTCAGTCTAATTTCCAGGGTCCCAGCAATGAACCCAAGATGGGCAGAGGAAAAGAGAGTTGTTTTTCTTTCCCTACAATACTGAACTACCATCATTCTCTGTGTATACCAGGCACTTTAACTTTCTGTGCTTTTCCACATATTGTGCATCCCACCAAAAATATTTTCCTCCGGTTGTAACAATCTAGTTAGCTGCTACTTAGCCTTTAAAATCTTGCAAAGAAAACACGTATCCACACAAAGGCTTGCACAGGAAGGGTCACAGTAGCATGATTCATAATAGCCCCAAACTGGAAACAATCCAAGTGTCCATCAACCAGACACTATATAAATGAAATGTGGTATATCCATCCAATGAAATACAATTCAGCAATAAGAAGAAACAAACTACTTCATATGTAACAAGAGTGAGCCTCAACAACATTATGCTAAGTGAAAGAAGCCAGACATACAAGACCATGGATTGTATGCCTCTGTTTACCTGAAATTTCCAAGATCCTGGATCATCTTCACTGCCACTAGTCTGAATTCTTTTTCAGGAAGGTTGCTTATCTCCATTTCATCATTTTTCTGGGACTGTATTTTGCTCCTTCATCTAGGACACAATCCTCTGCTTTTTCATTTTGTTTAACTGTCTGTGATTTTGGTTTCCATTCTGAAGGCTGTAGGATTGTAGTTCTTCTTACTTCTGTGGCCTGCCCTCTTACCTGAAATTTCCAGAAAAGGCAAACCCATAGAGGCAGAGAGCAGACTGGTGCCTGCCTTGTCCCGAGGGAAGGGGTAGTCATAGACAGTGTACAGGGGCCCTGGGGCTGGTGGAAGTGTTCTAAATGGACTTGTAGAGAGAGTTTCACAACTGCTTAACCTTACAAAAATCACTGAGTTGTACACTTACAATGGAGGAGGCTTTATGGTATAAATAAAATTAACAGCAAAGCTGCTCATCAGTCAAGCTAATTGATGGATGGATGCAGAGATTAATGGATAGGTTTGTAATGAAACAAGTATAATACATGGTGAGAGTAGAATCTAGGGGGTTGGTGGAGTGTTCACTGAATATTCTTTCAGCTTCTCTGTATGCTTAACATCTTCCATGATACAGCGTTGGGGGTGAGGAGTCCTTGCTGAGGCGTCACTTTTCTAAAGCCTTTCTCTTTTGTCTCTCTTCACTCCACACACCCACCCTGGAAAGAACTCATCACTCCCTCTCATTACTAAGCTTGTTTCCCTTATGAGGTTCTACCCTTGTAAAATTGATCTTTGTCCTGCCCAGGGTCACTGGAGGAATTTGCAAAGATGAAGCCAGAGGATTTCACTGCTTTAGAGATCAGAATATAACAAAACCTGTACTGGGGTGGGGAGTTGTTTTGTCTTGTTTTAGTAGTTTAGCAAAATTTGCTTTACCCTTTCATTTCTGGGGCAGATGCTCAGTTTCCAGAACAAGGCAGCACCTCTTGAGAGGAAAGAGATCAGTGACAGCTAAATGTCTACTCCCTAAGATGCAGCAATCAGGAAGATCTGTGGCTGGACTCATAGCCTGCAAAATGTAGGTCCCTAAAATAGAATTATCTTAGGATTTTCATAAACAGGTGTCCACATGAGTAACCTAGGCCTAAATCAAGGACATGGAAGTGCCCAGGAGAATGCTAGTTTGGGCAAATTATGTAAGTGGTGCAGAACTTCCTTGAGATCCTTGGGCAGTTTCTACTTCTGGTAACAATGGCAGAGTGTATGAGCTTGATCAGTAAGTATGAAGGGTTGAAGACTAAGTCTGGGGCCACACTGTTTTCTGGCAGGGGCCTGAGGAGTGGAGGACAGGAGCTTATGGGTTCTGCAGGGCACTGTCAGCTGTGAGGAGCCACAGCAAGTCACAGCAGTGGTGGCCCCTTGGGATGCAGCTCTCTGCACCTGGCAACGGAAAGAGGACAACCCTATTTAGACTTATATCACCAGGATTACTATACAGTTCAAGACACTTGGGGGGACCTCAAGACAGAGGCCTCAGACTAATTGCTAATCAGCAAACTATACTATTGGGCAACCAGATTTTAAATTGTGCCCCAAGTTTATACAGTGGTTCACATCAGTTGCAACAGTATAGACCCCATGCCTATGTTTCCTCGTGTATCTCTCCAACTGGACAGTAAGGCCTGTGAAGACAGGGATGGCATGTCATTGATCTCTACATTCTCAGCACAGGTCCTGGCACATGGCAGATGCCAGTCTGGAAGCCAGGAATCCCAATCTGTGGGCCCTGCTCAGGTACCTGCCCACTGCATGACATCAAGCAAGTTCCTAGAGCCTGGATTTTCTCCATCCTGTGTCAACAATGCCAAGAAGGGAGCAGGGACAGAGTGTGCTTGTGAAGGGTCTGACTTCTCAGAATGCCACCACATCTCCCAAGCAGTCAAATCTGAAACTCCAGAGGTCCTCATGATACCTTACTCTCCCGTGTTCTTCCCATCTAATCAGTAACCAAGCTTTTCAGCTCAGTTCAGTCCAATTGCTTAGTCGTGTTCAATTCTTTGCAACCCCATGGACTGCAGCACACCAAGTTTCCCCATCCATCACCAACTCCCAGAGCTTGCTCAAACTCTTGTCCATCGAGTCGGTGATACCATCCAACCATCTCATCCTCTGTCATCCCCTTCTTCTCCTGCCTACAATCATTCCTAGCATCAAGGTCTTTTCCAGTGACTCAGGTCTTCACATCAGGTGGCCAAAGTATCAGAGTTTCAGTTTCAGCATCAGTCCTTCCAATAAATGTGCAGGACTGATTTGCTTTAGGATTTACTGGTTTGATCTCCTTGCAGTCCAAGGGACTCTCAAGAGTCTTCTCCAACACCACAGTTCAAAAGCATCAATGCTTAGGTGCTCAGCTGTCTTTATAGTCCAACTCTCACATCCATACATGACTACTGGAAAAACCATAGCTTTGACTAGATGGACTTATTGGCAAAAAATGTCTCTGCTTTTTAATATGCTGTCTAGGTTTGTCATAACTTTCTTTCCAAGGAGCAAGCGTCTTTTAATTTCATGGCTGCAGTCACCCTCTGCAGTGATTTTGGAGACCAAGAAAATAAAGTCTGTCACTGTTTCCATTGTTTCTCCATTTACTTGCCATGAAGTGATGGGACCAGATGCCATGATCTTAGTTTTTTGAATGTTGAGTTTTAAGCCAGCTTTTTCACTCTCCTCTTTCACTTTCATCAAGAGGCTCTTCAGTTCTTCTTCATTTTCTGCCTTAAGGGTGGTGTCATCTGCATATCTGAGGCTATTGATATTTCTCCCGGCAATCTTGATTCCAGCTTGTGCTTCATCCAGTCCGGCATTTCACATGATGTACTCTGTATATAAGTTAAATAAGCAGGGTGGCAATATACAGCCTTGACATACTCCTTTCCCAATTTGGAACCAGTCTGTTGTTTCATGTCTGTTTCCAACTGTTGCTTCTTGACCTGCATACAGATTTCTCAGGAGGCAGGTAAGGTGGTCTGGTATTCCCATCTGTTGAAGAATTTTCCAGTTTATTGTGATCCACACAGTCAAAGGCATTGGTGTAGTCAACAAAGCAGAAGTAGATGTTTTTCTGGAACTCCCTTGCTTTTTCTATGATCCAGTGGATGTTGGCAATTTGATCTCTGGTTCCTCTGTCTTTTCTAAATCCAGCTTGAACATCTGGAAGTTCATGGTTCACATACTATTAAAGCCTTGCTTGGAGAATTTTGAGCATTACTTTGCCAGTGTGTGAGATGAGTGCAATTGTGCGGTAGTTTGAACATTCTTTGGCATTGCCTTTCTTTGGGATTGGAATGAAAACTGACCTTTTCCAGTCCTGTGACCACTGCTGAGTTTTCTAAATTTGCTGGCATATTGAGTGCAGCAGCATCTTTTAGAATTTGAAATCCTAAAAATACTAAAATTTTAAAAATTTTAAATTTAAAAAATCCAATAAAGCCAAGCTTTTAAACTCTCACAAGTCTGATATTTGTCATGCTGCTACTGCTAAGTCACTTCAGTCGTGTCCGACTCTGTGTGACCCCAGAGATAGCAGCCTACCAGGTTCCCCCGTCCCTGGGATTCTCCAGGCAAGAACACTGGAGTGGTTTGCCATTTCCTTCTCCAATGCATGAAAGTGAAAAGTGAAAGTGAAGTTGCTCAGTTGTGTCCGACCCTCAGTGACCCCATGGACTGCAGCCTTCCAGGCTCCTCTGTCCATGGGATTTTCCAGGCAAGAGTACTGGAGTGGGGTGCCACTGCCTTCTCCGATATTTGTCATGTCTTGACATAAATATTAATGGTTCCCCATCTACCTGTCAATAAAGCTCAAATTCCCCAGCTTGGCATCCAAGGCCCTCTGTGGTCTTCCCTAGCCTCTCCTTTCAGCTTTGTTCACTAGCACTCTTCTCTGGGTACCCCCCTGACTTTGTTCTTGCCTCCCTCTTCTCGTGAGTGGTTTCTCTGTCCTGAATCAGTTTGTCCATCCTTTGATGACTGTTTCAAATATCGGTTCCCTCAATGGGAACACAAAGAGCCACCAGCTTTAGTGCTAGAAGACTGCATTGGAAACACAGCTTGAGTCTGCATCCAGGGATGGGCTCTTAGTACTTTCGCCTGGAGATGAACTTTGCCCTCCAAACCTAGGTCTTTTCCCTTTCCCCCACTGAGGAAGAGAAGAATGCAGGCTTCCTGCAGACAGGGCAACCCTGACAGCAGAGAGAGGGAGGGTGCCCAAGCCTGTCCTCCCATCTCATCAACTTACTGGAGAGAGGGAGTGACTGTGAGCACAGAGGGAAGAACAGAAACTACTCTTATCATTGCTGCTGAAAGAGTCACAGTTCCCACACTGCAGGCTGGTAAAATGCTGAGTGAGGGAGAAAGTGATTCCTCCCACACTGCCATATGCTTGTTCCAGGGCAGTGAGCCAGAGCCGCAAGACACATCAGTCTGTATGGAAGTGGATCCATGAACAGCTCCCTTGTGAGGGGCACATTCATCCGTTCTCTGCATGTCATAAACAACAGCTTCATCTACATGCAAGCTTGGCCACCCTGGGCTATTTCTATAAAGGTTCTAACTATGACTCAGATCTTTCCCACTCATTCTCTCCCATATTCAAGTTTCCAAAAGAAGATGGCTAGTACCAGTGATTCTAGAGCTGGCTGATTTCCAGTATCTGGTCCTGAATCAGCAGCCAAGACCCAAGGGTCTGGCCTCAGATGATGGTGCAGGACAAGCACCAAGATGCTTCTGCATCTCTGCCCTGACCTCTTCTCCCCTTCAAAAAAAAAATTAATAAACTCCCTAAGAAATTAGGTGTCCTCTGAAGCTACTCTTTTTTTTTTTAATTTTCCAGCTAATAATTTCATTTTTAAAAAATTTTAGGCCTTTTCTTTCTACTGCTCTCAGCTGAGAAGTTGGGCTCTTCGCCGGGATCATTCTTCCTTCCCAAATTGCAACGTCAGTCTCAATGTGGGTGTTCAAGTCCCTGTGACTTTCTGGGGGTGTTTTGTGGCTCATGCTGACTCTGCCTCCATCCCTTAACCAAATCCAGCATTTAGATAGTCACGGTGGAACCAGAAGCGCAGCCAAATGATGTTAATCTGCAGTGTGGAAGGGCACTGCACACCGGGTCAAAACCCCCCAAAGATAGCTCCCTAATTGTCACTGTTAACTGTGATCTTACCAGCTGGAAGCAGAGGAAGGTCAGCCCATTATCAGAAAAAAATCTTCTACATAGAAACTGCCTAAATATCCATCAACAGACAAATGGATAAAGAAGATATGGTATACATATACAATGGACTACTACTCAGCCACAGAAAATGAAACAATGCCATTTGTAGCCACAGTGATGGACCTAGAGACTATTATACTAAGTGAAGTAAGTCAGAAAGAGAAAGACAAACACCATATGATACCACTTATATGTAGAACCTAAAATATGACTCAAAGGAACATATGTATAAAACAGAGACAGACTCACAGACATAGAGATCAGACTTGTGGTTGCCAAGGGGAGAGGGTTGGGGAGATGGATGGATTGGGAGTTTGGGATTAGCAGTTGCAAACTATTGTATGTAGAATGGATAAACAAAAAGGTCCTAATGTATAGCTCAGGGAACTATATTCAATATCCTGTTCAGTTCAGTTCAGTTCAGCCGCAGAGCCATGTCCAATTCTTTGCGACCCCATGGACTGCAGCACGCCAGGCCTCCCTGTCCATCACCAACTCCCAGAGCATGCTCAAACTCATGTCCATCTAGTCAGCAATGCCATCCAACCATCTCATCCTCTGTCATCCTCTTCTCCTCCTGCCTTTGATCTTTCCCAACTTCAGGGTCTTTTCCAAGGAGTCAGCTCTTCACATCAGGTGGCCAAAGTATTGGAATTTCAGCTTCAGCATCAGTCCTTCCAATGAATATTCAGGACTGATTTCCTTTAGGATTGACTGGTTTGATCTCCTTGCAGTCCAAGAGACTCTCAAGAGTCTTCTCCAACACCACAGTTCAAAAGCATCAATTCTTTGGCATTCAGCTTTCTTTATAGTCCAATTTATAGTCACATCCATACATGACTACTGGAAAAACCATAGCTTTGACTAGACAGACCTTTGTGGGCAAAGTAATGTCTCTGCTTTTTAATATGCTGTCTAGGTTTGTCATAGCTTTTCTTCCAAGGAGCATGCATCTTTTAATTTCATGGCTATAGTCACCATTGGCAGTGATTTTGGAGACCAAGAAAATAAAGACTCTCACTGTTTCCATTGTTCCTCCACTACTTGCCATGAAGTAATGGGACCAGATACCATGATCTTAGCTTTTTGAATGTTGAGTTTGAAGCCAGCTCTTTCATTCTGTTTCACTTTCATCAAGAGGCCCTTTAGTTACTCTTCACTTTCTGCCATAAGGGTGGTGTCATCTGTGTGTCTGAGGTTATTGACATTTCTCCCAGCAATCTTGACTCCAGCTTGTGCTTCATCCAGCACAGCATTTTGCATGATGTACTCTGCATATAAGTAAATAAGCAGGGTGACAATATACAGCCTTGACATACTCCTTTCCCAATTTGGAACCAGTCCGTTGTTCCATGTCTGGTTCTAACTGTTGCTTCTTGACCTCCATACAGATTTCTCAGGAGGCAGGTAAGGTGGTCTGGTATTCCCATCTGTTGAAGAATTTTCCAGTTTGTTATGATCTACACAGTCAAACACTTTGGTGTAATCAATAAAGCAGAAGTAGATGTTTTTCTGGAACTCCCTTGCTTTTTCTGTGATCGAACGGATGTTGGCAATTTGATCTCTGGTTCCTCTGTCTTTTCTAAATTCAGCTTGAACATCTGAAAGTTCACGGTTCACGTACTGCTGAAGCCTTGCTTGGAAAATTTTGAGCATTACTTTGCTAGTCTGTGAGATGAGGAGAAAAGGAAAGATATACTCATTTGAATGCAGAGTTCCAAAGAATAGCAAGGAGAGATAAGAAAGCTTTCCTCAGTGATCAGTGCAAAGAAATAGAGGAAAACAATAAAATGAGAAAGACTAGATATCTCTTCAAGAAAATTAGAGATACCAAGGGAACATTTCATGCAAAGATGGGCACAATAAAGGACAGAAATGGTATGGACCTAACAGAAGCAGAAGATATTAAGAAGAGGTGGCAAGAATACACAAAAGAACTATACAAAAAAGATCTTCATGACCCAGATAACCACGATGGTGTGATCACTCACTTAGAGCCAGACATCCTGGAATGCAAAGTCAAGTGGGTCTTAGGAAGCATCATGACGAACAAAGCTAGTGGAGGTGATGGAATTCCAGTTGAGCTCTTTCAAATCCTAAAAGATGATGCTGTGAAAGTGCTGCACTCAATATACCAGCAAATATGCAAAACTCAGCAGTGGCCACAGGACTGGAAAAGGTCAGTTTTCATTACAATCCCAAAGAAGGGCAATGCCAAAGAATGTTCAATGTCCTGTGATAAATCATAATGGAAAACAATGTGAAAAGAATGTATAAATAGGTATAGTAGAATCATTTTGCTATACAGTAGAAATTAACACAACATTGTAAATCAACTATACTTCAGTAAAATAAATTTTTTTAAAAAGAAAGAAACCCAAAAGACCCATTCCCTGGCACCACTCATGGGGGAGCCCAAGTCCTTCTGATCAAGGTCCCCTCCTCCCCAAAAAGAAAGACACCTTCTCATCACACAGTCAAGCACACAGGCTAGAGGCGAGCATAAGGCAGGTTTCTCCTGTGCTCTGTGCCAAGTTCCCCTTGACTAACATCTGGGATTCTGTCCTGCTTCCCTTCCCCTCTCAGGCTTCAGGCCTCTCTTCTTCCCTCTCCGAGCCCAGCTGCTTCTTCCTCTGACCTCTGGCTCAGAAACTCAGGTAATAGTTTCTATCCAGTTTTCCCCTAGATGGAAATCAAAAGAGGGTCCAGGTTCTGCAAGTCTTACATGTAGGATGAAGACACTAGCCCTCCCAGAAACAATACCCAAGAAGAGAAAGCTTCTCTAGCTCCACAGGTCTTAACCTTCACTATGAATCAAAACCACCCAGGTAGCGGTTCCAGAACAAAAATGACTGAGGTCCAGGCACCACCTTCAGTCTCCAGGTAATTTTGAAGTTGAGAACCACTGTGTTGATATTGATCGTCATTCATGGTGTAACTGCATAATGCAACGGAAATACACGATTATTGCTAACAGAGTCTCTGCCATTTTCCCCTCTCTAACCAAAGTCCTCTTCTGCTGGATTTAATCCAGGTGCCCAGGATGGAGATAGGTCTCCATCCCAGGAAAGGGGTCCAGATCATCATCAAACAGCCTTCCATTTCATGCAGCTATACTAACTTGGGGCTAGAGGGCAAGAGTTTATGGGTTGGTTCTTTCCAGCTCTCAATGACAGAAAGTAATACGAGGCAGTGTACAATGAGATGGTAAAAAAGAGATCACCACTGCTGGCACCTCCTCTTGCCTCTCGGCCTGTTAGAATCTGGTCAAAGACGCCCACTGACCTGGGGGTTTCAGCCCAGCAAAAGGGCTGCCCCTCTGCTAGAACTGGAAGGTGGAAGAGGGAAAGAGAAGTAGTTTAGGGCCTGAACAAAAGGCTGAGGAGGCAGGACTAGAAGGCTAGATTCTCACTCTTCAGAACTCTTCCAGGCCCCTAGGGGAACTCTGGATTGCCCCCTTGGCCCCAGGAGCTCAGGGTTCTCCCATACAGGGTTCTCAAGTGAGCAGCCCTGCCAGGGGCCCCTGTTTCCTGGGAGAGAAGACCGAATGCAAGGGGACCAGCTCAGGCATCCTCCTCCATCCTTCCCATTTACTTCTTGGTTCTCAGCATCGTAAATCTGGCCCAGGCTCCTGCAAATACAGTT
The DNA here is from genome assembly GCF_023091745.1 of Budorcas taxicolor. NCBI lineage: Eukaryota > Metazoa > Chordata > Mammalia > Artiodactyla > Bovidae > Budorcas > Budorcas taxicolor. Next base: position 26,702,047 of record NC_068924.1, read on the forward strand.
TCTTCTCAGTTATTTGCTGACCAACTCTGCTCCAGGGCTGCAGCAAGAAGGAGACCAGTGTGGTGCAGGAGGGACCGCAGTGTGTCAGATGAGTGTGTGTCTATCTAGGGACCAAAGTTATATACAGATGCTCGGGTTGTGTTCCTGGGTGTACTGATGCTCTTGGGCTCCTTTTCTCTGTAGCACTTTTTGTCCTATTCCCCCCGTTGCCTCTCCCCTTGTGGGGAGGCAGTTGTGATCAGTTCCATTCTACAGAGAGAGACTCCAGCAGGCAAGGTCATTCTCCCAGTTAATGGCAGGGCTAGGATGATAATCTGAACTTCCTGATTCCCATCTCCACACCCTCCTTCATCTTTTCCCTGGAATATTCTATTAGGCTAAAGCGGTGAACACCAACACCCAGTCCAGAAGGTTGTTTTCCCAGGGCCATTTCTCCCCATGTCCAACCCCAACCCCACCCCGATTCTAACTCAAGGATCTGCCAGACAAAGTCCTCCACCAAAAAACCTGGTCAAGAGACACAAGTCTTGGGTCTCTTTGCAAGAAGGCAGTCAGTGGCAGACCCTGTTCTTTTCCTGCCCCACCAGTGGAAATAGTCACTGTGGCTTCTACAAACATCTAGTCAGTCTTAAGGAAGCTGCTCAAATGTCACCTCCTCTGGGAAGTCTTCCATGCCTTCAAGTACCTTCCTCTCTGTTCCCTCTACCCTGGATTCCTGCTTCTCAACATTTTATGATTTCTTTTTCTCCAGTTATTTTTTTTTACAGATTGACCTCTACCAGACCGTAAGCTCATTAGATAGGATACTGCCTTACTCACCCTGATGTTCACTGCAAGATAGGCCAGAAATATCCCCAAACCAGCTCAGACTGGAGGTCTCGGCAGCCCTTCTAGAACACTTGCCCTGGATCGGCCATGCCATCTCCCTGGAAAGCTCAGGATGTGGACATTTCCCAGTGGGGAGGGTGACCCAGGTCTACCCTGAAGCCCTTCTCCATCACTAACAATCTCATCCAAAGCAGACATCCCCAGGTTGAGCCTGTTGGATCTCAGGGTTGAAGAACAACATGAGGCAGGAAGGTGCCACCCCCAGGGCCAGCCAGGGAGCCACCTCCCATCACAGATCAGGTTAACTGCTCAGTTCAAGGTGAAATGAGGGTAGAGGACCCTGATGGGCAGTGTTATGATGATGTGGTACCATGCATGGTCAGAGGCGCACGAAGAATCAACTTTTGCATATATGTCTACCCAGAGCCTCCCTCTTCCCCACCTCCCCGATAAGGTCAAAGACAGGCTGTTTCTAGGTGAAGATAGGGACTCAGCTATTGGCAGAGTGGCCTGTGTATAACAGATGCTGGAGCCTTGCATGCTGAATAAATGAATGATGAATGAATGAAATCTCCACCCTCACCGAGATCCAGGCTGAGCACCTCAGCAAGGAAAGGAGGTTCAACCATGGGATCCAACCCTGAGGATGCCCTGCCTCGGCTGAGAACAAGAGCACCAGGCAGCTTATTGGGAAATCAATAAGGAGGCGGGCCCCGTCTGGGTGGCTGACGCGCTGTATACAGGCCTTGTGCAAACACAATCATCTCCTCCGTTATTAATGGGCCTGCTCGCTGCCTCTTCATTAGTGCTCAAATATCAACAGAAAAGCGTTTACTTACCATGGGCTCCTGCTCACGCCGAGCAAATTTGGACAGGGCTAGTCAAACAGGGAGCTTGTTGTTGGGCTAATGACAGAGCCCAGTGTAAAGTTTAGCAGCAGCAGGGGCAAGCAGGGAAGGCACTGGCCCACGCCTGACCCCAGGGGCCCCCACAGGAGCCGGCTTGGGGAATGGAGTGGGGCCGGGGAGAAGTATGAGCCACACAGCCGTGGCTCTCCTGAGCCCCACACACCAACTCTCCGGAGCCCCTCACACCACATGGTCAGTTGTGATCTCCTGGGATTGTCACCTTGATCCTGGGAACCAGACTTGGCAGGGATTGCAAGGCACCACAGAGCAGTGGCAGAGGGCATGGGCTTTACAGAGAGACAGCAAAGCACAAATGCCAGCCCTGGCCAACAGCATGGCTAATGTGTGGCTGTGCTTGTGTGCTCAGTCACTCAGTTGTGTCTGACTCTTTGCAACCCCATGGACTGCAGCCCGCCAGGCTCCTCTGTCCATGGGATTCTCCAGGCAAGAATACTGGAGTGGGTTGCCATTTCCTTCTCCAAGGGATCTTCCCGACCCAGGGATGGAAACACGTCTCCTGCAGCTCTTGCATTGGCAGGCAGATTCTTAACCACTGAACCACCTGGGTATGGCTAGAAGCAAGTTATTTTCCTGGGCCTCAGTTTCCTCATCTGTAAAATGGGAAATGTGACAGTGCTTTTCTCCCAGAGTTGCCATGAAGATTGAGATGGTGCCCAGCCCAGTGCTCAAGCCCCAGCATCCCATTTTGAAGATGAGAAAACTGAGGCTTGAATGAATTTGAGACTTGCCCAAGGTTGTGTGCCTAGGAAGTAGCAAAACCAGCCTGGGGACCACAAGTTTCTGAGCTCAGGTTCAAAGAACTGCCCCCAGGCATCTCCCCCAGGCTCTCTGCTGTCGACGTGCACCCGGAGCCCAACCCCAAGACTCCATCCCACCTTGGGCAGCCTGAGCTGCCCTGAGTGCTCAGCGTGGACCTATCTAAGCTGATCTTCCCAGATAGTCCTGTTCCCTGTTCTTGCCCCCATTCTCTGTCTCCCTGCTAGAGCATTGACTGAGAGTGCGGGTCTCTGGAACTCACCTTTCATTCTGACTCGCCCTGGCCTCTCAGCAAGTGTTGTTCCTGCCCGGAATCTCCCAGAACAGTCCACCTTGTTCCTATGAGGGAGGAGCCTTGCAAGCGTCTTGAGTGGCCTGAGTCCCGAGTCCCTCTGCCCAGTGGCCCAAGCTCGGGAGAGGTGTCCCAAGCACACGCTTAAGGTCACAGACACCCATTTAATGTCTTCCCCAGGCGCATCAGAGGCTCTCAAGCTCAACCCTGGAGTCACCAGGAAGGATTAATCTCTAATGGCTGCAAAATCAGGGAGGGCGAGGGGCGTGGGCAGGGAGCAGAAGAGTCTATTCTCAGAGCTACACTCTCCCCCTTCCCACTGGACCTCGCATCACGTGCCTGCTCGCACATCTGCCGAGCATCTGTTGGGCACCAGGGCACCCCCGTGCTAGGTCTTACCCTGTCTGCGATGTTTGGGTTTGTCCTGGGGGTGTGCAAGCAAACGTGCCGAGTGCTCAGAGCTATGAGGCCCAGAGGAAGGGCTCAGGGGGCAGGGACAAAGCAGGGACTTGGTTCTGCCTAGGGGAATTGAAGACGGCTTCCTAGAGCTCGAAGGGTGAGAATGAGCTTCCAGCCAAGGAGAGAATAACACCTTCCCCCTGACCTGGTCACAACAGCAGCAGTGCTGATGAGAGGCACGAAAGAGCATGACACAGACAGCTGTGAGGCTAGAGGAGTAAAACGGGACCAGTCCTCAACGACCCTCATATCCCACTTCGGTGGTAACTCACAGGTGTGCGAAGCTAACAGCATTCACTCGGGCTTGATTGGAATGCTTTCCACGACAAGGAACTCATCCTCTCACCCGCCAATTTGCTCTGAGTCAGTGTTTTTGCACTGAAGCAATACCCACCCCCACCAAGACCTACATCATCCCCTGGGCAGTGCAAGGAAGCAAGTCCTCATTCATTCTACGGAGCAGCAACTGAGTGCCTGCTGCATACTGGTGCTGGGTACAGAGAGGTGAAGGAGAAAGACCAGCCCTGCTCTCAGGGAGCTGCATCCTGCAGGGGACAAACGGACACCATCCTCGTGAACAGACACACAGCAGGAAAATTCCCACCAGAGAGAATGCTGGGAAAGTAAGCAAGTGTGTGCTGCAGTGGAGAGTGCTTGTCGAGGGGACGAGGGAGCAATTTTGGCTTTTGTGCTCACAAAAGCCCCCTGTGAAGGGGAGAAGTCTAAATGTGAGGTGGGAGTCAGTGAAAGGACTTCTGGGTTTGGGGGCTTGTCAGCTGGACGTGGGGTGGTACCCAGTACGGAGACGGGAAGACAGTGGGCAGGTAGGGATGAGCAGAAGCGCAAGTCAGTTATCACCCATGCCTCAGACAGACCACCTGTCCACCCATCCACACACACCTGGGTGCTGATGGGTGCCTGCCTGCACACACATGTGCACACATTCCCATGCACACCTGCTCACTTCCTTGCTCTATGCCCGCACTCACACACAGACCTAAGTGTGGGTCTCTGTCCCTACAGTAAAGAACACACTTGCAGGGCATGTGTGCAGCCCAGGGCTGGCCATCGTCACAGAAACCAGGCGGCTCAGGTGCACAGCACACAGACACGCACGCTTGTCGTCCTGCATGCCCTCATGCGCACCCCCAGTCCTCGCCACGCTCACCAGTTCATCTGCTTTTTTAACCTCAGCTAATGTGAACGTCCACCCCAGGGTGATTGGACTGGGTTTCTCCTCCAGAGGGAAAGAAATCCTGTTGCCTAAGTCATTTGAACCTGTGGCAATGAAAGGTCTCCTGACCAGAAAGAACAAGAAAATGTCACTGGCTGATGGGAACAATTTTAATGCAAAATGCCACCTTCTAATGACTGCACCTCTTGCTGCGGCTGCCAGCAGAAAGACACTCAGCTCTTTCCCAAGGCCCAGGCTCTGATCAAACAGTTTTGTACTTCCCTCTGCCTCTCCTTTCCCCAGAACTGTGCATGTCTCCAGCCAACCCTGGCTCCTCCCAGCACCAGCCCAGGCCTCCACCTGGAGGAGGCAAAGGATGCCCCCTGGATGGCCCGCCATGGGCCCTCTGTCACTCCCCCACCTTCAGATCCCTAGGCAGGGACAAGGGGCTCCAGCTCCATCTATTTTGACCCAGGAGCCAGGATGAGGGGCTCTCCTTAGGGCTCTCACAGTCCACCCACCTCCCCTGACACCACACTCCCCTCGGGACAGAACCTCCTCTCGCTTCCTCTCCAGACTCAGCTGCACTTAGAGAGGTGGGCTGCTTCCCATCTTGTTCACCACTGTGTCCTCAGAACCAAGCCCAGGTCTGGCACACATCATAGGTGCTCCATGATATTTACTAAATGGGTGAAGAATAATGGAATGAAGGAACAAAGGAACCACGCTCCTCTTACGCAGGGCAAGGGTGAACACATCCGCTTTTTCCCAGACTGCTCTGCTCCAATGGGGCCCGCGGGGTGCACTCAGTCACTCCCTCTTCCTAAACCATCCCAGGTGGTCCCTCCCGCCTTTCAACACTCTCAGAGCCCTCCCCCTCCCCTCAGCTCAGCAGGGAGCTTCATCATTTCCCCTGGTCCCCCGCAGCCCCACCTCACTTCTCATCACAGCAACTCCACTCCACAAACATTCACACTTCTCATTCTGGGTTCTCTACCTGCAATGCTGTTCTTCACCCTGAGAAATCCCGTTTATCCTTCAATCCTCAGTCTAAGGATACCTCCCATGGTATGCAGAGTTCTAATATGCGCCCCTTTGATATTTCAATGGCACCTCAACCTAGGTGTTGCTATAAGGAATTTTGCAGAGGTAGTTCAAGTCCCTAATCAGTGACCTTAAAATACAGAGATTATTCAGGTGGCCTAATCTAATCATCAAGCCCTGTGAAAGCATAGCTTCTTCCCACTCATCCCAGGAGGGAAGTCAGAGAGATCGGAGGCATGAACGGTTGGCTTGACGGCAGAAGAGATCTCCTGGACTGGACCAGAGAGCAGCCCCTGGGAGCTGAAAGTGACCACCAGTCAATTGCCAGCAAGGAGGTGGGGGCCTTAGCCCTAAGCTGCCAACAACCTGAATGAGCTAAGAAGTAGATTTTTTTTCTTAAGTCTCAGCTGACAACTCAGCCCAGCCAGCACGTGAGTTCAGCCTTGTGGATACTCTGAGCCAAGTTGGGCTTCCGACCTCCAGATCTGGGGAATCATGAATAGGTAGGTGGGGGAGGTGCGAGCTTTTCATCATTTCTTTTAACGGTGGTAAAATGCACGTAACATAAAATATACCGTCTTAGCCACTTTTCGGCGTTCAGTTCAGCGGTGTTGAGCACATTTACATTGCTGTGCTGCCAATTTCCAGAGCGCTCTCCACCTTGCAAATAGAAGCTCTGCACCCATTAAACAGTAATTCCTGGCTCCCCCTCCCGGCAGTCCCGGGTAACCACCTCTCTCCTTTCTGTCTCTGTGAATTCATTTGTGCTGTTTTAGAGGACTCAGTGTGTGTGATTTATCTTGCAGCATGAGAAGAGCAGTCCACTCTGCTTCCTCTCTGAAGCCACGCTGATCTCTCTGATGATGCGCGTGACTTTCTCCTCCAGGCTCCCCAGCTATGCAGACACTAGTAGGGGCAGCATCCGTGTCCAGGACCGGGTGGGGAAAGAGAACCTGGGAGTCCCCTTGAGAGTGGGGCCGAGAATGTATTCATCATTGGTCCCCCGTGGTGCCCATTACCACGTGTGTGCTGAGTCACTCAGTCATGTCCAGCTCTTACGGACGGGAGCCCACCAGGCACCTCTGTCCATGGGATTTCCCAGGCAAGAATATTGGAGCGGGTTGTCACTTCCTTCTCCAGGGGATCTTTCCAACCCAGGGATCAAACCCACATCTCTTGCATTGGCAGGCGGATTCTTTACCACTGCACCCACCATGGTGCCCATTACCGTAATAGCTAATAAAAAAGACAGCTACCATTTTCCCATTTGTTAGCCATCTATTGTGTTTGGTAATAAGCTCTTCTATAAACCTCACTAGAAAACACCAAGGAGGTAGTATTCATGATGAAAATAATAATCACTGTCATTTACAGCATACTAAGTAAAATGTTATATATATATATATATACACACACACACACATATATTCTCATTTAACTCTTACTGCCTTATAACATCAAATTTATTATTATCCCATTTTAGAGATGATGGGAAAGACTCAGAGAGATTAAAAATAACAGTAATAACTTGTCCAGGATGACACATAGCAAAACCAAGTAGTAACCAGCAGGTTGCGCTTCATGGAATTATACCTGTTGGGACCAAGAGAACAAGGCTGTGTGGATGGGTCTTGTGGAGTGTGATCAGAGATGCTCAGGGCTGGAAGAGTCCTTGGAATTAATCTCTGGAGATTGGGCAAGACCCAGTGAGAATGCCAGAGGGCACAGCAGGGCGAAATCAGGGTCAGACACTGAAGCTGGGCCTGAAACGGGCAGGACCTATGGGGTCTTCCCAGGATAGAACCACAAGCTTCCCCATCCTCTGCCTGCCTCTAGTCTGCAGAAAAATTTTACCCAAAGAATAAGTTTAATCAGAGAAGTAGGAAAAGGCAGAAGCAAATGAAAGCAGTCAAACAAGACCAAATAATAGTAGTTTAGTCATTAAGCGAAGTCAAGGACTTTAGTTCCTCAAGGACTATAGATAACATTCTGAGCCTTTGAGCTGTTTTGTAGATATTGAAACCCCTACTGGGTGAAAGAAGTTAACTGCAAGATGACCAGACTGTAGCTATGACATACACTGCCACAATTCCAAGAACTGGCCTCAAAAAATGGGAACAAACTGACCTTGAACTGAAGATTGTGTGCATGTGCTAAGTCGCTTCAGTCATGTCCAACTCTCTACAACCCCAAGGACTGAAGCCCGCCAGGCTACTCTGTCCACTGGATTCTCCAAGCGAGAATACCAGAGTGGGTTGCCATGCCCTCTTCCAGGGGATCTTCCTGACCCAGGGATCGAACCCATTTCTCCTGCATCTCCTGCCTTGGCAGGCAGGTTCTTTACCACTAGCACCACCTTGGGAGCCCCAAAATGAAGATGAACTGTACTTAACACAATCACAATGGTGCTGATCATACCACTGCATGACTAACTTCAAAATGATTGTGGACCTGATTTGCCACTCTGCATGTAGCACCCTCCCCCCATATTTACACCCCTGAAACTCCCCTTTAAGCTGTTGTTCCCTGATCAACAGAAGGATGGTTGGCCTTTGGACACAAGTCCACCTTCTCCCCCAGTTGCCAGCTTCCAAAGTAAAGCAAACTTTCTTTCCTACCAACACTTCTCTCTCCAATGTTGACTTTCAAGTGATGAGCAGCTGGACCCAAGTTCAGTAACAAGACCTGTAGTTTCAAACCAGGTGGAGGGAGATGGAGGGAAACTGAGAAGAGGGCCATCCAACCTCCAATCCTTTTCTTCAATCAGAGCAATTCCTTTTTAAACTATCCCAGGTGGCACTAGCTGTACAGAACCCGCCTGCCAATGCAGAAGACATAAGCGACTTGGGTTCGATCCCGGGTCAGGAAGATCCCCTGGAGTAGGAAATGGCACCCCACTCCAGCATTCTTGCCTCATGGACAGAGGAGCCTGGCGGGCTCCAGTCAATGGGGCTACAAAGAATCGGACATGACTGAGCAATTGAGCACAACATCAACCAAATGTTAGAGTCCAAATAAGGCTCTAAAACAGTTTCCACTGCTACAAACACAGTCTACTGCTGCTGCTGCTGCTAAGCCACTTCAGTCGTGTCCGACTCTGCGACCCCACAGACGGCAGCCTACCAAGCTCCCCTGTCCCTGGTATTCTCCAGGCAAGAACACTGGAGCAGGTTGCCATTTCCTTCTCCAAAACACAGTCTGAAAACCACTAAACTGTTCGAAACCTTCTTACTATGAAGACATTATACTTAATTACCAAGGTTCAGATTGGTGAAGTCTCTTGTCTAAGCTTATAGCCTTTGTGTGATCAAACCAAGACTAGACCACAAGTCTTCTCTCATCACCTTTTGAGTCACCAGGAAGACCTTGCAGTAGACAACCAATTTTCCTAAATTCCCTGGGATTCTGCCACTGGACTTGAAGCTGTTCTTAGCCAAAAAGACTGATAAGCCAAAAGGACCCCATACATAGAATGAGAGGTGGCCTGGGAGTGAGCACGTGAGGTGCCAGTCTCAACTCTGTCCCCATCCATTTGTGTGACCTAATGCAACTCACTTTTCTTCCTTGGACCTCAGTTTCCCCTTCTGTGAAATGAAGGTGTAGGCTGGGTATTCCTATCATTTTTCCAGCATCGATGTTATATGAGGCTGTGGTTCTGTGGTCACAGGAAGGCCAGCAAGGAAGAAACTTAGGCCAGCGGCAGTGACTCAGCACTCCCTTCCAGCTCTCATTATTGCCACCCCGCCCCCACTAAAAAAATGACGAGAGACATTAAAATACAAAGCAGCCTCAGACAGGGAAGTGGAGCGAAAGTACACAGACCCAGGCTGGAGGTGTCAGCACCAAAGGAAGTAATTTAATAAGGGCCCGCTTGGAAATTATATCACCCCAAATAATATAATAAACCCTAATTTACTCACATTTATCTCCCAGAGTTTTTTGGGGGAAGCATAATCTTGCCTGCTCTACAGTGATGGATTAGCGCAATGGAAACTCCACTGGGAAATAAAAAAAATACATCTTGTAGTTTTTGACGCGTTATTATTCAGTGTTATCTCATATGCCTCATTCCAGGCCCATTACTCATGTTCACTTTTTCCCTTCTGTTTTTTTTCCCCCCTCCCTTCCTTGGAAATCGGGGCCAGAGGCACGGCTGTCAGCACATAGCATCACTCAGCCATTCGCCTGAGCATCCCAACAGGGATTCCTGGGTTGGGCAAAGGGCGGTAGGAGGAAGCCGGGGTGACCTTCTGGAAGATTCTCTGGGGGATGAAGGACATTACTGGTGGTCTGTGGTGACATGCTGCTTCATCTTTGCTCTCTTCTCCTAGCCAGGAATCAGAGCTGCAACCACAGTTCTCCACAAGCCAGCTGACCCCAGCAGTCTGAACGGACACCAAAGCCCTCTAATCTCCAGCTGACCACCAGGCCTGGCCTCAGATGCTTCTGTCTGAGCTCACTAAGGGAGAGGAAGCTACCTCAAGCAAGTGAGGGGATCTTATCAGAAAGATACAGAGGAAGCCAGAGGGGAGGAAGCAGAGCCAGGCCTTGTAAGGAAATTAAGCAGGGTAAAGAAGCAGGGATGTGGACCTTCTGTCGTTCCCTGTTCTCTTTGCTGTGGCTTCACATTCATATTCTCTCTCTCCCTGCGTGTGTGAATCTATTTCTAGCATCACTCTCTAGAAACCGGCTTTCTTTGTACATGATGTTAACTGGTCCACCCAGGTTCCTGGTTCTCCATCATCTCCATGTCCATCCAATCATCCTTCCCCATCTCCATTCAACTAACTGGGTCCTGGCTCTCCATTTCCAGGAAACAGCCTCTGGGTGGCCCAGCTTGGGTCAGGAATCCAGCCTGGTCCAGGCAGCTATGGAGGCAGAGGGGGAGGGGTGGGGGAAAGGGAATATGGCAGTTTCTTGGCAGTCAGGTCCAAGGCTTCAGGGCGCAGTTCTGTAAGAAGGAGATGCGCATCAGGTGGGCATACTCAGAGGTGATGGCTATTACTTAATCTTTATAAGGCTCACTGTCCTTACCTATAAAATGGAGCTGGTGATAGAAGGAAAGAGGTAATATTGAAAGAAGGAAACGAATATTGTAAGGGGAATTGTGCTGTGCAGCTTGCCCCACTCAGGTTTTCCCAGTATGTGCTGGAAGGCCCTTCCCTTTCTGCCCTCTGAGAAGAAGCAGATGGCCCTCTTTTCTCCTAAGCAAGTCCAAGCTGGCCTTCCCAGGTGGCGCAGTGGTAAAGAATCCGCCTGCCAAAGCAGGAGATGTAGGAGACGTGGGTTCGATCTCTGGGTCAGAAAGATCCCCTGGAGAAGGAAATGGCCACCCACTCCAGTATTCTTGCCTGGGAAACCCCATGGACAGAGGAGCCTGAGGGGCTACAGTCCACGGGGTTGCAAAGAGTTGAACACGACTGAACATGCAGGCAGGGAAAAGTCCAGGCTACAGGGGGAGCGACAGGAACCACCCGTGTGGTTAGTGCTGCTTTGGCAGGCGCCTGAAGGCAGCAGTCCACAAACGGGCTGTCCCCAGGAGAAGGAAGAAGATCGGGAAGGCCCACGGCACCCTGGGAGATGCCATGCATAATTGCTAATAAGCAGGCGTGACCGAGTCTTAACAATAATTAAAGTTACCAACTGCGAACTTGTCCATTTCGGGGTCTAATGGTTTTTCAGCACATTAAACATTAAAGGAGTAATCACCTAACACACACCGGTGCCTATGCAGCGGTCCTGTGTCTTGCCTGCTGATGGCAGAAACGGCTGGCAGAGCCCCAAGCAGAGCTTGGTGGGGGTGTCTCTTCACCTACCCGGGGATTCCAGGGAGAAAAAACCCTATGAGACCACCCCCTGCAAGCCCTGGGCGCTGCCTGCGAGAGCTGGCCTCAGCTTGGATGCGGCATCTCCATGTGGTCCTCTGAAGTCTGAAAGAAGTCAAGCCCCCAGGTGAGCAAAGACCCTCCAAAGTCCCGTTGCCACCACCTCTCCTCCCCTACCACCAGTCCACTGACCCTCACAACCATGCAGGCCTCATCCCTCGTGGGACAGGACAGGGCCTCCTGGACATTCAGATAGACAACCCTCTGTAACTCTGTGCACTGTGTTAGGGTCTCATGCGTTTCCTCTTATTTCATACAGTTCGTGGGGTAGATTCTGTTATTCCCATCTTGCAGCTGAGAAAATGTTGGCTCAGGGAAGCTGATGAATTTGCCCAAGGTCACACAGCTACAGAGGAGGTACAAACATTCACATCAAAGTGTAACTTCTCCAAGGTCTGTCCTCTTTAGAGAAATTCTCCCAAATGCATTGGTCAGACTCCCATTGGGCTGACTCTTCATGTGCCCCGAGAAGTACTTCTGGGCCACAGGGGTGAAGGTGCTGGAACTCTTTATTGGGCTTCATCTGAGGTGCAGTAGAAGAGACTCTTGACATGGAGTTAAAAGACCTGGGTCCCCCAAGTTCCAGTTGTGCTCCTATTAACACTACAACCTTGGGCAAGTTGTTTAACCCTACTCATGCCTCAGTTTTCTCATCTGAGAAATGGAAAGAATATTTTCTGCCTCATAGGATTTTTAGACGGGATCAAAAGAGGAAGCTGGCATGCTGCAGTCCATGGGGTTGGAAGAGTGGGACACGACAATAACAGTGAAAAGAGATAGTACATAAGACCCAGAAAGCTGAAAATCATCACCACTCTTGGCCTTCAGACACCATCCTGTAAGGACCAGACAATAACACATATGTGGATAAAAGTGCAAATAGGCCCGCCCTCCATACATTTCTCTGCATGTATGTACACGTGTGTTCTTCAGTTCTACTGTCTCCTAGCATGTGTATGTACAGCCCTTGCCTTTTATGGAATTCCTGGGAATGGGGAATTAAATACCAAGATTTCCATCCCACCCTGGCTCCAGCACAGCTTCCAGCCAGAGGCAAAAATTCCTCCCCACCCACTCCTGGCCTCCACGCTGCTCCTCAGTTGCCACAGGGCCCCTTACTCCAGCAGACCCCCAGCCCACCCTCCCTGGGCGGTGAGTCTTCAGACCTTCCCTACTTCCCTTCTGAGATGTACCTAACCTATGGTACTCTCCTAACTAATATATTTGCAAGTTACAAGGTCTTTTAAGCTTCTCCCAGACTCTCAAAGGCAATATATCTTTGGGAAAATGGGGACAAAATGGCCTGGAATCTCTCAGAAACACTTTTTTTTTTTTTTTCCTGGCTCGCTACATGGCATGTTGGATCTTAGTTCTCTGACCAGGGACTGAATCCAAGCCACAACAGTGAAAGTGCTGAATCTTCGCCACTGGACCACCAGGGAATTCCCAGAAACACATTTCTTAATCCCTCTGCTTCAGCGGATCTGTACCCAAACACCATAGTCACAGACCAGCCCAGTGGTCTGTGAGCTGATTCACTGGTACCCCAAATTATATCGTCTTAGAAATGATAGTGTCCACGCCATGGTTCCTGGGTTTTGGAAAGGTCCTGCCCATGGTCCTGGATTACATCAGCAGATATCTGAGTTCTGAACCCTGACTGGGCCCTTGGCCCTATCCAAGGTGCTGGTATTTTTCTTGGTTGCTACAGACCCTTCGTGGGAAACAAATGCCCATTTGGACAAGAAGACCTATTATCATGAAGCTGTTTCAGACAGTGGATTGAGGTGGGAAAGCCACAATCCACATTTTCTTGTTAGTTCAGTATTTCCCTCTTGAAATGGGGGCAAGAATGATGACTCACAAGAGCCACTATGAGAACTGTATCTGATAACATATTGAAGCACACAGCAGACATTCCTTTCTTTTGGAAGAAAACTGACCTATATCAACCCCTAGAAATCAATCTCTCAACTCTCTATAGGAGCAATTCCACCTCTTCTGTGAAGCTTTTCCTGGCACCTGTCCCATCATCAGGAAACTAATCAATAGCTTTCCCCTGGGATTCCCACAGTGCCGTGCACACGCCTCCCCCCACCCCCAGCGCCGACTCACTACATTGCATTATATTTATCCATGTGCTCTTGTGCTCATCTGCCTTCCCCTCTGAATTGCAAGGTCCTCAAGGGTGAGGACCATGCCTTACTATTCGGCATGCCCATGGTGCTAGGTACATGAACACGTGAGTCCAGCCATACAGAGGACAGTGCTCTTTCTTTGCAGAGAATTTCTCATCCATGCCCTATCTGTCCCACTCAGTTTGCACTGCCCTTGCCTGCCCTAGCTTCTGTGTGCTGAGCCCACTCATCTCCCACCCTTGGAGCCTCAGCCTACCCCACTCACTCACACTGAATTTCTCCAAAGCCGTTTCTTCTGTCATAAGGTGCAACTGATAATAACCTTGGATAAAACCTCTTAGAGTTCTTGGGGATGTAATTTTCAGTTCATAAATTGTATCCAGCAGGGCACAGTGGTAAAGAATTTGCCTGCCAATGCAGGAGATGCAAGAGATGTGGTTTCAATCCCCGAGTTGGGAAGATCCCCTGGAGTAGGGAATGGCAACCCACCCCAGTATTCTTGCCTGGAGAACCCCATGGACAGAGGAGCCTGGTGGGTTATAGTCCATGGGGTCGCAAAGAGTCGGACACAACTGAGCACACGCACACTATATAAACACTAGGTGTCACCCCACCCTTTTCACTCTCTGCATTTCCCCTTCATCCTGTTCATCTCCTAATGCCTGGAACCCCCACTCCTTTGCCTGGGACATTATGCTTTCCCTCTGTCAGGATAGGCTGGATCCTCCTGGAAAAATTCTTGATCAGGCCTCTGCCACCATCCCCTCCACTTTCCCTGAAAATGGGGCAGAATCTCTTGAGAAGTGCCTAGACGTACACTGACTTCTGTGCAGAGAATGGCATGTCGAAGCTAGCTCCAGGGCAGCCTGAGCCTCCTGGTCTCTGGGAGGCAGCGGAGCTGAAATTTCCTAGCATCACATCCCCCGACTTTCTCAGCAAGCTGCATTCTCAGCCAGGCAGTGCCCCCTTCCAGCCTCTCCCACTCTGGCTCAGCTGCTTTCTGCCACTGCCATGGCCACTCCTGCCCAAGAAAGCCTTTTAACAGGTCTGCCCTAGGTCCAAACAGCCTCAGCTCTCTCCCGGTCTCTAGCCTCATACCTTCCTCCCCTTCTTTCTCTCCCCATTTCCTCCACCTGTCCCTCCTTCTTATGCAAAATCCCAGTCTTGCTCTTAATGCAGAAATGGAATTATCTACCAGAATTTAAAAGGACAAAGGCATAGACAGCCAAATGGCAGCAGGCTTTTCTCTCCTTCCCTTTGATAAACTCCCTGCCTCATCCAGCAGTCTTTCAGTTAGGTGGATTAAACTGTAACGGAGAGCTCTGGGGGATGGGGAGGAGCTGCCTGGAGGAGGCTATAAGTTCTATCAGAGCGAGCTGATGGCTCCAAGGGGGCTGCCCCGCCCCCCAGAGGCCGGACAACTTCCTTCAGCGTCAGCATCTCATGCACCTCTTATTACCACCCAGCCATTTACAGCCTGCAACCTCTTTTTCATCCTCATTACCTCATTTGCTCTTAACCGGACACTCTGAAGTATCTATCATAATCCCTATTTTATCAATAATAAAGCAGACTTAGAAAGTAGTTGACCAGAAGTCACACTACAGAGCTTAATCCTGGGAAGTCAGGGTGCTCCCCATTGCTCCCTGCCTTGTCCAGGCTCATAGCCACCCCATCACACTGGCCATGAAGTCCCCAGCGAGCTGGGAGGGCAGAGAGCTTAGAGCAGAGGCATCCTTGGACATGCATAACTGAAAGTTTGGGCAGGTGACTCCACAGGACTTGAGAAAACAAGCAGAATTCAAAGGCAACAAAAAATTCTTTTCTGTAGAATTCAAAGGCAACAAAACCCTAGACTCCACAGAGAAAGCGTCCTTGGTTTTCCAGGCTCCAACACTAGGGTGAGGCTATAGCCAGCTGAAGGATGATACATGGGGTAAAGCTGAAGTAGGTGATGTTGCTATGGAGGAGGGTTTTTCCATGAGCTCCACCTAGGTCTTTTCTGATGAGACTTCTGCATGGAAAATGATCTCTTGGAAGCAGATGGTTGGCACAGATGAGAAAACAAGTCATTACCTAGGCAGAGCAAGGTAACTGGGAAGTGACTTCCCCAGGATCAAACAATAGAACTATCAAAGATCTTGGAACAGGATCTAGGTCTCCTAGGATCCAGTCCTGAATCCTTCCCACAGCATCTTATATTGGGTCAAACTGATGAGCTCTGGGGGAAGTGACTTAGCCAGAACCTAGGAGAAACTCTGGAAGATTGAGAAATCTTAGAAATATAGATATTATTTAGTTAAGATCTTTTAAGTATTCTTTATTATATAAAATTAAATACCTTCCAAAATTGCAGGGACAGTTTGCACTTAATTAACTTATATGCAGAGTACATCATGTGAAGAGCCAGGCTGGATGAATCGTAAGCTGGAATCAAGATTGCCAGGATCAATATCAACAACCTCAGATATGCAGGTGATACCACTCTAATGGTAGACAGCGAAGGGGAACTAAAGAACCTCCTGAAGAAGGTGAAAGAGATTGAAAAAGTTGGCTTAAAACTCAACATTCAAAAAACTAATATCATGGCATCTGGTCCCATCACTTCATGGCAAAAAGATGGGGAAAAAATGGAAACAGTGGCAGACTTTATTTTCTTGGGCTCCAAAATCACTGTTGATGGTGACTGCAGCTGTGAAATTAAAAGATGCTTTCTCTTTGGAAGAAAAGCTATGACAAACCTTTGCTGTCAGTCGATAGTCATGTACAATTCTTTGCGACCCCATGGACTGCAGCACTCCTGGCCTCCCTGTCTTTCACTATATCCCAGAGTTTGCCCATATTCATTTCCATTGAAATGGTGATGCCATCCAACAATCTCATCTTCTGTCACCCTCTTCTCCTTCTGACTTCAATCCTTCCCAGCATCAGAGTCTTTTCCAATGAGTTGACTCTTCCCATCAGGTGGTCAAAGTGACAAACCTAGACAGCATATTAAAAAGCAGAGATATCACTTTGCCAACAAAGGCACATACTGTCAAAGCTACGATGCTTGCAGTAGTCATGTACAGATATGCGAGTTGAATCATAAAGAAGGCTGAGTGCCAAAGAATTGATGCTTTCCAACTGTGGTGCTGGAGAAGACTCTTGAGAATCCCTTGGACTGCAAAGAGATCAAACCAGTCAGTCCTAAGGAAATCAATCCTGAATATTCATTGGATGGACTGACGCTAAAGCTGAAGCTCCAATACTTTGGCCACCTGATGCAAAGAGCTGATTCATTGGAAAAGACCCAGGTGCTGGGAAAGATTGAAGGCAGGAGGAGAAGGGGGTGACAGAGAATGAGGTGGCTGGATGGCATCATCGAATCAATGGACATGAGTTTGAGCAAACTCTGCGAGATAGTGAAGGACAGGGAAGCCTGGAATGCTACAGTCATGGGGTCGCAGAGAGTCAGACATGACTTAGTAACTGAAAAACAACAACTGTCACATGCAGGGTGCTTTATAACAGATATTATGGGAGATAGAGAAAAAGAAGAAGACATTTTCAGTCTTCACCAAGTATACTCTGTAGATGCACACTTAGTCATTCCATAAGCATTCACTGACACTCCACTAAGGATGTTAAGATCAATATGGAGAGGATCCCTGTCTTCTGGGTGTTTATATTCTGGTGGATAATCATAGCTTACTGAGGCTTCCCTTCCCCAGTGGCTCAGCAGTAAAGAATCCACCTGCCAATGCAGGAGATGCGGGTTCAATCTCTGGGTCAGAAAGATCCTCTGGAGAAGGAAATGGCTACCCACTCCAGTATTCTTGCCTGGAGAATTGATGGAGAGAGGAGTCTGGCGGGCTACGGTCCATGGGGCCACAAAGAGTTGGACACGACTTTGGAAGGAGTGATGCTAAAGCTGAAACTCCAGTACTTTGGCCACCTCATGTGAAGAGTTGACTCATTGGAAAAGACTCTGATGCTGGGAGGGATTGGGGCAGGAGAAGGGGACAACAGAGGATGAGATGGCTGGATGACATCACTGACTCGATGGACATGAGTCTGAGTGAACTCCGGGAGTTGGTGATGGACAGGGAGGCCTGGCGTGCTGCGATTCATGGGGTCGCAAAGAGTAGGACACGACTGAGCGACTGAACTGAACTGAAGCAACTGAACAAGAACAATCATAGCTTAATAAGCATTTACTACACGCTGGAAACTCTGCTGAGTGCTTTACCTATAGTATCTTATATAATCTGCACAAGAGATCTGTCATTGCTCATTTTACAGATAATGAAATTTGAGATTGAGAAAACTGAAGAAACATGCTGGAGCGCAGTTACTAGTGAACTTAAACAATCTGGGATTTGAAGCCTGGCAGTTTATCTTCAGTGGTCGTACTTTGACTTGCTTTACTACTGTGTTTTATTAGTGTGAAAAGGCTCCGAGGAACGTATATCCTCCCAAACACAGCCGTGCAAACCACTTGGCCCCTAGGCTGACGATGTTCCCGGTCATTGGTCCCCGGGGGCCTAATGAACATCATCATATCATCACTATAATTTCTAAGCCTATCATGTTCACCTTTAGATTCAGCCCTCTGCAGCCCCTTTATCCTGGTAATGATTTGTTGTTTTAATTGAGACTTCACTTAGGTAGAACTCATTGCCGCAAGCATGAGGGATTCCAAGCCCCCCCCCACCCCCCCCCCCCCGAACAACATCCAAGGCCAAGGTTGGCCCAAGCCAGCCCTCTCTTCCTGGCCCTTCTGACTACAGCCATGGAGTGACAGAAAGCTGTAAGCAGCCCTGGGGCAGCAGGGGTGGGGCCATCGGGGTGGGGGAGGGGGAGATGTCCTTCCAGAAAGACAAATGGCCTTGTATTCTGTAGAGATGGCCCTGACGCTCAGTGGCCTTTGGCTTAGTAAGTGAGCACAGCACACAAATAGGTCAGTGCTGTCAGGAGGGCGAGAAAGTGGGGGCCCAGGTAGGGAGAGGTGAACCTTGCCACCGCAGGGGAGCAAGCCTGTGACAGTAGTTTAGCAGATCTAATGAGCAGCCCAGCTACCCCCCATCAACCCTGACACCTCTGTTTCTGCAGGCGGCAGCACCTGTCTGTCAGGCCAGGCCCTACCCCTACTCGTCCCCCTCCCTGGCCAAAGAAGCAGCCGTGTGACAGTGAGACGCAGAGCCAAATCGGGCGCTGAGCCAGTCCCCCACCTCAGAAGGGCACTTCTGCACAGTTGCATGGGCCCTGGGCATGGCAGAGGCCAGAGATGGGGGGTGGGGGTCCCTTTGATAAGCCAACACTTACCAAGGACCTACTATGTGCAGGCACTGGGCCAGTCTGTTTCAGGGATTTGGGAATGAACATGACTCAATCCTATTAGGGCTCCACTACAGCCAAAAGGCAGACTCTGATAGCTATTCTCTACCATGGGAGTACAAGAGAGAGCCACCACTCCAAGTTCAGAGACATGGGGAAGGCTTCATGCAGGAAGCAACTCTGAGATGAGCTTGAATAATGGGTAGGATTTTGATAGGCAGAAAAACACCAGAACCAAGGAGGAGAAGCAGGAGAGCATGGGATGTCTGGGGATGCTAGGAAATCAACTTGGCTAAACCATAGGACAGAGGAGGTATACCTAGAAAGGTAAATGGGAATCCAGTGATGGAAGGTATTGTATGCCAGGGGAAGAAATGTTTATTTGTACAAGATAAAAGTATTTGATTTGGGTAATGACTTGGTGTGAACTGGGGGGAAGGACCAGATGCAACCAGGAGAGAGAGGTTTATTGGAGAAAGAGCCACTGGACTTTACTACTTCCCAGTAAGGGAGCAGAGAACAGAAAGAGCAGTGTATCCCCTAGGATTAGGTATGGCTGAATATAACAGAAACCCAAGATAAAGTGCTTGTCCCTAAAAGAAGTCTAGAGGAAGCCAGTCCAGGGTTGACATGCAGCTCTAGATAACTATGGACCCAGGCTCCTTCTCTTTCTGTTCTAACATCCTAGCATACAGTGTTCATTTCTAAGATTACTTCATGAACCTGAATAGCTGCTGAATCTTCTCCCATTGTTTCTACATTTTAGGCAACAGGAAGAAGGAAACAGAGAAGGCAAAACTCTCCCTCTGAGACAGTTCCCTTGAAAGAACCCTCACACTTTCTCTTACATCACTTCCTCTTACTCTCATTGACCAGAATTTAGGCAAATGGCCAATACTAGCTGGAAAGAAGGGTGGAAAGGGAACCTTTTGGATGGAGCCACTGTGCCTTGAATACATTTATGATCTGTCACTGGGGCAAAAGGACAGATGGCTATTGGAGGCCAAGCAGTAGCCTCTAGCACAGGAATCAGCGATACCTCTGAGACTGTCAGAGCAGGGACCTGGGAGGATGATGAGCCCAGGGCCAAAACGGGGGGAAAAAGAAGTTTTGGAGTGAAGCTAGAGCCTGGTTTTGATGCTAGAGAAAAGATAGTTGCTTCAGAGTCTCTGCTTTACCCTAGCAGCCAGGGTCTCCTACTGAGCTCCCCACCATTCTTGGGGTCAAGCCTTGGAGATAACCCTCAGCTACAGAGGATGAGTGGAGAAGAATGGGTGGAAGTGAGGGCTTGAGAGGATCAGAATCCCTTGTCCAGACCTGACCGGGGAAAAGCATCATCATCTGGGGGTTGGCATGTGGACAGGCTGACAGCTCATGTCAGGAGCTACCAACTGCAGGATGAAAGCAGGTAAAAGGGACTCAGAACTGAGTCACAGGAGGAGGCAGATGCAGTGCGCGAGACGGGAAGCTACCTCCAGGAGGCCTGTCCTGCAGGGAACTGCCACACAGGGGGCTCCCCTGCCTAGCGGGTTTGTCCCAGTGAGCTTGGGACAGGCAGATTCCCCTGTCCCAGGACACCAGGCCGGCCTTCCAGGGCTTGACTTCTGGACTGAGTCACACCCCATGTGACATCCCTGAGGGAGAGTTGGGATGTGGGGAAGGGAAGGTCTGGATAGCTGGCTTCAGTTTGCTCTTCCCTCCCTCAGTCAGGCAAAGGACATGGGGCCACAAGCTGAATGCCTTCTAGCACGTGTGTGTGCTTTAAGTACAAATGAATGGGAGTATCACCCCTTCTTCCATTCCCATTAGGATCAGCTATTTCTCTTTCCAAATGTACTCGCACCTTGAAATATTTCTGTTCACCCCAACATAAATTTATGTCTTACAACAGAAATCTCTGGGTTTCCCCAAATGTCTAACATAGGGACGGGAAACAGATATCAAATCACCTTCCAGGGCCAATAACTCCTTAGTCGCTGTCTGAGATGCTGTGTTGAGAAGGCTTCTGAGGACTCTTCTTGACCCAGTGGGGAAACATGCTGTAAGCTAGTTTGATGTCTGCCATGGGAAAGTAAGATGGGATAGTGCGGCAGACTCCAGCTAACTACCACCCCTGGTGTAGCGCATAACAGGCACTCAGTAAGTGTTTAGTCAATTAATGCACAAGCTCCAGAGGGTCAAAGGAAGGGTCATCCTTTCTTTCTGTAACTGCCTCCCCCATCCTGGGTCTGGAGTAACCTCATACCATTTCGTCCCAAACCCCAGTCAGGTGTCCAGGCAGAGTGACCTCTAGAAGGAATTTTTTGGACTATTAAGTGCAGGGTTCTTGATAGGCAGCTCAACTTTGTCTCTCTGAGACTTTCTTCCTGCACCCAGGGCTCAATACCTTGGCCCAGAAATCCATGTCAGTCTAGGGGCGTTCTGAGGCCAGAAAGACAGGAAATGGTTGTCATAGGAAGGGACAGCCAGGCCTCTGTTCCCTGAGACTCTAAGTGGAGTCAGGCAATTCTCAGAAGCCCAAATCTTGAAGGTTCAAGAGGATACTTCAACTAAGGCGGCCCAATTCTCATGCCCAGATCCAGCCAGCAGGACTATTAGAAGAGGTCATCAGGTTTTCCCCCCATCCTCTCCTAGCAGACACCCAGATGGACCTCTCTGCTAGCAGGGTTCTGTTCCCCAGCCTCACAGAGCTTCTCAGCACCCCTGGTTCCAATCACCCCGCCCTCCCTTCCCCTGTACAGGCAGAGCGCAGTCTCATGCTCCACTGGGCAGCCTGGCGCCTCTGCCTCAACTCTCCTGAGCCCTCCAACGTTAGCCAGCTAACGAGAACGGATCTGACAGAGCAGGATTACCCACTCGGAGGGAGCCGACTGATTGTGTTTACTCCCAAACCTGGCCCTATTTAGTGGTCTGTGTGCATCATTAATCTTCTTCCACAATCCGTTCCCCATCTGCTCCCACTTTTTAATGAACTGCCACTTGTCGCACTCAATAAAATCAGCACTTTGCGAGAATTTCAGCAACGATGGACGGACAGGGAAAGGCAGGAGACAACCAGCAACAGGCAATGGGGGAGCGGGAGGGAAAGGAGGCAGCGATAGAGATACCCCCGCGGGTTCAGAAACAGCATCCGATCTGCATGGGCAAATGAATCATAGCACACCTGGTGCTCTGGGCAGCCTTGCCCCCAACCAAGGCTCTAATAACCATATCAGACCAGGGCACTGGCAATTCTTACACCACACCCTGTCAGGCTGGGTTTGATCCGAGCCAGCCTGCTTTACACAATTATTTTCCTGGTCGTGAATGGCGTAGGAGGCATGGGGATGGAGTTTTCCAGACGGGGCTGCCAGCTCTGGGGATTCATCCGATACCAGGCTATTACCTCCTGATTACCTGACTTGGCAGGTGACCCACTCTGAGCTGTGAATCAACAGCAGGAAGGGCGCATGGGGAAGCTTAGGCTGCAAATTGCGCTTTTCAATCACGTGTCAGAGGTGTAATGAGCACTCCATCCAGGGGCTCCTAGGATGGGGAAGGGTGGACGGGGAGCATGAAGATGGGTGTCCCTGCTCTGCTTGGGAATCTCAGCGCTGGAGAAGTCACCACCAGGGTTATCTAGTTTGAGGTTCAAGAAGAAACCTGAGGGCTAAAAAGGTGCTTCCCAGGTGGCACTAGCGGTAAAGAACCCACCTGCCCATGCAGGAGACACAAGAGACGTGAGTTCGATACCTGGGTTTGGAAGATTTCCCTGGAGGAGGGCATGGCAACCCACTCCAGTGTTCCTGCCTGGAGTAGTCCATAGGCAGAGGAGCCTGGTGGGCTACAGTCCATGGGGTCGCAGAGAATTGGACACAACTGAAGCAACTTAACACTCAAAAAGGTGAAGGAACTTGTCCAAGGTCACTGCCTCAGTCCCCAGGGGTGGCTCTAACAAACTACTAAAAACAGGTGCCTGAGAAACAACAGACATTTGTTTCTCACAGCTCTAGAGGAAGTCCAAAATCAAGGTTCCAGCAGATCTGGTGTCTGGTGAGGGCCCACTTTCTGGTTCATAGATGGCCATTTTTTCCCCATGCACCTGAGTGGCTGAAGGAGCAAGGGAGCTCTCTGGGGCCTCTTTCATAAGGGCACTATCCCCTTTATGACCTAGTCACCACCCCTCAAAGGCTCTAATCCCATCATCTTGCAACACCATCACATTCGTCGTTTTGTTCAGTCATGTCTGACTCTTCGCGACCTCACGGACTACAGCATACCAGGCTTCTTTGTCCTCCACTATCTCCCAAAATTTGTTCGAATTCATGTCCATTGAGTCAGCAATGCTACCTATCTCATTCTCTGCCACCCTCTTCTTCTGCCTTCAGTCTTTCCCGGCAACAGGGTCTTTTCCAATGAGTCAGCTCTTTGAATCAGGTGGCCAAATTATTAGAGCTTCAGCTTCAGCCTCAGTCCTTCCAATGAATATGCAGGGTTGATTTCTTTTAAGATTGACTGGTTTGATCTCCTTGCAGTCTCCATCACATTGGGCATTAGTATTTAACATGCTGGGCATTTTGAATCAGGGAATGACCAAAAGAGTCAGTCTATAGGGGGGACACAGTGGCAGTCAGCATGTGGACCATTTGGGGGGGGTTGGATCCCAGGGCTGACCTTCTCTCACATGAGGAGTAAGGCGTAGGAGTCAGACTCTGCCTTCTTGGGGACCCTTTCCTTTAATATCAGAAGCTCTAATACCCTCTTCCTGAAGGCTCTGTCCCAAATAGTTTCTGGATATTTGCTGAGCAGGACAGAGAAGTATTGGGATCTAGAAGCAGTCTTGGCCTCACTGGCCCAGGTGTCTAAGAAGCCTGGGCCTCATGCACCCACCAAGTCAATGGCTGCCCCACTCTCTCAGTCTGGGCCACAGAGCTCCTGTCTCAGAGTTTGGTCAGTCAGTGGATCTGTGCACAAGTATGAACACCTATCATACCACAAGCTACTGACAAATAGGCCAGATGTACAGTCTGCCTGAAGCTCAAGGGGCTTTGGGCTTGCAGTTCAAGGGGTTTCCCATCCAGAACTTGAGTTCCCCATCGGGACCCTGGTTATCCCCTCCCTGACAAATAGGATTCTGCTCCTGGAGCCTGCCAACACTGCGTGGCTCTGCACCCCGCACCCCACCACCACCACCGCCACCACTGGACTGCCAGCTCCATCAGGCAGAGTCGTGAAGTGTCCTATTCATGCATTATCCTCAGCATCCCAAGCAGTGCCTGCCAGGGGCCCAGATAAATATTTATTGAGGAATCAGTGGTTAAGAGTAAGCCGACTGCCACGGCTAATGAAGAGTTCACATAGCAGTGAAGACCAGCGCCGTCAAAAATACACGATTAAGTTTAAAAAAAAAAAAAGCAGATGGCCAAGTAGATGGATGAAATGAAGGCCCAGAACCAGCTCACTTTGCATGTCGCCTGCCTTTGGGGTCTTAGAGGCTCCTTCCTCCTCTCTCATCTCCTTGGTCTCTCTAAGGCTGCTCCCATAGCCCTCTCAGTATTGAGCAGGGAAGGGCTGGAGCTTGGGGGTCCAGCCCTGAAGCTGCATCCTTCTCCTGAGCCCAGCCTGCCCTGGACCACTTTCTCCCATGCCTCACCCACCAGTGCTCCCCAGGTCCCCCTCGCTCAAGGTGGAGTCACCAGGAGTGTAAAAGGAAGATGATCCTACTCACAGTGTTTGCTCTGGTCCCCAGAGCCGCCCTAGCCTGGCTGACACTGCACAGCCCTGTTTCTGCTCCAGCTGCCCTCCCTCTTCAGCACAGACGCTCTGGGTTCAGAAACAGTGTGCCTACCCCCAGATGTTGCCCACATCTGTGAAAGAAAGTACCACTTGAGACAAAGAGTCCCTTGAAAGTCACAACTGAGAGAGAATAGAAAGGAAAGTCAGAGTGCCAACTTCCCATTTGCAGAAATGTAGGGAAGAACCAGAGACCAATGGCTCCCTGGTCCTTCCCCAGCCCGGGGACATCAGAGAAGCAAGAGGGAGAAACAAAGGCAAGAATGAAATAGTGACCGTGAGACAGATGGAGAGTGCCCCATGGTGCCTTGGGAAGGAGATGCCAGCTTACCCCGTCACCACCATGGGGCAGAAAATTCAGAGCAAGCCCAGAGTGGGCCATCAGGAGAGTTACATCCAAGTGGACATTGAGAGCCCCCCCACAACCACACACACACACAAATACACACAACCACACACACCCGTACACACACACCATAAAGACGATTAAAACTTAAGGCAGTTCCCTGGGGGTCAGGGTCACCTAACAGAGAAGGGGATGGTGGTGGTTCCATAGATTGGACACTGGCTATACTACCAGGGTTCTGCACATTGATGTTCACTTATCCATCCTCCCACCACCCCCAACAAACCCTAAAGTTACCTGAAGCCGCACCAGGTGGGGGCGAGATTCATCTGCTCCCTGCTCAGTATGTGTAACAGACGACTGACACCTCTGGAGAATATCAGTTCACAAAGGAAAATGATAAAGTATCTGAAGAAGGCAACCCCTTTTTATTAAAAAAAAGATAAGAAAGTACAGCAGACAAAAACTGAATTAAAAGAATAAACAGAACAAGAATTTAAAATAACTTTACAATAATGATTCTCTAAGAGATACGGGAAGGCACTGGTGAATGAAGCAGGAACACACAGCTTCTAAAAAGAGGCAATTGAAAATTCCAGTAGGATAAACATCATGGTTGAAATAAAGAAGTCAGTAGATGAGTTGAAGAGCAGAATAGATTCAGCTAAAGAACTAGAAAATGAGATCAATGTTAAACAGTACCATAAAGGGATAAAGAGTTGTAAAATGTAAAATAAAAGTAAAGATATATGAAACACAGAAGTAAAAATGTCAATACATATTTAATAGGAATCCTCCAAAGAGAAAAAAATGAATAGAGGGGAGAAATATTTCCAAGGAATAATGATTGAGAACTCATAATTAAAGGAAGTTGAAACACCTCAGATTGAAAAGGCTTATATAGTGCCTCATACAGGAAGAATCTGGGTGGGGGGAGTGTGGAACTCTAGACATTTTATTGAGTAACTTAAGATCAAAAGTAATAGGTAAAAGTTTTAAACCTTCCAAGAGAAAAGAGCAGATAAACTACATACGAACGAGAATCAAATCAATGTCAGACTTTTCAACAGTGATCCTAAATACAAAAGAAAAAAAGGAGCAATACAGTAACATTTCCAGTGTGCAGAAAAAAAAAAAAAACCTTTAAACCTATAATTTCATATCCAAGTAACTCCTATTTAAAAATAAGATCAAAATGAAGGATAGTAACAGGCAGGTGAGATCTCAGACTATTCTCTTTAGAAACTCTTGGAGAGGGTCAGTCAGTCAGTTCAGTCGCTCAGTCATATCCAACTCTTAGCAAGGCCATGGACTGCAGCACGCTAGGCTTCCCTGTCCATCAACTCCCGGAGCTTGCTCAAACTCATGTCCATCGAGCTGGTGACGCCATCCTACCATCTCATCCTCTTGTCATCCCCTTCTCCTCTCCTCCTGCCTTTAATCTTTCCCAGCATCAGGGTCTTTTCGCAGGTGGATTCTTTACCACTGTGCCACCTAGGAAACCAGAGTGCAACCATCACAATCTAGAAGTAAAATTTTAAGCAATTTTAGAAGTAAAATTTTAAAATCTAACATGGTAAGACAAGCTTCCCAGATGGCACTAATGGTAAAGAACCCACCTGCCAATGCAGGAGACATAAGAGACACAGGTTCAATCCAGGAAGATCCCCTGGAGGAGGACATGGTAACCCACTTCAGTATTCTTGCTCAGAGAATCCCATGGACAAAGGAGACTGGTGGGCTACAGTCCAAAGGGCTGCAAAGACTCGAACACGACTGAAGCGACTTAGCACGCACGCAACACGGCGAGACAAGGTGAGAATCATCACTCAAGTGAGAGATAACCTGTTAAGGACTATATTCAGGGGAATGGAAAAATATGAATATACTTCAGAACTTAAGGGGGAAAAGGTCATCAGAAGTCTTAAAAGGGGATTTCCCTGGTAGCACAGTGGTAAAGAATCAGCCTTCAGTGCAGGCGATGCAGGTTTGACCCCTGGTCCAGGAAGATTCCATGGGGTCCGAGGAGATTCCATGTGCCACGGAGCAACTAATCCCTCATGCTGCAACTAAGACCCAATGCAAATTTTAAAAATAAATAAAGAAGTCCTAAAAGGGCAACCAACAGAAAAATTAAAAATAGAATGAATTACTTTTGACCACTCAGCTTTTACAAGGTTATGCTACAGTAACAAGCAACTCCATCTCAGTGGCTTGCAACAATAAAGGTTTATTTCTCATTCAGGTGTTGGCTGCAGGCCAGCTACTGCAGGTGTGTTTGATTTATCTCCCCATTCCAGAACCTGGCTGACGGAACAAGCCTTATCTCAGCCTCAAGGCAGAGAAAAACGTGCAGTAAGGGAACCACATGATGGTACTTAATGCTTCTGCTCAGAAATCATGGTCAGATCTTTCTGACTCATATTCAATTTGTCAAGTAAATCGCAAGCCATGCTTGATGTTAACAGAATAGGAAAGTATAATCAACTCATAGAGAAAGGCAGCAAGTCACGGCACAAAAGGCAGGAATGTATAATCTTCCTGAGGGGAGGACGGTCACATCTTTGAAACCAGGAAAAGAAAATTCACTCTAATTCATATAAGGCATAAAATGGGAGAGGGGCTAGAAAAGTATATAAGTCATGAATAAGACAGCAGAAAGGAGTACTAAAATAGATTAAAAATTATAACAAAGATAGGGGGCTTCCCTGGTGGCTCGGTGGTAAAGAATCACCTGCCAGTGCAGGACACAGGTTCAACGATCCCTGGTTTGGGAAGATCCCACATGTTGTGGAGCAACTAAACCAGCATGCCACAACTATTAGCCTGTCCTCTACAGCCCATGTGGAGAAGGAAACGGCAACCCACTCCAGTGTTCTTGCCTAGAGAATCCCGTGGACAGAGGAGCCTGGTGGGCTGCTGTCCATAGGGTCGCACAGAGTCGGACACGACTGAAGCGACTCAGCATGCATGCACGCAAAGGAGAAGGAAATGGCAACCCACTCCAGTGTTCTTGCCTGGAGAATCCCAGGGACGGGGGAGCCTGGTGGGCTGCCATCTATGGGGTCGCACAGAGTCAGACACGACTGAGCAGCAGCGGCAGCAGCTACAGCCCGTGAGCCACAACTACTGATGCCCATGCGCCCAAGAGCCCCCTCAACAAGAGAAGCTCCTCAACAAGTGAAGCCATGCAATGAGAAGCTCATGCACATCAACAAGGAGCAGCGCTGCCCCCTCACCACCCACACGCAGCAACAGAGGCCCAGCGCAGCCAGAAATAAACAAACACTTTTTTAAAAAAGAAGTAAGTGGTGACATTCAACTTTTTTTAAAAAATAACAAAGATATGGAATCACATATGTGTTGAATTTTCTTGAAAAAAGCAAAAGCCAGTAATATATTTTCTATAAGAGATATGTTTAAAAACAAAATTTAGTTCTCCAGCCTGGATAAGGTAGTGTAGATCCATTTTCCTGCTCTTCCCCAACTCAGTGCTATAAAACCTAGAAATCATGCCAGAAGCAAAGGTGCTGAAAGGCTGAGTTTACATAGGACCCTGAGACTCCTAACATAATATATAAAATGTCCAGGAAATAATTTCAAAGTCAACCGTCATACCAAGAATCAAGAAAAATCAGTTTGAATTTTAAAAGGCAGTCAACTATGCCAACACTGAGATGAATCAGCTGTTGGAATTGTCTGACAATATATTTCTAAAGAACCATCATAAAATGCTTCAATAATCAATTAGAAATTCTCCTGAAACAAATGAAAACAATAGACAATCTTAGCAAAGATTAAAGTGATTTTTTGAGAAAACCAAAGGACATTATAGAGTTTTAAAATAACAGAAATATTTTTAAAGAAAACCTCAGTGGATGAGCTCAGTGAAAGAGTAAAGATGATAGAGGATAAAATCAGTGAACTTGAGCACAGATAAATAGATTTCACACAATTGAAATGATGGAGAGAAAATACAAAACAAAAAACAAACAAACAAAAATGAGCAGAGCCTCCAGGATGTGGGGAATAATAACAAAAGATCCAACATTCAAATAATCAGAGCCCCAATATAAAAGAAGAAGAGAGTGTGGCTGAAAGATTATTTAAAGAAATATGGCTGAAAACTCCTCAAACATGGCCAAGGAAACAAACCTACAGATTCAAGAAGCTGAGCAAACAGAATAAACTCAAAAAAATTCAGGCCAAGAAGCATCATAATTAAACTTCTGAAAACCAAAGACAAATCAAATTTTTGAAAGCAGTCAGAGAGAAATGACACATGACCTACAGGGGAACACCAACTCAAATCTACCAAATGACAGTGGGTTTTTCATCTGAAATCATGGAGGTCAGAAGGATGTGACACAACATTTTTCAAGTTCTCAAAGAAATGAACTACCAACTACAAATTCCATGTCCAGTGAAAATACTCCTTTAGGAATGAAGAGAAAATAAAGATATTCTCAGACAAAGAAAAACAAAAAGAATGCTTTGCTACCAGAGCTGAGACCTACACTTAGAGACTGACGAAAGAAATTTTTTCAAACAGAAGGGAAATTATTTTAAAAGAAGAATAATCTTGGAGCATCAGGAAGGAAAAACAAAAAATAATGGTGCATACAAAATACTATCTTATTCCTCATACTTGATGACTGAAACAGAAATTGTAACATCACCTGATACTCAAGCTCCCGAAATTGGGAGAATTCATGCAAACACTTCAAAAATAATTTACACCACTTTTACACAGCTCTACTAAAAACAGAAAAGGAGGAAATTTTTCCCAATTCGACAAGGCCAGTTTTGGTAACAAAACTAGATAAAGAAAGTACAAAAAAAGGAAAACTATGGACCAGTATCTCTCACAACTAGGAAAAATCCTTAATAAAATGGCAAACTGAATACAACAACATATAAAAAGAATTATACATATGACTGAGTGGGATTTATTCTAGATTTGCAAGGCTAGTTCAGTATTCAAAAATCAATGTAGTCCACTATCAGTGAGCACTCAGAAGCAGAAATTTAAAAGCACAATACCATTTACTCCAAAGAATGAAATATTTAGGCATAAGTTTAACTAACTATATGGAAAATCTGTATCCTGAAATATACAAAATGCTGATGAAATACATTAAAGAAGATCTGAAATAACTGAAGAGACACACCAGGTTCACAGATTGGGAAGACTCAACATACTAAAGATGTCAATGCTCCTGAAATTGATCTATAGGTTGAATGCAATTTTTATCAACACGTGTTTTTGTAAACAAAGAAACAGTAAGATGAGAGAGTGCAAGATTTATTATAAGGAATTGGCTAACATGATTCTGGTGGCTGATGAGTCCCAAGATCCACCGCTGAGAGGTAAGCTGAGAGGGGGACTTCCCTGGTAGTGCAGTGGCTAAGACTCCACGCTCCCAATGCAGGGACCCAGGTTCGATCACTGGTCAGGGACCTAGATCCCCCATGCTTTTCCCCAGCTTTGGTTTTCAGATGTTTAATTATGATGTTTCTTGTACAGCTCCTGTCTGAGTCCACGCCTGAAGACAGGGGAAGACTGATGTTTCAGCTTGAACACCGTCAGGCAGAGAGAGAACAAATTCTCCCTTACTCAGTTTCAGTTTTATTCAAGACTTCAGTGCTTTGGATGAGGCTAACCCGCTTTAGGGGAGGGCAATCTGCTTTACTCATTCTAGGGATACAAATGTTAATCTCATCTGGAATATCCACACACCCTCACAAACACACCCAGAATAATGGTTAATCAAATATCTGGGCAAGGTGACATATAAAAAAAAGACAAAAATAAAATTTAAAAATTAACCATCACAGTAGACAAGCTTATTCTAAAATTTATAGTTGGCCCTCTGTATGCACGGATGTGGAATCCACAGATATGAGGAGCTGACTATACGACACCAGTCGATATAAGAGAGGAGCATCTGAGGATTTGGTACCTGCTTCACGGGTGAGGGGTGGGGGGAGCAGAACCAAGGTCCTGTAGATAATGAGGGATTACTGTATGTGAAAGGGCATAGGCTCTTGAATTGCTAAAACAATTTTGACAATGAAGAATAAAGTGAGAGAAATCACTCTTCCTGATATTAAAAATTACTTTATAGCCATAGCAATCAGGACAATGTGGTATTGACAAAGAGATAAACACATAGATCAATGGAACACAAGAGAGAACCCAGAAATAGATCTACACAAATACACTTAACCGATTTTTGACAAAAATACAAAAGCAATTCAATGGAAGAAGAAGAATGTTCTCAACAAATGATGCTGGAACAATTGGATGTCCATAAGCAAAAAAATGAACTCTGACCTAAATCTGACAGCTTATAGAAAATTAACTCAAAATGGATCACAAATTTAAGTATATAGTTGTAGAACTATAAAACTTTTATTTGAAAAAAAAAAGTATGAGAAAAATCTCCTGGTTCTAGAGCTGGGTAATGTGTTCTTAGATTTGATACCAAAAGCAAGAATTGTAAAGGAAAACCCTGATATATTAAATTTTGTAGATATTAAAAGCTTTTGTTCCATGAAAGTCTACATGACAAGTTACACAATGGAAAGAATATTTGCAAACCACATCACAATAAAAGAAGAGCATCTAGAAAATATAAAGAAAATACACATATACAATTAGAAACAACTAATGTTGGAGAAGTTGGATGCCCATAAGCAAATATACACTTAGAAAATGCGCATACTACACGAACAAACACTTCACCAAAGAGGACAAACAGATGGTAAACAGGCACAGGAAAGATGTTTAACATCATTAACCATCAAACAAACGCAAACTAAAACCACAATGAGATGCCGCTGTCTACCTCTCATTATGACTACAATAAAAAACAGGAACACCACCAAATGCTGGGAAAGATGTGGAAAAACTGGGTCACTCATACATTGCTGATGAGAAGTAACATGGTACCACCACTCTGGAAAATAGTTTCTTGTAAAACTAAACAAGCAATTACCATATAGCCCAGCAATTCCACTCTTGATCTCAGAGGGGGGGGAAATGTATGTTTACCAAAAAAAAAAAAAATTGTACCAATTTCAGTCAGTGTGCTTCCCCTAACACACTGATATTAAGACACACCATTTTATACCATAGAGAATACATATTACATAAAACTGAGTTCTTTATCACTTAGAATTTCATTCTGTGTTTACTGAAAGTGCTTTTTAAGATATATTTAAACATACAGATTTTTCTTACACCGCATCTGCAGATACATAAGGAAATTTAAAGAAGCTAAATAAATCAGTTAAGTTATTTCTAAGACTCTTTCACATTCATAACCTAAGTCTTCTGAAATGCTTCCTTGATTCAGAATTGTGAATGTTTGTGTTTTCCCACCAGAGAAGGCAATGGCACCCCACTCCAGTACGCTTGCCTGGAAAATCCCATGGACAGAGGAGCCTAGTAGGCTGCAGTCCATGGGGTCGCTGAGGGTCAGACACGACTGAGCGACTTCACTTTCACTTTCACACAAATAACAGCTTAGTTGGTAATAGCCAAACAATGGACATTTCAGATGTCCTTCAATAGATGAAGGGCAAACTGCAATGCAGACATACCATGGAACACTATGCTTAGCAATTAAAAGCAATGAACTATTGGGACTTCCCTGTGGGTCCAGTGGTTAAGACTCCCCACTTCCACTGCAGGGGGCACAGGTTCGATCCCTGGTTGGAGAACTAAGATCCCACATGCCACATGGTCTGGCAAAAAAAAACAAATTAGAATATCAGTATATCATTTAAAAAAAAAAGAATGAATTATTGATATACACAACTTGGATAAATCTCCTGAGAATTATGCCAAGTGAGAAAAGTCAATCTCAAAATTTTACATATTACATGATTCCATTTAAATAACATCTCTTTCAACAACAAATTAGTGGTTGCCAGGGATTAGGAATAGTTGGGGAGGGAAGATGGAGGTGGATGTTACTGTAAAAGGACAATAAGGATCCTTGTGGTAACAGAGCTGTTCTGCATCTTGATTGTGGTGGCGGATACACAAACCAACAGGTGTGATAAAACTGTAAAGAACTAAATGTGCACACACAAAGATTTAACCATCCACACCCACACAAATGAGTACAAGTAAAAGTGAGAACATCTGAATAAGGAATAAGATTGGTGGATTGTACCAATGTCAATATCTTGCTTGGGAAATTATACTACGGTTTTATATAACATTATTATTAGGGGAAACTGGTTAAAGTGTAACACTGAATGGATCTCCCCATATTTCATATAATGTATGTGAATCAACAATTATCTCAAAAATTTTAATTAAAAAAACAAAATCTATAGCAAAGTTGAAAAATAAAGATATGATATGGCAGAAATGGAAGACTGTCAATTATATTCATTCTTCCCCTCTTCTATATAATACAATTTCAACTGGACACATGGGCTTCCAGGAATAGACTACATTTCCCAACTTCTTTTGAAACTAAGAGTAGCCTATAACTAAATTCCAATCTTGGGATGTAAGCAGTAATAATGTATTCAACTTCCAGAAAGTATTCTTTTTCTTTTTTCCAGGAAGCATTCTTAAAGAAAGGGTGGCACTTCCCTGATAGTCCAGTGGCTAAGATTCCATGATCCCAATGCAGGGGACCCAGACTCAATCACTAGTGGGAGCTAGATCCCACACACTGCAACAAAGATCGAAGATCGTGTGTGCCATAACTAAGACCCAGCACTGCCAAAAAAAATAAATAAACAGAAATTAAAAGAAGAAAAAAAAGAAAGCAGGCATGCCCTTCTCCTTCCCCTTCTTACTAAATCATGAGCACAAAGGACATAACCTAGGAAGGACTATGTCCTTGCGGAAAGACTCTGGGTCCCTAAGGACTTTATGTAGTTGCCATAACTGGTCTCATCTGCCTGTGCTTAATTAAAAAGAAATAAACTTCTATTGTGTTTAAGCAGTACCAGCCGAGGTTTCTTCTGGCTTTTATGAAATAAATGTCTACATTTTTGGGACACTGGTATTTTAGGCTTTCTCTGACTACAGTTGAATCTGAACCTAATTAATACAAATAAAAGAGATTCCACGGAGAAATAAATCACAGGTTTATTTTAAGACCAGGTAGAATTCCAGGCCAAAAAGAAAACTACAAGAGACAAAGAAGGAAGTTATAAACTATAAAAGAACAACCAGTTCAGTTCAGTCCCCCAGTCATGTCCGACTCTGCAAACTCATGGACGGCAGCAGGCCAGGCTTCCCTGTCCATCATCAACTCCCGGAACTTGCTCAAACTCATGTCCATCATGTCAGTGATTCCATCCAATCATCTCATCCTCTGTCATCCCCTTCTCCTCCTGCCTGCAATCTTTCCCAGCATCAGGGTCTTCTCTAGTGAGTCAGTTCTTCGCATCAGGTAGCCAAAGTATCAGAGTTTCAGCTTCAGCATCAGTCCTTCCAATGAATATTCAGGACTGATTTCCTTTAGAATGGACTGATTCCTTTAGAATCTCCTTGCAGTGCAAGGGACTCTCAAGAGTCTTCTGCAACACCACAGTTCAAAAGCATCAATTCTTCAGTGCTCAGCTTTCTTTATAGTCCAACTCTCACATCCATACATGACTAACAGAAAAATCATAGCTTTGACAAGATGGACCTTTGTTGGCAGAGTAATGTCTCTGCTTTTCAATGTGCTATCTAGGTTGGCCATAGCTTTTCTTCCAAAGAGCAAGAATCTTTTAATTTCATGGCTGCAGTCACCATCTGCAGTGATTTTGGAGCCCCCCAAAATAAAATCTCTCACTGTTTCCATTGTTTCCCCATCTGTTTGCCATGAAGTGATGGGACTGGATGCCATGATCTTAGTTTTCTGAATGTTGAGTTTTAAGCCTACTTTTTCACTCTCCTCTTTCACTTTCATCAAAAGGCTCTTCAGTTCCTCTTCATTTTCTGCCATAAGGGTGTTGTCATCTGCATATCTGAGGTTACTGATATGTCTCCTGGCAATCTTGATTCCAGCTTGTGCTTCATCCAGCCCAGCGGTTCTCATGATGTGCTCCGCATATAAGTTAAATAAGCAGGGTGACAATATACAGCCTTGAAGTACTCCTTTCCTGATTTGGAACCAGTCTGTTGTTCCATGTCTAGTTCTAACTGTTGCTTCTTGACCTGCATATAGATTTCGCAGATGGTAAGGTGGTCTGGTATTCCCATCTCTTTCAGAATTTTCTACAGTTTGCTGTGATCCACACAGTCAAAGGCTTTGGTATAGTCAATAAAGCAGAAGTAGATGTTTTTCTGCAATTCTCTTGCTTTTTCTATGATCCAACAGATGCTGGCAATTTGATCTCTGGTTCCTCTGCTTTTTCTAAATCTAGATTGAACATCTGGAAGTTCACAGTTCATGTACTGCTGAAGCCTCGCTTAGAGAATTTTGAGCATTGCTTTGCTAGCGTGTGAGATGAGTGTAATTGTGTGGTAGTTTGAATATTAATTGGCATTGCCCTTCTTTGGGATTGGAATGAACACTGATCTTTTTCAGTCCTGTGGTCACTGCTGAGTTTTCCACATTTGCTGGTATATTGAGTGCAGCACTTTAAACAGCATCATCTTTAAGGATTTGAAATAGCTATAGCTCAACTGGAATTCCATCAATATATCAGGACAATAAAGATCATGAATATATGTGTGTTTAATAATACAGTTGCAAAGGCTATAAAGCAACAGCTGACAAGTACTATGGGAAAACAAGACACATGAAAAATGCAGTTAAGGAATTTAACACAGTCCTCTCAGAAACCAACAGATCAAGAAGACAAAAACGATAAGATAGACTTGAATAATAGAACTGATCATTTGGAACTGAGATATAATGAAGAACTTCACACCCAAGACATGAGGAATGTGTATTATTTTTTAGTTCACATGTGTGGTGCTGTGCTTAGTCACTCAGTCGTGTCGACTCTTTGTGACCCCATGGATGGGAGCCCACCAGGTTCCTCTGCCCATGGGATTTTCCAGGCAAGAATACTGGAGTGGGTTGCCAAGCCCTCCAGGGGATCTTCCCAACCCAGGGATCAAACCCAGGTCTCCCGCATTGCAGGCAGATTCTTTACCGTCTGAGCCACCAGTGAAGCCCTTAGCTCACATAGGACACTCCAGAAAATACACCTTGAGCTAGGCTACAAAGGATGATGATTCAACTATTTCCAAAGACCATAATAAAAATAGGAATCAATACAAAAGACAGGCTTTTATTAATCTCAAAGGTATAGAAACTGAAAAAGAAAGCTACTTAATAACACTTTATATTAAACAGGAAATAATAGGGGAAATTACAAAATACTTAGAACTGAATGACAATAAAAACACTACATGTCAAAATTTGTAAGACTAAAGAAAGACTTTAGGAAAATCAATGGCTTTAACTATACTTACCAGGAAACAACAAAGATGGAAATAATGAGCTAAGTAACTCAGGAATTTAGGAAAAAAAGATCACCGAGTAAACTCAAAGAAGAAAACTATAAAAGAAAAAAAGGGATAAAAATCAATAAAAATGACTTAAGTTAAAATGTCACCTTATTGCAACTCCTAATGAATTAATTGATCTAGCTGTTTATCATCAATGGCTCCTAAAACCAATAAAAGAGAGTCAACCAGACACTGTCATTATGTTCCTCTTAAAGGGAGAACATAACCCACTTACAAGGCAGTCATGTAAAAAAATGTGTGTATATATAGATATCAATATGGACAGACAGGTTAAATGTAGATAGAGATAGATTTAGATACACATGTATAGACAGATAGGTCAAATTTGATCGACTCTCTAGATCTAACTGCAAATTTGATGGAAATTTCATGAAAGCTCAATCACCTCTAAATTCAATGAAAGTTCAATCAAAATTCTAGCAATTTTTTATAAAGCTGATAAATTGATTCCAAAATTAATATGTAGAAAAATTGAACGTTCGAAGTCCACAAATAGCTAAATCAATTTTTTGAAAGAGCAGAGCATGGTGATTTGCTGTAGCAGATATTAGTACATAATATAGAGCTATATAATTTTTAAAATGTTTGCTTATAACTCAAGAACAGACCTAAATCCAATGGAGAAGAAGAGAAAATGCCTACATATATATAGGAACTTAATATATGATCAAGATAACATCACAAATAAGTAGGAAAATGATGACTTATTTTGTTGATAATTTGCCAAAAAAAGCTTCTATCTCATACCATATACAAAGGTGAATTCCAGGAAAATTAAAGACCTAAAATTGAAAGGCAAAATAATAGGTAAAATAGAATAAAAACGAATACAACTCTTCTTGTGATCTTTGTCCGGGATGAAACTTCATCATCAAAACCCAAACAGCAAAAACCATAAGGCAAAAACTGACTGACTTGGCTATAACTACCAAAGATTTGTACTAACTGAAAGGATGCTGCATTCATTTTGAAGGGCTGCCATAAGAGAATACCACAACTAAGGAGCTTAAAACTGAAATTTGCTATCTCATCATTCTAGAGGCAAGAAGTCTGAAGGCAAGGTGTCATCCAGGCTTTTTCGCTCTGAAACTTTTAGGGGAGAATCTTCCCGTGCTTCTTCTTACTTCTGGTCTTTGCCAGCATTCCTTGGCATTCTTTGATTTGCAGGTGATCACTCCAATCTCTGCCTTTATCACCACAAGGCCATCTTCTCCCTGTGTGTCTCTGTTTTTGTATGGTATTTTCCTCTTCTTATAAGACAGAAGTCATATAGGATTTATAATCACAAGACCTGATTTCCGAATAAGGTCACATTCACAGATACCAGGGGCTATGACTTCAACATGTCTTTCTGGGGAATACTATTCAACCCACTACAGTCTACCCTATACTCTCCACCCCAAATTTACATCCTACCCACATGCAAAATACATTCACCCCATCCTAACAACTCACAAGTCTTAACTCATTCCAGCAACAATTCTAAGTCTAAAACCTTATCTAAACATTATCAACTCACCGAGTTCCAAATTTCATCATCTAAATCAGGTATAGATGAGATTCTGGGTATGATCCATTCGGGGACAAAATTCCTCTCCCTCTGTGGACCTGTGAAGCTAGAAAGCAAGTTATCTGCTTCCAAAATACAATAATGGGACAGACATAGAATAAACACTCCCATTCTAAAAGGGAGGAATTTAAAAGGATAGAATGGAGTAGGAAATGACAACCCTTCCAGTATTCTTGCTTGGAAAAGTCCATGGACAAAGCAGCCTGGTCAGGTACAGTCCTTCTGGGTCTCAAAGAGTTAGACACAACTAAGTACACACATACAAAGAAATTAAAAGGCCACCACTCTCAAACAAGTCTGAATCCCAGAAGAACAAACTCAAGGTCTGAAATTAATTCTCTGTGGCGTGATGCTCTGTCCTCTGGGCCTGTAATGATAGCTGTTGCCTCTTTGGTCACTGCCTTTGTATCTCTGGATCTGTGATCTCAAAGTCACTCATCTTTTTCTTCAAGAGTAGCACGTTTGTGGTTGAATAGCTCTATCCCCTACTTTCCCTTCTATATTAACAGAATCCCAGAAGTCTGACAGCTTTCTTTGTGTTATGTAGTCTTTGTCCCTTTCAGTGCAAGCTGACAGTGTTTCCACCAGTATAAATTTTCACAAACCTTGTGTGTCTCCTGTGTATGTCAAAGACAACTATGCCATTAGACACAACTGTTTCCCACAGAGACTCTCCGCGTAATCCTGCCTCTATTTCTGGCTTCTGCTGAGATCTGGTTTGACCCATTAGTCATCTACCTAACTCTTTTCAGCAAAATGCTGTCCAAGGCACACCCTTGGTGTGCTCTGCAGAGTGTGCTTACTTAACACTGAATTTTCTAATTTTGACAATCAGGAGGAGCCAAGAAACTCCCAAACCATCAAGTTCTGGTTCCTTAATTTTGAACAGTTTCTTTCTCAATTTATCTCTTTCCTCTTGGAACTTGCTATCAGCAGTAAAGAGAAACCAGGCCACACCCTCCACAATTTGCTTGGAAATCTAAATTCCTAAATTGAGTCCTGATTTTTGCCCAACAACAGAACATAAATCAGCCAAATTTTTTTACTACTTTATAATAAGAATTGCTCTTTTTCCAATTTCCAATAACATGGTCCTCGTTTTTTCTCAGGCCTCACCAGAAACACCTTTAATGTTCCTACTTCTTGCACCATTCTATTCATGATGATGATTGTGTTCTCCAAAATGATAGAAGCTTTCTCAACTGCGCTCTTCTATCTGAGCCCTCACTAGAATAGCCTTTAACATTCATATTTCCACCAACAATCTCTTCCATTTAATATAGGATTTTTCTATAATGAACCCCAACTTCTTCTAGCCTCTGCCCATTACCTAATTCAAAAGACACTTCCACATTTTTAGGCTTTTGTTATAGCAAATACCTCACTACCCAGTTCCAAAATCTGGACTAGTTCCCTAGGGCTGTCATAAAATAGTTAAATAAACTAGGTAACTTAAAACAACATAAGTTTATCCTCTCACAGTTCTGGAGACTAGAAGTCTGATGTCAAAATGTCAGCAGGAGGACCATGCTATCTCTGAAGGTTATAGAAAATAACCCTTCTTTGTCCCTTTCAGTTTCTGAGGGCCCCAGACATTCCCTGGTATATGGCAGTGTAACTCCCATCTCCGTCTCTGTCTTTACGTGGTTTTCTTTTACGTCTTTCTGTGTCCTCTCCTGTTCTTATAAGGACACCAGTCATTAGATTTCATCTTAAGATCCTTAACTAGTTACATCTGCGCAAAGATCCTATTTCCAAATAAGGTCACATTCTGAGGTTCCAGGTGACATGACTTCTTGGAAGACACAATTCAACCTACTGCAGATGCTATGGACAAAGTTAATAACAAGTGACTACTGATAGAAAATATTTTAAAGTCTAAAATCATTAAAGATTACTATCTCTAACACATAAGAAGACTGTGAATCAACAAAATAGAAAACCCTAAAGAAAGAGGCAAAGGATATGAGTAGGCAATCCACAGAAGCAGAAACTCAAATGAATAAAACTTTTATAAAGAGCTATTAGATCTCATTAATAATAGGAGAAATTAAAACAAGTAAATTCTACTTTCTGTCCACAATTTTGGGTAGAAAAATCAAGCTTGGTAATACGAAGTATTGGCAAGAATGT
This sequence comes from Budorcas taxicolor, assembly GCF_023091745.1. Classification (NCBI taxonomy): domain Eukaryota; kingdom Metazoa; phylum Chordata; class Mammalia; order Artiodactyla; family Bovidae; genus Budorcas; species Budorcas taxicolor. The sequence goes on from NC_068924.1 coordinate 26,742,198, forward strand.
GGAGGAATGGGACGCTACGTAATTTATATTGGCTTTCAATCTTGCTCAGAGTAAGACCCACAAAGCCTTCCATTTCCTGGTCCAACTGCTTCTTCAGCCTCATCTCCAGCCATCTTCTGTCTCCCTCTCTCTGCTGCAGCCCACCAGCCTCGTTGCTGTTTCAAGTGTGCCAAGCACACTTCAGCCCTAGGGTCTTGGCACTTGCTTCATATGCTGAGAATATACTTACCCATTCACGGCATGACTCCTCTTTCCCTTGAAGTTTATGCTCTAACGTCACTTTGAGGGGGGAGGCTTCCTTGACCACTCTGGTAACAGAGGTCAGAGGCGCCCCCTTCGCCTGAGGCTTCTCTCTCTCTACCGCAGTGCCGACTCTCTGACACTACGTTTTGCTTGTTTGTTGTTTATTGTCCGTCTCACCTTACTAGAATGCTCATCTTGCTTTGCTCACTGCTGCATTCCCAGTCTAGAACAGCGCCTGGTGCTCAATAAATGTGCTGAAGGAACAATGAACTATTACTACTTATCGAGAGATTACTGTGTATGAGATGCTTTCATTGAATCCTTTCAACAGCCATATAAGTCAGTCATTATTACTTCCATTTTACTGACTTGGAGACTGAGGTTTAGAGGGTTTAGGCAATCTATGAGAGGTCAAAGAGCTAGCGAATGATTGGGCTGAGACTTGAGCTCAGCCTGGTTGATTCCAAAACCCAAGTTCTTAAACACTTCATTATACTTCTGTCAATCACCCACAGGGTGCATAATTCTCACTTGGTGGCCGTGAATGTCCATGGCTCAGATCTCCTGCTGTGGGAAACACAGCTCCCATTCCTCTAGATCCAAAACCACATTCATGCCGAGGGCCTGCAGCCAAGCACAGCTGACGGGCTCTTCTCTTGGTAGCTTTGGCTGGGGACTCTCCATCAGCCGAGACAATGCCTTTCTACAGCAGTGCTGGGTCTCAGATTCTTCCTATCCAATCCTCCTTCCTCCCCCTCTCCTTTCCCACAGTCACACTACCTACTCCTGCCCTCTCCTCTTTGTCCTTCACAAAGTATCCCCTAGGGAACCTCCTGCACCCCAAATCCCACCTTGGCTTTCACTCCTAACACACTCTAGGGGATGATCATGAGTCAGCCAGCACAGTACCTACCATAGCTGGACATACACCCTCAACCAGTTCAGTTCAGTTCAGTCGCTCAGTCGTGTCCGACTCTTTGTGACCCCATGAATCGCAGCACACCAGGCCTCCCTGTCCGTCACCAACTCCCAGGATTCACTCAGATTCACGTCCATCGAGTCAGTGATGCCATCCAACCATCTCATCCCCTGTCGTCCCCTTCTCCTCCTGCCCCCAATCCCTCCCAGCATCAGAGTCTTTTCCAATGAGTCAACTCTTCGCATGAGGTGGCCAAAGTACTGGAGTTTCAGCTTTAGCATCATTCCTTCCAAAGAAATCCCAGGGCTGATCTCCTTCAGAATGGACTGGTTGGATCTCCTTGCAGTCCAAGGGACTCTCAAGAGTCTTCTCCAACACCACACTTCAAAAGCATCAATTCTTCCACGCTCAGCCTTCTTCACAGTCCAACTCTCACATCCATACATGACCACAGGAAAAACCATAGCCTTGACTAGACGGACCTTAGTCGGCAAAGTAATATCTCTGCTTTTGAATATGCTATCTAGGTTGATCACAGCTTTCCTTCCAAGGAGTAAGCGTCTTTTAATTTCATGGCTGCAGTCACCATCTGCAGTGATTTTGGAGCCCCCAAAAATAAAGTCTGACACTGTTTCCACTGTTTCCCCATCTATTTCCCATGAAGTGATATGACCAGATGCCATGATCTTAGTTTTCTGAATGTTGAGCTTTAAGCCAACTTTTTCACTCTCCTCTTTCACTTTCATCAAGAGGCTTTTTAGTTCCTCTTTACTTTCTTCCATAAGGGTGGTGTCATCTTCATATCTGAGGTTATTGATATTTCTCCCGGCAATCTTGATTCCAGCTTATGTTTCTTCCAGTCCAGCGTTTCTCATGATGTACTCTGCATAGAAGTTAAATAAGCAGGGTGACAATATACAGCCTTGACGTACTCCTTTTCCTATTTGGAACCAGTCTGTTGTTCCATGTCCAGTTCTAACTATTGCTTCCTGACCTGCATACAGATTTCTCCAGAGGCAGGTCAGGTGCTCTGGTATTCCCATCTCTTTCAAAATTTTCCACAGCTTATTGTGATCCACACAGTCAAAGGCTCTGGCATAGTCAATAAAGCAGAAATAGATGTTTTTCTGGAACTCTCTTGCTTTTTTCATGATTCAGCGGATGTTGGCAATTTGATTTCTGGTTCCTCTGCTTTTTCTAAAACCAGCTTGAACATCTGGAAGTTCACGGTTTACGTATTGCTGAAGCCTGGCTTGGAGAATTTTGAGCATTACTTTACTAGCATGTGAGACGTGAGTGCAATTGTGCAGTAGTTTGAGCATTCTTTGGCATTGCCTTTCTTTGGGATTGGAATGAAAACTGACCTTTTCCAGTCCTTCAGCCACTGTTGAGTTTTCTAAATTTGCTGGCATATTGAGTGCAGCACTTTCACAGCATCATCTTTCAGGATTTGAAACAGCTCCACTGGAATGCCATCACCTCCACTAGCTTTGTTCATAGTGATGCTCTCTAAGGCCCACTTGACTTTACATTCCAGGATGTCTGGCTCTAGATGAGTGATCACACCATCGTGATTATCCGGGTGGTGAAGATCTTTTTGTACAGTTCTTCTGTGTATTCTTGCCACCTCTTCTTAATATCTTCTGCTTCTGTTAGGTCCATACCATTTCTGTCCTTTATCGAGCCCATCTTTGCATGAAATGTTCCCATGGTATCTCTAATTTTCTTGAAGAGATCTCTAGTCTTTCCCATTCTATTCTTTTCCTCTATTTCTTTGCATTGATCGCTGAAGAAGGCTTTCTTATCTCTTCTTGCTATTCTTTGGAATTCTGCATTCGGGTGCTTATATCTTTCCTTTTCTCCTCTGCTTTTCACTTCTCTTCTTTTCACAGCTATTTCTAAAGCCTCCCCAGACAGCCATTTTGCTTTTTTGCATTTCTTTTCCATGGGGATGGTCTTGATCCCTGTCTCCTGTACAATGTCATGAATCTCCATCCATAGTTCATCAGGCACTCTATCTATCAGATCTAGGCCCTTAAATCTATTTCTCACTTCCACTGTATAATCATAAGGGATTTGATTTAGGTCATACCTGAATGGTCTAGCGGTTTTCCCTACTTTCTTCAATTTCAGTCTGAATTTGGTAATAAGGAGTTCATGATTTGAGCCACAGTCAGCTCCTGGTCTTGTTTTAATTGACTGTATAGAGCTTCTCCATCTTTGGCTGCAAAGAATATAATCAATCTGATTTCGGTGTTGACCATCTGGTGATGTCCATGTGTAGAGTCTTCTCTTGTCTTGTTGGAAGAGGGTGTTTGCTATGACCAGTGCATTTTCTTGGCAAAACTGTGTTAGTCTTTGCCCTGCTTCATTCTGCATTCCAAGGCCAAATTTGCCTGTTACTCTAGGTATTTCTTGACTTCCTGCTTTTGCATTTCTGTCCCCTCTAATGAAAAGGACATCTTTTTTAGGTGTTAGTTCTAAAAGGTCTTGTAGGTCTTCATAGAACCGTTCAACTTCAGCTTCTTCAGTGTTACTGGTTGGGGCATAGACTTGGATTACTGTGATATTGAATGGTTTGTCTTGGAGATGAACAGAGATCATTCTGTCATTTTTGAGATTGCATCCAAGTACTGCATTTTGGACTCTTTTGTTGACCATGATGGCTACTCCATTTCTTCTGAGGGATTCCTGCCCGCATTAGTAGATATAATGGTCATCTGAGTTAAATTCACCCATTCCAGTCCATTTTAGTTCTCTGATTCCTAGAATGTCGATGTTCACTCTTGCCATCTCCTGTTTGACCACTTCCAATTTGCCTTGATTCATGGATCTGACATTCCAGGTTCCTACGCAATATTGCTCTTTACAGCATCGGACCTTGCTTCTATGACCAGTCCCATCCACAGCTCGGTATTGTTTTTGCTTTGGCTCCATCCCTTCATTCTTTCTGGAGTTATTTCTCCACTGATCTCCAGTAGCATATTGGGTACCTACTGACCTGGGGAGTTCCTCTTTCAGTATCCTATTATTTTGCCTTTTCATACTGTTCATAGGGTTCTCAAGGCAAGAATACTGAAGTGGTTTGCCATTCCCTTCTCCAGTGGACCACATTCTGTCAGACCTCTCCACCACGACCCGCCCATCTTGGGTTGCCCCAGGGGCATGGCTTAGTTTCATTGAATTAGACAATTCTTTTCCTATATATATACACACACACACACGCAAAAAAAATGCATAACGTTGTTTTCAGAGCAACTGCCAGAAGTGACTGCAGATAAAATTGCAGAGGCTGGAGAGTTTAGAGTGTCTGTGTTAGCTGCTACTTTCATTGTGAAAAATGCCGGGTCTGGCGACCACAAGCCCTATCTACCCCATTGGAGTCACAGAGAAGCCACTGCGCCTGCCCAGAAACCAAGAAAGCACAAGGTGAGAGCATCGCTGAGCAAGAAGAGCACTGTGGACAGTTAACTGAGGCCCACAGGGAGTCATGAGAGCCCTGGGACTTAAGATATGAAATGCTGAGACTTCCAGTGGTTCAGAATTTGCCTTCCAATGCAGAGGACATGAGTTCAATCCCTCATCAGGGAACTCAGATCCCACATGCCGCATGACAACTAAGACTGCGAGGCACAACCAGAGAGCCCACCTGTCCTAGAGTCCACAACAGAGAGCCTGTACACAGCAATGAAAGATCCTGTGTGCCACGGTTGAGACTCAATACAGCCAAGTAAATAAACGTTTCTTTAAAAAAAGATATGAAGTGGAGGTCTGCTCTGGAAATGAATAATTCCTGAAAAATGAAGAAGATTCAATATGTGGCGGTTCTTTGATCAACAATGATAAATGAAAAAGCATTTAAAGCTTTTTTTTTTAAGGAAAATATCCTTGGTCCAAAAAAAGAAAGAAAGAAATGCATATATATTGTCACCAAAAGACATGCACAATAATGTTCACAGCAGCTCTATTCATAGTAGCTCAAAACTGGAAACTACCCAAATGCTTATCAACAGTCAGATGGGTAAATAAATCATGGTATAGTCACACAATATGACCTTATACAGCAAGGAGACTGGATAATCTACAATTACTCACAACACGGATGGATCTCACAAACAGAAGATTGACTAAAGGAAGCCAAGGCAAAAGAGTGCAAACCATGAGATTCCATTTATATAAAGTACCAAACCAAGCAAAACGAATGCACAGTGTTAGAACTCTGGACACTGCCTACCTTCGGGGGCTGGGTGGGGTGAAGACTAGGAGAGTAACAGGGATTTCTGGGCTGCTGGGGATGTTTTGTTTCTTGACCTGGATAGTAGTTAAGTGGTTTAACTTTTTTTTTTTTGAGAATTCCCCACTTACAGTATGTGTGTTTTTCTCTATGTACATTATACTGCATTTTAAAAATATTAATGAAAAATAGAATATAGGGCCAGTGTTGAATAACACTCACCAGAAAGACAAAATCACAAGCCTACTGATAACCTCTAACCCTGTTCCCTGTTCCTGTCAGGTATCCTCCATTCTTAGGGTCACTTCCAGACTCAGAAATGTCCCTTTCTCTTATTCTTGATGGCCAGTCTGCCACCAAGTCCTGCTGCTCATTTCTTCACAAAGTCTGTCGACTTTGACCTGATTTTTCGTGTGTTCCTGCTGTCACTGCTCCATCGGATGCCAAGGCTCAGCAGAAGTTAGCTTCTAACTAGTCTCCCAGCCAGGGCAGGGACTAGGTGAGGCCAGCAAAGCACCCAGGGGGCAATATGTAGGGAGGCATCATTCTCAGGGTGCTGCAAGCATGCAGTTGACAGCAGAAAGCAATGTTTCTTTAAATTCTCCACCCAGGCACCTGGCTCACCTCCCACTAGTCCCTGCCCTGTCATGCTGGATTAATCTTATTTTCATGTCCCACCCCTGTCCAAAGGTTTGCCATTGTTGCATCCTCATACTAAATTAAGGATGATCCTGGGCAGGTCATACTATCTCCCTTATCCTCAGTTTCTTTACACATACAGTGAGGAGCGTGGATCTAAAGACAGCAAATAGATCTCCTTATTGAGTACCAAATCAAATTGTTGTAACAGCCATCTGGAGCATTTGATTCAGAAAAATTCTGAGGGCAAGTACAGATTCACTGAAGAAAGGTGCTGTGATCAAGTCCTGATATTTGGCATGAGTGAGAAAGAGTACAGTCTTGAGGGGAACTCCTCCCGAGGTCCAGAGGTTAAGAATTCCCCTTCCAGTGCAGGGGATGTGGGTTCGATCCCTGGTCGGGGAACTAAGATCCCACATGCCACAGGACAACCAAGCCTACACGTCACAGCTAGAGAGTTTGTGCCTCACAACTGCTGAGCCTGCACTCTAGAGCCCATGCTCTGCAACAAGAGAAGCCCACAGGTCGCAAGAAAGACCCAGTGAGCTGCAAACAACCAAAAGAAAGACTATACGGCTGTGATACACGTATCGGGCGCTGGCCTTCAGTAACTAAGAACAAAGGTTTTATCCTGGCATTCTAGACCCTCCAGGATCTAGTCTCGCCAGACAATGAATGGTCTTATTTCCTAGAGAATCAAGTCTAAAATGTTCAGCCTAGTTTCAAAATGCAGTCGGGAGAAGCGCCCGGGGCAGCTGCGCTGTGCTGAGTGGCACACAGTCACCTGCGGTTGTCACATTACTCTCAGGCCCACTCGGGCAGAGCTCCCATTGGTCAGCCCTTGGGCTCCCGCTGGGCTCATCTCCATTTCCAGAACCTAATTCCAAAATATTGTTCTGAACTCCCTCCAGAGAGCTGATTTATGCCCTGGTTAAGGGAAAAGGAACCCAAAATATTGTGCCCATTTGTTTGAGCCATGGATGGTTAAACAGGGTCATCTCTCACCTGCTGGCCAGCCTGGTCCTTTCAGCTCCTCTGGTAGCTAGATTTGATAGCTCGGCCCAGAAGACAAAGGCCAGCCTACAAGCCCAGAGATATGTCAACCCAGGGCCTCTTGAAGGTGCTCCCCCCTGCCCAGGACTTGCTGACTTGCTTATGGAGCTTTCTGAATTCAGAGTGCATGTGCACACACACACACACAAGCCCAAAGCTCATGACTCACTAAATGGGGAAATCTCCCTAGTCCTAATTTTCTTTTTTTCCCCTCTTTCCACTCAAAATGGAGATGGCTAGGCTCTGCCTGGTCTGGCACACCCAGCACTCTCTGGTCAGAGAGAACCCAGCTCCCTCCAAACCCTTATCTCTCCTGAGTGGACACCTACACACAGCTACCCAGAAGGCAGATATACCTATAGACACGTAATTCAGAGAGATCTGTGCTCTACTTAGGCCATATACCAGGAAAATGCAAAACAGAAGTGGTTAATTCTCCACAGTGCAGTCTGGATGGCTTCTCAGAGGAGGTGACTGAGGTGGGTCTTACAGGATAAGCAATAGCTGGCTTAGAAGGGCAGAAAGGGAAGGGAAAGCTTGTGCCAAAGATGTAAGCAGGAATGAAGTCAACATATTACCCAGCACCTACTGGAGCTCAAAACCCCAGGACAGGGATTTCCAGTCCAGGACTTCATTTCACCTGCTTAGGCATGAAGGGCAGAAATCTTTGCTCTGCCTTCACCAATCAGGAAGAATTTCCAATTGTTCTAGGAGCTCCCTAGGGTCCACTGTCAGACCCTCTCAGGGACATTCCTAACATCCCTGTTCAGGGCAGACCCATGCGGTACAACACGGTGGGTGAAAGAGTAGGGATATAAGATTTCTAGAGGTTGGAGGCCCCAGAGGAGAATGAGCATCTCTGCATCCCTTTCCCCTGGCCATGCCCAGCAAGTGGTCCTGTCCTCTCTGCTTCCTGCTGAGCTCATCACTGTCCATCCATTCACGGGCCATTCCTGTCTGCTCCTTGGTTGACACCAGGGGATGGGACATGTGATGGAGGAAACAATGGGAAGGAAGAGTGATCCTCTCCTGAGGCCATGCGACTGGTGGGTAGGGGCCCATGGCCCTCCTAATGAGGGAAGTGAATAACCTGATTCTCAGGAAAAGACTCCAGTGGAGTCAGCTAGAATGAGGAGAACTTGGAAACTGTGTGGAAGTAATGTCTGAGCAGAGAGGGTAAGAGGGACAGCGGGGAGGGATGAGGGAAGGGGAGAGGCAGAAAACTCCTTTACCACCATCCAAGAGTTCTAGCTACTGGCTCCCCACCCCCAGCACACAACTACAGGCACCCCTCAAAGCCCTCTTCCTCCACAGAGCCTTCCCAGAGTACCCCAGCCAGAAGTGCCAGAAGCACAGCAAAGGTTGAGGACCACTCCCTGCAGACAGGTATCTTAGGAAGCAGAACCCTGCAGTGGAATTAACAAAGGCTCAGGAGGCTCAATCTCGGTTTCATTTTCAGTTTCACATCAACTAAATGGATGACCTTGGGCAGCATAGTCATCCTGAACAAGGACGACCTTCGCATCTGCCAGAGAGCAAGTGACCATGATATGTCTTTCTCTCAATATTAAGAGGATTACATAAGATATTCACAAGGCCCCAGAACTCAGTAGATGCTTGATACATGTATTTCTCTTGTAATACGCTTCATTTTCAAGCACACACCTCACCTTCTCATCTAAACTGCAAGCTCCAGGAGGGCAGTTTTATAAAACACACACACACACAGTGCCAACACAATGCCTGGCACATGGACGGCTCAATATATGCCTTTCAGAAATAACTTCCAGAGCAAGAGGGAGGGAAAGGAAGCAAGGAGGCAGAACCTTGAGAAGAGAGCTTTGCTCCCCGCAAGGCTGGGCGAGGCTGAGTCCCATCCTTCTCATCTAGTTGTAAAGCGCCTGTGTTCATTATTTTAACAGTTATTCGTGATCAAACGATTTGGTGTTAATGTGGATCTAATGTATAAATCCATACGGGTCCCACAGTCATTTAGCATTAATTAAACGAGGCCATTATAAGGCTGGGATTCCGCCGGGTTTATTGCGCTTAGCAATTAATGGCAGGAACCACTTGGCCACTCTGCTTTCGGTCTGGTCCCTTTTACCTCCAGAGTCACGGCTGCCCTGGGATAGAGAGCAGCACCCTGGCTGGGGTGCAGAAAGATGACTGACAGGTGGGGAGCTCCCTAGAGGCCCAGCCTTGCCCTGGAGAAGCTGATATTTCATTAAGAAGAAATGAGGGCTGCTTTGGCACAGAACTGGCCTGGGAGCCTGCTCTAACACTGCTGACTGGCTGTGCAACCTTGTACAAAAAATATTCCCCCTCTGTTCTGCATCAGTTAATTCAGGAGCCTGGACAAGCCAAGCTCATTCCCTCTGCCTGGAATATATCTCCTTCTGCTTTTCCCTGGCTACTTCATTCCACCATCCAGGTCTCGGCTCACATATCCGCTTATCCAAGAAGCCTCCCGACCACCTATTCCCAGCCACGCCACTAATCTGTAGCATGCTTTCTCTGTTTTATTTTCTTCATGGGACCTGTACATGAGTGCTCAATTGCTTCAGTCATGTCCAACCCTTTGTGACCCCATGGACTGTAGCCCGCCAAGCTCCTCTGTTCATGGCGATTCTCCAGGCAAGGATACCGGAGTGGGTTGCCATGCCCTCCTCCAGGGGATCTTCCTGACCCAGGGATCGCACCTGTATCTCTTGCCTCTCCTGCAGTGACGGCGGGGGAGAGGGGGGTGGTTCTCTACCTCTAGTGCCAGCTGGGAAGCCCCATAGGACCTATAACTACCTAAATTACCTCAGGTGACTTCCCTGGTGGTCCAGTGGCTAAGATGCCTCTCTCCCAGTGCAGGGGGCCAGGTTCGACCCCTGGTAAGGGAACTAAATTCCACACGCCATAACTAAAGGGTTCACATGCCACCACTAAAGATCCCACATGCCGCAATGAAGACTGAAAACCTGCGCGCTGCAACTAAGATCTGACGCAGCCAAATAAAGATAAACATTTTTTTAAGTGTCTCACCATTTGTATTCATTTGTTTGCTTGTATATTATGTCTGTGTCCTCCCACTATAAGCTCCACAAACCAAGGACTTCACTGGTCTTATTTATCACTCTAACACCAATTTCCCGAATGGTACCTACTCTGTACACAGCACGTGTGTCTCGTACATGACAGGTACTCAGAAAATAATTTCTCCATTGAATGAACCATTAGGTGACCACTCAGCACCCTCCAAGATGGACATTCAATGGCTCTTGACATCTGAGCCCAGGAAGCAAGGGCAGATTGGGAGCAGATAGAGATGGGTTAGTCGGGAAGGCTGGTGGGGGAAGGGTGGTTGGGATAAGTCCTAAGGGGCTGAGCAAAGCCGGCCTGGAGGGGAGGAAAAGATGGGTGTTGCCTTCAGCAGAAGTCAGACAGGGTCCACGATGGTGGAGAGCGCTGAGTCTCAGCAGCTGCTACCCCTTTGGGCTTCCAGCCAAGACCATTTGCTGAAACTATATTCATAATCACAATAAGGAATCCTCTGTGGACTAGGACACTTTCTCTTCAAGGCACCAACCACCACGCATATCACTTCAAATTATTCTCCTGCCATCCTCTTATTTTCTGTTGCTTACAACACTTACAAAATTAGAAACATTAGTTTTCGATTTGTATGTCCTAAGTCATGTCCAACTCTGTGCGACCCCATAGATGGCAGCCCACCAGGCTCCCCTGTCCCTGGGATTCTCCAGGCAAGAACACTGGAGTGGGTTGCCATTTCCTTCTCCAGTGCATGAAAGTGAAAAGTGAAAGTGAAGTTGCTCAGTCGTGTCCGACTCTTAGCGATCCCATGGACTGCAGCCCACCAGGCTCCCCTGTCCATGGGATTTTCCAGGCAAGGGTACTAGTGTGGATTGCCATGCCCTCCTCCAGGGGATCTTCCTGACCCAGGGATTGAACCCGTGTCTCCTGCATCTCCTGCATTGGCAGGTGGGTCCTTTACCACTAGTGCCACCTGGGAAGCACTTTCCAATTTCCAGAAGACCTTTTCCTACAAAAGAATTCAGTACGTTTCCCATTTTGCAAAGGAGAAGACTTAGGGAGATGAAGTAACTTGTCCAAAGTCGCTCAGGGAACAATGCTGCTGCTGTTACTGCTAAGTCACTTCAGTCGTGTCCGACTCTGTGCGACCCCATAGATAGCAGCCCACTAGGCTCCTCTGTTCCTGGGATTCTCCAGGCAAGAACACTGCAGTGGGTTGCCATTTCCTTCTCCAATGCATGAAAGTGAAAAGTGAAAGTCAAGTCGCTCAGTCGTGCCCGACTCTGAGTGACCCCATGGACTGCAGCCTACCAGGCTCCTCCGTCCACGGGATTTTCCAGGCAAGAGTACTGGAGTGGGTTGCCATTGCCTTCTCTGAATAATAGGTAGCCTGAAAAACTCAAACTCAAAACTCAAAAATTGTCTACAACCCAACAGCCTGTTTTCCAGATGAGGAAACTGAGGCAGAGAGTACCTGGTGAGATTACGACCACCCTCACATACACCCAGGGAGGCTAAGCTATTTGGAGGGTCAGGTGAGGCCTGATGAAGACAGGGGGAAGGGAACAATCTCCTTTCAAACTGTAGCATGGAGATGGAGATTAGCCCAAATGAAATATTTCATTATTCTAGTTCAGGGAGAGAGCATCAGAGAATCATGGCCTTACAGATTCCAAGAATTTTTAAGCTGAAAAGGATGATGGAGATGTCTCTTATCTCTTTATACTAAGATCAGATATAGGGCTCAGTTCCCTGTTCTAAGCTCTTTGACTTATCATTTCTGAAATGAAAAACGTGACATCATGCACAAAGTGGGCCGGTGAATATCTGATGCAGGGTCGAGTACTGAAGGGAGACGAGCGAGGCAGATCAGGGCTAACAAGGCAAACAGCCGCCTCCACTCAGTCTCAGTGTTAGGGTCCGATAGGGAGTGGTGGGGACTGTGGTGGAGAATATAAACCTGTCTGAGGTGGGTATCCCTGTAGCCAATCGTTGCTATACAGGCATGCAGGCTCAGTGTTACCAATTCTTTTTTTTTTTTTAAGAAATGCCAGAAATAAAGATCTTTACAAGAAAGAATTTTACACGCAACATAGCCCAAAATTTAAAAAAAAAAAAAAAAGAGTCTAGAATTTTAAATGTTGGCATGTAAATGTAAAGCACCGTGTGGGCCAGACAAAATATGTCTAACAGCAAGTTCCATCCGCTGACGCTTGTAGTTAAGGGGATAAATCAACCCTGTTCAGACCCTTCATTGTACAGAGGGGACAACTCCAAGACTTAAACCATGGTCCTGAGATTACAAGCAATTAGGGGCAAAGCTTAGACCCTACGCCTCCAGATTTCTAATCCAGTTCTTAAACTGTAGACTCAGGGAGCAGACATCTGAGAATCCAGTGGGTTTGGAGACACATGACTAGGTGGTTTGACGCCTTGAATCCACACATTTCCATCTAGCCCAGTTCCTGGTCCAGAAGTCAGGTCCAGTCTCCCACCTGACCTGGAAGGCCTTGTCCACAGAAGATGGGCAAGGGTTGGAGGCAGCACCTCCTGCTCTTCTTCCACCCTACATCCCGGGAGGCCCCCCCCCACCCTCTTCACAATGCCCCAGCCTCAGGCCACTTAGGATATAGCACTGTGGCACAAGCCAGCTGTCACTTAGGCACTTACAGGCAGAACCGTGGAAAAACCAAACCACTGTTATTACACTTAATAGCCAGTTTCCACATCATCAACTCACTGGAGTCTGAGAGGCGCTGTTAGGGTGTCAGCTCCCTCAGCCTCACAAGTCAGCACTAGTGGGGGACACAGGCGGGCTGGGCACCAGCCTCTGGGAGTTATTCTGTCCCCCCTTGCCCATGCACACAGAGGACACTCACCCAAGGGCAGCCTGAGTCTCCGTCCTACCCTCTCCCTCCACCCACAGTGCTCAGAAGCTTAACAGCTATACCAATAGCACCCAGGGTTTGGAGCAAGGCCAGAACCCCAGAGAAGGGGCCTCTGGGCCCTGACCAGGATCTGAACAGGAAGAAGGAGCGAGGCTTGGCACACGGGGGCTCAGGATCCAGAGGAAGAGTGTCCAAGACTGGGACTCCTGGGGTGGGATCGTGATTCTGCTGTGTGACCTTGAGTGAGTTACTTCATCTTTTTGAGCTCCCGTTGCCCCATTTGTATAAGGTGGTGCCTCAAAGCTTTCTTATAAGGGATCATTGAAGAGTGACCAGGATGATGTTCATACTCAGTAAATGCCAGGTGGCCTTGATGGTAGAGAATCTCCCTCCAATGCAGAAGACCCAGGTGTGATCCCTGGGTTGGGAAGACCCCCTGGAGAAGGGAATGGCAACCCACTCCAGTATTCTTGCCTGGAAAATTCCATGGACAAAGAAGCCTGGAGGACCACAGTCCACGGGGTCACATAGAGTTGGATACGACTGAGCAACTTTCACTACTATTGCCAAACTATGATTGAGCAGAAAGATGTAGTTTGGCTGTCCTGAACCAGGGGAAAAAGGACAAGCACAAGGATTAATTAGAAATAAGGCCACTGAGAAATGTTTCTAAAAGGCTTATGTTTCTGAATTTCTAATATACTGAGGAGAGGAGGTCTTTTAGATCTGCTATTAAAACAGTAGCCATAATAAAACCTAACACTCTTCTCACTGCCTCCTTTCAGAGAAGAGAGGCTTCCGAGAGGTTAATTTACTTACCTAAGGTAATCCAGCAAGCAAGTCGCAGAACTGGGCTTGGAGGCCAGGCAGTGAGACTGGAACTGCGATTTCAGCCATCCTTGTCCACCCTCCTCCCCTCTCCCCTCCCAGTCCTGGTATCAACAGGGAAGACCTGCTGGGATGTGGGGTTGGCAGAGGGACAGGACGGCAGATGGGCCAGGCTACAGTTATCTGGGGACTTGAGGTCCTAACCCCAGACTGTTCTGCACTGAAACAGTAAACGACCCTGGAGGTTTACGGAACAATTCTGGGATAGAGGCCAGGGCAGAGGCCTCCAGAATGCAATGATCTTCCTATCACTCTGGATCGAGCCCACATGAGCCACACCTTCCGTGAGGCCCAGCCAAAGCAGTAGTCCCCACTGGGAGCCCCGGAGGACTAAGGACCAGCCTCCTTCCCAGACCCTGGCGCACACACACACCCTGCTGGATGGGCCCCTCCAGCAAGCCGACTGTAGCGCGGGCCTGAGGCAGTGTAGTGCTGCCACCTTTTGGCCACATGCTGCACTGCAGCCCTGCGTGCCCTACGGGGTGAACTCAGCCAGAACTGCAGCCCCCAAGGGCACAGGCCACCAGCCTGTCTTGCAGGGTCCGCGTCTGGAGGGGGTCCTCCTCTGTGAGCCCTGGTAGGATGGCTTCTCAGCCTCAGCCACAGCCCAAGACTCCAAACCAGCCCAGGCAGCCACAACGGGGCCCTCTGCCCTAGGAGAGGGACCAGGTACTCACTCAGGCCCCAAGGGGCCCAGGGCACCCTGAGGTTGCCCGTGCCCGACCCGATGCCTGGACTTGTGCTGGGAAAGGCTGAGAGGGAGAGAGATCACCTCTGGAGACCTAGGGCAGGGGAGGTTCATGCCAGCATCTCTGAGGTGCCCAGAGAGCCAGGTGCCCTCACCTCTAGCGGTGAGAAGGGATGGCGGTTAATGAATGAGTATGATTTTGTTAGTTTGTTTGCCTATTTATTTGTTGGGCTGTGTTTATTTCTTTTTCTTCTTTATGCTTAACTGGAATTTTACATTTTTCTACAATGCCCAAGTAAGCCTCAAGAAATAATGTGATATGTTTATAAACTTGTATGTGTTAGTCTCTCAGTGGTGTCTGACTCTCTGCGACCCCATGGACTGTAGACTGCCAGGTTCCTCTGTCCATGGGATTTCGCAGGCAAGATTAGTATTCTTGGCCTGGTTAGCCATTTCATTCTCCAGGGGACCTTCCCAACCCAGGGACTGAACCCTGATCTCCTGCATTGCAGGTGGATTCTTTACCATCTGAGCCACCAGGGAAGCCCGTTTATAAACTTACCTGAAAGTAAATTGGCTTTTAAGTAAAGACACAATAATTCTAAAGCAAAAAGCAACCTTTTTCCAAACCCCTTTCTTTCACAGGTAAGAAAAATGAGCTCAGAAATGGTGACTTGCCCGAGGTCACACCAAGAGTCAGTGGAGAGTCAGAATTGGAACTTCTTTCTCAGGACAGGCTCATTCCTCCTTGAGAGTGGACTGTGGCTTGCAAGACCACTCCAGTCATGGTGTGATCCCCTATTAGTCTCACAGCACCCATTTTTCTGTTTACTGTCTGCTCCTTTCATGTAAGCGTTGGGAGGACAGAGACCTCACTTGCATTGCTCACTAAGGTATTCCCAGCGTCCATTTTGAATCAGTGAATGGAGTTAATCAGGGAAGGCTTCCAGGAGGAGGTGAGTTATACACCCATTTTTGCAAAGGCAATGGTAGGAGATCAACAGAGATGATGCGAAGTATCCCAGGAGGTAGAGGATGGCTAGAGCTGGCACCCAGTAACTGTGTGCTCCCAAGTTCTCATGGGGGAGGAGAAAACGGGAGAATGGCACGGACTGTCCTCCCACACACACAGCTTGGGGAGGGATGTTTTTGCTCATTCTGGGAATCTGGGACAGAAGTTGGAAAGAGCTCCTCTCTGGAACCAGGAAGGACTCACTAAGAACTGAAGCTCAGGGCAGCCTAGCTCGGGGCCTGACGGGGCCTGGCTGAGGGCACTGGATGGGGTCTGACCAGGTCTGAGCAGCGGGGCCTGGCTGAGCTGGCAGCTTCTTCCTTGCTCTTGTGCTCAGGAGCGCCTAGCACCACCATCTCAGTCTCGTCTCCCAGGGCTTTAGCTTACAGCAGGGGTCCCCAACCTCCGGCATATAATGCCTGATGGTCTGAGGTGGGGTTGATGTAATAATAATAAAAATAAAGGGCACAGTAAACGTAATGCACTTGAATCATCCTGAAACCATCCCCCCACCCCACCCTACCCCTCAGTCCATAGGAAAACTGTCGGCCACAAAACCAGCCCCTGGTGCCCAAAAGCTTGGGGACCACTGGTTCAGAGACACATGGGAGAGAAGACCAGAAATGCTGAAGCTAAGGGGAAAACAAGAACGGGTCCAAATTTATGCAAGGTCTTGTTTTTAGGGCCCTTTATAATATCACTATTAGTTTAGGAACATAGCTGCATTAAGATGTAATGATCATGTTGAAATATAGAAGCCATTTACTGTGTTTTAGTACGGATATGAAAGTCTGAGAGAAAAATGGAAAATTTTCAACAGAAGGAAATGGACACTTCCTAAAGGATAAAAAATGATTCTCTTAATTCTTCTGGAAAAGTCCCTCAGCGGGTTCTTTTTTGGAAGAAAGCAGCTTTACTTCCCCTCTAGAATGTCACATGACACCTATAAACAAGGAGGCAGACGGGCCATGCAAGTTTCTGCTCAGGAGACACAGGTAGTAGGCACTGCCGTGCACCCGGGCTCTGACCAGGCTGGTCCTGTGCACCCCCTGACGTGACAAAAGGGACACGTGCAGACTACAGACACATGCCGAACCCAGGGAAGGCGGGCTGGCTGGCCTCGCCGTCCCGTCGCCTGGGTGTAGGTGAGTGCACCAGCTGCTGTGGGTTCCTGCCCACGCCCCTCCCCTACTTGCCTCGGGCAACTCTGGCTTCCACCTTACATATCCTCCCGAAAAGCCCTGTAACACCAAAATCTGAAAAGATGGGGTGCTGGTAAGGGCCCCTCGGGGGTGGGCAGGGGTAACTCTCTTTCTGTTTCTGATTCAAAACCGGAACTCTGAGGACGGTACAAAGGCCCAATGATAGAGATTCAAAGAAACCCAGAGAGAGATGGGAAGTGAGAGACAGGGAGAAAAGGAAAAATGGAGAGAGAAAAAAAAAAAAAGAAGTAGGGAAAAAAGGAGAGAGAGGATGAGCCAGAAACAGGAGAGAAGCCTACAAAGCAGGAGCGACAAGGAAGCTTCTTGCGTGGTGGGGGGGATGGGGGGGGGCGGTGGACGGGCTGCGGCAAGAGAGGCCGGAGAAGGAGACAAAGGGATGAGCCAACAGTGAAAGCAAAGGACCAGGGAGGAGGAAGCCCGCACCATCTCTCCAGGAGGCCCCAGCCCCTCTTCCACCCTCCCCGCAGGCACAGTAAGAAACGGGAGGCGGGAAGAGGAAGCAGAGCCCGGCAAAGTCGCTGGGTAACCTTGGAGACGAGAGCCAGGGAGCCAGGCGCGGGGTGGGGCGCCGCAACAGGAGGGAGGCAGAAGACCCGCAACAGGTCCGGGCCGCGGAGGGGTGGGGCGGGGCGCAGGCGGGGGAGGGGCCCTCGGATGAGCTGAGGGAGGGGGCGCAGAAGCTCCGGGAACAGCCCACAGAGGCCTGAGGGGCGGAACAAAGAGAGGTTTTGCCGAGAACCAATTTAGGGAAGAAAGCGCAAGGAGTTTGGGGAGGCGGTAATAGGAATGGAGGAAACACGGTGGAGATGAGGCTAGAAGAAGCCAGAGCAGATGGCTGTTGAGCTGAGCCAGGAGGGGCCAGGGCCCTGGGGCTGGGCAAGAGGGGCGCAGGCAAAAACACTCGCTGCCAGCTGGCCGGGAGGGGCTCTGATTTCTGACCCTTTCCGTGAAACTGGGGGCATCCCTACACATCCACCCCCAGCTGGGGACGCAGGCTCTCCGCATCCCAGCGGGTTGGCTTGGGGGCCATTCTACTCACCGTGTCCTAAATTCTTGCTGAGCTCCTACTATGTGCCAGGTGTGAGCCGGGCACTCTGGGGACGCCCTGAGCGTTAGACAAACACATGCCCTCAAGCACTCTCATTGGCTAACAGACACGGGCGGGTACTGACACCTTGGGGGCACATCCCAGAAAGCCTCCCCTGGATGCTCTTAAGCCTGACTTCAGAGGCTGGAAGGGCCTAGATAGAGTGGAACGGCTTGTCGGCTGGAGGGCCGCAGGAGGCAGGAAAGAAAAGCCTGCTCTGAATCCACAGCTGCTGGCGAGCTGTGTGTTCTTGGGCAAGTTACCCAAGTTTTCTGAACCTCTTTCTCCACCTTGCAGAATTAAGAATTATCGATAACATCTGTATAGTGCCTGACACACAGATGCTCACTAAATGTCAGCCGTTATTGTTATAAAGAATAAATAGGAAACCTGTATTGTAAACTCCTGCATTATATGCTAATGTGTTACAAAGCAATGGCGCATACAGATACAGGGGCTTGCGGTTGGGTCTAGAGCCACACTCCCACAGTGGCCTCTGGGGACCTAAGTTATAAACCCAGGAAAAGCAGGTCTCCATCATCCCCTGCCTCTTCCCACACTGACACAGCCATGTGGCTTCTCCAGGTTAGCAGGCGGACACAACTGAAGCAACTTAGCAGCAGCAGCAGCAGCAGGCAGGTCAGAGGCAAATGGCATTTGCCTCACCTGGCCTTACCTCAGTCCACCACTTACTACCCGGCTTATCTTGCATAAATAACCTTGAGTCTTTGCCTCCATTGCTCATCTGTAAAATAATGATAAGCCTGGCTTCTTCAGGTATTATTCTCGTGGCATGGAAAAGTTTCACTGCATGAATATCAAATGAGAAATAAATACACGATATCAAGTCCAAAGCTGAAGTCCTGGAACACCTATCCCTTAAAGACCGGAGAACAGGTCTGGCTGAAGCTCTCCCATTTTTTATTTACCTTCTGACTCCCAAGTTGCCCATTTCCTTTGAGACCTGAAATTATTTGCAGGAGGAGGTTAAAAGTAAAAGGCGGGGGGGACACTGATCCCTCCTGTCCCATGACAATTCTGAGTTGAGGGCTTGTCTACAGAGCAAACTTTGATCTTTGGCTTTGATCTCACTCATCTCACAACGCTGGGTTACTCATCAGCTACCTTTGCTCTGCTAACCTCTCTAAGCCTCAGTTTCCTTCTCTGCAAAATAGGGGTAATAACAGAGCGAAGCCCACAGTGTTCTGTGAGAGTTAAATGGGATCACAGGGGGCCAGGCCTAGCGGGCCCTCTGCAGTGTGCTGGATGATTGAGACGGTGATGACACTAGCTCCAGGGGGGCGCACATGTGCTGAGTCGCTTCAGTCACGTTGACTCTGTGTGACCCTATGGACTGTAGCCTGCCAAACTCCTGTCCATGGGATTCTCCAGGCAAGAATACTGGAGTGGATTGCCATGCCCTTCTCCAGGGATCTTCCTGACACAAGGATCTAACCCGGGTCTCCTGCATTACAGGTGGTCTCCTGCATTGCAGGTGGATTCTTTACCTACTGAGCCACCAGGGAAGTCCCGGCTATGATACCAAATCAGGTCATGTTCTTGCAGCACAGAATATAAACAGCTCAGATGGAGGTACATTCTTCTGAGGCCTTCTCCTCAGGTAATAATTGTAGGGAACCCCAAGAAATTCTGACATGGGGTAGACTCTATCCTCCTCCCTACACACCTATGGCCCTCACTTTCCAGCCTTCATTCATCTCTATACCCATGAATACACCTCCCACCACAATGCCTGCACAGAGTGGGGTAAGGACATGTCAGATGGATGTGTGGGCAGGCAGATGAATACATGGATGGGTGGACGAAAAAATGAATGGATGGGTGGATGGATGGATGGATGGGTAAATGGGCAAAAAAATGTGGATGATTAGATAATGGATGGATGAATTGATGAATGGATGAATAAATGGATAGATGGATGGATGGATGGATGAGTAGACAGATATATAAGGATGATTAGAGGATGTCCTTCACCCTAGGCCTCATGCCAGACGTCATTCTAGCTCTTTCTTGGTGCTCAGTGTGGACAGAGAGAATTCCTCTCTTGCAGAAAAGAGACAGGAACATCAACCATCCCACAATTTGTTCTCAATCATAATTAAACACATCTCTGATGAGTTCATCAACCTCACCTAATTAGGCTGTCTTAGAGCCGTCTCTGCCTTAGGGTGTGCTGAGGGAGGCTGGGCATTTCTCTCCTAGAAGCGAGGGAGGAAGGACTCTAGTTAGATCTAGAAGCCTGTGTCCTTCACAGTTCAGGGGGCCCAGCAGCCTGAGGGGAAAGCCCAGGCAGCAAAGTGGGAAACTTACACTGTGTCCTCAATCTCCATGGAGTCTTAGAATCCTCTAGGGTGAAGGCTGGGAGACAGAAAGGGGAGCAAAGATTCCTCACTGGGTACCCCACCACTGCCCTCAGCCCAGTGATGCCTAGAAGTCACCCAGAGAAGAGATGAGGCTGGTCAATAGCTTTTGGTGTCATGGAAAGAACCTGAACTTGAGAGTCAGAGGCCTTGGCCTGAAGACTCAACCATGTAAATGCTGGCTGTGGGCAAGTCATAGGACCTCTTGGAGCCCCATTTTGGTGAGGAAGTTGGATTGGCTGATCTTGTAAGATCCCTCCCACCTCTCAAGACTCGTGAGTCCAGGAGATAAGCTTCAAGGTCACTCAGGAACTCATGATCTGGACACCAGGATGGAGTAAGGAGACTTCCACCCCCTGGCTGGCTGTCCAGGGCCTCAGTGACTCAGCCTTCTGAGCCCCTTCTCCAAACCTGTAACTAGTGTTAGGAAAGACACCTTAACAGAGCCTGCACCTCAGACCAATGGGGAGGCGGATAAGGTGGCAAGGAGGCTGTGACAGTGAGGGGAGCCTCTGAACAGGCCACACACCCTGCTTTCCCTACAGATGTACTGCCCTGGAGGGAGCCGGTACCCTCCCCTCCCAGCCCTGCACCTTCTGGGAGATGGAAAGGCGGGCCACTGCCTATTGCCAACAAGGAGCTCTTGGTCACATCCTCGTCCACCAAGCCCTCAAGGGCCAGGCAGAAGCTCCAGCCACAGGGAAGGAGGGCTGAGCTGCCAGTGTAACCCAGTCACCACCTTGAACCCTGAACCCCGCCCTCCCTGCTGTGAGTGCCACCTGGCCAGCGCAGACAGCCCTGGGAAGGACATGGAGCCAGGCCAGATCCCCAGCATGGACAGCGGCTCAGAGTGCTTCAGCTCCACCAGGTCAGACTCCACCAATCAGAGGACGAGTCTCTCTGAACCGTGGCCTCAACAGCTCTGAAACAGACCCAGGAAGGTGGAATGAGCAATGCAAATGGCTAACCCTCACCTTCCACCAAGCCCAGGGAAGGACGACAGGAGGCCAGCATCGCCCAGGCATTTCTGGGAAGGGTGGAGACAGTATCTGTTAGGACACTTTGCCTCCTTCTGTGCGCCAACCCAGGCTTCTCGCTCTGTGGCCGTGAGCACTCCCTGCGGGCCACAGGCACAGCTCCCAAAGCCTGGTCATTGCGCAGAGAAAGGGCTGAACCCAGGGAGGGGCAATGGCTTTTTCCAAGAGGCAGCAGTGAGGAGGGAAGAGCTCTTTAAGGCCAACTGGGCTGTGAGCCTCAGGGACAGGGGCTGACATGCAGGCTGCAGGGCACCACATCAGACTCGCCTTGGTTTTGCTGATCCACAGGAGGGTCTCTAGGCAGACAAGGGATGGTAGTTTGAGCTGAGTCTGGCTTGGGACTGGCGCCACCTGCCCTCATCTTGCTCCTGCCATGAACCCGCCATGTGGTCTTCCACAGGGGAACAAGCCCTTCTGTGTCTAAGTTTCCTGGTCTAATTATGTGGGGCATCATTTCTGCTCCACATTCCCCTCAGCTCTTGGCTTCCTGGGAAGTAATGGCTCTGTGTCAATCAGAGACAGCCAGAGCTGCCAACAAGCCAGGGGAACACCTGCCCCTCCCAGTTTTGCAGCTGTGGAAGAGGCTCAGATAAGTTAGGTGACTTCTCCAAGGTCACACAGTTGTTGTACTAGAATGTAGATCCAAAAGCTCAGTTTAGTTCAGTCGCTCAGTAGTGTCTGACTCTTTGCAACCCCATGGACTGCAGCATGCCAGGCCTCCCTGTCCATCATCAACTCCTGGAGCTTACTAAAACTCATGTCCATTGAGTTGGTGATGCCATCCAACCATCTCATCCTCTGTCATCCCCTTCCCCTCCTGCCCCCAATCCCTCTCAGCATCAGGGTCTTTTCCAGAGTCAGTTCTTCGCATCAGGTGGCCAAAGTATTGGAGTTTCAGCATCAGCCCTTCCAATGAATATTCAGGACTGATTTCCTTTAGGATGGACTGGTTAGAGCTCCTTGCAGTCCAAGGGACTCTCAAGAGTCTTCTCCAACACCACAATTCAAAAGCATCAATTCTTCAGCACTCAGCTTTCTTTATAGTCCAACTCTCACATCCATACATGACTACTGGAAAAACCATAGCCTTGACCAAAAGCTCACCACTGTACAAATAACAGAAACAATGGTTCCATAACAGGTATTTGCCCCAGTGGTCATCTGAAGCAAGTTACAGATCTTTCCACTGAAAAGTACTCATATGCACCAACATGCAGACTGCTCATGTGACCTAAGGAGGCTTGCTCCTAAAGCTAATTCGGGGATTAGCTGGTAGTCGAGGATTCCAGCTCTGCCACTGTGTGACCTTGGGAAATTAACTTAACCTCTCTGTGCCTCATTTTTTCATCTTTTTATAATCAAAGGGCTCAGTAGTAGTACATGCCTCCTGGGTTGTTTTGAGGATTGAATGAGTCCTATACACGTCAATACCTGGAACAATGCCTGGCTCATAATAAATGCTAAATTAGTGTTTGCTATTATTACTCCCTGAATAGTTTCAGTTTCCCAGGAGCAGCCATCCTTCTTGGGGGGTGGGGGTGGGGAGGGGGCTCTTTCAAATGTCCAAGTATAGCTGCTCAGGTCTATTCCAACTTCCAGCCTCACCCGGGCTAGGTCAGTAAACCTGTGGGGTGAGGATCCTTCCACCACCAGGTAAATCCCACCCCCCCTACACCCAGGCCTTGACCATCCCCCACTTGCCCAGTGCCCACCTGGGTAGCTGCTGCCAGCATTTCCAGGAACCCAGCCTTTTTCCTCCCCTGCCCTCCCCACTGCCCAGGAATCAATGCAATCCCCTAAAAGCTCATAACTCGGAGGTAATTATAAGAAGCATCAATTACCCAGCAATGTGGATTTCATGAATTCAATTAATTTGCATGGCGATCGATACGGGAGGGTTTGCTAGGGTCCCCGGGGGAAGTTAGGACATTGTTCTGCACGCTATCGATTTTACAATGTAAAACAAAACCTCTCTCCTCGAATTCATAGATGCCCATTCATCCATATTAACTTTCAGATCATTTATTTTTGTATGTCTTTCAACTCTGTTTGTTGCTATCACACAGATGCAGAGTATTACATTGTAGGGAATAATTGAATCAATATAGTCATGCTACGCCAGGCTTCCCTGACTTGAGGAGACGCTGGTCGGCAAGCTACTCTTCCTCGTACTCCTGCCCTCTGCTGTCCCCAGCCATCCCCTCACCCCACCCCACCCCAGCCAAACACTGCCTCTCCCAACAGGCCACTCCCTGAACCTCCATCAGACTTAACTGCTTGATTCAAAATAGAGTGTAGCTAGAGGGATCCGGTCAGACAACAGGCAGAACTTCTCAAGCCCAAGAAGGGTTGGCAGGAATACAGGACTCCCTTTTCCAAAGGATCTTCTGAACCAAAAACATTCAAGCAGGATGGTGGCCTCAGTCAGGGGTATAGACTCAATAACCCCTCAGTGACCTGTGTCTCTGCTATTCAGAGGACAGGCATTTATATCCTGAGCTGAGGGAAGAGTATTTCGTCTCCTTCCCCAGAGGCACTGAGATCGAGGAGACAGCATTTCCCCAAGTTTTCCCACCCCCATCTCACAGAAGAGGCCAAGTTTAATAGGAGGGGTGGCCATAAAAAAAGTATCGGGCTGGCTTCCGTGGTGGCTCAGTGGTGAATAATCTGCCGGCCAACGCAGCAGACATGGGTTCCATCCCTGGTCCGGGAAGATACCACATGCTGTAGAGGAACTGATCCCGTGCACCACAGCTATCGAGCCTGTGAGCTACAGCCCGGAACTGCAACAACTGAAGCCTGGAGTCCTTGCTCCACAACAAGAGAAGCCACCCCAATGAGAAGCCCAAGCACAATTACAGAGCAGCCTCGCTCGCCGCAACTAGAGAAAATTGCCCACGGCAACGAAGACTCAGCACAGCCAAAATACCAAAAAAATACAATTATATATACAAAAGTAAGGGGCCAATCAATCTTAGGCCCCCATTCTCCCCGACTCAGGTGTCCCCAGCCCTGCTGTGCTCCTGACACCCGGCCCCTCCCTACCCAATGGCCAGCCTCCCCCAGGCCTCCCTGAAAGAGGCCAGGATGTATTCTCAACAGCATCCAGAAACTGACATGAACACGCAGGTGTGCACACACACAAACACGCACACACATACACACCAGTTCCAGATACAAGGCTGGGGGCCCCCAACCCAGCCACACCCTCGCGGAGAGCATGAGCTGGGGCTACCCCACCTCCCTCCACAAAGCTCCAACTCAGCAAAGCGCCCTCAGCACCCCATGTCTGGAGAAGAAGAGAAGCCTTTTTTTAATTTGTCTCTGTCCCCCACCCCCATCAGGATATTAGACAGCTAAACAGCCCGGCGCCTGTTTCCTTCAGATAACCAGTTCCTGACGAGCCCCCTAATTGTCCCCAGAATCTCAGCGCCAGTGTATAGAGTAGGTCATTTAACCAACAGTACACACAACTAAATAAAAATCCATTTTCCAAGAGAAAATTCTATTCTTATCAGAGTTTTGCAAGAGGGTTGCAAGCGGCCCATGTTAATTGAAGCTTTGATGTTTGTAGGAGGAGGCCTCTAATCAACGCCACAAAGAAGGCTGATTCACAGCAGTGGGCCCACGGCAAGGACCAGACTCCGGGGAGCCAGTGACGGGGCCAGGGAGAGGGTAGAGGGCTCAGGTCAGTCACTGGACACCACAGGGCCCAGGTAGTGCCCCAGGCCCAGGGCCAGCATGAAGACACCAGGAGGCAGGCAGCTGGGTCAGAAAGATCACTGAGGTTGGAGGTGAGCCGGGGCCCAGAGTCAGACAAGCCGGGGTCAGGAACTTTGGGATTGTTCACCTGTGGCCTAGGGTAAATCACACAACCTTTCTGAACCCCAGTTTCTCCTCTGGATGATCAGAACCCTCTTCACCTTCCCTGAGACCCATTTGATGATGATCAAATAAAAATAAAATCCAGAAAAGGAAGTTTCATCTTTGAGGATTCTGTCAGCCAGCTAACCACCACTTTACAATCTAGAATAGGGGTCCCCAGCCTCTGAGCTCTGAGGTGGAGCTGACATAATCATAATAAAATGCACAATAAACGTAATACTCTTGAATCATCCTGAAACCATCCCCCCTTCCGTGGGAAAATTGTCTTCCATGAGACCAGTCCCTGGTGCCTAAAAGTTTGGGGACTGCTCATCTACAGAGTACACAGTCACGCTATGCTCACCGCTGACTGCTCTGTGTTTACTCCTTATCTCCCGAAATCTTCAAAGTGGGGAATCTTCACCTTTTTTGCAGGTAAGGAAACTGAGGCTCAGAGTGACTAAGTGTCCTAAGTAGCAGAGCTAGGATTCAAACCTGCTATCTTCATCTCCAGCAGATTTCTCTTATCTGAGCTGCTTCTCCTTAAATGAGGTGGGAGGACCAGTCCACCCTTCCTCTGTCTCCCCCACCCCCGCCCCCGCCACCCCCGACTGCCCTCTCCTAAACCTGGCAGTGATTAACATAAAGGCATGCACATGCATCATTTCCCTTGCTCCTCACAGCAACCTCCAAAGTAGGCAGGAGGTACCTGGAAACAAGAAGAGGAGCCTTGCAGGAACATGTGCGGGTTAACGAGGTAATATTCACAGGGAGTCAGCTTCGTCTGGACCACAGCAAGCTCGCAAGGATTGGCAGCCCCAGCACTGTGATGATATGATGACGCTGGTGGTGACGCCAGTTTTCATACCTAGTAACCCTGGTGGCTCAAGTGTAAAGAATCAGCCTCCCAATGCAGCAGGTGTGGGTACAATCCCTGGGTCAGGAAGATCCCCTGGTGAAGGAAATGGCTACCCACTCCAGTGTTAATGCCTGGAGAATCCCATGGACCAAGGAGCCTGGCGGGCTACAGTCTGTGGTGTCACAAAAGAACTGGATATGACTTCGTGACTAAATAGCAACCGAGCGCACCCGGTCCCTTCCACACAAGGCGCAGAGACCAGTAGCAGCTATATCACCCCCGTTTTCCGCATGCAGAAACCGAGCGCAGAGGATGTCAGTGAGTTTTCCAGGCCACATAGGCAGAGAGCGGCAGCACTGAGGTGTCTGGAACCTCAGATTTCCGCCACAAACCCAAGACCAGGCCACTGTGGCCCTATGGCCCAGTGCCTTACAAGGCTGCTGCTAATTAGGGTTGAGGTGGGAGGGAGGAGGAAGAAACCCAAACACAGGGCTGCCTGGATGCTGTGGATGAAGTCATGTCCCCCTACCAAGCACCAGGCCCCCCAGTGTGATGGTATTTGGAGGTGGGGGGTCTTCAGGAGGTGAACAGGTTCAGATGAGGTCATGAGGGTGGGACTTTCTTGATAGAATTAATGCCCTTATAAGAAACACCAAATCTGCAGGCACTCTGACCTTGGACTTCCAGTCTCCAGAACCATGAGAAATAAAGTCTGCTGTTTAAACCACCCCATCTATGGTATGTCAACATCACAGTTCATGCACATGAGATGTGACAACTGGTCCTGGGGACCAGCTGAGCAGTCAGGGGTATGGATGGGACAGCAGAGAGGACTGTCATCCTCAGGGGCCTCAGGGGCTGGAAGAGGGCAGAGGGCACACTAGAGACCTATAGTCATGCTCAGGCCCAAGCCACAGAGGCAGTGGTCCCTTGGGGGAGAGAGGGTGGGAGAGAAGGAGGAGGCAAGCTGGGGGGCAATGAGGTGGAAGTGTCTTCAGAAGAAGGAAGAGGGGATTGGATGAATTTTCCAGGCCAGATTCAGTGAACAAGAGTTAACACTCATTCCTTCAACACCGCTTACCTAGGCCCTGCCAGCTCTACACCAGGGCCCGGGGCCTTACAGATGAATAAGCATTGATGAGCAGCATTCACTCTAGTGCGAGCCGTGTTTAAAGCTCTAAGAGTTTAGCAGAGGTCTCCCTGGCCCTCAGGAAGAGGAGGTCACTTTAAGCTGTCATTTCAAGGCTATGTAGGGATGAGTTCGGCAGGGAATCAGGAGGTGAGAGGTTGACCAGGAACCTCCACACCCATGACATCATTTAACGATTTTACCTGCTGGGGTAGACCAATCATGAGAAAACCAAGACCCAGAGAGCTCCTATGACTTGTTCAAGATCACAGGGCTTGCAAGGAGCTAGACTGAGTCCCAGTCCAGGTCTTTGGACCCTGAGTACAGAGTTTTTCTCTACTGCACCAAGGCTTTTAGGTATGGAGTGCAAAATGTAATGTGGCTAGTTTATAATCAGGAGTTAAAACAAGGTGTCCAGACATGGGCACTGGCCTGAGGCTTCCCTACAGGGCCCTGGGACCCTAAATCTCCAGCAGGAAGTCCTGTGCCCAGCTGTGTCTACAGAGTGTTGTGATCCCAAAAGGGAAGGGAGGAGGTGAGAGCAACCATTGTAAGGCGAGCTGAGTGATTTGTACAAGGGTAGAGGCCTCTAGCTTCTGGCTGTCCAGTTGCTGGTGGAGCCTGGAGAAAGATGATGGAGATTCAGTGGACCAACTGCTCTGAGTCAAGGCCAAGGTGGGCAGGATGCCTCAGGACACATAAACCTCCTTATGCTTAACCAACTCAGCCTGTCTACTTGCTTTGGTAGCAGTGAAAATTTTTGCTACGTGCTGATATGCCGAGAGATAAAGACTGCCCCACCAGGGGCTTCCCTGGTGGCTCAAATGGTAAAGAATCCGCCTGTGATGCAGGAGACACAGGTTTGATCCCCGGGCTGAGAAGATCCCCTTGGAGTAGAAAATGGCAACCTTCTCCAGTATTCTTGCCTGGAGAATTCCATGGACAGAGAAGCCTGGCGGGCTACAGTCCATGTGTTCACAAAGGGATGGACACAACTGAGTGATTAGCACTTTCAAAGATTGCTAAGTATTTGGGAAAACCCTTGTAAAAGCAGTGGAGGGTTCACGACCTGGGGCGCCTGATTATGAGATCAACTCCCAAGGAAGCCTGAGCAGCTCAAAGTCTCCTGACCAGCCTCCTGACCCTCTCTGTGCGTCCCCTTCTCTCTGTTTCCTCCCTGAAGTCAGAGCAGACAACTCTGGTCACGTCACTCCCCACTTTAAAATCCATCAGTGCTTCCCTCCTGCCTAAGGGATAACAACCCCAAGCTTTGCCCACAGATAAGACCCTTCCTCATCTCCTCCTTGATGCCTTTCCAGGAGCCTCCAGTTTGTAAGCCCTCCTCATAATCAATGCCCCTGCCAGAGAGTTCAACGTGTGCCCAGCCTGATCCCCTGCATGCTGTTCCCTGACCCCACAACAGCCCACCACCACCACCACCCTTCTCCACCCATGCCTGATAGATTGTATTAAAGGCCACCACTCTAAACAGGCAGAGTATGATGATGCGTGTGTGCTAAGTCACTTCAGTCGTGTCTGACTCTTTGTGACCCTATGGACTGTAGCCTGCCAGGCTCCTCTGTCCTAGGAATTCTCCAGGCAAGAATACTGGAGTGGGTTGCCATGCCTTCCTCCAGGGGATCTTCCCAACCCAGGGATCAAACCCGTATCTCTTATGTTTCCTGCGCTGGCAGGCAGGTTCCTTACCACAAGCACCACCTGGGAAGCCCAGAGTATAATATTACCCCACTAAAGAGGAAGAATATATTTCTTTTCCCCTTGATCTTGGGTTCAGACATATGACTTGCTCTGGCCAATGGAATGTTAAAGGGAATGTCATGACTAAAGGCATGAAAAGTACTTGTACAATTGAGCTGACTCTCTTGTGCTTTTTCCATCATACCTGCTGGTCCCAGGAGGAAGAGAAGAGACTCATGGAGCAGGACTGCCTGACTAGGTCCAGCCCAGATCAGCTGACTCTCAGCCAGTTCACAGAAGCATGAACTAAATAAGTGGTCATTGTTATATGCCATTGAGATATTATAGAGGCTTGTTACACAGCAGATGGTAGTAACAGCTAATTGATACATCATTTTAACCTGAATCATTTCCATCCATTCATCAGACCTCACCTGAGGTAGATGTCATTTCTTCTCAGAAGTCTGACCTGAACCCCTCACCAATTTAAGGTCAGGTGCTCCCCCTCTACTCTTGCCTAGAAAATCCCATGGACGGAGGAGCCTGGTAGGCTGCAGTCCATGGGGTTGCTGAGAGTTGGACGCGACTGAGTGACTTCACTTTCACTTTTAACTTTCACACACTGGAGAAGGAAACGGCAATCCACTCCAATGTTCTTGCCTGGAGAATCCCAGGGACGGGGGAGCCTGGTGGGCTGCCATCTGTGGGGTTGCACAGAGTCGGGCATGACTGAAGCGACTTAGCAGCAGCAGCTCCCCCTCTGGGCTCCCCTGGCACCTGGCATTTACCCTTTTTCCAGCACTTCAGCACCAACTGGGTGACCATTTCCATTTCACTTTCCTGTCTCTCTTCCTGAAGTCAGAGATAGCATGCTATCCACAATTTCTGACACAGAGGAATTCAATGACTATTTGCTAAAAGAAAAGGAAAAAAAAAAAACATGGAGCTGGCCTTTTCCGAGTAGTGGAAACACAGACCTCTCACTTTTCCACCCCGCCCACCATCATCACGGAAAGACTCATGTGAGGTCTCTGCTCCTCTGATGGCCACTTGCCCACAGGAATGTGCACGCTCAAGCCCCACAGTTACTCAAGCTACATATTTCTACCCCTCGCTCCCTTAGTGACGAAGCGCTTTCTGAACCACTTTGCTCCATCTTTCTGCAATATCCTCCAGCAAATCAAGCATCCCCTTCTTGGGATGTTTTCAATCTGTTTTATGTTGATTTTAATTAAAGAATTCGAAACTGAACAAACAGTTCCTAGCAGGTGGCCATACAAGTGTGAAATAAGCAAACTGTTTTATCTGCCACAAACTCCGCTAGTAAATTTCTTCAAATTAATCCAAGCCTCCGAGAGTCTGCTGATTCCAAGGAGAAAGTTAAGCAATCCCAGCCTCCAAATATTTGCTTTTGTTACAGCTCCTGGAGCCAACGATGAGTGGTGTCCACCTTACTCCATCCTCATCTACCTTGTCTCCCAGGCCCATCACTGGCACTCCAACAGCCCAACCCATCTACCCAAAACAAGGCTGGTGTGCACACACCACTAGGTTCCACGGCCAGAGCTCCAGTGAGTGGTCAGATGGCCAGGGGAAAGCTCCAAGCCCTCTCTCTTCTGAGTACCAGCACCTCCCAAACAGCCACACCCCTGCCCACCCTCCCACTCGAGCTTGGTCCATCTTATCAAAGCTTGCCCACCCCCAGGAGGAACAGACCTGGGGGCTCAGGACAAGGCTTGCTTTCCTCCCCCTGGTATAGCCCAGGAATGAAAGGAGCCCAGGGAAAATTATATTACCCAGTGCTGACAAGGGCATAAATAGATGGGCCCTCCCCTTCACCACTGATGGAAGTGTAAATTCAGCCAGGCTGTCTGGAGGCCAGTCTGTTTTTGTGTATCAAAACCAAAATTTTAGGCTTTTTTTTTTACTTTTGGATCCAAAAATTCCACATGTAGGACTTTATCCAAAAAAAAAAAAATCACCAATGTGCAGTGGCAAATGCTTACCTCCAGAGCTTTTTATAACAGCAAAAACTGGCAATAATGTGTTGTTCAACAATTAGAGACAAGTTAAACAAATGATAGTACGGCCATACAAAATAGTGCAAAATAATATTTAATAATATAGAAAGTAATCTTGTGATTTTTGTGGGAAAAGCAGTTTACAAGGCAATATGTACAGCATGAATTCATTTTCCTCTTAGTTTTTATGTATATACACATATATATGTTATACACATGGTATAAATATGTTGTATATCTACTGTTCCACATATGTAATGTGTGTGTGTAAACAAATATGAAAAAATGATGGAAGGATATAAACTAAAATGTTAACAATGTCTAAGTGTGAGGATACGAGGCACCTCTCTCTTATTTCTTTTTTTTAATCAGTATACTGTTAATTTCCTAATTTGGAGAAACCTGGCTGTGGAGTCAGGAGACCTGGGTTGTGACCAGCAAAGACACTAATGCAAATTTAGTGTCATGCCATCTCATAGTTTAACCTTAAAGCAGACTCTAGAGCCATTAATACCTAACTCACTGTGTCACATTCCTAATCCACATACAATGTGGAAAAGAAACCTGGTCACAAGGCTGCCTGGCTTCCATCTTATAGTTCCACAGTCTGTCTGGCCCT
The DNA here is from genome assembly GCF_023091745.1 of Budorcas taxicolor. NCBI lineage: Eukaryota > Metazoa > Chordata > Mammalia > Artiodactyla > Bovidae > Budorcas > Budorcas taxicolor. Next base: position 26,773,722 of record NC_068924.1, read on the forward strand.
ACGTCTGGGAGAGAAAGACGGGCGGGGGGGCATAGAAGGTACAAGTTCAACAGCACAGCATCATGTGTAACCTGGTTTCCCTGGTCACACCAGCTTCAGAGCCATCACATCTACACTGAAGAGGCATTCACTCTGTGCCAGGCACTATCCTATTACACACTTAATGCAAAGGGACAGCACTAGCGTGATAACTTCCATTTCTGCCCCACTGCAATTGCTAGACCACCCCTAAGAAACAGTGGTATTTCTGACCATCCCCAAGAAATATGTCACATGTGCTGAGTACAAAGTACTGGTCTAGTCGGCCACCCACGGGCATCCTCTCTGCCAGGTGGTGCCAACCTTTCCCCTGGATTCCTCCCCACTGGCCAGTCCTTGGGACCACACTGGTCCCCTCTGCTCACTCCAGGCTCTCAGCCCAAGACGGGTCACATCTGCAAGGCCGTTGACCAGCAAGGAAAGAAAAATCTCTGTATTAGTTGACACTAGCTGCTATGCAGATAAATAACTAAATCTCATGGACCAAACACAATAAAAGTTTGTCTCTTGTTCACAGCACAGCCCAAAAGGGAGTTGGCTCCCTGCCAATTCGTAACCCCAGGCTCCTTCTATCTTGTGGTCCTACCCTCCTCTAGGACCCCAGAGTCTTCCCTGTTTTACAGCAAATGGAAGAAGAGAGCAAGGATTGCACAAGGGAGGTCCTAAGGGGCCCTGGCTGGAAGTGGCCGCATTACCCCTGTTCACATGCCATTGGTCAGGACTCAGCCATATGGTCACATCCAGTCACAGTTCAGTTCAGTGGCTCAGTCGTGTCTGGTGACCCCATGGACTGCAGCACACCAGGCTTCCCTGTCCATCACCAACTCCTGGAGCTTACTCAAACTCATGTCCATCGAGTCAGTGATGCCATCCAACCATCTCATCCTCTGTCATCCCCTTCTCCTCCAGCCTTCAATCTTTCCCAGCATTAGGGTCTTTTCCAATGAGTCAGTTCTTGGGGTCAGGTAACCAAAATATTGGAGCTTCAGCTTCAGCATCAGTCCTTCCAATGAATATTCAGGACTGATTTCCTTTAGGATGGACTGGTTGGATCTCCTTGCTGTCCAAGGGACTCTCAAGAGTCTTCTCTGACACCACAGTTCATCAATTCTTTGGTGCTCAGCTTTCTTTATAGTCCAACTCTCACATTCAAGGGAGGATCACATCTAATCGCAAGGGAGCCTGGGAAATGTAGTCCAGGCACCTGCAGCCCAGAGAAGCGTGGCTGTGGACTCCGGTAAGCAATAGGCGGTTCTGCCCCTCTTCTGTCCCCACTTTCTGAGTGACACTCTTGGGGGCTTCTCAGCAGTGCAGTCTCACATTTCAATGCCATGTGGAGTTTCTCAGCAGCGGCTCTTTCTCACCAGCCTCTTCATTCTTCCTTGGGGCCCAGACACATCCTGGGGGGAAGGGGAGACCAAGGATGCAACATATCACTGAGGACACAGTGGGCCCTCCAACCCACCTGCTGAGAAGAACTGAATAAAATGTCCCCCTCAGTCCCTCACATCCCAAATACTTAGAAATCGTAGGTCTCCTAGGACCACAAAGTTGCCAGGAGCGATGACTTTGCTTTAGTCTTTCTTCTGGGCTTCCCAGGTAGCACTAGTGGTAAAGAACCTGCCTGCCAGTGCAGGAGACGCGAGAGACACAGGTTCTGTCCCTCAGTCAGGAAGATCCCCTGCAGGAGGGCATGGCAACCCACTCCAATATTCTTGCCTGGAGAATCCCATGGACAGAGGATCTTGGTGGGCTATGGTCCACAGGGTCACAAAGAGTCGGACACAACTGAAGTGACTCAGCATGCATGCAGTTTTTCTTCCAGGCTTTCCTCTTCTCTTGGCTGCAGGACTTGTCCTTCCTGGTTTTCCTTCTGCTCCTCTGACCTCACCTCCTCTGCCTCCTGTCAGGGGTCCTTAGCCTCCTCCTTCAGTGACAGTGTTTCACAGGCAGCAACTTCCACCCTCTCTCCCTTCCTTCTCCTCTTCCAGGTCTTTTTCCCTGAAAGACTCACCCCCACCCCCACCCCAGGCACTGCCTTTCCTCAAGCCCTCATTTCTGGCCCCAACCTCTCTCCTAAAATCTGGACCTGAATTTCTAACCACCTGCTTGTTACATGCACCTCCATGTTCCAACACAGCATATCCAAAGTTTGGCTCACCATCACCTTCCTGAAGTCTCCTGTCCTTCTTCTCTTGGTTAAGGAGTTCACCACAGACCCTTGCACCTGGGAGAATCCTGGGAGCAGCTCTGTCTGACCCCACAGCCAGGTGGCAACAAGCCCACCAGGTCTGGCTTCAGCTACCTCTAGGCACCATTTTCTCAACACCCCAACCTGCACTTTGACCCAGAACACCCATGAGACTCCTGTCTGGTGTCTTCCCTACCAGCCTTCTCCCTCTAACCCCCCTCTCAGAAAGACCAAAACACAAATTTCACCATGCCACTCCTTCCAAACATACAAGATGTGGGGATCTCCAGGAAAGGCCAAACTCTAGTGAGGCAGGAAACACAGTCACCATCTGGACACCCTCCCAGCTTTCCACTCCAGCTCACCTCTGTCAGCTTCTCCTCCTTCTCTAACTGCATCCTCCACCACACCCTCCCTGAGGCCCACTATACCCAAGACCTTTTTAGTCCTGAGCCTCACATCTGCGCTTTCCTGGTGGCTTGATGGTAAAGAATCTCCCTGCCAATGCAGGAGTCACAGGTTTGATCCCTGGAGGGATCAAATTGGGTCAGGAAGATCCTTGGAGAAGGAAATGTCAATCCGCTCCGGTATTCTTGCCTGGGAAATTCCACAGACAGAGGAACCAGGTGGGCTGTAGTTCATGCGACCGCAAAGAATCAGACACAATTGAGCACCTAAACAACAACGCACCCCTACGTTCATGCCTCCAGGACTTTGCACGTGGAACTGTTTCCTTTCCACCTGGAAAAATTCTAAACATCCCCCTAAACAGATTCCCCAACACACCCTAATCAAACAAGGCAAGTACTCCTAGCCCTGTGGTCCCCCCATACTGCTCTCTTCCTTGCAGCCACTGTCATCACTGCTTGTTACACTTGACCATTTCCTGTCTAACTCTACCACTGGACAATGAGTCCCTGGGGTCCCAGCACAGGGGCCAGTGTTTGAAAGGGCACATGAGGCTTTCAAAGGAAATGAGGTCCCCTCCTGAGGGCAGGACACTGATAGGAGCCACACACAAACTGGGAAGTTTAGGGAAGCCTGGATTTCTGCCTGGACCCTGTTTCCCAGTGGAGCCTGGTGAGGCTTGGCTAACACCCCTCTCTGCTTCCCTGCCAAAGCCACCTTGGCCGTAACCTTGAAGGCACAAAGCCAGCAACGACCCTCTCAAAGCAGCAGGCACTGCGTGTTGATGAGCAGCCAAGGGGCAGGAGGGGCAGGAGGGGCAGGTGGCCCACACCCCCCCTTCCTCCTCCTGGGGGGAGACAGCAAGAGGGGATAGCAATGAACAAAAGAAATCCTTCCCCTTCATCTCCTGATCCCTGCCCTCTCTCAGAACTGCTCACTGGCATCTCGCAAAGATCACTGAGCCAACAATTTCCAGGACTACTGCTCCCATGGAGCTGCAGGCTGAGCTCGGAAGCCAGACCCACCGTCCTCCATGAGGTTGCCAGGCTGCATTCCCAGCCCAGGGGGTCCAGACCGTGCACCCAGCCAGGGATGGGGGGGTGGGGCTGCTCCTTTCCCAACCTGGAATCAGGGAGGCTTAAGGACCCACGGGGGTGACCCCACAGGTGCCACGCAGGTACACAGCATCACCCCCACCTCCACACACGCACACTGGGCCCCAGGTACGGACGTTTATTACCTCATCTACAGGCAGCAAGCACAGAGGCAGACACACACCCAGGATGGAGTTCCGATCTCCCCACTCACCTGGAGCAAAAGCCTTTCTGATTTTCTTTCTTCATCTAAAATATGTGACTAATCATACCTCCCTTGACTCAATAGTAAAAGATGTTTAAGAAATGAAAGTTGGGACTTCCCTACTGGTCCAGTGGCTAAGACTCCACACTCCCAAAGCAGGAGGCGTGGGTTTGATCCCTGGTCAGGGGACTAGTGCCCACATGCGGCCACTAAGAGTTCGTGTGCTGCAACTAAAGGTTCCACGTGCTCCAAGACCCAAGGCAGCCAAATAAAATAAACAAATAAATATTTTAAAAATAGATACATCTATATGATAGAATCCTATTAAGCCATAAAAAGTGAAATACTGTCATTTGCAACAACATGAACAGAGCTTGAGGCTATTATGTCAAATGAAATAAGTCAGATGGAGAAATCAAAGACTGCAGGAATTCACTCATATGTGGAATATATTAACAAAAAACAAACAACAAAAAATAAAATAAAATAAATACACCAATCAAACCATACATAAACAAACACACAGATACAGAGAACAGAGCAGTGGTTACCTAAGGGGAAATGGTAGAGAGGGTGAAATGGGTAATGAGGGTCATCAGGGTGGCGATGGATGGAAACTAAACTCTGGTGGTGAACGCACTATTGTGTATATAGAAGTTGAAATATAATGTGGTACATATAAAACTAATATCTTGTTCTAAGTCAATGTTACCTCAATGAATTTTTAAAATTTTAATTCAAATGATATAATAGAACATAGAATAAAAACTAAAAGTCCCACACAAGAGAAAATGGAATAGGCAAACAGAAACTCAGAGTAATGCAATGTGAGAAGAACTCAACTTCCTTTTGCTGGCTTTGAAGACAGAGGAAAGGACCACAAAGCAAGGAATGTGGGTGACCTCTAGAAGCTGGAAAATTCAAGGAACTAGATCCCATACACAGCTGACAGAAAGGAATGCAGCCCTGTCAACACCTTGATTTTAGCCCAAAGAGACTTGTCAGATTCTGACCTACATAACTGTAAGATAAGGAATTTGTTATGTGGGCTGCGGAGCTTGCAGTAATTTTTTACAGCAGCCACAGAAAACTAATACAGTCACTCAGTCTATGGGGCAGTCAGGATCCCAACCCAAGTTGGAATGAGTCAACAAGAACTGCTGACTTACAGGATGAGGGGTGTGAGAAAAAGAATGAAGTCAAGGATGACCTCAGGGTTTTTCCTGGGAGCTGCATTTAGGAAAGTAAGAAGACTGTGGGATGAGAGGGTTTGGGGGAGAAAATTAGAAGCTGAGTTTTAGACATGTCATATTGACAACGTGAAGTGTTGAACTGGAGATATTGAGTAGGCAAGTGGATATAGGAAGCTGGAGATCAAAGGTTAGAAATATAATGGGAACCATGGTCATGAAGAAGGTGTTTAAGTCCAGAAACTGAATGAAATCACCCAGGAAGAAAGAGGAGTCCAGGGACTGAGTCTGAGAGTTTGGGGAGATGAGGAAGAATCATCAAAGAAGATGAGGAGGGGCATTGGAGGGCCGGATGAGGTTCACTGGAGCCTGAAAGCCCTCTTCTTTAGAAAACAATCTAAACATTTTGGAAGCTAAAAGCTGAAAGGCAAGATAAGTGATGAGTGACTTAGTGGACCCAAGAATGCTGAATCCCCAGCTAGCAACTGGAGAAGCTGAGAATCAACACAATTTACACTGCAAAAGCCTCAGGAACTGACACCATCAGATATCTTTGCAACCAGAAGTTGGGGGTTGGGGGGGGGGGACACCTAATATAAGAAAGATTAGATAAATGCTGTTTTGAGAAGCACCTAGCTATGAAGCCATCAGCACATTCATGTAAACCTCTCTGAGACTGCTTCCTAAACTTCAGATCTACTCAACAGGAATGACTGCCTATCACACAGGGTTATTTTAAGAGGAATGAATCAAATAGAAAGAATTGTCCACACTCAAGGTCACCACGTGCTCTCCTACCATTCTCTAGAACTCATTCCAACCAGGCTCTTGTCCCCAAGTCCAGGAGACAGCTCTCATCAAGGTCATCAATGACGTCTGCATTGCCAGGTCCAATGGTTAGTTCTCTGTGCTCATCTTACTCATCAGACTATTTGTCACAAATGATCCACTCTCTCTTCCCTAAAACCTCTTCTTCACTTGCTTCAGGGCTACCACTCTCACCTAATTGTCCTTCAACTTAACTGGGCACTCCTTCTCAGCCTCCTTTTCTGATTCTTCCTTCCCCACTCTATGCTGATATGCTCCTGCCCCACCCCCACCTGTGGCAAAACACTGGAGGTTTATTTTCTGGAAACGGAGTAAAACACAATCTCTGGACTAGGGGTCAACCAGCACAACTGAGGGGATGAGCACCAGACCATAAACAATGAAAATTACTTATTATGTAATGTTAAATATAGGGTCCAGAGACTTCCAGTCCTGATCATCCATGTGGTTCCAAAATGCTGGCAACTTTTATCCTTCAGGCAGAAGTTTGGTAGAGACTCTCTGGGGACCAGTCAGAGGACAGACCTAAGACACTGACATTCCCCAACAAACAACCACTGAAGCTGACAAGCAATTTCCTCAAACTCAAAGCTTCTAATCAGCTCTTTGATTTTGCTACTGGAACCTGAACAGACAGTAAAGGATTATTAGATATTTGAAAGAGAAAAAAGCCTCTAATACAAAAGATAGAAGCCAAAGTCAACAAATGGGAAAACGTAACTCAGAGGAAACTATGTGGAGAAAGAAAGAAAATGTTTAAGCATTAATATTCTCAGAGATAAGAGAAGATACTGCACCCACCAAATAAGAATAGGATGCTAAAAGAAAAAAATATTGAAAGGGAAAAAAAGACCTTTTGGAAATTTCTGATAGCAAAAATGAGAAATTCAACAGAAAATATTGAAGATAAGATTGAGGAAACAGCCCAGGAAGTACAGCAAAAATGATGGAAAGCAGGAGAAAAAAATAAGAAATTTAGAACACTGTTTCAGGAGATTCAACATCAAATAATGAGAGAACAAGGAAAAAAAGGAGAGAGAAATTACCAATAAAAGAATTTATGAAAATTTGCCCAAAGAGTATGAATTTTCAGACAGAAAGGGCATACCATACACTGAGCACAACTGATGAAAATCAATTCACACTAAGACACATAACTGAAATTTTGGAATACTAACAAGGTTAAAGAGAAAACCCAAAATGGAAAAGGAAGGGTGGTCGCAGTAAAAGTATCAGGAATAAGCATGGATTTAGACTTCAATAACACTAAATTCAAGAAGACAACAGAGCAATGTGTTTAACATTCTTACTGTTCAGTCGCTAAGCCGTGTCCGACTTTGCAACCCCATGGATGCATGCCAGGCTTCCATGTCCTTCACTGTCTCCCAGAGTTTGCTTAAACTCATGTCCATTGAGTAGGTGAAGCCATCCAACCATCTCATCCTCTATGGTCCCCTTCCTCTCCTACCTTCAATCTTTCCCAGCATGAGGGTCTTTTCTAATGAGTCAGCTCGTCACATCAGGTGGTCAAAGTATTGGAGCTTCAGATTTAGCAACAGTCATTCCAATGAGTATTCAGGGTTGACTGGTTTGATCTCCTTGCAGTCCAAGGGACTCTCAAGAGTCTTCTTCAGCACTACAGTTCAAAAGTATCAATTCTTCATCATTCAGCCTTCTTTATGGTCCAACTCACATCCATACATGACTACTGGAAAAACCACGGCTTTGACTATACGTACCTTTGTCAGCAAAGTGATGTCTCTGCTTTTTATTTAAAACTTAGAATATTGCATCAGTTGGGATGGGCTTAGTTATGCTGTAGTAATAAAAAACTCCAAAATCAAAGATGATGCATGTCCATTTCAGTTCAGCAGAACCTAGGTTGTTGTCAGTCAGTCAGTTCAGTTCAGTCACTCGGTCGTGTCCGATTCTGTGGCCCCATGAATCACAGCACGCCAGGCCTCCCTGTCCATCACCAACTCCCAGAGTTCACTCAAACTCATGTCCATCAAGTTGGTGATGCCTTCCTCTGTCGTCCCCTACTCCTCCTGCCCCCAATCCCTCCCAGCATCGGGGTCTTTTCCAATGAGCCAACTCTTCGCATGAGGTGGCCAAAGTACTGGAGTTTCAGCTTTAGCATCAATCCTTCAAATGAACACCCAGGACTGATCTCCTTTAGAATGGACTGGTTGCATCTCCTTGCAGTCCAAGGAACTCTCAAGAGTCTTCTCCAACACCACAGTTCAAAAGCATCAATTCTTCGGTGCTCAGCTTTCTTCACAGTCCAACTCTCACATCCATATATGACCACTGGAAAAACCATAGCCTTGACTAGACGGACCTTTGTTGGCAAAGTAATATCTCTGCTTTTCAACATGCTATCTAGGTTTGTCATAACTTTCCTTCCAAGGAGTAAGCGTCTTTTAATTTCATGGCTGCAATCACCATCTGCAGTGATTTTGGAGCCCCCCATAATAAAGTCTGCCACTGTTTCCACTGTTTTCCCATCTATTTCCCATGAAGTGATGGGACCAGGTGCCATGATCTTAGTTTTCTGAATGTTGAGCTTTAAGCCAACTTTTTCACTCTCCTCTTTCACTTTCATCAAGAGGCTTTTTAGTTCCACTTCACTTTCTGCCATAAGGGTGGTGTCATCTGCATATCTGAGGAAGTGCGCTGGCTGCAACGGACCGCGCATGGAGAAGCGCGGGAGAGAGGAGCTACCCCTTGCCCAAGGTCAGGGGCAGCGACGGAGAGTGCCAGGCTGCGTCAGCACAGGAGCGGCCGAGAGGAGCTACCCCACGTCCGAGGTCAGGGGAGGTGGCAGAGAGGAGCTACCCCATGCCCGAGGTCAGGGGAGGCGGCTGAGAGGAGCAACCCCACATCCAAGGAGTGGCGGCTTCATGGGCACAAGAGGGCCGAGAGGAGCTACTCCACGTTCAAGGTCAGGAGGGCTGGCCGTGAGGAGATACCCCTCGTCCAAGGTAAAAGAAACCCAAGTAAGATGGTAGGTGGGCAGATAACACTGAAACGATAATCACAGAAAACTAGCCAATCTGATCACATGGACCACAGCCTTGGCTAACTCAATGAAACTAAGCCATGCCATATGGGGCCACCCAAGACATGGTGGAAAGGTCTGACAGAATGTGGTCCACTGGAGAAGGGAATGGCAAATCACTTCAGTATTCTTGCCTTGAGAACCCCATGAACAGTATGAAAAGGCAAAATGATAGGATACCAAAAGAGGAACTCCCCGGGTCAGTAGGTACCCAATATGCTACTGGAGATCAGTGGAGAAATAACTCCAGAAAGAATGAAGGGATGAAGCCAAAGCAAAAACAATACCCAGTTGTGGATGTGACTGGTGATAGAAGCAAGGTCCAATGCTGTAAAGAGCAATATTGCATAGGAACCTGGAATGTCAGATCCATGAATCAAGGCAAATTGGAAGTGGTCAAACAGGAGATGGCAAGAGTGAACATCGACATTCTAGGAATCAGCGAACTAAAATGGACTAGGTTGTTGTAGTTACTACCTATTTATATGGCAGAAAAGAAAACATGACAAATGGGTCACATCTCTTTAAAGAACTCTATAGTAAGCGCTATACATCATACTTGTTCAAGTTTCCTAGGCTACATGGATTTGCCTAATTCCATAAAGAAGCAGAAAGTGCAACACTACCGTGTACCCAGAGAAAGGACTAAATACACATAATTACCAGTCTACCCTCTGGTCGCTATCTAGTGAGCAACCTCACTCTCCTTACCAAGCGACCTCACTCTCCTTACCAAGGAACATATACTGACCATCTCCCCAAAGGGCAACAACCAAAAGTTCCAGGTAGAAATAGTAACAAATGCAAAGCTTCATATCTCTCAAAGTACGACCCCAATATATCACAAGGGTTACAAGATCCTCCTTTCTTAATCTATAGGCCCATGAACTAAATAAGTTTTATGCTCCACATATCCAATATACAGTGGTGGAACAAGGATAGGATAACCCCAATAACCAGTATCACTCAGAAAGAGAAAGAATGGAATTAGCCAGAAGACACTGGTCCGTAGCAATTCTGAAATCCTGCTGGGCAGACACTTTCAGGGCCCCATTCCTGGGAGCAAGGCTGTTGCTGGATTAGGCTCCCATTATGCTCCCTGTGAGTAAGTCTTTTGTCCATTATACTCCATTGCTCCTGGCTCTTTCCTCTATAAAATTCTTTTCCATTATTTTGTTTGACCACAGCTGAAGTAAATATAGGAGAATATGAACTTTTTGAGAGTTAAGCCTCTTTCTCAGATCACTTCCTACTGATAGAATTATTTTAGGTTCTTAAATAGTCTTTCTCAGAAAGACAAACACCTTATGACATCACTTACACATGGAATCTAAAATATAATACAAATCAATGTACCTATGAAACAAAAACAGATTCTTATGGGGCAGCCAGAATGGGAAGGGAGTTTAGGGGAGAGTAGATACATGTATATGTATGGCTGAGTTCCCTTGTTGTCCAACTGTTAATATGTTATACTCCAAAATAAAAAAGTATTTTTAAAAAATGGACTCAGACAGAGAACAGACACGTAGTTGCTAAGCAAGGGGGCAGGGGATAGGTTGGGAAGGAAAGAAATGGGAGCTTGGAATTAGCAAAGGCAAACTGTTATGCATAGAATGGGTGGACAACAAGGTCCTATTGTACAGCACAGGAAACTGTATTCAATATCCTGTGGTGAATCCTAATGAAAAGACTGTGAAAAGAATATGAAAAAACAATATATATAACTGAATCACTTTGCTGTGTACAAGAAATTGACATGACATTATAAGTCAATTATATTTCCAAAAAATTTTTGAAAAACAGTCTTAATATAGACTGGTATTCTTTTGGCAATACTTTTTCTTTTTTAAAAATTTTAATTATTTATTTATTTTATATAAATTTATTTATTTTAATTGGAGGCTAATTACTTTACAATATTGTATTGATTTTGCCATACATTGACATGAATCCACCATGGGTATACATGTGTTCCCCATCCTGAACCCCCCTCCCACCTCCCTCCCCATCCCATCCCTCTGGGTCATCCCAGTGCACCAGCCCCGAGCACCCTGTATCATGCATCGAACCTGGACTGGTGATTCATTTCACATATGATAATATACATGTTTCAATGCCATTCTCTCAAATCAAATGCCCTCTCCCACAGAGTCCAAAAGACTGTTCTATTCATCTGTGTCTCTTTTGCTGTCTTGCATACAGGGTTATCGTTACCATGTTTCTAAATTCCATATATATGTGTTATTATACTATATTGATGTTTTCCTTTCTGGCTTACTTCACTCTGTATAATCGGCTCCAGTTTCATCCACCGCATTAGAACTGATTCAAATATATTCTTTTTAATGGCTGAGTAATACACCATTGTGTATACGTACCACAGCTTTCTTATCCATTCGTCTGCTGATGGGCATCTAGGTTGCTTCCATGTCCTGGCTATTATAAACAGTGCTGCGATGAACATTGGAGTACGTGTGTCTCTTTCGGTTCTGGTTTCTTCAGGTATATGCCCAGCAGTGGGATTGCTGGGTCATATGGCAGTTCTATTTCCAGTTTTTTAAGGAATCTCTACACTGTTCTCCATAGTGGCTGTACTAGTTTGCATTCCCACAAACAGTGTAAGAGGGTTCCCTTTCCTCCACACCCTCTCCAGCATTTATTGCTTGTAGACTTTTGGATAGCAGCCATTCTGACTGGTGTGAAATGGTACCTCATTGTGGTTTTGATTTGCATTTCTCTGATAATGAGTGATGTTGAGCATCTTTTCATGTGTTTGTTATCAATCTGTATGTCTTCTTTGGAGAAATGTCTGTTTAGTTCTTTGGCCCATTTTTTGATTGGGTCGTTTATTTTTCTGGAATTGAGCTGCAGGAGTTGCTTGTATATTTTTGAGGTTAATTATTTGTCAGTTGCTTTGTTTGTTATTATTTTCTCCCATTCTGAAGGCTGTCTTTTCACTTGGTTATAGTTTCCTTTGTTGTGCAGAAGCTTTTAATTTTAATTATGTCCCATTTGTTTATTTTTGCTTTTATTTCCAATATTCTGAGAGGTGGGTCATAGAGGATCCTGCTGTGATTTATGTTGGAGAGTGTTTTGCCTATGTTCTCCTCTAGGAGTTTTATAGTTTCTGGTCTTACATTTAGATCTTTAATCCATTTTGAGTTTATTTTTGTGTATGGTGTTAGAAAGTGTTCTAGTTTCATTCTTTTACAAGTGGTTGACCAGTTTTCCCAACACCACTTGTTAAAGAGATTGGCTTTAATCCATTGTATATTCTTGCCTCCTTTGTCAAAGATAAGGTGTTCATAGGTGCATGGATTTATCTCTGGGCTTTCTATTTTGTTCCATTGATCTATATTTCTGTCTTTGTGCCAGTACCATACTGTCTTGATGACTGTGGCTTTGTAGTAGAGCCTGAAGTCAGGCAGGTTGATTCCTCCAGTTCCATTTTTCTTTCTTAAGATTGCTTTGGCTATTTGAGGTTTTTTATTTCCATACAAATTGTGAAATTATTTGTTCTAGCTCTGTGAAAAATACTGTTGGTAGCTTGATAGGGATTGCACTTAATCTATAGATTGCTTTGGGTAGTATACTCATTTTCACTATATTGATTCTTCCAATCCATGAACACGGTATATTTCTCCATCTATTTGTGTCCTCTTTGATTTCTTTCACCAGTGTTTTATAGTTTTCTATATATAGGTCTTTTGTTTCTTTAGGTAGATATATTCCTAAGTATTTTATTCTTTTCATTGCAATGGTGAATGGAATTGTTTCATTAATTTCTATTTTCTCATTATTAGTGTATAGGAATGCAAGGGATTTCTGAGTGTTGATTTTATATCCTGCAACTTTACTATATTCATTGATTAGCTCTAGTAATTTTCTGGTGGAGTCTTTAGGGCTTTGTATGTAGAGGATCATGTCATCTGCAAACAGTGAGAGTTTTAATTCTTCTTTTCCAATCTGGATTCCTTTTATTTCTTTTTCTGCTCTGATTGCTGTGGCCAAAACTTCCAAAACTATGTTGAATAGTAGCAGTGAGAGTGGGCACTCTTGTCTTGTTCCTGGCTTTAGGGGAAAGGCTTTCAATTTTTCACCATTGAGGATAATGTTTGCTGTGGGTTTGTCATATATAGCTTTTATTATGTTGAGGTATGTTCCTTCTATTCCTGCTTCTGGAAGGTTTTTATCATAAATGGATGTTGAATTTTGTCAAAGGCTTTCTCTGCATCTATTGACATAATCATATGGTTTTTATTTTTCAATTTGTTAATGTGGTGTATTACACTGATTGATTTGCAGATATTGAAGAATCCTTGCATCCTTGGGATAAAGCCCACTTGGTCATGCTGTATGATCTTTTTAATATGTTGTTGGATTCTGTTTGCTGGAATTTTGTTAAGGATTTTTGCAACTATGTTCATCAGTGATATTGGCCTGTAGTTTTCTTTTTTGTGGCATCTTTGTCAGGTTTTGGTATTAGGGTGATGGTGGCCTCATAGAATGAGTTTGGAAGTTTACCTTCCTCTGCACTTCTCTGGAAGAGTTTGAGTAGGATAGGTGTTAGCTCTTCTCTAAATTTTTGGTAGAATTCAGCTGTGAAGCCGTCTGGTCCTGGGCTTTTGTTTGCTGGAAGATTTCTGATTACAGTTTCAATTCCCAGGCTTGTGATGGGTTTGTTAAGATTTTCTATTTCTTCCTGGTTCAGTTTTGGAAAGTTGTACTTTTCTAAGAATTTGTCCATTTTCTTCCAAGTTGTCCATTTTATTGGCATACAGTTGCTGATAGTAGTCTCTTATGATCCTTTGTATTTCTGTGTTGTCTGTCGTGATCTCTCCATTTTCATTTCTAATTTTATTGATTTGATTTTTCTCCCTTTGTTTCTTGATGAGTCTGGCTAATGGTTTGTCAATTTTACTTATCTTCTCAAAGAACCAGCTTTTGGCTTTGTTGATTTTTGCTATGGTCTCTTTTGTTTCTTTTGCATTTATTTCTGCCCTAATTTTTAAGATTTCTTTCCTTCTACCTACCCTGGGGTTCTTCATTTCTTCCTTTTCTAGTTGCTTTAGGTGTAGAGTTAGGTTATTTATTTGACTTGTTTCTTGAGGTATGCCTGTATTGCTATGAACCTTCCCCTTAGCACTGCTTTTACAGTGTCCCACGTGTTTGGGGTTGTTGTGTTTTCATTTTCATTCATTTCTATGCATATTTTGATTTCTTTTTTTATTTCTTCTGTGATTTATTGGTTATTCAGCAGCATGCTGTTCAGCCTCCATATGTTGGAATTTGTAATAGTTTTTCTCCTATAATTGACATCTAATCTTACTGCATTGTGGTCAGAAAAGATGCTTGGAATGATTTCAGTTTTTTTTAGTTTACCAAAGCTAGATTTATGGCCCAGGATGTGATCTATCCTGGAGAAGGTTCTGTGTGCACTTGAGAAAAAGGTGAAATTCACTGTTTTGGGGTGAAATGTCCTATAGATATTAGGTCTAACTGGTCTATTGTATCATTTAAAGTTTGTGTTTCCTTGTTAATTTTCTGTTTAGTTGATCTATCCATAGGTGTGAATAGGATATTAAAGTCTCCCACTATTATTGTATTATTGTTAATTTCCGCTTTCATACTTGTTAGCATTTGTTTTACATATTGTGGTGCTCCTATATATTTATAACTGTTATATCTTCTTCTTGGATTGATCCTTTGATCATTATGTAGTGTCCTTCTTTGTCTCTTTTCACAGCCTTTGTTTTAAAGTCTATTTTATCTGATATGAGTATTGCTACTCCTGCTTTCTTTTGGTCTCTATTTGCATGGAATATCTTTTTCCAGCCCTTCACTTTCCATCTGTATGTCTCCCTTGTTTCGAGGTGGGTCTCTTGTAGACAACATACATAGGGGTCTTGTTTTTGTATCCATTCAGCCAGTCTTTGTCTTTTGGTTGGGGCATTCAACCCAATTACATTTATGGTAATTATTGATAAGTATGATCCCATTGCCATTTGCTTTATTGTTTTGGGTTTGAGATTATACACCCTTTCTGTGTTTCTTGTCTAGAGAAAATCCTTTAGCATTTGTTGGAGAGCTGGTTTGGTGGTGCTGAATTCTCTCAGCTTTTGCTTGTCTGTAAAGCTTTTGATTTCTCCTTCATATTTGAATGAGATCCTTCCTGGATACAGTAATCTGGGCTGTCAGTTATTTTCTTTCATCACTTTAAGTATGTTCTGCCATTCCCTCCTGACCTGAAGAGTTTCTATTGAAAGATCAGCTGTTATCCTTATGGGAATCCCCTTGTGTGTTATTTGTTGTTTTTCCCTTGCTGCTTTTAATATTTGTTCTTTGTGTTTGATCTTTGTTAATTTGATTAATATGTGTCTTGGGGTGTTTCACCTTGGGTTTATCTTGTTTGGGACTCTCTGGGTTTCTTGGACTCGGGTGACTGTTTCCTTCCCCATTTTAGGGAGGTTTTCAACTATTATCTCCTCAAGTATTTTCTCATGGTCTTTCTTTTTGCCTTCTTCTTCTGGGACTCCTATGATTCGAATGTTGAGGGGTTTAACATTGTCCCAGAGGTCTCTGAAAATTGTCCACATTTCTTTCATTTTTCTTTTTTCCTCTCTGTCTCATTTATTTCTACCATTCTATCTTCTACCTCACTTACCCTATCTTCTGCCTCTGTTATTCTACTGTTGGTTCCCTCCAGAGTGTTTTTGATCTCATTTATTGCATTATTCATTATGTACTGACTCTTTTTTATTTCTTCTCTGTTCAGTTCAGTTCAGTCACTCAGTTGTGTCCGACTCTTTGTGACCCCATGAATCGCAGCACTCCAGGCCTCCTTGTCCATCACCAACTCCTGGGGTTCACCCAGATTCACGTTCATCAAGTCAGTGATGCCATCCAGCCATCTCATCCTGTCGTCCCCTTCTCCTCCTGCCCCCAATCCCTCCCAGCATCAAAGTCTTTTCCAATGAGTCAACTCTTTGCATGAGGTGGCCAAAGTACTGGAGTTTCAGCTTTAGCATCATTCCTTCCAAAGAAATCCCAGGGCTGATCTCCTTCAGAATGGACTGGTTGGATCTCCTTGCAGTCCAAGGGACTCTCAAGAGTCTTCTCCAACATCACAGTTCAAAAGCATCAATTCTTCGGCACTCAGCCTTCTTCACAGTCCAACTCTCACATCCATACATGACCACTGGAAAAACCATAGCCTTGACTAGATGGACCTTAGTTGGCAAAGTAATGTCTCTGCTTTTGAATATGCTATCTAGGTTGGTCATAACTTTTCTTCCAAGGAGTAATCGTCTTTTAATTTCTTCTAGGTCCTTGTTAAACCTTTCTTGCATCTTCTCAATCCTTGTCCCCAGGCTATTTATCTGTGATTCCATTTTGATTTCAAGATTTTGGGTCATTTTCACTATCATTATTTGGAATTCTTTATCAGGTAGATTCCCTATCTCTTCCTCTTTTGTTTGGTTTGGTGGGCATTTATCCTGTTCCTTTACCTGCTGGGTATTCCTCTGTCTTTTCATCTTGTTTATATTGCTGCATTTGGGGTGGCCTTTCTGTATTCTGGCAGTTTGTGGAGTTCTCTTTATTGTGGAGTTTCCTCACTGTGAGTGGGGTTGTATCAGTGGCTTGTCAAGGTTTCCTGGTTAGGGAAGTTTGTGTCAGTGTTCTGGTGGGTGGAGCTGGATTTCTTCTCTCTGGAGTGCAATGAAGTGTCCGGTAATGAGTTTTGAGATGTCAATGGGTTTGGTGTGACTTTGGGCAGCCTGTATATTGAAGCTCAGGGCTATGCTCCTGTGTGGCTGGAGAATTTGTGTGGTATGTCTTGCTCTGGAACTTGTTGGCCTTTGGATGGTGCTTGGTTTCAGTGCACGTATGGAGGCATTTGAGGAAATCCTATCGATTAATGTTCCCTGGAGTCAGGAGTTCTCTGGTGTTCTCAGGATTTGGACTTAAGTCTCTTGCCTCTAGTTTTCAGTCTTATTCTTACAGCAGCCTCAAGACTTCTCCATCTATACAGCACTGATGATAAAACATCTGGGTTAAAGATGAAAAGTTTCTCCACAGTGAGGGACACCCAGAGAGGTTCACAGAGTTACATGGAGAAGAGAAGAGGGAGGAGGGAGATAGAGATGACCAGGAGGAGAAGAGGGGAAATCAAAAGGGGAGAGAGCAAGCTAGCCAGTAATCATTTCCCTATGTGCTCTCCACAGTCTGGACCCCTCAGAGATGTTCACGGAGTTACACAGAGAAGAGAAGAGGGAAGAAGGAGAAAGAGGTGGCCAGTAGGAGAAAAGAGGGAATCAAAAGGAAAGAGACAGATCCAGCCAGTAATCAGTTCCCTAAGTGTTCTCCACAGCCCAGAACACACAAAGAGATTCACAGGGTTGGGTAGAGAAGAGAAGGGGGAGGGAGGAGATAGAGGCGACCTGGTGGAGAAAAAGGAGAGTCCAAAGAGGGAAAGAGCAGTCAAGCCAGTAATCTCGCTCCCAAGTAAAACTGGGTACTTAAGATTGGGTACAAAATTGATAACAAATACCAAAAAGCAAAGATTAAAAATCTAGAGTAGAGGTTGGATTCTTAAAAATACAATATTAAAGAAAAAAACAAAGTCACAAAAATTATAAAATATATATATATGAAGTTTGCTTTAAAAAATAGGGTATTTTTTCTTTGCAAAGTAATAATAGGTTATAAAAATAAAAATTAAAGGAGTAATAGAGGACTTAAAAATAAAAATTTTTAATTTAAAAAATGATAATAGTAAAAATATATCTAGGACTTTCTCAGGTGTTGCTGTGGACAGTGTGGGGTCAGTTCATTTTCAGATAGTTCCTCGATCCGGCTTATACTTCTTAAGATCTATAGGCCTCTATGTAGTCGGTGCTATCTGCAGGGTTTTAATCTATCACACCTGTCACTTCCAAGGCGGTTCCCTCTGTTTGTTTTAGCTTCTTCTGTTTGCTGGTCTCTTCGGTGTCTAATTGCCACCCTGACACAAGGGGGCAGTGGTGGTCACTTTTTTAGGCTTCTTGTTCAGTCGTGCTGTGGGGAGGGAGGAACACTGCAAACAAATAACACTGGCGTGTGCTCAACCACACTAGGTTTGCCCCTGCTCACGGTGTGCATGCTTTCCCAGTCTACACTGCTTAGGCTCTAGGTTGCTCTGCCAGGAACTGTCTGAGGCCGGCCCTGGGTTGTATGCACTTCCCAGCTCTGAGCCACTCAGGTTCAGGTTCTTGGGTACTCCACAAAGGCGCAGACTTGGTTGGGCCTGTGTTTTGTGCCCTTCCCAGGTCCGAGCACCTCAGGTGACCAGGTGCTTGGCAAGCACGGTCACCCCCAATTGAAAGTTGTGACTTATCGCCTCCTCCATTCCCGCCACTCAGTTTTCTGGGTGTGTAATCGGCACACCTTCTCAGGTGTGCCGTGTCTCTCTTCTGGGGAGCTGATCTCTGGTTGTGACCCTCCCGGCGGATGTCGACCATCCAGAATCCCAAGAAGTCTTGGTTAGCAACAAAGCCTGCTTGCAGTTTGGTAGATGATGCCTCTCTGGGGCTGCGATTGCCGCCTTCCAGCTCTGGCTGCCCTCGCCTGCCTGTCTCTGATGGGTGATGGGCCAGTCTGCAGCTGTCTAGCTCTGCTCAGTTCTTTGTTCTGTGAGCCAGCTTGGCAGTGTCTTAGGGCTTTTTGCAGGATAGCTATGCCACAGTTTGGGTTGCTATCTCAAGTTAGTTCCCTCAGATTGCCCTTGGGGCATTCAGGCCCTGTCCTTACCCTAAGCAATGCAGCCCGTGCCTCCCTGTCCAGCCCCGGCTTGCTAGTGGTGGATGCAAGCATCTGCACTGCTTCTCCACTGGGAGTTGCCATTAGGCACATAATCTGTGGGTTTTAATTATTTATTTATTTTTTCTCCTGGTTATGTTGCCCACTGAGGTTCCAAGGCTTGCCACAGATGCCAGTGAGAGTGTTCCTGGTGGAACTTCTCTTCCAAGTTCCTTGGAAACTTCTCTTTTTTAAGACTTGCTTCCCAGGACAGATCTCCGCCCCTACTTCTTTTGTCTCTCTTTTTATCTTTTATATTTTTCCTACCTCCTTTCAAAGACAATGGGCTGCTTTTCTGGTGCCTGATGTCCTCTGCCAGCATTCAGAAGTTGTTTTGTGGAATTTACTCAGCGTTTAGATGTTCTTTTGATGAAATTTGTGGGGGAGAAAGTGGGCTCCCCATCCTATTCCTCTGCCATCTTAAGACCACCAATACTCTTTCAATATCTTATATTTTTACCTATTCGATTCTTTCAGCAATAGAATCCAGTAATCATGCCCACATTCTTTTAGAGACATAGTTTCTAAAGTTTTGGTCTTTTTCTTATCTCCATATTTTCTCTCTTTACCTAAAGATCAGTGCACCTTGAGCCTATCCAGATTTCAAGGGAGATCCATGGTTTTACTATTTCCCTTGAGACACTGGTCTTATCAAAGTAATAGCTGGGTGCCGCATCCTTGAAGGATCTTTATCTTAAACATCTTACCCTAGTCAGTTTCTAACACTGGGAGTGAAAACCATGTCCTTATTTTGGCCTTTTCCATAACAATCAACTTTAAGTGGCCTTTCTTATTCAAAACTTCTGTTAATTTTATCTCCTACTATTTGGACTCCAAAGTTAAGTGGCTTTCCTGACTATTTCAAGGCTCTGAATTTTTGGAGGGGCTTCCCCTGTGGCTCAGTGGTAAAGAATCTGCCAGCAATGCAGGAGCCATAAGAAACCTGGGTTCAATCCCTGAGTCAGGAAGATCCCCTGGAGGAGGAAATGGCAACCCACTCCAGTATCCTTGCCTGGAGAATCTGATGGACAGAGGAGCCTGGCAGACTACAGTCCATGGGGTCGCAAGGAGTTAGACATAACTAAGTGATTAAACAGCTGCAGCAGCAAATTTTTGGAATTCTCTATTCATTTTTATTTCTGCTTCTATATTGGACAATTCTTTTCTGAGAACACTCTAATGATTTTGCCAAACATAGTCAATAATAACCAATCATATGCTAACATACTGTTTTCCCACACCTTCATCTTGAATTTAAATTTCCTTAAGAATGTGATCTGACCCCCAGCCGATTTTATTAAGTATCTCCCACTGCATAATGTAAAGTGTCACCTCTGTACCCTCTAATAAAGTTTTTTATAGTTCACTGTACAACCCCTAGGCCGGGTTATTTTTTATATAAATGGTTCTTTTTTTTTTTTAATAAGTACTCTGTTTCTAAGCATCTATATTGATCTGTCAGGATGAGCTAGATTATAACATGACAACAAACAACTCCTGAATCTCAATGGCTTAAAACAATGAAAGTTTTACTTCTTTTTCTACTATATGGTGGGGAGATATATATCTCAATTCATTCTCACTCAGGGACCCAGGCTGACAGCATCTCCAGCATCTCAAATGCATCAGTCACAACAGCAGAAAGGAAACACAGTGAAGTACATACCATCTCTTAAGGCCTCTGTTCAAAGACAATCTTCGACTCACATTTTGTTTTCAAAAGCAAATCACACTGCAATGCCTAAGTTCAAGAAGATAAGGGCATGCAATCCTGTAATGAATTTGTGAATGACATTAAATGCTAGTGTAAATTCTATACCCAGCTAGGCTGTCATTTGATATGAAATATAATAACTAAAGTGTTCAATTCTGTAAAATCTCAAAAAGTTTATCTTTCTTCTATACTGTTTCATAAGGCTTCAGGGCAAAACAATAGAGTAAGTCAAAAAAGGGGGCAGGCATAG
This sequence comes from Budorcas taxicolor, assembly GCF_023091745.1. Taxonomy (NCBI): domain Eukaryota; kingdom Metazoa; phylum Chordata; class Mammalia; order Artiodactyla; family Bovidae; genus Budorcas; species Budorcas taxicolor. The sequence goes on from NC_068924.1 coordinate 26,794,542, forward strand.
ACAAAGCAAAGGGAATCTCCTAGATGAAGACAGAGATCCTAAATAACAAGTACCCACAATACACAGAGTTCATATTGGAGAAGTATGAATCAAGAGATAGAATGCCCTCACAATGCGTTTCCATTTGCACCATGGATGCAAAATTACCAGAGGATGCACTTAATCAAAACAAAGAAGAAAAGCAAGACAGAAAAAGACATGAGATTTGGAAACAATTAATCCAATCCAGGAAAGAGACAAGGAAAACCAGAATGGCAGCAAAAGAAATACCCAGGATGATTGGAGAGTAGCCTGATGACCTTAAGAGTCATCAGCCCAAAAAGAAGGAAAATACAGGTCTGCAGAAGAGATGTCTGTAATTATTTTTAATGAAAGTAATAGATTTCCTGATGAGACTGGCCTTGTGGTAATAATACTGAGAGGCTATAATGAGGGGTAGAAGAATTAATAATGAGTAAACATAAAACTAAATAAATTAAAAACCAGGGCAACTTTAGGAGAAATTAGAAGAAAGAAATAAAGTATACAGCTATTCAGTTGTGAATAGCTGTATAGATATATGATGTATATACTAAACGTTGATATATTTAAAATTGCAAATAGTGATATTGGTGAGTTAAGTAAACATTTATCTATCATAAATAAAAGTGGATGGATGTCTAAAAGTAGTTAATTAAAAGATGGCACCCCACTCCAGTACTCTTGCCTGGAAAATCCCAGGGACAGAGGAGCCTGGTAGGCTGCAGTCCATGGGGTCGTGAAGAGTCGGACACGACTGAGCGACTTCACTTTCATTTTTCACTTTCATGTACTGGAGAAGGAAATGGCAACCCACTCCAGTGTTCTTGCTTGGAGAATCCCAGGGACGGGGGTGCCTGGTGGGCTGCCGTCTATGCGGTCACACAGAGTCGGACACGACTGAAGCGACTTAGCAGCAGCAGAAGAATGAATATGTATATACATAATACAAATATAGTGTGTGTGTGTATATATGTGTGTGTGTATATATATATTAATATATATATGGAAAAAAAGTTAAAACAGAGATGTTGCCTCTGGGGAGAAAGATTGGGGAGAGGAGAGAAGGATGGAAGAGGAAACCACTATATTTGATTATAAACTTCCTGGTATTATTTGACTTTGTAAACTATAGGCATATACTGCCATCAAGAAAATTAAAATTAAAGCCAAACAGAATCCCACACATTTAGGTAATCCTGATGTGCAGGTAGAGATTCAACCAGTCCATTCTAAAGGAGATCAGCCCTGGGTGTTCTTTGGAAGGAATGATGCTAAAGCTGAAACTCCAGTACTTTAGCTACCTCATGCAAAGAGTTGACTCATTGGAAAAGACTCTGATGCAGGGAGAGATTGGGGGCAACAGGAAAAGGGGATGACAGAGGATGAGATGGCTGGATAGCATCACCGACCCAATGGATGTGAGTTTGAGTGAACTCCGGGAGATGGTGATGGACAGGGAGGCCTGGCATGCTGCAATTCATGGGGTCGCAAAGAGTCGGACATGACTGAGCGACTGAATTGAACTGAGAGAAACCTCTGTCCCATCCACTTTCTTTTAATATTTATTTATTTGGCTGCGCCAGGTCTTAGTTGTGGCATGCAGGACCTTCGATCTCCACTGCAGCATGTAAGATTTTTAATTGCAGCATGTAAACTCTTAGTTGCAGCATGTGGGATCTAGCTCTCTGACCAGGGACTGAACTCGGCCCCCTTGCATTCAGAGCTCGAAGTCTTAACCATTGAACAAGCAGGGAAGTTCCTGTCCCATCCAATACTGAAAACTGTGCAACTTTCCCTGCTAAGTAATTGTCTGACTCCAACTTGAATATCTCCATAATTTAAAAAAAAAATTCACTATACAAAATTCTACCCGTACAACCTAATTTTTTACAACCCTAATTTTTATAATATATCTGTTACAGATACTGGAGGATAAAAATACAGAGATCCTACAAGGCTATACTGGCCCAGTCCACTTCCAGGGGTTAAAGTAGTTAGAAAAGTAACAAATGTCTCTTAATTCTCCAGCAGTGAGTGATTATTCAAGAGGGTGGGGATTTTCATTAGGCTAGGGCCCACTGCCCTAGCAATCACAGTGGAAATGATCTCTCTCAGAATGGAAGGGAGGGCTGAGGAGTTCTAGGAATTTCACATTTTAGGTCTCTTCCTCTGGCTTTGACTGATGGCACAGCTTATACTACCCTGAAGACTCCCAGAAGCTGAGGTGGTGAGACGTTTCAGAAGAGAGGGAGCTAGACGAAAGACTCTTATAAATTGTACAGGCTTCTGGATCTAGAAAGTAGTTATTTATTTCAAGATGGGAGACCTGTTTTTAATGCATTATTTCCCTTGTCATATCCCCAGGCAGCCTACTCCATCCCCAGGAGCTGCTTGAAGGGTTTCATGACAGAGGAAGTAGTACAGCTGTTTAAAGCACTGATTTTCAATACTGCAGATTAATGAACTGTACTTTTTAAAACTCAGTCCAAAAGAAAATAGGAAGGTAGTAACAAATAACAGAAATGACAGAAAAAAAAATAGCAAAGATGGAGATTTAAACCCCACTGTGTTGACAATAACATTAAATGTAAATCGTCTAAATACCCACATTAAAAGACAAAGATCATAAAGCTGGATGAAAAAGCAAGACCCAACACTTGAAACTTAAAAGACACAGCTAGATTAAATGTAAAAGAATGGAAAGAGATATAGCATGTAAACACTATTCAAAAGAAAGCTGAGGTGGCTCTACTAATATCAGACAAAGTAGTTTGTTGGGCAAAGAATATTAACAGGAAAATAAGGACATTTCATAATGATAATGAAGTCAATTATTCAAGAGAACATAGCAATCCTAAATGTGTCAATCCCTAATAAAGGACATCAAAATATATGAAACAAAAACTAACAGAGATCTTTAAGTATAATACACCATACTAACAAAACAAATACAGACAATACCCAACATATAATTGAACTTAAGATTTTTCAAGTTTAGGATGGTGCATAAGTGATATTCATTCAGGAGAAACTGTGCTTCTAATTGTGAAGTCTGATCTTTTCTTGGGCTGGTGATGTGCAGCATGCTTTCTTGTGATTCAGGGCAGCAGCAGCAAGTCTCATCTCATAGTCAGCCCCACAATCATGAGCCAAACAGCCATTTACTATGATACAACTAATCTGTTTCTCATTTTTGGTACAGAATTCAATAAATTAGAAGAGACACTTAATAGTTTATTATAAAATATGCTCTGTCAGATTGTTTTTTCCCAGCTGTAGACTAATGTAACTGTTCTGAGCACATTTAAGATATGCTAGGCTAAGAAGAAATTCCTTAGAAGACATGGAGTAGCCCTCATAGTCAACAAGTGAGTCCAAAATGCAGTACTTGGGTGCATTCTCAAAAATGCCAGAATGATCGCTGTTCATTTCCAAGGCAAACTATTCAATATTACAGTAATCCAAGACTATGCCCCAACCACTAATGCCAAAGAAGCTGAAGTTGAACGGTTCGATGAAGATCTACAAGACCTCCTAGAACTAATACCAAAAAGATATGTCCTTTTCATCACAGGGGACTGAAATGCGAAAGTAGGAAGTCAAGAGATATGTGGAGTATCAGGCAACTTTGGCCTTGGAGTATAAAACAAAGCAGGCAAAGGCTAACAGAGTTTTGCCAAGAGAAGGCACTGGTCATAGCAGACAACCTCTTCCAACAACACAAGAGATGATTCTACACATGCACATCACCAGATGGTCAATACCAAAGTCAGACTGATTATATTCTTTGCAGCTGAAGATGAAGTTCTATACAGTCAGCAAAAACAAGACCAGGAGCTGACTGTGGCTCAGATCATGAACTCCTTATTGCAAAATTCAGACTTAAACTGAAGAAAGTAAGGAAAACCACTAGACCATTCAGGTATGACCTAAATCAAATTCCTTACGATTACGCAGTGGAAGTGACAAATAGATTCAAGGGCATAGATCATATAGACAGAGTGCCTGAAGATCTATGGACAGCAGTTCGTGACATTGTACAGGAGGTGGTGATCAATACTATCCCCAAGCAAAAGAAACACAAAAAGGCAAAATGGTTGTCTGAAGAGGCCTTACAAGTAGCTGAGAAAAAAAGAGAAGTGAAAGGCAAAGGAGAAAAGGAAAGATATACCCATCTGAATGCAGAGTTCCAAAGAATAGCATGGAGAGATAAGAAAGCCTTCATTAATTATCAATGCAAAGAAATACAGGAAAACAGTAGAAGGGGAAAGACTAGAGATCTCTTCAAGAAAATTAGAGATAACAAGGGAACATTTCATGCAAAGATGGGTACAATAAAGGACAGAAACAGTATGGACTTAACAGAAGCAGAAGCTATTAAGAAGAGGTGGTAAGAATACACAGAAGAACTGTACAAAAAAGATCTTCATGACCCAAATAGCCATGATGGTGTGTTCACTCACCTAGAGCCACACAACCTGGAATGCAAAGTCAAGTAGGCCTTAGGAAGCATCACTATGAACAAAGCTAGTGGAGGTGATAGAATTCCAGTAGAGATATTTCAAATCCTAAAAGATGATGCTGTGAAAGTGCTGCACTCGATATACCAGCAAATTTGGAAAACTCAGTAGTGGCCACAGGACTGGAAAAGGTCAGTTTTCATTCCAATCCCAAAGAAATACAATGCCAAAGAATGTTCGAACTACTGCACAATTGCACTCATCTCACACACTAGCAAAGTAATGCTCAAAAGTCTCCAAGTTAAGCTTCAACAGTACGTGAACCAAGAACTTCCAGATGTTCAAGTTGGATTTGGAGAAGGCAGAGGAACCAGAGATCAAATTGCCAACATCCGCTGGATCACAGAAAAAGCAAGAAAGTTCCAGAAAAACATCTACTTCTGCTCTATTGACTACGTCAAAGCCTTTGACTGTGTAGATCACAACAAACTGGAAACTTCTTCAAGAGATGAGAATACCAGACCATCTTACCTGCCTCCTGAGAATCTGTATACAGGTCAAGAAGCAACAGTTGGAACTGGACATGGAACAACGGACTGGTTTCAAATTGAGTAAGGAGTATGTCAAGGTTGTATATTGGCATCCTGCTTATATATGCAGAGTACATCAGGCAAAACGCTGAGCTGGATGAAGCACAAGCTGGAATCAAGATTGCCGGGAGAAATATCAATAACCTCAGATATGCAGATGACACCACCCTTATGGCAGAAAGCAAAGAGGAACTAAAGAGACTCTTGATGAAAATGAAAGAGGAGAGTGAAAAAGCTGGCTTAAAACTCAACATTCAAAAATGAAGATCATGGCATGTGGTCCCATCACTTCATGGCAAATGGGGAAACAATGGAAACAGTGAGAGACTTTACTTTCTTGGGCTCCAAAATCTCTGCAGATGGTTACTACAGCCATGAAATTACAAGATGCTTAGTCCTTGGAAGAAAAGCTATGACCAACCTAGACAGCATATTAAAAAGCAGAGACATTACTTTACCAACAAAGGTCCATCTAGTCAAAGTTATAGTTTTTCCAGCAATCGTGTATGGATGTGAGAGTTGGACCATAAAGAAAGCTGAGCATTGAAGAATTGATGCTTTTGAACTGTGATGTTGGAGAAGACTCTTGTGAGTCCCTTGGATTACCAGAAGATAAAACCAGTCCATCCTAAAGGAAATCAGTCCTGAATATTCATTGGAAAGACTGATGCTGAAGCTGAAGCTCCAATACTCTGGCCACCTGATACAAAGAACTGACTCATTGGAAAAGACCCTGATGCTGGGAAAGATTGAAGGTGGGAGGAGAAGGGGATGACAGAGGATGAGATGGTTGGATGGCATCACCGATTTGATGGACAAGAATTTGAGCAAGTTCCAGGAGCTGGTGATGGACAGGGAAGCCTGGCATGCTGCAGTCCATGGGGTCGCAAAGAGTTGGACAGGACTGGGCAACCGAACTGAACTGAGGTTAAGCTATGATATTTGGTAGGTTAGAGGTATTTGACCACATTTTCAACTTAAAGTATTTTCAACTTACAATGAGTTTATCCAAATGCATCCCCATCATAAGTCAAGGAAGATCTGTATATAATCATCTCAGTAGATACAGAAAGAGTCGTTTAACAAAATTTAAATCTATTTCTGATATTTTTAACTCTCAGCAAATTATAAATAGAAGATAATTTCCTAAACCCAATAAGGGCATTTTAAAATTCCTGTATTTATATAGTGGTGGAAGACTGAATGATTTTCTATTAAAACCAGGAGCAAAGCAAAGATGTTAGCTCTCATCACTTCTATTTAACATTGCACAGGCAATCCAAGCCAGTGCAATAAGACAAGAAAAAGGAATAATGGCACTCAGATTTGAAGTGAATGTTAAAACTGTCTTTATCACATGGCAAGATAGTCTCCGTAAAAGAAAAAAATCAATTTACAAAAAAGCTATGAGATTAAGAGAGGCAGGATACAAGGCTAAATATAAAATTGTATTTCTTTCTTTGTGTTTGCAATAATGGTCACTAATTTTATTTCTTTAAATCATCGCCATGACCCTAAGTGGTACCATGACTGAACTATTATTTGCAATGAACCAAGGCTCAGAGGAAACAATTGCATTTCTATATACTGAGAATAAACAACTGGAAGATAAAATTGAAAAAGTAACTGTGCTAAAAAAAAACTTCAGGGATAAATTGAACACATTGCTGAGAGATATAAAGCAAGCCTAAATAAATAGAAAAATGTAACATGTTCATGGATCACAATACTCAGTATTGTTAAAATGTTACTCCTCCCCCAAAAGACCTATAGATTCAATGAAAGCCTTATCGAAAGACCAGTGGGATGTTTTTAGAAATCAACAGCCTAATTCTAAAGGAAATGCAGAAGACCTAGGATAGACAGGAGGGACACTTGGAGGACTTCTACTACTTGACTTCAAGACTTATGATAAAGCTACAGTAATCATGGCAGTGTAGTAATGGAGTAAGGATAAGCATACAGTTTAATAGAATAGAAGAGGCCAAAAATATCACCAGCACATATGGCCAACTGATTTTTCACAAAGATACCAAGTAAATTCCATGGAAAAAGAAAGTGTTCTCAATAAATTGTGCAGAAAGAGAGACAGTTAGACTGAGGGTGAGATTGTGAGAGAGAACCTCAACACATATCTTATACCTTATATTTATAAAAGTTAACCTGAATCATGGACCTACATGTAGACCTAAAACTATAAAGTTCTAGAAAAAAAATATGTATTACCTTGAGTTAGGCAAAGAGTTCTTAGGGCACAAAATCTAACTACTAGAACTGAAAGACACCTTTAAAATTAGATCAAGGCATGTTGTAGGCAAATAAAAGAGCTACTTAACACAGTTGATCCAACTATTTTCAGTCCCTCTCTGCTGTCTCCTGTAACACCCTCCCTCTTCCATTATCCAAACTTTATCATAACCAACTCTTACTTACGGTCCTGTCCCAGCTTCAGTGTCATTTCCTCCAGGAAGCCTTCCCTGACACCCTAAACTGGGTCAAGCACTCCTCCTTTGATTACCACTTAGCCCTCTCTATTGTATTGACCTGTATCACTCTCTAGTTTGGAAGCTCCAAAGTGAACTCAACGGTATTTGCCTTGCTTACTCTTATTCTCAGTGCCCAGCACATGGTAAATCCTCAGTACATTTTATTGGATGAACAATTGTGTGATCATATTCCTTTTTTCAATTTGTATTGTTATAAAGTAAACATAACATAAAAATTACCATCTTAACCATTTTAAGTGTATAATTTAGTGATATTAAATACATTCATAATGTGCAACCATCAGCACCATCCATCCCCATAACTATGTATGTATATAGTGATATATATAGGTAGATATACCAGTTTTCATTGACTGATGGATACTTAACATCGTTTCTTGGCTATTTCAAATAACCCTGCAATAAACATAGGGGTGCAAATATGTCTTCAAGACTCTGCTTCATTTCTTCTAAGTATACACTCAGAAATGGAAGCGCTAGATCACATGGTACTTCTATTTCTGTTAAGGAATTTCTGTACCATTTTCCCATAGAGGCATACCAATTTACATTTCCACCAACAGTACACAAGGACTCCCTTACTTCACAGCTTCACCAACACTTGTTACATCTGGTATTTTTGATGAAATCCATTCTAATTGGTGCAAGGTGATATCTCATTGTGGTTTTGATTTGCATTCCCTGATCATCAGTGATGTCGAGCATTTTTTCATGCACCTCTTGGCCATTTGTACATCTTCTTTGGGAAAACGCTTATTCAGCATCTCCATCCATTTTTTAATTGGATTGTTGGTGCTTTTGCTACTGAATTGTATCAGTTCTGTATGTATTTTGGATATTAACCCCATATGAGATACATGATTTACAAATATTCTTTCATTCCCTAGAATGCCTTTTCATTTTATTCATTGTTTATTTTGCTGTGAAGAAACTCTTCAGTTTGATGCAGTCCCACTTACTCATTTTTGCTATTATTGCCTGTGCCTCTGGTGTCATATCCAAAAAAGAAAAAATAATGGCCAAGACTAATGTGAAGGAGGACATGTCATTTTCTTATAGGAGTTTTATGATTTCAGGTCTTATGCTTAAGTCTTTAATCCACTTAGCATTAATTTTTATGGATGATGTAAGATGGGAGTCCAATTTTATTCTTCTGTATGTGGGTATCTAGTTTTGACCTACTGTCTTCTAGCCTCCAAAGTTTCTTATGAGAAGTCTGCTGATAATTTCATTAAGGATGCCTTTGGATAGGCCATACTTTCTTATTTTTTTGTATGTCTTGTGATTTTTTGTTGTTGTTAAACACTGGACATTTAAATCTAATAATGTTGGAACTCAGAATCAGATTCTCTCCTTACCCCGGGGTTTGCCGCTTCTGTTATTATTTTGTTTGGTTGTTGTGGGTTGTCTCTGTGTCAAGGATCACCTAAGATGTAAACTTAAAGTTTTCTTGGGTCTTTTCTGAGCCTTTCCAAGGGCAGGCACTATTGCTTTCTAATTTCCCCCATATATGGATTTGTTTCTAAATGGCCTCATTTTTAATACCTGGCTCCCAAAGGGTGGAAAAAAGGAAGATTAGAGCAAAAAAGGTGCCAGCCCCTTAAATACCCTGTAAGTCACTTCGGTCAGAGGGGAGCGGCTTGAAACAATAGAAGTACAACAAAAATGGCCACCAGTCCTTTTGTTCACACCTCCGTGATCGTGATCAGCAATCAGAGCACAGATCCCCAGTATTTGGAGGACAGGGTCCTTCTGGCCCACTCTGGCTCCTGCAAGCTGTGTGCAGGCTACTCCAGAAACATGTGCACAGCTGCCTGTTGAGACTCTAAGAAAGGTAAGGTGATTTGCCCAAAGCCACACAGCTAGCAAAAGTTAACCTGACTTCTCATCAGGTTCTCCTTCTCCTTGGTACACTGCACTCTCTCTCGACTCTGGCACCCCAAGCTGCCTCCAAGATACATAAGGGTGATGGGATGGACACCCAGCCTCTGTCATTCACTCTCTTACCTCTTACTTTCCTTGCCTCACTCACCCTGATCCCCTTCTTCTTAGCCAGCATGCCTAGGTAATGTGATGGGTAAGAATAGACATACAGGGTTTAGATTTCGTAGTCATTGGCTGTGCAATCTTGGGCAAGACAATCAACTTCCCTGAGCCTCAGTTTCCTCAACTCTCAGATGAGGATCAAATAGTATTTACCTCAGAGGGGTACTGTAAGGACTTGGCACAGTGCCTGGCACAAATCAGCTCTGGTTATCTGCTTTCTACTGTTTCCCTAACACATGGTATCTTCACGTCTCTCTTCCCTGGTGCCTTTCTCTCTTTTCCTCCCTCTGTATGCCTGTCTGCCTACCTCCCACACAAGCTGCAGTTTCCTTCAACATGCTGGGCCCTGCCCAGGGGATGAAGATGGGCCTGTGGCTGAGACTTCCTGGATCAGAAAAAGAACTTATTCCAGGCAAGGAACCACAGTGAAACTGTACACATGAACACCTTCCTCACCTGTGCCAGGTAAGGCTTTGGAAGAAAGGTCGGGGGAAGCTGTGCTGTGGGGCAGAGAGGGGCTGAGGGGTGGGGACAGCCCTGAGAAGACTTGACGTGAAGTGAGCTGGGGGTCCCAGACCTGGGTGAGGAGAAACAATATGGGATGAGAGTGGCCAGCACCCAGGCATCAAGGGCACGACCCTCAGGAAGCAGCAGAGGGTAAAGGTTAGCTCCCTGGCCGATGCCCAAGGGTCAGCTCATCCACCAGCAGGCACTAACTGAGCGACCTCTATGCCAGGCTGTTATCAGGGTGAGCGGCAGGGGCTCCAGGCCTCCTGTAGGTGGAGGGTCATCAGATCACTGGAGAGGCATCATGACCTCAGCATCCTAGGGACAAGGAAGAACTAGGATTGGTCTCAGAAGACCGAGGTTTGGAGGAATGCACGGCCATTAGTAGTCAAGAGACATAGAAACCATACAGTCACTCTGAGCCTCAGTTTCCTTGTCTATAAAATCTAATAACAACATCTGTCCCCCTGGATTGCTGCGGAAATTAAATATGGAGATAACAGGTAAGAGAGCACTTGGTAAATGACAAGAGGCTCTGTGATACTGGGTGTTACTATTGGGCAGGCTGGGAGGTCGAACTCCAGAGCTTCCCTTCTGGATTGCCAGTCCATCCCCTTCTCCCCGTCACACAGGACCCATTCGCAACAGGGATGCCAGGACGACGGACACACTCCAACTCAATGTGGCAACAAAGTCCGGCTGAGCCCCTCGGCGACTTGCTGCCTGACCTGGGGCTATTCCACCTCTGGGCCTCCATACCTTCTTTATACCAAGGTGGCTGGACCACAGTGTTAAATGTTCAGGACGTCTGCCAGCCCATTTTGTCTTCATGTAGACAGCATGAAATCAGCCATGGTGGGAGTCCTTACACCACAGAAATGGGCAAACACTTCAAACCCAGGTACCGTTGTTGAGACTGGCATTCCAGAAGCTCCTCCTCCTGGTGGCTGCACACGAACGGGCAGCTGGCCCCAACAGCTTGCCTGGCGCGCTCAGCATCCACTGCTTCCCAGGGACTCGCCCCTGATAAATATGGATGCACACCTGGCAGCAGCAGGCTCACTCCCCACAGACACCCCCACCCTCCGCCCACTGGCTCGCTGGGTGCAGACCAGGAGGGGAGGGAGGGAGGAAGAGCAGCGGCCGTGCGCTTGTCACTTACAAGCTCTGGGCCCCGCCCGGCTGTGTACTACATGAGCCCCTTTCTCCCCCTGTATTCCTGATCTCGCCTCTCTTCTCTGCCAGCGTCAAGACAGGAAGGGAGTTGGCCAAGCCTGCAGCATCCTACTGCTCTGTAACTGAAAGGTGCCACCAAACAGAGCCCTGTCCCCTCCCTGCTGTCCCCCTCAGGACCCCCCCAAGTGTACGAGTCGTGCTCAGAAGGCGCCTCCTGCATTGACTGCAGTGTGCCTGCTGCGCCTAGAGCTGGACCAGAGACACTTTGTCCCCCTCGTGTGTTGTCCCACACCCCCCACCACACCCACATACCCCTGACCCGAAGGCGAACCAGCTCCAGGTGAGACAGCAAAGGGAGGGAGCTGCAGCAGGCGGAGACCAGGCTCAGCCCGCCTCTGTTTCCTTCCAAGGTTTTGCGGGGCGGTGGGGGTTGTTCTTGCTGCTCCCTTCTGAATCAAACCCTTGGGCACTTATCCCTGTGACGCATTGAACTGTGTCCCTTAAAACTGCTACACAGACACTCCCGCCCCCAGTACCTCAGAAGGTGACAGTATTTGGAGATAAGCACTTCACATGCATGCGTGCCCAGTCACTTCAGTCGTGCCAGACTCTTTGTGACCCCGTGGACTGTAGCCCACCAGGCTCCCCTGTCCATGGGATTTCCGAGGCAAGAATACTGGAGTGGGTTGCCATTTCCTCCTCCAGGGGATCTTCTCAACCCAGGGATCGAACCGTGTCTCCTGCGTAGGCAGGAGTATTCTTTACCACTGAGCCACCTGCTCTAAGAGATAAGTTAGAATGAGGTTGCCAGGTGACTTCCCTGGTGGTCTAATGGTTGAGGGTCCACCTGCCCATGCAGGGGACACAGATTCGATCCCTGCTCCCACTCACAGTGGAGCAACTAACCCCAGGCACCACAGCTCCTGAGCCCGAGCGTTACAGATACTGAAGCCCGGGCACCTGGAGCCGGTGCTCCGCACCCAGAGAGAACACGCTGCAGTGAGACGCCCACACAGCACAGCCAAGGGCAGCTCCCCGCCCCGCTGCCCCGGTCTCCACAGCTAGAGAAAGCCCACAGGCAACAGCATAGACCCAAGCGCGGCCAATGATCAATTAACTAATTTTGAAACACTGAGGTCACTAGGATGGGCCCTAACCCAGCAGCACACGTGTCCATATACAAGGACACAGAGAGACGCACTGACGAAGAGGTTGCGAAGACACGGGATGAGATGGCGTCGAAGTCAGTCGGCCTGGAACGGCCCCCACCCACACACACACACAGAGCCCTCAGAGCAGCCAGCCCTGCCAACACCCTGGTCTTGACTTCCAGCCTCCAGAGCCAGGAGACAGCACATTTCTGAGTTGAAGCCACCCCATCTGCGTTACCACAATCTTAGGAAACTAATTCAGTCCTTTCCTCTGAAAGGGGAGCGAGAGAAACTGCGTCTTGGTTTCCAAGCGTGCTCACTCTCATGTCCATGTTGGATCCTCACGTCACCTGACTCCTTAGGCCCAACAAGTGCTCCTCAGCCCATCTGATGGATGAGGTACCTGAGGCCCGGAAGCAGGGGCTTCCCCAAAAGTCTGCACCAAAGTTAACCACCAAGCTGGAACTACAACCCAGGCCTCCTCCCCAACACCCAAAGGGCTTTCCTACATCAAGACAAACATCTAAGTTTATACAGAATTCTGGGAGGCTGCAGAGTTAGGGGGCAGGGAGCACCTCCTTTCACCTGGCCCTCCAGCCTGCACTCACTCTCTGTGGCATCACCCAGGCAGCCTTGAATCGCCATGATGTCCGGACACCACCCCAGACCAAACGAATCAGAACCCAGGGGGTGGGGTTGAGGCAGTGATAGCTTTTACAGCACAGCGACATGATTCCCATGTGCAGCTGGGGTGGAGAAGCCCAGCCAGAGGGTTCCAAGGTGGGTCCTGGATCAGGAACACTGGCTCACAAAGCCGGCAACCAGTGATGTGGCAAGGGGGATGCGGACCACTCCATGGCCCCACTCCATCCCAGAGGGGGCCCAGCAGGCAACGACACTCAGAAAATGTGAGATATAAGTTGAGGTTCGAATTGGCACTCACTCATTCTGTACAAAGGCGAGAAATGGTCAGGGTTGGGAGAGATTCTTCCAACTCTTTTACTTTACTGGGTTGTGGGGGATCCTTTAAATATCAACAGAAAGAAAAACAGTGTTTTTGCTTTAAGTCTGAGGCCGTTACTCTTCCATATAAATCAAATGTAATTGCTTGTTATGAAAATGAAAGAGCTGCACTGGAGTGCATGCTGGGCACGAGTTAAGTGGCGTTACAGTGTCTCTTCTTCCAATAACCCTACCGCATAGGTACTGTATGATCCCCATTTTACAGAAAGGGCAACTGAGGCTTGGAGAGGTTATTTCACCAACCCAAGGTCACTCAGCAATTAGATGGTGGGGCTGGGATTCCAACCAGGAGGTCTGGCCCCACGGCCCATGATAGTGACCACTAGATACACGATATTCTACAGTCTTTTAATGTTCATATCCACTTTTGTAGAAGATACTAAAATAAGTATCATGTTAAAATGTTTAAACAAAATGCCTTTTTCCCATTTCTTCAAAATTTCCAGAGGTTTTTTTTCTTCCCTAACTCAGGACTGAGGAACTCAGGCACTCGTAGGACCCAACTCAGACAGGCAGCAGTACAGGCACCCCCATGCACAGCACTAGGAACCCAGTATGTCACCCCACCAGCCCCAGTTCCCATCCCTAGCTGGACCCTCTGCTGTCTGGAAAAGACGGAAACGTGAGCTGGGACTGCCCTCTAGTGGCTGTGAGACTAACTGCAACCAACACTTTCACATTTTCTAGGTCGGGTGCAAGTGCCCAGAGCCCCAGGGAAAAGGGGAACCTGCACACCCCATGTGGCAGCACTGGATCCCCAAGATACCAGGGACTGGAGCTCGGAGGCCTAGATGATGCGGCCTCAAGAGGCCAAACCACACCAGACTCCCACTCACCCCATCTGATGTGAGCATTGGAAGTCTGGAGGACGGCTCCCCTGGAGGGCAGGATTCTGGCCCCGGGGCAATGACGGAAACCCTGAAGGGAGGTCCACAGCATTCCCCAAACGACCCTGCCCTTCGTGCAATGTTCTCAACCACTCCTCTCCAGGAGCGAACTCAACCCCTCACCTAAATCCTGCTGGCCCAGCACTCCCCGCTCCAGGACACCTGCTGAGCCCTCCTTCCCCCACCCTCCCCTAGGCTGACAGTTATCTCCAGAGGGGACACCAGGTACCTCTCAGCAATAGGCATAGAACACTGTTAATGACATCAGTCTTCGCCTCCCCCAGCCCTCCTCCAGCAGACTGGGAGCCCCTGAGGGCAGGGCTGAGACTTGGATGTCTCTGGTATCCACCTAGCCACAGGGGGGCACACCAGGTCCATGGGCAGCCACATGGCAGGCTCCTGCCCCACCCTCTCCATGACCCAAAGGAGGGAAGGAGGGTTCCCACCAGGAAGCTGGAGGAAGAGCTGGCTCTCAGGGCTCTGCTCCCCGCTGAGAGGGCTGGGGGGCAGTCCCCTCACAGTTTCCAGCAGGGGAGGGGAGGAGTTCCAGGCCACCCCCAGCCCACCTGAGGCAGCAAGGACTCCCCCTAACCTCAGAAACAGGCGGACTCCCAGAGTGTCTGCTCCCACTTGCCAGCCTGAGGTCCCTCCCACCCCACCTCAAGGCCTGAGTGCAGGAGCGGCCTTCAGGCTGTCGGAGCGATGCCAAAGGCCCCATTTATATTCCTAAATAGAGGACTTGTTAATATGGAGCCTGCCTCTGGGGACATGGGAATGCTGGGGTGAGAGATGACAAACTGGCACCCCGTGGCCAGGCTGAGAGCATGATATTCACTTACATCTCATTCATCAGGGCCTCCTCCACAGGCCTCCCAGCCACTGGGGCCCCTACTATCTTAGGGGCCATGAGGGTCGGGGGTGGGGAGGTGTTGTCAGCCCTGAGAGGCCCTTCTGGGCTCCAAGAAGCCCTGGGATGATGCAGGTGGCCAGGCAGTCAGTCCTATGTGCAGCCGGGGACAGGCCCCACAGCAAAGGGGAACAGGGTTCGGGGGCAGATGGGGGACCCAGGCCCCTACGCAGACATGTGCGTGCATGCATGCTAAGTTGCTTCAGTCGTGCCTGACTCTTTGAGACTCTGGACTATAGCCCACCAGGCTCCTCTGTCCATGGGACTCTCCAAGCAAGAATAATGGAGTGGGTTGCCATGCCCTCCTCCAGGGGATCTTCCCAACTCAGGTATCGAACCCACATCTCTGAAGTCTCCTTCACTGCAGGTGGACTCTTTACCGCTGAGCCGCCAGCAAAGCCCACGAAGACATGAATGAGGCCCAAACCTGAACATTCCTTGGGACAAAACCCCTGCTTCTGGTTCCTGTGAGAGAACCAAAGAAAGCCACCAGGCCCATCTTAGGCCCAGCTGCTACCTAGGGAAGGACATCCAGTGTCCTGTGTCTAAAGGGGGTCAGGATGGTTCCTCCTTAGGTCCCGGCCCAGAGGACAGGCTCCGAGCTCTGCACACACACTCAGACACACACAAGCACACGCACACACCGCAACTCAGACACTAGGCAGGGCACACAGCCCGGCACTGCAGAGCGGCGGGCGGGGGTGCGGTGTGAGTAATGGCGGGTGCAGGATGCACCCGAATCCTGATAAGGGAGAATAATAACTTGTCAAAGATATATATGATATGTGTTTGCCTTCCCGACGGAATATCTATGGGGCTAATTCATCAAGCCGGAGGGCTGGCTGGAGACCCACGGAGGGAAGAGAAGAGAAGCACGTGACCGCAGGCCCCAGAGTGCCGGGTGCTGGGGAGGGGAGCTGGCCTGCCCAGGCTGGACTCCCACCAGGGCCCTGAGAAGCACTGAGACCTGCCTGGGCATGGGTCCCCCGGGGCCCTAATGCTAACCCCCGGGGCACTGGGGTTGGAACCCAGAGCAGAAGCCCTGCACTTGGCAAGCCCACTGTTTCTCCCACGCTTCTTCTCACCTCCCCTTCTCTCCTGCTGTGCAACCTGCGGAAAGCCTCTGGTCTGAGAAGTTGGAAGGTGATCAGAAAATGTCTCCATTCTTGGAGAGAAGATAACCGAAAACGCTCTTGGGAAGAACAGAGCTGAGAGGGGGGTCCTAGCTGGTTCTCCCTGCCCTCCTCATTACGCACCTCCCAGCCCCACACTCCCCCATAGCCCTCACACACCCCCACACCCCACCAACTTCTCTAGGCTCCCACAGAAGGAGGGAAAGAAAGAAAGAGGGCCTGCTCCCTTTACCCAGGTCGTTTCAAGAACACCGGGGCCAGAAAACCCACCTGGAAGCACAGGATGCTCCCCCAGGAGGCAGAAAACCTCCTCCCCAGAGAGGTCTTTCATCCATCTACACCTTCACATCCCCAGGGATTAGGGCTTCCTCTCTAATCCCATCTCTTCCTTTCCTTCCTCCTCTCTGTCACAATAATTTTAAAATCTGAATTAGCGTGCCTCATGGAAGGCCTCCCCCGGGCCTCTGCCCAGCCCTTGTCCTCACCCATCCTCTGCCCTGCAGGCCCTCGGGGGGCATCTTCCCTGACTCGCTGTCACAGGGCTGTGTGCTGTCATGTCCCACTGAGGTCTGCCCCCTCCCCCCACCCCATCAGCTCCAGGCTGACATTCACCCTCCCCGTGTACCTACTCACTCAACAAAGGCTAGAGCAAACAGACGGAGAGCCCAGCCACTGCAGAGCTGCTGCTGTGAAAATACTGAAACACCTCACTCGGGGCTGGTGAGCTTACCAACACCGGCTCTTCCCTCCCCCACCTCCCCATGATCCAGCAACTGAAGGGTTAACTTCTGGCGCAGCTCAGGGGCCTCCAGGACCCTGCCCAGCTCCTGGCCCACATCCATCCCAGCTAGCAGGGCTGCTGCTCAAGCCTGTTAAACACTGTGGCTCCCACCCTGGAGAGTGCACCTGTGGTCCATCCTGCGGGGATTATGACCTGAGAGTTCCAGCAAGAATCTCCACTGGCCTCCTCCCTCCCTCGCTCGCTCCCTCCCCTCCTTCCTTCTCTCCCCCTCCATCACTCCTTTCCTCCTTCCCTCCTGCTTTTTTCCCTCCATCTCTTCCTTCCTTCCTTCCTGTTTGAAGCCTGAGGTCTTCCTGCCGGCACCCGCTCCTGGCCCTCGGCTCTGACACAGATCTGAGAGGCCTCCGAATAGTGCTTACTACAGCCCCTGTCCCATCCATCCCAGGACCACTCTGGCAGCGGCTGGCATCTCCCAGATCCCAGAGGCCAGGAAATATGGGGACCAGGCTCCAAGAGGGCCAGCCCCGCTCCACTTCTCCCTGATGGACAGTGATAGCCGGCCCCCTCTCTGCTCCTCGGACCCTCTCCCCAAACCCCCGCCCTGTCCACAGAGGGCAGGCCCTGGGCTAGAGACTGCTGGCCTGTCCCCCTCCCAGGTCGTGGGGAAGGGTGAAAGCAAGGGGCGCGGTGGGGGGGGTGGGCAAGCCCCTGCCAGTGCAGCTTGAAGCTGGAGAGCAATTAACTTGGCGTTTTCAAACAAGGGCAGAGGAAGCGGGAGCCACAGGACTGAGTCAGCACATCAGAGAGGCGGGTGCCAAGCGGCTGGCTCAGCTCGTTAGCAGGACAGGGCTGAGCCAACGAGAAACAAGGTCAGGGAAGAGGGGGTGGGACTCCCCGAAATGGAAAAGGGAAGGGGAGCGAGGAAGATGGCTGCAGGCCCCGCCCCATCCCCACCTGCAGCCAGCCTGGATAGGTCCTGGCTGCCAAGGCCCTAAGACCAGCCCTCAGCTCCTTTCCCCGCCCCCACCCCCGCAGGCCCTTCCACCGTCCACAGATCAGCCAACATTCTCCATGCACTGTTTGCGCTCCATGACTGGGAGTAAAAGTGAGAGACACTCCCCTCCACCCTCCCCCCAACAACACACACACACAAGCTGGCTTCCCAGGGGGATGTCACCAAGGGCCTGGGGCTGAAGAGCAGCACAGGGCTACAGAGGATGACTTCGTGGAGGAGGTGGACGTTTTAGCAGCTACATTTGAAATAATGTCGGCACATCCAGTCCTTTTCCAGAAAGGAAACAAAGCCGCTGAATCTGGCCATCTGCTGAGTGCTCTCTCAGATGCCAGGGGCACGCACCCGCATCACCTCTGAGCCTCACATCTTCCTGCAAGGTTCCTCCCACCTACGGGGAAGCATAGCCCAGTGCTTACGTGACTCGCCCAAACTCGTACAGAAAAGGGCAGAGCTGGAGATATGTACTTGCATTCATCCACGCCAGAGGCTGTGTTCTTTCTGACTCGGTGCTTCCACAGGTCAGACTCAGTTAAGCTCAACAGAGGAATGTGCTGGAGCAAAGGCCCAGATGCAAGAGTGAATAAAGTGAGTTCTAGCAACTAGGCAACCCAATCCAGTATTCTTGCCTGGAAAAATGCCATGGACAGAGAAGCCTGGTGGACTACCGTCCATGGGGTCGCAAGGAGTCGGACACGACTGAGTACTGAGCACACACACAGCAACTAGGCTGTCGGCCAGGCTGGAAGCGGGGCTGAGCACATGTGATGGTTGATTTTATGTGTCAGCTTGACTGGGCTAAGGAATGCCCAGATGGCAAAACACTGCTCCCAGGTGTGTTTGCAAGGGTGTCTCTGGAAGAGATTAGCATTTGAATCAATAGACTAAGTAAAGAAGATCACCTCCACCAACGTATTGAGGACCTGAATAGAACCAAAGGGCAGAGGAAGGGAGAATTTGCTCTTAGCTTGAGCTGGGACGTCTGCCAGTGCTCCTGGTTCTGGGGACTAGATGCAGACTGGGACTTGCACCATCGGGCCCCCAGTTCTCTGACCTTCTGACTTGGCATGAATTACACCACTGACCCTCCTGGTTCTCCTGCTTGCTTTCGGCAGACCGGGGGACTTCTTGGCCTCTATAAGTACATGAGCCAATAAATACAATAATTAAATAGATACATTTCTATATCCTATTAGTCTGCTTCTCTGGAGAACCCAGACCAACATAGCATCCCCAGGACAGGGGGCGGCTCTCAGAGTTACTGACACTGCCCTATGGGTGTGTCACAATTTGGGGGAAGGTAGATCTCCTAAGCCACCCAGCAAAGCATCCTTGTAGACAGGATCCAAGAACTTATCACCAAGAACTTATATCACCATGACTGCCAATTCTACTGGCCTTGACTAATCTTGACCCTTGAGAGAGGGGCTATTTCCAAGAGACTGCGTGTAGTTCTCTCTGGTCCTGATGCTACTGCTTTTTTCAGGACAAGGAAGGTTTAGGGAGAAGGCTCAGGGGCCACAGCCCGGGGGGGTGGGGGGAGCCCAGTGATGGTCAAGAATGGGGCAAAATCTGGAGTCAGCCAGGCCACAGCCATATCAGCCATGAGGTACAAGGTCCCAGCTGGATGAAGGAGCAGGAGCCAGGGGGCAGGGGACCTGCTGCTTGGCTGAATTCCTGGCCTGAATTTCCCATCAGCATCAAGCTAAGAAACTGCCTCCTCCAGGGCTCCCAGCAGAGCTCGGCCCCCATTCTACCACTGCCCTCGGTCTCATGACTCAACCTGTCCCCACAGCCCATCTCTCCTGATCGAAATGTGGATAGATTTTCCCTTTCCTTCACAGTCTCCCCAGGCAAGGTTAAAACATTCTGCAAAAGACTTTTACTATAAAGCACAGGGCAGGTAAATACAAAATCACACAATGGACAAATGCCCCAAACATGTGTTGAATGATGAAGAAATCTCACAGGGTTTTGGCAGAGTAAGTGTCCGTGTCCGGAGCACTGTGAATGCTGAGTGCACCTTCGCTCAGTGAGCAGGTTCATGAAGGGATGAGCAGGCCACCTGAACATCCTGCCTGATGCTAAGCATGGCTCTCCTCTTCACCCAGGCTCATCCTTCTCACTCTCAGCTCCACACTGCACTGACCTGATGACCCCCTGCTGCCCTCCACCTGACTGACAGACAAGCCTTGCCACAAACCCACCTGCCCTCCTGCCAGACTCCTCCCTCCACATTCTGCACTGCGCCCCCTCCCACCCGAGTGGCCACACCACCCAAGCCCCCATCTGCGGTGGACTGAGCAGTTCCTGGCATTCACTATGTGCCAAGCACAGTGCTGAGTCCTCTACGTGACCCATCTCATCTGATCCTCATGCGCTGTACTCAGGCACCAAAGACACTCAGTTTGGAGATGAAAAAACTGGAGGTTAGAGAAGGCCAAGGTCACACAGTAAATGTAAGAGCCAGGACTCAGACCCCTACCTGTTTCCAAAACCCATGCTCTCTACCACCAAGGGTAGTGATGGTGGACCCCTGACACCACCAGCCTGCCTCCTCAGATCTTCACCAATCATCAGATTCAATAATACCAATCACACTGAACTTGCCCCAGAGACACTTGTTCAATAAATACTGAGCACCGACCACGTGTTCGGGGCTTCCCTGTCAGCGTGGTGGTCAAGAACCATCCTGCCAAGCAGGAGACTCAGGTTCAATCCCTGGATCAGAAAGGCCTCCTACAGAAGGAAATGGCAATCCACTTCTTGCCTGGAGAATCCCATGGACAGAGGAGCCTGGCGAGCTATAGTCCACAGGGTCACAAAAGAGTTGGACACAACTTAGCAACTAAACAACAACCATCATGTGTTCAGTACATACATAAATGACGGGCATCAACTCCCTCTCCCGGACTTGTCACAGTCCTTGAAGTGGACACCACCTTGCCTGGGGTGGGTGGTCTCTGACCGGGAACCTCCCATCTCCAATGCTGGGTTCTCAGCATCAAACAGTCAGGAGAAACCCCTCTTATTTGGCCCTGCCTCTGGTAATCTGCAGTTCCCAGCTTGCTCACAAAGCTCATCTGCCCACCAGGTCCTATCCACCAAGAACAAGCAAACACAAGCGACCCTGCTTCCCCAGGGCCTCTCCAACAAGTCCTCATTCAGGCAGCCCCCAGGGAGAAGGCGCCCTGAAGCCCTGACACTGTCCTCTTGCAACATCAAAAGCATTTCACTCACTTCACCATTGAGACACCATCTTCACCAAGACAAAGCAGCATGGTTTCCTGAGAATGGTACCCAGCAGGTGAGGGTCAGAGGTGGGCAAGCCATTCCCCTTGGAAGGGGCAAGCTGTTCTACGTGGAACATTCTTGTGTGGTGACTGTTCCACCCCTGACTTTGGAGACAAGGACACCTCAGACCCATCAGAGAAGGCTGGAGACTTGTCTCTCCTCCAAAGAGATGGAGCCAGGATGTGGACCTAGCTTCTCTGTTCCCAAGTTCAGGCCTCCTTCCCTTATCATCACGCACTCAAAGTTACAGGGAACAGGCCAGTGCGGGGGCAGGGCAGGGCAGGGTGAGGCCATCTTGAAGTCCACTAGAGACATCCTGGCCAGTGGTGTCCTAGCCCCAGGAACTTTCCAGAGGGTGTTGCTGCCACACACATCTGTTCTGGCAGCTGGCTGGGATGGGGCTTGTCTGGATGAGCGTGGGGTGGTGGATAACTCAAGTGCCTGGGGCCCAAAGGTTTCCATCTGAGGGAGGGTCTTTTGCTCACAGCCTGCCCAATGCAGAGGCCCGGGGCTGGGTGGGAGGGCAGGGGCGGTATATGGCCCAGATTGTCTTGAGAGGCCCACAGTCTCGAGCAGCAGGGTCTTGTGGACGAAGTGGTCACCTACACCCAGCACAGGCAGATTAGCAGCAGCACCTGATTCACACCCTCTCCCTCTGCCCCACCCCTGCCCTCAGCTGGGCCAGCCGTCCTCTTCTCTGGCCGAGTCTGGGGAGTTTCTCGTTGTAAATATCATGCCTCAGCCATCCTCCACACACACGCTTCTCCAAGGACCTCTCCCCTTGACGGCACTGAGCCTCCCCTTCCTCACTTCCTCCTTCCCTGTCTCAGCCACCGGAGATGTGGCCCATCATTTAAGAACCAATTCAAAACTCGCTTCCTCCACGGCCATCTCTCCCCCAGCTCTGACCACTCCCCCAGAGCCTCTCTCATCACACCGTGCCCTTCCAGGGCGCTCACCTCGCTCCATCCTGAGCTTCCGTGACATCTGTACGTGACATCTGTCCTCCGAGCACAATGTCCCGCACAAAGCTCAAAACTAATTTTCACTTGAATAAGTCTAATGCATTCATCGTCATGTTACAGGCAAGGAAACTGCAGCTGGGAGGACTTGAAAAGCTCCTCGAGGTCACATGTTGGCCAGCCGGTGCTGGAGGCAGCTTCGGAACCCATAAAAGCCTGATTCCCACCCTGTCCTCTTTCCTCGACCCGACACTGCCTCTTATTACCTACTCGAATCAAGCCAGGACCTCAGGCTCAGCATGGGTGATTTGTGATCGTAGGCACAGCACATACAGAAGAGTATAAATATGTATGTGCTTGAAAAAAGCAACAATCACTTGATTCTCCACCACCTGGGTTAGGACATACAATGTTATTAGTGCCTTAGAAGCCCTCATTTCCCCAGCCCCGTCTCTTGTGACCCTCCCCATTAACCACTGGAGTTAAGCACTATCCTAACTCTCATATTAATCATCCCCTAGCTTTACCTTACGGCTCTGTCACTTTTATGTGTCTCCCTAACAACGCACTGCCCTTTGCTTACACAGCTAGGTTTGTGCTTGCTACTCGGCTTTTCAAAACTAAACGGGATCTGTGATCTCTTCAATGATTAACAATGTTATATTCAAGTTCGCCCAATGTGGTGAACTCTGAGAAGACGCCTATTATAAAAGCAGACCACACACACACACACACAAAAAAAATCAGACCACAAAAGCATGTATAGAGTTCTATCAGATAGCACCAGCTCTCTCCTAAAACCCACTTTATTTTAGGCACTGAATTAATGATATACAAACGACATTCAGAGTAAGATGGAATTAGCCTATGTCTTGAATTTTTTTTCAGGATTTTGTATGTGTGTGAAAGAGTCAACTGCTCAGACCCTTGCCTAACAGGGCTGTTTTGATCCCAGCTGTCCGACAGCAGGGACCTGCTCTTGTGTTTGGAGACAGAAAAGAGGCTCCAGAAGGATGTAGAGAGAAACAGGCTCAGAGGGTCCCCCAGACCTCTCCTCGCTTCCCGCACAGCCAGCCCTCACCACAGTGGCTTTGGCCCACAGCTGCCCTAGCCCAGGGACCCGGTGGCAGACAGGAACAGACCTACTTTGGTTTCCATGGCAACTGCAGGCATCGGGAGGCTAACGGAGTGAGCCGCAGCCAACAAGGCAGCTGGTTTGAAGGGTGTTGATCTCTCTGCGGACCAGCAAGGCAGAACCACCAGGGACCAGAGGCAGCAACCAAGCCAGCAGGAGCTGCAAGAGCTGGGCATTCGGAGTCTGCAGAGACCTGTCTTCAGAGCTTGCATATTGGGGAGTGCACATGTGTCCACTCACCCATGACCATCTCTCACCTACGACCTCTCACCCACCCGCTCAGGCAGAGGTGTGTGCTGAGAAATGCACATCCACACTGCACTGTGAACACACGCTCACAAACTCAGACACCTGTTCACACCAAACACACCCCACTTCCACCCTGCACCATTTCCACACTCAAAAACAGACCCCTGCATACAAATGCACATTCGTCTACAATATATAAGCTGTACCCCTAGAAAGATCCAGACTCACCCCAATGCACATTCTCTACACACACACACCTGCACAGACGGCGCACACACTCACCTTTAGATGCACACAGCCCACATTTACAGGGAGAAATGCACACTCACCTGTATGCTCGTGGGGACATTCACAGCACACACACGTGGACTGAGATCAGAGCCTCTGGATGCTAAGACTCAGAAGCTGAGGAGCCCAGACTCCCTGTACAACTCAGAAATGAGATACGGTCCCAACTCGGCAGCATCACAGAGCCCCAGCCACAACTCTCCTCACTTGTTGTCTCATGAACGGTGCCCCCCACTGAGGAAGTCTCTAATCTTCTGTTTATTTACTCAGAGTAGCTCTTTTTTATGAGCTCCATAAACACCAAAAGGACAGAAACCCGACAATCCTCTCGTCGTGCAGACTTGACATAAAAATTCTGATAACAGACTCAGAGGTGCATGTTCCTTGTTGTGCTCAGCTCTGTGAAGGGGCTGCCCACCCCTGGTTCACCGCCCACTGGCCCCAGAAGGCAAGTAGAAGAGGCCTGCTGGTTGCACTCCTAGGAAAAAGGGACACATCTACAGAAAAAGGGACAAACTCACAGAGCTACTCAGGGCTTAGCTCCTGAGCTAGTGGGGAAAACTGACAACCGCAGCCTCCAGCTATGGAAGCCCTTGACAGCCAGAGGTCAGGTGGGCACTTGGGGGAAGGGTGGGGGACGTTTTGCAGAGAATTTCTTGAAGCATATGTGAATATTTGTGGCATTATTTCAATGCTGCCCTAATGATCATTTAAATAATATAATAGAGAAATGGGAAAATTATATACCTGTGTATATATTTCTGGCCTCCCAGGTGGCACTAATGGTACAGACAATGCAGGAGACGTAAGAGACTCGGGGTTCGATCCCTAGGTCAGGGAGATCCCCAGGAGAAGGAAACGGCAACCCACTCCAGTATTCTTGCCTGGAGAATCCCATGGACAGCGGAGCCTGGCGGGCTACAGTCCACTGAGTTGCAAAGAATCAGACATAACTGAAGTGACTTAGCACAGCACAGCACATACATTCCTATTACAATAATGATAGCTAATGCAGGCACAAAATGCCAATAAATGCTAAGCTACTGTTATTATTGTGATTTTAAATTGATACTGAAAATCATCGAGAACTCAAAATTTTGGGGTTGTGGAGATGAACCTCCTTATTTCATAGAGTTTTAAACACTTCTCAGTTTTAGCAGCAGCAGGATTGGCGCCGTGTGGTACTTTACAAAACAGTTTCACACACACCATCTCCTTGGTGTCTCTGAGCCTCTCCTGTGGGATAGGCATCAAGCTGGAGTGTGTGCAGGGTGGGGGGTGGGGGAGGTGTTGGGGGAGGGTCACAGATTAGTAAGACCCAGACCCAGATATTGAGAAGCCCACAGTCCAGCAGGGAAGGAGTGGGGGAGCCACATTGAAACCGCAGACTCTGCAGCCTTGTGCATCACAAAGCCCAATGCAAAGGGCATTAAGCATAGGGAAAGGGATCATGTGTTGATGGGGAAGAATCAGGATGAATCAAAGAGGACTGAGGGGAGGAGGTCACACTTGAGCCAGGCTGAACTCACAAGTGGGTTTAGACAAGCCATGTTCATGGCTAGAAAGGAGAACTGAGGCCCGGGCACAGTTGTAGAACAGTGTGGTGGTCGACGTGGGCAGCTAGACTCAGGGGTCCAGGAGGGTATGGAGAAGAATGGAGCCACAAAGGTGTCAGCAGTAAAGAATCTGCCTGCATTGCAGGAGACGCGGGTTCCACCTCGAGGTCCCAAAGATCCCCTGGAGGAAGAAATGGCAACCCACTCCAGCATTCTCACAGGTAGAAGCCCGTGGACACAGGAGCCTGGTGGGCTACAGACCAGAGTCAGATACGATTGAAGCAACTGAGTATGCACAAAAGTAGACTCAGGTCACATTCAGAAATGCCTTGCAACACAAGCCAAGGAGTCTTCCCAGCGAATCATTACCTGTGTGAACCCTCCAGACCTGCGGAGGTACCTGGGTGTCCGACACATGTCTGACGCAGGGTTGTGGGATATGACTGGGAACCTCGGGGCCAAACAGAAGGGTTCAAACTGCACCCTCCCAAGAACAGAGCCAGAGCGCAGGTCTGCACCCTCGTACCCAGCGTGGCGCCTGACCCATACAAGGCCCTCCATAAATGTTTGCTGAACTGCGCGGTGCCGCGGGTCACGCAAGGAAAATGGAATTAAGAGTCGGGTGACCTGGAGGGCTGGTTCAGGCCCATTATTGACTGGCTCCAAGACCCTCGACCAGAGATTTAACCTCTGGTTCTTGATTTCCACGCTGGTAAAACGAATCCGATAATGCCCTGACCTCCCTGGCTTAGCTGCTCTGTAGCTCACAGGCAGGAACCGGCTGAAGGCGCAGGAAGGCGCAGAGGGTGGGCCCAACGGGGGACCAGGCGGGCCGCTGCCGCCGCCCGGGAACCATATACTGGAAGAGCTAGCTCAGCCATCAGCAATTACCTGTGCTCCAAACCGACACCTGCGCTGCATTTCCGTTCAGGCAGATGGTGCGATTTGGCCGCGCGCCCGCCCGCACGTAGCCCCGACCTGGAAGCTCGCGAACACGCCCTGCAGCCGGCTGGGCGCCGATGGGAGGGGCCCCTGCGGGAGCGGCTGGGCAGGCACTTGGAGAGGACTGGAACCAGCCAGACCACGGGATACCCAAGGCACCCTTTCCCTTCCTGGAATAGCGCCCCTCTCCCACGGCCAAGGCAGCGGCAAAGCCAGCCTTTCCCCAGTTCTCTGAAAGGTGAGCAGGGAGTGAAGCTCTCTGTTTCCCACGGTGGGGGGGAGGGGGGAGGGGGCAACTGAGGCTCGGAAAGATTAGGGGACTTTAGGCTGGACACAGAGATGTTAATAAATAGAGCCAGATGGAAACCCCCAAGTCTCCCAAGCTCCAAGCCCACCGTTGGCTGGCACTGCCCCAGTTCCTCAGACCACTTTGGCCAATATCTGGTGAGGACAGGAATTATTCCTTCACCCAAGGCTAGCTTTGCCTCCTTCAAGCACAACTGCCTTGCCATTTCCCGTGCCACCCGGCCGACTCCTGAACCACCGTACCACCTCACATCCCCCAAGGTTAGTGGGGATCTGAGCTAAGCATAAATCAATATGTTCCCAGTAAACTACCCAACTGTTCTTGTCCTGCTGCTGGAAGTGACTGGGAGCTAACCCTACTACTATGGAATTTTAGACTCTGCTATTTGGAAAGAACATTTAAAGAAATCTCGTCTAAATGCCGAGCCTGGGTAGTATCACCACCACCAAGGGCTCAAAGGGCCTCAGCCTACATAGCTCCCAGAACCCTGAGCTCATCTTTGCCCAAAGCTGGTGATTAGAAAGTTCTTGCTTTTCTTCAGCTGAAACCCACCAGTCTCCCTAAGAATCCAGCTGTCCCTCTTGAGGCCACAGGGTACAAAGCAAATCATCCTTTCTTTTCACAACCCAGCCTCCATTAGGAGGCCACCTTCTCTCTTCCTGATTCAGGGGCCCCAGTTCCTTCAACCATTCCTCAAAAGGCATGGTTGTGAGTTTCTTTCTCAGGCTCCAGACATACACCTGTCTGGTCCTGTCCTTGAGAGCTCAACACAAACATGTGTTCTCATCACGTCAGACAGCATGTTGAAAGGGCTATCAGTGTCTTTCCTACGGCATCTTACTTACTTCATCAGTCATCTCGCCAACTCCTGATGACGACCCCATCATTATCCCCACTTTTGCAGACAAGGAAACTGGGAAGTGAAGAACTTGCGGATGCAGACAATTAGCAGAGCAGTCTCTGCTGCTGTCTGTTGTCCTTGCAGCTCCAGCAAACGAGAGCACTGGACCTGGGGTGGGGACTTCCGGCTTTGCATCCCACTCTCCCACTTAGGACTGTGTGCCCTGGGCGAGCCATGCATATGATTCTCCTGGTCTGTAAAATGGGGGTCATTATAGTGGCTACCTGCTAGGCTGTTTGGAGATTAAAACAGATTTCCAGGTATGTTCCTAGGCCTGATACTCCCCACTACTCCCCCCACCCAGGAGTCCTATGTGGGGACTCACAGGGACCACAGCAAATGAGGGAACCCACATCCTATCTGGGGGTGCTGGGGCTGCTCTCCAGGAGGGAGCCAGGTTCAAATCTCCAGGTCCCCCACCCGGCCTGGAGTCACTCTCTAAAATGATTTGTCAAGTGACAAGCAAAAATATATTACCAATTTAAGAGTGTGATTTGCCTGCAACTTTTTAATCCTCGGGCTGTTGTTGAATAGATTAAAGTGTCTGCTTTGATCCATGCATTTAGATGGAAACATAAATATAGCCATCACTTATTCTCTCAGCTGCCAGGATGGGTGTCACGCTGCATCACGCCAGCTTCCGACCCAACCAGGGTAATGTATGAGAATGACCTTTTTGCCATTCAAATCCCTCTTGACTTTTCTGCTCTGACCGACCTGAGCTGGCCGCTGCTGACTACTGTGACCACTGCTCAGCTGGGAAAGGGCGGAACAGCAGCTACCCAGACGCCCCAATGCCCAGAACTTCCCCCAGCTCGGCAAGAATAAATCTCCGGAGAAATAGATTTTGAAGAGGAATTTGGTACATAGATCTTCTGTCAGCGGAGCAGACTCTGGCTCAGCCGTTTTTCAGGCTCGCTGCTTATCCAGAAATACATCTATTTTTATGTGGATCTCTAGCGAGATTTCCTCTTCCCTCCTAGGGTGGGAGGGGGCGCAGGCAACCCAACAGGTCTGGGAGTGTGGGGGCGGGGCATGCGGTGGCCTCAGGGGGCAGGCCAGGCCCAGGATCTGTCTGGGGAACGCTGGGGCACAGGCGGAGGGAAGCAGTGCTGAACCCTAGGCCTCCAGGCATTCCTCCAGCCATCCACAGGCATCCTGCCCCAGCCCTTCTTGGAATGTGGGCCAGCCTCCTGGAGCCTCCATCACCACGCCAGCCCCTCTGCACCTCCTATGCCCACGTCCCGACCCCCGATCCTGAGGTCCACTGAGATCTGAGCTGTGGACACCTCCCAGGCCCACAGGTCCGCGCAAACTCGCACTGACACGCACACATCCAGGGCCCGCATCCGGCGCCTGCGAAGACTGCGCCCGTCCTTCGCTGCTGGTTTATTCCGGGCCTGCCTGTTGGCATCCGGCCACCGCAAACAGTGGGAGCCGGCTCTGAGCAGCCCCGCGGACCAGCGGGTGACATGGCTGGCGGGGGCTCTGAGCAGTGTGCTGTGGCAGGCAATTAGGCCTCAAACAATGGCTCTGGAAATGTCAGAAGTAGCGGGGAGGCCGGGATTCACACGGGCGTTTGGCACATGGAGGGCCTAAGGGGTTGACACTGCGCTGATGGAGCCAAGAGGAAGTGGGGAGACAAGGGTGCTCTCCATCTCCCAAAGGTCCCTTTGGCCTCCTTTCCCCAGACCCCTGGAATCGGATAACTCCTTTCACTCCAGGAGCTTTTGTGCTGTGGAGAACCACCCCCTCACACACACCAGATACTCAGGGGAGAGAAGATGGTTCCAAAATAAGAAGGACCCCAGGATGGCTACCTCTGCTGCCCTACTTGGCCTGTTCTCTGTCCCCAAATTCTGTTCTAAGAAGCCCGCAGCCCATGCCCAGCCAGGCCCACCCAAGGCCCCGGCTCTGGACTCCAGCCCCTGCCACTTTGGGGACCTTGTTCCTGAATCATGCCCCTCCCTCTCCTCCAGCAGTGCCAGTTACTTCCTCTGCTCTGTTTTCCTGGCCTTGCCCCCTCCCTCCATGCTGACATAAAGTGCCTGTGGGCCCCACTGAGCCTGGTGGGTGTCCCCACTCTCTCTCTCCACACCACCGAGTCTCTCCTCCTGGTCACTGAGAAATACCTGTCCCCCGTAGAGAACAGATTTTGGTTGCAAAGCGGGAGAGGAGGCAGGGAAGGGATGGATTGGGAGTTTGGGGTTAGCAGATGCAGACTATTATACATAGGATGGATAAACAAGGTTCTACTGCATAGCACAGGGAACTATAGTCAATATCCTGTGATAATAGGAAAAAGAATGTGTGTATATGTGTGTATGTGTATAACTGAATCACTTTGCTGTACAGCAGAAATTAACACAGTATAGTAGTGGAAATAAACTGTACTTAAAATAATTTTTTTGAAAAAGAAACACCTGTCCCCATCACCACAATCATCCCATCACCGACTGCCCAGCCTTCATCGCACTCTCCTGCCCACCCTCTGCCCTTTCTAACCCTGAGCACCAGTGCCGCCTGGCCCCACAGATGGGCCCCCTCCTAGCTCGCCTCCTTCCTCTCCAGCTGCCCAGCTGTGCCTGCTCTTTCACTCTCTGCAGCTCTTCTTCCTCCCCCCATCTCTTGTCTGGTCACCCCCCAGTATTCTAGTCGTTTCCTTTCTATCCTGTCTCCCTTAGACATGACAATCTACCCCTACACCCCCTCCCCAAGCCTTCAACCACTGGTTTCATGGGAATAGTTCACAAATGAGTATCACCTGGTCTAACATTTCTGGTGAGTGTTCCCTCCTGCTCCTAGGGCCTTCCAAGTGGGCAGGTGCTGTCATCCCTGAGTCACCTGCCAGGAACAAATGCATCATCTGCCCTCCATTACTAGGGCCTCTCCTAGAGTGACCGACGAATACCATTTTGCTCCTGTTTCCTAGGCTGGTGGCTCAGTCGCTCAGTCGTGTCTGCCTCTTTCGCAGCCTCATGGACTGTAGCCCGCCAGGCTCCTCTGCCCATGGAATTTTCCAAGCAAGAATACTGGAGTGGGCTGCCATTTCCTATTCCAGGGGATCTCCAAGGATAACTCCTCCTCTCCCCTTCACTCCCTCCCACCCATCCACACACATGCAACCAATCACCAAGCAGCCTCTAGGTTCCTTTGAAATGATATGTCCCCTCCCTGCCTTTCCATTCTCAGTCCACCCAGGTTCCAGCCCTTATTTCCATTCACCAGGAATCACCTGCATCACTTGATGCAGGAACTTCCATTCACCAGGCTGATGCAGGAACCACCTAATCTGCCTTGCCCCATGGGATAGGTAGAATAACCCCCTACCCAAAAATGCCCATTCCCTAATCCATGGAACTTGGATGGTACGTTACATGGCAAAAGGACATTGCAGATGTCTAAAATTAAGGTTATGAACCTTAAAATAGAGGTTATCCTGGATTATCTGGGTAGGCCCCCATCTAGTCATATGATCCCTTAAAAGCAGGAAACTACTCAGCTGAGGTCAGAGAGATGCAACAAAAGAGAAAGCAGGAAAATGGTTGAAGAGACACAGCAGAAGGGGACATCATTGAGCTTCCAGGAACAGGATTTGAGACAGTGTTGCTGACTCTGAGATATAGGGGCCCATGTGCAAGAGCTGGGGAGGGGCTTCCAGGACATAAGAGTGGCCCCAACTTACATACAGCAAGGGAATGGAAGGGGGGCTCAGTCCTACAACCACAAGGAACATGATTCTGCCTACCACCTGAATGAAGCTAAAAGTGAATTCATCCTAGAGCCTCCTCATAGGAGCCCAACTAGCCGACACCTTGACTTCTTGTATAACCCAGAGCAGAGAAACCAGTCAAGCCAAACTGGGCTTCTGACCCATAGAACCATGACATAATATGTCTGTGTTATTTTAAGCTGCTGATTTTGTTACAGTAGCAATGTAAAACTTATACACCCCACCATTATCCATTTAGCAAGCCACTGCTATGAGATCACCCGCACACTGGAGTACCTTTCAGGATTCCCAACCAGATATCACACATGTCCCAAATCTTGAGATGTTCAAGAGTCAGCCTTCAACTATACACTAGCTACATTCACATCCTCCAAAACTGCCTCAAGCATTCCTACCTCCGGGCCTTTGCTCACACTATGCCCTAGTGAGGAATTCCTTCTCCTGTCTTCTCCCCTCTGTTATCCAAATTTGAGTCCCCCTCCTCCATGAAGCCTCTGAAACCTCCCCCCTGAGAAGCCTTGCTCCTGTGAGGCTCCTCTCTCAGCCTCACCCACTGGGCACTGGGTACACACTGCCTTGTGTTGGTGTCTGTCCCTCCTCAACACCCTTCCCAACCTGATGGCAAAACGACGCCTGTCCTTTCTCTTAGACCCCCATGGTGCCTGGCACAGTCCTGAGTATAGAGTAGAGGTCAACAGAAACTTGCTGAGTAACAAATAAAATGGAAATGTTCCAGCCACTGTCCTATTGAGCACTTAGATCCCAGGTGGAAGGACACGAGGGACTGTCCAGCCTGGACCTAACTGCCAGGGACCAAGAGAAAGGGACAGAGCCCTCAGGCCAGGAGGCACCTCTGCCTGTGGTAAAGTGGTAGAAGGGCAAGAACAATTCCAAACTGCATAGAGCCAGGCAGAAATGATCCTGTGTCAGGAGCAGGTGAGCCAAAAAGAGGTCCCCAGGTCAGACCAGGGAGGTCTAGGGACAGGGGAGGAGAGCAGGAGGGAATACCCAATCTGAGCTCAGTCAGGACCTGCAAACTAGCCATCACCTACCTCCCTGGCAGTGCAAGGGGACAGTGTGGGCTGTCGCCAAGGGCCAGTCAGACACCCACAGAGACCATCAAAAGGCTGAGGAGGGAGGGAAAAGAGAAAAGAAGAAATTAAGAAGGCAGGGAAAGAGAGGGCTGGAAAGGGAAGCGGGAGAGAAGACAGGGAAAGGATGTGAAGAGGAGAGAGAAGAGAAGTGGGAGGAGAGACCTGGCCTTCTCCCTCCATGGCCACTGTGGAAACACCACCATCCCTAGAACACCCCTGGCCCATGGGGTTAAGGTGAGGTGAGAAGAGGGCAACATCCCACCCCCTTGGCCACCACAACTAAGAAATTATGTAGAGTAATTAATCAAAAGCTAATGAGAAATGTGTTTTCTCTCCCAGCCTAGCCCCACATCATATTCTTATTAGCTGAGGTTATTACAATAGTAATCATGCATGCTCCAGGCGCAAATTGGGTTTTTTGCTCCACTGCCACCAATTTAGAAAACCATTAATGGCAAGATAAAGCCCCCATGACTCACACCAGGCCGAGCTCAAGGAACTGGCTGCCGGTTCCTGCCCCCACTGCCACACACCCACTGTCCAGACAGGGTACCCCCCCCCCAACCCAGGGCAGCCCCAGGAATCAGAAGGTCTGACCAGCAGACGGAGCCAAATATTGGTGGGCTGGGAGGGGTTCTGGGCCTGGAATGTGAGGACCTTAGACTTTACACACACACCCTCCAGTACAATCACTAAGGCAGGGACAGTCCTCATGAAACAAAGCATAAATGTGAATTTGCCTCTGGGGTCCAGGTCATCCTAGGTCATCACCATTAACAACCTGTTCTCTAGAAAGGGTTGACCACATTTGTGATTCTGAAACACAGGTAGACAATCAGGTATGGACTTTTAATGAAGTTTCCACTAGTAAAGACAAGGGTAATGCCTGGCCTGGCTATTTTTTATCACTTCTGATTTAAATGTTTGAACCTGTTGCCTGTAGACGTCCCCTCAAATAATAAACTAACTTAAAACAAATCTGACTTTGAAGTCTCTATCTACTTCTCATTATCTGTTCGGCTTTGAGCAGAACTCTTTGCCTCTCTGATCCCCAGTTTCTCCATATGTAAAATACACCTTCAAAGACATTCTTGCATCTTTTGGTGAACTCTGTTGAGCACGTACTAAGTGTCAGGCATAGTGTGATG
Organism: Budorcas taxicolor; assembly: GCF_023091745.1. NCBI lineage: Eukaryota > Metazoa > Chordata > Mammalia > Artiodactyla > Bovidae > Budorcas > Budorcas taxicolor. The sequence continues at coordinate 26,828,313 of NC_068924.1, forward strand.
TGCTGTTGATGAAGGGAGTCTCCCTAAGAATGCTGGAGACAAAAGAAACACCCAACATGTGTGATTCAAAGCAGAACAGAACATGTGTCACAAGACAGGTATGAACCAAGTACTGTGAGCACTGAGAGCAAGAAGGTACTCCTTCCAACTAGGAGGGAGGCCAGATGTGTTGGAGACGATGTCTGCTCTCGTTTGGAAGGACAGGTGGAATGCAGAGATGAAAAGATAGGGCATTTCTTGCAGAGGAGATGGCACAAGTAGAAGTCTGGAGACAAAAACACTAAGAGTGAAAATGATACAATAGACCAGTTGGACTTAATTGGTAACCATAGGGCATTACATCCCCAAACAACAGAATACACATTCTTTTCAAATGCACGTAGAATGTTCTCCGGGATGGGTCACATACTAGGACACAAAACAAGCCTCAACAAATTTAAAGTGACAAAAAAAAAATTATATCAAGCATGTTTCTGACCACAACAGTATGAAACTAGAAATCAGGTGCTGAAAGAAAAAGAGAACAGAACAAACACATGGAGACTAAACAACATGCTACTAAAAAAACCAAAAGGTCCATGATGAAATCAAAGAGGAAATCAGAAAATACCTTGAGACAAATGAAAATGGAAACACAACTTTCTAAAAGCTATGGGATGCAACAAAATCATTTCCAAGTGATACAGTCCTTCCTCAAGAAACAAACAAAAAAAATCTAAAATAAACTACCTATCCCGCCTAAAGGGAGCTTCCCAGTGGCACCAGTGGTAAAGAACCCACCTGCCAAAGAAGGAGCCATAAGAAAAGTGGGTTCAATCCCCGGATTAGGAAGACCCCTGGAGGAGGCCATGGCAACCCACTCCAGTGTTCCTGCCTGGAGACTTCCATGGACAGAGGAGCCTGGCAGGCTACAGTCCCTAGCATCACAGAGAGTAACACATGACTGAAGCAACTTAGCATGCACACATGTACATTACCTAAAAGAATTAGAAAAAGAAGAACACACAAAACCCAAAGTCAACAGAAGGAAGGAAATAATAAAGATCGGGAGAAGTAAATAAAACAGAGATCAAAAATAGAAAAAAAATCAATGGAACTACAAGCTAGTTTTTTGAAAATTAAACAAAATTGATAAAACTTTAGCCAGAGTCACTAAGAAAAAGAGAGAGAATGCAAATAAAATGAGAAATAACAAATAATAAAGAGAAGAAATAACAGCTGATACCAGAGAGATACAAAAATCATGAGAATACTATGAATAGCTACATTCCAACAAGTTGGACAACCTAGAAGAAATGGACAAATTTCTAGAAATATACAGATTGCCAAGACTAAATCAAGAAGAAACAGACAATTTGAACAGACCAATCACTAGAAGTGAAGTTGAATTTGTAACAAAAAATCTCCCAGCAAACAAAAGTCCAGGACCAGGTGGTTTCACAGGGACTTCCACTAAACATATAAAGAAAAACTAATACCTATCTTTCTCAGACTATTCCAAAAAACTGAAGAGGAGGGAACACTCCCAAATTCATTCTACAAGTTCACCATTATACTGATACCAAAACAAGACAAAGACACCACAAAAAAGTTATAGGCCAATATCTTTGATGAATATAAATTATTAGCAAACTGAATCCAACAATACATAAAAAGGATTACACACCATGATCAAGCTGGATTTATTCCAAGATTACAAAGATAGTTCAACATTCACAAATAAATGTAATGCACCACATTAACAAAACGAAAGACATACATCACATAATTATCTCAATAGATCCAGAAAAAGTATTTGATAACATCCAGATGGCTGGATGGGCGTGAGTCTGAGTGAACTCCGGGAGTTGGTGATGGACAGGGAGGCCTGGCACGCTGCAATTCATGGGGTCGCAAACAGTCGGACACGACTGAGTGAATGAACTGAACTGATTCAGGGTAAAAGTTCTCATCAAAGTGGGTATAGAGGGAACATATCAAAACATAACAAAGGCCATTTATGACAAACCCACAGCCAACATAGTACTCAATGCCAAAAAGCTGAAAGCCTTCCTGCTAAATTTAGGAATGAGATAAGAGTGGCCACACTCACTGCTTCTATTGAACATAGTATTGGAACTTCTATCTACAGCAATCAGACCAGAAAAAGAAGTAAAAGGTATCCAAGTTGGAAGGAAAAAGGTTAAACTGTCACTATTTGTAGATGACATGATAGACACAGACAATCCTTAAGTCTCCACACAAAAACTATTAGGACTAATAAATGAATTCAGCAAGGTAGCAAAATAAATATGCAGAAATCTGTTGTGTTTCTTTATACTAGTAAAGAAATATCAGAAAGAGAAAGTGAAAAAAAATCCCATTTTAACATCAAGAAGAATAAAACACCTAGGAATATATTTAACCAAGGAGGTTAAAGACCTATACTTTGAAAACTATAAAACATGAGTGAAGAAAACTGAAGATGATTCAAAGAAACTGAAGGATATCCTGTGCTCATGGATTGGAAGAATATTGTTAAAATGGCCATACTACTCAAAGCAATCGACAGATTTAATGCAGTCCCTATCAAAATACCCATGACATTTTTCATAGACCTAGAACAAATAATCCTAAAATTTATATGGACTCATGAAAGACCCAGAATTGCAATAGCAATCCTGATAAAAGAAGAACAAAGCTGGAGGTATAACCCTACCAGACTTCAGACTATGCTGCAAAGCTACAGTAATCAAAATGTCATGGAATTGGCACAAAAACAGACACATAAATCAATAGAACAGCATAGACAGCCCAGAAATAAACCTACACACCACACCTATGGTCTATTAATCTACGACAAGGGAGGTAAGAATATATAATAAAGGAAAGACACTCTCTTCAACAACTGGTGCTGAGAAAAACCTGGCAGCCACATGTAAAACAATGAAATTAAAACATCTCTGGGGGAAATTTCCTCACACCATATACAAAAATAAACTCAAATGGCTTAAAACCCTAAATATAAGCCCTAAAACTACAAAACTCCTAGAAAACAAGATAGGCACAATATTCTTTGACATAAATTGTAGCAATATTTTCTTGGCTCAGTCTCCTCAGGCAAAAGAATAAAAGCATGGGACCTAATTGCATTTAAAAGCTTCTGCACAGCAAAGGAAACCATCAACAAAGCAAAAAGACAATCTGTGGAATGGGAGAAAATAACTTCAAACGAAGAGACCAAAAAGATGTTAATATCCAAAATATACGAACAGTTCGTACAACTCGATATCAAAAATAAAAAATAAACTTAAAAGGACCCAATTTAAAAAATGGGCAGAAGACCTGAATAGACATTTTTCCAAAGAAGACATATGGATGTCTAACAAGCATGTGAAAAGATGCTCAACATCGCTAATCATTAGAGAAAAACAAATTAAAATCACAATGAGGCATCACCTTACACCTGTCAGAATGGCTATCATCCAAAAGTCTACCAATAACACATGTTGGAGAGGATGTGGAAAAAAGGAACTCTCTTACACTGTCGGTGGGAATGTAAGTTGGCACAGTCACTATGGAAGACACTATGGAGGTTCCTTAAAAAACTAAAAATAGAGCTACTATATGACCCAGCAATGCCCCTCCTGGGTATATACCCAGAAAAAATAAAACCACCAACTCAAAAAGATATATGTACCTCAACAGTCGCAACAGCACTATTTCTATAGCCAAGACATGGAAGCAACACAAGTTCCCATCAACAGACAACTGGATTAAGAAGATGTGGTATGCATATACAATACGGACTGTAAGCCATAAGAAAGAATGAAATACTGCCACGTGCAGCGACATGGATGAACCTACAGAATATTATGCTTAGTGAAATAAGTCAGACAGAGACAGACGAATACTGTTATCACTTCTATGTGAATCTAAAAAGCAGTACAAATGAGTACATATGCAAAACAGAAACAGCCTCACAGATACAGAAAACAAACATAAGATTACCAAAGGGAAGAGGGGAGGGGAGAGGGGCAAATCAGCAGTACGGGATTAACATATTCAAACTCCTATATATAAATAGATAAGCAAGAAGAATATACTGTATAACACAGGGAATTATACCCATTATCTTTTAATACCCTATGCTGCTGCTAAGTCGCTTCAGTCGTGTCTGACTCTGTGCGACCCCAGAGACGGCAGCCCACCAGGCTCCCCAGTCCCTGGGATTCTCCAGGCAAGAACACTGGAGTGGGTTGCCATTTCCTTCTCTGAGGCATGAAAGTGAAAAGTGAAAGTGAAGTTGCTCAGTCGTGTCTGACTCCTAGCGACCCCATGGACTGCAGCCCACCAGGCCCCTCCATCCATGGGATTTAATACCTTATAAGGGAGCCATGAAATTAAAAGACGCTTACTCCTTGGAAGAAAAGTTATGACCAACCTAGATAGCATATTCAAAAGCAGAGACATTACTTTGCCAACTAAGGTCCATCTAGTCAAGGCTATGGTTTTTCCTGTGGTCATGTATGGATGTGAGAGTTGGACTGTGAAGAAGGCTGAGCGCTGAAGAATTGATGCTTTTGGACTGTGGTGTTGGAGAAGACTCTTGAGAGTCCCTTGGACTGCAAGGAGATCCAACCAGTCCATTCTGAAGGAGATCAGCCCTGGGATTTCTTTGGAAGGAATAATGCTAAAGCTGAAACTCCAGTACTTTGGCCACCTCATGCGAAGAGTTGACTCATTGGAAAAAACTCTGATGCTGGGAGGGACTGGGGGCAGGAGGAGAAGGGGACGACCCAGGATGAGATGGCTGGATGGCATCACTGACTCTATGGACCTGAGTCTGAGTGAACTCCGGGAGTTGGTGATAGACAGGGAGGCCTGGCGTGCTGCAATTCATGGGGTCGCAAAGAGTTGGACACGACTGAGCGACTGAACTGAACTGAAGGAAGTATAATTTGCAAAAATACTGAATCACTAAGCTGTACACCTGAAACTAACACAACATTGTAAATCAACTGTAATTCAAGTATTAAAAACACTGAAAGTGAGTAGGCTCCCTCCCCTGAATCTGGAGAAGATCACTGTTGGAAGGGTCTTCCCTCTGGACCACCCTCTTCTTCTACCATAGTTCTACCCTCTCCACTGTGCATTCACGGGTGACACTGGCTGGACACAGCCAAGGATGGCATGGGAGAGGGGTTACATCAGGACCAGTTCCTGGAAAATCTATGACACCCTCAGCAGGAGCATCCTCAAACTACACACACACACGCACATGCACACACACACCCCTCCCTTTATCTGCCTCTCCCGCTTGGCCAAGGTTCAGTACTGCTCATCAGTATCAGTCAGCTCAGCTCTCCCCCTTGCCCCCCTGCCAGGACTGGGACACAGCTGATCACCAAGGCTTCCTTTCCCTCCCACAGGGACAGCACAGCTGGAGTGGCTCCAGGGCTTAGCTGAGGTGGATAACAGGGAGGGAACGGAGGCATATGGGACTAAACACTTTGAATCACAGGCTCAATGACCCGAAGGCCTCTCTAGCTCTTGGGCTTCCCTGGTAGCTCAGATGGTTAAGAATCTGCCTATAATGCAGGAGACCTGGGTTCGATCTCTGAGTTGAGAAGTTCCTCTGGAGAAGGAAATGGCAACCCATTACAGTATTCTTTCTTGGAGAATTCCTGGTCATAGGAATCTGACACGCTACAATCCGTGGGGTCACAAAGAGTTGGACACGGCTGAGTGGCTAACACTTTCACTTCCACTAGCTCTTGGTTGGACTGAACCTCTGTAATAACAAGAACTCCTACCAAGAAAGCACTTCATGATACAAAGCCCCTTCCCACTCTCATTACTTTAGTCTCCAAACAACCTGGGAGACAGACTTTTCTTTTCCCCATGTCTTTCTTCTTTGGCCTACTCTTTGTCATGCCTATATAAGCCCACTGCTGCCTACAGCACCCATCCTAGAGCTGGCATTCAATAAATGTTGCTGCCTGGATGGATGTATGGATGATGGATGGGACAATAATGGGTGAACAGGCAGATGGATGGTGGATGAATGGATAATTATCCCATTTACAGTTTAAAAAACAGAGGCCTTAAAGAGAGAAAGTAACTTACTGAAGACCTATATCAGACAGCTACCAGCAGACCAGCACCAAGCCCCAGTTCACCAGCTCCCCATCTGGCACACTTCCCAACACCCAAAACTGTCTCTCTCATTTGGTTTCTTGAATGTGCTTAGCCAAGAAATGCTATCCTTCTGAAGCTCTTATTCTAATCCTTTCTCTGGCAATTTTTCAGAAACCAAGCTACTGCCAACTGGGCTCCCACAGTAACAGCAGGGTCCCCAAAGCCCAGTGACCATGGATTAGAGACAAGGAAGCCCTCTGACCATCGTGTGAACACACCTGACTGCTGACTGTGGAGGAAAGATAGCCAATGGTGTCTGGAGCATGAGGCCCCACAGAAGAACCAAGAACCGAGTACAGACGGTGCAGGGTGGACAGAGCATGGCTTGCAGTCACATAGATTTGACTCAAAATCCCGGCTCCTTCCCTCCACAAGTGTCTCCCCTCCATCTCACTGAATCTGGTTCCTAACCTCTCCAAGTCCATCTCCATGTCCACACCTATCACACGTTTCTCTGAAGTGTGAATCAGTGAGGAGGTGAAGTCATGGGCTTGTCTCAGTTCCCTGGTTCCCTCTAGCCTCCGGGCCTCTTCACTCTGAACGCTGTAGCCCAGGTGTTAGCTTTCCAGGCCTTCCCCGCCCCATTCTGGAGGCCTTCTCACTGCAGCCTCATGGCTCTGCCTGCGGTCTCACTCACCATCCCAAGGATGAGGCATTCTTCCTCGATCCTGCTTCCATCTCCACCTCTGCCCCCACGGGCCACATCAGGGCCCTTTCTCCTTCAGCTCCTGTGTTTCTGCTGCAGCAGCCTGCTTGCCCTTTGCCCCCAGGGGCCACTCCTTGGGCTTCCGAGAAAACTTCTTCCCATGGTGAGTTCTGTCCCTCCCCAGGAGACCACTCAGATACCCACAGAGACACTGGGCAGGCCCTCTGGCTCCCACTGTACCTGTTGTTCCCTCTGTTTTTCTAAAAACCTCAGATGTTTTTTGCCAAGACCAGAGTAGAGTCCTTTGCCTCGGGTCCAAGAGCCCCAAGAAGGCCCTCAATATACTTTTGGGCTTACAGCAACAAATACATATTTTGTAGGAATAGAAGTCCATAGCTGAAGGGTTCCCTGATCCCAGAAAGCTTAAGATTCACTGCCTGGAAACCCCAAATTCTCTTCCATCTCATCCATGATAGCACAGATTCCATTCTTTGTAACTCAGTGTGAATTTTGCCCTTCCGAAGCCCACTTGACAAGATTCCTCCTACCTGGCCCGACATCTACATGAATTTTGGGGACATCACAGACTCTTGGTCCCTTCTCCATGGCCTTGGCCTCAGCACAAGCCATGGCCTCTGCCAGGGGCTTAGTCCATGAACCACACCATTCTTCCTACTATATCTCCCCCCAAACAGAGTCCTCTGGTGTGTTCTCTCCCTGGAGGGTCTCCTTGTTGAGGACGGGATTCTAAAACAGTGGATGCTACATCAATGCTGTGACCATTAGAAGTTACAGGGCCTTTGGTTACAGCAGGTGGGAATGGGGACTCTGGCACAAGTGGGGATCCCATGGAACCCTGGAATAACATCTTAAAGAGATCCCAAGATCTGATCCACCCAATCATTCAAAAACCCACTTCAAGTAGCACGTTCACTGTACGTGACACCAGAGATAGACAGACACACGAGATATGGCCCATTGGGATGGCGTTAATGTGGCTCCCACTTTACAGAAAAGGCAACTGACATCAGAGGGGTTGATGGCTTGTCTAAGGCCAAACAGTTGGTAAGTAAAGGAGAGCAGCCAGGTAAGACCCAAGCACCCCATCTTCTTAGGTTCAAGAGTCCACAGCACACACCCCCACCTGGAGGCCCCAACTGTGACCCTACAGTCCAGCCTCTGCCACCCACTGTAGATACGGGGTGATGGGAGGTTGGCCTGGGAGTGGGCAGACACTGGAGTTACCAGGTCTCCCTTTTGCCTGAGACTCACAGAGGGCTCCTACAGAGGAGGGTGGGAGAGAAGCTGGAAAGACACAGCCTTTGCATGCAAATGGGGCAGCTGCATAATTAATCAACATCAAACAGTTTCATTAAGAGATGGAGCTTTGAGGCTGTTTGTCTTGAAAAAAAAAAAACTGAAACAGCAGGAAGGGGGATAAGAGAAGGGAGGCTCAGACTGTTGAGGCTCCATTCAGAAGATAATGACGCTGCCCTCCGGGGGCCACGGGGTCTGCAAGTGGTGACCAGGTCTGTTGGGAGAGCAGGCTGACAGCCCCCAGGATGGCTTTAGCCCCCAAATCTTAGGCTTGGAGCTCCCAAAGGTCATCTTACCCCTCCTGGACAGGAGTGGTATCCCTCAGCAGTTAACCTGCTAAGAACTGCACCACCCACCTGCACCCAGACCTCTTGCCAGAGCTAAGGAAAGTGGGTATCACCAGACCAAGCTCTGGGACCCATCTTGGAATAGCAGATTCTCTGGAAACAGAGAGTCCCAGCTTCTGAGCAGTGGGATCCCCAGGCAGGGAGCAGAAGCTCTCACACACCCTGGGACTCACTGTTCAAAGTCTCCAAATGATCACAAAGTACTGTGTGGGACAGAGAGAAACCAAACCAGGGGACCTATTTATCCCAAAATCTCTAGCTGTCCCCTCACCCCATGCGCCAACCTCTTGGCAGGGCAATGAGAGCAGGGCAATGAGAACCCCGTGCCAAACCTCCCTGGAGCTAACGTCACAAGGCTGGAGTCTCCCTAGGCATCCAGCTGTGGCTAAGTGGCGCCCCCTGGCTAAGTTCCCACAGGCCAGGAGGTCACCTCTCAGAAGAAATCCTACCCACTCTTCATGATCTGGCTCTGCTTCTCTTTCCAGCCCCTTCCTCATCCCTATATTCACTGTTCCATCCATATCAAAGCACGTTCCCCCAGGAGCCATGCCCTCTCCTTCCGTACTATTCTTTCTGCTGGAAAGCTATTCCTGTTCCCTATGTTCCCCGCCTAGCAGACTCTTCCTCACCCGACAAGGTCCCTTTCAAATACCCCTTCCTCTGTAGAGCCTTCCTGGATTCCCATGCCCTTATACAAGGTCAGGTATCTTCCTGCCTGAGCTCTACATTATTTATGTTCTAATTATGTGTTTATTTGTCAGATTCTGGCCATGAAACCACAAGCTCCATGAGGACAGGACCGTATCTTTCCTCTTTGTATCACTAAGACCTGGGCTACACTTGGTAAGTTGTCAAATGAACACATTTTTTGAACTGAAAAAGATCACAGATTCCTCATCCAGATGCCTGACTTCTGACAAATGTTTAACCAACCAGAATGAGAAGGTTATTCTCTTTCTGAATAGATCTCAAATCCCTAAGATTGGGAAAAAGTGGAGGTGGGAGAAGAGACTGTCACTTAGCAGGTTGTGTTTCCAGGATCATGAGTGACAGTTCCTAAGAGGTCACTGCCTTAGGCTGAGTACTGGACCATAATAAAAGCCCAGTTTGCTGGGCCCTTGAGCTCTCTTTCCAAGCCGAGTGCTGCTCTGGGGTGACACAGGGTGTCATCTGGGAATGTGGTGGGGGGAAGTGGTTTCAGTGCCCCTGGACTCCCACGGCCACGAGGCCTCTCCCGGTAAGGAGCCTCTCCTCTCCTGCAGGCTGGAGCTCTGACCAGGAACCAGCTCTGTACACCTACTCAGGTCCTCTTACCTTCTCTTCTGCATCCCCTTTCCTCCAAACCGCTGACTCTTTGTGACTTGTCTTCCTGAGATGGCCAAAACGGAGAGGATCCATTTTAAATTAACAAGGTTATTAGTAGTTAATTACCTAAGATATCATTGTAATTGAAAAGAAAAAGAGAAGCAAGAGGCTCATAAACATTCCCAGGCGCCTGTTCTCTTCACTCTCACTGAGAGGAGGAGGCGGCGGGAGCAGGGAGCAGAGCCCCCTACCCGACGCGGGTCCTGCTCACACCATGGCCTTTCTTTTATTTCCCCACGTGCTCCCGCCCATTTTCCAGGGGTATTTGGTGAGGGAACCAGACCTGGGGGGAGTAAGCTGCCTGCCCCACACGCACTTCTTCTGTTGAGAAATGCTCAGCAGGAGCTTTACGGGTACAGGGAGATTTATTTTATATTGAGGGTGTGGGAGGGAGGCACAAATCTGAGGACTCCGGTCAATATTTTTAATGATTTTTAAAAATAATTTATTTATTCTTGGCTGCGCTGGGTCTCCATTGCTGGGCAGGCTTTTCCCTAGCTGCAGCGAGCGGGGGCTACCCTCTAATTGCAGCACACGGCTTCTCACTGCCACAGCTTCTCTTGTTGTGGAGCCCGGGCTTAGTTGCTCCACAGCATGTGGGATCTCCCCGGGTCAGGAGTCAAACCCATGTGCCCTGCATGGCAGGCAGACTCTCTACTACTGAGCCACTGGGAAAGCCCCTTTTTACTCAATTTTTAATCTCAGATTGTCCCTAGTTATTCTGTAATTAAGCATGGCTGGCATACATCAGCATTATTGATTTTTAGTCCTGAATTCACTGTCACCGGAGATACCACCGTGGTCAGGGACCATCTCCCTCCTCCCCACCTTCTCCTGTCCCTGTCAGGGCAAAAGGCCGCAGGGAGGAGTAGGGCGCAGAGAGGACACAGAAGAAGGAGCCCGTCCCTCAGACTGGCCAGCCAACCCCAGCTCCTGAGGCCAGGATGCCCCACCCCAAAGCCTCTTAGCAGCGAGGCCTCTCCTGCAGAAGCTCCCAGAGGCCATCCTGTCCCTGACACCTCCCGGAAGGGGCAGAGACCCACAGACTCCATCAATGCTTGCCTCACAACTGTCTCCCATTCTCACCAAATTGTTCCCTGTTTAGGGTAAACCAGCTGGAGGAGCTAACCTGAGAGAGCCCAAAACCCCTCTACCCCTGCAAAAAATCTCCCCCAGAGGCAAGCGGCAGGTGCAGATGTCCACACACTCCTGGGCCAGGGCCGGGACAGAGGCACGGCTGGGTCTTCTGCAAGGAGGATGGATGGGTGAGCTCCAGAGGGAAGGCAGCCACCCAATTGCTTCAAGTTTCTGCAGCCTCGAGATGCCTGCTACACCCCTGGCCACCCTCCCAGTCCTCCTTCCTCCCCACCCGCCTCCAACCTCCCTGCCAGACCCTGGCTCCCCTGCCCTAGGCTAAGCTCCCTCCCCTCTGAACCTGACTCTCCTGAGCAGCATTTAGCACCTCCAGCCCCCAGGAGCCAGAGTGGTCAGGAGATTCCCCACCTCCACCCAACCCTCTAGAGGCAACAGGAAAGAGCAAAGCAGGGAAGGGCAGAGCGCATGGAAAGCCCACACACCACATACACATGCAGGTATGAGTATCTGGAGTGTAACATCCATGCGAAGAAGCGCACCTTCCACCAGGATTTTTTTAACAGCATTTACTATGTGACAAGTAAGTAACATTATTGGTTGTAGTTTATGAATGAAGAAATTGGGGTTCCGAGACTCTAATGTGTCCAAGGTGAGAGAGAGAGAGATGAACCGAGAGATATGAACCTAGCAGTCTCTCTCTAAACTGCCTGCTGCTGCTGCTGCTAAGTCGCTTCAGTCGTGTCTGACTCTGTGCAGCCCCATAGACGGCAGCCCACCAGGTTCCCCTGTCCCTGGGATTCTCCAGGCAAGAACACTGGAGTGGATTGCCATTTCCTTCTCTGAGGCATGAAAGTGAAAAGTGAAAGTGAAGTCGCTCAGTCATGTCTGACTCTTAGCGACCCCATGGACGGCAGCCTACCAGGCTCCTCCGTCCATGGGATTTTCCAGGCAAGAGTACTGGAGTGGGGTGCCATTGCCTTCTCCTAAACGTCTCTAAATTGCCTAAACTGCCTCTGTGACATGCATGGTGTTGTGGCGGGGAGGAAATGGTTAGGAAGCCAAGGTGTAATAAAACGTTCTTCTGTCCATTCCACGCGACAAGGCCACTGCCCAATATAGGACCTGAGTCCTTTCTCCTCTCTTCCCCCTGCCCCAGGTGGGAGCGAGGGGTCAGAGCCCTTGGTCAGGGGGAAACCAACCCACCAGCAGGTCCATCCGTTCTCAGCTGCTGAGTTGTGTCCGACTCTTTGCCACCCCATGGATTGTAGCCCTCCAGGCTCCTCTGTCCACGGGATTCTCCAGGCAGGAATACTGGAGTGGGTTGCCATTTCCTCCTCCAGGGGATCTTCCCGACCCAGGGATCCAACCCGGGTCTCCTATGGCTCCTGCACTAGTAGGTGGGTTCTTTACCACGGACCAACTTGGAAGCCTAACCCGCCAGCACAGAAACCCCAGTCATGCCCTCAACCTCTGGCTCCCTGTCCTCTCTGCCCTTCCATCCACACTTCCAAGGGCAGAGGGACCCAGTCTGGCCCCCGTTTCCCTACCTGCAGGGCTGCGCTCCCACTGAGTCTGCACTGTTCAAAGTCACCTTGCAAGTGTCTCCCGAGTCGGAGAAGGTGGCCAGTGGGAGAGAGGCAGACAGGCCACTGATACAGGCAGCAAGGAGGAGCAGCTACAGCGAGCAGGGGGGAGGAACGGGGAGGCCACCACACCATCTGGAACCTGGACTGTGGGCAGGTTCCAAGGATGAGCCCAGAACCTCAGGCTGACCCCGGGACTGGCCTGCGGGTCTGGTGGGCCACGGCTGTCACATCTGGAACCTGAAAGGGCCTGGGAAACTGGAAGGGGTGGATCTGACACCTGCAGCTTGCCTGAGAGCAGCGATGCTCCCAGGAACCAGAGCTTCACTCTAAAGAAACTGTAGGCCCCGCCCTTTCTTTCCTGGGAATGGAGACAGCAAAGTAGGGAGGGCAGGAAGGAGCCTAGAGCCCATTGCCCCACCCTGCCGCCAACCCCCACCCATCTCTCATCGGGAACTGCCTCCTCCCTGGTTCTCTGAGGCTCTGGACAGGCAGCAGTGGAGTCGGAGCCCACAGATCTGCCTTCAGATCGCTCCCTGCCTCTTACTGACTCTGAGAAAAATCACTGAACTTCTCCAGGTAACAGTTTCTCTAACATGGGAAACCACCCACCCTGTGGTTTATGGCAGCAGACAAAAATGCTTAAGACACAGTTGGCACTCAGCAAATGTTAGTTTCCACCCCCTCTCCTTCCCACGCCTTCCCACTGGAGAAACTCTCTCCCCCTTAGAGGGCAGGGCCGGGCAGTGGAGGGGCTGCAGACCCTTCTCTCGGCACCATCCCTAGCTGGCACTGGCACTCTGGGAGAGAGAGTCTACCGGAAACCCTGCAGGAACAGTGGAATCTTGGGGCCCTGTGTCGGCACATTCTTGGGAACATGCTGCAACATTTGGGGGGAACACCACATCCTCCTGGGCACACGCTGAGATACTGTGAGGTGTCTGGGGTGGGACCAGCCTGGGCACAACTGGGAGCTTCCTGGCAGGTACTGGAGTGTTCCTGGGATCCCCACCACGAGTGCTGGGGGCCTTACGGGGTCTCTGCTGGAAAGATACTAGGGCACAATGAGGATACAAAGGGGCCACTGGAGACACTGGAAGGTTACTGGGAAACTCTCTGGGGTGTCACTGGGAGCAAAAGCACAGCCCCAGGCATCCCCAGGGCAATCTGGGACCACAGGGGCACAGCGCCCACTGGGGCCCTCTGGGGGCCACCAGGGGCTCCTCATCACAGCTTCCACAAGGCATTCACTCTTAGCTGCTCTTCTCTTGATGGGGAGCCTGGGGTGGGGAGTCGGGGAGGAAGTCTACCCAGGAGCCAAATTCCACCCGCACTGCCCCGGAGAGGGGAGTAAGCAGCTGGACCTTGGGCAGCAGTCACCAACTTGCTCTTCTGCCCCAAAGTCGGACCCCTACAGCCACCCCTAGGTGAGAGAATACCCAGGGCTCCAGGAGGCGGGACTGCTGGCAGCAAGGACCCTCTCAGGGCTGAAGGCATGAGACCTGCAGGGTGGCTGGCAGGGGCCTCATCAACCACAAGGCCTCCTCTGTGTTCCCGGAGCTGGAGCACAGGGATTTGGAAGGTACTCATAGAGAACGGCCTCCCTCTCTGCAGCTGCAGAACTGGAGGGAGGTTAACAGCAACCCAAGCCAGGCCACAGGCTCATGAGTGGGAACCCACGATCCCACAGGAGCCTGCGGAGGAGGCGATGGGAACGCAGGCACAACTCAGCGTCAGAGGGCTAACCTCAGAGTCCTGCTACACGCAGGCACACAGTGCAGTTGCCCACTAACAGAAAGGTCGGAAGGGGAAGGTTGAGGTCAGCTTCCAGGAAAGGGTCAGGCTCCTTTTAAAGATCTAGATATGATCAGACAGAGGAGAAAAAAAGGCAAGACAGACAAAGCCCTGAGCCAGAGCACGTTCAATATCAACGAGCAGGCTTTCAACATCTTCTACATCCCAAGTGACTTCATCAAACATAGTCCTCACCCCCAAGGTGTCCCCAACAACACTGGCATCTCTCCTTCTGCCCCACATCCCTGCTCTTCTCGGAGAACAGCACCCCTCCACATCATAAGCCTGGACCCCGCTCTGCTCATGACCACTCAAGAGGCCAGATCCTGCCTTTTCTGCCTCATGACTTTTCTCTTCCCTCCTGCTCGGGGCCCACGCCACAGCTACAGTTCACTTGCAGGCAGATCGCCGAGGGGTTGGGACCCTGCCTCTGGCCTTGCCTATCTCCACAGTGTTGGAAAGCGGTCTTTCCACAAAAATTCTGCTCATCCCTGCCTCCTGCACAAAGCCCGCTCTTGCCACCTCAGAGCCCACAAAATACTATCAAAATTCCATGGAATACAATGCCCTTCAGCCCAATGGCTCCCTAACACAACCTGTCCTCCAGTCCCTCGTAACTCCTTGTCAATCTCTAAATTTCTGTTCCTCTCGCTCCCCTGAGCCTCTGCGCATGCTCCTCTCTTGTCTGTCTCCCACGAATCCTCAAAACTGTCTGCAGCTTTTCATCGCCAGCCCTTGGAACATGGAAGTGACTGAATGAATGAGGGGGTACTCATGGGAAAGGATAAATTAAAAATCTCATGAAAGGATAAACTGATCTCTCGGGAGGTTGTAGTATCTTTCCCATCATGACAACGAAGAAACAGATACAGAGAGAAGTAAAGCAACTTGCCTGAGGTCACACAGAATCAGCAGCCTCATCAGAAAATCCCTGATGGAAACGCCCAACACAAAGGAAAAAACAGAGTAAGAACCCAGGATAGGGGACTCTCCTGGTGGTCCAGTGGTTAAAACTCCGTGCTTTCACTGCAGGGGGTGGGGGTTTGATCCCTGGTGAGGGAATCAAGATTCCGCAAGCCATGAGGTACAGCCAAAAAAAAAAAGAACCCAAGCTGGGTTCAGGAGCATCACAGACAGGTGTCAGTAGAGGTCAAGGAGCTGGGGGGCTAGGGTTGTGAAAGGTCAGGTCAAACAGCTCCCAGTGAAGGAAGGGGCTTCAGAGACTAGGAGGTTTCAGAAAGTTATCACTGGAATCCCAGTAGGGAAACAAGGTCCTTCTCCAGGAATCAGAATAGGGATGGAGTGAAGACAGGATACCAGGATGGGGGACTTTAGCCAGTGCTGCCCGTGATGACATGGCTATGAGCGGGGCAGTCACTAAGCTTGCACTAATGGGGACTAAGCCCATGGGGGCTGGGGGGTGGATATGTTTCCAGACTCAGGAAGAGAAATTTGGGGGCACACAGACCAGACCTCCAGCCTGTGCAAAGCAAATCTCAGCTTCTTAGCCCTGCCTGGAAGTGGCTACTGGGGAATCTGGGATCCTTGGGAGGAAATGAGAACTTGGATGACTCTGCTGTCTCTTTTCCCCACCCTCTTTCTGCATCCTCCCGACCTCAGCCCTCCCCAGGAGCCTCCCCTGTGTCCAGCATGCACTGCCCCTTTGTGTGATCAGAGCCCCTCACCAGGCCCTTGACCTGCTGGCCTGTTCTGTGGTCTTTGGACATGGAAGACCACCTCCTCGAGGCCTATGGTGACTTGGGGAGAGCAGCGGGATGGATCAGCCACCTGCCCCAGGCCTGGCCCCAGCCCTGTCCACACCTGCTCAGGGCTCCGGGCTCCAGAGGCGGTGGGAGGTGGCTGTGCTTCAGCTAGTGGGCATGTTTTGTTAAAGAGAATCCAGCCGCTGCCCTGTTTCAGCTGATAGAGAGCGGCCTGCCCTAGAAAGCCCCAGCGGTGCTGCCAGGCCAGAGGAGCTTGGCCACTGAAGCAGCTGTTACACATGCCCGTCTGGGGCGGTGTGGACTTGGAGAAGAGTCACTCAGCTCAAGGCACTGAGTTAGTTCCTCCATGCCCCGCCCCCCAGAACTGGGGAACCCTGGATCCAGGCAACATTGCGCACCTGTCCACCCCCACTTGAACCTCCAGGACTGCTCTGTGTGTCCCTTCACTAGGCCTGCGTGGCTGAACCAGGATATGCCCACCACCCAGAGGCCTGCTCTCCATCACCTCCGACCCAGACCTGGGGGAGCAGCTGGCACAGGCAGCAGAGGAGCTGTCGGCACCCATCCTTTCAGGGTGACTGGCCTGCGTCCCCAACCTCCACCCCCGGCCAGCCAGTCCAGCGCGGCCGCCGGGCGCTGAGGAGGAGCAGGAGGGGGCCTGCAGATCAGCACGGCCAGCCCCCACTCCGTCGCCCCTAGCAGCACTGAGCCCCATCATCGGGCGCTAATTAAATCCTCCTAATGAGGAAATAAGGATGCAGGAGCCAGCTCCACCATGGCCTCCCCAGCCCACCGCCCTCGCCTCTCCAACGGACTTATCGCTCGTCACAGGATGTTTACAATAATTTTTAATTTGTGCAATTATTAATCACTTTTCTATCTGCCTCATTTGCATAATAATTAGTCATCTCACTGTTTGGCATGCCTGTGAATGACAGTGCTTTAAATTGAATTAAGATTTTAATATTCTATTTTCCTGCTTTCTTCCCCCTCCACACACTAATCAAAGTCAGATTTGGCAGCCAGAGGGAGGGTGGGGAGGAGGCTGGCAGGCACTGGACTTGGCCCACTCTGCGCTCCTGAGAACGGTCTGGGAGGAGGGCTTGTCTGGAGAAGGCAACAGCAGCCACCCCTCACCACAAACCCGACACTTGAAGGGTTAACCCAGTCTTGCCTAAACTACAGAGGTAATGAATGAGGAGTGGGCAAAGGCACCGTGGAGGGAGGGGTCTCACTGGCCCAGTGGCCCCAGAGATCAGAAAAACATTTTCTTTCCTTTTATTTTTCCAAACAGGCTGCTTTTTGTTAAGGGGTGGTTGCAAAGCACATTACGGGCATGTAATTGATCCCCGGTTGCTAGTCTAGGTTAACTTTGATGGCTCAGGGTCCCCCAGATAGGAAGCCGGCTGGAGCAGTCTAAAACCCATGGCCATTCTTCAGATGGATCTAGAAAACAAATCTCCGCCGCTGAGTTTGGCTCCCCAACTCCCCTCGAGATTAGCCACCGCTCCACACACCAGCAGACCCTCTGCCCAGGCTCAGCGGAGTGCCTTTGTGGATAGAGTGTGAGTTCTGATGGGCCAGGAGCAACAAGCAGGGGCACACTGCCCTCTGTCAGGAGGTTTCGGGGGGTTTCTCTCTCCTTCTTACCCTCTAGCCCCTCTCTGACCACCCCAGGAATTCAGCTCCAACCCCGCCTCCCCACCACTATCGCTTGTTGCCATGGTAATCCCAAGGCTGCCCTGGATACCCATTGCTGCTCCAGAACTCTCTGCTTAGGCTGGCAGCGCACCCCACAGCCTGCTGAGAACGCCTCCCCTTTGCCGTCGCTGAGCACAAAAGGGCGAGGAGCAGGGGCATGATCACCCACACGCAGTCTGCAAAGTCAGACACTGGCTTCTCCCTTCAGGTGGGTGGGGAGGGAAGATGGAGTGGGGTGGGGCTGGGAGGCCTTCCCCAGGCCAGAGTAGGGGGAAGGACCCTGTCCCACCACAGAAATTCCTTCCTCCCAAGGAACAGGGTCTCCCAACCCTGCCCTTACGGTGCAACGGAGGGAAGTCCCCCAGATGGAAAAGAGGGAAGTAGGGTCTTGCTGCCAGATTTCAAGCTGGGTGAGAGGAGGGAGGGCTGCATGTTTCCAGGGGAGCCCTTCTCCTTCTCGGGATCCCACACTGCTCTGTGTTCCCCAACTCCAGGTCAGTCAGGCCGGTCTGGTAAAGAATTCTAGACATCCCAGGGTCCCCCCACTCAACCAGCACAGGGTATCCATTGGCCCTCCAGTCAAGTGCTCATCCACGTAGGAGGGCACCAGTCTCTAGGACTGGTAGCTCCAGAAACCACTTGCCCAGTCTTTGCCTGAAGGGGCAGGATGAGAGTTGTCAGGACTCAGGGGAGGTACAGTCCAACCCACGAACCGCAGGGAGAAACCGGGCCTCGGGGCTTTGGGCTTCAACCCCTAGAGGGTGCACACAGCCCTCTCATCA
Organism: Budorcas taxicolor; assembly: GCF_023091745.1. Lineage (NCBI taxonomy): Eukaryota > Metazoa > Chordata > Mammalia > Artiodactyla > Bovidae > Budorcas > Budorcas taxicolor. The sequence continues at coordinate 26,846,847 of NC_068924.1, forward strand.
CATTGTAAATCAGGCTCAGATGAGCCGGATGGACTTCACTCTCTGTTACCCTGTCACTCAGGGGACCCCAGCCCTTACCACACCCAGCTTCCCCCACCACATCCAGCTCTCTGCTCCCTCAGCCCGAGAGGCCAAGAGGGCCCCAAAGACAGAGAGACCTGCACACACAGCTAGTGCTGCAGCGCCCTCTCCCGGCCACCCTCACCTCCCACACCCGACCTTGGCAGGAAGAGAAAGCCCCTCCGAACCAGGCCCACCAGGAATGCCAGTCATTGACCTGGGAGAGGCCTGGTTTACACCCGCTGTCTCCGCACAGTTCTTACGAGCTCACATGCCGCTCACTCTCACAGTGGTCCTGGTCGGGATGATAAACTAAATGCTCTTCCTAATCACAGCCCAGTCCAGGTTCTCAGAGAGCCTGGGGAGAAGGTAGAGAAACTCCAAGTATGGAGATAAGCAATTTCTCTACCCCCTCCCCGAGTTACTCCCTTTTAGGCTCACAGGAGCCCTGTCCTGGGCCAGAGGAAAGGTGTCTTTTGACAGTCCTGCCTGGGGAGAGAGGGAAAGTAGGTCCTTTGCATCAGAGGAAATGCTTGACAAAAGGAACCTAGAGAAGATACTGTAGAAAACTCAGCAAAAGGGTAGGTAGCCCGAGGGAGTAAAGTGTTGTTTCCACAAGTGCCCAGCAGGTGGCAACACAGAGCAGTCTACAATCACCCATATCCAGGGCAGCAGGGCAGCCTGACCCAACAGGTTGCCTTCTCCCATTCTGAGGTGTGGCCTCTGCCCTCTACAAAGCCTCTCTCTCCCCTTTACTTTACACCCACTTTTCCCCAGCTGACTCCCTAGCCTGGACTGCAAAATTCAATAAATGAAGACACGACACCACACACACACACACACACACACACACCCCCCTCAACCTAAGAAATGGAGGGAAGTCAGAGCCCAAACCGGGGGTCACAGAACTCCTGGATCCCCTCCTCTCATGCCACTGCCTGGCTGATACAAGGTTCCTAGGGAAACCCTTCTTCTCTACCCATCTGGGTTAGGATACCTATGCACAGAGGTATAGAGCCCACTGTGTTTCTCTGGGATGGGAGTGGAGTCAAGGAGCTTCCCCAGTGGCTCAACAGTAAACTACCCACCAGCAATGCAGGAGCCACAGGAGATGGGGGTTCAATCCCTGTGTCAGAAAGGTCCCCTGGAGGAGGAAATGGCTACCCACTCCAGTACTCTTTTCAGGAAAATCCCATGGACCGAGGAGCCTGATGGCCATAGGGTCACAAAGAGTCAGACAGGACTGAGCTACTAAACACAATGGAGTCACAGAAATCAGGGAATTTCTATACCTCTGTCATTTAGAGAAGTTAATACAAATTGGGTATAAAGTAATATACAACCGCCCACTATCTACACCAGGAACCAAGAGTGGTGGCATGAGGGGGACTCAGACAGCAATAACTCCTCCACAGAGCAGTGTGAGATCCGTGGGAAGAGAGAACCCGGCAGGCACACGGGGCTTTTCCCGCACTGCCTTCCCACTCTCAGGCGCCTGCCGCCTGCCCCCGCGTGAAGCACATGGCCCGACCCTGCTGGAGGCAGCTGAAGTCACGTCCTGCACTCAAGTGGCTCCTGGTCTGGCTGGTTGGCCCCTGGGCTCAGTCCCACGCCTCCACCATTTCCCCTCCTGCCCAATGCCAAGGCTCTCCCAGCATGTATGTGCATGCTAAGTCCCTTCAGTTGTGTCCGACTCTTTGTGACCCCAAGGACTGTAGCCTGCGAGGCTCCTCTGTCCATGGGATTCTCCAGGCAGATACTTGAGTGGGTTGCCATCTCCTCCTCCAGGGGATCTGCCCCACCCACGCGTCACACCCGCACCTCTTGCGGCTCCTGCATCGGCAGGCAGGTTCTTTACCACTAGTGCCACCTGGGAAGCCCTGGCCAAAGTGGGATTGTTCCCCCTTTGCCTTCCACAGGAGAGGATTATGATGAAAAGGAAAAATACAAGTCACAAAATCCTTACAAAGTTTCCAAAAACGCTCTACCTATACTTGCATATCACTTGTTGAATTCTGGAAGTTCACATCTACCCAGGTCTTATGAAACCTCAACCAAGCATTTAGTTGAATTCAGCAAATATTTATTAAGTGTGTTTCCTATTTAGTAAAGCCTATGCCAGTTTTCATGTTGGATGCTGCAGACTGCGCTCTCTGACTTTAGAAAGCTCTAAGTCGGGCTGGGGGGAAAAGCCACATTCACTATCACATAAAGAGATTAACGCTAGAGTCAGATATGAACAAGTGTTATGGGGGGTATGCCTGAAGAGGAGGCATTTCATTCTGCCTCTCTGCCCATAGCTAGGTGGCCAGGGAAAACTCCACAAAGGAAATGACATCTGAGCTTGGCCCTGAAGGAGAGTAAGGGAGGATGTTCTGCTTGGGGAAGGAAGAACAGGGCAGAAATGGCAGCGTGGAAAAGCACGGAGGCCTGAACCAGTGGCACTGGACCAAAGGATGTGGCAAGTCCAGATGGTACAGGGGAAGGGCTCACAGGTCAGGCCCCAAGGGCCCTTGGCAGAACACTGAGACTGGACACATCCTGCAGGCAAGGCTTCGTCCTCAGCCGACCTCCCATGTGACCCCAATATCCTCCATGGTCCCCGCCAACAAGGGGAAAATCATGCTTCCCATCCCTGGTTCCCACAAAAGCTATAGGCTCCCGGTCCCTGGGCCTGGGATGGCTGGCAGAGCCACTCCATGAATATATAACAGGAGGTCCATGGGCTAATTAGGCATTCACCTCATGTTGCAGACATGACCATCAGTTAGCAAGCTGGTCAGAGATTAAGCTGAGTGAGGGTACCTGAAAGCACCGAGCCCGCTTCGGCCTGTTCTCACCTAGAGCAACTCCCTCAAGACTCATTCATTCAACTGGACAAGAGAGCACAGGCTTTGGTGGCGCTGTGGTCTTTAGCCTCAGCTTCCTCATCTGCAAAATGAAAATATTAGCATCAGATTTGTTCGGTTTTTATGAGATTAATGTATGGAGAGGCCTGGCGCATAGTAGCCCAAATTAATGAAAGCTATTAGTTCTGAGGGGTAGTGCCTCAGGATATAAGCTGGAGATTGGAAAGTGGGTAAGAGACCTGAATAAGCAAATAATAAATAATAATCAGAAAATGAGTAAGAGTTCTGGCCAGAGGAGCTCACGACTCATAAAGCAGCATGATGAATGTTGGGTCCAAAGTGCCATGGAGACCCAGAGAAAGGCTGAGCAGGAGAGCAGCAGCGTGCCTGGGAGCGGGAGCGCAAGTCTGTATTCTTTTATTTTTAACATTTTATTTATTTGGCTGTGCCGGCTCTTAGTTGCAGCATACAAGGTCTTTGATTCTTGTTGTGGCATATGAAATCTTTAGCTGAGGCGTGCAAACTCCTAGCTATCACATGTGGGATCTAATTCCCTGACCAAGGATTGAACCCAGCCCCTCCGCCTTGGCAGCATGGAGTCTCAGCCACTGGACCTCCAGGGAAATCCCGTGAGTCTGCATTCTGAGTTCTGAAGCAGAAGTGGGAAGACAGGCCCTTCCAGCCTCTGCCCCATAACCTGGGGGTCTCCCAGCACTCAGGAGGTTGCTTGAGTTTGCCTTCGTCACCACTTTCTCCTTAGTACACATCAAAAGGCTCCTCACATTGTGACTCACAATTTAGCTCCTCTCCAGCATGAGGCCATGCTGGCCGGGCTAAACTGTTGAATAGTTCCTCCAGCCTATTGAGTTCCCCCTGCTCTTTATGGCTCTGACCCAGCCTGAGACCACCCTTCCAGGTTAACTTGAGCAGGCCTCCAAACACCTCCCATGACCCGCTTGGTCCTCTCCTCCGGGCCTTCATCCTCTTCCTCCCACCTCCTCCTCTCCTGTCAGCCCCTAGCTGACATGACAGGGCCGGTCATGCTTAGTTCTGCTGCTGGACTGGGTGTGAAGGGAGGGAAGAGTCCCTATATAAAGCATCTGTAAACACAATTAAACACTCTAAGTATGAAGAGTAATTTCCTACCATCTTATTATATAAAAGTTGTTTTGTTTCCTTTCTTACACAAATTTCAATACAGAACTCTCCCTCCTGTTACCTTAACCTTATGGCTCCAGGGAGGGAAGCAAGTAGGGCATGGGAAACAGTGTGTCCCAACACATTCAAAGTGTTGTCAGGTAGAGAAGGGGCTTTGAGTCTATTTCTGTAAGCCCCAAGACGGACGGGAAACATGAATGAATGTTACTGGAGCTGCCCACGAACGGAATACATTCTGTCCCAGGAGGCGGAGACAGAGAGGAAAGTGCTTAAACACAGGTGGGTGTGGCCCTTCCCACAAATATGACTTGCCTTTGAACTCCGGCAGTAGAGTGGGTGTGACGGTTAGATCTCTTTACTTTCCAACACTGATTCTAGGATTAAGACAAACAGCACTGCCCCTTCATGAGACCAGAAATTGGGACAGCAGTTGAGCTAATAAACTGAACTGATAGAAAATACTTTTAAATTAATTGGTGTGATAGAGGGTAGTGTATGAAGTCCTTTAAGGTATCTTCCAACTCTGAGATTACTCTTTTGTGATTACAGGTTCTGAAAGAGTGTCAGCCACTGGCAAATCCATACAGCTAAGATGCCAGTCAATCTTCTGTCTCAAGATAACACCTGGTGGGTGTGTGTATGTGTGAGAGTGTGTGTGTGCACTGGGTGGAGAAGACAGCAGGAAAGGACAGGCATCTGAAAGGCCAGAGCTTGGGCTCACACACTTCACACACAGAGTAGAAATCCAGAGTGGGACTTGAGGCTGGCAGCAGACACCAGGCCTGAGCAGGCTCACGCCCTCTCCCCCTCAAGCTGCAGCCTTCCTGTGTTAGGAACACAGCAGCCCCCGCTTCCCCTGCAAAGCCAGTGCAGCGGCACTCACATTCACGGAGGCAGACACAGCATTCCAAGTCACCAGAGCTCAGAACCATGCCAATATGCCAAAGCACGGGCACTCAGGCGGGAGCGAGGGACAGAGGACAGGGTCAGGTGCAGAAGCTGGTGGCAACACAGCCCAGAAAGCCAGTGGGCCCAAGTGCCCACCTGCAGCCTCTCTGTGGGCTCATGTCACTGGGGGTGAGGGTCCAGTTACCCGCCCCAGGACTGCCATCCCACTCTCATACCTGTCCCCAAAGCACCCGCCTCTCTTCTGCACTCTGATGTAAGGTTGCCAGAAGAGGACACAGGACACTCCCTGTCCTGGGTATGGTTCTGGCCCAGGACTCACCCGGACCTTGACGGGTCGAGGGAAGTCCTCTCACAGAGTTCTCCTTACCTGCTCCCCACTACCTACCGGAGGTAAAACGGCCCTTCAGCAGCCTCCTTCTCCATCCTAAGGACACCACATACCCTGCCCTGCCTCCTCCATCTCACTGTGGCCAGTCAAAAATGTTCTTTCTTCACTCATCAAAAAGGTGCTTAGAATGAGCAGCAGCACGCCCTTTCCTCATCTGCCACCCTCAAAATTCAAATGCTGAGTCAGTGTAGCTGGAAAAAAGGCCACCTTCTGCCATCTCTGAGGATCTGGAGGGCTTTCCAGTGGCCCCATGGGGGTGTATCCTTACTCACAGCTTTAGGAGCAGGCAAGGAACAAAACCTCTGGGGTTCTCACCTTCCTGGGTTCCTCGATCACTCTTTCCTCTGCCCCTTAGGAATCACAGACACCACCACAAACACATCAAGCCCTGGAGCCGGGTAGCGGCCTATCTGGGGCTCCACCCACCTTTCAGTGAGTCCACCCCTCCCAAGCCAGCACTACTCCCAAGGCCAAAAAAAAAACCGAGAGAGAGACAGAGTTGAAATACTAATTAAAAAGAACTGCTTTTGAAATGCTGTATGTCCTCAGATGCAGAGAAAGCCCCCACCTAGTTCTTACTGATCCAACCACAAATAAGCTAAATCTGGGTCCTTGCTGGACATACGACCAGCAGCAGCCCACTCCTTCCCTTAACGCAGTAATGGGTGAGGGACAGCTGGCAGGAGGTGGATGGGGAAGAATCATGGGAATAAGTCAACCACACCTCCTCCCCTTGCTGTAGACCCTCCCTCTCCTGGGGACAGAAGACCCGACCCATCTCAGTGCCCTGCTTCAAGCCCTCAACCCCACCCAGCAAGAGATGCTGGCTCACCAAGCCCTGCCAAGGAAAAGCCATCCTGCTGCTCAGGTAAGGTCAGGGGTGAGGTGAGAGTGGAGTCAACAGGGGCACGTGCCACTGATGCAGCAGGCACCTCTCGAAATATCCTAACAGTAACATTTTAAGAGAAGATACTATCTATGAAGCACCTACTACACGCCAGGCACTATGCTAGGTACTTTATTTCAGATCCTCTCAAATAAGGACCTTGTGGCTCAGAGAATTTAAGGAACTTGCTAGATGGGAGCACCCGCCTAGTTTCTGCCAACCTCTCACTCTAGGAGACACGTTCCCACCAACTTTCACTATTAATGAGTGGAAGATAAGAAGGACCCTTCTGAACAGAGGCAGAAGTGAACTTCCCGTGATGGGGAAGCAGCAAGAGGGGGTTGCTTTGCAGGAGTCAGAAGCCCAGAATGAAATAGCCCCAGAAGATATTAAATACCGCCTGGAGACCCTTCCCAAGGCTCCACTCCAGCTACAACACCTAAGCTACTTCGGCGAGCCCAAGCCTCCATGGATTCCCCTCAGTACAACCTATGGAGAAAGCCACAAGCCCTGGACTTACCATGGAGAGGAGCCCTCCCATTCAGGTGAGACTTAGCATGGCGGGGTGCAAGGTAATAGGGGGCAGAGTGGTACTCTGCATAAAGCAGAAACTGATCCCTCTGTCCCCAACCTAACCAGGGCACCCCTGTCCCCCAGGCAGATCCAAGGCATGGGAAATACCAACCCAGCAGAACGCAATAAGTGGCAAGTGACCCTGCAAGAGGCTCACAGGCCATCCCTAGCTACACTGTTAGGCAGGACCCCTCTGGAAGGGCACCCACTACCCTATCCCAGCCGACCCTCCTCCTTCCGGTTTGGGCTGGAACAGCAGCAGCTCTGTAGTCTAGGCTGTCAAAGCTCAAATTACCTAAAAGGGGCTGCAAGGCCACTCTGAAACTCCACACGAAGCACTCTCTTTCTGGTCTCGGGGAGATGACTCCAAAGGTCAGGGGGTGGAGGGGGCAATATGGGTATACATCTGGGATCTGCGGTGCTTGTGCTCAGTCACACAGTCGTGTCTGGCTCTTTGCGACCCCATGGACTGTAGCCTGCCAGGCTCCTCTCTCCATGGGATTCTCCAAGCAAGACTACTGGAGTGGGTTGCCATATCCTCCTCCAGGGGATCTTCTCAACCCAGGGATCGAACCCAGGTCTCCTGGGTCTCCTGCATTGGCGGGCAGGTTCTTTACCCCTGAGCCACCTGGGAAGCCCTCTGGCATCTGCTATTTCCATATAAAAGGCCTGGCTCAGTTGCCCAGCTGGCGTCCACATCCCCGCCTCTCATCTCATGCCCTTCCCACAGACAAGGCGCTCTGCACACTCCCTCACGCCCCTTAGGTGACCACTACCTGACCGCTCATCAGATTGCCTTCCAGAACTCTCCCCTGGGTCAGTCGACGTTCCCGGTTTACATCCAGGGGAGAAACATTGCATCAGTAATGCATCCAGACTACAGGGACTGTGTCAACCAGTATCAGAGAGACTTCCAAGCTCCAGAGTGCAATCAAGTCCTCAAACCTGACCCAGACAAGAGCAGCCAGGGGATCAAGTGAGTGGCCTGAACTATGGGCAAACTAGCAATTTTGCTATGGGGGGAGGGGCCAGAGGAGGGCTCTGTCTCCCGTAGGTAGTAACTTCAGAACTTCTTCTGCCAGTTGAGGGACGTAACTGGAGAAGGCAATAGTGCGAAGGACTAACTGATAATCTTGCATCTCCATCTACTGGGACCTTTAACCTCAAATAAGTGTTGAGCAAGGACAAGCTGCATGCTGTTCATAACCAGGGGTGGTCAGCTCTTCTCTTAGGTATCTGGGGAGATGTGAACTCTAATTGCAAGCCAGGAGATAGGGCAGCCAGGCTTATCCAGTGCCTGTGAAATTATTGAGAATCGAACATTCCACTTGTCCAATCTTGTCTTAGCTTCTCCGCTATTAAAGCCTGATTCTCTAGGGGCTTGGAATGGCCCTCTACATACCTCTGACTCACTCCTGAAAGTTAGAAGGCCCAGCTCCAACTGGAAGCCAGTAACATGCACACAATGCTATACAAATGTTACAGAAACAGCCATCCTATTCTAAGGTGGTAGTCACTTCAGTCTTGTCTGACTCTTTGAGACCCGCCATGGACTGCAGCTCACAGGCTCTGCTGTTCATGGGATTTCCCAGGCAAAAATACTGGAGTGGGTTGCCACTGCCTTCTTCAGGGAATCTTCCCAACCCAGGGATCAAACCCATGTCTCCTGCACTGAAGGTGGATTCTTTACTTGCTGAGCCACTGGGGAAGGCCTTCTAAGATGGCAGATGAAAACAGAACCTTCACCCCAAAGTGATCAGGGACACCAGCCTAGCAACAGAACCCCCCCTGCCCTGCCCCCTCCAGCAAACATACTTCCAAGCTCTTGTTTCCTAAGACCACATTCTCTAAGCTGTAGCTTCAAACTACCTAACAGGGTGATTCAGAAATTCCCTCTCTTGCCCTATCCTTCAGCTACAGGTGTCACATCCTCTCTGCCGGGTCTCAGCCTGATAACCTGGGAGTATGAAAACAAATGGAGACAAAATACATTTTTGTTAAATAATTGTTCATTTGAAATGACCTGAAAATACACTGCATGATTTAGGCAGGCACACAAATGACCAGCAAAGCAAGCTCGCAAAGGCCCCGTTGCCTTTGTATTTGGCATCACTGGACTGGCTCAGAGTTACAGACTCAGACCGACAGAAATATTTTTTACCCCATGCAGCAAATATATCCAGACCGTGCGGAGGCTCCTGGCTCCTGTCTGGCAGCCCACTACGCATAGGCATGAGAAGCTGAGCTGGCTGAAGCAGGAGACGCCCATCCTGGGTGGGAAGAGGGCTGCCAAGTTTGATGGAGACACAGTGACCAGGGTAAAGTGCCCAAGCTCTCTGTCAAAAGGAATCACATAAAGATCCTAGCAACTCCCTCATCCCAAGATGAGCATGCAGGGAACAAAAAAAAAAAAGAATTTACCCTGCCAAGATACCCCCATGCCACTTTTCTTGAGAAATCCAAAACTTGGCCTTCCCAAATCCACAGCCACTTACAGACTCTGAACTCTGGCCACGGAGGTGAGGTATGTATGCACTTAACATATGCCTGACATATGGTAAGTACTTAACAAAAGATAGCAATTAAAATCATTGTTGCTGCTGTTATTATTTCCCCAGACATACATTCCTCTCTTCCCAGATGTCTTATCTACCTCCTCTACAATCCCTGGAAAAAAGAGTCAAGGTTAACTGCCCCTCTAGTACATTCAGGCTCCTCAAAGCCAAGCTCCAAGCCGAAACTCGCAGCAAGCAATATTTCCAGGACCGTGGAACTCAACCCAGAGTGCACCATGGAGATCCTCGTCACAGTGGTGATGAGAATGCCCTGGTAAGCGCTCCTTCCGTTGGCAGGGGACTGTCCCGGGACTCTCCCTTGACCTCTCACCTGGACACCAGGGTGAGGAGGGATGGGGGAAGAGCTGCTGAGAGAGGAGTCTGATGTTTAAATCCAGGGTCCTTTGCAGTTCAGAGAGATTCTGAGCAAGTTAATCTCTCTTGCCAAAAGAAAGAGGAAGAAAACAGGCCCTGCTTATTAAGCACTGCTGCTGCTACTGCTAAGTCGCTTCAGTTGTGTCCAACTCTGTGCGACCCCATAGACCACAGCCCACCAGGCTCCCCTGTCCCTGGGATTCTCCAGGCAAGAACACTGGAGTGGGTTGCCATTTCCTTCTCCAGTGCGTGAAAGTGAAAAGTGAAAGTGAAGTCGCTCAGTTGTGTCTGACTCTTAGTGACCCCATGGACTGCAGCCTACCAGGCTCCTCCGTCCATGGGATTTTCCAGGCAAGAGTACTGGAGTGGGGTGCCATCGCCTTCTCCTATTAAGCACTAGACATTGCATTTTGACCTGTGACTCCTTTCAGTTCCTCAGCTGACAGAGGGTGCTGAACATAACATGCAGGAAGAGGACTGATTCCTTTTTTGGCACACTGCTCTCTGTCCCCTCCCAAGGGTACGGCTTCACAGGCACCAGCTGAGGATCAAACGACCACCAGGACCTCCTACCTGCCCTTATTTTCCGAAAGGGTGGACCTGTGTAAGCCCAAGGTCAACAGTATCAAATGTGAGACACACATACTTCCTCTACTGAGTAGAGGGAAACATTCAGGTACAAAGGAGGCGCTGAGTCATTCCCAGGTAAGTAATGTCACTGGCACGTGGCAAAAAGGCCAGCGCCATGGGAGACGAGACTCGGCTCCAGCCTGGCCCCATGATCTCTCTACTTGTTTTCACAGGTCAGTCCAGCTGCCCATAAGCTGGTTCCAGACATATTTATGCCAAAAACAGGACTCAACACTGAAAAAAAGAGGGAGAAAGAGAAGGAAATTGGAAGAAAGAAACAACCCAAATAACCTACGCAGAAATGCACCGTTCAGAACACACGTCTTAACAAACTCAAACATAAAACTCAGGCCTCAAGATAGATACCTCACAGCCCAGACTCGGCCTTCTCACTGGCATTTCCCAGGCAAACCCTAACCCTAGTCCCGCTCTTTGACGAGGGTGAGTAACCTCTTTAGACAGGAATAATGCCCTCTGTGTCCTAGAAGGTCAGTGCATTCCAAGAAACTTGAGGAAAAAAGAGATCAGAGTTTTTCCCTCTTGCTAATAAGCCAATGGCAAACCATTAAGGCTTCTCAAATCAGTATCATCAATTAATTATATTCTATTTGAGATATGGCCTCTGCTCACTACTGATTATTTCCCTTCATATTTTTTGAGATATATTCCACATAATATAAAATGTACTCTTGTAAAATGTACAACTCTGTAGTTTTTAGTATTGCTCACTGCTCCTTAAATCTAAACTTCAAACTGAAGAAGGACTAGGAAAAGAAAGAGAGCAAGAAGGTCTGAATATGATTAAAAATTAAAAAAATAGTAAGTCTTCCATGTAGAGAAAGGTTTCCAAAGCTCAAGTAAGGTAGATTCTGTTCAAAATCTAAATAGTAGGTTTGTCTCTTGAAAATAGTTACCAAATTGAAGTCAGGATTCTATTTCTGGATCTAAGGTAGGGATGAGAAGTAGAGGAATCTGCAACTGAATTTAGCCATCTATATCCTTCAAAGACTCTGTGTGTGTGCTTAGTCGCTCAGTCATGTCCGATTCTTTGGGCTCCTCCGGACTACAGCCCACCAGGCTCCTCTGTCCATGGGATTCTCCAGGCAAGAATACTGGAGTGGGTTGCTATTCCCTTCTCTAGGGGACCTTTCTGACCCAGGAATCAAATCCAGGTCTCCTGCATTGGAAGCAGTTTCTTTACCATCTGAGCCACCAGGGAAGCCCCTGAAAGAGTCTACAACTTATTATTTTGAAAAAAACCTGCATGGACCCAGGGCCCTGCTTCCCTAGTCCAGAAAACATGTACCACACTGCCCTCTAGCAGCCAGCCTAGGGAATCACATACAGCTTTCAGCTGAACAGATCTCTGCCTTAAGGATGTACTGTGCTCATATACGTAAAGGCAGAGAAATTGGGGGGAGGAGGAATTCACACATTTTCACCAATGTCCACTAAACATAAAGCTTATCTGGGATAGACCCTGCTTCCCTTCTACCTCAGTCTCTGCTTGAAAACAGGTGATAAATTCTTTTGTTAAGGAGAAAAAATTTGATTAAGATTTTCAAAGCATCTGAATCTCTCAGTCCATTCACCCTGCTGTAACAAAAATACCATAGCATGGCTTTAAAAACAAGTATTTCTTACAGTTCTGGAAGCGAGGAAGTCCAAGATCAAGGCACCAGCAGACTTGGTAACTTTCCTGGCTCACAGACAGCTAGCTTCCTGCTGTGCTTTCACACGACCAAAAAAGGCAAGAGATCATTCTCGGGTCTCTTTCATAAGGACTAATCCCATTCTCAAGGGTTCCACCCTCATGACCTAATCACCCCCTAAAGGTCCCACCGCCTAATACCACCAGCTTGGGAGCTAGGGTTTCAACAAATGAATTTGGAGGGGGGGGGAATACAACATTCAGTCCGTAACAGCCTCTTAAAGTGAGTTCTTCCCAAGAAACAGTGCAGGGCCTCACAAAAATGAAGTTAAAACCTGAACCCATATGGAAACAAAAGCCAGCTGCAGACAAGAGATGTGACGACAGGCTAGAAGTTGAATGTACTTGCTGCCACTCAGAGGAAAGGGACTGGCTTCAACACAGCTTACGAAAGGATAGACTCAAAAGGTAGTAACTTAAGAGTGGGATCCAGTGTCCACAGCCTATACTCCCTGGGGCCTTTTTTAAAAATAAACTTTTTATTCTGGAAAAATTTTAGACTTACCGAAAGCTGTAAAGACAATACAAAGTTACTCGTTACTCTTCACAAAGATTTCTTGACAGCAAATTTATATGCATTTTTCAAAACTAAGATTAACAGTGGCATAATTCTATGACGTAAACTCCAGACTTTATTTGGATTTTACCAGTTTCACCACAAAGTTCTACCCTTGGGCCTTTTAAAAACAGGTTTATGGCAAGGAGCCAGAGGACCAGATAGTCAGCGTAGAGCCTCGTGTAACACTGGGTCCTAGTTCCAACTCTGCCCCATGCTAACTACAGAAACTTCAAGTTTATTTTCTGAGCTGTTTCCTCTCTAAAGTACCTTTTCTCACAAATGCTGATGCTAGACACAAGTTTAGCCTTCATCTCCCTGCCTAACCTCTTGTCTGACAGCCACTAACCAACTAGAGAAGAGATATTCCTCACTTGGCAGTGACTTCAGCTGAGACTCCCCAGTTAGAGAATGGAGTCTCCCTGGGATTTTCAGATCTTAAAATTATTTTAATAAAATCCATGCATCTCTCAAATGCCTGGGGGGCAGAGAGCCTTTCTTCAGGACTGCAGCAGAGAGAATGGCTGTCCCAACAACATTCAATTTCCCCTTCTTCCTGGGTGTACATTTCTCAAGCTCCTTTGCATTAAGAGGCAGCCATGCAACTAAGCTGCAGCTAACAGTATGTGAGGGGCAGTATGCCGCTTCTAGAGCTTGCCCATAATATCCACCAAGCAACCTTCCAAGCTCTGCTCAACTCACCAAAATGGCGATGCCCCAAGCAACCTTGGAAGCCATGTTAATGTTGACATCAGCCTGGTCCCTAAATGACTGCATGGAGTAGGGATCCCCCCTCCCTCTGCCCCAATCTGAAACTTCCCTGGACATGAGTGAGGAGGGAAAACAAACATTCACTGTTTAGGCTGGTCCATTTGGCTGTCACAACAGTTTAGCCTACCCCAACTGATACAGGTACTAAACGTCAATTCCGTTAGAGTAAGATCTTGCTTCTGGATGTGTGCTTAGAGCCGCAGGCACAGAGAACAGAGTGGATCGCATGCCTGAGTTCAGGACACATTATCTCATTCATCCTCCTGTTTCTCTTTCCCTCTTTCATCCCCCTCTCTAGTCCCATTCTGTTCCCTCCCACAGATCCCATTCTAGTGAGTTAAGGTATAAATCCTCCTTTAAAACTGCCTTCTGTGTTTCTGTTGTTTTCTGTGTTCAATTTACTTAGCTAATTTTTGCTGTAAATTCCATTATTCCTTCCTTTCCTCACCTGGAGTCTATCATGTCCTAGCAGCTGCATCTGACTGCTTTATATAATATTTCATCATATGCATATACCACACTTTTTACTAATCAATTCCTTTATAGACAGGCATCTGAGCTGTTTTCAGCTTCTTGCTACCCAAACTACATATAGATAAACATCCTTATACCTAACTCCTTGTGGATCCGTGCAAGTTTCTCTGAAGGCTAAAGCCAGGAGTGGAACTGCTTTGATGAAGGGTATGCACAAACTTAATGAATCAGTTATCTACTGCTGTGTACAAATTACTTCAAAATTTAGCAGCTTAAAACTAATAACAGCCACAGAATGAGAATATTTGCAAATCATCTGATAAGAGAATTTTTACCAGAATATATAAAGAATTCTACATAAGAGTGTGTGTGCATGTATGTGTCTGTGTGTGTGATAAACAACTCAGCTGAAAAAATGAACAGAAGATTTAAATAAACATTTTCCAAAAAATTTATATAAAGATATTCAACAACATTAGGCATTAGGGAAATGCAAATCAAAAACACAATGACATACCACTTTTATCAATACTTACTGTCTTTTTGATTACAGCTAGCTTTATACCATTAGGATAGCTATAATCAAAAAGACGGAAAGTAAGTATTGGCAGGAGTTCCCTGATGGTCCAGCGGTTGGGACACGGCACTTTCACTGCCACGGCCTGGGTTCAATCCCTGCTTGGGAACTAAGATCCTGAAAGTCATGCAGTATGGTCAGAAACAGAAACCAGAACTGGCAAGGATGTGGAGAAACTGGAACTTCCTTACGCGGCTTTGGACGTATGGTAGTTCCTCAAAAAGTAAAACATGGAGTTACCACGCGTGCCTGTGGCTCAGTCGCTTCAGCCATGTCTGAATCTTTGTGATCCTATGGTCTGAACCCCACCAGGCTCCTCTGTCTGTGGGATTATCCTGGCAAGAATACTGGAGTGGGTTGCCATTTCCTCCTCCTGACCCAGGGATTGAACCTGCAGCTCCTGCAATGCAAGCAGGTTCTCTTCTGCTGAGCCACCACGGAAGCCCTGGAGTTACCATATGGAACCAAAAATTCTACTCCAAGAAAAGTGAAAACATAAGTCCATACAAAAACTTGTATATGAATATTCACAGCAGTATTAGTGGCTATGCAATGCATGGAAAATTAAAGATGTGTTATACCCACACAAGGGAATACTATTCAGCCATAAAAAGGAATGTAATGTGGATACATACTACGACACAGATGAGCCCTGAAAACATTATGCTAAGTGAAAAGAGCCACATACAAAGGCTACACGTTGTATGACAGTCCATGTACACATTATATGAAATGAACCTAAAACAGAAAAACTGCCGGTTGCCTAGAGCTGGGGGAGATGGGGACACGTAGAGTGACTGCTAATGGACACATAAAGTTCCCTGAATCCAAAATGTTTCAAGATTAACTATGATGAAGTTATAGTTCAACTCCACCATCTACTAAAAACCACTGAATTGCTGTACACGTTAAACGAGTAAACACTATAGTTATGTGAATCACATCTCAAGCTGTTAATAATAAACAACTACCACCTCAGTTTCTTTGGGTCAAGAATTTGGAGCTGGGTGATTCTGACTCAGGATCTCTCACGACGTGGTGGCCACGCTGTTGATCAGAGCTATGCACAGCTCAAGGCCTGAATGCAGTTGAAGGACCCACTTGCACAGCGGCTCACTCACGTAGTTGATAACCTGGTGGGTCTACCAGTGAGGCCTGTTATTCTCCGCATGGGTCTCTCTCAAGGGCCACATAAGTGTCCTCATGACATAGTAGCCAGCTTCTTCCACAGCAAGTGATCCAAGAGAGTGCAAGGCAGAAGCCTTCACTGTCTTTTTCTGACTCAGTCGCACGTCTCCAGGACATCCTGTCATGTACCCAGGTCAGTCCTACTCACTGTAGGGAGGGGACGACACAAGGGCTTAACTACCAGGAGTCAGGGATCACTGGAGGGCCATGTTGGAAGCTGGCTATCAACAGGTGATGGCTAGGAAGACAATGACAGCGACAGCTAACAATTCTGTGACACATACTATGTTCCAGGCGCTGTTCTAGGTGTGCAATAAACCTGTAAGGTGGGTAACATCTCCATTTCAAAGATGAAGAGACTAACACACAGAAGAGTGGCTTACCAAGGTCGGTTTCAATAAAAGACATACCTGGGATTCAAACTCAAGACAGTATTCGATCAAAAATTCTGCAACACTGCATCCCAGATATTACTTACTTTCAGTTAAGTGCTGCCCATTTGTTCTCCAGAATGGAGGCCCTAGGTGAAATCTCCCATGAGTATTGATTCCCCATGAGAATCCAGTCTCTTGCTTACTTTTACTAATAGATACAAAGTAGAAACTCATTAACGTTTGATTTCTATTTCTCTAATTACAAGTGGTAATATACTTATTACCCATTCTGGTTTTCCCTTTAGATTTCACATATTCATATCCTCTGCCTATTCTTATTTTGTGTGTTTTCTTTCCGATCTGCAGTAGTTCCTTCTATATTCAATCTCTAAAAAATGTAATCCTTTGTCAGTTTTAGACATTAGTATATTTTCTCCTAAGCTATACCTATCTTTAGCTTTGACTACTGGGTGATTTGGTGACTAGAAATATTTAAATATGAATTAGGCAAAGTTATCAAACCTTATGGATTGTGATTTAGAGATCTAACTTAACAGATTTATCCTTATTCCAAAGTCACAAATACATTCTCCATTTTTTTTCTTATTGGCCTTAGTATTTTAACTTTCATTTAGGTAAATTCACTCTGGAATTTGTCTTTGCTTTATGTGGTTTAAGGGAGATATCCAACTTTATTTTTGTCCATATAATAAGCCAATTTTCTGAGCACCATTATCCACCTCTTCCCCACTAATCTGTGACACTACCTCTATCAGATACCATGTCTCCAAATATCCATGTCCATTCCAAAGTCTAGTTTAGCAATAATTCTTATTTTCTAAATGGAATGATCTATCACTGTGAAAGCTATTACTCATCCTGCCTCCTAGATGAATGAAAAATCCAACTACCAACCCCCAAAACAGAATTTCCAATTAAGAAAATTATTTTAAAAAAATAAATGTGTGTTTATTAAAAAAGGAATACCGTAACCAAGAACAAGCCCTGGGACACAGAGAAATCAACGCTTCCTCTGAAAGCCAGCATCCGGCAGTGTCAGCACACCTGAGATGTATGGGTCCTTAGTCCAAATATTACGTCTCAAATATTCTTCTGTAGTCAAAATTGGCATTCAACAAGTTGCTGGTCTGTGTGGCCCTGATTATTACCATAGACGACTGTTGAATGTCTGTAACAGCTGCCCTATGTCCACTACCACAACCCACAGTCACTCCCACAGCCTCATAAAAGTTACATATCCTCAACACTCCACTTGTAGGCAAGTTCCTCCACCGCCTTCTTGCTGGCAAGCCTGGCAAAGCGCTTCTGTTCAAATCCATTGGATCTGCAATCAAGAGATACTGATCAGCCAGAATCCTGAACTGAACATGTACGTTTGAAATAAAGAACTCACAATCTAATGAACAAAAAAGAAAGTGAAAATATTTAAGACATAAGCAACAGAATCAGAAAGACAAAATACATAATCCACCCTTTGATCAGTCCTTGTTCAGAGCTTTTTCCCCTCTCATTTTGACAACTGTTTCAAATATTTACCACTCTCTAAAGGTCCAACTCACTCTCAACTGATGTCTACATATTATACTTTATCCATGCATTACACAAACATTTAGTGAATTCTTATTATACTCAGTACTGTGTCATGAAAACAAGTATAACATAGCACCTGTCCTGATATACTCATAGACTAGTGGAGGAGATTGACATTTAAACAAATAATTAAAACAAAAGGCATAGGTTATATTAGAAATATGCACTGGGTATCAAAGATGCAGAAAAGGGACCTTGCTCAGCTTGGAAGTAGGGTGGACAAGAATGATCAGGAAAGGCTTCATGGAGGGGGTCCTTATGCTAAGTCTGAAAAGACAGTGTGAAGCAAAGAGTCAGAGGGGTTAGGAGGGCATTTCAGCACACAGCACAGCAGAAGCAATGAGAGCAAAGGCACAAAAATAAGAAATGGTATGGTACACGCAAGGAACCAAAGTCCAGTCATGTGGCTGGAGCTCAAGTACAAACAGAGCAGCACGAGCCACAGTTAGAGAGGCAGGCAGAGGCCACAGCATAGTAAGCACTACAGGACAGAATGCGAAGCCCAGATTTCACACCGTGAGCATTAATTCTTTTAAAAACTTTTCATTGGCGTATAGTTGATTTACAACGTTGTGTTAGTTTCAGGTATACAACAAAGTGAATCAGTTATACATATACATATGAAATGAAAAATGAAATGAAAGTCGCTCAGTCGTGTCCAACTCTTTGTGACCCCATGGACTATACAGTCCATGGAGTGCTCCAGGGCAGAATACTGGAATGGGTAGCCTTTACCTTCTCCAGGGGATCTTCCCAAACCAGGGATCAAACCCAGGTCTCCCATTCATGTATCATGTATCACCTCCTCGAGGTAGCACTCATTCCCTGATCACAATCTCCCAGGGCTGAATCTAGTCTTCCTTTGTGCTCCCAAGGCACCTTGAACACGCTCTATAGTAATACTTAGCAAGTAGCACTGAAATTATTTACTCGTCTGTCTTCTTCTGTAGATAGAAAGTGAGTTGGTGTGCTCCAGGACCGTCTTTAACTAATTGTGAGACCCTGGCACCTAGTACACAGCTGCTTATGTTATAACGTGTGCTAAGTGTTACTGAACTGATAAGGATAACAGGTTTCCCCCTTTCTTCAGGCCTTACCTAAGGGATGAGTTGGGTGAGTAATGAAAGGCTCAGTAAGAAGTGAAGCTTGTTAAGAATGGCATCATCTCCAACCTTAGAAGCATGAGTGGTGTTCTAGAGCTCAAGGAAACCACTTATTCCTCTCGCCTGAGGAATAAGTACTTAAGAGAATCAACACTACTATGATTATACAAAAGTCCTACGAATAACAAACCAAACCCTAAATAAAATCAAAAAAGCAAACTGCAAAAGAACTTACAGTGGAAAGAGCTTTAGACTAAAGAATCAGATGTCCCAGATCTTATTCCAGCCTTTTCAGGTGAGCTGAAAAACTCTAAGTAAGTTGTTAAGTTTATCAGAGGCTCAGTTTCTCTTTAAATACTGTTAAGTTAGATTAACTGACCTTATGGGTTTTTCTAACTATAACATACTATAGATTTATTCTAGAAATATTCACTCCCAAAAATAGACAAGAGTAGAAAAGGCAATGAAAGAATTAATAATCAAAAATAAAGCAAGGATGAGAAAGAAAACTAAAAAGGAAAACTCTAGGAGAAAATATGAAAAGTGTGGGATAACTACAGGGAGAGATGGAGACAAATTATACCAGTAAAAAACCAAGTCAAAGAGAGTTTCTAAGTTTTGGGTCCAGAAATTTGAAAAAAAGAAAGAAAAAAAAGAACTCAATATAGCAGGGATTATCTTTAGGGTTGTGGCTATAAAAAGATCTACTTCTGGCTACACAGCAAATGAGTATTCTGAAAAATCCTGCTACCAAAGAGCTGAATACAATATCCTGCAAACCAAAGAAGGAAACAAGCCTGAAGCCACAGCCAACCTGACAGTACCTGCCAATACCAGGAACTAGCGCTCTGGATTTAGACGGCAGCTTGAGGGACAGAAGATAGTGCCTTGCGCCCATACACAGCAGCACAGTAGATTCCAATCATGGCAGAGAACTCAAGCAGACTAACCTACTCTCAGGGAACAATTATAAAATCTGGACAAAATACAGTATGTGAAATATTTGAAGGCATGAGTGACCAAAAGCAGGCAGAACTTGAGTGGGCGTTTACTGTGGGAAGAGATTTGTGAAGCTTTTCGGTGGAGGGCACTTCCCAAACTGCACAGCTCATGCAGGCAGAAGGCCACAGGCTTACTGGCTTTAGGTATGAGTGCAAAGTGGACAGAGCAGCCAAAAAATCAGAGGCAAAATGGGAGGAAGAGACACTGAATGGGAGGAAGCTTCAAAAGGGACCAACCTCCAAATCTATATACAAACTGAACCCAAATTTTTCACTACCTGCTAACCTGTGCTCGTGCAGGGGAAACCCCAATGGGCCCACTGAAAAAGCAGCAGCTAGAAACTAAAACTGAGCAGGAATTCAGTTGCTGCCACTATGAAGGAGATAAGTGTTTGGAGTTCAAATACACTCAAGTTAATTGCCTGCTGGAATAAAAATCAACACACCTCAAAGGAATTATTAGAATTCAAAGTCTCCACAATGTATCATTCATAATGTCCAGTATAGCATTTTTAAATGACCAGGTATGTAAAGACAGTAAAATGTGATCAAACTCAAGAAAAACTACGAACAGAAACCAATGCTGAGATAACCCAAATGTTGCAATTAGCAGATAGGACTTCAAAGCACCAATTATAAATATTCTCAAGGGAAAATAAATTGATTCACAATAAATGAATAGGTAGGAAATCTCAGCAGAGAAATACGTCAAATGGAAATTCTAGAGTTGAAAAATATAATATACTTCAAAACAAAAAATTCAGTGTATGAGTCTAATAAGCTAAAGATGGCAGATGAGTCAATCAACTTGAAATGAGATCAATAGAAATTATTTCATCTTAAGAACAGAGAGGAAAATCATGATAGAAAAATGAGCAGGACTTCAGACAACTGTGGTATAATATCAAACAGTGGAAACAGTACAATTGGAGAAGGGAAAGTGGTTTTAAAAAAATAATAAATGGGCAAACAAATAGCCGAATGTGAAAAACATGGACTCGTAAATCCAAAAAGCTCAACAAACTCAAAAAAGGATTAACACAAAGAAAAACTGTATGTAGGTACATCACAATCAAACTGTTGAAAACCAAAGACCAGAAGAAAATTTTGAAAGCCGCCAGAGAAAACCAATATATTATAATGTGTGTATGTTGAGGTTGGGGGGAGTGGGACAATTAAACAAACTGACTTCCAATTGGAAACAATGGTGGCCAGCAAGTGATGAAAGATCTTTAAAGAGCTGTCACTGAAGCCTGGAACTGTCAATCCAGCGTTCCATGTGTTGGTTTGAAACCTCCGGAGTTTCCTGGGTGCAATCTGAAATTGGCTCCAATATACGGAGGACAAGGAAAGACCAAAGAAAGAGGCAGACCAGTCCAGATTGGCAGGTGGCAGGTTTAATAAGCAAGGGAATTTACATAAAATTCCCACAAATATGAATGGGGTTGTCTTGGGCAACCCCACAAAAAAACAGATCTCTGCACCTGCCTCTCAGAACATTAAATGTTTATATAGAGCCCTTATGGGTTCAGTCACATATTCAGTCCAGACGATCTCAACACCCGACTCTCTTAAGGCTGCGTCCTTGAAAAAGCTGCAGTATTGGAAGAGTAGGCATGATGCACATTCCAAGGACAGGGGAGAGATATGGGCCTCCAACTGCCTGGGTCCAGTTTATGGGTCAACCAATGGTCACATCCTCTCAATAAACTCCTCCAATACTGCTAGTGAAACAATCCTTCAGAAACGAAGGTGAGAAAAAGTTCTCTGATTTAATTAACAGAACTATGCCAATGCCAACTCCTGGCTTTGATAATGTACTATGGTTACGTAAGATGTTATCACTGGGAGAAATTGGCTGAAGGGTACACTAATAGTATTTTTTTCAGGTTTTTCTGAGGCCATGACTATTCCAAATTAAAGCTTTTAAAAAGTAAAGGTGAAATAAAGACATTTTTCATTTCAACAAAACTGTATGTGTTGCCAATGGGTCTGTACTGAAGGAATACTAAAATTTACTAATTTCTTTAAGAAAAAAAGAAGAACACCAGAAACGATAACTATATGAGTAAATACTAACAACTACAATTTTTTTCTTTGGTTTTCTTAGTTTCTTTAAAAAATACACAACTGCAAAAAAAAAAAAAAATACACAACTGCAAAGTAAAAATTTTACCACTGTATTATGAGATCTATTATATTTTTTAAGTAACATGTACAAAAATATGTATTTTTTTAATGCACAGTTTCAAAGAATAGCAAGGAGAGATAAGAAAGCCTCCCTAAGTGAACAAAGCAAAGAAATAGAAAAAAACAACAGAATGGGAAAGCCTAGAGATCTCTTCAAGAAAATTAGAGATACCATGGGAACATTTCATGCAAAGATGGGCATAATAAAGGACAGAAATGGTATGGACCTAAAAGAAGCAGAAGATATTAAGAAGAGGTGGCAAGAATACACAGAAGAACTGTACAAAAAAGATCATGACCCAAATAACCATGATGGTGTGATCACTCATCTAGAGCCAGACATCCTGGAATGTGAAGTGAAGTGAGCCTTGGGAAGCATCACTACAAACAAAGCTAGTGGAGGTGACGGAATTCCAGTGGAGCTACTTAAAATTCTAAAAGATGATGCTGTAAAAGTGCTGCACTCAATATGCCAGCAAATATGGAAAACTCAGCAGTGGCCACAGGACTGGAAAAGGTCAATTTTCATTCCAATCCCATAGAAAGGCAATGCCAAAGAATGTTCAAACTACTGCACAATTGCACTCATCTCACATGCTAGCAAAGTAATGTTGAAAATTCTCCAAGCGAGGCTTCAACAGTACATGAACCGTGAACTTCCAGATGTTCAAGCTGGATTTATAAAAGGCAGAGGAACCAGAGATCAAATCGCCAACATCCACTGGACCATAGAAAAACCAAGAGAGTTCCAGAAAAACATCTATTTCTGCTTTATTGACTACGCCAAAGCCTTTGACTGTGTGTGTGGATCTCAACAAACTTTGGAAAATTCTTCAAGAGACGGGAATACCAGACCACCTTACCTGCCTCCTGAAGGGCAAGAAGCAACAGTTAGAACCAGAATTGGAACAACGGACTGGTTTCAAATAGGCAAAGTAGTACATCAAGGCTGTATACTGTCACCCTGCTTATTTCACTTCTATGCAGAGTACATCATGCGAAATGCTGGGCTGGATGAAGCACAAGCTAGAATCAAGACTGCTGGGAGAAATATCAATATCTCAGATATGCAGATGACACCACCCTTATGGCAGAAAGTGAAGAGGAACTAAAGAGCCTCTTGATGAAGGAAAAAGAGGAGAGTGAAAAAGCTGGCTTAAAATTCAACATTCAAAAAACTTAAGATCACGGTATCTGGTCCCATCACTTCACAGCAAACAGACAGGGAAACAGTGGAAACAATGAGATTTTATTTTCTTGGGCTCAAAAATCACTGCAGATGGTGACTGCAGCCATGAAATTAAAAGACACTTGCTCCTTGGAAGAAAAGCTATGACCAACCTAGACAGCATATTAAAAAGCAGAGACATTACTCTGCCAACAAAGGTCCATCTAGCCAAAGCTATGGTTTTTCCAGCAGTCATTATCGATATGAGAGTTGGACCATAAAGAAGGCTGAATGCCAAAGAATTGATGCTTTTGAGCTGTGGTGCTGGAGAAGACATTTGAGAGTCCCTTGGACTGCCAGGAGATCAAACCAGTCAATCCTAAAGGAAATCAATCCTGAAAATTCATTAGAAGGACTGAAGTTGAAGTCAAAGCTCCAAAACTTTGGCCACCTGATGAGAAGAGCCAACTCATTAGAAAACACCCTGATGCTGGGAAAGACTGAAGGCCGGAGGAGAAGGGGATGACAGAGGATGAGATGGTTGGATGGCATCACTGACTCAACGGACACAATTTTCAACAAACCCTGGGAGAGGGAGAAGGACAGGGAAGCCTGATGTGCTACAGTCCATGGAGTTGCAAGGAGTCAGACATGACTGAGTGACTGAACAACAACATGAAAATAATAGCAACAAAAACAGATTAAGTGGAAATACAGTGTTGCAAGATTCTTACATTTCATGTGAAATAGAACAATTATAACTATCAGTAGGCTATGATAAGTTAAAGATATATATTGTGATCCTTACAGCAAAAACTAAAAAAAAAAAAAAAATTGCAGAGGTGTAACTAAAAGGAAAACAAACCAATTAAGGTTCAAAACTAAATCCACACACCTGAAGTCTAAAACACTGACAATATCAAATTCTGGATAGGATATGGAGCAACAGAAATCCCCACCCTTTGCAGTAATGTAAAATGATATAGCCACTTTGGAAAACAACTGGCAGTGTCTTGTAAAAGTGAATGTGATCTCAACAAAACAAAATAGCAATTGTTGGGTATTTACCCAAGTAAATTGAAAAGTATATCCACATTAAAAGCCATAGACAAATGTTTATTGCAGCTTTATCCACAACGTTAAAAACCAGGAGCAACCAAGATGTCCTTCAACTGGGGAATAAACAGGCTGTGGTATACCCATACAATGCAATACTCAGTGATAAACAAGGAATGAAGTACTGATTCATTCAAGAACACAGATGAATCTTAACTGCATTTTGCTAACTGCAAAAAGTCTGACTCAAGCATTGGTGGTATAGTGGTTAGCATAGCTGCCTTTCAAAAAGTCTGACTCAAAAGGTTACATACTGTATGATTCCATTCATGGTAACATTCTGGAAAAGATAAAACTACAGGGATGGAAAACAAGAGCAGAAATTGCAAGGCGCTGGTAGAGGAGGAATAAGTAACTAAAAGGTGACTTACACAGGAAATTTTAAAATGATGAAACTATCCCATACAATACTAGGGTGGTGAATAAATGACTATACTCGCTTGTCAAATCCAATAGAACTTACACCAGAAAGAGTAAACACTGATATAAGTAAATTATAACAGAAAAAAATTACCCAGGACGTCTGGGGCGGGGGAGGGGACTGATTCTTTATGTCTACACATGAAAGACCTACACATATATCCATGCTTAGATGGTAAATGAGTTTCTCATTTCTAAAGTTCTCAATTTTGAAACTGTTTTATGTGCATCTTGGGATGAGCAAAATGAATAGTGGATGGTGGGTGCCCCTTTCTCAATGTTGGGGAGGGAATTTATAGTAAGGAAAAAAGAAAGGTAATACTTGGTAAGAGCCAGTTCCATCAGTATGAACTCATATTTATATATGCATATACACAACATACTTCCAGAGGGACACAGAAACAATTATAGGTATGTGTGTATACACACATACAGACTACTGTGCATGCATTACTAAGCTCTGTTTGCTGAGAGGATCTAGAAGCAATGACACTCCAGTAATAATCAGCATTCTAGCAGTTATATCTTGGTTTCCAAATACCATTCTCCATTAAAAGCTGCCAGGGTTTCTTAGAGAAAAGGCAATTCCTTAGGGCTGGGGCAGAGAAAATACGAGGAAGTAAAAGAACGCTCAAAAAGGAAACGGCTGGGGCAGTGAAAGGGACACCCGACATGATTTCCAGTATTCAAGGAATGGAACAAAAAAGATAACATAAGCAACAAAATAAATAACATACCACTAGATTACAGTACAAAGTATAACATAAAACATACATGAGTCCATACTAATATAAATAAATGACAGAACAAATAAATGGGGACGTAAAACAGATCTTCCTTACAGAAAAAATCTAAATAATACATGGAGATACCCCTTCCATAGTTCTTCTGAGTATAAGCTGAACTCAGCGACTCACTTCCAGAGAAGAGAGTATAAAAGAAAAAGAAGAGTAATTTTAAAGTTGAGAAACCTGGCAAACACTCACTACCTTAACCAAGTGATTCCGGTTAACATTAGTAGTGATGTCATGTGGATATCATGTAACCCCTAAAATGACGTGATGAGAAGGACATTTCACTACTGTGGAATTCTTTGCAAAAACCCATAACATCCAGGCTAACCATTCAAAAAACATCAAACAAACTCAATTTGAGGAACGTTTCACAAAAATACCTGACAATACCCCCACAGAACTGTTACGGTTACAAAAAGCAAAAAGACTGAGAAACTGTTACAGAGCAGAAGAGACTGAGGAGACAGGACAACTAAGTACAATATGGTATACTGAGATGCATCCGTGAGCAGAAGAAATTAATAGAAAGCTGATGAGATTCAAACAAAATCTGGTGCATTAATAATATGCTAATGTTGGTTTCCTAGATTTGATTACTGTATCATGGTAATATGGTAACAAAATTAGGTAAGGTATGTACAAGAATTGTTTGCAGATTTTTTATATATATATATAAAACTATTCCAAAACAGAGAGAATACAAATACTTTTTCAAAACACTACCCCCAAATAACTGCAAAATACACATTATCTTCAAGTGCAAATGGGGTAGTCACCGAGGTAAACCATATACTGGGCCACTAAACATGTCTTAACAAATTTAAAAAGATCAAAATATTATAGCATTAATTTCAAAATATTAGAGTATATTCTCTAACCTCAATGGAATTACATTGGAAATCAATAAGATATCTAAACTAGTTTAAATGTTTGGAATTCTAAAATATACTTCTAAGTAATTCATGGGTCAAAGAGCGAACCAAAAAGAAAATCAGAAAATATTTTGAACAAAATCCAACATACATTTCTGACGAAAAGACTTTCCTTAGCCAACTGGGAATAGAAATTTCTCAACTCAATAAAGGAAATTTATCCCCCCACCAAAAACTGAAGTTTACAAAATTTAGTGGTGAAAAGACTGAATTTTTTCCTCCTGAGGTTAGCAATAAGGTAAAAGATGTCTGCTCTGACTACTTCCACTCAACATATGCACTGGAAGTTCTAGCTAGTGTAACAGGGCAAGAGAAAGAAACAAAAGGCATCTGGATTGGAGAGGAAGAAATAACACTGTCTGTATTCACAGAAGACACAATCCTGAAGGTTCAAAGCCTGGTAGAAGCTACAAAAAGCCATTGTATGAAGTGACCTTTGCTTCAAGGAAAGTGGCTGATATAATACTGGGTTGTTGCTAATGATAAAATTGTAGCTTTTGAGCATAAATTAGAATTTTTTTAAACTTTAGCTTTGGTAATATGGTAACAAACTACCACAGGTTCCTTTAGCTTCTAGTTATTTAAAGATTTTCTGTGATGAGATCAGAGTTAATGTTAGTATATAATAATTATCTGATATTGTACATGAAACATGTCAACATTTGAAAGGCCTGAAAAACTCAACAAACTAATGAACAGTAGATGATGCTATAAAGTCACATATGAGTAAAAGATCAAAACAAAGTAGAAAAAAAACCAATACATTTTAATCTAACAGAATGAAAAGATTTTTGATGTGGTTTCTGATTCCATATTATAAGTAATATTTAAGAAACTTATTGAGTTTTTGTGGAGTATTAAAAAAAACTCTAATACACCTTCCTTTCCTAACTACCTGTGTATAAAGTTGAATTTTCTTACTATATTCCAACTAAACATACTGCAACAGATTAAATCCCAATGTATTCTATTAGCCCAGACATTAATGAGAGTTGCAAAAATGCAAATCAAAGCTATTCTTCTCACATTTTCATTCAGAAAATATAATTATTTTTCTTTAAAAGCAGGGTAACTATGCTATTGTAATGGCTTTTTAAAAAGAATACTTTTAAAACTACTTAATTTCTAATAATTTGGCCTTAGAATGTGGAATGAAGCAGGACAAAGACTAATATAGAGTTTTGCCAAGAAAATGAACTGGTCATAGCAAACACCCTCTTCCAACAACATAAGACTCTACACATGGACATCACCAGATGGTCAACACCGAAATCAGACTGATTATATTCTTTGCAGCCAAAGATGGAGAAGCTCTATACAGTCAGCAAAAACAAGACCAGGAGTTGACTGTGGCTCAGATCATGAACTCCTTATTACCAAATTCAGACTGAAATTGAAGAAAGTAGGGAAAACCGCTAGACCATTCAGGTATGACCTAAATCAAATCCCTTATGATTATACAGTGGAAGTGAGAAATAGATTTAAGGGACTAGATCTGATAGATAGAGTGCCTGATGAACTATGGATGGAGGTTCGTGACAATGTACAGGAGACAGGGATCAAGACCATCCCCATGCAAAAGAAATGCAAAAAAGCAAAATGGCTGTCTGGGGAGGCCTTACAAGTAGCTGTGAAAAGAAGAGAAGTGAAAAGCAGAGGAGAAAAGGGAAGATATAAGCATCTGAATGCAGAGTTCCAAAGAATAGCAAGAAGAGATAAGAAAGCCTTCCTCAGCGATCAATGCAAAGAAATAGAGGAAAAGAACAGAGTGGGAAAGACTAAAGATCTCTTCAAGAAAATTAGAGATACCATGGGAATATTTCATGCAAAGATGGGCTCAATAAAGGACAGAAATGGTATGGATCTAACAGAAGCAGAAGATATTAAGAAGAGGTGGCAAGAATACACAGAAGAACTGTACAAAAAAGATCTTCACCACCCGGATAATCACGATGGTGTGATCACTCATCTAGAGCCAGACATCCTGGAATGTGAAGTCAAGTGGGCCTTAGAAAGCATCACTACGAACAAAGCTAGTGGAGGTGATGGAATTCCAGTGGAGCTGTTTCAAATCCTGAAAGATGATGCTGTGAAAGTGCTGCACTCAATATGCCAGCAAATTTGGAAAACTCAGCAGTGGCCACAGGACTGGAAAAGGTCAGTTTTCATTCCAATCCCAAAGAAAGGCCATGCCAAAGAATGCTCAAACTACAGTGCACAATTGCACTCATCTCACATGCTAGTAAAGTAATGCTCAAAATTCTCCAAGCCAGGCTTCAGCAATATGTGAACCGTGAACTTCCTGATGTTCAAGCTGGTTTTAGAAAAGGCAGAGGAACCAGAGATCAAATTGCCAACATCCACTGGATCATGGAAAAGGCAAGAGAGTTCCAGAAAAACATCTATTGCTGCTTTATTGACTATGCCAAAGCCTTTGACTGTGTGGATCACAATCAACTGTGGAAAATTCTGAGAGAGATGGGAATACCAGACCACCTGACCTGCCTCTTGAGAAATCTGTATGCAGGTCAGGAAGCAACAGTTGGAACTGGACATGGAACAACAGACTGGTTCCAAATAGGAAAAGGAGTACGTCAAGGCTGTATATTGTCACCCTGCTTATTTAACCTATATGCAGAGTATATCATAAGAAACGCTGGACTGGAAGAAACACAAGCTGGAATCAAGATTGCCAGGAGAAATATCAATAACCTCAGATATGCAGATGACACCACCCTTATGGCAGAAAGTGAAGAGGAACTAAAAAGCCTCTTGATGAAAGTGAAAGAGGAGAGTGAAAAAGTTGGCTTAAAACTCAACATTCAGAAAACGAAGATCATGGCATCTGGTCCCATCACTTCATGGGAAATAGATGGGGAAACAGTGGAAACAGTGTCAGACTTGGGGCTCCAAAATCACTGCAGATGGTGACGGCAGCCATGAAATTAAAAGATGCTTACTCCTTGGAAGAAAAGTTATGACCAACCTAGATAGCATATTCAAAAGCAGAGACATTACTTTGCTGACTAAGGTCCGCCTAGTCAAGGCTACGGTTTTCCTGTGGTCATGTATGGATGTGAGAGTTGGACTGTGAAGAAGGCTGAGCGCCGAAGAATTGATGCATTTGAACTGTGGTGTTGGAGAAGACTCTTGAGAGTCCCTTGGACTGCAAGGAGATCCAACCAGTCCATTCTGAAGGAGATCAGCCCTGGGATTTGTTTGGAAGGAATGATGCTAAAGCTGAAACTCCAGTACTTTGGCCACCTCATGCGAAGAGTTGACTCATTGGAAAAGACTCTGATGCTGGGAGGGATTGGGGGCAGGAGGAGAAGGGGACGACCGAGGATGAGATGGCTGGATGGCATCCCTGACTCTATGGACGTGAGTCTGAGTGAACTCTGGGAGTTGGTGATGGACGGGGAGGCCTGGCGTGCTGCGATTCACATAGTCGCAAAGAGTCGGACACGACTGAGCGACCGAACTGAACTGAATTTCTAATGTGGTAAATATTAACAGACATAACCCATATAAAACTTCCTGGAGTCCTAACTAATCTTTAAGAGTATAAAGGGGTCTTGAGATTACAAAGTTTGAGAGTCACTGTGCTACATAATAGAACAATGTCCTTTAGCAGGGAAGAGAGGGAATCTAACAGGAAGAGGCACTGACTGCAGATAGGGGCACATACAACTCACCCATGATAGCATACAGAAAGTTAAGTGTATGTGGGCACAGACGTGGGTAGGTGAAGAGATAAGGTGGTAGGGATCAGTGCGACATTACAAGTGACTCTCTCCTAAGGCAGTGAAGAAAAGGTTCAAGAGCTACATTTTAAAGATACAATATACAGAAGGCTACAGACTAGCACCCAGCACTCAATCCCCTCTAAGCCTTCAGAGAATATCACCAGAAGTGACCAACATCAAAAAAAAGGTATCTATCTGGACCATTTCGGCTATTTACCCAGAGCTTTAAAAAGCTTTGAAAAGGGAAAGAGGACAAAGAGGAGTGATATGAGCATGGGAAATGGGATTTGAGAAACAGAAGCAAGTACACTGCACGTTACTAGCCTTGTGGTTACAGCAGAGAATGAGGCAGAGTGCACAATGATCTGAGCACAGGCAGGGAAGGCTAGGGTTGCAAGGAAGAGAAAACAAAGCTGTAGGAAATACTCAGGCTTACCTGTCCACTCCATCCCAGCGATACCCTGGCCAGATATTGAATCTATTGGGAGGGGGCGCAGGGCCACTGTAGCGAGGTCTCACTAAAGATAGGAGAGAGAGAAAAGTTAGTTACCTACGTAATATAATTCAGAGCTGAACGGTAGTGAGGAAAAAAAATTTTATACGGAAATCTCTGATTGAGTTCAACGTAAATTCCCAAATACAAGGAATTTGAAATTATACAGGAACACCTTCTTTGCACATATTTAGTATCATCATTCTAATGATTCTCTCTCTTCACATACATCACCTCTATCTCTGATGATTCCCAGAAGGCTCACCTTTCTTATTCTTGTTCTCCTTGGCCGCCTTCTTCTTGATGAAGTTGGCCATGGGGTCCCCCTCTCTCTCCTGTTCTCTCAGCATCCGATCCAAATCTTCGTCATCAATATAGCGGGCCAGAGGCTTCTGCATTTCCTTCACTGCATCCTCCACATTCTGTTGCTGCTGCCGGGTCTGGGCAAGCCTGGACAAAAAGAACCAGGAGTGTCTGCTATCCTGTGTAACATCTCTACTCTTACACTGAGATGGACCATACTGCCTCCTCTTCCTAACAGTCTATGGCAAATACTGAAAAAGGTAAACTTCCCAGAATACCAACCAGAAGTGTGAAACATGTCAGTATTGTAGGAAGCAGACTGAGCACACTGAAGCTCCCATTGCTGAAAACAGCTTTAGAGGCAGAACAATGAACTAACTGGTCAGGAGAGGAGAGAAATTATTTCCTCCAGTTAACTGCAGTCTTGTGTGCCTTTCAGTGGCTCTCTTACCCTTTGCCCCACTGAGCATACAGCTCTTCTCTCTTCGAGTCCTTCTCTGCTTTTCGCCTCTGCTCTAAACGTTCCAGTTTCAAATTCCTCTTACGACCAGACTTATCTCGAAATATAGTTTCAGCATGTTGGAATTCAGCTGCAAAGGAAAAGTACACTTTTAAAGATAAACGAAAAGATGTCAAAATCAGAAATAACATTCTAACAGCTGAAGTCAACCAGTTAGTGTTCTGATGCAGGATAAGAATTTTCACAGCCAGACCACAAGTAGTCCTTACCAACATCTAAGTGCATATTGGTGATGATTCTGAAAATTAACATTTTTTAAGAAGGAAAAGATCCACTTGAACCCAATGAGAAGTTAAAACAAAGCAGAAAACCAGAATTGAAATTTGATAGCAATTAAAATTTTTAAATATCAGGTAAATCAGCTATATTTTTTTTTTAAAGTAAAAGCTACATAAGCCTCAACTGGTCTCTGCACTTTCACATTTTTACCTTCAAACGCCATGGTCTCTTGGTCCCGTTTCTTGAGCTCCTGCTGCTCTCGCTGTATGTCAGTTAACACCAACCCAGTTTTAGCCCCAGAATACATGTGCGCAGCCTATGCAATGGAAAAGGGAGCATCCAACATTAATGAGACAATGTGGCAACAGGCTCCGTGGGTGTACAGTTATGTCTGAGGATCAGCAATTACCAAACCAAAAACGCTACCTTCTATTCTCATTATCAACCATAGGATTGGCAAAATAGAAGAAATAAAACTGAATTTCATGGAAAATTAACAGTACTGTTAAGTGCAAACAGGAACACAAACCAACAATTTACTAAAGGGAAGGCTGAAAAAAGTGAAACTTTTGGCCGTTCAGTCATGTCCAACTCTTTGTGACCCCATGGACTGTAGCCTGCCTGGTTCCTCTGTCCATGGAATTCTCCAGGCAAGAATACTGGAGTGGGTAGCCATTCCCTTCTCCAGGGAATCTTCCCCACTCAGGGATCAAACCCGGATCTCCTACACTGCAGGCAGATTCTTTACCATCTGAGCCAAAGGGCAGGCTAAGCATCTGTATTTCTGACTTTTCAGCATATAAACTGCATACATGAAGACTCTCAGGTCACCTGATCAGAAACCTCTATCAAGCTCTGAGCCCTTCAGTAGAGATCAGCACTGATAAAATATTCCATTTAAATCACAGAGTCAAGCAAACCTATTAATTTCAAACCTGAAATTGTGGCTATATGTCAGGATAATGACAAGATATGACCAAATCCAAACTTTTTACTAAAACCCACCCTGTATCAAAATAACAAACCACCCCACAATCAATGTATATAAATTATATCCTAATATCCTTAAGCAATGTGCTAGGTACTTCCCTGGAAGTCCAGTGGTTTTCAACCCTTGGCTGGGGAACTGAATAAAGATCCAGCATACCATGCGACATGGTCAAAAAAAAGCAATGTGCTAAATCTGATTAATATTAAATTGTCCATGGACTAAGCAGATACATAAAAAAGACACTGGGTCCAGCTGAAACACTGACCTCATTCCGTTCCCTACATCCTGGGTTAGGGTCTGACTGGTCCCTACCAGGACCACATGGACTACAGAGGAGTCTGTGTCGTCCCGAAAAGTGTGTGTTGAGGTAACATGGACATCACAGCCTCTTTCTTAACCAACTCACTGGAATAAGTTCTTTTTCTTTTTTCTTTTTTTGTTTTTGTAATAACATTTCTGTACTAGTAGTGGTGTTCTTTACAACACAATTACTTGGGGTTCATGTGGATTTTGTTAAGTCAGCCTTCATCACAGATTTAAAATAATACAAAACCCTTACTTCCCAGGCGATATGATTTTTAAAGTCATTTTATATTTTAAATGCCTCTCTTTAAGCTCTGGATACAGAGACCTACAGTCCAATTTATAACAGTAAATGACTTACACTAAATGGTTACTTTGTCCCAGGCCCTAGGCTAAGAGTTCTACTTACACTACCACATTTAATTCTCAAAAGAACCTGAAGTATGTACTACCATCATCTACATTTTAAAGATGAGGAAACTGAGGTTTAGAGATATTATGTATCTTGCTCAAATCTCATATAAGAAGTAGAATTCCATGTGTGATCTGTTTAACACAAAGTTCGTGATCCTAGGTTCACTCTGTAAACTACGTTCTCAGTTTGTTCATAAAAAATAGGAAGTTTTGTTTAAGCTATTAAAATGAGATTTGTG
Source organism: Budorcas taxicolor (assembly GCF_023091745.1). Taxonomy (NCBI): domain Eukaryota; kingdom Metazoa; phylum Chordata; class Mammalia; order Artiodactyla; family Bovidae; genus Budorcas; species Budorcas taxicolor. Next base: position 26,880,444 of record NC_068924.1, read on the forward strand.
GAACTGAGAGAACATAAAGGCAGATGCTATTTAGGAAATCTGCTCCTTGCAAGTTCCCCTGGACTGAGTCAGTCTTGCCTTCAGAGAGAAGAAAAGCGCTCTAGAGGTCCTGTGAGCTAGATTTCTCTGGCTTGGATCTCTGAGACCTGTACAGAGCTAGGAGATGAGTTACTCTAAACCAAGACATGGCTCCTGAAAGTTCTTACCTTCTTTCCCAGAGGCTGGCTCCTTCGAGGTGGAGACAGATCAGAATCAGAAGATTTGGCCCTCTGCCTTCTCCTTGGTGGAGAGAGGTCAGAATCAGAGCTCCGATGCCTAGGTCTATTCCGCGGAGGTGACAGATCGGAATCGGAATCCTGGGGCCCTGAACTCTGTTTGTGCCGTGGAGGAGAAAGATCTGAATCAGAGGTTTTCCTACTGTCCCCTGGGTAGGAAGAAGAGTCCAATGTGTGACTCTGATGTTTCCTGGGTGGAGAGCTTGTATGATGTTTCTTATGGGTGGGGGAAGAGCCTAGAAATTGAAGAGTAAAGATTTTAATCCCCTTGGCAGAATCTAAAAAATAATGTACCAGGCTAATGTTCAACATTCATTTAGTCCTCTTGTGAGGAACTATCACTAACCTAAACATAAGTATAAATGACAAGGAGGAAGAGCAAAGTCAGAGATAACTTTTAAAACCAATGGGTGGGGTTCTATTCCCAAGTTACTAGTTACTAGCACTAGTTACTGTGACTAGCACAAGACATCTCAACATCCTCATCTGTGCCCTATTTACCCACACATAGAGTGGCCAAAACAAACTGAACTCAGGGCTCAGTGGCGTTGTTAGTCGCTTAGTCGTATCCGACTCTTTGAAACCCCATGGACTGTGGTCCTCCAGGCTCCTCTTCCATGGAATCTTCCAGGCAAGAATACTGGAGTGGGTTGCCATTCCCTTTTCCAAGGGATCGTCCTGATCCAGGGATTGAACCCAAGTATTCCACATTGCAGGCAGATTCTTTTACTATCTGAGCCACCCAGGAAGCCCTAGCAAGTTAAGATGACCTAGAATATATTAGAATATATTCTGGGTTTCCCTGGTGGCGCAGATGGTAAAGAATCTGCCCGAATGCAGGAGACCCAGGTTTGATCCCTGGGTCAGGAAGATCCCCTGGAGGAGGAAGTGACAACTCACTCCAGTATTCTACTGGAGAATTCATGGACAGAAGAGCCTGGTGGGCTACGGTCAGAAAGAGTCAAACACAAGTGAGTGACTAACACACACACACACAGAATATATTCTGAGGTCTTCTGACTAAAACATAACAATGTATTTGAATTAAAAACTAAAGCAGTACCTAGGGACAAACGATGGAGCAAACAAGTTTCATCATACAGGTGAGCTGTAGACATAGGCATCACAAATCACCTCCCCCAAAGGCAATCTGCAATACCTATCAACAGTCCTATAAGCAAAGAACCCGCCTGAGCCAGTAAATCAATTTCTACTTTGTACCCTAGGAAATGTATCTAGAAGCACTTCAATTCCCAGAAAGTCTATATAGAAATAGATACGGAAATCCAGAACAGAGCAACAGTTTGTGTATAAGGATGTTCATTACAGAATTACAGAGGAAAAGGTTTAGAAATAACCTAAAATATGCAATATTAGCGGAATGGTTACTGGAACACCAACAAAAACTATATTAACAAAGAGATATTTTATGACTCAGGAAAGATAATGCTAAGTGAAAAAAGCAAGCAAGATTACACGTGCAATATTTACTTACTGCCTAGACACGTCTGAACTACATCAAAAATGATTAGAAAAGAAGACTAAAAGAACACTGGCTACAAGAGAGAGACTGCCTCTGACTGGACAGAATTGTGTGTGATCCTTTTCTACATTTCTATACATTCCAAAGTTTCTGCAACAAACATGTAGTATTTTCATGGGGTGGGGAAAATGAACAAAAATATATATATAAAAACTTCTACCCTACTACTGTTAATTTTTAACTCTCTTCAGCCCAATCTCTCACTATTTCCCTCCAGTTTTTAGAACTCCAAAGCTCCATTCTCACTTCTAAAGACCACAAATACCTAGTAAAGCAACTAAAAGATCCAAAAGAAAGCACTCTAGGAACAAGTCCCTCTCATGGACAAATGCTCACCTTTAGAATCATGTTGCTTACTTCCAACATGGGATGTTGCCTGCTTTTTTCGTGACGGAGAGAGGTCTGAGTCATACTCATATTTGCTATTCTTTGGGAGTGATGGATGAGAAGGTCCTGGCCCCTTCCAATGTGGAGAAGTTTTGCTAGAGCTTTCTGGGGCTTCACTGCTTTTGGTTCTGAGCAGTGAGTGAGGAACATTAGCAGCCAAGTCAGTGGAATTATGATGGGCCCTCCTGAGCTGTGATCTATCCACAGAGTCAAGAGTCCTCCTAGGCTGAGCTGTGTCAGGGGAGCAATTACGGGCCCTTCTGGCAGGAAAGAGATCTGAGAAACTGTGGTAGGTCCTCCTAGGAGAAGATGAATCTGGGGTGTCATGACGGGTCCTTCTAGGAGGAGATGGATCTGGGGTATCATGACGAACCTTCCTAGGAGGGGAAGAATCCGGAGTGTCACGACGAACCTTCCTAGGAGGAGATGAATCCGGGGTGTCATGACGGGCCTTCCTAGGAGGAGATGGATCCGGGGTGTCATGACGAACCCTTCTAGGAGGAGATGGATCCGGGGTGTCATGACGAACCTTCCTAGGAGGAGATGGATCCGGGGTGTCATGACGAACCCTTCTAGGAGGAGATGGATCTGGGGTGTCGTGACGAACTCTTCTAGGAGGAGATGGATCTGGGGTGTCGTGACGAACCTTCCTAGGAGGAGATGAGTCCGGGGTGTCATGACAGAACTGTCTGTGTGAGGGTATATCTTCACTCTGGCCTAAACACAAATAGCAAAGAATCAGATTCCCACAAATGCTCTGCCACCCCTACAACCAAAGTTTCAAAAAACACCCCAGCAGGATACATCTCAAAACTACTAAGAAAGCCCAAAAGGTACGCACAGCTACTTCAGGGCAGTAAAGTAGCACTCATGAATATCCTAAGAAAAACCACTCACGTTTGCCTAACAGGTCATAATCTGCAAGGCACTTTAAATGTATTTTTCATGTTGTATCTTGTTAGGCAAGCAGGGCAGGTACCCTTGTTTTACAGACATGAAAACAGAGACCCTAAGAAGCTGAGTGGTTTCCTACCTAGGGGTCACTGCTACTAAAACAAAGAGACAGGCTAGAACCCCGAACTTCTAATCCCAATCCAGTGCTCTTCCCCAAACCTTATTTGTATGGAATTCTCCATGAGAAGCTCCCACTGATATCTAACTTAGGCAATTCAGTTTGCACCCACTCTTCTCTCAAAAGGCAAACTGAATAATTCCATGCCACATCAAAATGAAATCCTGTGAGCTATTTAATCCATGCCATTGTGCTCCTTATCAAAAGCAGCAAGAGCACCAGAAAGAAAGAAGGATCAGCACTTTACTGATCACCTGCTGCATGCCCATGTCTATACAGATTATTTCACTTAATTCGCACAACAAGCCTAGGAGATAAATATTGTTCTCTTCATATTATAGATGAAGAAGCTGATACCCAGAAAGACTAAGTAATTTGCCAAAATCATACAGTTAGTAAGTGGTGAAATGAATATCCAAATCCAGACCTGTGTGACTCGAGTCCACAATCTTTAAAATGGAAACAGTTTGAGACTTTTGATATTCAAAGACATAACAGAATGAAATGTTTATAGCAAATCCAGAGAGTGACAAAATCCAGTTTCTCTTCTTCTATCTCTTATCCCTGAGCTCCCTAAGCAAATATAAACTACTAAAACTTGGGTGAGATCCAATGAATATTTGTTAATGGGTGAATTAAAAAGTCACCTCCTTTACTTTGGAGAATAGGCTCCTCTCACCAGAATCCACCCTTCAAAGAAAAGTAAAGATACCTGTAGGGTGTATGCATGCGAGTTAAGTTGTTTCAGTCATGTCCAATTCTTTGCAACCCTATGGACTGTAGCCTACCAGGCTCCTCTGTCCATGGGATTCTCCAGGCAAGAATACTGGAGTGGGTTGCCGTGACCTCCTCCAGGGGATCTTTCTTCCTGACCCAGGGATCGAACCTGCATCTCTTCTGTTTCCTGCATGGCAGGAAGGTTCTTTACCACTTGCATCACCTGGGAAGTACCTGACAGTAAATGTAATTCACGTGGTTGATAAATCCTGTAATATTTATAAAAAGCTGGAGGTATAACCCTCCTGGACTTCAGACTATACTACAAAGCTATAATAATCAAAACAGCATGGTCCCAGCACAAAAAGAGGAATACAGATCAACGGGACAGAATAGAGAGCCAGAGATAAACCCATATACCTATGGTCCATTAATCTATGACAAAGGAGGCAAAAATATATAATGGAGAAAAGACAGTCTCTTCAATAGGTGGTGCTGAGAAAACTGGACATGCATGCAGAACAATAAAATGAAAACATTCCCTCACACCATATATAAAAATAAACTCAAATGGTTCAAAAACCTAAATGTAAGCCCTAAAACTACAAAACTAGTAAGAATAAATATAGGTGGAACATTCTTTGACATAAATCATAACAGTATTTTCTTGGCTCAGTCTCCTTAGGCAAAAGAAATATAAGCACAAATAAACAAATGGGACCTAATTACACTAAAAGCTTTTCCACAGCAAAGGAAACTACCAACAAAATAAAAGACAAGCATACAGAATGGGAGGAAATATCTGCAAATGAAGCAACCAACAAAAAATAAAACCCAACCCAATCAAAAAATGGGCAGAAGACTTAAATAGACATAATTCCAAAGAAGACATACATATGGCTAATAGGCACATGAAAAGATGCTCAACATTGCTAATTATTAAAGAAATATAAATCAAAATCACAATGAGGTATCACCTCACACCTGTTAGAATGGTTATCATGAAAAAGTCTACCAAAGGAATTTGCTGGTGGGCCAATGGCTAGGACTCTGAACTTTCACTGCAGGGGGGCATGGGGCTGACCCCTGGTCAGGGAACTGAGATCCTGCAAGTCATGCAGCATGACCGAAAAAAGGAATACAACGTATTTTTTTCTTGATTACTAATAAATGTTGGAGAGGATATGGAAAAAAGGGAACCCGAGTGTAAACTGGTGTAGTCACTTTGGAAAACAGTATAGAGGTTCCTTGAAAAACCAGAACAGAACTACCATGTGATGGAGCAATTCCACTCCTGGGTATATTATCTGGGAAAAATAAAAAACACTAATTTAAAAAGATATATGCATCCCAATGTTTACAGCAGCACTATTTCTATAGCCAAGACATGGAAACAACTCAAGTGCCCAGCAAGACACAACTTTTGGTTTAAGAAGTTGTGGGATACACACACACACACACACGAATATTATTCAACCACGAAAAAGAGTGAGATATTGCCGTTTGTAGCAACATGGATGGACCTAGAGAATATTATACTAAGTGAAGTCAGACATAAAGATAAATATTATATGACAGATTTTACATGTAGAAACTAAAAAATAACACAAATGAATCTGTATACAGAACAGAAACACACTCACAGACATAGAAAACACACTTATGATTACCAAAGGGGAAGGGGGAAGGAATAACTTAGGAGTATGGGATTAACATATACAAACCACTATACATTAAAACAGATAAGCCATTAGGAATTACTATACAGGCCAGGGAACTATATTCAATATCCTAGAATAACTTATATGAAAAATTATCTAAAAATATATATATACACATAACTTAATTTGCCATATACCTAGTACTAACACAATATTGTAAATCAGTGATACTTTAATTTTAGAAAAAAGAAAAGAAAGATAAAAATCTTCCCCTATTAATGAGAAATTCAGATTTATCTGTTACTGGAACTCACTCCCCAGAAGCTTCCATTTAGCACTGGAACGAAAGGCTTCCATCTGCTTTACCTCTTCTGGCCGCTCATCCACAAACTCAGCCACCTGTGGAAGTGAGAACAACATTTTAAGGAAATCCACAGGATCCAGCCAAGTAGCAGTGCTATCTGAAGAACCTGAAGCTATGACTATTCCACTCCTAACAATACATGGCTCACAAAGACTCAAAACAGCCCTGAAGAAACAGATAGTGGTCCTCAGGTACATGTGCTCCATAAACATGTGAATGTTACTGGATGGTTTAATTAGAGATCTTTCTCGGACTCTTTCCCTCCAGATGTTCATTTCTTTTATTACAAACTTTGTTATTAACCTGCCTGGTATAACAACTGCCACTCAAAGCTAAAAGCTAAGCTCCTTTTACCTGTTTTCCACTCCATTCAGAGTAAAAGCACAGGCAGGGTTCCTGTCACACTTTCCATCCATTAAGGAATCTGGACCCCTCATGAACGCTTTACTGTAGATCACAATGATAGCTTTTCTAGAATCCCACCAAAAGAAGTCATTAAAATGTACAAAGGCTCGTAGAGTCTTTAAAGCATAAGACCATATTTCCTATTACCCCAATTCCCAAATAAATCTGGAATCTTCCCTACAGCATCCTTGATAAATGATCACTCATGTAGTCCCTCCTGACAGAACCAATTCACTGACAGGGAACTCACGTTACAAGGTGGTCCGCTATATCTGGGGGCTAGAAAGTTCTTAGTTGTATTGGACCCGTATCTACCTTCCTGTAACTCCTATCGACCCAAGTTCTGGCCTCTGATGCAAATGATCCTCTTTCCCCATGACAGACCTGCAGCTATGAGCAAAGCACTGGTTTGTGCTTTACTTATATGATCTCACTCAGTCTTCACAAAAGCCCTGCAAAGAAAGGCTCCACACTACCAAGAGCAAGTTATGGCTCAGAGATGTAACCATCTCCTTTCCACCTTGTTTCTCAGCAATTCTGAGCAAAAGTCCCATGGCCATACCAATGCTAACTTATTTACCTATGCTTTTGACCACCTGGCTCTTACTTATCCTTCAAAACTCAATTCAGGTATCTCCATCCTTCAAGGAATCTCCCATCTTCATGGGCTAAACAATGTGCTCCCTCCCTTGGGTTCTAAGAGCACTTGGCACGCATGTGAGGGGCTTCCCCACTGGCGCAGCTGGTAAAGAATCCACCTGCGATTCAAGTGATACAGGAGACACAGTTCAATCCCTGAGTCAGGAATACCCCTGGGGAAGGAAATGGAAGCCCACTCCAGTATTCCTGCCTGGGAAATCCAGGGACAGAGGAGCCTGGAGGGCTACAATCCATGAGGTCGCAAAAGAGTCAGACACAACTTAGTGACTAAATAACAATAACGTATGTGCACTATATCTCCGACATTCATCATATTGCTGAAGTTATTTGAAACTCAGTCTCCCATTCTAAGGGTATGACCTCTAAAGTATAAACACTATATTCTATTAATCTACATATCTGCTGTACCTAGGCAAAAGTATACAATTTTAAAGTTTAGTTGAATCAGTAAATAAAAGGAGCAAATAACACTTCCTTTCATTGAAACTAAACAGTGTTTTTAAGGTAAGTTCCAACAAATTGAACCATGGCTAATTCTAATCACGACTCTTTATCACTGACACTGAGGAATCTTTGTGATCAGTTCCCACTTCTAGACAGATGGAGCGCTCCATATACAAAGACTGTATATAGGCATCATCAAAGAGAACTATTTTAAAATAGCTCCTGGAAAATGTCACCTCTTCTCTGACCTTAACTTTCCTCCTTACTATCTACCCTGCACTGGGAGCCGAGATTAAGAGGCTTGCATTTCAAAGTCCTCAGAGCCTCAAAAAGATACACACCACAGGCAAATCTCCATCATCTTCCTCTTCCTCCTTTTCTGCTTTAGTGGTTGAGATAGATGCCCAGCTCACGTCATCATCCACAATTCGCATTCTAAAGGTGAAAAACAAAAGACCAAAACAAGAAGAATCATTCTTGGGTAACAGCCTACAAACATTCATCTCTGGTTTTAGGCTAAAGTTCAAAATCCTACAAGATCCTATGGTCCATTCTTTGCCAATATGGCCAATTTCATCTTGCACCACTGTCTCCTCAATTCACCACTCACTAGTCAACTTCTGATGCCTAGAATAAGCCAAATTCCTTTCCATATCAGTCTCACATATTTAGTTCCTTCCCTCTGCCTAACCTACTCTTCTTATTCTTTACTGGGAAACTCTTAGTCATTCTTAAAATCCTAGCATATATATAAATTCCTTGAGCAGACCTTACAAAACTATTCCCCTCACCTCTCCCAACTAAGAATCCGTTACACATTCTTGGAGTACTTTCATTTATCACAAAGGAAATAAATCAACTAGTTGCATAATTAGTTGTTTAAAGACTATACCCCCATTAAACTATAAGCTCCGTCAAAGTAGGGACAGTGATATCTCATTCACAGTGATACCCTCACTGTGACAGACGAAGTACTCAATAAATGTTTGTTACATGGATCAACTACGGATGAGTTCAAAGAATAATGACTGCCATGACGTAAACCGTTATTACTAACAGTTATTATTTGAAAAGCCAGATTACTAATCACAACAACCATTTAATATAAGTGATATAATTCAATATTACTCTGACTTTAAAGATGAAAAAACTGAGGCTTAGAGAGATGAAATACCTTGTCCGAGGCCACACAACTTATAAAGTGGCACAGCTAGGGCTGAAAGACTGATAAATGTTACTTCAAAATTCAAGACAATTTCACTACAAGGCACTGCCTCCAGAAAATCCACACAAGTCAGAGGGGTCAGAAGACAGCAAGAATAACGCAACAACCAAAGAGTTAACTAACTAAATCGGTTAGTTCTTTGGAACTATTTGACTTTACAGAGTATATTAGTTTCTTAGAGCTGCCTAACAAAGGACCACAAGCTGAGTGGCTTAAAACAACAGAAGTCTATCCCCTCACAGTTCTGGAGACTTCAAGTCTGAAATCAAGCTGCGTGCAAGGCAATGTCCACCAAGAAAGGCTCCAGGGAAAGATCTTTCCTTGACTCTTCCAACTTCTGGTAGCCTCTGTCAGCTGCATAAATCCAGTCCAGCCTCAGCCTCCCATCTTCACCTGGGAAGTTTTCCCTCTAAGCCTGTTTCTGTATCCAAATTTCTCTTTTCTTAAAAGGACACCAGTTTATATGGGACATCTTAACTAATTATATCTGCAGAGACCCTACTTATAAATAGTGCCACATGCTAAGGTTCTGGTTTGGAGGGGAGGGACAATACTCAACCCAGTACTCTAGGCCACAGAAGTTTTCTCGTTTGAAAAGTGGAGATAGCAAAAATATTTACTTCTTAAATACTGTTATGACTCTTAAATAAAATCAGGTCTAAAGTACTTACAATGTTACCAGGCACATGACGAGAACGGTATAAACGTTAGTTGTTATTGTTGACAGTACCAAGAGTAACAGGAAGTGAGCATAGGTCGCGACCCGAGTCCTCGGCTTAGGCGAACCCGCACGGGCAGGTTCGGGCCGCTAATATACCAGCACAGAGCCTTTGGATCCGTTTCACCTTTATTCTCAGGAAACAGTATCCACTCTCTGAGGGAGAACGGAATGCTACAAAGGCGGGAAAAGACTAATAAAAGTTACAGCCTGGCCTGAACACACTGGAGATACTGCCCAGGGGCGCGAGCAGCGGCCTGAGGGCTCCGAGCCCAGGCAGGGTCAGGAGAGCCGTCAGGGGCGCGGGGCCTCCGGGGCCGCCGGCGAGGAGCCCAGCAAGCGCCGGGCGAGGGCGGAGCGGGAAGGTGAGGGGCGGCGGGCCGCGCGGACCCCACCCTGCCAGGGCCAACTCACCCCTTGCCGCCGGCCCCGCTGGGCTTCGGCCGCTTCTTGCGACGCTTGCGGCCGGACTCAGGGCCCCCGTCGACGCCGGCATCTGCCCCAGACAAGTAACGCTTCAGGTACTCGGCCTTGGAGAGCGGTGGAGCTGCCGCCATGGCAGCGGAGGGAGACGGGTCAGGGCTGGGGACAAAACTGTTGAACGCGAAACGGAACAGCGGCGAGCCGGGGGCGGGGCCAGGGCCGGAAGTGACGGTGTGTTTGGAAGTGCTGGGCAGACATGTGCGAGTCTCGGAATCTTGGAGGACTGAAGAACAGGAGCACGCACAATTCCGGGGCCCACTCTACATCCCCTCTGACCCGGCAATTTCTCTTCGTCCTTCCATCTGCTCAAACAACTGTGCAGCAAGCGCTGTAGTTGTCGCGAGGATACATCCATGACTCCAACAAGACTTCTGCCCCCAGCAGCTTCAGAAGCACCAGAGTAGGAGTTACGCGAACGTGAGCTCTGGAGTTGCAGTCCATCTACGTTAGAGTTCTGGCTCAATAACTTGCTAACTGTGAGAGGCCTGGGGCAAGGTACTTAACAAAATGGGGATAATAATGACATGGAACTCAATGATTAGGTGGACTAAGATAATGTTACTGTGCAAAGTGCTTCAAACAACAACTGACACATTGTGTTTAAGTAATTTTTATTAATATGTTTAGGAGGAGAGGAATCTGCTTTAAGGGGCTTTCAAGAGAGGAATTCAGGATTCCAAACCCAGTATAATTATGATGAAAAATATGGTAGTTTCTCACCTATGTAACTTACCCGCATTTGATACCGGTTGTCCCTAGATTTTGTGCAAACTCCTCCCAATGAAAAGAACCTAGATCTATTGATGTTTTCAGCATGGCAAGAGAGAGAAGCTAGAGAGAATGAATTCTAACACTCAAGTTTGGAAAGATTTTTTCTTGAGGTTTTAAGAGCTGTACTTGAATTATCTCATTTAACCCTCACATTTCTCACATGGTTTTATTACCTTTACCTTACAGATGAGAACACTGAAGTTTGGAGAGATTAAGTTGCCCAACTTCACATAGCTAGAACATATGACCGTTGGGATCAGAGACTAAAAAAGTGGGGTGCAAGAGGTAATCCAAATTTTTTGAAAAATAAGTTAGTTTGTATATTTTACTTACCTCACCATATGCTCAATTTTTGGGTCACTGTTTTAAGAGATATATATTAGTCAATGAGGCATTATTATACTTAATAAATAAAAATGCATATCTTGGGACACAGGTTCAAAAAATATACATGATAGAACAGGTTTGAGATTACTGCCCTGAGGCCTGAACTTTAAACCACTGGAATACTGAGTGGTCACAGCACAGCCTAAGGAAGACAAGAAGGCTGAGTCTCTTAGGGCCTGTGAGAAGGGGGCACTGGGTTGATAGGGCCTCACTAGCTGGAAGGCCCCACAGGTCCATTCACAACACCGCCTTGGCATCTAGTCCACTTTAACATATTTCCAGCTGAACGCCACAGCCCAGCGTCCTCCCTGGTGTCAGTAGGCATTGGGAAAGTCTCACAGTTCTGCTCCAGGAATGTTACCAGTAGAGTCCTCTCAACCCCATCACCTCCTGCCCGTTTCTGTCTTCAGTTCCACCTCTAACCATTCTACTCACTACCAAACCTTAGCCTGACAAGACCAAGCTCAGGTCTTAAGCTTACCTCACAGGGCTCAAGGATCAAATGAATTCACAACCAGTGGCATGGCCAAAGAGGGACATGGATTCAATTCCTGGTTGGCCCTTTCTCTGCAGTTCCATCTAATAAGGCAAATGCCCTGCCTTCCCTGGCACTACCCAGACCCCTTCCCTACTTGACATTCCTCCATAACATGGTCAGTCATCTGACACTGTTCTCCTTATTGGCTCTGACAAACCCCCACCCGTTCTGGCAACTCTCCCCACTACACTTGAAGCTCCATGAAAGCAGAGCTTTATTTTCCTCAGTTCTATGATGTACCTGGCACAAAGCAAGCACTCGAACATCTACTGAAGGAGTGAATGAAATGCCAGCTCCACTCCCCAAGTTACAGTTGCTCCACTAGAGAAAATTTTCTTCAGGAGGTTGAATTCTACCAGCACATCAAACAAAGAGTGAATTCAGAGGCCAGTGCCACCATTTTAATGAGAACTTCTTCACCTGTCCTAGACTCCCTCCCCTCAGAAGACTCTTACTGTTGAAAGTCAGTATTTTATATACCCAACCCAACTCCCAAACTCCAGATGTAGATGTCATCCACCTTCTCCCAACTCTTGAGAGTTCCAGCCCTATATGAGAGAGCACTGTGTGGAGGGAGGGTAAAGACTTGAAAGGAAAAAAGTGACAGTGACATGCCCGATGGTTCGTTTCTGGGTTTCTTTCCACGCCAATTCAAATCCTTCCAAGCAAGGTCAAGTAACCCAAGAAGTTTGTATTTCCATCACAAACTGTTCAGAAAGTGTGCCCAGATCTCCGACTTAGACCAGGTCTCCTCCCTGCACGGGCAAGGCCTGGTAGGGGGGCAACTCCAGCCTTTTCCAAAAGCAATAAATAACCCCATCGTCTGAGTAGCACTGGAGGCTGGCCAGGAACCGCCACTGCTACCGCTGGGCAGGCAGCCCTGTCTCATAGCCCTCTGTCTTCATGTCGTTGAGCCCCAGCTCCTCGTTTTGGTCAAATGTGCGCTTATAATGCTCTACCTTCATCTCAGGATCATCTTCAGGTGCATACACATTCTGCAAGGCCAAGGACAGACCATCAGTGCCTCTGCCATCCTCCCATCCCCCTCCCCCTGGCAACTTCCAAATTGCCACTTTATCAAGAACTTAATGAGTTTTTACTCTTTTTTTTTTGCCAAGCAGCACGCAGGATCTTAGTTTCCCAACGAAGGACTGAATCCATGCCCCCCCTGCAATGGAAGCACAGAGTGCTAGCCACTGGACCACCAGGGAATTCCCTTCATTGTTTCGAAGGGCCTTCAACACCCAACAACTAGGCTCAACTCATGGGCAGCAACGGAGCTCACATGGGCTGGGAGTGGGACTGCAGGGAGGAAAACTTTCTATATGTGCCTTCTTACAAAGAAGGCAGCATACTCTTAATTGTGGAGCAATCTTAGAAAAGTTCTGCCTGATCCATAATGACTGCTCAAACTACTTAAAGTTTCCATCCATCACCAGAATATCTCCCTTGTCAGCTTAAAGTTTCCCATCTTGGCCTCTGGATGCGGCACCACTTCTCCTCACTCTACAGCCAGATTTACAAAATGAAAACTCCATGTTATACTGAGAGCCGGGACTCCAGCTAGACTAGAGAAAGAAGGAACCTGGGAGTCTCCTTTTCTCCCTCTTGATACACAGTCCCTTCTACCTCCCCCCTTCCTCCCTTATGTTCCAATTTCTGCTAAAAGCTTCCCTGATAAAAAGCAGGTCATTTAGAATTGGGTGTCTCTGTTTCTGGAGAAGTGATATATATTTAAGGAAGGTTAGAAAAGACATCTCTATGAAATACCAGGGAAGGTCTACTGTACCTGCAAGTAGCTATTTCCTGCTGGATCATCCATAATAAAGTGAGCCTTCAAAATACCCTCGAGGATCTAAAGGAGAGAGAATTCAGCATGATCATGTAAATCTTACATAGCTCCTTACAGGAAAGAGCTGTTTCTGCCAGCCTAATTTACAAGCAACCTAATTTACACTGCAGAATCCCCCAAAGTTTTAAGAACTAGTGAAATGAAAGTACCTCTAGAGGTAGAGTGGAGAGGAACTAAAATAAGAGTCTTTGACAGTTATTTAAGAAGCATCCCTATTGCCTCTCTCACCCCAAACAGATCAACAATTGTCCTTCCTCCATCCCAAGAGCAGAGAGAGGATGCTGTGGAGAAGTGAGCACAGAGCACTGTGGCCTGGGGGACACTGACCCAGTGGAGGGTAGGGCAGAAGGAATCAAGAACAGGAAGTTAAGTGAATGGAGCCTTATTGGAAACATACACACCCCCAGTCCTGTTCCCACACTGGGCTCTCAGAACACTGCCAGCCAAGCCTTCACCCGCAGGCCAGGAAATGGAACACGCACTGCTGGGAATTTGACCAGCCCAAGAGGAAACACTTAACAACTCAAGCATTGGAGTCACCTCAACAAAATGGCTAAGCTGAATCCTCCTCCAATGACCCAATGTCAACAAGACTCACCCCACTCAGGTGGTTTAGTCCTCTACTTTTAAACAGACAACCAAGAATTACCAGACATCTGAGCAAAGCCCCTAACACTGAAAGATAGAAATCAAATGGGGAAAAAAAAAAAACTTAGGAGGAAATAGAACCTATGCAAGGAAAATTAAACATAAGAAAAAAATATTAATATTCTCAAAGAGAAAAAAATACTACATCCTTAATACAACAGGATGCTATTTTTCTTTTTTGAAAGCTGGCAGAAAGTATTGAAAGACCAAAAAAAGCCACTTGGAAAATCAAAATGTCAGTGGAAATGAAAAACTCAATTAAAGGGCTGGAAAATTATTCTCCGACAGTAGAGCAAACACACAAAAACAAAAATAGGACCAAAAAAAAAAAAAAAATTACAGACAACCAGACAAGTCAATCTAACATCCAAAACATAGGGATTTCAGAAAGAGAGAACAGAAAAGAAGCAATAGAGCATTTTTTACAAGCTCCCTAGTACTGAGCCACATGACTTTCCAGATTTAAAGAACCCAAGTGCTTAGCAACAGTGGTTGAAAACTGACCCACACCAAAGCACATTCTAAAACCTCACATCACAGGAGACAGAAAGGTATCATAAGATAGGTCACAAACAAAAGATCAGGAAGCAGAATGCCTTCCAACCTCTCAACAGCCAAAGTGAGAAACTGAAAGACATTAGCAGGAAATTGGAAGACTTTAGAAATTCAGATAAAAAATTATTTCCACCCAGATTCTATCTCCAGCCATTCAGCTAGTACAAGAGTAGAATAAAGAAAGTTTCAGACATGCAAAATCCCAGGAATTCTACTTCCCATGCACTTTCTCATGATGCTACTGGAAAAGATGCTCTAACAAAAAAAGGGAGAAAACCAAGAAAGGAGATGGCGTGGGATATTGGAAACGAAAACATGTTAGATCGCAACATGTTAGATGTTTATATGTGGCAAGAAGGGGTGTATAGCCTCCTGTTTGTTCACTGGAACCCCAGGACCGTAAACACTGACCAACCAGAGTCCTCTCACCTGGTCCAACTTCTGACTAAACTCCTGCAGTTTCTCCGTCTGGCCAGGACTGGAGCTGTCACCCAGTGTGAAAGGGTTCTTGGTTACCTGCAATAAATGGCATCCAAATTGCTAGAATACTGGCTCACCGTTTGTTAGGTTTAACCATAAACCTGATGGAGGCGGGGGTCTGGTGGGGAAGGGTGGAGACCAGGGATGCCTGTTGGGGAGGTTTGGTGTCTATTTATTCTACACCACCTTCTGACCTAAGCAGCCACTCCTAAGACTGTGTGGATTAATCTGCCAAAGTGATAATGGGCAACATGAAACAAAAGCTACAGAAAGGTTCTTAAATATGAACTCTAGTCCTTGTTTGAAGAAGCACAAAGTAAAGTTCAGTTACAAAGACAAAATACCTAACAACTGAGAATCAATTAAGTGAAATGATTCACTAAGAGAACAAATATATGGGTTAAGGCAACACATACATATACATGTATGTTCAGGAGTTTCAGGTACTAAAAGGACCCTCATCCCCCCATCTTATAGTGAAATAAATGACTTACTCAAAACCAAAAAAATATCTAAATCAGCCCAGACTCAGGCCTGAGATTTCCACTCTGAACTTTCCATAAACTTAATGTCATAATCCAAAATAATGTTTAACTCAAATCAGCTTAAAAATAAAAGCAACCTCGGTTATCAGCTCCAAAACCCAGGACCTCTGAGGCCTCCGAGCCCGTTCCCCCTCAGCCACACTGTGAGGCTGCATGCACTGTCCTCAGGGGACTCACCAGTTCCCGGATGTCTTTCAGCATCCCCTCCAGTGTGGTGAACTTGCCCCCAAGGACAGCCATTCCCAGTTCAAATTCCAGCTCTGGGATTTCCACACGGCATGTCTCAGACTGCAAGGTGAGAGATCAAATTAGGCTTTAAATCAGGAGCCCCTGCAGAAAGCTAACCAGAGTCCTCCTGCCAAATTAATACTACCAGTAACAGTTTGGGGACAAAGTCAGCTGTCCCAGTTTTGTCTGAATCTCCAATTAAAGCCAGACTCACTCCTGAGGCCAATTTTAAAAGGGGACATTCTGAGTCATGGCTCTAAGCTGGCAGGCATCCTGTCATTAAGAGTCCAGAAACAAGGGCCCTTACAGACACTAGAGGCAAAAGGCTGCCAAGTCATCAGAAAGCACTCCTCGGTCACCTTCTGAATCTGCACTTCCGACCATCCATTATCTCTACTCAGGGATCCTCAAACCCAAGGGAGTAAGGAGGTACCTCACAACCCCAGGACATGATTGGGAGAAGACAAATTTCCGCTTGACACAGAGCCACGTGTGAAAGAGAGCCATGTCCCCATGCAGGCTGTCACCTTGAGCAGATCTCTGGTCATATCTGAGGGATCGGTGATGTGGAAGGTGATCCTGGTGCCCAAGGGCTCCACAGCTCCTCCAGATTTCACCTGCACGGACAGCAACAGTGTCAGCAGCAGCAGCAGAGGAGACGCCATCCTCACCCAGTGCGAGGAGTCTGGGGAGGGGGCGGGGATAAAGGCTTGGACCTCCACTCAGGACCACTGCTGGCTTCCAAGGATGGTGCCTCCTGCACCCACAATGGCAGCAGTCATTCATGCTGAAATCAGAGTGAGCGGGCCAGAAGCAGAGTGCCTAGCACCAGCAGCCTGCCAAAATGTACCCCAGATTGCCAGGAAACTGAATTCACCTTGAAAAAAATGACTCGAGGTTGAAAGGGACTTTTAGCTGCATCTAATGGGTAGATTCCCTTTATAGTTTTTCTGGTTTAAGAATTTAAAATGTATGCTTGAATACACCCAGGAAAAGGGAATTTACAACCCTCCAAGGCAGACTGCTCTATTTTCAGACAGACCCAGAAAGCTTTTTATTATTAAGCCAAAATCTGCCTCCCTGTACTTTCACCCCTCTGAGAGGTGAGTCAAAAAAATGGGTCTCTCTCTTCCATATAACTAACTTTGAATGTCTTCCATAAGTTATGCTATTTCTAACTTTTCTTCTCTAAGCTAATTTCTAGTTGCTTCAAGAGCTCCTCACCCTAAGCTGCTTTAGAAAGGAAGACAGTTCAACAGGGGTTACCCTCAAGTTAGGCTTCTTCCCAAACGACAAAGCCCACCCACCTCGTTGGTCCGATGGCCGCAGTTCTCGCAGTTGGTAGCCATGATGATAACCTCCTTAAAGTGAGGGATTTCTGGAAGAGGGAATTAAGGAAATCTGCTTCCAGGAGAGCAAGACCATCCACTGGGAAAGAACAAACCCAAACCTCCCACACAGACGCTGGTCCCAGGACTGCAGGACACAGATCACAAACCTACATCAGACAAGTCCCCAGAGGAGGGCAAGGTCACTACCCACAGCGATCCCCGCTCATGGATATGCGACAACATGGCTCAGACCACACACAAGAGCCTAGAGACCGTGGCCTAATTCTCTCTTTGAACCCAAAAGCCAAAGTGCACAGTCTCGTCAAAGGCAACATCCTCCTCATCACTCAGAATAAAGCATATGCTTTCTTTGACGGAAATATTTTCCAGACTGAATATAATGTTCATGCCTGAGTCAGATGAAGAGCAACCCAATGGCCCGATGAAAGATACGAACTAGCTTCATGTTGGTCTGGGCTGGAGCATTGCATTCTGGGCAATTTGTGTTGAACTGGAGCACCTGGAACACAACATGGGGATGCAGGGTGAGCCCTCCCAGGCATGGGAACCCGCTCAGGCTACAGACATTCTACTGGTACGCTGGTGGCCACCCGTGTTGCTGGTCAGGAAGAGACACTGAACGGTGTCAGTCTCAGCCCACCACTGCTTCCTCCACAAAAGCCAATGTGACTCACTTCGTTTCTGATATCTTCCTCTTCTGGCTTCTCTTCTGGTGCCTCTGCCTAAAGTAAAAAAGACGCAAATCAAATGTTGGCACACGGACCTCAGCCTCCCCTGGAGGTGAGAGAAAATGCTCCAGCTTGCTTATGTCACCTGCCACCTTGTGGGTGTAACAAGGAAGTCAGAGAGCAAAGCCCTAGTCAAGGGGAGAACAGAGCTGATGCCAAGTAATCCAGAGTGCAAGGTAATTCCAGAGCATTCTTTGTTGCTTCAATGCACTCACCTGGAGCCCCAGCATCTCCTCCTGCTGCAGAGTCCGATTATAGTGTGTGATCACCAGGGCATCATCTTTCTGGGGAGCATGTGGGTTTTCCACAAAGCTGTTCCCTGAGGGATCATCAATGATCTAACATGGGTAAAGAGAGAGCAGTTACAACAAGAAATCACATAAAATCCTCCATCTAAGACTGAGGCACCACGAGAAAATCTCAGACAGTCTTATTGGTCTCTCCTCCCCTAACTTTAGGGCATCTGGAGTCCCTCAATACTCACTAATGTGAAAGGAGAGGCCACTTGCTTTAGCTCTTTCAGTTTGGCAATGAATTCATCAATTCTTTCAGCCACGGCTTCTTCGTTCGCCTGACAGGAACAGAGAGTAGATCAGCCCTGGTGATAGATAGAGCTTATGGCCCCATCACTTCCAACAAGAAGTCACGACCCATCTTAGTGTAACTGAGAATACACTCGGGCTTCACAATAAGAAGTAGCAAATAAGGACGTCCCTGGGGGTCCAGAGGATAGGAATCCGCCTGCCAATGCACAGGACATGGGTTCAACCTGGCCTGGGAAGATTCCACGTGCTGTGGAGCGACTAAGCCCAGGCACCTAGAGCCTGTGCTCCACAGCAAGAGAAATCATTGCAATGAGAAGCCTGCGCACCACAACGAAGAGGAGCTCCCACTTGCCACAACTAGAGAGAGCCCACGCGCAGCAGTGAAAACCCAGTGCAGCCAAAAATTAATTAATTTTTAAAAGTAAATAAATAAAAGTAGCAAATAAGTTTGAAGTTTATGGGTGGTGCCAGACAAGTCTCCTTTTCTCACTCATTCAACTATTTAGCCCAGGCATTTGTGCCAGGTAACAGACAACAGAAAATAAACAAGAACCCTCTCATGGGGCTCTGTTTAAGAAAACCAGAGACTTATCTGTCCACTTAAGAAGACAGATGACTAAATTTTTAATTATATTATTTCACATAAATATTTGTATATATAAGATGTCATAATAAATATAAGACACAATGGAGCACTCAGGAAGCACAGATAAACCCAAGGGTGTTAGGGAAGGCTCTTCAGAGATAAGGGTACAGTGTCTGTCTGAGAAGAGGCCTCAATGTACAGTGGAGGAGGGGAACTAGAAAGGACAGTGGTACAAGACATGTAACATCCAGGCAGCTATAGCATCACCATTCACTTCCCCTCAAAGTTCTCCAACATTCAGTCAGAGACAGTTCAGCCACATGGGAAGGTGAACAAGTGTACAGAAGAAATTATTCCCTGAGCTGCTGCAATGAGAAAACCCCAGCTCACCCTTCGAGTGGGCTGATCCTGCTCCAGGCCAGAGATGGCGCGGCTAATCAACCCTTCAACAGTAGTCAGAGCTGGTGAGTAAGAACAAAAGAAGTTGAGGTCAGGCTTCGCTTTGCCATCAAGTGCCGGTATGACCCTGGGCAGTTCGCTGAACTGTCTGGGCCTTGACTTCATTCACCTCTAGTTAAGAGTGATTATTACAGACAATTCTGTAATAAGTACGTCACAGTGTTACTATCACTATATACTACCTTAAGCTACTTTATCTAAGCTCTCTTAGGTTAAACCAATGAAGATCACAAGGATGTGGCCAAATCCATACATAACCCACTACACCTGGCACCAAGAGTTTTGCAAGACAGTAAGATTCATGAACAGTGCATGAACCGCACAAACACTCTGATCTTAAATATACCTCCTTTCTGGCTGAAGGCAGGAATTTCAAAATCCAGCTCTGGTATCCTTGTGGTGGCAGAGTCAGTCTTCACTACTTCTCTGTCCATGTCCTGGGTAGAACAAAAACCCTTCAGTCCACAGAAGTCAACAATACAGGAGCCCCCAGCCCAGCTGTTTTCTTTCTTCTCCCTGCTGGGGGCAGTCCAGACTGCTGCGGAACAGCACCTTGATGTGAACCAGCTACCCAACTGGTTAGAGTACTACTCATAAACTACTGCTCATTTGATACCTTCTGATACTACGCTTCATTTGATACCTTACAAAGCATGTTCACCAGTCTTACCGCACCTGAGCAGATGATGGCACCAACGCCATTTTACAAAGGAGGAAACTGAGGCTTGGACACTTCAGTGGATTTATTTGAGGTCTGACCACCTGGACCGAAGCTCCCACTCCAGTCCCCAAGCTTTCCCTAGGACACCAGGGTAACTGCCCTGGGCCCCTCTCACCTCCTGAGCCCTGACAGTCAGAGTGTAGCGCACTCCCTGGTCCTGGATCCTGCCCGCCGACTGGATCTCCGTGTTGTTCCAGCCACAGTGCTCGCAGGAAAAGGAGCTCACGATTATTTCTCTGAAGAAGGGGATCTTGGTGAGCAGGAGGCGCGTCATGCCCTGAGGAAGCAGAAAACAATTAAGGAGAGTACCAGGGAAACTCCCAACCTCCCATCTACTGAGCCCCAAGCGTGCCTCGCCTCCAGGTCCCCAGTTGGGCCAGCCTGGCAGGATCGCCGACCCCCGCTCCTCCCCGCCTCTGCCCAACCCTCCAGCCGCCCGCGGCCGCACCCCCGTCTCACATTGCAGTAGCAGTTCATGCACAGCGACTCGATCTCAGTGGGCTGCTGCTCCTCGTCCTCAGCACTGATAGGCCGGAACAAGTGCCCGGGCCCGGGATCCCGAGCCGGGGCGGGCGAGGGAGCGGCAGCCGCCGCCGGGAGCCCAGGCTCCACAGCTCCACCGGCCGACATCACCACGCGAAGATCAGGCCTCAACTTCCGGCTTTTGCCTCCCTCTCTTGGCCCCACCCCTTCCTCCGGCACTTCCGCCAGCTCTGCCCACATCCTCCCGCCCCCGCCCCTTCTTAAAGAGACCGCGGACTCCTCTCGGTGACGTATCCGACCTGGTTCCCCAGTTGCCGGATTATTCGGTCCTGACTTGCGAAGCCTGCCGGGTCCAGGCTTTGCCTCCACCTCAATTCCGGCGTCACTGCCCCCAGGGCGACCTCTCAGACCCAGGGCAGTTTTATTGATCGTTTGCAATAGCTCCGTAGCACAAGGTTCTAACGATTGGTCCCCAAGTCTAACTACAAGAGCCTTGACCACAAGAGGCCTGGCCATCCATAGGTATCCCCGAGGAGGTGCACTCCGAGCTGGATTTGCTTGGATCCACCTTTGGGCCACATGCTGCATCAGCTCTAAATTACCCTTCCTTAGTCCCTTTATCATTCTCTCCCTATCTGTTCTTCTCACTCCCTATTTCTATCCAGGTAAACCCCTGCCCAAATTCCAGCCTCAAATACACAGCCTTCACCCACCTTTACTCCTGCCCGGTCATCCCCACCACATTGGACCTCAGCTGACTCACCCCTCCTGGTTTCCTAACAGCCTGGTTTCTTTTGGGGGTAAACTTTCCCTGGACACGTTTCCCCCAGTTCAGCTGCTAAATCGAGGGTGTCATGGGAGAGGTCCAATCTGCAGGCTTATGAGGCCAGACTGAGGTGCGGTTCATGCTGTGAAGGAGTGTGGCGGTGAGAACCCTGTGCCGGGCAGGCTGAGCTGGAAGAATGCTGCCCAGGACGTCCCAAGGGTACAGGACTGGGTGTGCTTACCCTCTCTCTTCCTTCCACTTCACCCTCCCTTGATTTCCCAGGGAGCTATAAGGACCTGGGTTGCTACCGAGTGGTGAATCTGTACATAGGGAATGGTGGAGGTGAGGGGATGTAAGATTTTGAGAGTTGTCAGTTGAGAAGATTGTCAGTCATAAAAAGAGACCTTGTCAAAGAAGAGGCCATTCAGAATCTGGAACAGCAGAGACAACAAAGACAGGCCGCCACAGGAGCCTGTATCTTATGCACACTGTCCTGCGATAAGCGGATGGGTACACCGTGCATGTACAAAGGAAGGGTCTCTAGTGTGCCCAGTTGCCTCCGACTCTCTGTGACCCCAAGGACTGTAGCCCGCCAGGTTCCTCTGTCCATGGGATTTCCCAGGCAAGAATACTGGAGCGGGTTGCCGTTTCCTTCTCCAGGGGACCTTCCTGACCCAGGAATCGAACCCACATCTCTCGAGTCTTCTGCATTGACTGGCAGGTTCTTTACAACTAGTGTCACCTAGGAAGCCCAAAGGGTCGCTAGCCCAGGCACAAACACCTGTCAGCCCAGGCAGAGCAGCAGCCCTCCAACAGAACTGGACTGGGAGGGGGTCAGTGAGAAAGAGTAGCGAGGGACTGGAGGGGGTGATGGGGAGCTTTGGTGATAATGGTGAGGCCACTGCTTTCAGACATAGTCCAAATGAGAGTCACACCAGGCAAATAAGCTTCCATCATAATAAGCATCTATTTCACTTGTGTCAGAAGTCTAGACTTCCAGCTGGAAGTCAGGAGGGAGGGGCCAGAGATGGGGAGGGCACACAGTAGGCTCCGCAGAGAGTTTAAGAAGCCCCCATAGTTTGGAGGGCTCGGTGGACTGTTTAGATGTAGTGTTATATCAGGAAATCCAGGCTACGCTCACCTCCCTCCCATCACAACCCCCACCATTTGGCCCCACCAGCATCAGCCAGCAGAGATACACACACACACACACACACACACACACACATACACACACACACCCCATCACAGGTTCCCCTTATCATCTTCTCTTTCTCCCTTCTCTTCCTCCAGCAGAAGCTGTCATGACAACGCTGGGGAGAAAAGAGCTCCTCTCTGTGGACTAGCTGTAGTCGTGGCCACCAGGTGGCCAGAAGTGATCAGAACCAGACCCTGGGATAAAGGGACACAGGCCTCCAGCACCATGGCAGCAGGCTTACAGGTCATGAGCTCCTACACAGAGTATCTCTTTTCTGCCCTCTCGTGACCCCAGAATGGAGCAACTCAGGAGGATTCCCAAATGAGCACGGGAAGCCGGATTTGCAAAGCCTGGTGAATGTAATGCATCCGGATGGGGTAATTGCAGGAGGCCCCGAGGCCTAAGATGACAGCCCTTTGGTTGGCTTCAGCTATCCTGTGCAGGACCCTCCACCCTCTGCCCGACTGGCCTCTGACACGCACATAGCATCTTGTTAGAGGCTCAGATCGCGGGCTCCCCAGAGCGCGTGGACAAGTAGACACTCAGGGCTCTCCCCGATGGCCTGGACTATGGTCGCGAAGGCTGTAGTTGATGTCTTCCCACAGGTCGTCGAAGCGGGCCTGCAGCTCGCTCCGGGCCTTGCCTCTGTCGGCTTGGAGGAACTCCGGGGCAAAGGCACTGTGCCCTGGCGGAGGCGGCGCCAGCTGCTGCTGAACTTGCTCAGTCTCTCGGTCAATGGCGTGAGTGAAGGCGGCAATCTGCCGGAAGGTGTCCTGGCGGAAAGCCTGGAGTCGTTGGCGCACCTCCTGGGACAGCACCTGGGGATCCGGTTGAGCCGCTTCCTCCGCACCGTCCGCGCGGGCACCAGCAAAAGCGCTGAGCTCCTCGCGCAGCTGGTCTAGGTTCTGCTGGATGCGCTCGTGCAAGGCCTTGGCCTTGAGCGTGAGCTTGCGGGAGAGCATCTGCACGCAGCGGCTGAGGCGCGCGGGGCTGGCGATGGCGTGCGGCGCCACGCTGCGGTGCAGCTCCTGCACGTGGTGCCCGATGCCGGACACCAGGCGCTCGGCGTAGGGGTGGAAGAGCGCCTTGACGCGGCCGGTGTGGTGCGCCACGCGGCTCTGCAGCTCCTGCAGCAGGCCCCGCGCCTCGTCCACGCCCCCCAACAACTGGGCCTTGGTGCCCTCTCCGACCACGCGCAACTGCTCCTGCAGCTCGTGCACGCGCAGGGCCACCTGCTCCATCAGCTCCACCGTGTAGGGCTGCAGCTGCCGCCGCAGCCCCTCCAGGTTCCAGCCCACGCGCTCGTGCACCTCCGCCATGTAGGGCTCCAGACGCGCCCGCACCTCCTCCAGCTCCTCTTGCAGTTGCTGCCACATGCCCACCGGGTCGCGTGGGAGCCCGGGAGGCTCCCTCCCCTGCCCGTTTAGAGGGCCCAGCTTTTCCAGGAACTTGTCCATATCGCTGAGGTCTGGCTCAAGTCTGTCTTTCAGGCTCCTGGGGGAGGGGACAGACAATCGAGCCATCAGTCTGCTAGCCCACTTACCTCTGCTCCAAAGACGTCGCTCACTGATCCTCTGGGGAAACCAGGAATGCAGGGCGGTGGTCCCAAGCCAACGGCGACTGCTAAGGCAGGAATTACAAATGTGGCAAAGATCAACAATGATCTGGACAGCCCACGTCCAGGTCAACACTGCTCAATTCCTTGTGCACAGAGGCACCTGGAATCTCACATATTCCTTTCTTTCTGGAAGCTGCAACCGGGAGTCCCCTCCCCTGCTCCCTGGTCCCACGTTCCAGCGGGCATGAAGGTAGCAGATACAGAGAAATCAGAGGCGGCTGCCGGCAGAGGGTGCCAAACAGCCCAGGACCGCCAGGAGAGCCGGCAGAACTAGCACCGCTCTGTTCTCTTCCCAGGTGGCGCTGGTGGCAAAGAACCCGTCTGCCCCTGTAGGAGATGTAAAATACGCGGGTTCGATCCCTGGGAGGGAAAGATCCCCTGGAGGAGGGCACGGCAACCCTCTCCTGGAGAATCCCATCGACAGAAGAGCCTGATGGGCTATGGTCCATAGGGTCGCAAAGAGTCGGAGATGACTGAAGCGACTCAGCAGGCATGTTCTCTTCCCAGGGAGTACTGGGAGGTTGAGGAACCGGGCAGCAGCAGCCATCCCACCCTCTGGTGTCTTCTCCCTTCTCCTGCACCCCTTGCCCTGGCCACTCACGGGGGCTCTCGTGCCAGCTTCTGCTGCTGCTCCACCTTGCCTTTGTCCCCGCTGCTCTGGCTGAAGTAGTCCCAGAAGCCTTTCCGTGCCTCCGTGGCTGAAAGCACTGTGAAGAGGGGGGTGAACAGGGGCTGGGTTTCCTCCCTCAGAGTGGAGGAACCCCTCAGTCCACCAACACCTCCAGGGAGAACAGTCCACCCACACCTCCACGGAGAAGTCAGTGTTGCAGACTCACGTGAGAGCAGGGCCAGAGCCCAGGTCAGAACTGCAGCCGCGCTTGCCATGATGTTCTCTGAGAAGAAAGGTGAATGGAGGCCTGATGCAATTAAAGAGACAAAGAAGGGACACCTCCCAGGGGACTTACCCCATGGGGGCCCTGCCCCCAAATCCGTTAACCCTTCCCTGGGGTGTAGCGAGCACAAGCTGTCAGGGCTCAAAAGGACTGACCTAGTTGAACGTGGCTGCAAGGGAAGGGATATCTCCCTGGGATGGAGTGGGATGCTCCTTTTTCATCTCATCAGATCATATGGAGTGTGGAGCTCAAACTGCTTAGTAAAATTTCCCTCCCGTCCACTGCCCCCAGACCCCAGGAGCGGCTCCATCAGCCACTTTTGCTCCCATTCCCCTGCTCACTTATTCCTGCTCCCATTTCACTATTGGGAAAACTGAGGTTGGGGTGGAGGGAAGAAGAAATTCTGCCACAGTGCTCTAAGAGGAGGTCCTTAGTTCTTAGTCCCCACCCCCAGCTCTGCTCAATCTCCTCCCTTAGGAAGCCGACCCACATCCCTCTGCCCCGGCTGCTCACCTGCTCAGTTCTGGGCACAGAGAGCAGACATTCCGCTTTATAGTCCAGGGCCTGGGCCTCTGGCAACAATCGCTCTGAGTAAATACCACGTGGAGGTTCAAAGAGGGATGACCTCAGCTGCCTCCCCATGCTTACCTCCCTTTTCTGGCACCTAGTGGGTTAAGAGGTTAAGAGGAGGTTACCTCCCTTTTCTGGCACCTAAGGGGTTAAGAGGAGAAGGCAATGGCAACCCACCAGTACTCTTGCCTGGAAAGTCCCATGGACCGAGGAGCCTTGTAGGCTACAGTCCTTGGAGTCTCAAAGAGTCGGACACGACTGAGTGACTTCACTTTCACTTTTCACTTTCATGCATTGGAGAAGGAAATGGCAACCCACTCCAGTATTCTTGCCTGGAGAATCCCAGCGACAGAGGAGCCTGGTGGGCTGCCGTCTATGGGGTCGCACAGAATTGGACACAACTGAAGCGACTTAGCAGCAGCAGCAGGGGGTTAAGAAGTGCCCTGGTATCTGGGTGCTTCCCCAGTAGAAAAATGCTTCCTGGAAAGTTTTACAAGGTGTGGGCCTGAATTCCTCATGCAAGTTCCCCCTAAACCCTTGACCTCCAGTCTTCCTGCAGACCTGCTGGCTGGCCCACCGATAGAGACAAGCCTGTTTGTTGCTGAGGGCCCTGCTCTTACTCAACTGCCCAGAAGCACTGTGTCCCCAGACAGACAGGGACAGTGTCTAGCTGCCAGCCTGAAACTGAGCAGCCCTTGACAGCTCTCCTGGGAGCTACTCAGACAGCCTGGGAAGAGCCAGCATCAGTAGGCTTGAAGACCCACCCACCTCCCACTTTATGAAATAATCCTGAAACAAGCTGGGGGAGTTAGACATAGTGAGAGGCATCTGGGCCAGGGGACATTGGGTCCAAAGAGTGGGAGCAAGAAGAGGATTCTCCCTGTGGGGAAGGCTGAACCCTACCTACAGGGCCTCTGAGCAAGAGAAGCCAAAAAGCCCAGTCTTCCTCTGGTGAACACCCACTCCGTGTACTTAAACACATACATTCATACACTCCTGACTTTTACTTCTAAATGTATCTTTTTTAAAAAAATCTGTTTATGGTTGTGCTGGGTCTTTGTTGCTGTGTGCAGCCTTTTCCCTGGTTGCAGCAAGCAGGGGCTACTCTCTAGTTGTGGTGCATGAGCTTCTCATTGCGGTGGTTTCTCTTAATGGGGTGCACAAGCTTTAGCTGCTCCATAGCATTTGGGATCTTCTCAGACCAGGGTTCAGACCCATGTCTACTGCATTGACAGGCAGGTTCTTTACCACTGAGCCACCAGGGAAGCCCTGTAAATGTATCTTGACTCGATCTCCTCTCCTCCATTTCCACCACTGGTAGCATCCCTGCCCCACTCACCTCTCACCTGGACCACATTCGTGGCCCCCGGCAGGTCTCCCTGCCACAATCCTACCTATTTAGTCTACTCTGCTGTGGCTGTTCCCAGCCCACTTCCAGCCTTTTCTTCTGCCACACAAACCCTTGGCATTCCCTGAGCATGCCACCTCTTTCAGGACCCTAAGCATTTGCACTTAGCATTCCTTCTGTTTGAAATATCTCTTGGTGAACTTATATTCATTTCTTTCAGTGTTAGTTTGTATTAGTTAAGGTTAGGCTCAGCTGCAAATGACAAAAAAAGGAGAAAATGAATAGTTTAAACAAAATGGATTTCTATTTGTCTCTCATGTAAAACATAGGCCAACTAAGCCTCCTTCTGTCTTGTTGCATTATCATCTTCAACAAAAGCTCATGTCCAAGTTTCAGCTGCTTCAGCTCCAGCCATCAAATCTACCTCCCAGCCAACAGGAAGGACATGTTCCCTCCCTTTAAATACACATCCCAGAAATTGTTCTTACCACTTTTAATGACATCCCATTAGTCAGAACATAGTCACGTGGCTATACTTAGCTGAAAAGGAGAATGGGAAATGTAGTCTTTATTCTGGATGGCTGTATTTCCAGCTGGGAAAGAGTGGTATTATTCAGGAAGAAGAGAAAAATGCTTCCAGGAGGACAAGAGTAGGCTCTGCTGCACAGCTCCAATATCACTCTAAATGCACTCTTCTGCCCTCACCCATCTCTGGAGACAGACGATTCCACACTAACCATGGAACATTTTGTATATTCCTGGAGTATAGCACTTACTATCCTGCAGTGCAATGATTTGTTGACATATATGGTATTTCTCTGAGTACAGGGACTTTGTCTAATTCATCTCCATGTCCTCCTTTTATGTTTGGCACATCACATAATACATAAAACTGAGATATTGAATTCATTTATTCAATTGATTAAGGAATTAAGGTTTAGGGATATTAAATGAGTGTCCATCATCACCCAGTAAAAAGTGCAGCCAGAATTGGAACCCAGGTGTTTATCTCTGATAGCTCAGGACAGCATGGGATGGGGCAGAAAGGATAAAGAGACCAGGAGCTCGTTAAGAAGGGCCTTGTGCAAGCGGTCACTGTAGGTTACGTGATGGAAAGATCACTCTGGAAGGCTGGAGGACAGAAGGCGAAGAGACTGTTTGGAGGCTCTTTTGAGTGACCTGAGAGATGATGAACTCTCTGAACTCAGGCATGGCAGTGAGGATTGGTAGGAGAGAATATATTTGAAGGAATTGAAGTAGTGAACTGATAGTACCTACTGACTGATTGGATAAAAGAGATGGAGAGGAAGGAATCCAGATGTTTCCCAGGTTCCTGGGCAAGTAGGTTGATGACTGCATAACTTGTGTCCATTCAACAGATGAACAGGAACAGTTAAACAAAATATGCTATATACATGTATACAAGGGAATATTATTTAGCCTTACAAGGGAATGAATTCTGGTACCTGCTACAAAAATGGATGGATCTTGACAACACTATGCTAAGTGAAACAAGCCAGATAAAAGGACAAATCTTGTGTGATTCCACTTATACATGGTACCTACATGCCAAACTCAGAGATAGAAAGTAGATCAGAGGTTATCAGGGACTGGGGGAAGGAGAAAGGAACACACATATACTCTTCTTTAGATTTTATTCCCATATAGGTCATCACAGTGTATTGAGTAGAGTTCCTTGTGCTATACACTAGGTTTTTATTAATTATCTGTTTTACATATGGTAGTGTGTATATGTCAATTACCACAATGTTTTTAAAAATCCTTTCTGGTACTCTAGTGCTTTTTGCTGAGGCTATGCTATAAAAGGTGGCAAGAATACACAAAAGAACTATACAAGAAAGATCCTGAGGAAATTCCAGCTGAGCTACTTCAAATCCTAAAAGATGATGCTGTAAAAGTGCTGCACTCAATATGCCAGCAAATTTGGAAAACTCAGCGGTGGCCGCAGGACTGGAAAAAGTCAGTTTTCATTCCAATCCCAAAGAAAGGCAATGCCAAAGAATGTTCAAACTACCACACAATTGCACTCATCTCACACACTAGCAAAGTAATATTGAAAATTCTCCAAGCTAGGCTTCAACAGTATGTGAACCATGAACTTCCAGATGTTCAAGCTGGATTTAGAAAAGGCAGAGAAACCAGAGATCAAATTGCCACAATCCACTGGATCATAGAAAAAGCAAGATAATTCCAGAAAAACATCTACTTCTGCTTCATTCACTACACCAAAGCCTTTGACTGTGGATCACAACGAACTGTGGAAAATTCTTAAAGAAATAGTAATACCAGAACACCTTTCCTGCCTCCTGAGAAATCTGTATGCAGGTCAAAAAGAAACAGTTAGAACCAGACATGGAACAACAGACTGGTTCAAAATTGAATGTGGTCCACTGGAGAAAGGAATGGCAAACCACTTCTGTATTCTTGCCTTGAGAACCCCATGAACAGTATGAAAAGGCAAAATGATAGGATACTGAAAGAGGAACTCCCCAAGTCAGAAAGTGACCAATATGCTACTAGAGATCAGTGGAGAAATAACTCCAGAAAGAATGAAGGGATGGAGCCAAAGCAAAAACAATACCCAGCTGTGGATGTGACTGGTGATAGAATCAAGGTCCAATGCTGTAAAGAGCAATATTGCATAGAAACCTGGAATGTTAGGTCCATGAATCAAGACAAATTGGAAGTGGTCAAACAAGAGATGGCAAGAGTGAACGTCGACATTCTAGGAATCATTGAACTAAGATGGACTGGAATGGGTGAATTTAACTCAGATGACCATTATATCTACTGCTGTGGGCAGGAATCCCTTAGAAGAAATGGAGTAGCCATCATGGTCAACAAAAGAGTATGAAATGCAGTATTTGGATGCAATCTCAAAAACAACAGAATGATCTCTGTTCATTTCCAAGGCAAACCATTCAGTATCACGGTAATCCAAGTCTATACACCAACCAATAACGCTGAAGAATCTGAAGTTGAACGGTTCTATGAAGAGCTACAAGACCTTTTAGAACTAACAACCAAAAAAGATGTCCTTTTCATTATAGGGGACTGGAATGCAAAAGTAGGAGGTCAAGAAACACCTGGAGTAACAGGCAAATTTGGCCTTGGAGTACGGAATGAAGCAGGGCAAAGGCTAATAGAGTTTTGCCAAGAGAACACACTGGTCATAGCAAACACCCTCTTCCAACAACACAAGAGAAGACTCTACACATGGACATCACCAGATGGTCAACACCGAAATCAGATTGATTATATTCTTTGCAGCCAAAGATGGAGAAGCTCTATACAGTCAGCAAAAACAAGACCAGGAGTTGACTGTGGCTCAGATCATGAACTCCTTATTGCCAAATTTAGACTTAAATTGAAGAAAGCAGGGAAAACCACTAGACCATTCAGGTGTGACCTAAATCATATTCCTTATGATTATACAGTGGAAGTGAGAAATAGATTTAAGGGACTAGATCTGATAGATAGAGTGCCTGATGAACTATGGAATGAGGTTCGTGACAGTGTACAGGAGACAGGGATCAAGACCATCCCCATGGAAAAGAAATGCAAAAAAGCAAAATGGCTGTCTGCGGAGGCCTTACAAATAGCTGTGAAAAGAAGAGAAGTGAAAAGCAAAGGAGAGAAGGAAAGATAAAAGCATCTGAATGCAGAGTTCCAAAGAAGCAAGGAGAGGTAAGAAAGCCTTCCTCAGCGATCAATGCAAAGAAATAGAGGAAAAGAACAGAGTGGGAAAGACTAGAGATCTCTTCAAGAAAATTAGAGATACCAAGGGAACATTCATGCAAAGATGGGCTTGATAAAGGACAGAAATGGTATGGATCTAACAGAAGCAGAAGATATAAAGAAGAGGTGGCAAGAATACACAGAAGAACTGTACAAAAAAGATCTTCATGACCAAGATAATCATGATAGTGTGATCACTCATCTAGAGCCAGACATCCTGGAATGGGAGTTACGTGGGCCTTAGAGAGCATCACTGCACACAAAGCTAGCAGAGGTGATGGAATTCCAGTGGAGCTGTTTCAAATCCTGAAAGATGATGCTGTGAAAGTGCTGCACTCAATATGCCAGCAAGTTTGGAAAACTCAGCAGTGGCCACAGGACTGGAAAAGGTCAGTTTTCATTCCAATCCCAAAGAAAGGCAATGCCAAACAATGCTCAAACTACTGCACAATTGCACTCATCTCACACGCTAGTAAAGTAATGCTCAAAATTCTCCAATCCAGGCTTCAGCAATGTGAACCGTGAACTTCCTGATGTTCAAGCTGGTTTTAGAAAAGGCAGAGGAACCAGAGATCAAATTGCCAACATCCGCTAGATCATCGAAAGAGCAACAGAGTTCCAGAAAAACATTTATTTCTACTTTATTGACTATGCCAAAGCCTTTGACTGTGTGGATCACAATCACTGTGGAAAATTCTTTAAGAGATGGGAATACCAGACCACCTGACCTGCCTCTTGAAAAACCTATATGCAGGTCAGGAAGCAATAGGTAGAACTGGACATGGAACAACAGTCTGGTTCCAAATAGGAAAAGGAGTACGTCAAGGCTGTATATTTAAGCCTGCTTATTTAACTTATATGCAGAGCACATCATGAGAAACGCTGGGCTGGAAGAAGCACAGGCTGGAATCAAGATTGCCAGGAGAAATATCAATAACCTCAGATATGCAGATGACACCACCCTTATGGCAGAAAGTGAAGAGGAACTAAAAAGCCTCTTGATTAAAGTGAAAGAGGAGAGTGAGAAAGTTGGCCTAAAGCTCAACATTCAGAAAACGAAGATCATGGCATCTGGTCCCATCACTTCATGGGAAATAGATGGGGAAACAGTGGAAACAGTGTCAGACTTTATTTTGGGGGGCTCCAAAATCACTGCAGATGGTGAGTGCAGCCATGAAATTAAAAGATGCTTACTCCTTGGAAGGAAAGTTATGACCAACCTAGATAGCATATTCAAAAGCAGAGACATTACTTTGCCAACAAAGGTCCATCTAGTCAAGGCTATGGTTTTCCAGTGGTCATGTATGGATGTGAGAGTTGGACTGTGAAGAAAGCTGAATGCTGAAGAATTGATGCTTTGAACTGTGGTGTTGGAGAAAACGCTTGTGAGTCCCTTGGACTGCAGGGAGATCCAACCAGTCCATTCTAAAGGAGATCAGTCCTGGGTGTTCATTGGAAGGACTGATGCTGAAGCTGAAACTCCAATACTTTGGCCACCTCATGCGAAGAGTTGACTCATTGGAAAAGACCCTGATGCTGGGAGGGATAGGGGGCAGGAGGAGAAGGAGACGACAGAAGATGAGATGGCTGGATGGCATCACCGACTCGATGGACATGAGTTTGAGTAAACTCTGGGAGTTGCTGACGAACAGAGAGGCCTGGCGTTCTGCAGTTCATGGGGTCACAAAGATTCGGGCTTGCCTGAGTGACTGAACTGAACTGAACTGAACTGTATATCAAGGGTGTATATTGTCACCCTGCTTATTTCACTTCTATGCAGAGTACATCATGCGAAATGTTTAGCTGGATGAAGCAGAAGCTGGAATCAAAATTGCCAGGAGAAATATCAATAACATCAGATATGCAGATGACACCACTGTGTGGCAGATAGCAAAGAACCAATGAGCCTCTTGATGAAAGTCAAAGAGGACAGTGAAAAAGTTGGCTTAAAACTCAACATTCAGAAAACGAGATCATGGCATCCGGTCCCATTACTTCATGGCAAATAGATGAGGAAACAATGGAAACAGTGAGAGACTATTTTCTTGGACTCCAAAATCACTACAGATGGTGACTGCAGCCGTGAAAGAAAGCAAAAGATGTTTGCTCCTTGGAAGAAAAGCTATGACCCACCTAGATAACATATTAAAAAGCTGAGACATTACTTTGCTGACAAAGGTCCATTTAGTCAAAGCTATGGTTTTTCCAGTAGCCTTGTATGGGTGTGAGAGTTGGGCCATAAAGATAGCTGAGCACCAAAGAATTAATGCTTTCGAACTGTGGTGTTGGAGAAGACTCTTGAGAGTCCCTTGGACTGCAGGGAGATCCAACCAGTCCATCCTAAAGATCAGTCCTGAATATTTCCTGAAAGGACTGATGCTGAAGCTGAAGCTCCAATACTTTGGCCACCTGATGCGAAGAACTAACTCATTGAAAAAGACCCTGATGCTGGGAAAGATGGAAGGCAGGAGAAGGGGATGACAGAGGATGAGATGGTTGGATGGCATTACCAACTCAATGGAAATGAGTCTGAGCAAGCTCTGGGAGTTGGTGATGGACAGGGAAGCCTGGCATGCTGTAGTCAATGGGATGACAAAGAGTCGGACACAATGGCGCGACTGAACTGATGGAAGCTATAAAGTATGCACTTGATTGTCTGAATCATCATCATCACCACCGTTTCCAAGGTCCTTTCTGTGGTGCAGAGGAGACACCTGGAACCACATTTCCCAGAATTCCCTTCTCTCTGTGGGCCTAGATAAGAGTTACCGGTGTAAGATGCAAGGGTAGAGACCATTATTCTTCACTGGTTGTTGCAGGCAGATACACAGCCAGACTTGGAGTTTAAAGCAGCTTCCAGACGACTTTTTCTTCTTTTTGTAAATTTTTATTTGTTTATGTGTTTATGTATAGCTGTGCTGAGCCTTTGTTGCAACTCAGGGGCGCCTTGTTGCTGTGCACAGGCTTTCTCTAGTAGCATCGAGTGGGGGCTGCTCTCTAGTTCTGGCTCTCAGGTTTCCCGTGGCAGTGGCCTCTCTTGTTGCAGATTGTGGGTTCCAAGGTGCCCAAGCTCAGTATTTGTGAGGCACAGGCTTGAGGCATGTGGGATCTTAGTTCCCAGAACAGGGGTCGATCCCGTGTTTCCTGCATTGGCAGACAGATTCTTAACCACTGGACCACCAGGATAGCCCCCTGGGTGATTTTCTTAAGAATCACTCTCATTGGCTTTGCAAACTAAGTAGGTGAGCTTCCCGTTTGTAGGGGCTTCCCTGATAGCTCAGTTGGTGAAGAATCCACCTGCAATGCGGAAGACCCCGTTTTGATTCCTGGGTCGGGAATATCCGCTGGAGAAGGGATAGGCTACCCACTCCAGTATACTTGGGCTTCCCTTGGGGTTCAGCCGGTAATGAATCCACCTGCAATGCAGGATACCTGGGTTTGATCTCTGGGTTGGGAAGATCCCTTGAATAAGGGAGAAGCTACCCACTCAAGTATTCTGGCCTAAAGAATTCAGTCCATGGGATCACAAAGAGTTGGACACAACTGAGCAACTTTTATTTTCCCATTTGTAGCCACTTACAGATGAGTTTTTGAGAATCACTCCTTCTAGAACTAATTGAGATGGTCACTCCTTCAGCCCTTCCAACAGTTTTATCAACCTTCAGTTTTCTACAATATAGTCTTTCACACTTGAAAAACTGAGTGGCTTCTGTTTTTCTGGCCAAACCTAGAATAATACAGTAGGTAGATGCAAGACACAAACCCATGCCTCCCTGTTTGATGATATTATATAGTTTTAGTTTTTTAAATGTTTGGGTCGGTTGGAGGTATTTTTATATGTGTACATGTTAGGTGTGCACATATGTGTGTGGAACCATTTTATTTTCTTTTATTTTCTCTGTGTATTTGTAAAACACATAGGGCCAACATAGAAAAAATAATAATAATAAAACCTCTTGTGAGAAAAATTACACTTACAAAAGAAAGGCCTGCAAGGAATTAGTGCCTTAGCCCCTCAGTGCTATAGCAACTCTGATTGGTCCAGGGAAGTAAACAGACATATAGAGGGAGAAGGCCTCGAAGTGGGCCTCGAGGGAGAACTCGAGGGCAGGAAGTGGGTCTGGGTGGAGGGAACGGCCCCCACTGGTAGCCATAGGGTGGAGGTCAGGGAGGGCCAGTGTATCCATCCATGAGGGGGCATCAGTAGAGGAGGTCCATGCATACCATGCGGCGGCACAGGACCTGGGAGACCCATGGTAGAGCCAAACAGAGGCCCTTGGCAGGGGTGGGCATGCTCATGGGAAGATGTCCAGGGTGAGGCATCCCAGGTGATGGTTGGGGTGATGGCTGTCCCCCAGAGACAGGGGGCCCAGCAAGGGGCTGTCCCAAGCTATGAGGGCTATCGTGGGCCAGCTGCATCTGAGACATCTCTAGATGGAACTTCCCACCCATGAGTGAGGATGTGAGTGTCCGTGTCCAGGATGTCCAGCCCCTGGGGTTCCCGGTGATGGGAGGCCATGTCCTCCAGCCCCAGGAGGCATAGGTGGTGGGGGCATGGCTGGGGGTATCCTAAGTGGAAGGGCCCCAGGAGGCGGCACTGGGCATGGGATGGAGCCAGAAGGAGGCATGCATGGAGGAGGAAGCCCAGACCCCAAAGATGATACCGCAGGACTGGGCACAGAGGGTGGAGGGGGTGCATCGGCAAACAGCTGATGAGGTGGTCAGCCTGGGAGAGTGGTTCTGTGCTGCCCCAAGTCGTTCAGCTGCTGAGCCATGGCACTCGCCCCTGGAGTCCTTCTGAGTCCTCCCACAGTGATGGGGAGGTTGTAGAGCTACTGCCCATTCATGGCTCAATCGCTGCATCCAAAGCATCAGATGAAACTGAACTAATAAAGGCATAACCTTTGGAGTTGCCTATGTCAGGGTCCCACAAAATCTTGGGAGTTTGCAAGATGAACCCATAGGCACTTAAAGTATCATAAAGCAACTGGGTCCAGGTTCCCAATGAAAATGTTGGTCCCCACATCCAGGTTTTTGCTGTGAGCCCACCTGTATTGGCTTTCCATAGAGTTTGATCATGTTCATGATGTTTATGGCTGAGTCAGCATCTTCCTCACATAAGAATTCCACAGCCTTGGTGCTGACCAGTGACTCTATCCTTTGGCATGTGGATGTTGACTACTGGCCTTGCCTGGAGAGTTCGTTCCCACAGCAGTGGTTTACTAACCTTCTCATCAAGGGCCCCCATGTGGCATCCTGGTTCCACTTGGACGGAGATCGGCTTAGTGGCCATGGTGGAAAAGCTCCTGCTGTCTCCCATTTCAATATTTTTAAGTTTTTTAAAATATATAAACCACTTTTAAGGTCTTTATTGAATTTGATACAATATTGCTTCTGTTTTATGTTTTGATTTTTTTGCCTGCACGGCATGTGGGATTTTAGCTCCCTGACCAGGGATTGAACCAACATCCCCTGCATTGAAACGTAAAATCTTAACCACTGGACCACCAGGGAAGTCCCTATGAACCATTTTAAATAATTGTATACGGAGTGACACTTCACCCTAAATACTTCAACATACATCTCCTAAGAATAAGGACACTGGACATAAACAGAATACCACTATCACACCTACGAAGGGTAACATAATTCTTCAATATCATCTCATGTACACCATATATTCAAGTTTTCCCAGTTCTCTCAAAATGGCTTTTATAGCTGTTTTCTCTCTGTCTTTTTTTTAAATTCAGGATCTAACACACTTCCTCAGGTTTTTATATCCCTTAAGAATATTATTCACCAGCCCAGACACTGACTTCTTTTGAAGAGTCCAGAGAAGATGATATGAATTTAACTTATTTCCTCATCATTAGATTCAGGTTAAAAGTTTTTGTTCAGGTCTTTGGATTCAAAACCCAATACCCTAAAAGTTCTTCCTTATAGAAGAAAACAGCTAATACATGTGAATAGAATGCTGTAATTTTTCTAAATTGCTATTTTGCAACCCTCAGGGAATATTTGATTCAAGCAAGGTTCATCAATAAATGCTAAAACCATTAAATGAAACATTATTGAGGAAAGGGTTGCGTATATGCCTTCCCCACAGATTTCGTATCAATCACTAAACTTTACTTTTGAAGTGGAAAAATCTGGTGGGTTATCTTAAACAAGTGATCAAATTTAACATCATCAAATAGTGGGACAACCAGATATTTTGATAATACAACAAGGAGAGTCAGATAACACTATGAAGTGTCTTGAACCAGATTATTTCCACAAAACTTGTTTAAGCTTCCTTGTCTTCACTGTTTTCCTGTTGCATAGTGTGTGCGCTTAGTCACTTAGTTGTGTCTGACCCTTTGCAACCCCATGAACTGCACCCTGCCAGGCTCCTCAGTCCATGGAATTCTCCAGGCAAGATACCGGAGTGGGTTGCCATTCCCTTCTCCGGGGGATCCTCCCAACCCAGGGACTGAACCCAGGCCTCCCATATTGCAGGCAGATTCTTTACTGTCTGAGCCACCAGGGCTAGCTGGGTTTCACAGACAGCTGCACTTTTGGAAGAGCGTTAGCCATCTCTCTTTTTTTTTTTTCCTCCAGTTCAATAAATGACAACATAACCTGGATGTAGAGAAAAAAAAAATTTAATGTATATTTATAAAGATGAAAAGGTACCTTGTTCTTGAACTTCCTTGGTGGTACAGTGGATAAGAATCCACTTTGCAATGCAGGGGATACAGGTTTGATCCCTGGTCTGGAGAGATCCCACATGCCGTGGGGCAAATAAGTCTGTATGCCACAAGTACTGAGCCTGTGCCCTGGAGCCCATGAATCCCAACAACTGAAGCCCGCATACCCCAGAGCCCATGCTTCATAGCAAGAGAAGCCACTACATTGAGAAGCCCAGATACCACCACGAGAGAGTGGTCCGTACTCTCTGCACCTGGAGCAAGCCTGAGCACAGCAACCAAGACCCAGAGCAGCCAAAAATAAATAAAATGAAAATAAATAAATGTTAAGAGGCATAAAGAACAGAGTTTGAAGGCCCAATATATTCCTACTAGGATTTCTGCAGAGATTACAGAGACACTTCAGAACAGGCAATATTCAAAAGATGATGACTGAGAAATTTTGAAAACTGAAGAAAGTTGTGAGCTGAATCATCACATATAAGGAACATCTCGAGTCTTGAGTAAGATTAAAATTAAATTAAAACAAATACAAATCAAGACACATTATAGTGAATCTGCAGAATATCAAAGACAAAGTATCTTAAAACCAGCCAAAGAGAAAAGACTAATTATCTACAAATGAAAATTATTAGACTCTCAGCTGGCTTGTCCGCAATATATTTTCAAAGGACTGAGGTAAATGAATGGCCAACTAAGAATCATACTCAAGTAAACTGTTATTCAAGGGTAACAGGTTAATTTCCGAGAAGGACTTTTATCACTTACAGATCTTCATTCAAAGAACTACTCAGGGACTTCCCTGGTGGCTCAGTGTAAAGAATCTGCCTGCCAATTCAGGAGACATGGGTCTGATCCCTGATCTGGCAAGATCCCACATGCCGCAGAGCAACTAAGCCATACGCCACAACTACTGAGCCTGTGCTCTAGAGCCCAAGAGCTACAACTTCTGAGCCCACGCGCTGCAACTCCCAAAGCCCACTTGCCCTGAAGTCTGTGCTCCACAGAAAGAGAAGCCACCGCAATGAGAAACCAGTGCATCGCAACTAGAGAAAAGCTCCTGCAGCAATGAAGACCCAGAATAGCCATAAACAAATAAAGATGTTTTTAAAAAGAACTACTCAGGATCTGAAATGGAAACAGACCCAGAGAGAAGTGGGATACAGGTAACATGGAAGCAATAAACAATGAAATGAATAACTGTTTAGGTAAATTTAAAAGCATTAGTGATTTTACATGTATTTATATAAATATATGTATATTTAAATATACATATATTTAACCAACTTAAGATGAGCTTTTATAACTAAAAATTGGCAAAATATTAGAAATTTCATATAGTTCAATCTAACATAAAACATTTTTTTTTAACTTTACAATATTGTATTGTGTATGGCAAAACATAAAACATTTTTATGGGACTTCCCTGGTGGTTCAGTGGCTAACACTCTGTGTTTTCAATGCAGGAGGCCCAGGTTCGATTCCTGGTCAGGGAACTAGATCCCACATGCTGCAACTAAGACCTGGTGCAGTCAAATAAGTAAGTAAATATATAAAAAAAATTTTTAAACATTTTTATGAGTAGTTTTGTCTCCCTTATTCACTGTTGTATTTCCAGTGCTCAGAACACCTCTTGCCACATGGCAGGGAGCCTCAATAAGTGTTATCGATGAAGGGACTGCTTAACAGGAGCTGTTGGAAACAACAAAGAAATTATTAGACCAAAGTAGTGTGGAA
Source organism: Budorcas taxicolor (assembly GCF_023091745.1). Lineage (NCBI taxonomy): Eukaryota > Metazoa > Chordata > Mammalia > Artiodactyla > Bovidae > Budorcas > Budorcas taxicolor. Next base: position 26,919,854 of record NC_068924.1, read on the forward strand.
AGTGAGAAAGGAGAGGTCAAAGTGAAAGCTTTCTGCAGTCTTTGCATTATTCAGAAAAAAGATAAGAATATTGATTATCTTCAGACTTTGTTAAGTCAAACAGAAAGATAAAAATTTCAAGGACAACCCATTAAAGAATACAAAGAAGAGATAACTTTCAAACTAGCATATGGGAAAAAGAGGCTAAAGAACATCAGATTGACTTCCAGTAAAGGCTGATGGATTGATTATATGCATTAGTCTCTGCTCTTTTCTCAAATCCCAATAAAATGTCACAGAAGTGTACTTTAAAAAAAAAAGCATAAACCCACAAAGAGAATTAGAGACAAAAGAAATTTTGGGAGCTGGAAGACCTGTAGATAGATGATAATAACTGAACACACCTGAGAAGATGGATTTTGAAGCAGCAGTGGAGAAAGTCCAGGTAACCCCCAGATCTGTATCACTAAACTCCTGAAAGCTCAGTCATTAGCAGCCGCAGATTCTTTTCAGCTGGGTTACTGTCCTTCGCCCAAAGCAGCAGGAAGCCAGAGGTTTATTCTCTGGAAAGAGTGAAAGAGCAGTTCTCTGGCCTGGGGAAAACGAGATATTCTTGTGGCCAGGATTTCTATACCTAAAAACAGGATTTAAGTAAAACTTTATATATTGAGTTATAAGACTCCTCTCTCCACACACTATCCTTCCTTTTGGCCAAAATGTTGGCCTGTTTGGCTAAAGCTAAACAGAAAGGAGACTGGAACATTCTCCCTGTGTAATCAGACTAAGCCAGGAAAATATTAATAGGCCTAAAGACACACTTTGGAGGGGTTTTGTGGTCAAGATGAAACACTATAAAGTGACCCATGGACTCAAGGCTTCATATCAGCTTCATTTTGTTCTTCTAATTTACCATGAAATTTTTCTAACATATAGAAAAATTAAAAGAACAGTACAATGATCACTCTAATACTCTCTATCTAGGCCCAGTAATTGTTAACATTTTGCCATATTGACTTCCTGTCTATATATACATATTTTATATGTATGCTTCACCCTTTGGAAGTTGCAGGTAGCATGTGCTTTTCCCCTAAACAACTTCAACTTGCATATTCTAAAAATTAAGGACACTCTTCTACAAAGCCATGATACTCTTATCTTTCTTACCTAAGAAAATTAATAATAATTCCATAATATCATTGGATATACAGTTTATGCTCAAATTTTCTCATTTTTCATTTAATAAGCTTTTTATTATTGCTTTATTATCTTCTCAATCAAGATCCAATCGAGGTGGGGGGAGGGATAAATTAGGGTTTGGGAATTAACATACACATACCTACTATATATAAAATAGATATCAACAAGGACCTACTGTCAACAGGGAATTCTACTTGATATTTTGTAATAATGTACATGGGGGGAAAATCTGAAAAAGCACGGATAAATGTATATATATAACTGAATTAGTTTGCTGTATATCTGAAACACAATATTGTACATCAACATCAACACAATATTGTACGTCAACATCAACACAATATTGTAAATCAACTATTCAGTTCAGTTCAGTTCAGTTCATTTCAGTCGCTCAGTCGTGTCCAACTCTTTGCGACCCCATGAATTGCAGCACGCCAGGCCTCCCTGTCCATCACCAACTCCCGGAGTTAACTCAGACTCACGTCCATCAAGTTGGTGATGCCATCCAGCCATCTCATCCTCTGTCGTCCCTTCTCCTCCTGCCCCCAATCCTTCCCAGCATCAGGGTCTTTTCCAATGAGTCAGCTCTTCGCATCAGGTGGCCAAAGTATTGGAATTTCAGCTTTAGCATCAATCCTTCCAAAGTACACCCAGGACTGATCTCCCATGTCCAAGGAGCAGTGGCTGCGCGGGTGCAGGAGGGCCGAGAGGAGCTACTCCGCATTCAAGGTCAGGAGGGGCAGCTGTGAGGAGCTACCCCTTCTCCAAGGTAAGAAGCAGCGGCTGCACTTTGCTGGAGCAGCCGTGAAGAAATACCCTACGTCCAAGGTAAGAGAAACCCAAGTAAGACGGTAGGTGTTGTGAGAGGCATCAGAGGGCAGACACACTGAAACCACAATCACAGAAAACTAGCCAATCTGATCACATGGACCACAGCCTTGCCTAACTCAATGAAACTAAGCCATGCCATTGGGGCCACCCAAGACAGGTGGGTCATGGTGGAGAGGTCTGACAGAATGTGGTCCACTGGAGAAGGGAATGGCAAGCCACTTCAGTATTCTTGCCTTGAGAACCCCATGAACAGTATAAAAAGGAGAAATGATAGGATACTGAAAGAGGAACTCCCCAAGTCAGTAGGTACCCAATATGCTACTGGAGATCAGCGGAGAAATAACTCCAGAAAGAATGAAAGGATGGAGCCAAAGCAAAAATAATACCCAGTTGTGGATGCAACTGGTAATAGAAGCAAGGTCTGATGCTGTAAAGAGCAATATTGCATAGGAACCTGGAATGTTAGGTCCATGAACCAAGGCAAATCAACTATACTCTAATGTAAAATAAAAATTAAAAAAGAAGATTCAGTCAAGCTTCATGCATTGCCCCTGTTTGTCACTACTCTTTAGTCTTCACTAAATTATTCCCACATTTCAAAAAATGACATTGACTATTTGAAAAGACCAAGCCAGCTGTCTTGCAGAGTGTCCCACATTCTTAAACCGTCTGATGGTTTCTTTGTAGTGTCATTAACCTTGTTTCCCTGTCTTCTGTATTTCCCACCAATTGGAATCCAACTAAAGACTCAGTTATGTTCAGGCTATGTTTAAAGTATTTCTGGCAAGAATGTGCTAAGGAGAAGGCAGGAACTTCACATTATATCACATCAGGAGAAACGCAGTGTCCAGGTGTCCCTCTGTTAGTGACCCTGAGTTTCATCACTTGTCCAGATGGTGACTAGGAGGTCTCTTAGTTGTGAAGACATGCTATTTTCCTTTGTAATTAACATATGACCCCTTGGCATTCTTGTTCCTTGGCAACCTGATGAATTAGCATACATTCAAGATCTTTCTTTGAAATGATTATTTCATTGGAGGAGCTGCAAAATGGTGATTTTCTATCATTTATTCTACATGTGTTAGCTGACATTCTATAAAGAAAAGCTCTCCCTTATCAATAGGGGTGAACTACAGTTCTTCCTGAACATCAGGGTAAATGCTTAACTATTTCCTTTGATCAATTTATAGAAGAAAGTGAAAGTCACTCAGTCGTGTCCGACTCTTTTTGTGCCCATGGACTATACAGTCCATGGATTCTCCAGGCCAGAATACTGGAGTGGGTAGCTTTTCCCTTGTCCAGGGGATCTTCCCAACCCAGGAATTGAACCCAAGTCTCCCACAGTGCAGGCGGATTCTTTACCAGCTGAGCCACAAGGGAAGCCCAAAGGAAATGTTTAAATATTCTTCTCAATGGTGGTAAATTAAATTTTATCTTCATCTTTTGGTTGTCACTTTGGACTCAGGGAATTATTTTCTTTTTCAATTTTTGTTACAATTCCCAGTCATTACAATACTGCATAGCCACATTTGATGCTTAATCTCTTCTTAGAAATTTGGCTAGTGTGAGCCCTTTCAAGCTACTCCTGTGTTCTTTTAACACATCCCGTTTATAAGTTAGAGTTCTTTAGAGAGACAGGACCAGTATCTAATGAGATTTATTATCAAGGATGCTGAGAAATCCCACAATCTGCTATCTGTAAGCTGGAGATCCAGGAAAGCTGGTCTAAGCTCAAAGGCCCAAGAACCAAGGGAGCCAAAGGTATAAGCCCTGGGATGAACTCAAAATCCCAAGAAAAGGAGGTAGGGTGGGGGTGCTGATTGTGTTAATCCCCAATCAGAGTCCAAAGGCCAGGAGCTCCAGCGGACAAGAGCTGGAGAAGGTGAAAGTTCCAGCTCAAGCAGAGAGATGGAATTTGCCCTTCCTCTGCTGTTTTGTTTTATTCATACCCTTCAGTGATTGGATGTGGAGTCTTCTCTGGTGGTCCAGTGGCTAAGACTCTGTGCTCCTAGTTGGGGAGACCTGGTTTGATTCCCAGTCAGGGAATTAGATCCCATATGCTGCAACTAAAATCAAAGATCCTGAGTGCTACAACTAAGACTCAGTGCAGTCAAATAAATGCATAAGTTTTTTTTTTTTTTTTTTTTAAAGACTGGATGATGCCTACCCACACTGGGGAGGGAAATCTTTATTTACTCCACCAGGTCAAATGCTAGTCTCTTTTAGACACACCCAGAAGTAATGTTTACCAGCTACCTGAGCATTCTTTAGCCAGTCAGGTTGACACTTTGAATGCTTCCTTGATTTCTGATGCAACTAGAATTCCCAAGCTCACCTTGTCCTTAGTTTGCCCCAGATCTGGATCAGCCATTTCTGCAAGGGGACTTGGTTTGTTTTAGTGAAAAATGGTATTCATGAACCAGGTTCCGGTGCTTAGCATAGGGTGCTCATTGCCATTGGGTTGTCTTTGCTTATAGGCTCTTGCAGTTAATGAAAGGTATGAGATATATGAAAAAATTGATGTCTTCATATAGATATTTCTAATTCAAATTTTTAACTGCAGGATCTTTCTTTTAAAAGATTGTTTTATTCCTTTTCTCTTATGCATTAATTTGCTTTAAGCTACAATACACATAAATAGTTTCTTTTAGTTTATCATGTGTCTTTTAACTTTGCGTATTGGTAGAAATATGATCTTTTGTCCTGCAAAATATTTTTATTTTTGTATAGTCAAAGTAATCTTTTCATTCACTGCTTTTGGATTTAAAGTCATAATTAGTGTGTCACTACTCTCAAGTTATAAAGTGAATCACCTACATTTTCTCTTTAGTACTTGTATGTACTTGTATGTATCTCTCATGCATGTGAAGTTTATTCATCTCATTTATCTTTCATGCTTTGGAGTGTATGGTATGAGGAATGAATCCAACTTTGTCTTTTCCCAAATAGCTATTTAGTTGTTTCAATACTGTCTCCCCATTAATCAAGATCTAATGTTTCTCACATACTAAATTTCCATTTGTTCTTGGACCTACTTCTGGACTCATCATTCTGTTCTATTTGTTTGCCTCTTCATATGCCAGTACCAGACTGCTTTACTTTAGAGCTTTGTAGTATGTCCTATGAGCTCTGTAAGAGTTTCCCACTTACAAGCAGACCATCAAGAATCATAGTACATCTAAAGAGAGTCTCTCATATGAAAAATATGGGCCAAAATAAAAAGTAGAAAACAGCAATGTACAGAAAAATAGTCTTTACAGGGAGAAGAAAATAAAAAAGGAAAAATGCAGACGGATGTAAGAAAAGACATTTTAACCATAAAACCAGAATAGAGTTTTTCTTTAAATATTAACATGGATGGTCAGGGGGAAAAAAATAGCTCTTGGAAATTTAAAAAATTACAGAAATAAAATAAATCAAAATAAACAAGCCAAAACACAATAGGAGGATTACAACATAAAGAAAGTTGGTAAAGATGAAAATTTAGAATGTAAGAGAACCAATCCTGGAGCTGTAACTTTCAGACAGTAAGAGATCCAGTAAGAGACAGAATAAGGGAAACTATCAAGGAAGTTACTCAGGAAATTTTCTCTGAACCGAAGGAAATGAGTTGCTAGATTGAAAGGGCCCATTGAGTACTCTCATGCCTAGTGCAGTAATTGCAAACAGACCCACACCAGAGCATGACCACAAAGAGAAAAAGAAGATGTTATGGGACACAAGTCCCTGTGCCTGACACACAGGGAGGCCAAACAAATGGAAATGTTGGAGTCTGGAGCAGAGAGAGATTTATCACAAGAGCCAAGCTAAGAGAATGTGTGACTCATGCTCAGAAACCTCAAAATCCCCAGTGCTTTTGGGGACAAGCTTTTAAAAACAAAATAAGGGTTAGGGGTTGCGGGGTGTGTGATTTTCTTCTGATTGGTTGGTGGTAGGGTAACAAGGGCGGTGTTCCAGGAATCTCGTGCTCAGCCTGAAGTTACCATCCTCCACCTGGGAGCTGACTGTGACTCAGATTATGAACTCCTTGTTGCAAAATTCAGAATTAAATTGAAGAAAGTGGGGGAAACCGCTAGACCATTCAGGTATGACCTAATCAAATCCTTTACGACTATACAGTGGAAGTGACAAACAGATTCAAGGAATTAGATCTGATAGACAGAGCCTGAAGAACTATGGATGGAGGTTCATGACATTGTACAGGAGGCAGTGATCAAGATAATCCCCAAGAAAAAGAAATTCAAAAAGGCAAAAAGGTTATCTGTGGAGGCCTTACAAATAGCTGAGAAGAGAAGCTAAAGGCAAAGGAGAAAAGCAAAGATATACCCATTTGAATGCAGATTTCCAGAGAATAGGAAGGAGAGATAAGAAAGCCTTCCTCCATGATCAGTGCAAAGAAATAGAGGGAAACAATAGAATGGGAAAGACTAGAGATCTCTTCAAGAAAATTAGAGATACCAAGGGAACATTTCATGCAAAGATGGACACAGTGAACACTTCATGCAAATATGGACACAGTAAAGGACAGAAATGGTATGGACCTAACAGAAGCAGAAGATAAAGAAGGGGTGGCAAGAATACACAGAAGAACTGTACAAAAAAGATCTTCATGACCCAGATAATCATGATGGTATGATCACTCACCTAGAGCCAGACATCCTGGAATGGGAAGTCAAGTGGGCCTTAGGAAGTATCACTACGAACAAAGCTAGTGGAGGTGATGGAATTCCAGTTGAGCTCTTTCAAATCCTAAAAGATGATGCTGTGAAAGTGCTGCACTCAATATGCCAGCAAATTTGGAAAACTCATCAGTGGCCACAGGACTGGAAAAGGTCAATTTTCATTCCAATCCCAAAGAAAGGCCGTGCCAAAGGATGTTCAAACTACGATACAATTACACTCATCTCAGACACTAGTAAAGTAACACTCAAAATTCTCCAAGCTAGGCTTCAACAGTACATGAACTTCCAGACATTCAAGCTGGATTTAGAAAAGGCAGAGGAATCAGAGGTCAAATTGCCAATATCTGTTGGATTTTCAAAAAAGCAAGAGAGTTACAGAAAAACATCTATTTCTGCCTTATTGACTATGCCAAAGCCTTTGACTGTGTGGATCACAACAAACTGTGGAAAATTCTTTAAGAGACAGGAATACCAGACCACCTGACCTGCCTCTTGAGAAACCTACATGCAGGTCAGGAAGCAACAGTTAAAACTGGACATGGAACAACAGACTGGTTCCAAATAGGGAAAGGAATACATCAAGGCTGTATATTAGCACCCTGCTTATTTCACTTCTGTGCAGAGTACATCATGAGAAACACTGGGCTGGATGAAGCACAAGCTAGAAACAAGATTGCCAGGAGAAATATCAATAACCTCAGATATGCAGATGACACCACCCTTACGGCAGAAAATGAGGAAGAAGTAATGAGCCTCTTGATGAAAGTGAAACAGGAGAGTGAAAAAGCTGGCTTAAAACTCAACATTCAGAAAACGAAGATCATGGCATCTGGTCCCATCACTTCATGGCAAATAGATGGAGAAACAATGGAAACAGTGAGAGACTTTATTTTCTTGGGCTCCAAAATCACTACAGATGGTGACTACAGCCATGAAATTAAAAGACGCTTGCTCCTTGGAAGAAAAGCTATGACCAGCATATTCAGTTCAGTTCAGTTCAGTCACTCAGTCATGTCCGACTCTTTGCGACCCCATGAATCGCAGCATGCCCGGCCTCCCTGTCCATCACCAACTCCCGGAGTTCACTCAGACTCACGTTCATCGAGGCAGTAACGCCATCCAGCCATCTCATCTTCTGTCGTCCCCTTCTCCTCCTGCCCCCAATCCCTCCCAGCATCAGAGTCTTTTCCAATGAGTCAACTCTTCTCATGAGGTGGCCAAAGTACTGGAGTTTCAGCTTTAGCATCATTCCTTCCAAAGAAATCCCGGGGCTGATCTCCTTCAGAATGGACTGGTTGGATCTCCTTGCAGTCCAAGGGACTCTCAAGAGTCTTCTCCAACACCACAGTTCAAAAGCATCTATTCTTCAGCGATCAGCTTTCTTCACAGTCCAACTCTCACATCCATACATGATCAGCATATTAAAGCATATTTAAAAGCTGAGACATTACTTTGCCAACAAAGATCCGCCTAGTCAAAGCTATGGTTTTTCCAGTAGTCATGTATGAATGTGAGAGTTGGACTATAAAGAAAGCTGAGCACCAAAGAATTGATGATTTTAAACTGTGGTGTTGGAGAAGACTCTTGGGAGTCCCTTGGACTGCAGGGAGATCCAACCAGTCCATCCTAAAGGAAATCAGTCCTGAATATTCATTGGAAGGACTGATGCTGAAGCTGAAACTCCAATACTTTGGCCACCTGATGCGAAGAACTGACTCACTAGAAAAGACCCTGATGCTGGGAAAGATTGAAGACAGGAGGAGAAGGAGATGACAGAGGATGAGATGGTTGGATGGCATCACCACCTTGATGGACATGAGTTTGAATTAGCTCCGGGAGTTGGTGATGGACGGGGAAACCTGGTGTGCTGCAGTCCATGGGGTTGCAGAGTCAGACACAACTGAGTAATTGAACTGAACTGAACTTGGAACTCAGCAAAGGTCTGGAAAGCTGAATCCTTTTTCCTACAAACAAGAAACAGGAGACAAAGAAAGGATTTGAATCCAGGAGGGCCCCACAAGAGTCCTGCTTGGTTTCAGAAAAGCAGGGATAGAAAGTATGTGTGTGTACAAGATGTGTATAAATGGAAAAGAACCCAATTTCCATTAACAGTTAATGGATAATCATAAACCTGGAGCTAAAATAAACCTAAAACTGAGAAGTCAAGAGTAATAACACAGGGTTTTCTAAGAGCCAAAATTTATTTTTGCAGAGTAGAAAACGGAGATAAGCTTGAGGGACTTCTGTCATTTCATACTAATCTGTAGACATGTCTGTACTCTGGTGATATAAAAACAACATTTTAAAGTCCATAAAAATTTTTTTTAAAGAAATACAATACAACCAGGAGAAATACAAGCAGGAACACAAAAGAAGCAAAGTAGTATGGTGGTAAATAAAAAATAATATGATAGAAATCAATCAATAATCACAATATAAGGAAACAGATTAAACCAGCCCATGAAGTATCAAATCTAGAGCTAGACTGACTGGGTTAAAATGCTGGCATAGATTAGCTCTGGGACCTTGGGCAAGTTAACTTCTCTGTGCATCAGTTTCCTTATAAATAAAATGGAGACAACTATAGTATATAATATAATTGATAGGTTCTGTGGGAAATAAATGCTTTACTACATTAAAAAATAAAGGCACGTATAGCAATCCTTGGCACATAGTAAGTTCTGTGTAAGAATTTATCATGGTAATTATTATTATTTTCACATCAGATTTTACAAAAATTCCAGTCATTTGCTATTTAAATAGGCAAACTTACATCACAGAAGGGCTTCCCTTGTAGCTCAGTCAGTAAAGAATCTGCCTGCAGTGCAGGGATGCAAGTTCGATCCCTGGGTCAGGAAGATCCCCTGCAGAAGGAAATGGCAACCCATTGCAGTATCCTTGTCTGGAAAATCTCATGGACACAGGAGCCTGGTGAGCTGCAGTACATGGGGCTGCAAAGAGTCGGGCACAACTAAGCAACTAACACTTACTTACTATATCAGAGGAAGTAACCCTTAGCAAAGGGTAAGAGGAGGGTGGTAGGCTTTAAAAAGACATAACAGACAAAAATTAATCAAAAGAAAGCAGGTATAACAATATAATATCAGAACACATAAGCTTTGGAGCAACAAGGATTAGTTGAAAGAAAAAATCACCAGGAAAAGATGTAATCTAACAGTATAGCCTCAAAAGACAGAAACAAAAAACTGCCAGGTCTCATGGGGAGCTTGACAAATTTGATAGGTGATTTCAGTTCCATTTTCTCAAAATTGATAGACTCATAGTAAAAAGATGTGAACAGTAGTCAAAAAACTTGATGTTTAGGGACTTCCCCAGCCATCTAGGGGTTAAGACTCTGCCTTCCAATGCAGAGGGCTCAGGTTCGATCCTTGGTCAAGGAAGCAAGGTCCCACATGCTGTAGGGTGTGGCCAAAAATTAAAAACAAAAACAACAATATATAAAGAACCCTGCACACCCCAGAAAACAGAGAATTTTTATCATCACAAGTATATACCTCAAGAGAAATCCAAGCATTATTTGTAATAGCAATAAAGAAAAAATAAAAAAACATGTACAAGATCTTGGTGAAGACAGCCATTGACACTGAGACCAACATGGTTGGGAGCTGGAAGGGTGGGATCACTTCCTGTGTTCCAGACACTCTGCTAGTTCCTGGAGGCGAAAGTGGCACCACCTGAAACTCACCTGAATAACACTGTGAGCCCCGGGATGTTCCAAGTGCTACACAGCAAAGGACAAGTTCTCCGAGTGACAAAGGGAGGAGGTGCGATGCCCAGCATGAGAGCAGGCATGGAAGCCAGATGCTATGCAATCCATAGCTTATTGGGAAAACAGCGTAGTGCTCAGCATGGCTAGAGCGTGGTGGTAGGAAGCAACCCTGAGGGTAGCCTGGGCACATCTGCCCATCTCAGTGCCCCTCAGAGTATGGCCCAGCAGAATTTGAAAAGCCTTGATAACAATAATCCCTCTACTGAGAACTTCCTGTGGGCCTGGTGTTTATCTTTACTGCCTATAATGCTCAAGTCAACATTCTGAAATAGATATTGTTATCCTCATTTTACTTACAGAAAAACTGAGGCTCCGAGAAATTTAGGAACTTGCTTGGGGTCTTGCCCTGGGCCCATCCTCAGTCGGTCTGACTCTGAAGTCCATGCCGAATACATCATCTCACGTTCAGGGATAAGACACAACCTTGCTTTTGGGACCAGAACCACGCAGAGCCTCTATATACCTTACTGGGGGGCCCAGGCACCTGTGAGCTTAGTAGATGGTCAACTAGGTGTCAGGGATTTACGATTCAGTAGGAAGAGGGCTGTTGACATGCAGGGAAGCCAGGCTCCACGTGTAAGCTGATGTGGGCACAGGAACAGTAGCTCAGGGCCAGCCAGGAGAGGGACACCCAAGTCTAGGGACAGCTGTCAAGTCATCACAGGGAGTGGAGTCCCCCTCCCTCCTTGTTCCATCCCACACTTAAATATGCCGCCTTCAGTGCCCCCTGCTTTCCTGTCTCCTCCAGAGGTAGAAGCAGCTCTAGTTATGGCTACAACAGCAGGTTCTTGGGTCTTTAGTCTTGTCACCAGGGTCTCCACAGGCCGTGATCCATCATGCCTGAGAAATGCCCCACTAGATGTTTGTGTCAGGAAAGCCTGCTGGTGATGCAACAGATAGGTGGGAGCAGGGACGAGGACTCTGATACCACAACATGTACTCGGCACATTTTGAGTCAACACAGAGATGGGAGCCAAGAAAGATAAGGATTTTAGTTGTTTGAGTGTTGTTTATGTAAACCCTCCGTCACCAAAGATTTGAGGCTGCTGGCAGTGAAAACTGAAATGATGATGATGATGAGAGAGGGAGAAGACTCTTAGGACGAGTGAAAATAAAAATTGTGGGAGAAAAGCATGACCTGATAAAGCACAAGACGTAAAGGACACAGGCACGGGCAATAAGGGATGACAAAGCTGCAACAGTTGACTTCCACGTTGGCTTTGGGTTTCTTGGAAATCCATGCAGAGGGAAATTCAGCCAGTTACATAACTGTTGTAAGCAGAAGAAGGAAATAGGTCAGAAACACAGGGAAAATAAAGCTTTTCCAAACAGCGAGCAGCAGAATAAACATCTCGATGAAACTTTATACACGCAGACTTTTGAATCAGATTAAAAAGTCACTGAGACATGGCAATTTTGCAGAACGTCAAGGTGAGGTAGTTCGAATATCTGAACATCTGATGATAAGATCTATGGATAGAATAGAGTGCCTGAAATTTTTTAGTAGGAATTCTTATCTTTTAAAATATTAGCTGACATTAATAAATAGCTTTTTAACTAATATGTAAGAGCCTGGTGGGCTGCTGTCTATGGGGTCGCACAGAGTCAGACACGACTGAAGCAACTCAGCAGGAGCAGCAGCAGCAAGAGTATATTACAGAGAAAGCATACATTACGATAAGTAAATATATTGTCCTGGACTCCCCGGTGGCTCAGTGGTAAAGAATCCACCTGTAATGCAGGAGCTGCAGGATTGATCCCTGAGTCAGGAAGATCCCCTGGAGGAGGGAATGGCAACTGCTCCAGTATTCTTGCCTGGAGAATTCCATGCACAGAGAAGCCTGGCCGGCTACAGTCCATAGGGTTGCAGAGTGGGACGTGATTGAAGTGACTTAGCATGCACATATATATAATCACCAGTATTCCCATCGTGAGCATGTGTATATTTTCCAATTTTTTATCTAGGCATATTTTTAGTTATTTTTTAAAAATTTATTTTTATGCAGTCAGACTGTTTAGTAACCTGATTGTTTAACGAGTACATCTTACTTATAATCCATGTCAATGAATGTTCATTCACAATTTGATTTTTAATTGAAATTAATGTGGATGTATCATAATTTATATGGTTCAGATGGAAAAGAATCCGCTTGCAATACAGGAGACCTGGGTTCAATCTCTGGGTTGGGAAGATGCCCTGGAGTAGGGCATGGCAACCCACTCCAGTATTCTTGCCTGGAGAATCCCCGTGGACAGAGGAGCCTGGTGGGCTACTGTCTATGGGTCACAAAGAGTCGGAACGACTGAGCAACTAAGCACAGCACAGCATATTATAATTTAACAATCTCTTCTTGTACAGTGTTTTTTTTTAATTTCTAAAATTATAACCACTGTAATGAACATCTTTATAGCAAAATGCATGCATTCTGTAGTTATTTGTTTTATGTTAAATTTTAAACGGAAGAAAATTTTCTGAACAGGTACATCCCTATTCACAAATCCTTTGTTGTAATACTGAGACCTCCCAGTATTAGGACCAGGTAATCTCCCAGGTTAAAACCAGTGGTTTAGACTCTAAAGGAAAGATGCACAACAAAGCCTTCAGCCATTTTCTGTCTCTGTCATGGACTTCCAGATATACATGGCAAACTGAGTGCATATATCTAATATATTTTTCTCTGAAATTTTCCTCAAAATATGGTAAAGAGATTTTTTTTTCTTTTTTAGAAAAAAAAAAAAAACCCATGAGGACAAAATTAAGGAAAAAAAAAAAAGACCACAGCAAAATTTTAAAAGCTAGTAATTAGGCAGACAAGTTGCAACTAATTTAGTAGGACTGAGAAAACTGATCTGAAGTTGGCAATGGGGAAAGATAAGTGCCAACCTAATTTATTGCACTGAATTCTCAAAGGCTAAGGAACTGTAATAAATCTGCTATTAACCAATGTTACACCCACGTATGAACTAATAACAGCCCCCTTGTCTCAAGACACGCTACAGCCATCTACCAGAAGTTTGTCATAATAAATATACAATTCCATTATGCCTACAGTGTGGGAAAGGTGCTCTCAGGATTGTGCAGTGCACAGCTTGACCAGCTGTACATACCAACCCTGACATGGAGGCACCAGGGACCACTGAAAATAGAGATGAATGAAGAGACTGCTGTAAAATATGAAAGAATGGTCAAAACTACTTAAAAAGAAAAGTTAGCGTTTCTTTCTAACCTTGGCAGAAGACTGGAGGTTTATCCTCTGAAAAGGGGAAGACTGAATATTTGTGGAAGGAGAATGCCAGGCAGAGTTGAGGACAGAGGTTATTGTACCAGAAATAAAGTGTGCCGTATAAATGTTGAGTCCTATCCTGCTTCTTCCACTTGGCCACAGGAACACTGACACCCAGGCCTTTACTCTCCAGGCAGGAGAGAAGAGGAAACTGCCTAGGAAAACAAAACCAGCTCAAAGGAAATATATATAAATATTTTTACATTGGGAGTCCCCCAACTAAACATTCCAGTGGATGACCCAACAGAGAAGCTCACAGTACGTGGAGCTCCAAATCAGCTTTTAAATCCCCACTTTGCAGTAAGCAGACAAGCAAAAATTACCAGTCATTTGAGGAACAAGCCTAACATGAAAGATAGAGAACAAAACAAACAGACGTTAAAAAGGAAACTTGGAACTTGCCTGGTGGTCCAGTAGTTAAGAATCCACCTGCCCGTGTAGGAGACACAGGTTTAATCCCTGGTCCAGGAAGATTCCACATGCGTGGGGCACCTAAGCCTGTGCTCCACCACTACTGAAGCCCCTGAGCCCTGGAGCCCATGCTCCGCAATAGAAGCCTTTGCGATGAGAAATGCCCGCACCTCAACTAGAGAATAGCCCCCGTATGCTGCAACTAGAGAAAATGCGTGTAGCAATGAAGACCCAGCACAGCCAAAAATAAATAAATAAATAAAAGTTTTAAAAAAGGAACTTGGAGAAAATGAGACTATACAGGCAGAAGAATTTTTAAACATACCATTAATATCATTAGAGAGTTAAAAGAATATATTACATTGATGAAACAAGAACATACCATAAACAATTCACAGAATTGAAAAATAAAAGTAACTCTTGCAAATTAAAAACACAGTTGCATAAATGCAAAACTGAATAAAGAGTGAGGCTGTCTCCCAGAAAGGAGAGCATGCAGAGATGGAAGAAATGAGAGAAAAGATAAGAAAATCAGAAGACCTTGTTCAAGAAGTTCCTATTATTAGAAGAGATAGGGGAAAAAGTGGCATAATCACCTTAGAAAACAATTCAGCATGATAAAGATGAACATACACATACTGTACAATTGAACAGGAAAAAATAGTTGTTAAATTCATTCATTTATTCAACAAATATTTACTAAGCACCTACCAGGTGGGGAGGGATTGGGGGCAGGAGGAGAAGGGGAAGACAGAGGATGAGATGGCTGGATGGCATCACCGACTCGATGGACGTGAGTCTGAGTGAACTCCGGGAGTTGGTGATGGACAGGGAGGCCTGGCATGCTGCAATTCATGGGGTTGCAAAGAGTCGGACACAACTGAGCAACTGAACTGAACTGAACTGAACTAAGTCATTGTGCTGGGGACTGATTATACAAGAATAATAGACAAGATATAAATAAAGACAAGATATAAGACAGATATAAATAAAGACAAGGTATAAGACAGATATAAATAAAGACAAGATATAAAAACAGACAAAACCTCTGCTCTCTCAGAAACTAACCAAGATTCTTCATCCCAAGGCAGCTGTGGAGTCTGGCTGATCTCAGACTCAGTTTTGTCTACAAGGTTTGATGTTTCATGCAAGGAGTCTCTGGATAGATGATCTGTGGGCAGAACATGTGTTTGAAGGAATTATAATCATTCTGTAACTCAAAAGAGGAGTAAAAATTAGAACAAAGCTATGTTTAGGAAGAACCAGTTTAATTTTGGTAGTCTTGAACAGAGTTGTCCAAAGATAGAATCAATTGTTTCGCGAGGTGGTAAGTTGGCTATCAGTGCAGGTGTTTGGTATTTTGCAGGGAATTTTCCTGGTGGCCCAGTGGTTGGAAGTCTGCCTGCCAATGCAGAAGATACAGGTTCGATCCCTGGCCCAGGAAAATCACATATGCCTCAGAGCAACAAAGCCCATGAGCCACAACTACTGACTCCACACTCTAGACCCCACGAGCCGCAACTGCTGAGCCCTCTAGAGGCCATGCTCTGTAACAAGAGAAGCCACCACAACGAGAAGTCCATGCACCGCAACAAAAAAGAGCCTTCATTCACCACAACTGGAGAAAGCCCACCAGCAGCAACAAAGACTCAGCACAGGCAAAAATAAATAAACAAATAAAAATTTTAAAATTACGAAGCAGCATTCATTCACTCAGCGATTGCATGGTGGCCATGTTCCAGGCACTGGGGTATGCACTGTGTATTCATTAGCTATTGCTGCAAAGCAAATCACCCCCAAACCTAGTGTCTTATGATGTCTCACCATTTCTGTGAGCCAGTGGCTTGACTGTGTGGTTCTGACTCAGGATGTGTCATGAGGTTGCAGGCAGGACGTTGCCTGGGTCTGTGGCCATCTGAAGGCTCCACCAAGGCTGGAGGATTTGTTCCAAGGTGGCTCACCCACACAGCTGGCAAGTTGGTGCTGGCTGTTGAGGAGGGGCGGTAGTTCCTTCCTATGTGGACCCTCCACAGGGCTTCCTATGATGTCCCTCATCACAACATCACAATGGTGACTGCCTCCCCTCAGAGTCGAAGAGAAAGCAGGATGGAAGCCGCTGTGGCCTTTATGCTCTACATTTGGGAGTTAGATACCATGACTTTCACAATAACCTGTTGATCACGTTGGTCAGCCCTCTTTAATATGAGAGGGATCACGTGAGGTTATGAGTACCAGAGATGAGGATCAGTCTCAGAGGCTGGCTACCACACTGTAGACACAATGATAAATGAACAAGTGGGGTGCCTAACCTCAAGAGACTGTTAGCGTAGAGTTAGGATACTTGTTACAGATGATGTCAAAGGAACTAGACTGAGAGACTGGTGGATTCCTTCAGTCTTAACATCCTGTGACTTTGTTCTTCTAGGTCTTGGTCCTTTCCTCACTGTATCACTAGGCCACCATCTCAGAACCAGCAGCCATGTCCTCATTCCTCTGACATGGGCAGTTCTGAGGTCTCCATTATTAGCTGCTTGTCACTACACAGCAAGATAACCAGGGTCCCACCCTTGGGCTCCCAGATACAGAAGTCCCCAGATAACCCCACGCTTGTTGTTTCTGTCCCCAGAATCTGTCACTGCCTGCGTCCCTCCTCCCAGAGCACAGCATGTCCTATGATGATGCCTGGAGGACACGGTGTCCCCATGTGGGAGCTGCTTTTGACCAGCCCAGCAAGCCCTCAACAGCAGCTACGCCCTGTGGTTTCAAGAGGAGAGAGGCCCCCCCTTTCCCCTGTTGTGTTCTTTTCTCACCAGTCAGAGCCATGCCAGCCACCAGACAGTGGCATGTGACCCCTCGGACGTTCTCAGAGTACTTTTGACCTTTGAGCTTTGGGGATAGACACAGGGGTATGGTTAAAATGTCTCAGCCTGGTCCACACCAGTCCTGACTGATGCTCCTTTTTGGGGAACTAACCCAAGTACCCAGAGGATTCTATTATCTTTAGGTCACCCAAGGAGCCAGAGGAAGGTGAGGGGCTTCAGTCCTCAAAGTCTGGGGGTACTGCTGGGACATATTGATGTGGGCTGCACCAGAATCCAGAAAACGTCCTTCCATGATACTCACAGCGGACTCTAAGTGCACAGTTTTCCTGTGTGTAAGTGCTGCAGCCTCACCAGGTGGTCAAAACTGGATTCTAGAGAAACTCTGGCGAATGTTTATTAATATTTGTTTCTAGATAGCTAGTGGAAGTTGCTGTGACACAGGAGGCTCAACTTGGTGTTCTGTGACAACCTAGAGGGCTGGGATGGGCTAGGGGGTGAGAGGGAGGTTCAAGAGAGAGGGGACATGTGCATACCTGTGACTGATCCACATTGTTGTATGGCAAAAACCAACATCGCAAAGCAATTATCCCCCAGATAAAAATAAAAAAGAAATGAAATTCTGATATATACCCTACAACAAAGGAGTACCCTGAGAACGTTATGCCAAGTGGAAGAAGCTAGACACAAAAGTGAAACTATTGTATGATTTCACTTACATGAACTACCTAGAACAGGCAAAGTCTAAGAGACAGGAGAAGCCATCAGGAGAAACTGGAGTGGAGGAGTGGTAACGGGTAATTGCTTTATGGACACAGGGTTTCTCTTTGGGTCACGAAGAAATTTTGGAGATAGTGGTGATGGCTATACAACACTGTGAATGTAATTAATGCCTCTAAATTGTGCACTTAAAATGGCAAATTTTGTGTTATATATATTATACCACAATAAAAATAATACTAAAACCTCATAAAGTCCCAACACTACATAAATCTATGAAGTAGAAAGCAAAATCCCATTCTCCCGCAAACAGACCTGTTGAATTTACCATCTAGGCCCAGCGAGTTCTTTCTTCTGTGGCAGCCCCTTGTGCAGAGTGCATCCCCCCTTCTCTCTGGGGTTCCGGGCGGAGCTCACTGTTCTCCTTATGCTGGGCTCACCCTGGAGGCACCACAGCCTGGTAGTTAAAAGCCTAACTCTCGAGCTGGATGGCCCGGGCTCCAATCTCATTCCCACCACGGCTAGACCGTGTGCTTCACCATCCTGAACTGCCTTTTCCTCACCTGCTGCGTCTCTGAAGTCTCTGTCTGTTGTGAGGATTATATGAGTCAATGTGGTACAATTTTTAAAGGCACCTAGCATTAATGCGTGTCAACTTTAGGGCCATCTGTGTATTTAAAATTTCTAGAAGCTTCTGCCACTGGTTGCTCCTCATTTGGCCACTATTTTCGGGGGTGGGGCAGGGCATAGCTTCCTCTTTCATTCCTTGATGTCCCTTGGTGTTGTTCCCTTGAAAGGCCTAAACTCCATTCTGGGAAGGAAAGAGCAGATGTCAAGTCATTTGGGACCAAAGGCTTGAACTGGCTCTTCTCTGGGGTTCCCCCTGGGAGAGCCCACCTCAGTCCCCAGCTGGCTGTGCGGGTGACACTGCTTGGGGCCGAATTCCTCTCTTCCCCTGCCTCCTGCCGCATTTACGTTTTTTTTACGTTTAAAATCTCTCAGTCGTGTCCGACTCTTTGAGACCCCATGGACTATACAGTCCATGGACTTCTCCAGACCAAAATACTGGAGTGGGTAGCCTTTCCCTTCTCCAGGGGATCTTCCTAATCCAGTGGGTGGCAACTCCAGCCCCAGACCAACAGGCCCCTTTGCAGGAGGCTCCTGGGCAGAGTTCACCAGGGCCCCCAGGCACCTACTCCTCCCTACCTCCCAGGACTCTGACACATCTCTGGGCCCCATTCCTTGACTCTGGAGATCACGGATTTAGTAGTCAAAAAAACCTCTGAAATAAGCATGAATCAATTTTATAACAGAAGTGAGGTGAGGTGGGTGGAATAAACCAAAATTCACCCAAATAAGTAAAGTTAAAGGCACAGAAGATCTTAGACGAGGAGGGACAGTCTTCCCCACGGTGTCGTGAGCTCCCCAGAGCCCAGGACCGCATCCTGACCACATTGGTGGCGCCCTTGGGGTGAAGCCAGGTGTCAGATTCTTTACCACTGAGCCACCTGGGAAGCCCACCAGACCACCAGGGAAGTCCAAAGCGTGACATTTTTATCCACCTCCCCTGAGGACTCTCCCCACACTTCTCAGCACACCCTGGCCCCCTAGTCTCATCTCCCAGCCCCTCAGTCCTTCTAAGCGTCCCCTGCTGACCCATCTAAGCTTTGCTAACGGTGCTCCCTGCCGCCCTCAAGTCCCACAAAACCAAGAAGCCCGACTGTAACCACACTGGGCTAGTTTCTCAGCAACTTTATTGAGAAGCGAGAGGTAGCATCACTTTCCACTGGACATCTATCTGCAGGTCTGTACAAGAACTGCTTTGGGACAGACAGACAGACAGGGGGCAGGGCAGGGCAGGTGTCAGTGGTGGGGCGGGGGCACCAGGGGCAACTCAGCCCCCCAAAGGGACGGGCATCTCCTCCTGCGCAGGGAGGGCGGGGGCCTGGCTCTCCTTCTCCTTGAGGGTGTTGAAGAAGCTGCTGACCTTGTCCCTCAGATCCTTCTCCAGGAAACTCAGGTGATCTTCCACGTCCCCCGCCAGGGGGCCCAGCTTCTGCCTGAGCGCATCCAACTGCTGCACCATGGCTTTGTTGAAGGTCTCGCCGTAGGGCCCCACGGTGCGGCGGAAGTCCTCCACCTGCTGGTCCAGGCGGCTGCTCAGCTCGGCCAGGGACTTCTGCAGGCCCTCGGCGTTGCCCGGCTGGCTTCCACGCACGCTGTTGACCACGGGCACCAGCCCCTGCCGCAGCTCCTCGGCTTTGGCCGAGATCTTGGCCTTCAGCTCCTCGGCATGCTTCTTCATCTGAAAGGCCAGGCCCTCCAGCTGGTGGTTGAGCTTCCCCTGGACGTCCTGAGCATAAGGGGCCAGGCTGCGGCGCAGTTCCTCCACGTTCTCCTCGATCTTGGTCTGGAGCTGGTCCGCGTAGGGCGTCAGGTGCCCCTTGAGCTCCTCCACCCGCTGGTTGACCGTGGCCTGGAGCTCCTCGGCGTAGGGCGCCAGCGAGGCCTGCAGCTGGTCCAGGTTCTGCCGCATCACCGTCTCCATGCGCTGCGCGTAGGGCGTCAGCTGGCGCCGCAGCTGCTGCGCCTGCGTGTCGACCTGGGTGCGCAGCTCCTCTGCGTATGGTCCCAGGCGCTGCTGCAGCTCGCGCACGTTGTCCTCGATCTTCTGGCTCACCTCGGTGGCGTGGGGCAGCAGCCGGGCTCGCAGCTCCTCCAGCTCCTTCCGAATCTCCTCCTTCAGCTTCTCGGAGTCCTTAGTCAGCCGTTCATGCAGTTCCGTGGCAAAGGGCACCAGCTTCTTCTGCAGGTCGTCCGTGTAGGTGCTCACTTCCCCAAGTTTATCTTGGAAGAGGGTGCTGCGGGGAAAGGACGCAAGGGGGCCACCATGAGGCTTGACATTCCTGCCTGCGTGCTAAGTCGCTTCGGTCCTGTCCAACTCTTTGCGACCCCGGGACTGTAAGCCCGCCAGGCTCCTCTACTGCGACCTTAGCTCCTTACATACCTCTCACCTTCCACACACCTGCCTAAGACAGGTGAGCGTGCAGGGTACTGAATTCACCCATCTTTTCCCTGTGACCTTCCCTATGGTGGATGGTGATTTAAGCAAATGAGTGTAATCGACTAAGGTAATACATTGACCTTGTACCTCTGGATCTCCCCTGGAGCTTGAGTCACAGTATCAGTTAATACCTATCATGTGAGCTGGAGCAGTGGGCTTGCCTCTCCTTATCTGTAAAGTAGAAAGAGTGGACTTTGAGGTCCTTCTCACCCCAGGTGTGCTGTGACAGAGATCACATGGGATGTTCTGGACCTCTTCTAGCATCTTCTAGTCACATCGGGTGCTGGTTTCCCTGCTCTGTGGGCACCCCCAGAGGCTTCCCAAATATCCTCACCCCTCCCCTTCCCATGGTTTCACAGAGGCCTGTCCTGGAATGTATTAGAAGCCAGCTCACATGACATTTCTCTCCCTCCCTTTCTTCTGGGAGCCTCACTGCTAAGATGTGGCCATTTGTTACACTCTGGAAAATTAAAGTGGGAGATTCCCTGGTGGCCCAGTGTTTAGGACTCAGCAGTTTCACTGCTGAGGGTGGCAGTTTGATCCCTGGTCAGGGAACTAAGATCCCACAAGCCACAGGGCATGCCAAAAGAAAGAAAAGTTAGAGCAGGGATTATTCAGTCCAGCCTTCCTTATTTGCACACATGGATCCCAGGATCCAAGTCTGGAGACCTCTGGTCACCCAGTGAGTTGATCGCAGGGGAGTGGATATCCTAAGCTCAAGTCTCCTGCCTCCGAGTCCAGCCCTTGCCCACATGTTGCATGGCCTTTAAGAAGCCCTTCCTGCCAGCTCTGCCCCTCTTACTTGAGCTGCTGGGTGAGCTCAGACTTCTGGATATGTTCCACCGCCTTCTTGGCATTGTTGCCCAGCTGGCTGAAGTAGTCCCAAATCACAGTGGCCACCTGGTCGGCATTGACATCCGCCTCGGCTCCTGGATGGGAAACAGCAAATTCATGAGCGTCGTCTCCTACCTTGCCCCCCTGCCCCAGCCCTGAGCTGCAGACTGGTTGTCGGCGGGGAGCCCAGCCACTGGTTTTTCTCTGTGCGCTTGCCTAGTTAGAAGCCACAGGGGTATGTAAAGCTGGGGTAGTACCCATGCCAGGGAGCCCAGCACTGTGAATGGACAGCACTCCTGAGAGCTGAGTGGCAGCTGGGGAACCACCCGCCTCCAGCTGTGGGCTGACAGGCACTCGGAACTGTCCTCTCGCCCTGGCCCCAAACTCGCCACCTTTCCCTGCCTGACGCAGCAGATGGGTCCTGCCTAAGAGTGCCATCTGAAGGCAGCTCCTACTCACCGGTGACAGCCGCCAGGGCCAGGCTCAGGACCACAGCCTTCAGGAACATCCTGGGCTCCTCGCTGGGCTGGGAGAGTCTCTTACTGCACCAGATCCTTCCTGGGTTCAGAGGGGCCAGAGGAGAGGCTCGCAGGCAGCTCACTGTACTGCTGTTGGAACTGATTGAAGCTCAGAACCAGTCAGACATTTAAATCCTCACTGGGCTGCCCTCCTCACCTTCCTCCCCAGTGTGACTCCACGCTGGAAGGTGACACATTCCCAAGAGGCCTCTTGGACTTTTGTGACCCTTGGACAACGTGGAAGCTGATGGCAGACTGGGGCTCGGGCAGCATTCAGAAGCAGCTGTTCCGAACGTGCGCCCCACCCATCGTGGAAGGGGCCATGAGCCAAGGGAGGAATGAGACTGAGGGAACACCTGAGCCCGGGACTGATAAACGACCCAGAAGCCCTGTGGCCGCTCGGGGTCTATGCTTGGCTTTGGGGGGGGGGGGGGGGGGGGCGGCGCGGGGCAAAGTTAACCGTTCCTCTGTCTGCCTCAGTGAGGAGGGACCCCCACTCCCACATCCCCCAACCCTGACTCCATCTCTGAGCACCAGGCTCTGGACTTGGACACCCAGGGTCACAGAGGGGATAATGAGTCAAGACCTAGGGCTCTGGTCAAGGTGAGCCTGGGAGAAGGCAGCCCCTGCCAGCCTTTGGGAAGGTGGGTGGAGTCGGGGGAGACCCTGTGTTGAAGGTGTTAATTGTAAGTGTGCTTCACGCCCCACCACTGCCAAGTGTGACACTTTGGTCTAGTGATTCAACTTGGCCCAGCTCTGGCCTCATTTTCTCCTTTAAAAAATGTGATTGTTGGGTATATTAAAAGAGATATTACTGGCAAAATGCGTAGTACTATGCCTGGCAGAGTGAGCACTAAAAAATAGTCATTATTGTTGTTAATAAGAATATTAACTATTTTCTGGATTTGGACCAAGTGAGGAGTACAGTAGCATGCTTGCTGCTCCCGTGAGAGTGGCAGAGTGAGACCCCACACTCTGGGGGGCATTGGGCAGGCACAGTGCAGGGCGAGGGGCAGACTGGCCCGAGGTCTGATTCCTGCCCACCTCCTCCCGGGGTGGGAGCGGTCAGCTTGGGATGAATCACACGACCTGAGGCTCTCAGGGGGCCTCTCATCAGGAGATGGGGAAGGGGGTGGTGGTGGCATCCGGATCTTCTACTTGGACTTCCAACATCCTCTGCAAGTGAGGTCACACACAGAAAGACATCCACCAAGAAGGTGGCGCCTCCTGACCAGTTTGTGCCCCTCTGTTGGACCACACAAATCACCTTGAGTGACAAGGAGATGAAATCCATCGAATTGCACTGTTGGCTGCCCTCCAGGAATGCCATGCCCCGCACGTGGATGGGCTTCTATAATCTGCCACTGGAAGAGTCCACAGCTGGGCTGATCCTGACTTCCCGTGTCTCCACTGTTTCATAGACCAGGGGTGACTTGATGTGTTATGGGGTTGAAGATAGCTAAAAGGCTTTCCAGTGCTTGTACCCCTTCTGTAGAATCCCCACTACCTGGCACTGTCCCATCCCAGCGATCGTTACCCCCAGCGATCGTCACCCCCAACGTCAGGGAGCTCCTCCTTCCAGGAGCAGCCTGGGCCATCTCGCAGTAGTTTATTAAGGCGTCTGATGCTGGAGTTGGACTCCTTGGCTTTGTGTGTGGGCTCTGCACATACTGACTGGGTGACTTCGGCCAAGTCTCTTAACCTCTCTGAGCCCAATGTGCCTCAGTAGGGCATAAAAGAGTGCATGCCTTCTGGGCTTCAGGGAGTCAGGGAGATAATCTGAGTAATGCTGGGAGACATGCCTGGCCCGCAGTCAGCGCTTATCAAGCACGAGCCGTGTTTTGCCCCTGAAGACTTCACCGCACTGCGACACTCCCAAATCAGGCAGAGTCCTGCCTGGGCTGGGAGTAAAGGTCTCGCTCGCCTCTGGCCTCATCCCTTTCTCCCTCAATGGGCCAGAGGTGAGCACGCAACAAGTCACCAAGGACTCTCAGTCGAGTTTGCCCTCACTGAACGGGAGCATGTGTTTTTTATTTTTGGCCACAATGTGTGGCATGCGAGATCTTAATTTCCCAACCAGAGATCAAACTTGCGCCCCCTGCAGTGGAAGTGTGCAGTCTTATCCACAGGACAGCTGGGGAAGTACCAGAGAGCATGCTGTGTATCAGTCTGTGAACAGATTAGTTCTGGGTGGTGGGAGAGAAGGAGAGGCCCCTGTGCACTGTCTTAGATTGTTTGAGCTGCTGATGGAAAGGACATGAGCGCCGGCAGCTCCAGCAGACCCTGGCCCTGTGAGTCAGGGCACGGCCACATGGGTGGGCACAAAGGGCTATGTGACATTGGGTGAATCATATCCCTTTCTGAGCCTCAATCTCCTTATCTGTACAACAGACAGACCTAACGGTCAATGAGGTAACGAGGCTGAGACTCTAGCATCACCTATGGCCACCCTCCTGCCCCCACAAGAAAGATCAAACCGGTGGGCAGCCTGAGCCCAGAAGCAGGAGGGAACGACTCAGGCCCAGCCAGGGACGGGCAGATCACATGGACACAGGTCCCCGTGTTTGCTCCACACTGGCTGTCCACCCAGGGCAGAGCTCAAAGGGGGTGGCTCCCGGGTGGGAAGACCTGGGTGAGATGCTAGGAGGAACTTCCAGCGCAGAAGGCCATGGTGAACCGGGGCCTCTGGCTGGCAGGGCTGAGTCAGCACTGCCCAGTCCAGCCTTGTGGCAGGGGGATGGGTCACAGAGGCACGTGAGCTAAGCCTCACTCGCACACAGGTGGAAGCAGAGAGATTTAGTCTAACCCTAGAGGACCAATTTTGGCCCCAGCTGGTCAGACCTTCTCCTCATCCGCCTGCCCCTCTTCCCTGCCCATTACCAGGTATGGGGGCCAGGGCTGGAGCAGCATTCTCATCCCAGGGGAGCTATGCTTGGGGGAGGGAGAGAAGAAGGGAAGGAGAGGCAGCTTAGGCTGGGCCACTGATCAGACCCTTCCTCAGATCACCCCACTGAGACCCACCCAGAGCTGCTGGGAGGGGCACAGGCACACAGAGGCCAAGCCCTTGGAATGAGGTAAGGTCCCAGGCCCCAGGGCATGTCTCAACCCAGCTGCAGAGGCCCACACTCTCCGGTTCTCTACCCAACTTGACACCACACCCCTGGGTCTCTCTGCCCACATCTTCTGACCTCCCTGGGCTCACTGGCCCATTGCCACCCAGGGGAGAGAGGGCAACTTCCTCCAGAGGCTCCACACACATGGAAGGAGAGTTGGAGGAACCAGGGCCAAGGGTTCTAGCCAGTCCAACCCAGCATGCCCCAGCCCAGCCTGGGATCTGGATTCCCACTGTGACCCTCACTTCTGGGGAGAAGGAACAGATCAGAACGAAGAGGGAAGTGGACATGGCTGCCCTCTACCTTCCCAAAGTCCAAATCCTTCAGGACCTCCCAATCACCTTCCTCCCCTCCCCACCCCATGACCACAGTCTGTGCTCAGGAAGAGACTGAAACTGATGCACTCTGAGTGACTGATAAACCTCCAAGAGTCTCATCTCTCCATGTGGTTTGGTCCCAGTGTGCATATTAGAAGACCTGGATTCTGGTTCCCAACTCTGCCATGGATGGAATATGGGCACCTGGCTATGTCTCCAGCCCTGCCTTAGGTTTCCGCCTATCAAATGGGGTTAATAATGTCTGTGCTGTGCTGTGCTTAGCTGCCTAGTCATGTCTGACTCTTTGCAACCCCATGAACTGCAACTTGCCAGGCTCCTTTGTCCATGGGGATTTTCCAGGCAAGAATACTAGAGTGGGTTGCCATGCCCTCCTCCAGGGGATCTCCTCAATGCAGGCATCAAATCCAGGTCTCCCACATTGCAGGCAGATTATTTACCACCTGAGCCACCAGGGAAGCCTGTGAATCCTAGAGCAGATAGCCTATCTCCTCAAGGGGATCTTTCCAACCCAGGAATCGAACTGAGGTCTCCTGCACTGCAGGCAGATTTTTCACCAGCTGAACTACCAGTGGAGCCCTAGTAAGGTCTACTTCGCAGGACTCATTTGCATTTTAACAGATAACCATGTATAAGTGAAAGGAATAAATCTCTAAGGGGGAAATTTCAAGTTTCAGCCACAGGAAAAGAATTCTGAAAGTAGAGCTAGGTCACTTTCTCCGGCCTGTGACTTCCCACGGTGGGTTTAGTTGCTTCTTCCTGGTAAGATGGTCACCTGCTAAAAGCCCTAATTCTATATTGGAGGCTCCTCCTGCCTTCAGACTATGCTAAGGAAGGACAGGTGTTTGGGAGAAAGGAGGAGAGATTTATCAAGCCCCTTCATGGACCAGCTGCTTTTACATATCTCTTCTATTTCACCACAATTCTGGAGTATCAATGTCCTAGCCCCATTTTACAGAGGAGAATATTGAGGCACTGAGATGTTAGATCTCTGACCCTGGGTCATATCTGTAGGTGCCAAAGGCACCATTTAAATCTAGAATTTCTTGGCTCTGAGACCTCAGTGGAAGACAGAGCTCCCTAATGCTACCATCCAGGCTGCAGCTCCTGGTATGAGCCCA
This sequence comes from Budorcas taxicolor, assembly GCF_023091745.1. Classification (NCBI taxonomy): domain Eukaryota; kingdom Metazoa; phylum Chordata; class Mammalia; order Artiodactyla; family Bovidae; genus Budorcas; species Budorcas taxicolor. The sequence goes on from NC_068924.1 coordinate 26,946,552, forward strand.
AGGGGCACTTCACCTCAGGAAGAGGCCGGGCATCTCCTGGACAGCTGACTGTCCCTTCGAGCTCATCTGGCCCCTCTCTCCACTACACCAGCCTCACCACAGGCTTGGTTGCCTCCCCAGCCACAGGACTAGGAGGACTGGTATGTCTAAGCTGAGGAAGTTGAGGTCTGAGGTCGAGAGGTACTCAGCGCTGGCCTCAGTCCCAGCTGCACAGTCTGCCCCCTGGGGACATTATCAGTGAGTCCAGAGGGCAAGATGAGGAGAGAGGGTGATAAAACAAAGGCCTGGGGCTAAGCAGCCTTTGACCTTCTCCCACCAGCCCCTGTAAGAAAGGGATCAGCTCAGGAAATTTTCGGGTCAGCTGCACCTGGGACTGATCCTAGGGAGGGGGCTGTGGGCACTCAACTGTGTCCCACCTCTGCACAAGCCCCTGCCCTCAGGCCTTCTGTGACTTCACTCTAGACACCCCAGCCCAGCCAGCTGAGTTGTGTCCAGTCTGAAGAAGCCAGTCCCACTCTCACATCACCCCCACTTTGCAGGCTGTTGGCAGGGCTTAAAGTGGGGAAGGACCTGGAAACCAAGGACAAAGGGATGAACGAGGTTTGTCCCCCAGTCCCTTCTCCCATCTCACCAGCCTCTCCCTGGGGAACCAGGCTGCTCAGAAATGGGGTCTCCCCGGGTCCAAGCCATAGGGGTAGCAGAGAGCCAGGTGGGCCCCCTCAGCTTTCTAGAGATTTCCCAACTCCTAGCAGGCCTGGGTGCCTCTGGCTACCCTCTGTCAGGGCCTGGTCTAGATTGATCAGCAGGTGACCTTTGCCCAGCTGCCTGGGCCCTCACGCTGCCCTGTGTCCTGGGGATAATATAAAACAGGTCCGAACCCTCTTGCCTGCGTACACAGTTCATTCCAAGAGGCAACCGCTCCAGGTAAGGCTCCCTGGGGGTTGCGGGGAGGAGAGCAGGATGGGGAGGAGGAGATGGGGGCCTGTGCCCAGCCCAGCCGGCGAAGCCTGGAGAAGCGCTTGTAGAGCTGAGGAAGCCTTAAGGCTTGACGGATGGGGAGACCGAGGTCCCTAGGGGAAGGTCACTTGCCCAAAGCCACACAGAGCCTAGTGGTGGAGCTGGGACTGCCACTGGCTCCATTTTCTGCTCGCTCTGCATGTTTAGCATTAGAAGAACTCAGACACCTCAGTCGTGCCCCAGACAGAAAACCTGAGCCCTGGAGAGGGCAGAGAGTCACTCAGAGTCACTCAGCGTGTTAGTGGCAGAAACCTGGCCAGAATCCAGGTGTCTTGATTCCTGGTCTGGGGGGTTCCTGCTCCATGACCCTCCTCGCTCTCTCTGCCCTGGGTCCCCAAGTCCCCTGTCTGAAAGCCCATAACCTCCCCTATATTAGCCCTCTCTCCTCCTGACTTGACCCGGCTCAGGCCCTGTGTTAGGGACCACCACAGCTCCCCAGGGAGGGCCGCCTGGTGGTGGTGGAGGGGGTGGGGACTTGAGGAACAGCTCACAGGACCCTTCCCTGCAGGAACCAAGGCACCATGCAGCCCCGGCTGCTCCTTCTTGCTGCCTTCCTGGCACTCCTGGCCTTGCCCGGTAAGCAGCCAGTGGGAACTGGGCTGGGCGTGGGAAGGGGATGGCTTGGCAAGTGGCTGGGGGATACCAGACCCCAATGGGGGGCTGAGGAGCCAAGGGCTCCCCAGAAGCTAATCCACCCCACTCAGTCCTGCTCTTCTCCCAGAAACTACCAAGGCCGAGGAGGGATCCCTGCTGGACAAGATGCAGGGCTATGTGAAGGAGGCCACCAAGACCGCCAAGGATGCCCTGAGCAGTGTTCAGGAGTCCCAGGTGGCCCAGCAGGCCAGGTACACCCTCACTTTCCTGCCTTTGGTTGTTACCTGCCCAGGACTTGGTGAGAGCCCCCATAGGGGTCCTGTGTCTCCCCCATGTCCACTAAGGACCTGCACCTCATTGAACCTGCTTTCTCTCTGTAAAACAGGCTCCCTTGGAGGGAGAGATGATGGAGAGGCACAGCATCCCACCTCGCCTCCCTTTGTCATCTTCCTTTCTTCCTTCTTGCCCTCATTTCCATTTTCCTTTTCTGATAATCTGGAGGTTTGGATCCACCCAACGCAATTTTGGGGGCTTCTCTGATAGCTCAGTTGGTAAAGAATCCACCTGAAATGCAGGAGACCCCGGTTTGATTCCTGGGTTAGAAAGATCCACTGGAGAAGGGATAGGCTACCCACTCCAGTGTTCTCGGGCTTCCCTTGTGGCTCAGCTGGTAAAGAATCCGCCTGCAATGCAGGAGACCTGGGTTCGATCCCTGGGTTGGGAAGATTCCCTGGAGAAGGGAAAGGCTACCCACTCCAGTATTGTGGCCTGGAAAATGCTATGGACTGTACAGTCCGTGGGGTCGCAAAGAGTTGGACACCACTGAGCAATTTTCACTTTCAAGGCAATTTCAGCCCAGTGTGTGTGTGTGTCTGTGTTTCTGACTTGTTTCAAGTCCTTGGGCGCATGTGAGCAGAGGTCGGTCCTTCCTCTCCCGCCTTGCCCCTGCCCACCAGTCCTCTGCTATCCCCACCCAACTTCCCCACCTCCACTCCATCCGCATTGGCATTTCCATAGCAGAGGTGTTCACAAACACCTCTAGTCCTCAGGACCCACCGTAGAGTGGATGTTATTTCTCCATTTTGCAGACAAGAAAACCAAGGCTCACTTAACCAAGTGACCTGCCCCAGATCACACAGCTAATCAACCGTCTGATGACTGTCCAAATGAGAGACTGCCTCCCTGTGCCCCACCCCGCCTGGAGCCACCAGGATGTACAATTCTAGGGGGAATCACTCACCTCCACTAGAATGGCAGTCCTGACCTTACACATCTCCCAAATCAGTCACTCCTCTCCAGCTTGCTTCAGATCCACCATCTGCCCGCAGCTGGAGAAACTCGGGTTGACCTTGGTTGGGTTCCCATCATTACCCTCAGCATCCTCTCCTGGGGTGCAGCTATAGGGGGTCCCAGCCTGAGGTCTTGGGGCATTGCTGGGTGGGGTTGTCGGTGGGGAGCGCCAGTGGGGGGAGGGCGGGAGTGCCATAGTTGTCACTGCCCAGAAACAACTCTCACCCCCACCCCAGCTGCTCCCCTCACTTTTTTGACCTTCAGAGACTGGATGACTGAGAGCTTCAGCTCCCTGAAAGACTACTGGAGCTCGTTCAAGGGCAAGTTCACTGACTTCTGGGAATCTGCCTCCAATCCCTCCAGTCCTGAGGCCGCCTGAGATCTCAGTACCCCAAGTCCACCTGTCTATCCATCCTACTAGCTCCTTGGGTCCAGCAGCCTCCCAGGGCTGCCCTCAAAGGTCACTTACAAGAACAGCATTCTCAGTGACCTCCCGCCCCACCCCAGACCTGGCCCACCCCAGGGTGTGCTGGCCTTCCAATAAAGCTGGATGAGAAACTGCCGTGAGTGGGGTGTCCTGCACTTGCCATGTTTGGGCCGAGAATGCGCTGGGGTTCTTCTGTGGGTGGGCTCGGGACTGGCTCCAACCCAAGCAGGCCTGGGACTGGTGCCCCACCCACCTCTTAGCAGCTGGGTGGACCAAGGTAGGAATGACCTTACCTCGCCTGCCTGCATGGACAGTTTGGCGTGGAGGAGCAAAGGGGATGCTAGGTCTGGCAATATTTGAATACACTCTCAAGTACTGTGTAGCATGATTGAGTGTGTGCTCTGTGCCAGGCCTTGCACCTGGCATTTTACATCATTATCAGAGTTGAGACTGTGTGTCTTCATCAAAATTCTGGGGTGGACGTGCACTGCCTGGGCTTCTTGCCCCCACCTCCCCCAACCACACTTGGGGGAAGGAGGCCAAAGGGGGTGGTGGTTAAAGTAAGATACCCCACCACCCATCAGATGTTCATGTAGGACAGTTCCAGAACCACAGACTACCTGAGCAGCTCCCCTCCCTGCTCTTCCAGTGATAAGACTGAGGCTCCCAAGTGTGAAGGCACTTGCCCAGTGTCACTGAGTCAGCAAACAGCAGAGCTTGACCTCAAGCCCAAGTGAGCTGCCATATTCTGCTCAGCTGACACAGAGAAAGGCGTAGTTACTCCTACTGTTGTTTAGCCACAAACATGCACATGGTGGGCGGGGTCAGGGGGTGGTGGTGTATACCTGAGTGTGAAGTGGGGCTCGCTGGGAACACTCAAGTCTATACAAACTAGAATGGATAGCAACTTTTTTAAAGAAACATAATCACAGATGCTCAGGAGTACATAGGTCTAGAAAGGGCAACCTAGCCCGTCCTGCTGTTCAATCTTGGAAATGACCCCACGTTTCCAAGCTCTAACTTCTGCATCCATCAGTTCAGTTCAGTCACTCAGTGATGTCCGACTCTTTGCAACCCCATGAATTGCATCACGCCAGGCCTCCCTGTCCATTATCAACTCCCGGAGTTCACTCAGACTCACGTCCATCAAGTCAGTGATGCCATCCAGCCATCTCATCCTCTGTCGTCCCCTTCTCCTCCTGCCCCCAATCCCTCCCAGCATCAGAGTCTTTTCCAATGATTCAACTCTTTGCATGAGGTGGCCAAAGTACTGGAGTTTCAGCTTCAGCATCATTCCCTCCAAAGAAATCCCGGGGCTGATCTCCTTCAGAATGGACTGGTTGGATCTCCCTGCAGTCCAAGGGACTCTCAAGAGTCTTCTCCAACACCACAGTTCAAAAGCATCAATTCTTCGGCGCTCAGCTTTCTTCACAGTCCAACTCTCACATCCATACATGACCACAGGAAAAACCATAGCCTTGACTAGACGGACCTTTGTTGGCAAAGTAATGTCTCTGCTTTTGAATATGCTATCTAGGTTGGTCATAACTTGTCTTCCAAGGAGTATGCGTCTTTTAATTTCATGGCTGCAGTCACCATCTGCAGTGATTTCGGAGCCCCCAAAAATAAAGTCTGACACTGTTTCCACTGTTTCCCCATCTATTTCCCATCCATTTAATCTACCTAGGATCTGGGAAAGGATGCAGTGAAACGATGCATAGAAAAGCTTCTTGGAGACTGGAATATGCTAGTTACTGCAAGAGATGGTGATTGTTTTTCTGACTTAGGTCAGAAACAACGGGCCTGACAGGTCTGTAGCCCCAAGGATGGGGCTGGCACAGCAGGGCCTAAGGAAACTGCAGCTTTTCCTGAGCAGACAGGGAGGGTGAATAGTGGCAAGAGGCCTTGGTGAAAAAGGAAAAGGTATGAGTTTTGTAAAGTGTATTTTTAATTAGTAAGGGAGGAAGGAGCAAGCACCAAGCCCTTCATGTGAACCTGCCCTAATCCTTCAAGTCCACAGGCTCGCTGAAGTCCCTTCAACCTCAGCTGCCCTTGAGCAAGAGGGCTGGGGAGCTATGTCCTCTGCCCGAGGGAAACGCTGGGGACAGGAAGCCCACTGCTCCCAGCAAAGCCAGTACTTCCTGCTTGAAGCTCTTTGAGGGCACCTGCATTGGATCATCCGTCACTTTGCCTGGTTCTCTATTTCCTTCCTGTTTGAACCTTCCCTGGCGGAGGTCCTCCAGCGCCGGCTTGGCCTTCTCGCCCAGCGCCTTCAGCTGCTCGGTGGCCTTGGCGTGGTACTCCGCCAGGCTGCCGCCGCCCTCCTTGAGCGCCTCCAGGCGCGCGGTCAGCCGCTGGCGCAGGTCGTCGCTGTAGGGCGCCAGCTGCTGCCGCAGCGTCTCCACGTGGGCGCGCGCGCGGTCGCGGAGCTCCTGGGCCAGCGGGCTCAGCTTGTCCTGCAGCTCCTGCACCTTCTGGCGCGCGCCCTCGCGAAACTCCTCGCCCAGCGGCGCCACCTTCTGGCGGTAGATCTCCACCTCCTCGTGCCACTTCTTCTGGAACTCGTCCAGGTAGGGCTGCACCTTCTGCTTCACCTCCTCCAGGTCCTTGTGCATCTCCTGCCTCAGCGACGCTGTCTCCTTTTCCAGGTTGTCCCAGAACTCCTGGGTCACCGGGCCCAGCTGTTCACGCACTTTGGACAACGTGCTGGCCAGGGTGTCCCAGTTGTCCAGGAGTTTCAGGCTGAAAGGGGAGAGAGAGGAGGGCTCAGGCTAAATCTCCTGGGCGCCCTGGCTACCCCCAGAGCTGCAGCCCAGCTCCTGTGCTTGCCCCATGTGAGACCTGGGCACACCTGTGCCTAAACGTGGGGTAGCTGGGGACAGATCCTTAGCCTAGCATCTCCCATCCACGGTCTGCCCCCCACTGCCCACTGCATCCCATTGACCAGATGGATGCAGGAATTAGAAGGAGATAGAGCTGAAGCTGGTTTTGGTGCCTGATCCTGTCTGTCCCCAAAGGACATAGTCTCTACTCTTCCAGCCCATCCTCCTCTCTGAAGACAGCCTCTGTTGCTGGCTGGAGCTGAGAAGGGAGTTAAGAATAGGAAGGGGAGGAGTGCATTGCAGAAAATAGCAACCAGACAGCACTGGTCTGCCCCTACCATCTCACGGTAGTTATTAAGGCTTCCAATGCTGGGATCAGACTCCTTGGGTTTGTGTGTGGGCTCCATACATACTGACTGTGTGACCTTGGGCAAGTTTCTTAACCTCTCTGAGCCCCGTGTGTGCCTCAGTAGGGGATAAACTGGTGCATGCCTCTTGACTACTGGGTCAGGAAGGTAAGCTGAGTAATGCTGGGAGCCATACCTGGCCCACAGTCAGCGCTCATCAAGCATGGGCCATGTTTTGCCCCTGAAAACTTCACCGCCTTGCAACACTCCCAAATCAGGCACAGTCTAGCGTGGGCTGGGTGCAAAGTAGGTGCTCACCTCTGGCCCCACACCTTCCCCAAAACCGGGCCAAAGGCAAAGAGGGCAGTGAGTCACCAAGGACTCTCAGTTGAGTTTGACCTCCTTGGTTGGGATCATGGGTTTTTTTGTTTGCGTTTTGGACACATTGTCCAGCATGCAGGATCTTAGTTCCACAACCAGAGATGGGACCTGTGCTCCCTGGAATGAAAGTGCAGAGTCTTGACCACTCGACAGCCGAGGAAGTCCCAGGGAGCATGCTGTGTATCAGTCTGTGAACAGGTTAACTTCTAGGGTGTGGCAGAGAATGAGAGGCCCCTGGGCGCCCTCATTTGAAAAGACCCTGATTCTGGGAAAGGTTGAAGGTGGGAGGAGAAGGGGATGATAGAGGATGAGATGATTGGATGGCATCACCGACTCAATGGACATGACTTTGAGTAAACTCCGGGAGTTGGTGATGGACATGGAGGCCTGGCGTGCTGCGGTCCATGGGGTTGCAAAGAGTCGGACACGACTGAGCGACTGAACTGAACTGTGCCCTGTCTTAGATTATTTGAGCTGCTGATGGAAAGGACATGAGCGCCGGCAGCTCCAGCAGACCCTGGCCCTGTGAGTCAGGGCATGGCCACATGGGTGGGCACAAAGGGCTATGTGACATTGGGTGAATCATATCCCTTTCTGAGCCTCAATCTCCTTATCTGTACAACAGACAAACCTAACGGTCAATGAGGTAACGAGGCTGAGACTCTAGCATCACCTATGGCCACCTTCCTGCCCCCAAAACAGAGATCGAACCGGTGGGCAGCCCGAGCCCAGAAGCAGGAGGGAACGACTCAGGCCCAGCCAGGGACGGGCAGATCACATGGACACAGGTCCCCGTGTTTGCTCCACACTGGCTGTCCACCCAGGGCAGAGCTCAAAGGGGGTGGCTCCCGGGTGGGAAGACCTGGGTGAAATGCTAGGAGGAACTTCCAGCGCAGAAGGCCATGGTGAACCGGGGCCTCTGGCTGGCAGGGCTGAGTCAGCACTGCCCAGTCCAGCCTTGTGGCAGGGGCGTGGGTCACAGAGGCACGTGAGCTAAGCCTCACTTGCACACAGGTGGAAGCAGAGAGATTTAGTCTAACCCTAGAGGACCACTTTCGGCCCCAGCTGGTCAGACCTTCTCTTCCCCATCCTCCCGCCCCTCTTCCCTGCCAGTTACCAGGTATAGGGGCCAGGGCTGGAGCAGCATTCTCATCCCAGGGGAGCTATGCTTGGGGGAGGGAGAGAAGAAGGGAAGGAGAGGCAGCTTAGGCTGGGCCACTGATCAGACCCTTCCTCAGATCACCCCACTGAGACCCACCCAGAGCTGCTGGGAGGGGCACAGGCACACAGAGGCCAAGCCCTTGGAATGAGGTAAGGTCCCAGGCCCCAGGGCATGTCTCAACCCAGCTGCAGAGGCCCACACTCTCCGGTTCTCTACCCAACTTGACACCACACCCCTGGGTCTCTCTGCCCACATCTTCTGACCTCCCTGGGCTCACTGGCCCATTGCCACCCAGGGGAGAGAGGGCGACCTCCTCCAGAGGCTCCACACACATGGAAGGAGAGTTGGAGGAACCAGGGCCAAGGGTTCTAGCCAGTCCAACCCAGCATGCCCCAGCCCAGACTGAAATCTGGATTCCCACTGTGACCCTCACTTCTGGGGAGAAGGAACAGATCAGAACGAAGAGGGAAGTGGACATGGCTGCCCTCTACCTTCCCAAAGTCCAAATCCTTCAGGACCTCCCAATCACCTTCCTCCCCTCCCCACCCCATCACCACAGTCTGTGCTCAGGAAGAGACTGAAACTGATGCACTCTGAGTGACTGATAAACCTCCAAGGGTCTCATCTCTCCATGTGGTTTGGTCCCAGTGTGCGTATTAGAAGACCTGGATTCTGGTTCCCAACTCTGCCATGGATGGAATATGGGCACCTGGCTATGTCTCCAGCCCTGCCTTAGGTTTCCGCCTATCAAATGGGGTTAATAATATCTACTTCACAGGGATCTATTTGCAGTTTTACAGATAATCAGGTTTCAGTCAAAGAAACAAATCTCTAAGGAGAAATTTCAATTTTCAGCCACAGATAAAGAATTCTGAAGGTAGGGCCAGGTCACTTTATTGGGCCTCTGGTTTCACATGGTTATGTTTAGTTGCTTCTTCTTGAGAATGTTAGGTAGGTAGAATAGGGAAAAGGAGTCCAAAATGGTGGTGGCTAAAAGACAAGGAAGGTCAAAGGAAGGTCCGAGGACCAGAGTGAAGACTTCAGGTGGAACAAACAGCACTCCTGGCTAAGCCCAGTTTGCATAGGGCTGCCCAGGTGGAGGAAAAAACGTACGAAAGGAGGAGACAAAGCACTTTTCCCCCTTTCTTTCTCTCCCGCGTACGTGCACTCTTTCTCTCTCTCTCTCCCTCCCCCGCGCGCTCCTCCACGCTCTTCTCCTCGTGTCTTTAGATCAACGTGTCCTCACGCCTCAAAGATGGATTTCCCTGCCATCTTCTAAATAAAATAGAGGTGTAACACTGAGCTGTAACACTGATTTGTCTAACAGCTATAAAATGGTCCTTTCGAGACCTGAGAGCTATTAACATGGTCTATCCAAGACCTGAGAGCTGTGACTCGCCGAGGGGGCTTTAATGACCGTCACTCCAAATCTTTGTTGCGACGAGACAGAGAGCCGAGGAACAGACACTCGCGTGACAAGAAGGCCGCCTGCCAAAAGCCCTACTTCTACATTGGAGGCTCATCCTGACTTTAGACTATGCTGTCTGAGGACGGACAGGTGTTTGTAAGAAAGGAGAGATTTATTGAGCCCCCTTCATGGTCTTTGTACCTATTTCATGTATATTTCACAAGAATTCTGGCCTTCCCTGCTGGCTCGGCTGGTAAAGAATCCACCTACAATACAAGAGACCTGGATTCCATCCTTGGGTCAAGAAGATCCCCTGGAGGAGGAAATGGCCAACCATTCCAGTGTTTCTGCCTAGAGAATCTCATGGACAGAGAAGCCTGGTGATTTCTGGGTGGTCATAAAGAGTCAGACATGAGTGGCCGACTAACCCTTTCAGAAACTTTTACAATGCTAGCATATCAGAGGTCTAGCCCCATCTTACAGAGAACATCAAGGCACTGAGATGTTAGCTCTCTGGCCCTGGGTCATATGAGTAAGTGCAAAAAGCATCATTTAAACTGAGATTTTCTTGACTCTGAAGTCTTCACATCCAGAAGACAAAGCCCCCTGATCCTGCCATTCAGGCTACAGCTCCCAGTATGGGCCCAGGGGACACTTCACCCTGGGAAGGACCCAGACCTATGCTGGACAGACGACTGCCCCTTAGAGCTTGTCTGGCCCTTCTCTCCGCTAGACTGGCCGCACCACAAACTTGGTTCCTTCCAGTTGTCTGCCCAGCCAGGGGACTACGGGGACTGGTATCTCCAAGCTGAGGAGGTTGAGGCCTGAGGTCGAGAAGTACTCAGCGCTGGCCTCAGGCTCAATGGAACAGTCAGGGTAGGGCCTCAACCAGGAGCCCGGATCCTGCCACCTGGGGACGTTATCAGTGGGTCCAGAGGGCAAGGTGAGGAGAGAGGGCGGTAGGATAAAGGCCTGGGGCTAAGCAGCCTTTGACCTTCCTCCACCACCCACTGCTCTGGGATCAAACAGTTCAAGGAGGCTTTCGGGTCAGCTGCACCCAGGACTGAAGCCCAGAGATGGAGATCCTGGGGAGGGGGCTGTGGGCGCTCAACTGTGTCCCATCTCTGCACAAGCCCCTGCCCTCAGGCCTTCTGTGACTTCACTCTAGACACCCCAGCCCAGCCAGCTGAGTTGTGTCCAGTCTGAAGAAGCAAGTCCCACTCTCACATCACCCCCACTTTGCAGGCTGTTGGCAGGGCTTAAAGTGGGGAAGGACCTGGAAACCAAGGACAAAGGGATGAACGAGGTTTGTCCCCCAGTCCCTTCTCCCATCTCACCAGCCTCTCCCTGGGGAACCAGGCTGCTCAGAAATGGGGTCTCCCCGGGTCCAAGCCATAGGGGTAGCAGAGAGCCAGGTGGGCCCCCTCAGCTTTCTAGAGATTTCCCAACTCCTAGCAGGCCTGGGTGCCTCTGGCTACCCTCTGTCAGGGCCTGGTCTAGATTGATCAGCAGGTGACCTTTGCCCAGCTGCCTGGGCCCTCACGCTGCCCTGTGTCCTGGGGATAATATAAAACAGGTCCGAACCCTCTTGCCTGCGTACACAGTTCATTCCAAGAGGCAACCGCTCCAGGTAAGGCTCCCTGGGGGTTGCGGGGAGGAGAGCAGGATGGGGAGGAGGAGATGGGGGCCTGTGCCCAGCCCAGCCGGCGAAGCCTGGAGAAGCGCTTGTAGAGCTGAGGAAGCCTTAAGGCTTGATGGATGGGGAGACCGAGGTCCCTAGGGGAAGGTCACTTGCCCAAAGCCACACAGAGCCTAGTGGTGGAGCTGGGACTGCCACTGGCTCCATTTTCTGCTCGCTCTGCATGTTTAGCATTAGAAGAAGACTCAGACACCTCAGTCATGCCCCAGACAGAAAACCTGAGCCCTGGAGAGGGCAGAGAGTCACTCAGAGTCACTCAGCGTGTTAGTGGCAGAAACCTGGCCAGAATCCAGGTGTCTTGATTCCTGGTCTGGGGGGTTCCTGCTCCATGACCCTCCTCGCTCTCTCTGCCCTGGGTCCCCAAGTCCCCTGTCTGAAAGCCCATAACCTCCCCCATATTAGCCCTCTCTCCTCCCGACTTGACCCGGCTCAGGCCCTGTTTTAGGGACCAGCGCATCTCCCCAGGGAGGGCTGCCTGGTGGTGGAGAGGGTGGGGACTTGAGGAACAGCTCACAGGACCCTTCCCTGCAGGAACCAAGGCACCATGCAGCCCCGGCTGCTCCTTGTGGCTGCCTTCCTGGCACTCCTGCTCTTGCCGGGTAAGATGCTGGAGGGGACTGGGCTGGGGGCAGGGATGGGGCAGTTTGGCAGGTGGCTGGGGAATGCAGGGCCCCGATGGGAGCTGGGCAGGAGCCAAAGGTTCCCCAGAGGCTGATCTACCCCACTCAGTGCCGCTCTCCTCATAGAAGCTACCAAGGCCGAGGAGGGATCCCTTCTGGACAAAATGAAGGGCTATGTGAAGGAGGCCACCACAACTGCCAAGGATGTGGTTCAGAAGACCAGGTATGCCCTCACCTCCCCGCCCCCAGCCCTACCTGCCCCTGCTCGATGAGAAGCTTGGCAGGGGGCTGGGCCTCTCTGAGCTTCCTTTCTCTCTGTAAGGCAGGCTCCCTCGCAGGGAGAGATGACGGAGGGGCACTGCATCCCGCCTCTCCTCCCTCTGTCGTCCCTTCTTTCTCCCTCCTTGCCCTCACTTTCATTTTCCTTTCCTGATAATCTGGTTGGAGGTTTAGCCCCACCCAACTTAATTTCCAGAGAAGGCAATGGCACCCCACTCCAGTACTCTTGCCTGGAAAGTCCCATGGACGGAGGAGCCTGGTAGGCTGCAGTCCATGCGGTCTTGAAGAGTTGGACACGACTGAGCAACTTCACTTTCACTTTTCGCTTTCACGCATTGGAGAAGGAAATGGCAACCCATTCCAGTGTTCTTGCCTGGAGAATCCCGGGGACGGGGGAGCCCGGTGGGCTGCCGTCTATGGGGTCGCACAGAGTCGGACACGACTGAAGCGACTTAGCAGCAACTCAATATCAGCCCAGTTTGTGTGTGTGTGTGTGTGTGTGTGTGTGTGTGCCAGTGTGTGTCTGTGTTTCTGACTTGTTTCAAGTCCTTGGCACATGTGAGCAGAAGTCAGTGCTCCTTCTCCCGCCTTGCCCCTGCCCACCTGTCCTCTGCTATCCCCACCCAACTTCCCCACCTCCACTCCATCCGCATTGGCATTTCCATAGCAGAGGTGTTCACAAACACTTCTACTCCTCAAGACCCACTATGGAGTAGATATTATTTTCACCATTTTGCAGACTAGAAAACCAAGGCTTACTTAACCAAGTGACCTGCCCCAGATCACACAGCTATCAACCCTCTGATGACTGTCCAAATGAGAGACTGCCTCCCTGTGCCCCACCCCGCCTGGAGCCACCAGGATGTACAATTCTAGGGGGAATCACTCGCCTCCACTAGAATGGCAGTCCTGACCTTACACATCTCCCAAATCAGTCACTCCTCTCCAGCTTGCTTCAGATCCACCATCTGCCCGCAGCTGGAGAAACTCGGGTTGACCTTGGTTGGGTTCCCATCATTACCCTCAGCATCCTCTCCTGGGGTGCAGCTATAGGGGGTCCCAGCCTGAGGTCTTGGGGCATTGCTGGGTGGGGTTGTCGGGGGGGAGCGCCAGTGGGGGGAGGGTGGGAGTGCCATAGTTGTCACTGCCCAGAGACAACTCTCACCCCCACCCCAGCTGCTCCCCTCACTTTTTTGACCTTCAGAGACTGGATGACTGAGAGCTTCAGCTCCCTGAAAGACTACTGGAGCTCATTCAAGGGCAAGTTCAAGTGACATCCGGGAATCTGCTTCCAATCCCACACAGTCTCCACCGTGAGGCCGTCTGAGATCTCAGTACCCCAAGTCCACCTGTCTATCCATCCTACTAGCTCCTTGGGTCCAGCAGCCTCCCAGGGCTGCCCCCAAAGGTCACTTACAAGAACAGCATTCTCAGTGACCTCCCGCCCCACCTCAGACCTGGCCCACCCCAGGGTGTGCTGGCCTTCCAATAAAGCTGGATGAGAAACTGCCGTGAGTGGGGTGTCCTGCACTTGCCATGTTTGGGCCGAGAATGCGCTGGGGTTCTTCTGTGGGTGGGCTCGGGACTGGCTCCAACTCAAGCAGGCCTGGGACTGGTGCCCCACCCACCTCTTAGCAGCTGGGTGGACCAAGGTAGGAATGACCTTACCTCGCCTGCCTGCATGGACAGTTTGGCGTGGAGGAGCAAAAGGGATGCTAGGTCTGGCAATATTTGAATACACTTTCAAGTACTGTGTAGCATGATTGAGTGTGTGCTCTGTGCCAGGCCTTGCACCTGGCATTTTACATCATTATCAGAGTTGAGACTGTGTGTCTTCATCAAAATTCTGGGGTGGACGTGCACTGCCTGGGCTTCTTGCCCCCACCTCCCCCAACCACACTTGGGGGAAGGAGGCCAAAGGGGGTGGTGGTTAAAGTAAGATACACCTGGGCTCTAGTCTTGGCTCTGTCACTTCATATCAGCCTCAGTTTCTTATCTGTACAGTGGGTGCAATGGTACATGGTCCATTGTAGGTCTGTTGAGAATGTATGAAGGAACTGAGAGAGTGCACAGCACCTGGCACCTCCAAGGCACCTGGCAAATGGCTGCCCTTGTCACTACAGGCTGAGCTGACTGTCCCCTTGGGGCCAGGACTGGAGTGGGGGCCCTGTGTCCTGGGAATTGAGGAGGGGCCCGAGGTCACCCAACACAGGCTGCAGCCCTTGTGTCCCCACCACCCGTCAAATGTTCATGCAGGAGAGTTCCAGAACCACAGACCCCCTGAGCAGCTCCCCTCCCTGCTCTTCCAGTGATAAGACTGAGGCTCCCAAGTGTGAAGGCACTTGCCCAGTGTCACTGAGTCAGTAAACTGTTTGACCTCAAGCCCAGGTGAGCTGCCATATTCTGCTCAACTGACTCAGAAAAAGGCTTAGTTACTCCTATTGTTGTTACAACGTAGCTCAAATGGTTGGGAACTAAAAAAGCCCACTCCTTTTTGCAGTTAAGATACACTGGAGATGGAGGAGGGGTAGATTATCCATCACCAAGGGCAAAAGGCCCTGAGAGGAGAGGGAAAGAGACGCCCCCTGAGTGCACTGCCCAGATCTTTGCATCTTAAAGCCACAAGCATGCACATGGTGGGGGTGGGGTGGGGAGAGGAGGTGTGTACCTTAGTGTGAAGAGGAGCTGGCTGGGAACACTCAATTACATACAAACTTCAATGCCTGGCCTTTTTTTTTTTTTTTTTTTAAATAATCACGGATGCTCAGAGGCACATATTTTTAGAAAGGGCAACCTAGGGCATCCTGCTATTCAGTCTTGGAAATGAGTTCACATCTCCAGGCTCCAGCTTCTGCATCCATACCACCCAGGACCTGGGAAAGCATACAGTGAGATGATGGATATGAAAGCATCTTGGAGATTAGAATGAGTTAGTTACTTGCAAGAGGTGGTGATTATTTTTCTTAGGTCAGAATATAGGGGCTGGCAGGCTTGGAGCCATGAAGATGGGGCTAGCACTGCTGAGTCTGAGGAAACAGCAGCTGTTCTGGAGCTGGGTGGGAGTGTGAGGAGTGGCAAGAGGCCCTGGTGACAAAGGATGTGTTTGTTAAAGTACATTTTGAATTAATAAGGGAGGAAGGAGCAAGCGCCAAGCCCTTCATTTGAACCTGCCCTAGGAAGGAACCACAGGAAGGTTACTGTGGGAACCTTGAAGTCCACAGGCTCATTGAAGTCCCTCCAACCTCAGCTGCCCTTGAGCAGAAGGGCTGGGGAACTATGTCCTCTGCTGGGAGAAACGCTGGGGACAGGGAGCCCACTTCTCCCAGCAAAGCCAGTACTTCCTGCTTGAAGCTCTTTGAGGGCACCTGCATTGGATCATCTGTCACTTTGCCTGGTCCTCTCTTTCCTTCCTGTTTGGGCCTCCTAATGAAAGAGCATCTCCTACCCCACTCTTCAGCCCCCAGACAAGTAGTCCCTGTAACATTAAGGCCCGGAGAGGCCAGTGTTTGGAGCTCAGGACTCCATTGGGACATCACCAGGTGTCCCTGACCACTACCCCCTGGAGGCGCCTCCAGGATCCCCCCATGCCCATTCTCCCCAAACATAATTTTTGGCTTTTGGAAAACTTTATTGTTTAAAAATCATCATTGAATCTTCAAACAAACAAACAAACAAAAAAACCATCACGCGCGTTCCACTCCGGAAATGTTTATTCTAAGAAACCGAAGAGATGGCCAGTGTGGGGCACCCCGAGGCATCTCACTGGGCGTTCAGCTTCTTGGAGGCCTCGTCGATGACGGCCAGGATGCTGACCTTGAGGCTCTCCAGCACGGGCATCAGGCCCTGGCGGAGGTCCTCCAGCGCCGGCTTGGCCTTCTCGCCCAGCGCCTTCAGCTGCTCGGTGGCCTTGGCGTGGTACTCCGCCAGGCTGCCGCCGCCCTCCTTGAGCGCCTCCAGGCGCGCGGTCAGCCGCTGGCGCAGGTCGTCGCTGTAGGGCGCCAGCTGCTGCCGCAGCGTCTCCACGTGGGCGCGCGCGCGGTCGCGGAGCTCCTGGGCCAGCGGGCTCAGCTTGTCCTGCAGCTCCTGCACCTTCTGGCGCGCGCCCTCGCGAAACTCCTCGCCCAGCGGCGCCACCTTCTGGCGGTAGATCTCCACCTCCTCGTGCCACTTCTTCTGGAACTCGTCCAGGTAGGGCTGCACCTTCTGCTTCACCTCCTCCAGGTCCTTGTGCATCTCCTGCCTCAGCGACGCTGTCTCCTTTTCCAGGTTGTCCCAGAACTCCTGGGTCACCGGGCCCAGCTGTTCACGCACTTTGGACAACGTGCTGGCCAGGGTGTCCCAGTTGTCCAGGAGTTTCAGGCTGAAAGGGGAGAGAGAGGAGGGCTCAGGCTAAACCTCCTGGGCGCCCTGGCTACCCCCAGAGCTGCAGCCCAGCTCCTGTGCTTGCCCCATGTGAGACCTGGGCACACCTGTGCCTGAATGTGGGGTAGCTGGGGACAGATCCTTAGCCTAGCATCTCCCATCCACGGTCTGCCCCCCACTGCCCACTGCATCCCATTGACCAGATGGATGCAGGAATTAGAAGGAGATAGAGCTGAAGCTGGTTTTGGTGCCTGATCCTGTCTGTCCCCAAAGGTGGACCTTTTAAGGACCTAGTCTCTACTCTTCCAGCCCATTCTCCTCTCTGAAGACAGCCATCTCTGTTGCTGGCTGGAGCTGAGAAGGGAGTTAAGAATAGGCAAGGGCAGAGTGCAGTGTGGAGAATACTGACCAGACAGCGCTGGTCTGCCCCTTGCTGATCCTGCTTGTGGATCCCACTTCTTGCTTCTATGGAGCCCATCAAATAGGAGGTGGGGATTGGGCCAATCTGGCTGCTTCTTCCCACAGGCATCTCCATCCCCCAGCACTGACACCCCCGACCCCTGCCCCAGCCACAAGCAGGTTCTTACTTGAGCTGTTTTCCCAAAGCGGAGGCTTCAAATTGGGCCACGTAGTCTCTGCCACTATCCTTGATTGCTTCCACATACACGGTGGCAAAATCCTTCACCCGATCCCAGGACGACTGGGGCTCATCTTGCTGCCAGAAATGCCGAGCCTGGCTCCCTGGAAAGGAGAGGGGAGACCCAGATCAGACCAGCTCTGGGCTGGGATCTGAGCAGAAGTGCTTGGCAGGGGAGAGGGGTGCGAAGGAGTAATTCTGCTTCCTGGGCCCAGGAGGGTGGTCCGCAGGGGTTCAGGGAGAAGGCTCCCCCCAGTCGTTGGCTCCCTAGGTTGGGGGCACCTACCCGTCAGGAAGAGCACAGCCAAGGTCAGCACCACGGCTTTCATCTTGAAGGGATGTGGGTGACCTGGAGGAGAAGAAGGGCCCCGCTGAGCAGGGCTTGAAGAAGCCCATGCATCCCCTCCTCACTCCAGCCGGGGAGGAGGAGGCGGGGCACAGGGTGGGGAGGGCCAGGGGTCCAGAGCCCCCAGCCTGGGGTAGAGGCTCCGGCCAGCATCCCAGAGCCTCAGATGCCTAGAGCTGGGGAGCGGGTAGCAGCACTTACCTCAATGGCCAGCAGTCTAATCAGCCAGCTCTCCCCCAGCCTATTTATGTGTCCAGGCAGGGCTGGGCTCAGAGGCTGATAAGCCCAGCCCAGGCCTTGCTGCTGCTCACTGGTCCTGGCGATGTGGAACTCAGAGTTCAAGGATCAGCTCTGTCCCTGGGGCCAGACAAATAGAGCAGGCAAACAGGAAGCTACGGGGGCTGCAGGGCCAGGGATCAAGGGTTCCAGTAGGGGTGGGAGGGGGTGGGTACAGGCTTGCAGGTCCCCAGAGTCGGGGTCAGCTGCACCAGCCCATCTCCTCCGTGGGGATTGTGTGCCTGCCATTGTCCATTGTGCCATCGCAGCGGGTGAGAGGAAGGAAGGAGGAAAAACACAGAGGCTGCCAAGGCCGGCTGGGACTCCTCCACTCAAGAGGTATTCTCCCCTGCTGGCCCCTCGCATTCCAGGGTGATTATCTCACCCCCACCCTGCCCCAGCTTCACAAAGGCAGCAGAGGTTTCTCCCATCAAAGCTGTCCCATCTCTCTCTCATCCCCACCTCGCTCTAGGCCCTCGCAGACCTCCCAGACTGGATAGCAAAGGGAACCTTGTGCTTGGAGGCTGTCTGAGGAGAGAGAGGATGGTACTCAGTGGCCCCCAGACTTTGAGACGTCTAACATTTCCAAACACACTCTAGAGACCAACACAGAGTTGCCAACTTTTCATTTTGTCATCTTACGCACCGCCACTCCCAACCTGACCCAAACCCTACCATCAGCCGTAACCAACCATAATCTCTTCCAAACCGATTTTTTTTCAAGTCTCTATTGAATCTGTTACAATATTGCTTCTGTTTTATGTTTTGGTTTTATGGCTGTGAGGCGTGTGGAATCTTAGCTCCCTGACCAGAGATTGGTACACCCCCTGCATTGGAAGGCAAAGTCATAACCACTTATCCTCCCACAGAAATTCCAAGATTATTTTTTAAAGAACTTCCCTGGTGATCCAGTGGTTAGGATTAAGGGCTTTCCCTGCCAAGGGTCTGGGTTCCATCTCTGGTTGGGGAACTAAGATCCCTCAAGTGGAGAGGCATGGACAAATAAAAAAGATTTTTTAACACCGAAAAAGGGCATGATCTCAGAATAAAGGACAGTCACTTAAATGGGATACATAGATCTTTTCATTGTTCATTTTGGCCTTGCATCCCACACAAGTGAGAATGGACACCATCCCTGAGGGATGGCTGATGTCGAGGAAGGACCTCTGGACTGCTAGCGGCAGGAGCCTGTTCTCTTATTTCATCCCTTTTTGCCTTCAACTTGCAAAATCCTGGAGGAAGCTCATGAGCCCAGTATGCAATCTGAGTTTGGTTTCCTATCAGTAAAATGAAGACAAAAATGGGGGTGGCTGGAGGACAGACCCAGGGAAGTTGATGCTGTGTGTTCATTGGTGTTTGCAGTGACATTTCCTGAGATTTCTCCTGGAAGGTGTGAGACCCCCAACACCAGGTCGCTGACAGGGCCTGGGTCATAGAACCTGTGAGCGTGCAAGCAGACAGGAGTTTTGAGATCAGCCTCTCTCCACCCCCATCTCCAGATGAGGAAGCTGAAGACTGGAGGGAGTTGCCCAGTGTCCCTGATCTCCCAGGGCATGGGAGGCAGGGCTGCACTTAGAACCCAGGTCTCTGGACTGAGGACCCAGGGCAGAAATGTGTCCTGTGCCACCTACCCAGGAAACTCCCTAGGGTTCCAGAACTCAGCCAGGGGCTACTGTCTGCCAGACGCCAGAGTGGCAGGGCTCCAGGCCTCTCCCACTCTAGTAGCCTCATGCCTTTCTCCCCAGAGGGGAAAGCTCTGGAGCTGGGCTACCTTCAGTTTGAATCCCAGCTTTCCCACTTGTTAGCTGAACCTCCCCCACACCTCAGTCGCTTATCTGTTAAGCGAAGATAACAATAGTCATCTCCTAGAGTTATAGTAGGCGTAGCAAGTGGATGGAGAATAATGTCCCCCTACCCCTGCCAACATGTCCATGTCCTGCCCTCTGGAACCTGTGACTGTTCCTTTAAGTTGCAGAAGAGACTTTGCAGATGTGATTATAAGTCCCTTGAGAGGGACTTCCCTAGTGGTTCAGTGGTTGAAGAATCTGCCTTTCAACGCAAAGGACGCTGGTTCGATCCCTGGTTAGGGAACAAAGATTCCCAAATGCCCTGGGGCAACTAAGCCTGCACACTGCAACTGCTTAGCCTGTGCATGCTGGTGCCACAACTAGAGAGTCTGTGCATGACAGCAAAAGATCCCATATGCTGCAACTAATAAACAAATATTAAGGACCTTGAGATGGGGTGACTCTCCAGGGTTATCCAGGTGGTCCCGTCTCATCACAAGGATCCTTACATACACAAGAGGGAGGCGGGAGAGGCAGAGTCAGAGAAGATGGGAGATCGAAAGCAGAGGTCGGAGGGATGTGATTGTTGGGAGGGGACCATGAGCCAAAAGATGCAGGCAGGCTCTAGAAGCTGGGTGAGACCAAGAAGAAGAGTCTCCTCGGAGCCTCCAGGAGGAATCAGCTCTGCTGATGCCGTGCTCTAGACTTGTATGATCCTTTGTGGACTTCTGACTTCCAGACCCGTGCTGTAAGATAAGAAGTCTATGTGGTGTTAAGCACTAAGTTAGAACATGCATGGCAAAACTGAAAGTGCCTGGCACTGAGTAAACAGTAACTCTTCTGCACCCCAGCACCCCAGTTTCTGGCCTTGTGTCCCCTGCTCCCACTGAACACACTCACACTGGCAGACCAGAGCTATGAATGACTTCAGTCTCTGGTGGCGGAAGTAGGGGAGGGGGAGGAATCACATTTTCTCCATGTGGGCTCGACACGCAAATGCCCAGATGAGGGGGTGACCTACCCCCCCTCCCCCCGCCCGCCCTGCCGCACCAGGGGACCCAGCAGGGAGGAGGGTTGCCACTTGGCCAGCCTAGTTCCCAGCCTTTTGTTAAGAGAGTGGGAGGGAAGCCGGTTCCCTGCTCAGGGCAGCTCAGGTGTGTCTGGGGACGAGAGGCTCCTTTCTCAGTCAGCATACAGGGGACCACAGAAGCTTAATACTTGGGTGCTGTTTTGCCCTGCTTTAACTGAAATGATTGTGGCAAACCTAGTATCTGACAGCTGCCAGTTCTTCAGTGGCCAAAGCGTTTTCATGATAAACTGAAAGGCCAGCAGGCCAGATATTCTCCTTGTTTGGCCCGTGAGAAGCCTGCAGCTGAGAGCTGCTAAGAGTTGCCTTATGACCTTCAGCCATCAGTGTTCAGTGCTGGCAGGAAGGGAGTCAGGGGCCTGGCATCTAGCTCTTTGATGGTTGCCTGTAGGCCAGCAGCAGCTGGGCCTCCGACTCCCAAAGCCCTTTGGGAGTTTGATAATATCTTACCAAGCTGGAAGCTTTCTTTTTATTTTTAAACTTTTTATATTGGAGTATAGCCAGTTAATGTGATAGTTTCAGGTGAATAGCAAAGGGACTTAGCCATATATATACATGTATCGATTCTCTCCTAAACTCCCCTTCTACCCAGGCTGCCACATAACATTGAGAGTTCCCTGTGCTGTCCATTAGATCCTTGTTGGTTATCCATTTTAAATATAGCAGCATGTACATGTTGGGCTTCCCTTGTGGCTCAGCTGGTAAATAATCCGCCTGCAATGCAGGAGACCTGGGTTCAATCCCTGGGTTGGGAAGATCCCCTAGAGGAGCGAAAGGCTACCCATTCCAGTATTTGGCCTGGAGAAGTCCATGGACTGTATAGTCCACAGGGTTGCAAAGAATCAGACACAACTGAGCGACTTTCACTTCACTTCAAATGTTGATCCCAAATATCTCTTCTCCCAGTTCTTCCCCTCTCCCCGGCGACCATAAGTTCATTCTGTGTTTGTTTCTGTGGAAGCTTCCTTTTTAAATATGTTGCTGTGTTGTTAGTCACTCAGTCATGTCCGACTCTTTGCAACCGCATGGACTGTAGCCCTCCAGGCTCTTCTGTCCATGGGATTTCTCAGGCAAGAATACTGGAGTGGGTAGCCATTTCCTTTTCCAAGGGATTTTCCCAACCCAGGGATCAAACCCAGGTCTCCTGTATCACAGGCAGGTTCTTTACCGTCTGAGCTTGTTCACTAGCGTGTCTGCCCCATCTCACTGTAAGGTGTTTGGTTTAAGTCGGCCCATACCCCTCCGTTACTAATATTTTGGAATAAGGGAGACTTTCTGAACAGAGGCCAATGGGAAAACCACAGCCAAGAGCAAATGGAGCATGTCTCAGGACCAGACTTGGGGTCCATCCAGTCACTGTCAGAGGCACCAAGTACCCGGGATGGACTAGCTGTTAAGTGGGTGCAGGGCCCACCAGTGTCGGCCCTTAGTCCTACCACCCTGTGCCCCTGATGTGGGGGTCTCCCCAGTCACCTTGCTGGAGTGGGTCCCCTGGTGTGTGTGGGAGTGTGGCTGGCTGGCTGGCTGCAGGAGTGGATTTTGCTCAGAAGGACTGGCCACTCATTTCACAATTGGTGTCTCAAGGTCATACTGGTCAGTCTGCGCTGGGAAGACTCTGTTCCCTGCTGGGTCTGGCACATAGCAGACACTCAGCAAATATTTGCCCAGTGAACTATTCTGCACCCCAGAATCCAGAGGGTTACTTGAAAGAGCGGGCTTGGAGAGGAGACGCAGGAGTCTTGCCCATACAGCCTGTTATCGGGGACCCTGCTCAGAACATTTACTCTGAGTGTTTATGGTGCAGGTCAGGATGGGAGGCTTGAGGTTGGGAGGTCTGGATCATTTGGGGAGGGAGGAGATCCCCATCACCACCACCCCTGTTCACTGTTTGATAATCTTGTTGCAGCTCCTGTTGATAGACAGAGCCCCAGTTTAGACCCCAGCACCAGGCATCATAACCAGCAAAGAATCTCTCCTGCCCTCCTGCTTAGGAGACTAAGGTCATGGCAGAGCAGGAACGGAGGTCTAGCTCCTTGGTAGGTACACCAGCCTTCTGAATCCTTGATCTGTGCAGGTGGAGTGGGGCGGGAGTGGTGGGGAAGGAGGCTACCTCAGAGTCAGAAAGATGAGCAAGGACCTGTTGGCAAGGCTTCCACCTTTACAGCTCAGACCCCTGGGTCCACATCCAGCAGGCAGGGCCAAGGTCTCTGACCTCATCTCCAAGGCATTGGGCTGCCTGCAGTAGGGCGTGGCACCTTCCACAGAAGATTCTTCCAGATTACTTGAAGGCATCTGGTTTATCTGTTTGGTTTCAGAGACACTCTCAGCCTTCCAAGGGAGTGTGTACAGACTTGAAGATTCCCCACCCCTTACCCCCAGCCCTTTTTAAAAAAACATTTTGTCTTGGGGTAGAGCCCGTTGATGGAGAAGGCAATGGCAACCCACTCCAGTACTCTTGCCTGGAAAGTCCCATGGATGGAGGAGCATGGTAGGCTGCAGTCCATGGGGTCACTAAGAGTCGGACACAACTGAAGTGACTTAGCAGCAGAGCCCATTGACGGACAAAGTTGTGATAGTTTCAGGTGAACAGGGAAGGGACCCAGCCATACATTAGAAGACCCTTCTTGAGAAGGCTCTTTTCTGCTCTCAACACTCCCACAGTGACCTTCTAGTCACGTGGACTCAAAAGATTTTCCAAGTTCCCTTCTGTCCCTTGTCTTTCTATAAGCTCAGTATTTCCAGCTGCAGTGATCTTTCTTCATAGAAGGCTTCTAGCAGCTATTTGTGAGCCATGGCTGGGACCCTCCAAGAAATTCTACCCTGTCCTCTGGAGTCCAGGTATGGAAAAAGGGGAAAACTATAGCAAAAGTCCCCTTCTATCTTAACACTTAGTTGGTGTCCGTATCACTGGGTTGACTGAGGTCATTCCACAGACGCCCCAGCCTCTGCCAGCTCTTTGAAGTTCTCCTTCTACTCCTTCAAAAGTATCCTCTCAAGGAATCTGTTTTCCATCGGACTCAGCAAACTGTAGTGTTCACTTCTGAGGGGGCAGAGTCCAAGCCAGGTGTCTGATGACCCAGCGTGAGGTCCAGTGCAGGCTTCTGGAGAATGCTCCTCTCTCAAAGCAGGGTGAGATAAAGCAGAGCTCACGGCCCCACCCTACACGTCCTCAGCCTCCCACATTCCAGCTTCCAGCCTGAAAGTTTCTCCCAACTAGACTCCAAACACAAGGCTAGTACCATATCAGCATAAGATCATAGTCAGGTGTTTTATTTTCACAATCCCCTACTGTCCAACCAAGTTACCAAGCTATAACTGCCCACCAAAAAATGATTAAAGGTCTTACTGCAGCTTGGGTCTGGAGATTTTTTTTAATCCTTTTTTAGTTCAACATAAATGAGAAAGAAAAAATACTCTGACATTTTCAAAGAACAGAAGTAGGAAAGTATATTCATATACGTTCAACATATACTGCGCATATTGGTTAGTACAATAAAAAGCAATGATTTTTTTTTAAAAGTGTAGTTTGCAAGATGGCACGGTTAATAGGCTCACTGGCTTTCGTCTGGGTGCTCGCTGTGGGGCGGCAGTCTGCTCGTCCATCAGTTCCATGAACAAAACAGGCTGAGTGTGTGGTGGGGGCCGGCAGGGGTGTCAGAGCGGCAACGAGCCCAGAGAAGTCAACAGTGGCGGTTCGGGCTCTCTCAGTTGCTTCCAGAAGGTGAGTAGCTGGTGGCTCCCACCAAGTAGAGGGGATGTGGGGACCATGGAAACATGGAGAGGTCCCAAGAAAGGCTCTTGCACTGCAGAAACCCACTCGAGGGATACTGGGTCCAGGAGCTGAGCTGCCAACATCAGAGAGAAGGACAAGCTACGTGGGGGATCCTGGCAGCAAAGCCAGGATGGCCATGCTGGGCACCTGCTTTCTTCTGTGCAAATTCAGGATGAAAGATGAGGAGAGGCCAGGGGACCTGTTACTCTGCTTCCCCAGAAAAACGGATCAAGAGTATTTAACATCTCTTCCTTGTTTTGAAGATCAGAAGGCGATAACCCAGATCTTCTGCCAGCCCCCCAGCCAGCAGAGGAGACTTTGGTTTCTAACGGTGAAGGAAAATAAAGATAGTAACGCAAACAATAGCTATCGCATATGCACTGCTTCAGCAGGGAGGCGGGGCGGGGAAGGAGACCACCACATCTGTCACTGGCACGAGTGAGAACTGCTCACAATTACGAGGTCTAAATAAAATACTTTGAACAAAAGGTGCAAGTCACAATTCAAATAGAACAGAATCTGGTTAAACATTTCTCTTTTAAACAAAAATTTCTTTTGCTTGTATTTATTATTAATAATAATAACAATAATAACAATAATATCAACATTTACCAAAAACAATTCCTACATGATCAAGAATTAAAATAGGGGCTGAGGATGCACAGAGAGGAGGAGAAGGTTAGGAGGGCGGCAGGACCCAAGACAACCTCCTGTTCTTCTTGCCTGTGACAAAGAGGCTGAAAGGGAAAAGCATTATATATATATAGATATATATGTATGTATTATGTATGTATACAGATACATACACATATATATGGAGAAACAATCCTTGTTATATCACAATATAACATGAGAAGGAAAGGTGACCCCAAAACACAGTGTGCCACTGTTGGGTGTTCAGTCCGTGGGCAGAACCAGCAGGACGATAAAGGCAACCACCCTTCCGAGTTACAAGAGGGGAGCTGAGTTACACACCAGAGAGACATTCTAACCGGCAATCCATCAACGCCAGGCCACGCTCAGCCTCCATGCTAACATTCTCATGTGATTTTGGCTTGGCCAGACATGTTTTTCAGTGAAGCCCAGCAGAAAAGACCTCTCCAGGTTCAGGCTTGGGGTGTCTCTTTTTGCTCTCCAAGGGCCAAAGGCTACTGCCCCTTCCCTCTTATCTCTTTCTCCAGCCACTACATTCCAGAGTATGTTGCCCTCTAGATTTTGCTTCTGTGTAAGAGCAGTTCAGGGACTGGAGGGCGCTCTGCAGACAGAAGCTGGGGAGGGGAACGGCTCTGGGCCCTGGCCACCATACGCTAACTGCTTTGCTCTTCTGTCTTTAAAAAAAAAAAAATAAGGGAAAGAAAAGAAAAAAGAAAGAAAATCACCTCCCAGAGAAAACACACCTAAAAACAAAAACAACCAAAAACAACCCAAACCAAAAACCAAACCAAACCACCAACTCAAATACACCAAATACACTTTCACAAAAGGTGGCGAACATGGATTTCCTGTTTATTTCCTTGGTGACTTGGTCATACAGGCGAACATGGCAAAACCCCCTCAGATCCCAAAAGAACAGCACACTGATGAACCAAATGGGAGGAAAGGAGCCGACATTCTGGGTGGAGGGAAAACAATGGCAATTTGGCGCAATGCTGCTAGATACTGTTGGTTTAAAATCAACCTTTTCATTCCCGCACTGTACATAAACCTGCAACAGAGCAGACACAGAGAATTAGTTTGAAGAGACAAAGACTCAAATATTCCACTGAAAACTTTCAAAGAAATGCTTCACTTTACCTCAGGTATTTTAAGAGGATCTGCTTTACTGAGGCTCTAATACAGATTTGCCAGATGGCTTAACTTTCAGCGAGTCTTTTCTGTCAATGAATTTTCAAAGACAGAACTGATACTGCCTCTTATGTTTAGGCATTACTCCTGCAAAATTGGCCAGTTGACCTGTTTTCTACTGCTGGCCTCTGATCACAAATTTCTGGTATATTTTTCCACTTGCAGCATAGCCTTAGAAAAGATCTGGCTAGACAAGTATTCTTGCTGAATTTCATCCTTTATGACTGAGTACAAGAACCACCTCCTTTTCCATTACCGTGGCCAGAAGTCCGGTCTGTCCTCTGAAGCTCACTTATTATTTGAAGGCTATGGCACCTATAACATGCCTTATCCCCAACAGTTCGACCAAGGGACCATGGCCAGTATTTCTTCTAAATGCCCCATCTATCCCTCAAACAATTAGCATGGTGCTTAATGAAGGAGCAGAAAGACGCAAAAACCTTGGCTGGAGGAGTGGTGGTGTCAAGGTCACTGGCTCAAAGTTCATGTGGAAGGAATCTCCTGATGGGATCAGGAGCTGACAGTGAGCCAAAGGGCTGGTTTGGCTCCGGCCAGGGTGATACTCACTTTCAATCTTTCGCTACACGCCTGCCTGTTCCATGCTGAAGGAGACCTCGGGGTGCTTGTAGCTGAGCAGTATGTCTGTGATGCACGTGGATGGGTAGCAAGAGGAGTTTAAATGCTGGCTGCCATCTGTCAGGTCTGGATGCTCCTGACCTCCAAGACTCTCCCCGCATTCTGCAAGACCAGAGAAAACTTGGGAGGTTTGCAGGGAGCTTGGGTGGGGGCTGGGCAAGAGGTAGAGAGAGGAAAGAGAGAAGTCTGAAACTTCTGTGGCCCTAAGTTCCAGTTCAGAGCAGGCCCTTGGTTTGGTTAGTGACCACGGCTGGGGGCCAGGCTTCTTCCTGTTGCCCCCACTGTCCACTTCCCCCTCTTCTTTACTGTCTCCCATTGTCAGGCACCATCAGCTCCCGTGGTGTGGGATAAGACAGCCTCGTGCTGACAGACCCTGACGCTTGGGCACACTCTATGCTCAGGGCATGGGCCTAAGCACTTTAAACTCCCAAGCACAGGCTTCCCAGGTGGTGCTAGTGGTAAAGAACCTGCTTTCCAATGCAGGAGACGTAAGAGACACGGGTTGGATCCCTGGTCAGTAAGATCCCCTGGAGAAGGAAACGGCAACCCACTCCAGTATTCTTGCCTGGAGAATCCCACAGACAAAGGAGCCCGGCGGGCGGTACAGCCCATAGGGTCGCAAAGAGTCGGCAGGACTGACGGAGTGAGCACGCATGCAGGGGAGCGAGCAACTGCTCCCAGCACAGTCGAGGACAGGGGCTCTACTCTTTCTGTCACTTTGCAGAGGAGGAGCTTGGGGGCCAGAAAGGTTAAGCGCCTTAACCTGTGGAGCCAGTAGAGAGCAGTCAGAATTAACTGCAGATCCATCCACTCCCGGGTCTGTGCTGTTATCAGCTCAGATCCCCTCCCTCTACTGGTTCTAACGGGAGGCAGACATTAGGACACGGTGCCTTCTCCTCAGAACCAGAACAAGAGTAACTGAAGGGGCATCTGAACATGCATACAGACAGGACACTGACGGGCCTGTGCTCAGTCAGGAGTGGGGCTCCTCCGTGCTCTCTCACTCAGTGCAGGAGAACTGGGGAAAGGCGGCGACCAGAAGCCCACAGGAATGCTGGGGCTTCCCGTGGGCTCTTCATACAAGAGGGGAGCAGTCACTGGTGAAGAGGGAAGGGGGGCCCCTCTAGAAACTCCTTTGGGGTGCCTGCCCCACGCATAATGCCCCTTACCCTCGTTCTCCCTGTCCTGGAACTGCTGGCTCCCCATGAGCGATGACTGACTGAGAACTGCATCTGACATCCGGGCAGAACTAAGTGCTTTCCCTGCCACGAGACTCATGCCAGGCAAGTTGTCCAGCTGCACCTGCAGAAAACAATTATGAAAAGAAGTAAGGAGATCAGAGAGCATGCCTTAAGAGACTGCTATGCCCTCCAAAGGAGCCCAGGCCAAGGGCGGCTGCAAGCACTGTCCTAAGCACTGCTACCCAGGCCCCCTTCCTCTGCAGGGCTATCCAAAGGGGGATGCTGTGGGGGGAACTGAGGCTGGGGCGGGGGTGCGTGCGGGGAGGGAGGGGCTCAGGGAGTCTCAGCTGGCGCCCTTGACATCTACTTGGCTTTCCAGTACCAGGTTTCTGACCTGGCTCGAGGCCATGAGGAGTCTCTTAGGGCGGCAGTGTCCAACAGCACTCTGCTCGAGGACAGGGGATGTTCTCTGTCTGCCCCATCCAAATCGAAAGCCGCCAGCCACAAGTGGCTACTGAGCCCTGGAATGTGACTAGTGTGACTAAAGAACTCAGTTTTACGTTTTATTCTGTTTTAATTACATTTAAAATTGAAAGGTCACATGTGGCTGGTTGTGGCTGCATTAGTGCCGCCGAGGAGTCTGCCCTAAGGCAACAAAGCTCTGCCAAGTGGACGAGCTCCCTTGAAGTCTGAATAAATGCAAGGCAGCTGCCAGGATAAGAACTGAGAGTCTGCAGGCTCATCTGCCGGGGCATGAGTCGCAATTGTTTGGGGAGAAGCTCAATAACTAAGACTAGAGGAGATGGACACTCTTGATCCTCAGCTTCAAACGTGGAGCTCGGCGTCAGCAGAGATTCTCCTGGAATTTCAGGCTTGTTACAGAGATTCAGAGACATACTCCCTGAGTGCTCAGCGACGCTGGACTCTGACTGAGGAGAGCGAGACACCACCCCACATTCCTAAGTTCTGCTTTCAAAGGTCCCGCTTCCAAGAAGCAGGAGGGGCCGACGTACATAAGCATCGTCGCTGTTCTGGATGGTGTGATGTCTCTGGAGGGTGCGGGGCCTCTGGTGCTCACTGACTGAGGGGTGTGCGGGGTACCCAAGTCCATTGTGATCTGGCAGCTCCATCGCTTGTCCAGGAGAACTTCTATCCATGCAGTTCCCCAGGACAGACTCTGAGGAGACAGAGTAAAATAGGGTCAGTCAGCAGACCTAGTGTTTCTCTCAGTCCACTCTCACCAAAGCAGCATCTTGCAAGGCACAGTGGGCCAGGGTGAGGACCACCATTGGCAGACCAGTCCCGGACAATCCTCAGCTGGCTGGTGACGCTCAGAGGAGCCTGGACCAGCCTGCCAACTCTCAGTCCTTCTTGGGGCTCTCTCTGCAGGGATCATTCCCTTACGAGAAAAAAATCCATGTATTAGTAGTTGGCTGAACCTTTTCTTTTCTCTTCATTTCTCTGTTGATTTGACAGTGCTATGTTCCCAAACCTAGATGCACAAGAGAATCATTCCTGGACCTTCAGGACCTCTAGCCTGGAAGAATGGCCTCCACCCTGTGGACGCCTCTCTCTCTTCCCTTGGCTTCCCCTCCGTACCCCACCCAGTCCTCTCCTCTCCTCCTCCGACTCCAGCCCCAACTCCTTTCAAGGGTCCTCCTCTCTTTACCTCTCTATCCTTGACCTTCTCACTCTCCCCACACTTACTTTGGCAATATCATCTATTTTCATGGCTTCAGCTACACTGCTTCTATGTAAAGAATTACTATGTTTTTTTAAGCTCCAGATTCAAAATTCTAAATATTTACTAGATATCTTTCCCTGGATGGCTGAACAACATCAAACACTTCACAGGTTCAATTCTGAACTCACCAGCTTTCCCCACAACCAACACTCCTTTCCTAATCTTCTGGGTATGAGCTCATGGAGTCCTTGCTGATTCCTTACTTCTGGTTCCACATCACCTGAAGTCTGAAGAATCTGCCTCTCCAGTGTTGGTCACTTTAATCTCTTTCTTTCCAGTCTCATTGCTTCCACAAAAGTTTGGTTACCTCTTGCCTGGATCACTATAACAGGCTCCTAATCATCCCTCTTCCACGGCCCTACAAAGATGAACCTTTCTATAGTGGAGCCCAAACCCCTCATTTTCACTGGCCCAGCCTCTCTCCCAACGTCCCACACAACTCACCCCTACATTCTAAGCTCCGGTCAAAGGGGACCACTCACGATTCATTGCATTTGCTTTCACCTTTCTCTCTCCCACCTTTCTCTCTCCCTGGAAATGCTTAATCTTCTACTTCCATTCCTGCCAGTTCTAATCAATGTATCCTTCTAGGTCCACCTCAAATGTTACCATTTTTATGAAACTTTCCCTTTCAAACAGAAATAAATCATTCTTTCCTTTCATTGTCAGAAGACTTTATTAGACTTTGATTATACTAACATTATTCCTGGCACCATCTTCAATTGTCTACTTGTGTTAATGTTTCATATTAAACTGTAAATTCTTTGAGGACAAGAATTATTATACGCATGTTTGTGAGCTTTCAGTATTCCAGAACACTGCCCAATACCAGTGTTTCATAATATTCTACCTGATATCAATAAACACTCTCTTAATATAGGTCAGTCACCTGTCAGAGTTAGGATGGTCAAGAGTACCAAGGCCACACCAAGGCTGACAGCGTCCTCCTGTTGGCACCTCTGGCTCCAGTCCTTAAGAGTCCAGCACTTGAACATGTGTTTTCTTTGGTTGGTTGGTTTTTCTGGGTTAAAGTTCCCTGGCAACTACTAGGCTTATCTCACAATGAACGGTACCTTGGTGAGACCAAGTTTTTAAACAAATTTTAATGGGAAACACAGTCCTAATGCTAACTGCACCATCCCAGTATCTATGTGAATAATGAAAGTAACACGGGCTGCTTGAGTGATGTGTAAAGTATTTCAGGTCTCTATATTCAAATGGTCTCCTTAGCCATTGCGGTGAGGCCAGGGCTTAGGGGCTGGGCCGGGACAGGAAGGGAGGGGAAGGAACTGACATGCACCTTGCTGGTAACGCAAAGCACTCTGGAGGAACAGGAGAGGAATGGGAGCTTCCAAACGACCGAGAGGAAGGCGAGTGAGACTAAGCTGCTCCGTGGGATGAGGTCACCCACCCGCCAACCAGCCTGATCCCCGTCAGTGGGCACAGCACATGTGCTGGCTGCAGGTCCAAATGAAGGCCACCGGCAGGCAGTGATGCAAGGCTGCCTCTGGTGGGTGGTATGTATGCTAAATCTCCCTCCCTGCCATCTCTCTCTGTGAAATGGGTTTTTATTCCTGAGAATGGGGTTTCTCCACATCTGAACACCCCCCTCCTTTTGGCCCTGCCCGTGGGAAGGTCCCATGGATTCTGTCCTCGTCTGCTCTCTTCACAGCCTTCAGGTCTGGTGCAGACAGGTGGAGCCCTTCTTGACAAATCTCACGACCAGCCCTCCTGACTCCCCCGGCTGGGGCTCAGAAGCACTCGCTCTGGGGTCAGGGAGCCCCAGGCCTGGATCCTGGCTTCACCAGAATTCCTGGGCAAGTTACCTGACTTTACTGGATCTCGCTCTCTTCATCTGCAAAACAGGACTTACTCCACAGGTCTATGAAGTGCTTACTTGAGTTTGGTCCTCTGTAAGAGCTCAGTAAAGACTGGTATTATTTACACTCATTTCGAGATATTATTTCTGAGAGGATGGGGCACAATGAACCAGCTGACAAAAACAAACAAGATGATTTTATCACGGAATCCTACTTCGAGAATTATGGGGCTAATTTACCACGGGTAAGTGAGCAAGTGAGCTACTGAAAATTTAATTTCCAGAAAAGCAGCCTCTAGTTTAGGAGATATAAATGTGAGTTAAAAACTAGATGAGAGGGAGTTCCCTGGTGGTTCAGTGGTTAAGACTTGGCGCTCTCACTGCTGGGGCCCGGGTTCAATCCCTGGTCAGGGAACGAAGATCCTGCAAGCCTCGTGGCTGTGCATGTGCTCACTCAGTCCTGTGCAACTCTCTGTGACCCCATGGACTGCAGCCACCAGGCTCCTCTGTCCATGGCATTTTTCAGGCAAGAAAACTGGAATGGGTTGCCATTTCCTCCTCCAGGGGACTTCCTGACCCAGGGATTGAAGCCAGGTTTCCTGCATTGGGGGGTGGATTCTTTACCACTGAGCCACCTGGGAAGCCATACAGCACAGCCAAAAATAAACTTAGACAAAAAAGAAGCATATTAATAGGGGTTGGGTAGCAAACCAGGGGTCTTTCTATTCAAATTTCAATATAATCCACAGGTCAAAGATCAGGAAGGGCTGGCACCCTTGGCTTGGCAGATATGCTTGGAAGGGGAAGAATGTGAGGCAAGGGGGCATAAAGAGAAGAACGTAAGGCTAAGAATTCAGGGGATTTGAAGTCAGGTTCCAGCTCCATCACAGTATATGAACTTGGACAAGTCATTTAACCTAACCTCAACTTCCCTATCTGAAAAACGACGGTTGTTTGGGGGCTCAAGAGACAATAGGTGTCAAAGGGCCTTTCATAAATTGGAAAGGACTACACAAGCAAAGTAATTATTTTTAGTAAGAATGTTGAGTTTAGAGGGCCCTTGTGACTCTACAGAGGAGATCCACTGACCAGTTTGGCAAGGGAGGCACTGCGTGTAAACAGACCAACCTGTTGAGCAAGGAACAGGAAATTGAGGCTCAAATCTTTGGCATCCCTGATGCCAATTCAGCAGCTGGAGGAACTGTCAAGCTCACCAAAGGATGCAGAAAGAGGATGCCAAGAGCAGGATTCTCAGGTATTTACCTAAGCAAAGCTGAGAAAGTACAGAGGAGGCGAAGACCATCTGATCAGGCAAGGGGAAAAAATACACAGACACAATGCACCCCGCCCGCCTACCTAGGGAGCCGTGGGGCAGCTTGCACTGCTCTCTGTGGAATCTGTCAGCTGACTCGTCCTTACTCACTTACTGGGTCTTAAGAGAAAAACAGAGAAGTGCATGTGTGCATATCCCTCTCAAAGGCTCCGGGGGGGTGAACCCTCCCAGACTGGGGTCAACCCATTTGACCCCTCTATGGGGCCTGAAGTCCTCCAGGACTGCTGAAGCTGAGCAGGCTCAGGGAAAATGTGGTCTTCTCTGTGAGTTCAAGCTGGTAATCTCACTGTGTAAACTGGTTATGCTCTCATATTTATTTGCAAAGTAAAAAAAAAAAATCAAGTGTATGTAATAACTAGTACATAGGGGGAGATAAACCTATTTCTACTCCTGGAGGACAGAAAGGGAGATTACAGACAGCATGGGGCATGTCTAGCCCTGACCTTCTACATATTTCAAACAGACCTCTGGCAGGCTGCCGGCTCAGCTCTCTGGCAGTGCCTGGCCCCACACTGATTGGTGGCAAGTGGCCATAAAATAAGTAACTATGGCCATTGATAGGACGGCATTTAATTCTCCTTGACTAACATCAGCCATCCCTGATAATCTACCCTTAAGAAGTTTTAGAAGGATGACACTAGCTCTGCTTCTTATAATTACACCTTTTACAGCATTCATTACGCGGTGTTTCATGTGAAGGCTGTTTATGAGCTTGTCTGCCCCATCCCCCCAGCATAAGCTCCCTGAGGGCAGGTTCTCTATCTTTTCATCCCTGCATTCCCCACTGGACCTAAAATACAGTCTTAAGTGACCTAATCATGCAATAAATTTTGTTGAATTTGCTCTGTCATAGAAGCAACAGATGGGATGTTTGGGGGCTAGTGTGTAACTACACAGATATAGAGGTATCATCAGAGGAAGCAAGAGGCATTCCTGCCACCCACAAAGATAAACAAGGACAAGCTGCCCCCACGTGCCTGCAAGGCGGTAGGGGGAGAGCATCACAACCCTTTCCTGGCAAAAGGAATGGCAAATTATCTGATGATTCTTTGTTGATGTCAAACTGCAAGCTCTCAAGTTCTTAAGAGTAGAAGCATCTCAGGTTAGGGCTTCCCAGGGGGCTCAGTGGTAAAGAACCTGCCTCCAATGCAGGAGACGTGGGTTTGATCCCTGAGTTGGGATGATCCCCTAGAGGAGAAAATGGCAACCCACTCCAGGCTTTCTGCCTGGGAAATCCAATGGACAGAGGAGCCTGGCGGGCTACAGTTCTTGGGGTTGCGGAGAGTTGGACACAACCGAGTGACTAAACAACAACAACAACATGTCAGGTTAAAGCAGGGAGAGACTGTGGAGTCCAGTTTCTCCTGGAAAAGGGATCATAAAACATATGCCCAGGGTGGCTGTGAAAAATAAGTGAGTAGCTGACTGCAGGGCGCCAAGCCCGGAGCAGCCGCACTGCAAACACCTTCTTGGAGCGGGCACCTAGCCAGCATCCCTCACTACACAGATGAAGATGGGGGGAGGGGTTATGTGCCAGGGGGTCACAGAGGAAGCTCCTGTGTTTAAGGTAAGGACAACGGGGACGCCTCGGTAGAAGAAGTTTTAAACGTGCAGACACACATGCCCGGAGGGTTTCTAGCTCTGGAGCAGCTGTGGGCTTCCCCAGGCCATCTTTTCCCTATTGCATTATCGGACTGTACTGGACCCCAAACCCATGTGGTAATCAACTGGGGGCTTTATTCATTAGAATTGTGTATGTCGTTCCAAAAGTCTCAAAACAGAAGTGGAAAGAGGCACGGTAATAGTATTCAAGAAAAGGCATAAGCTAAGGTAAAGAGTAAACTGAGGGTAAACTAGGCAGACACAGGCAGGATTCTCTCTAGCACACACTGGCAAGGGGGCAGGAGATAAGATTATGGCCTCTAGGAAAGGTCTTATCAGAGGTCAGGAAAAGGAGATCTAAGAAAAAGGAGGATTTGGGGGAGAAGGAACCCTGATCATGGTAGTGAAGAATCCACCTGCAATGCAGGAGACCCAGTTTGATCCCTGGGTCTGGAAGATCCCCTGGAGGAGGGCATGGCTATCCACTCCAGTATTCTTGCCTGCAGAATCCCATGGACAGAGGAGCCTGGTGGGCTACAGTCCATGGGGTGGCAGAGTCAGACATGACAGAGTGACTAAGACTTTCAAACTAGATCATGAGGCAACAAGAACAGGGTATTTTTCAGCTGAAACCTTCAGGGGTGTATTTACGGCTGGATTCTTCCAGAAACCTAGAGAGAAAGAGAAGCATGCAGAGAAGAGAGGTGGCGATGGCGGTGGGTATAAGAAGGCAGGGAGAAAGGAGAGGGAGAAGAGATCGCAGGCACTCAGCTTGGGGAACGGTAGGAGGGATCTGTCAAGAGAATCTGACTCAACGTGTTGGTCTGAAGTGAACTGATTTAAAGCTGCTGGATCCAGGTCAGACTCTGGGTTTCAGGAAACCTTTGCCCTTAGCTTCTAATTCCTTCCTGTAGACTGCACTTCAAGGAAGGCAGCTTGTCTCCCCCTAAAACATTCCTGAGACACTCTCACCCATGGTCTTTCCTGATGCTTCTCCCCTAAATCCAAACAGCAAAATCCTCTTCATCCACCAAGTCCGTGCGTGCTCAGTTGCTCAGACATGTTTGACTCTGAGACCCCATGGACTGAAGCCCGCCAGGCTTCTCTGTCCATGGTGATTCTCCAGGCAAGAATACTGGAGAGGGTCACAAGCCCTCCGCCAGGGGATCTTCCCGACCCAGGGACTGAACCTGCGTTTCCTTAGTCTCCTGCATCGGCAGGTGGGTTCTTTACCACTGGGCCACCTGCGAAGACACCAAGACCTCACTCACGTCACTCACTGTGGGAAACCTGGCCCTGCTCTGAAAGA
Organism: Budorcas taxicolor; assembly: GCF_023091745.1. Lineage (NCBI taxonomy): Eukaryota > Metazoa > Chordata > Mammalia > Artiodactyla > Bovidae > Budorcas > Budorcas taxicolor. The sequence goes on from NC_068924.1 coordinate 26,982,334, forward strand.
GAACCAGGCTCCCCTGGCTCTGGTGCTCCCGTAGCGCCTGAACCTGCCACGCTCTGCTTCTCTTTAGGCACTAAACAGACCCACAAGCCTGCCAAACGGGGTGGGGTTCCTCTGACAATCGGAGGACACAAGCCAATTCAAGCCTCCTGGTCTCTCTGTGTATAGTTGTCACAGAGGAGGGAAAAGTGAAAAGAATTGAGAGAGAATCATTTTTGAAGAAAAATATTTCAAAAGGTTATTTTCACATATGGCAATGTGAAAGGGCTAACGGGGTGGGGTGTGTGCACTGTTTGCTCACTTGCTCCTTCCTGGAGTCTTGCACACGCGGCGTGTGCTCAGGACACGTTTGCTGGAGTGGAGTGAGCAGCTCCCGGGCTCAGTGCCACTTCCTAGCTGTGGACCTTGGGGAGAGTTACTTAATCTGTGCCTCATCCTTCCTAGAGTCTTGCACACGCGGCGTGTGCTCAGGACATGTCTGCTCGAGTGGAGTGAGCAGCTCCCGGGCTCAGTGCCACTTCCTAGCTGTGGACCTTGGGGAGAGTTACTTAAATCTGTGCCTCATCCTTCCTAGAGTCTTGCACACGCGGCGTGTGCTCAGGACATGTCTGCTCGAGTGGAGTGAGCAGCTCCCGGGCTCAGTGCCACTTCCTAGCTGTGGACCTTGGGGAGAGTTACTTAATCTGTGCCTCAGTTGTCTCACCAGTAAAATGGGGACAGGAAGAGCTGTGAGGATTAGGTGACTTTGCGTGTGAACAGCCTCTGGTGTGTGGCATGTGAAACGCGCTAGGGAAACGTCAGCTCGCCTTTTCCGATGAAAGCTGTCATTCACACAGGAAGCTTTCCCAGCATCCGTGATGCCATCAAGCTGCCTCTGCTAGAACACTCCCAGCCACAGAAAGCTCCCAGTCTGCTCAGCAGCCTCTTCTGGAAAGTTCTTGTGAAAGCTTCTCTGGGGGTTGAAAGCTGCTGTAACTTCCATCCTGGTCTTGGCTCTGCCTCATAATATGAATCCAGAGAAATCTAATCCTTTTCCATATGACAAGTATGATGGCTCTCCTGAGTTTTCCCCTCAAGCCTAAACATCCCCAAGTCTGTCAGCCAATCCACCTATGACTTGGTTCCAAAACCTCCCCCTAGCCTACGTCAACTCAAAAATATAGCAACTGCAGGTGGACACAATACATCTGACTGGTGCAGACCTCACACTGGATGGTGCCCATCTGCTCAAAAGCCCAGGATTTAATGGGAGTTTATGGAACTGTATCCCTATTGGTGCTCAATGAGCACAACCTGAAGGTACCACGCCCCCTTCACATAAACTGACTGAGGGTCAGGTCTTCCATCCTGCCCTGTGCCTGGGGACCCAACTGCCCCAGGAGCTGAGTCTGGTGTACTGACTTTAAAGTGCAGGGCAGGACAGGCTTCAAGAAAGGCGGGTGCGGAAAGTGCCCAGTTTCAGGGTTGAATATTTTATGGAGAAACCTGCTTTCAAGATCTGCGATGATGGGATGGATGTCAGTCCAGATTTGGGGTACGGTGAATGCTATGACACAAATGAAATGACATTATCTGAGCATAACTCACTGATAGTGACTCCACTCTCCTTCCAAATGAAAATGAATGCCCTCATTAATTATACAGTGATACTAAATGAAACAGCATGGCATCCCTTGTGATGCTGTAATATTCTGTACTTAGCTTATTAACGAAGCGGTCAGAATAATAATACCTCAAATTATTTAAACCATACATTCAGATTATCAAGCATGCCTCTCTCTCCGTGTCACACACACAAACATTATGTATAAACATAAAACACACGTGTGTATGTTTTAATCTTCAAAAATACTCTGCAAAGGACCGTTATTCCTCCTGCCATTTTTCACGGATGGGGAAGAACGAACCTGAGGGTTAAGTGACAAGGTCACTGCACTCATCACAGGCAATCCGGGACCGAGGGACCCCGACGCACTCCAACACTGTTTACTCTAAACCCTGTTTCCCTAGCACCGGCTGACTTTTTCTCTATCACAGAGGTTAAAGCTAGCTATTTTGATGACAGCTGAGAAATTTTGGATTCTAAGGAACCACAGTCTGAATATGGGAAAACAGGTAATACATCTTGCTGCCCATCATCTGTGTGTTCATCTTCTATCACTCTCTTTTAATTCTGAAAACAGATTCCCTTTCCCCATCAGATACCCATTTCCTATGTGCTTCTCCCCTAAAAGGTCCCGCAAGTCTTCTCAGAAATTCTCTCTTAGCAACCCAGAGTACCAGCTGAAAAAGGTAAACACTGCTGAGTTCACTGGAGGAAGGCAGGCTGGCCCAGAGATCGACCCTGCAGCGCTCTTACCTCGGCTGGACACCTTATTTCTAGTGAAGGCAGCAGCCGGCTGTCGGTATGGATGGATCCCCAACTCCTGTGCGTGATTCACGGTTCCCAGGAGAGATTCAGGGTCCCCGGGGCCGCCTGTACTCAAGAGCAGGGGGCTGTCATGGCAACCTTTGGTCAATGTGTTCCCGCTCTTCCTATCCGGGAAGCCGTCCTTGGCCCCCTCGCACGAGCACTCCTCCTCCATGCTCTCCGAGTGCACGAGCGCCGGCTGGGGAGCGTAACCGTGGGTCGGGGTCGGGGAGGAGACCTGCGAGATACATTCTTGCGCCCTGATCTGCAGAAGGTGCTGGGGGCTGGTGTGGTGGTGGTGGTGGTAAGAGTCAGCGTTCTGATACGGCAAAGCCTGGCGCTCCGCCATGCTCTGTCCCCCAAGGCCGGGAGCCAGACTCCCGGCGTCCCCCTGGTTCATGTGCCGGAACAGCTCTTGGTATTCCTGCTGCTGCTGCTGCTGCCGCTGCCGCTGCTGCCTTTTGATGAGCTGTGCAAACTCCGCCGGGGGCAGCCGCATGTCCGAGTGGCCGGTGAGTGAGTGCCGGGGGGAGAGCAGTCCCTGGAGGATGTGGGGCACCTGCTGGTGTCGCGTGTAGTCTGGCGGCGTGGGGGACAGCAGGGCCTGCTGCAGTGCCGATGTGGTATAGTGCGGTGGCTGCTGATGCGCACTGGGAGGGAAGGTGGGGAACTGGTCAAGCGGAGGGACTTTCAGGGCTTGGGTGGGAGGTAACCCCGCTCCTGGTGAAGGGTTGTAGCTGCTGGGGGAACCCCGGGACTGGTCCGAAAACAGGTGGGGGTGTATATGCGCCTGGTCGTAGTTAGCAGGGGAGAACCGATTCACGTTCAAGCTGCAGACACAAAAGGGAGTGAGTACCAGGCATCCGTGTGACAAGTGGCTAAACTCCCCGGGGAACGGCTACCAGTCCTCCTCAGCAGCGAGTCTCTGCTGGTACAGAGAACCATGGGGCCACAGGGAGGATGGGGGCACAGGCATTACCCCCACCACCCCCTTGGGCTTGAGGGTAGCAACATCACTTGAATTAAGATGTGCCCATCTCTTAGAATATGAGTGATGGAAAGAAATAATCCTAGAAAAACAGAGAAGGGGGGTAACTGAAATTTTTACCTACTCCTCTAACTGGCCCTTTTCTTCTTTGCAGACCTATAGTCAGGTGGTAGTGGTGTTTAGTTGCTAAGTCGTGTCTGATTTTTTTGTGACCCTATGGACTATAGGCCACCAGGCTCCTCTGTCCATGGGATTCCCCAGGTAATAGTACTGGAGTGGGTTGCCGTTTCCTCCTCCAGGGGAATCTTCCTGACCCAAGATCAAACCCACATCTCTTGCACCTCCTGCATCGGGAAGCAGGTTATCACTGCACCACATGGGAAGCCTATATAGTAAGGTAGCTGCGTCATTATCCTCCTGCATCTCACTAGCATTTTGATCTTGAGTCAATATATAGGTTTCAAGTCCATCCCAAGCCCACGGCCTCACTTTTAGTCAGGCTGAAATGAGCACAGCCCAGTCAGAGCCCTTCTGTTCTCCCCTCCTCCTACCAAGGGGCTTCTTCCCACCTGGGTCCCCCGGAGAGATGGCCGGGAGACTCCGGGCAGCCTCACCTGTGGGCCTCCGCACTGTCGGCGCTCAGCTGCTTGGACAAGGGCCGGTGCCCATAGCTGAGGGCGGCCATCATGCTGGTCCGGAGCTGCATCTGAACCTGACTGGTGCTGGGGCTGATGGAGATGCCCCGGCCTGCAGAGGTGGCAGCGGCCCCAGGCATGCTGCTGAGCATGTCGACAGGCTCCTGGACTTGGATGGTCACCTGCTGTGACTGGGGAGGCTGCTGTATGCCCAGGCAGGTCAGTGCCACGTTGGGAGGAGGGGAACAGTTCTCAGGCTGCTGCTGGAAGATGGCACTGCGGGAGGGGAAGCCTTGAAACTGGGAGGAAGATGTAGCACCTGGGGAGAAAGGAGCCCCAGAGTGACCACATGCCCGGGTTACCTGCGGCCAGGAGCCACTGAGGATGCTCAGCTTGCACACCACCCAGAGCAGGGCTCCTCCAACTCCAGGGCATGGAAGCTTCCTCTGGGGGATCTGTGAAGACACACACTTCGGGGCCCAACCCTCAGAAGCTGACTCAGGAGGTAAGGACGGGGCTCCAAGAATTTGCAATTCAAGAAACTGCCCGTTGATCATTCTCTGAGTAGCTCTCATTCAGGGCAACGCTTCTCAAACTCTAATGCACGTATGAAGGGCCTGGGGATCTTGCTAAAACACAGATTCTGATCCAGCAGGTCTGCGACAGGATCTGAGATTTGATTTTTCCTGCTGATGTTGCTGGTCAGGGACCCCACTCTGAGTAAGAAGGGCTTTGAGTCCAATTCAGGCTCTTCAGGGGCTCTAGACTGAGTGGCGTTACTTAAGGAGATTCTCAGTTTTCAGAACGCTAACCCCTCAGAATGCTGGCCTCTGAAGGACCGTATAAATTAGGGCCCGCTCATCTTTGCCTCCATCTGAACACCCACAAGAGAGGAGCCATGTGCGCAGAGGACCACCAAACTCAGGCATGACAGGAGGGAAGGTTCTGGTAGTAGCCCATTCGTTTGGTACAGTGGGAAGGGACATCAACTGTATGTTGATGAAACATATGTTATGAAAACATCGATACCAGTCAACCACTATTTGAGAACTATATTGTTCCAGGGGCTATTTTAAGTATTATACCTAACATATGTATCTCATAGTAGCATTATCCCTGTCTTACATTTGAGAAAGCACAGATGCCCGGAAGTTAAGTGGTCTACCTGTGGTCTCACAGCTAAGAATCTGGTAGCAGCAGGAGCCAAGCCAAGGCAGCCTGGCACTAGGGCCACTCCCTTACACAGCATGTTGCTCCGTCACCCCAACCAGTGGCTTGGGGCAATCAAGACGAAGCCTCACTTCTCCTGCGGCTCACGGCTCAGAGAAAACCTCTGCACTCACCGTGAGACTGTATCATGGCGCTGCTCATGGGGGGAGGGCTGTTACTGGGCTGTCTGAAGAGATGGTTGTTGGGGTGGTTGGGAGGTGGGCTGGAAGGCTGAATCCTTAACCTTAAAAAACAACAGAACCAGATGAGTAAATACACTTCCTGAGGTGACGATATAACCTTGAAGTTAGTTTCAGCCATTTGATACCCACAGGCAGAAACTCCATTTTTAGTTCTGATAAGCTTCCAGGCTAGAAGGCCACCCACCACAGTCTACTGAAAGCCTGTCTACATCTTATTTTCCCAGATGTCCCAAGGAGGCAGGGGTCACTGTGGGCCTGCATCTGGCCTCCTGCGTTAGGTGTCAGATTACATGGTTCATGGGGATAAGAAAATGAAGTGGCACAGGAAGTCAGGATTTTAGAAAGCTGCTGAAATTTAAATTGGTCTTCCTGCTTTTCAGATGGGTTTTTCCAAGGTGAATGCTATAGTCAGTCATGTGAGTTAAGCCAACAGCTTAGGCAAAGACGATGTTTCATTACCTCTGGAGCTGGTGGGTGAGGAGGGCGGGCTGATTTTCACATGCAGCCTGAAGAGGTGGAGAAGGTTGAGGAGGACAGATAGAGTCCTAAAATACATGCAGGAAAGGAGAGAAAAATACCCGTGAGCTTGAAGACTAACCAGAGCCATTCTCGGGAAGGGAAGAGACTATCTGCGACTGAGATTTATGCTCCTGTCGTTCATCGAAAGGCTTGATTACCTGGACTCAAACATGGCAACCACACAAATAACTCAACTCCACTCTGCCCTGCGTGATCTCCTCCAGCACTGACAGGCCCATCAGCCTGAGAGCAAACTCCAGACAAGTTGGAGAAAGCGGAGAGGGAAGGCCTACTTGAATCTGCTGCTGGAGAATTTGGTGGTGCTGCTCCTGCTGGTATAGCATATGCTGCTGCTGGGTCTTCTCCAGGGTTCTTTCATCAATCTGCCCCCCGTACATCTTCTGCAGCTGCTCACACTCCTGAAGGGAAAGCAGTTCATACAGAGGGGATACAGCCAGGCCTACCCCATGCAGTGCTGTCAGCAGACGCAGAGCTGCCCTGGGTCTCATGGGCAGAGGGAGCCCACAGAGAACTGTGTCCTTGATGAGCAACTAACCCCTTTAGGTGGGCATTTGTGTACTAAATAAATTCACGCTCTGTGCTGGCTGCATGAAGGGAAAAACACCAAGATGGCCTGGCTATGAGCGAAGGTTCCAGTGTGAAATCGGTGTACAAAGCACATGCCACTCGAAGCTTGGTCGTCAGGAAGGCAGAAAGGAAACCGGCCCTTTATAGAAGCCTGGAGGTACACCTCCTTCCTCCGGGAGCACCATTCCATACCAGCTGGAGAGTATGCCAGGTGGTAAGAACGCAGAGCAGGCTCCAACAAGACCCAGTGCCCATAAGTCATGAGGGGAACGCCAGGGTTGCTTCAAAAGACATTTCCGGGTGCTTCCCACTGAAACCCCAGCCCAGAAATTTCTCTCTAAGGAACCACACAGGCAGGAGGAAAATTAGGCCCTTCCTGGGGAAAGCTGGACGTAAGCAGAAGGAAGGAAAGCGTGTAAGGGCTATCTGCTTTGGCACCTCTAAAACTGCAGTGCTGCTCTGAGGGGGCAGAAAGCTTAACACCCGTGTCCTTCTGCAACACTGGGCTCTGCTACCCATGCTTCTCCAGAGATGCCTGCCGCCTCTAACATTACCTGCTGCAACTGTTTGATGCTGCTGTTGTTGCCCATTTTTTCCAGGTGAGCTTTGAAGGCCTGGATGCTTGCAGCCCCATCTGAGAACCGGCGCACAGGGGAGAAACGCTCCGTAGGGAGGTGCAGGGTGTTGGAGTCCTTGTAGGTGGAGCTGAATATATGGGAAGAGAAGGTTAGGGGCTAGGACTGAGGGTTTTGACCAAATCACTTAGGGATGCTGTTCCAGATGAACACAAAGCTGCCGGCTACACGCGCAGCCTGGCATATTACGCCATTTCCATGCCATCTCCAGAGGCCAGTCGTTTCCCTAGCCTGCCTTCCCTTTAGAGGCCTCCAAGTGACCATCTTCTATTTCCACTTACCTTGAGTTGGCTTAATGTCCAAGCCTGGGAAGGTCCTGGGATCAGATACATCCAGTTCTTACAAATACACTGGGTCAGAGAGAGGGGAGCTTCACAGTAGCCCTCAAGCCCAGCTGTATAGGAACTCCTCCTTTTACAGTCATGTCTCTATCTAGTGCCTTTAGAAACCTAGAACAAACCTACCCATGTGACCTAAAGTTTTCCCTGAGTAGCAACCTCTGTATGACTGACCAGAGGGAAACTTACAGTCAACTTTGGGGTCAAAGGTCTGGCCTGGAATTCATAGGTTTTTTATGCTAGAAAACACAAGGTGGAGCTTAAAGTGGGGAAACTGGGGGCCTCTGATCCCCAGATGGAGACAGCCCATCCTTAAGAAACGTGGGCCTGAAGATCCTGCACATACCTGGTCAACGCAAATAACGTTATCTGCTGTGAAAGGTAACTTCTCAGAGCAGTGGCACCCTCCCAACCTGCTAATGAAAGAGGAATCGTGTGGATTACCTTCAAAATGACCCCCACTGCTCAATAAGAACAAAGCCAGCGTCTTACAGAAAGAAAGAACGTGCTATCAGTAAGGAATGCCTAAGACAACATGAGAGTTAGAAGCTAAGACCTATACTTGTTACCTAATCAGAAAGAGATGTTTATGGTTTGAAGTAAGCAGATAAAAGACTGCCAAGGCAGCATTCCAGCAGCTGATGGAAAGGATCAGGGTTTCAGGTCCAGGGCAGAGATGACATCACACTGAGCTGTGGGTGAAATGATGTGCCACCTTGCCAGTTACTCATTCTGGACAGAAGCGGAACCAAGGCTAAGAAAGCGGGTGAACAAGCGAATTCAAGTGTAGCAGACAGGGAGGGTCTACGAGGGGCTGATGAGTGTGCAGGGGAGTTAAGAGAGTTCTGGCAGCAGGGAAAAGCCCTCCACCTTCTAATGATGGCTCCTGTTTGAGACTCCACCTGAGGCCTGACACAGCAGTGAGCTGATGAAATGAACACAACATATATCTGGGTTCGGTAACACGAAAGACAGATGAGTTTGGAAGACACACTCCAGAAACAGTGATCATGGGAACTGGTCTCAGGGGTATTTCCTCAATATTTCTTATTTCTGTTTCTACTTCAGGTGTTTGGAGTTAAAGCAAGCAGGTACTATTTTCTCCTAGAATTTGATTCTTACACTTTCAGTATTTTCTGATGATCGACACATTTCTGATTCACTCAGAAATCTGTGTTCTTCAAGGAGTTAATTATAGTCTGTCTGTACAAAACACATTCTCTCCCATCCCAGGTCCAGGTATTTCCTGACTTTTCCAGAAGATCGGGTTGTGAACAGACTGACATCCTGGGCAGCCCAGCACAAGGAGCTTCAGAGGAATAGTTCTTAGGTAGCTGCTCATTTTGGAAGCACTGACAGAATCAGTTGTGTTTTATTTTTATTAGCAATCCCATTCAAACTCAGGACAGCCCCATGTCAGGCTGCTATTCCCACTACACTCTTCAAACAGGGACTTGGCTCCCCACCTAGATAAAATCCATCTTGTATTAGTTAGGTTTTTTTGGTTAATTACACTTAATTTTTCTTTGAATTTATAAATTACACAATTCCAGGATTACACATTCAGATACCTCTTCTGTCTTCATGTTGGACTTCATCTACAATACCCCAGAAGAACAGACATATCTGCTGTTCCTGTGTCATTTCCTCCAGCAAATGAAAGGAATTCAATAATCCCCCCAGGCCACCCATTCTCAGTGCTGGAGAGCCTTGGGAAGTTTCCCTTTTGCCCTGAAGACTTGCTTCAGTCTCTTGTGTAACCATGCTTTTACAGCAACTCCATGGAGACGTGCTGAGTCTGCATAAACACCGCCCCTTACACGATCCGTCACTCACAGAGTATTCATTCCAGTTCAAACTGGCTTGACCACAGGGAACCCTTGAAACACTCTACCAAGAGTGTTCGCACAGAAACAGACAGCAGACAGATCTCCAGCAGGCAAAGCCTTGACAGTGACCAGGCAGCGAGGAAACCACACAAACGGAGCTGCGGGCCAGTGTGGCCTTCCTTTAGCAACAGGTGTAAACACAGTATCGGGTCAGTGACAAAGGCAGACTGTGATGATGTGCTCATCTTCCTGCTTGCCCCACAAAAACATGGCCTGAGGGGCACCTGAATTAAACAAGGATTAAACCAAAGGACGGAAACTAAACAACAGAGCCTGGCAAAGGCTGAAAAACTAAGTGTGGGGCTGTCAAGGAAGGAAGGATACAGGGAGAAATAAAGCAATGAAAGTCTATCAGGTAACAGTACAGAGCTCAGAGTTATTGAGAAATCACAGAAAATGTACGGGCAGCTAATGATCACCCAAAGTGATGCAGAACTGTAACAGTGAGGTTCCTGAGAGATTCTCCTTAGAAAAACATTGTCTGTACCACCGGAGTTTTATTTGAGAAATGTCATTCATGCTATTCCTAACAGACCATTTGTACCATATTATTTATGGTCATTTATGAAAGCTTATCTTTCTTCTTTCTGAGTTCCAACGTGGCACTAATGATGGTTCAGTTTGCTCAGAGGTCACCTGTCTCTGCTGATTACCTATGATGCCCAGTGGGTAACGAGGCACAATAAAAACACTGTGTCAAGCTTGCCAGGGTGAGTCTGGCTGCAAGACTGAGTAACAACACATTTACAAACTTAATTTCCTCAGAATCTGCTTTCCAAACTTCCCAAGTAAGGCTGCTCTTCACTGTCCTCCCAAAAAGACTCTAGCGACTGGTGGTGGCTTTGAAAGTGTGGCCCGTGAGCTTGGGGACAGCTCTGGAAAGGATTAAGCTAAGATTTTTGGTCATCACAGAGTTCACAGAAGATAACCACCTTCTTAATCCAGCAAGGTGTCACTCCCCTCGTTCCCAGGCTTACTTGAACTCAATTTTGTGAAGTTCTCTTGGCAAGGAAGGCTACACTTGTTTTTATGTCTTTAAGAGAAAATGAATTATAAATTTATCAGAGACCTACTCGAAGATTTTGCCAGCAGAATACTGCAAGGATGGCTTTCAAGCACAACACTCTGGAGGATGCAGTGTCTCCGCTCCACCACTCACAAGGGAATGTGTTTTCCCCGAGCCAAGCACCTCATTCAGGGGTCACATGATAAGAAATGCTCATCCTTCTGATGGCGATGGGTTATTAAAAGTCAAGCCTACTGATGTGGTTACAAATCCTATCTCCAGCTGGTCTTCTGAGAGCTTCACCCACTTGCAGGTTTCAAGTTCAATTTCATCTATGAGTCAACGTCTAGAGTCATGAGGAGCAACTGCAGGCAATAAACACGTCTACGAGGTAATGGGAAAGAAGCGTCTCCTATGGCCCTGGGCACGGCTGAGTCAAGGAGCTGAGAAGACGTAAAGTTCGGGATGCTATTTAAAGCCACGATGCTAGTCATCATGTCTGTAGGACTAGCCAGAAAGGGGCCTGTCCGATGGGCCTCAAGGAGCTCCCACGGCTCACGTGGCTACTCACCGATGCTGATCAGGTACCAGGTGAGGGGGCCAGACCCGGGAACGGAAAGGCTGCTGTCCTAGCTGCCGCTGTAGGTCCGGCGGGATCTCAGCTGTAGGGCTGGTCATGGCCAGTGTATGCCTTTTGGACCTATTTGCCAAGTACCTGCAACAAGCAGGAGCACATTTCACAGTAAAAAAGAGACAGGAATACTCCTCAGCAAGAAGCATTAGAAGTTAATCCAAAGCACTCAGAATGAAGTGGCGCCAGAGCACAGAAAGGGCTCAGTGGCCAACAGACTCCTGACTGGATGGAAGTGAGACGTGTCCCAGAAGGCCAACAAAAGCTGGCTTCCCACTGAAGCGGCTCAGTGTCGGACCTAAGAGTAGCCGTTAAGAGAAGAGAGGAAACAGATGTCGCTCACGAAGTGAATCAGTTTTCCTGACTTCATTCCATTCAGGAGAAGAATGTATTTTCTGCTAGTTAATTCTGTTCCTTGGTTTCCCTCCACATTTCCAAAATACAAGTCAGAGGAAATGAGCCCTAAGGACTGTTCCTAGAGATGAGCCAAGAGAGAGAGTCAGATGGGCTTTGCGTATGTCTCCTGAGGCCACTGGCCATGAGGGTCTGAGGCTGACCTCGCTACAAATCATGGAAAAAGATCCTTTTGCGTGCGGCTAAGTGAGTTCCATCACCAACCCTTTCCTCGTGCCCCAAGACTGTAACTCCATCGTCGGAGAAGAAAAACTGATGCTGTCCCCAGGGGGGACATTCTCTAAAGGATGAAGAAATGAAACCACATGGAATGTTTAGAACTGTTTTTTAGGGGGAAAAAAAGGCAAGGCAAGAAAAGAGAAGTTTCACAAGCTGAAGAGTTCACAAGCTGATCACTTTTATTCTGAAGGTCTTTCAGATCCACCACTAATACCACTAATAATGCTTTGGTCCCCCTTGGTCTGGATGATGAGTTCCTTCACCACTGCTGCTCTTCTTGGGCATGAATAAAAGAAGCACAGTTCCCTCCATGACATCAAAAGGGACGGGCATTTTACCCTTTAAATGCTGGTCTTTAAAGAAGAAAGGAGGAGCTGGAGGGGTAAAATGTAAGACAAAGAAGATAAGATGAAATACTGCTATCTGATTCGAGTAGGAAGGCAGTAAGTCTCCTAATTTCTCTTCACGACTCCAGCAGGGCCCATGTGCAACTTTATACACCCTGTGATCAGCAACCTATCAAAATAATCACATCAAGAAAGAAACAAAGTCAACACGGTTCTTCTATTGGCTATTCTGTAGAAGGAGCTTGCCCACCTGCCAACACCCCTGTTCTCCACTGTTCTTTCCACACGGGACCAGCTTCTTTTTGGACAGCAGCTCTCATGCAGAGCTACTAGCGGGTAGAGAAAGGACACTGGCCAGCAATCATCCGGGTAAGAGGTCTTGTTTCATTCATTCTTAACTACTTTGCCCATTTCAGCTAAAGCCAGTTAACAAGCTAGAGAGTAATTAGTGGTATGTAAACTTGCCAGAGGGTAGGTAAGCCATTAGTGGTTTAATATCCATTTGATAAAAACACCCGAAGTTTCCCCAAGAACCCATGAAAACCATTTTATTTCAACTTCCCTCAAGGGAAAAAACATATAATCTTGAAGAACACCTGTATTTCTGGGAAAATACATGCTGGATTCTGGTCAACCCCCGCCCTCCCCGAAAAATAAGAAAATCAACTCCCACAAGGGATCATGCATGAAGCTGGAGGACCACGGCTAATGGAACTGAGGTCAAATGATCAGCACAGCATGCCTGATGGTCACTGCCGTTTTCTGTGAATTAGGCATCTCTGCAAACAATGGATATTTGCATCTGTCCCTGGACCGAATCCCATATTCTTTTTTCAATATTTCTTTGTTGATACAAGGGGATGGCAGAAACACAGCAAACAGTACAAGAGGTATTCATTCTCCTGGAAAGGAAGAGTCCATGCCAGCGGTCCATGGCCAGACTAGCTAGGATCACTGTCATCCCAAATCTCCAATTCCTTTTCAGTAACAGTTCTTGGCAGGTAGGAGCAGGCTTTGTGCCTTGTGAATACTATCAGAGTTGCAATATGAAGGCAGGGGGCAAGGAAGGAAGGAGGGAGGAGAGAAAAAGTTCTTATGGTTATTGCTGTCACTTAGGGGACTTCCAATGGTGCTTACAGAAGTGACATTTTCTGGGTAGTCTTCCGTTACTTCCGTGTGGGGAGGAACATGCCATCTGGCTTGAGCAAAGAGACCACACAAGTGTTGAGGCTGCACTGGACCACCTCCTTGGGCAGAGGTGACCTTTCGTTGGTCGCAGGGGGAGCCTGCCCAAGGACGCTCTGCAAGCACTGCCAGATGCCACATTACCTCTGCACAGCTTCCTGATCTGGCTCCCCATCCGAGCTCTCCTCGTCCACAGGGGTGACTGCTGGCACTGCCTGAGGAAAGACAGGAAGGAAAAGCTCAAAGCGGCGCTTCTTCCGCAGCAGTTCTTACTCTGGACACTGGGCTCGGGGCAGGCCTCTCGGGTACTTAATTTTTTTTAATCTGCAAAGCTTTTCTAGGATCCCTGGGTTATACAGAACATTCACAGACCTTTCAATTGTCCCACTTTTACCTTGCTCAGTTGATTTGAATTCCTCTGATTCATCTTCCTTCCTTCATTCATTTATCCAATAAGTAAGCTGAATGCCCACTATGTTCCAGGATAAAATGTGAATTAATAAAGTTCTTTCCCCTGTTTTACAGTCCAGTGGAGGACAGAAATAGGCAGACAAAAGGACAAAATAGCATGAGCCAGTCATGGGTGTGTGGGGACTGAGCAGGGCACTTAGAGAACGTGGCCCCAAACCTGAGGCCTGAAGGATGAGTAAGAACGGGACGAGTCCGGCCAAGGAGGAAAGGGGTCACAAGCGTCTAAGGCTTCTAGGCTGAGAGAGAAGAGAAGGCCCATGGGTATTTGAGGACCTGAGAATATAGTAGGCGTTTGTTTACCTGGAATAACTAGGAACTGATTTGTTGTTTCATGTTAAAGTAATTTCCAGATTTTAGACGTCCTTAATGCCAGAAAATACTCTTGCCTGGAAAATCCCATGGATGGAGGAGCCTGGTAGGCTGCAGTCCATGGGGTGGCTAAGAGTTGGACACGACTGAGCGACTTCACTTTCACGCATTGGAGAAAGAAATGACAACCCACTCCAGTGTTCTTGCCTGGAGACTCCCAGGGACAGGGGAGGCTGGTGGGCTGCCATCTGTGGGGTCGCATAGAGTAGGACATGACTGAGGCGACTTAGCAGGAGCAGCAGCGGCAGCAGCAGCAATGCCAGAAAAGCATACTGGTTTTCTAAAAGTCCACTGTAGCATGTAACATATAATTGTGAAGTTCCAATTCAATGCTTTAAAATCACTGTCACCCACCAAAACACAAGGACCGCCACAATATGCATGCGTTACAGTGACGCTCCCCGGCTGCCTGTGGGCTGGGACATCATATAGCCTTGACAGCTACTCATAGCCTGGGGCTCACGGAACCACCACGCCCCAAGCACTGAAGCAAAAATCACACTTCCAGTATTGCAAAAGAACATTTTTTAATGGGCAGTAATTGTAAAGACAAAACAAACTTTTAGGATGATTCCATTGTCGGAATGCGTCTAGGGTTTCCGGAACCCTGACTACGGTTCTGTGAGGCTGGAGGGAACAGGGTTATGCAGGAAGTGGCTGCAGACGAGGCAGGAGAGGAGCCCTGTGGCCAGTTATAAACGGCCTTGAATACCACATGAAGAACTTTATTCTGAGGAAAGGCAGTGGTGAATCACTAAAGGTTTTAAGCAGGGACATGATGTTACAAGATTTATATTTTAGAAAGCTGGCCTGCTTTAGTTGCAGCGTGAAAATGTCGGGTGACAAGGATGAGGAGCCAAGCCTGGAACCAGGAAGCCCATTTGGCAGCCACTGTGTTAATCCAGGCAAAGGATGACAGTAGCTTCAGTGGGGGATGCAGTGGAGATGGGACAGAAGATAAACACCTGTGTTAGTCCAGGCAAAGGGTGACAGTAGCTTCAGTGGGGGAATGCAGTGGAGATGGGACAGAGGATAAACACCTGTGTTAATCCAGGCAAAGGATGACAGTAGCTTCAGTGGGGGAATGCAGTGGAGATGGGACAGAAGATAAACACTTACTTTACAAGCATGGCATAACTGCTTTGATGTGGGGAGTAAGGGACAGGGAAGAATTAAAGAGAAAACCCAATTTCTTAGCTTGTCTAACCAGGGGAGTGATGGTGCCATTCCCTGTCACCCAGAGGGAGACACAGGTTTCATAGCATCAGGACATGCTCATCTGAGGACATGCTGAAATAAAACGGTGAGGACCTGCCAAGTAACCCACTAGATCTGTGCAGTTGGTAAATATAGATAGGAGTGCAGGGCTCAGAAAAGCATTGTGGGCTGGAGAATCTCTCAGTGACAGAAACAGGGAAGTGGAGAGGATCACTCAGAGAAAGTCTGTAAAATGAAATGGAAACAGGACCTCAGACAGAACTGTGGGTTTCTAGGAAAAAGAAGAAAGGGAACCTAAAAAGGGGAGCTAGGAGAAAAACACAAAAGAATAGGGTAAAAGACCATTTTTCAAGGAGAAAAATGGTCAGCAGTAAAGTCCAAAAAGATAAAGATGAAAAATGTCCACCGGAAGTTTGTTAGTGACCTTGGCAAAAATAGTTCCAGCGGACAAAGGCACTGCACCTCCCATAAAGCTGTTCTGGACCCTTCCAAATCTACACTGACCTGGCCTTTCCCTAAGTGCCTCCGCCACCTACAGGCCCACGGTCTTCACTCCAGCACTTCACCACACTGGCCTATTACTGTTACGCCGACGCTTCACATATGTGGGTCGCATCTTCCTGTTATAGTATACGCTCAATGAGGCCAGAAACTGCAAACATGAATTCTTCCCTTTTCTCAACAGCCATGTTATGGGCACAGTGGACCTGTGTCGGTCTACAAACTGTTTCATTACTGATCTAAGATACGGTAGGTAAAGTAACAGAGAATAATATTTATAAACCTTTATAGCAACTTAATGGAGTAATATTTTCTATTGCACCAAAGAAAATTTAGCCTTGTAGTTCATATGTTTTAAAATTTTAATTTTTCTGATAATAGGGAAAACAAGGTCCTCAAACTAGAGAGACACCTTAAGAAGCACTGCCCTGAAATACCCAGTGAGGGCTGTGGATACAATTAGCACTCAAGCCTAATGTAGCATGAGATTTAATGGATGAGTAAGTGAATGAAGGAATGAATCTATCTATGGCAGGAAAATCATCAGAAATAAACAAAAACCAGGGGAAGAAAAGAATCTTTGTGATTATCATATTAGAAAATATGTGATTGAGAGATGCCAACTGTCAGCTTAGAAGCCAAATCATCAAGGGATCCAGCTGGCACCAAAAGTGTGAGGTATGTTAATCAAAGGAGGAAGAGTTAGTGAGAAGGTAAATCTGGAAACCAGTCTAAAAAGCAATTAAGCCCAGAGAAAATTGTTAGCTTCCACTGCCCTCTGGCACGGAAATGCGATCTGTGGGAAGGCCGGGCCTGTGACTATGACTCCCTGACTTGAAGCGGGCAGGGTTGCAGCCGCCCTTTACTCGAGTGTCTACAAGAGGCTCCCCAAAGATGAGTCCCTCCAGAAGCAGGATGCAGTATGCAAATTATTTGGTTAAGTGAAGAAGCTAACCAAAAAGTAAGTCTGGAAAATTCTATTAGCCTGAAAAAAGTGGAAATGACACTGAGCATTGCATGTTGAGGGAAAGAAGAAATTCAGACGTTTAGGTTGGAGACCCTGAGTTCCAAAACCTCTTTACCAAAAGCCTCTGAGAAAGCAAGCAGGGCTTCATGCTGCCACTCACTGGTGTCATGGTGACAAGAGGGGAGGGTCCCCGTGGGCGCTTCAGCAGCTGCTGGGCATGGAGCTGGATGTTGGCACCTCCATCTGATGCCCTCCGGCCAAGGGGCCCCATTCCGTTCAGCAGCTGCAGGGTGGGTGGCTGTAACAGGGACTGCTCCTGCAGGAGGAGAAGGGGAGGGATGGTTTGGTGAGGTGGGGAGAAAGGAGGAGAGAAGACAGCAGTACTCCAGTCTACTGAAAGGAAGGGATCCCATGATGGTGACATAGGCAAGAGAAAGCATCCTTCTACGGACACCCTGAAATCCTGGAGACGGTCTCTGCGTTTCTCAAAGGCAGCTCAGACGAGCTCTCTGGGGGCAAGCCCTCTCCCAGGTCCGGGTACCTTGTATTCCAGCTGCCCGGTTGGCTGCAGATTTTGCATGGGCAACAGGTTGTGCATGAAGTTCATGTTCGGGGCCACCTGCAGGAAGGGAGCCTGCGGGTTGACTCCAGGAAAGCCAGGCAGCAGCTTCTGCAGATCTTCCATGACCTCCGTGCTGATGGGAAATAGGACGATGGAGAAGCCTGGTTACAATTCTCCCTCACAACCTAGAGCCCCAAACTGAGGACACTGCCAAATTCTGCACGGTTTAGTTTTTCTTTCTACCTTCCTCCTACATGTGTATTTCTCTCCAAGGTCCCAGAGCGAGCAGAAGTGTGTGGAGCCAGGTGTGTGGAATCTGGCTCTCTGCCATTTCACTATCTGTGGCTGGGGATCACCATTCTGCACTGACCACTCACGTAAAACCAACAGCTCTGCGCCAACAGGAAACACTGGCCCCCGTCCAGTTCAGGTCTCCGAGGCCTGGAGGTGAACACCAAGTAAGGGAGGACACGGGCCATCCACTCAAACAATGGCTGCCCCAAAGTAGCAGCTGATCCACTGGGGAAAGAATGCTGTCAGCGCCATCAGGGCTGATGGGCAGATAAGCCGTGGGTGGGCAGGGCTGTGGCGCCCCGACAGAGGGGTTTATGGCACACTTTACAATAAGAGCTCTTTCCACTAACAGGGTGACACGGGGCCCCACCCTCCGAAGCTGACATTGTCTTCGAGGCCAGAATGCTCCCCGATTGCCTGTTTCATTGTAGGCTGAGAAGGCGAAGCAAGCAAACCAGTAAGCAGGGGAGGCTCTTTTGGAAATGACTCAAAGAAAAAAGAAACCAGCTATGTTCCGAGCTGAACTCTCAAGAGGACTCTTGCCACAACCTTCTCTTCCCTACGCAGGAGAAGAAATAGCCAGAAAAGTGGCATGGCTATTTTTAACGGTGAGAATCTTGAAGTGTTGAACAAAAACCAAGAGAGCTGGCCTTCAGTCCATTCCTCCAGTGTGCAGGCAAGCAGGGGACACAACGAAGGGCTGTTCTGGGAAAACACTTTGGAAAACCGGTACTTACTCGGCATATTTTTGGACTTTTGTTCACATAATTTTTTTCACTGAATTTAATTTTTTACATCTATAAATTCTATCCTGCTGTTTGTCCTCACTTCTTAGATGAGTCGTCCATTAAAATATATGGCAAAAAATATCTCTAAAAGCTGTCAAACACAGATGCATTTTCAGGGGTACTTTTATGTGGCTTAGATCAAAAGACCTCAGTCTTTGCGGGAAAAGACATGCTACGCTCTTCACCAAAGTACTGTCATCGCCTGGCTCGATGGCGGCTTTCAGCCCACCCTCCACTAGTGACAGCTCTGTGATCCTCAAGTCCAATCAAGTCTGATCTACCAGGGAGCCTGAAGAGATTAACCACATGTTTTGGCCATTGTATCAGATCTCACCTGGGAGATACAAAGAAGTAGGGAAAATGTGCCACGGGAGGAACTCAAAGTCAGATGGGAATTTTCTGCCAGACACTCACCGGGGGTCGGCCACGCCCACTGTGTGCCTCCTCATGGACAGATAGCGGACCAGCGCTTCAGGGGAAGGCTCTTCACCCTCATCACTGTCCACGTTCACCGCCCCGTCCGGCTGAGGTGAGGGAAGCACGAACGAATCAGAAACAAGAGGGAGTGAGAAACAAGAAGGAAGGAAAGGGGACTTCCCAGGTGGTCCAGTGGCTAAGACTCTGCCTGCCGGTGTAGGGGACACGGGTTAGATCCCTGGTCCAGGAAGATCTCATGTGCTGCGGGGCAACTGAGCCCCGTGTGCCGCAACTTCCGAGCTCACACTCTAGAGACCGTGCTCCGCAACAGAAGAAGCCACCACAACCAGAAGCCCACCCAGCCGTGAAGAGCACCCCCACTTGCCGCAACCAGAGAAAGCCCGAGAGGCAACGAAGACCCAGCATGGCCAAAAATAAACGGGGAAATGAATAAATAAAATATATAGAAGAAGTAATAAGGAAAGGCAATGAGGCTATGGGAAAGAAAGCAGGTTCAGCTGACAGCCACCAGGGGCTGCTACTTGCCTCCACGATTTGATTCTCTGGGTTGATGAGCTGCACCTGGGGGACGCTGATGTTCATAGCGGTACCAGCTTGCTCCGCCTGGAAAGCAGCACACACACATACAGGCTTTTCAACACCAAAGGGAAATCATCGAGGCTTTCAAAACATTCTTGATGGCTAAAGTCTAGGTTTCTACTTCTGAGTTTTTGGTTCCTCTGCTCTTAGAAGCTACAAGGAAGTATTCTTTAGCGAAGACAGTCTCTCGCAATGATTTACGGTTTCTTTTTTAAAAAAAACTCAGCTATTGGTGCCCCTTCCAAGTGCTGGAACATTCTTCCACCCACTGTGTCAAAGAGAGGCTGAGTTCTCTGCTTGGCCTCTGAGAAAGGAAGAGATGGCAGCTGGGAGGTGACGGGTAAGGAAGAGCAGGAACTTTCATACTAGTCCTGAATCTGGTCGCTGGAGTTATCACCCACCTGGAGGTTGACTGGCGCCTGGAAGGCCATGGTTCGGGGCATGCCAGGAGGTACTCCAACACGCAGGGTTTTATGTCTCTTATGCCGGTCACACAGCAGGCTGTAGATTGCACTATAGTGATCATAGGCATCTGATCTTAACGACTTCCGACAAAAAAGGGGAAAGAGCAAAAAACCCTGGTGAAACAGCATGTCAATGACCAAAACTCTTTTAAAAGTAACAGTAGAAGAGCAAAGCGCCTTCAAGGGGCAGAGGAAGAATGGGAGGAAAACGAAAAGATCCAAGTTCCCAGGAAGAAGGATACATGGGAAAGACAGGGCAGAGGGAACGCAGCCCCCACCCCGGCCTCTGCTCACTTAGGTACCTGCAGTGTCCGCTCTTTGTCCAGTCCCATGTCTTCCATGGCTAAGAGGACATCCTCATTCAGAGGGTCCATCTGCCTTTCTTCCTTCAGCTGCTGGCATTCGGCTATTAACTGTAACAAAAAAAGGCAAGCTATCAAACTCCCAATTAACTACGTCAAGATGGCAGATCATATATAATGAACAAGCTGTTCCATGCTCCCTAGCTTGTGATATTTTTGGCCCTAGATGAAGCCTAAGCAAGAAAGCCCTGGGTACTCAGCTAGGAGTAGACAAGATGGCTAGGCCACTATTTTCCTGAGTTCCTGGGGTACCTGGGATGACTATGATGATTTAAATAAAGGAACGCTATGGAATCTGTTGGACTATGCACAGTGAGAGATAAGAGTAGGTGAACAATCCCGTGGGAAGAGGCTGTACTGTCCCAAGACCCGGGAAGGGATCTGGACATGAGGACACGTGGTCAGGAACTGGTATCACTATTCTGCAACAGCTCAGCCAGTTAAGCTTCCTTCTTGCTGGCTTCACTTGCTTCAGGATTACACAACAGCTTGCATCCAGGCCTGCCCTTCTAGGTCCTGGCCTGGTTACAATCTTATGCAAAAGAGCCTGCAGCAGCCCAAAGAGGCGTTCCTGGGGGCGAGTGGAAGCCGGCTCACCCTATCGAAGTTGGGGTCCGCATCCCCTAGCTTCATCCACTTGTGCTTGCAGATCTGCTCCATGGAGAGGCGCTTGTTGGGGTCCAACACCAGCATGTGGCGGATCAGGTGCTCACATTCTGCAAGAGACACGGAGCCAGCCGTCAGTGCCACTGGGAGAGGCGCTGAGGGGGCCGAGGAACAGGGGCAGGGTGAGCAGGTGGATTTCCTAGCTCCTGACTTCTCATCTGTTTCTCTCACTTCGTGATCCTTACCTCTGCCATGGCTTACTCCAGAAGGGACCAGGCAAATGCAGGAAGAGGTGGAGGAGAGGGAAATTCAACTCTGGGCTGGGAGCGGAGGGAGTGGGGTCCTGGTTATTACCTTCACTAAAAGTCAGATTAGAAAAAAATCTGGGGATAATCCCTGGATTTCATTTACTTATATTTTGTAGGGCCCCATTAGCGGCAATTAAGGAAGAGTTTCAGTGTCTGAAGATATTCAGTGCCTTACAAGGTCCCCAAAATACAGTCAGCGCCTTCCTCCTCTCTGCATTCCGACGTGCACACTAACGCTTTCAGTGTAGGGTCCCAGGTGTGGGGAGAAGACAGGCATGGAGCCTCCCTACCACATACCCTAGCCCTTACTGATAATTTTCTCACGTTCACAGGGACACACAACTGAGCTCTGAGCTAAAGAGATTCAGACCAGAGAGGTGTTGAGCTCATGTCGCAGAATACACTGCAAAAAGAATGATGGCTCCGAAATCAAGAGGCCTACATTCTGATTTCAAACCACCCTCTGTTTCCGAGTGTTCTCATCTGTAACTTGAGGGTACTGATGATGACGTGGGGGTAGCACGTATGATGAAACTGAACCTAGATACTGATGATGATAAAACAGCAGTATGCAGACACTCTGCTGAATACTTCACACATATTTTGATCTCATTTAATCCTCACAGTAATCCTAGGAGGAAGAAACGATCCTCATTCCCACTTTGGAGACGTTAAAATTAGGCACAGAGAAGTCAAAAAACTTGTTGAAGACCACTCACGAGGTTAGATTTCAAACCAGACAGTCTCTGTGGTTGGTGCTCTGAATCACACCCCATCTCACCCAGAACCCGCAGAACAAAGTCTGAAGTCCTCTGATCTCACCTCTGGCCACGTGCCCTCGGCTCCCTGAGCTCCAGCAGCACAGGCCTTCTTTCTAGTCTGTGCATGTACTTATCACGCTCCCACCAATGCCATTTACACTCACCGTATCCCTTAGTCAGGATGGCTGCTCCCCAACCCTCACGTGGCTGGCTCCTTGTCATTCAGGAAGGAACTTAAATGTCAACTTTCTCAGAAAGATCTCTCCTGGACACCTCATCAACCTCAAGGAGGCGTCCAGTCGTGCCCTATGACATCACACTAATTTCCTTCACACTAATGACTTCCTTGTGAAATCACCTTATTTATGTACTGCTTACTGTCTAACCCCCCGCCCCACGAGGCCTTTTTTATTGCTGTTTTCAGTATCAAACCTGCAATGCCAAAGATGATGATTATACCAATAGGAGTTGAATAAATAGCTGCTGAATATATGAGAATAAGTAAACATTTATTGAAACTAATCAAACAAGACGGTATGTGAGCAAATGCTTTTAAAAACTATAAAATTCTCCATAAGATACAAGATTGTCTGTTTCCATTTTACTACAGCTGTCCTGAAAACAAAACAAAACAAAAACTGGCCAGGGATAGTAACAACATCAATATTAAAGAGACTTTAATAAATGAAAAGACTTTTTATATACAAGGCACTGTGCTTACCAACTTTATTTCATTTAATCTTAACAACACCCCTGTATTAGATACTGTCATCAGCCCCATTTATAAAAGAATAAACAAGTTAACATGATCAACCATTGCTACGGTACAGCAGAGTAAGGACTTGAGAGCTATGCTCTTAGCATATTTTCATGTGGATACCAATCGTCTGATGTGTTTTCCCTGAATAAATTCAACTCTGAAACCTCACAATTTCTGCACCATTTGGCAAACATCATTCTATGTCACCATCATGAAAGGAATACAAAGAGTAATTAAGACAAATTACTCAATTTTTAAATTTATTCTAACTTGAAAAAAAAAAGCCTTTATATCAAAATGATTTTATGGCCGTCATCAATTTGTTCCAGCTTTATGATTAAAAGTATAATCAAATGCAGTACAGCTCTCAAAGTCTGTAGTTCCTATATTCCTATAAAATACATGCCATCTACAGCATTAAGCTTTTATGAAAATTACGTCTGCAGAATAAGCAAGGCTAGAATCCACAGCTGCAGCATCTGTGTGGAAGACAAGTATCATCACCACATACCTTTATGGTCTGCAATTACCTGAGAGGAAAAAAATGTTCTTGATTTAGAAAGCTGCTAAAACTAAAGACCCGGGTGTACGGAGAAGGCCTGGGCCTGATTCCAAAGCTATGCAAGTATCGTTCAGACCACTAGATGGCACTCTAACTGCTCTGTTTTCTTTTGGTTTCCATGTAGTATCTAGTGCATTAGTCCTGAATCAGATGACCGATGCTGAATGATGTTCAGTTATAGGCTTGCTTTAAAACGGAATTTTAAAGGTATTTTCTTAAAAACAAACAAAATTTAACACCACTGTAATAAGTCCTGAGTGGAAGATGTATCTGGTTCAATTTCAGGATCTTGAAATCTCTTTTCAGCCATCCTTAACTATTAGTTGGTTTCAGATGCCTTGAAAAATCTCCAGAAAAATGCAAACAAGAATTTGTACACAAAATTTTGCATCTACCTTTTAGTCCATGCGAGGAGCCCACAGACCCTGTGTCACAGATTCCTTAGGCCTCTACAGGTCCCAGGCTGAGGGGCCTGTGGACATCTTGCTGCAGTGGCAACAGCTGAAGGACACAAGGTCACATCTGTGCTCCTGACATGCTGTCCAGCAGCCGAAGGAGCAGAAACCTCACACCCTCTACATGCCGCACAGACGGCAGAATACGACAGAATGCGGAAAGCCAGGGCATTGTTACCAACTCATGCTCCTTAAGCATCCCATATAGCTCAGGAAAGGATGCGCAAACTATTAAGGCACCATTCTACATGAAACATGGAAAGAGGGTGAAAGCAAAGGGAATAAATGCTCTCAGACCCAATAACACAACCAACCACCGGACAGTCCATTAAAGTGAATGGAAAGAAAACAGGGCCCCAGATCAAAGAAGACAAACACCAACTTGCCCAGATGCCAGAGAAAACTGTATTTTAATGTCAAAATCGGCCCCATCGCTTGTTCCTCCTCCAAGGGCAGCCTTTGCTACTGAACGGAATGGAAGCACTGCAGCACCGCAGGCGGCTCTGCCTGGGCCAGAGGGGGCTGCTTCAGAGCTGCTCTCACCGGCTCCTCGCAAGCTCAGGGCAGCACCGGCGCCCCCCGCCCCCGGAAACCCAACGCCACCAGAAAGGGGACTAGAGGGCGCCCAGCTCAGGCCCCGCCCCATGGTGCTGACAGGCATTTGGATGGCTTTGTGGAGAGCGGGCTCCTGTATGGGCAGGGTCCTGAAATGGGAATTCAGTTCAGACCGCTTCCTCAAGTTGTAATTCCTTCTGAGGCCGGGTCTTTAACATATTTTTCCTTTTTTGATCTTGATAAAAAACAACTTTCTCTAAGAGGCTGAAAGTATTCAGTCTGAAGGGGGGAAAAAAAAAAGGATGAAGAAGGGGGAGTTTAAAACCAACTTGAAATTCACCCGAGACACTTAGTAGAAGCTCTGTCTCTATTTCCAAGACAGAAGAAGAAATATTAATAGAATCACGTAAAAGAAAAGTTCCTGACTAAAACTCTGAAAACATGCCGCTGAAGGTTAACAGCCATGAGGCTGATTTTTCGGGGAGAAGAGAAGGTGCAGGCAGGAAGGGCACACGGAGCGCTCAGCAGCATCTGAAGGGCACACGGAAGACAGTGTGTTTATACTGTGCTGCTCCAGGGCCTTGAATCTGGAATAATTAGAAGTGACAATTTCAATGCAGGAAAAATCTTTTCAATTATTAGAACTGATCCAAAGTACTAGATTAAGGTCCTAGGGATTTCAGGAGGGGCCCCTTAGGGAAGTGAGGCGGGGTTGAGGGGGTCAGTCAAGTCGGCAAGGCCACACCTGCAGCACAGCTGACTTTACTCCTTTTATACATTTGTATTCTGAGTAAGGTTTCACTTTAAAAATTAAGTCCAGAAGCAACGGGATAGGATAAACTCTTTGATCCCCTTCAACTCGAAGCCATGTAACTATGAAATGTAAGAATTAAAGATTTTAAAATTAAAAAAATAAAAAACTTAAAAAAAAAATCCAAAAAAAAAAAAGAACAATTTGACCTGTGAAATAGTATCTTTATTGTCACTAGAAAATTTCCATTTAATGATTAGTTTATATTGCATTTACATTACCTATGTAAAGTTTTAAAATGTGTGGAGTCATTAGGATCCAACTCCTTATTTAATCTTGAATAATTAATGGGCGATGTTAAGCCTTTCTCAAGCCTGGCAAAAAAATCGCTTTTTCCTCTTGCTCTTCTAGTATATCCAATCCCAATCTGAGAACACTAGGATTGAGCTCAGAAACTACCATCTCATTGGCTTCTAAGCTGTCAATACTCAAGGCAGAAGCTCCACTGCTCTTAAGAAAATGAATCCTTTAAGCAGACTCCTCTTTTATTTCCATAACAAGCTCAGAGGTCTTCTTTGTTTTTGATTAGAAATGTCTAATCAGAGGCTGGCGTCTGTGATGTCATTAGAAGGGGCCCCCAGTATTGGTGTGAGGAAGACTGGGGGTCCCTGAGCGTCTCACTGAGCTCTGCATCACCAGGGCCTGCACAGCACATGGGGTGAAATCGGTTCTCGGTGATGCCAGATGAAAGAAGCACTGGACAAGATGACTGCTACCATTCCTCCTAACAACTTTAACAATCTGACTCCAAGAACCCACAACAGAACAGGCATTCTCTGTGCTTCAAGCTGGAAAAGCCAGCCAACTGTCATTTTACAGAACATTCAAATGTGGCACTGTCTGGGGGCAAAAGCCTGGATCAGATGATTTCCAAGGCCTCCCCTTGTAGCTTTAGAGTCCGCTGTCTCATTCACACAGAGGGTGCTTATTTACCAATTGTTTCTGAGGCTGCCCAGAGTAATGTGTAAATCAGATTACCACGTGAGGAGGCAGCTGCGTATGATACAGCCATAGCGTCTAGGTTATGATACAACAAACCCAAACAGCTCTTGGCAGATCAGATCTTCTCCATAAACCCTGTGGATGTGTCTGAGAGTATTAATAATATGTCTTTACCCTCCTAAGAGAATGAAGTGAGAGAGAAGAGTGAAAAACAACATAAGGAAGGAGGGAATGGAAGAGTAATAGAGAAACTCTTTTAAAAATATTATTTAGTAATAATTACTAACATTTCTTGTGCACCATATAAGAGGTAGGCAGAGTGCTAATTAGAACAAATGAACCCTTGAAGTTAGCTTAAGCATCTAATTTACACACTAGTCCTTGTTAGTACTATATCTATTATACAAATAGAGAAATGAAAAATCAGGTAAGTTAAGAAACTTAACCAGCTAATAAGAGGCAAAACTAGGATACAAATTCTGGCCAGTCTCATGCCAAAGCCAGAGCTTTTAACCCATATAGTACCTAAATTAACTGCTGATATTTTAGGTAGCAGCAAGCATATCTTTATAAACACATATCGAATCAATTTCATTCTTCCTCCAATAAATCAAATGCCATGTACTCTCCACAGGTTCCATCACAACAGTCACCTATAAGTCAAGTCCATAGAAAGCAAGCCAGGTAATAAATTCAGAAGGCTATGAAGTAGCTGGCAGACAGTGTCATGACAAACAGCAAGTCGCATTAGGGTGAACTGAGAAGGCAGGGGTGGTGGTGAGGCTGAGATGCACTGCAGAAGAGCAAGCTTGGTTGACGTGCCCTAGTTGTCGCATGGTGATGGGGGTGGGGATGGAAGGCTGGCAACCACAGGGTTCCCCAATCAAGGAATCAGAAACAGGCAGAAGGGGCAGGCAAAACTTCAGGGAACCGGCCCTCAGAATCTTTAGGCTGGTTCTCTGATGCAGGAAATGCCAACTGTCCCTAAGCCTTTCATGTGCTGCCAAAGAATGGGATATGACAAAGCAATCATTTTCAGCTCTGTGGGCAGAGGAGTGGTCTGAGAGGAACTGAGTCATAGATTCTTTCTGACCACATAAAACTGCTTGGAGCTGGGGGAACAGGAGACATCTGTGTGCCAGGAGGTGCGGGGAGAATGCGAGCAAGAAGCAGTTACCCAGGAAGTTCATGTTTCGTACAGGTGCTTGGAAGAGGGTATGCTGTGGTTTCTCACCCTCTTTCCAGTCAATGCTAGACTCATCTGCTGTGTGCGCAGTCATGTATGACTCTTTAGCGACCCCATGGACTGCATGTAGCCCACCAGACTCCTCTGTCCATGGGACTTTTCTGGCAAAAATACTGGAGTGAGTTGCCATTTCCTCCTCCAGGGGATCTTCCTGACTCAGGGATCAAACCCATGTCTCCCTGGTCTCCTGCACTGGCAGGCAGATCCTTTACCCACTGAGCCACCTGGGAAGGTTAGTCAACACTAGGTGTGTTCAAAGGCAATGCCAAAACATCTAGCCCGAGAGCTCCTTGTTTTCAATAATTTTAACCAATTTCTTAATCATGTTTAATCCTCCAGAGCAATTCAAATTTTAGAGGGCTCTGTTTTTGTCAAATCTCAAAAATCCAAAAAAGAAACAAAAGTAAACTAGCTAAAATGTCTGTTTCCATGAAAATGACTTAACTTCATTTTTTTTTTTTAAGTTAAATGGCACTAATTTCTTATGCTTTTCAGAACAAGAATACAATGTGATATACAGCCTGATTCTATTATCCGTTCACTTTGGCCAGCTCAAGTACCAGTGTGGGAGAGAACTGATATTATCATAACAAACAGAACAAGACTGATGACTGACCCACAATGACAAATTCTGTATGGAGCAACATGGCTGTGATAAGAGTTAAATACTGAATTAATAAATTAAGGCTTAAAAAAAAAAAAGTCATAAGTATTTGTGCCAACATACATTTTTTTTGGTATGAAGCTGGCCAGAGTTAGGAATCCTCACTCTGCTAGTGGACTGAGTCCTAGAAATAGCTTTTTTTTTAAATGCCCAGGGAAACCCTTGCCACGTCTGGTAGTTCAGACAGTAAATAATCCTCCTGAAATGAAGGAGACTCAGGTTTGAACCCAGGGTTGGGAAATGGCAACCCACTCCAGTGTTCTTGGATGGATGATCCCATGGACAGAAGAGCTTGGCAGGCTGTAGTCCACAGGGTCACAAAGAGTCGGATATGACTGAGTGACAAACACACAGAGAAGGAAACACCGTCATTGTCAGCTAAGCTCAAAGCTATCTTATGAAGTGACTATTTTAAAATCTGAACAATGTAGACCAATGATCTTGCAGTAAGGCACTTGTATGTATAAAGAACATATATTACAGTGAATATGCTATCCTATAGATGCATTTATGCACTGCATAAATGTTGAGTATAATCATACAAAATACAGGGGTTATTACAATGAAATTTTGTTATATTGGACAGTGCTAGAACAATGGTGCTGTAGGTATCAGAAAAATTAAAATCTGATACTTTACTATCACAAGAGAAATACATAAACATTTCTAACTTTATTTAAAGTAATAGTCAATACCACAGTTTTACACAATGAAAGAAACTACATAATCTTGGAATTAACTCTAATGGAACTTACTTTATAATAACGTTGGCTGTTGTAAAACAGTTTACTCATAATAAACAAGCATTGAGACCAACTCCTCTAAGAGAAATGACACTGAGGAAAAAAATGTCCTGTTTTGAAACCGAATGTTTTTAGTTCTTTTGGGGAAAGAGAAGTGCGAGTCCCAGTACCAGAGAATTCAGTAAAATTCCTACAAGGATAGCCCAACAGCAAGAGATCAGACAAGGAAGTGGAGAGTCATTTAAATACAAATTCTACCCCAAAACGCTGGTTTCCGCAAATTATTGTAATGTTCTGGAACAGAAGGAAAGTTCCTTACATCTATATTCTCTGATACCCTTTCTGTGGCTGAACAGAGTCAAAGGGAGATGACTTGGCACAATTTAGCAAACACTGGTGGGTGCAGATGAGGAAAGCTTCTGTTGGGAATCAGGCTGCGAGGCTTTCTCTTTGAGTTTAACAAGTTCATCAACCTGAGGCAGACTGAGGAGAAAACAAGTATTCGACCCAAAGATCTCCATTTGTTAGAAAAATAACATCTATTTCTTGCTCTTTCCTTATTTTCAACTGTTCTTCTTGGTGGCTGAGATGTTGCCAGAATTAAGATTTAGAAATTAGGAGTCTCTGGCTTAAGGGCTGGGGGAGGCTTACATTTACCTGTAGCCCTCACCTTGAAAAGATCTCAGCATGTTCCACTGTTTACACTGTCTAATGTGCAGGTCACATCTTTAAAATAAGAATTTGTCATTTATACTATCTTACTATTCAAATATATTTTAAGTCCTAATAGCAAGCATTATAGTGGAAGAAAATTCTGGCTCACTTATACAGAATCCAATACACAGTACTTGATACTAAAACTTTTTTCCCTCTGTAAGTAATTCAGATGGGCAAAGATATCCATTCCAGAACTCTCTTGATACCTGGAATCACTCGTCAGAAATGTACTCATTGAGAATTAAAATACAATCAAAGACACCTGGGTAGCTTTGAAGCCAGCTTGCAAGGGCTCAAACAGCTCTGCCACTGCCTGGCTGGGTGGTTCTGGGGGTGTTACTCAACCTTACCAAGCCTTGACTGTCTTGTCTGTCAGGTGACAGTGGGGGCCTACCTCATAGGGTTGTTTTAAACATGAGATATCAGTAGGCTAATGCAACAGTGTCTAGTACTGAGAAAGTGTTCAATGGCTGGCTGTTAGCTATTATCCACCTAGGACATCTTCCCTGACTATTTTCCTGTATCGGGATGCTGAAGAGAGGAGACAGTGTGTCTGAAAAGGATAACAACAATAAACCAGGCAGCACCCATATGTACCTCCTGGTTTTCTATTGTCTTCGGTGCAATCACAGGCAAGACAGTCCACTGGAGTGGACTGCCATTTCCTCCTCCAGGGAATCTTCTAGACCCAGGGATTAAACCATGTCTCCTTCACCTCTTGCCTTGCAAGTGGATTCTTTACCTCTGAGCCCCTGGGGAAGCCCCCGCTGAGTAGCACAGTGTTCCTTAAAAAGGCATGGAAGAACTGCTCTGAGGACTCTGAGTCCTTGAGTATATAGAGACTGATGGGCGAGTTACTTTAATCTCCTGTCCCAGTCCCTCTAAACAAAGTGCTTTTAGCCAAGCAAGATGTTGTGTGGTTCTTGATGAGTAAGCCCATCAGGGCCAAGCTGTTTGCATCTAAGTGGAAGCTTTTTGGCAGTAGCTGCATAGTAGTCTCCTGCAGAAGCATTATGTAAGCCTGGGTCTTGCATTCTGAATGATAAAATGCTTATGCAATATTACAATTAATTAAGTCACAAATGACGTTTAATCAATACAGACTCAAAAATATTGTCCACAAGAGATCTCTACATACTTGCCGTCAGTGCAGTTTATTCCACTGTAAATTAATTTTCCTTCAGCTAAATAAATGACTGATCTTACTATATTTGCTAATAGGTGGTATAACTGGTGAATAAGACAAAACAGGCTTTAATAAGTAGGCCTCTCATGGCTTTTAAAAATATACTGGTGGTGATTGAGCTTGATGGTCAAAATATTTACATTGCTGGCTTCCCTCAGTGGGAGCGGAAGTCAGAGAAAGAATTTGTGAACACACGTGGCCAGGTCAGGTCTCACCTTCTGCAGAGACTCAAAACAAACAGCAAGTTTCAACTTCTATAATTTAGGCTCAGGGTTTCATCAATACCTAACTGGTCTTTGGAATGCTCCAAGAAGCTTAGCCCAGAAACACCAGTCTAGATCAAACATATTTTACTTAAGACATTGAAAGCCAACTCGATTGCAGAGCAAACACTTTTTGAACTAGAAATCACTCGACCTGGTCATTTATATAATAACCTATATAACAAAAGTACATAAAGCCAGTTAGTAATTCAGATCATCAGTGAGTTACCTATCACTTTATTAATAATAATAAAATACAAGAGTCTGACAGAAGATTCTACAGGTAAGTGGTGATGATTCAATTTTTCATTAAAGAAAAACTTATTGAATGTTTACACCATGCCAGTCACCTTTAAATTTTATGGAGGATGCTGCCGTACCTGTGAAACACAGTTCTGATAAAAAGGAGTCTGCATTCTAGGGGCGAGGAGAGGAAGACAGACACACAGTTACTGAACTAGGTGGTATGAAATCGATCCGCCCCAAATAAATCCTTGTAAATTTATACCCGTCATTCCAAATTGAAAGCATGTCTTCAGTGTATCTCGAGATGCCCATGAAGGGAAGTTTGTATCAAACAAACAAGACCAGGCCCAGAAATATCCACTAACTGCAAGGGTACTTCATTCCACACATTACTGACAATAAAGAGATGCTTAGAATTCTTGAACTAACTATATCCATTTGTATAGTATGGCCTCCCACACAGCTGTACATATTCTGGAATTCAATTTGGCTAGAAGAAGCTAGATGATGGGGCCTTCCCCACTCTGCTACCCAAGTGCCCATTTAAAAAAAAACGACACTGGTTCAGCTGGAGTTTCTAGACCCTTTTGGCAGAAAAAGGGATAAACTCAGTTCAGGTCTATGGCAACAGCCTGAGGGGAAAAAAAGGGCCCTGTTCTGTAGGACGCCCCCAGCTGCATCATCTTCCGTAGCACAGTGACAGCAGCCCTGACAGGCTGCAGAGTGGCTGGCTCCAGCCTCCAGGTAAGTAATTCACTTCGGGTCTAATGAGGTACAATTATGTCCAGAAACTAGAGGTGTAAGCAGAAGGACTCAGGGATAGACTCTAGGTTTCCTCTACATGAACTTGAACCTTTTTGGTACCTGAAGGACATCTAAGCTGAGCAAAGACAAAACGATCTGACGCGCTCCTTTTCTCCCATGGCTTATCCTGACAGAAGTCTCTGAGGGGCCCGGGGTTCAGCCCTGTGATGGTGGGCAAGGCCAAGCACACGTCTGTCCCCGAGGGCAGAGAGAATACACTGGTAGCACGGCGACTGTCCACTCATTTCCTAGACGGGGTTCTTGTTCCTTTCCATACTTAATCTTACCAAAAAATGTTATTCCTATTTAGGGAATTACTTGTCCAGGATTCAGGACTGATCACGTTTAGGATAATTATGTTGGTATTCACTAAGTCTTTAAACTTTCCTGCTAACTTATACCATGCTATAAATATTAGTTCTTTCTAAGTAGTGAAGATGTTGTGCAGTTTATTTCTAAGCACTAGCAGACCTCGTGGCTGACAGTATGGTTAGCTATTCACCAGCATCCGCTGTCTGAAGCCACGTCTGCTAAGACTTGAGTGAAAATCCTCTGCCACGCTGTGGGGTTGGAGGGGAGAAGGGATCCTAGCTGCTCACAGCAAACACTGTGGACACTGGAAAAGCTGAGGAAGCGGTTTGTTTATCTCGCCCTTTCTTTCTAACAGTGTGGTGCAGTAGAACAAACACTGAGTTTGAGAACTGACTTAGTCATTTATCACCTGTGTGTCTTCAGGCAAGTCAACTAAACTTCCTTAAACGCCAGCTTCTCAAACGTCATTGGCAAAATGATAAACACTATGTGCCAGTACCAACTCCAGAGGACAATTACCTAGCTCAAATTAGATCAAGCATAGGAAGCACTTTGTAAACCTGAAAGCCCTAAAGCAATGTAAGTTATGGTTACTGATATTATTATTGGAATTATCTGGTAGTAAGAAACCCATGCATTCATGCATGTATTCATTCATTTAAGAGACATTTACCGAGTGCCTACCAGGACCCATGCACTGTCCAAAGCCCAGGGAATACAGCAGTGAAAAAAAACAAAACCTCATTACAGTCAAGAGGCAGTGGGGATGAGGGACGGGGACACAGTAAACAATGTCAGATGGTGGCAAACGCCATTAAAAAGCATGAGGCGGAGCTATGGAAAGGGAATGAGGAGGGCGTCAGGAGAGGCCCCTCTAAGGGGACATTTAAGCAGAAACCTCAAGTGAGGTGAGGAAGCCATGCGAGTATCTGAGGAAACAAGAATGCATGCACTTGG
Organism: Budorcas taxicolor; assembly: GCF_023091745.1. Classification (NCBI taxonomy): domain Eukaryota; kingdom Metazoa; phylum Chordata; class Mammalia; order Artiodactyla; family Bovidae; genus Budorcas; species Budorcas taxicolor. Next base: position 27,015,458 of record NC_068924.1, read on the forward strand.
CAAGTGTGAAAAACAGCAAAGACATGGAGCTCGGGGCCTAGAGCAAAGAAGAGCAGGAAATGAGATTAAAGACTGGGGCCCACCACAGTGCGCCTCATGTCGGCCATAATAATAATGACTTTTGGAATAGTTTTCCAAGTGTATATGAAAGCCACTGGAGGGTTTTAAGCAGAATCCTATTTACTTACTGTTTACTAAATCCTACCACATGCCAGAAACTCTGCTAGGCTAGACACAACTGTGAAAAAAAAGACATGTTTTGTCTTTACTTTCTCTAAGCTTACAGTCTGGTGTGGAAGACACGGAAAGAAAGAAATTATCATAATGAAATGTTTGGGAAGTCCCATGAGGAAAGAAAGAATCGTAGGCTAGATTTTCTAGATTTTTATCTCTATCACATCTAACTTCTTGCTCTGGAATACAGGAGAGGGTGGCATGGGGTGGGGGGAGAAGAAGCATCCCAGAAGCAAGGAAGTGCTCCCGAAAATATAACTTGTTCGGGGAACTGGAAGGAACTTAGGGTGACCAGACGTAGAATGGGGTCTTGGGCTGAAGAGACAGGCAGGAGCCAGGTCACAGAGGTATTTCCATGCCATTGATTTTCAAACAGCACTCATGTGATCAATCTAGTAAGTAATAGTCAGCATTTTTAATGTAATAGAATAAAATATGTTAGAGTGCACCGCATATAGTAAAGACGAATTTTGCTTTTTTTTTTTTTAAAAAAAGAAAACTTTGTTCAGTTGTATGTATATATGTATTTTCTAGGTCACAGTATAACTTGCATTTTTTACTATGGTCATGGTCAAAAATGAAGTCAATGCTCTAGCCATGTTACGGAGTGAAAGTTAGGCTAGAGGAAATGATAAACTACTGAAAAGCTTAAGCTGGAAAGTGACATAAGCAGATTTGTGTGCAAGTGTGTGTGTTGTTTGTTTTGACATATGTATTTTAGAAATACTACTTGTGCAACTGTGTGGAGACTGCATTAGAGGATAAGGCTGGAGTCAGGCATCCATTTAATTGGCTATGATTTAATCCAGGTAAGAGCCACTACAGAAGTGTCTATAGGAATGGAGGGTGGGATGTTCAGGGTTTAGTAAGCGAGCAGCTGCGGTGAGGAGCCAAGGCTAGTTTCTGCCTCGGTCAGACAGTGACACCATTCACTAAGACAGGGAACACAGAATAGAGCAAATCTAAGGAGGAAGTTAAATTCAGTTTTGAAAATGTTTCCACTGATGTGAATTCAATACATGCCAGTGAAGCTGATGGTAGCAACTGATTGGATATATAAGCCCCTCACCCCAGAGGAGAGGTCTGGGCCAAAGAGTTAACTGAGTGTTAACTGGGGACATCATTGCAATGACGAAAGCCATGGGAATGAATAATATGCTCAGAAAGATGGTGTGAAGAGAAAAGATTTACAGGATGAGCAGAGAGACATCTGGCAGACAAGGTGCAGTCAGGGAGACAGGAGGAAAACTGGAGAAAGTCGTGTCTGAGAAGCAATGGAAAAAAAGGTATTTTAAAAAGCAAGGAGTGGCTGATTCATTTTGCTGTACAGTAGAAAGTAACAGAACACTGCAAAGCAACCATGCTCCAAGAAAAATTAATAATAAAAAAAAGTGACTCAACGATAAGAAAATACACAACTTAATTAAAAAATGGGGAAAACATTTATACATACGCCAAACAAGACACGCAGATGGTAAATATGCATATTAACTGCTAGCCATCATACAGCATTAAGGACTTACAAATTAAAATAACAAAGGTACCACTTTACACCTGTTAGGACAGCAAAGACCCAAAGCACTGATAACACTAAATGTTGGCAAAGATGGGGAGCAACAGGAACTCTCACTCATTGCTGGGGGAAATGCAAAATGGTACGGGCACTCTGAAAGATAGTGTGGTGGTTTCTTACAAAACTAAAGATAGCCTTAGTGTATAATCCAGCAACCCCACTCCCTGGCATTTATTCAGGTGAGCTGAAAACTTACATCCACACAAAAACCTGCACGTGGACATCTGCAGCAGTTTTGTTCATAACTGCTAAAACGTGGACGCAACCAAGATGTCAATCAGTAGGCGAATGGATAAATAAACTGGGTACGTCCAGGCAATGGAACATTATGGAACATTAAAAAGAAATGAGCTATTAATCCACGAAAAGACACAGAGGAAATTTATACACGTATTACTAAGTGAAAGAAGCCAATCTGAAAAGGTCACACACTACACAATCCCAACTATACGACATTCGGCAAGAGGGAAAACTGCGGAGAAGGCGAAATGATCACCGACTGCGGGGGTTAAGGGAGCGGGAGGGGGTGAACAGGCACAGAGGAGTCTCTGTATGACACCAGAACCACAGTCAACAGTGGACTTCAGCGATAATTCAGTGTAGTGTCACTGCAGGCTGATCAACTGTAACAAACGTCTACCTCAGATACTGACAGCGGAAGAAAGCTATGACAACCTAGACACCGTATTAAAAAGCAAAGACATCATTCTGCCAACAAAAGAACAGTCAAAGCTATGGCTTTTCCAGTAGTCATGTACAGATGTGAGAGCTGGACCATAAAATAGGCTGAGCATCAAAGAACTGATGCTTTCGAATTATGGTACTGGAGAAGATTCTTGAGAGTCCCTTGCACTGCAAGGAGATCAAACCAGTCAATCCTAAAGGAAAGCAACCCTGAATATTCATTGGAAGGACTGATGTTAAAACTGAAGCTCCAAAACACTGGCTGCCTGATGCAAAGAGCTGACTCACTGGAAAAGACCCTGATGCTAGGAAAGATTGAAGGCAAAAGGAGAAAAGGGCGGCAGAAGATGAGATGCTTAGAGTGCATCACTGACTCAATGGACATGAATTTGAGCAAACTCTGGGAGATAGTGGAGGACAGGGAAGCCTGGCGTGCTGCAGTCCATGGAGTTGCAAACAGCTGGACTCGGCTTGGCTTAGCGACTGAACAGCAACGAACAAATGACAGTGCAGGAAGCTGTGAGTGTGCGGGTGGGGCGGGGGCGAACGCGGGAGCTCTCTGCACTTCCCGCTTAATTCTGCTATGAACCCAAAACTGGTCTAAAAAATAAAGTTTACTTTTAAGAAAGAAAGCAAGCAGTGGTGAATTTTTAGTGTTTAGCTCCAAACACTGCCATGCAGTCATTAAGATAAAGACTGAAGATATCTAGTAGATTAGGACAAGATCACTGGTGATGCCTGTCAGAGCAATCCACTACGCCCTTCTCTGCTTCCTTGTAGGGTAAACCAGAAAGAGTTGTGCCTATTTCCTTTCTCTCCATTTCCCATCTATTCTTTTTTGGTTGTATTGACATGAATTAGAGCTTTGCTCCTTCTCCACCACCAAATCTGTACTTCAAGATCATCAATGATCTTCGAATTTCTAAATCTGATATTCAGGTCTGTGTGGCTGTTAGCATAACTGATGCTATCTTGGGCCCCTACATTCCTCCTATCCTTCCACTGACTGTGCCCCCAAGTCTGTGGCGTGCAGTAAATCGCTTCTCTGTGTCAAGGACTGTGTAGTTACTGGACACTGTTTCATGACCATGAGGTCCAGGTGGCCTCTATGCTCTGGTATCTCCAAACAGTGATGAAGAGCTTGGCTGACATATTCCTGGTGCCCATGAGACTAGTCACCCATTCATAAATCTTGACAGGAATGTACTTCCTGTTTCTAAGCACATACCCTTATATTCTTAGGTTAACTAGAAAACTGTCCCCTTCACAGTGCAGAGTACAGCTGCAAATGCTTCTGGATCGCTGTCTGTCTGATCCCACCCTGTGAATAAGTTACCCTATAAAAAACTGACCCTCTGATCAACACGAGGCTGCCTGCCTTGTTTTCCTGTCTCAATGCTTTCTTAGTATGATGGGGCACTTTTCGTCCTCTCTGTCCTCCAACAAGCTCTATCATCTGACCCATCAGGGGCACTCCACACCGTTCCTCATTCCTTCTCCTTGAAACATCCTCTTCCCTTGTTTTCCAGGACACAAAATGCTCTGGCTTACCTTACTAACCATTCCTATACTGATCCCTGTTCACCGTCCTGATCGCTGAATGTTAGCGTGTCCCAGAGATTAATCTTTGGACCTTTTCTCATTCCTACATCCATGGCCTAAAATGTGATCTTATCTCAGAGCTTTAAATCGTATCTATACACTGATCATTCCCAAATGTGTATCCATAGCCCACCACTCCCAACCAAGCCCTACTAATTTCAACTGCCCATACCATAACTCAACTTAGATGTCTAATGGGCATCTCAAATGAATACATCTAAAACCTCTCTCCAAAATGGAAGCAGTCTTCTCTAGCCATTCCCACCTCTATTAGCAGTAAATCCATCCTTCCAGTTGCTCAAGCCAAGAACCCTGGAGTTACCTTTAATTACTCTCTTTCTCTCAGATCAAATCCCACATAAATGTTGCTGGAGCCAGACTGCCTAGGTTCAAATTCTAGTTCAGTCACTTAGTAGCTGTGTTATCTTGGGAAAATAGCTAAACGTCTCCTGGTTTCAGCTTTATCACCTATAAAATGGGGGCTAATAGTCTCATGTATCTTATAAGGTTGGTAAAATAATTAAATGAGTTAATGTTTGCAAAACGCTTGGAACAGTGCCACACAGTGCATATCATCTCTTGAATCTGAAGGCTTCTTACCACCCCAATCTCTACACTCCAGTCTGGGAACTAGCCACCAGAATCTCCTACTAACTGGTCTCCCTCCTTCAGCCCTTGAACTTTTCAACCAAGAGAGTTGGCAGAGTGATTTTTTTTAATAAAAAGAACAAAAGTCACCATAAAATTCTTCCAATACTTTTGCATGCTTGAAATTTTTCATAATAAATAATAAAAGTTAAAGAAAACCCAAAGTTAATGCCATTCCTTTGTTAAAATCCTCTGATTTTTCGCATTTCACTCAAGAGTGAAAACTAAGGTCTTTACACTGACTGACCAGGCCCTCAAAGTGAGCTTTCTCCTGCCCCTCTGACTGCACCTCTCCCGTCCTCTCTCTCATTTCTTTCTAGCACAGAGGCTTCCATCCTGTTCCTTAGACATTCATGTATGTTCTCTCCCCAAGGCCTTTGCCCTCTCACTGTCCCCTCTGCCTGCAAAGCCCTTCCTCAGACTGCACAGCTCACACTCTCCCTTCGTCTTCTCCAAGTCTTCACCAAAATGTCTGTTTTTCAGGGAAGGGGTTCCCTGCCATACCTTTACAAATAACCCCCCCCCCAACCACCATCCCTAACCTACCGCCTGGCTCTATTTTATTTTTCCCATGGCTTTTTTCCAAAATGCATTTTAGGAACAACATTTCTGATGTTGATTTCAAACGCAATTCTTGTTTTCTTTCTAAAACGTAATTCCCACGTGCTTACATTCTGCTCCCAACCCAGCTGAAATCCACTCTATAGGTTGTACCTTTAACTGAAACCATGATGAAGCAAAACTAAGCAGACTGCTTAGAGCATTGCCCCAGAATGTCCCTTTCTTATGTGTGCATATAGACAGTGATGAAATACTGTAGATTCTGGGTGCCTGTTTTCAGTGATACTTTTTTCTAAGAGCTACTGCCCACTCATTCAAAAAGTACTTTTTTATTTGAGTTGGGGGGATAAATGTCACAGAAGCAGGAAATGTAATATCAGCAAGACTAAGATGCAAAGCCTGCTTTCCCCTTGCCATTTATTACCACATCTCAATGGAGCCCCCAGTAAATACTGGATTGGCCAAACAATTTTACCATTTAAGTATTACAGAAGAACTCAAACGAACTTTTTGACCAACTCAACAGAAATATTATCCTGAAAAAGGGAGAGATAAAACAGAGATGAACCAGGACTATCATCTACTGCCCTGCTACTATGTGCTGGGCCTATTAACTCTCCAACATTATTTAATTTAGTTCTCATAGTAGTGGTCCTCACAAAACTGTCAGCCTTTTATTAATGAGGAAATGAAAGCTCAGAAAGGCTTAGTAATCTGCCCACCACACTAGCAGCCCTGTATAGAATCTAGAACCAAACTTGAGCGGGGTTATCTGAAGCTAAAACCTAGACACTGTGTTCCTATAGAATCGTGCCTCTAGAGGTTCAATTCAGCAAACTATTAAATGGGCCATGTATACCCCATCACTCAATTCTGGGATAACTTAGCATGTCTACTGTTCAATGAACCCAGTCATAGCTGTGTGCTGGCATCTCCCTTACCTGTGGACATAAAAAATGGGATGCGAAACTTTCCACTCAACACCCGGGCCCGCAGATTCTGCAGTGTGCTCCCATCAAACGGCAGGGCCCCACACACAAGCACATAGAGGACGACTCCGAGGCTCTGCATCGCAAACAGAGAACATGTTTGATCAATCCCATCAGAGAAACAAGAGAGGTCACTATAGTATGTGTATGAAGAACTGGTGATGGATAGGGAAGCCAGGCATGCTGTAGTCCATGGGGTTGCAAAGAATCGGACACAAATGAGCAACTGAACCGACCTGATGAAGAGAGTGGTGAGTCATGTACGAGATAATGGGACAAACATTTCCTTTTCTTTTTTTTTTTAATGAGAAATAATATGGGGCATTGTCAAGACCAATCATCTTTAGAATATTTAGCATTCTTCTTTGCTTCCAGACATTAATTTTGGGGAACATATCTAGAATTTCTCTCAGTACTAATCCAAGGGAGAAGGCAAGTGGCAACAACAGAAAGAATTTCTGTTCTTGGCAAGGGCATCCGTCCAAGCTTGCCCTTGGGATTTTTTTTTTTTTTAATCTTTGCAGATGCAAAGGGGGAGATGGAAACCTGTGGCTCAGTCCGTATGACAAGGGTTGGAGACCAGACTTTGTACAAAGAATTGAAAATTCAAACAGGCGATCAAGATCTCAGTCTCATCCAGGATGAGGACAGCTGCCGTCAGACTAGGGTAACTAACGCTGCAGGGAGAAGAGGTGGCAGTCACATACCCAGATGTCCACCTTGGGTCCGTCATACTCCTTTCCTTCGAAGAGTTCAGGCGCGGCATAGGGCGGGCTGCCACACCAGGTCTTCAGCAGCTGCCCAGGGGTGAAGAGGTTACTGAAGCCAAAATCTAGAAAGACAAATGGACACCACTCATGTGATCTTGACCACTGAAGACGAATTTCTCGTCACTAGAATAAAGATTCTGGATCCTTAAGTTTGAATATCAAACATGAAAAGAAAACTTTTAGAAATTATATAACTAGCCACTTAAATTTAAAATAACACTGAAACAGAGTGTTACTTTCCAGATGGGCTGGAAAGTAAAAGATATCTGGTTAACTGAAAGTAAACATGATTGGTTTACATCAGTAATCAGTACCAAAATCAGTACCATTTCCTTCACAAATCTGGACTGAGGTGAGTGGTACCCTTAAGAACAAAAACAAAATTGGATAAAGACTGATATCAAGACCACATCAGAATCAGGAAATAAATGTTAAGTCTACTCAGCTGGACCCATGATTTTCAGATTATTTTTACTTCTTGTGACAAACACATTTATGACCATGAGGGACACAGTGAACTTAAAAATTAGACAAAGTGACTTTATTACCATTAAGCTGGCTTATTCAAGATAAAGAATATGCAATTTATTTGCAATCAAACCAAGAATGTTTACATTTTAACTTCAACTTCCCCTTTTCATTTCTTCCCCTCCCACTGTGTGAAGAGAGAGTAGAAGGGAGATTGGAGGGGTAGAGAGTGGAGAGAAAGACGAAGAACTTAAATGAGCAAAGACAGCAGCCAAAGGACAGAGTCTCACTGACTCGGAAATACTTCTCTGCACATAGATATTTAGAGCAACGACTCCAGGTAAGGCAGGCTGAAGCTCCGTCCTTTCCCAGGCCTGCCACTTCCCCACACTCCCAGCACCTCTCAGAAGCTCCTCGCCCTCTCCTGGTACTCCCAATGACAACTCTGCCTCCGTCTGCTACTTGCTCTTCTTCCTCCTCCGGAAGGGGTTTTCTAGTGAGGCACGTGCTGATTTTGACTGTCACTGCTTCCCCTATGGTTTCTCAGGACCAGCTCTTCTGGGCCCATAGCTTCCACCATCATCAATCACATGTTTGGTAATGATTCTCCAAATTTATAGCTCTGACCCTGGTACCACTCTTAAGTCCCTGCTGTGGCCTTCTAGTACTTGCCTGGGAAGAAATATCTCAACCTCACCATTTTCCAACATCAAACTGCTCTTCCAACGATGTTCCCGTGTTCATTTATGGAGTTACCGTCGTATTACTAGGAGCTCTGGGGTCTTTGTGCCTCGCTACCTCTCATTTCCATTTCAAACTGGGGATAATTTACTGCTTCTACCCTGTGTGTCCCAAACTCACCTCCTTCTTTCCATTTCCATTCCCCCATCTCAGCTCATACTCTATCGTCTCTCATTCTCTTGACTGGCACTCTTGCTTACTGCCCTTTGCTTGCCGCTAAGCCGCCCATTTAGAGCAGGGAGCACAACACAAGTCGCACCTCGCTCCTCCCCACTTAGAAACACCTGGTGGCTCCTTTCTGCCCAGCTCTCCTCGCATTTAGGGTCCTTCACAACAACCCAGCTCCACCCTCCATTTCTAGCCCATCCCTGGGCATTCCAGCATTGCTGGACTATTCACATCCTCTGTTTATGTGCTTCTCTTAGGCTCCTTCCTTTCTGCGCCATGCCTTTTCCTTTCCTTGCCCCTTTAGAAATAGCACTTATTTTCAATGCCCAGTCAAATATTACTTCCTGTATGAAGCCTTCACTGACTCCTGCTGCAAAACACCACGTCAATGGCTTCCTCCTCTGTGCTTCCCTTGGCCCTTTGTTTGTACCTCTACAGCCCAATCGCAAGCCTCATGCTATATTGAGTTGTATTGTGTGTTTATATCCTCCACTAGTTAGTTAACTAGGGACACTGTTTTATTTATATTATTCTCCAGACAGTGTTTTCATGCATAGCAGGGACTCAAGAAAGGGCCACTAAATTAAACTGCAATAAAATTGCAATAAAAGCGCTAGGCCAATCCTCTTGTCACCTCCTGCTTACTGGAGCCTTTTTAGACTGACTGGCAGCTGGCCAGCTCCTATGGCCTCTACCTCCTAGACAGCCCTCCAAGATCACAAGGGGCTTTAGAGGTGGGACCATTAGAATCTCTAGAGCTACTTCGACAAGAGAAATCAAATTCTCTCATTCATTAATGCAAAATAAATGCCTCATCTGTCAAGTCTTCCTGAATCTCCTATAAGAAATGTCCTCTACCTTCTCTGCATTCCCTTATTACTTTGTAGTCCTCTATTTTTGTTAATTCCACATATAAATATCTTATTTTTCTAGCTCCTTTAAAAACATATTATCCTGTCTCTTTAGGCTTCCCAGGTTGCACTAGTGGTAAAGAACCCACCTGCCAATGCAGGAGATGAAAGAGACATGGGTTTGATCCCTGGGTTGGGAAGATCCCCTGGAGAAGGAAATGGAAACCCATTGCAGTGCTCTTGCCTGGGAAATCCCATTGTCAGAGGAGCCTGGTGGGCCACAATCTGTGGGGCCGCAGAGTCGGACAAGGCTGAGCACGCACACACATACCTTTCTCTAGTAGAGGTCTACCCCCTCTCTACCTAATTCCTTAAAAATACTTTTTTTTCATCTCTGACTCTCATATTACCTAACAAACGGTTTAACTTAAACACAATAGGTGCTTAACAAATGTTGAGTTGAATGTGACTGCAATTAAAGCCCTACCAACTAACCTTTGACATTTGAAGCCCAATCATTTTATCAGTTGAAGTCTTTAACTTTAACCTATTCTTCCTAAGAGACTGGGGATAGGCTGCTAAAAATCACAACAAAGGTGATTCAACGGAGCTGGTACTTTGGGAATTATTTAGAAAGAGGACTCTTGATGTATCTTTAATTGGTTGGAAAGACCTTCACCAGATCCTTTCCCACAACTAGCCTTTCTCTGCACAGTGAGGAAGACATGTTGATAGAAACTGTAATAATAACTGATGGGCTCTGATAGTGGTGTGATTGGATAGCAAAGTCCAGAAGAGAAAGTCATGGAGTATTCTGCTTGTGTTTTGAATGGAGAATGCCACAGGGCAAGCAATGAATTAAAACCACTTGATTTTAAAACTTCCTAATAAGCAGCTTAAAGTATATAAGGGAAATCTGTCATTTTGAACTATGAATGCTCTATCTACAATTAATCACCTTTCTACTCTTTCACTCTGCTGAGGAGGAGAAGTTACAGAGCAAGAGCTTTTTTTTTTGTTTTAATCTACCAAACAGGAAATCTTTACAAAGGAAACAATATCAAAGGAAACCATCTTCAGCAATGGCTACAGGCTTAGATTGCTATTAGGTGTTTATATGAAAAATGAGTGTGCAAGAATGAATGACTGATCAGGGTCTGACATCTAAAGAGGCCATATGGGGGAAACACCTGCTTCCACAGCATGTTACAGCCACACAGCTGCTTTCAACAGCTAGACCCAAAGACTGACAGCAAGATTCAACCACCACCATCCCTCCACCAGCTTGCCTCTCTTTCCTATTAAAGAGCAAACAAAAACCCTTTAGTCTTGTAAATGTGTCATGGGGTCTCCTCTAATCACTCCATATATTACTCTTACTCCTAACCCTAACAGTTTTGCACATTTAAGCAAAATCTGCTTCATTCTGCTTGCTATGACACTTTCCCTGCCATGAACACCAGCTTCCTCCAATGAATGGTCCTGGCAGAGGCCAATTCATCCTTTTCTTCTTTTTATTATTTTCTGTTGTGCTGGGTCTTCATCAGTGCTCATGGGCTTTCCCTAGCTGCTGTGCACAGGCTCTAGGCACACCAGCTTCAGTAGCTGTGGTTCATGGGCTCAACAGCTGTTGCAGCACACAGACTCAGTTGTTGTGCCTTGAAGGTTCTAGACTGTGGGCTTGGTAGTTGTGGGTACACGGGTTTCGCTGCCCCATGGCCTGTGCAATCTTCCCAGACCAGGGATCGAACTCATGTCCCCTGCACTGGCAGGCAGATTCTTATCCACTGGACCAGCAAGGAAGTCCCAATTCATTCTTTAACGTACCAAACCTAACAGAATCTTCGATACACATATTATTACTACAAATGCAGTTTCACTGAAAGTATACTGCTGCCGTGCCTTCACTAGTGCCTCATCACAAGTGTCACACATTAATCCTCAATACAGCTATGCAACCGCTAAGTTAAAAATTCTGGCCAGCTCACTGTCCATTCAGCAAAACCATACCTTATTTTCTGAACATTTAAATTACTAAGAGAAATCTCAAATTAATAACATATATGAAATTTGGAGCTCACTGTGAAAGTTTAATTCCTTCTAATCAACACTTCAGGGACTGAATAACTGAGAAGAAAAGAATTCCTCCTCTATTCTTTCAGCAGCTTAGCTTCCTTGAGGGGGAGGGGTTTGCTAAGCATAGTTAAGAAGACTGGCAGGGAAAAATGAAAGCAGTTAAAATTTAAACCAGTCTATTTGGGGTTTTACTGGTAGTTTAGGGAAGGCTGAAGGGACTACTAGTGGGATATGGAGGTATACTGGGATAGGTGGGGAACAGACAAGACATGGAACAGAATCACTAAGATTTGTGTTGGTTTTTAGTTATCTACACATGCAGGCAAATGAAAAAAACTGCAAGATTACCCAACCTGGAAGCAGAAATTCTGATGAAAATTTTAAAGCAATGGTTAAAAAAGAATGATGGAGAATTCTTGCTGGCTTGGATCAGAAATGTCAAAGAAGCAAGGAAAGAAAAGCTTTTAGAATTTAAGTTTGATCAGTTACCTTGATCCTAGAAAACCAAATTTCCCTTCAATGGAATAGGCTTGTTCATGTTATTTTAGTTCAGTAGCAAGCTGGAATCAAGATTGCCGGGAGAAATATCAATAAACTCAGATATGCAGATGACACCACCCTTATGGCAGAAAGTGAAGAAAAACTAAAGAGCCTCTTGATGAAAGTGAAAGAGAGTGAAAAAGTTGGCTTAAAGCTCAACATTCAGAAAACTAACATCATGGCATCCAGTCCCATCACTTCATGGCAAATAGATGAGGAAACAATGGAAACCAGTGGCTGACTTTATTTTTTTGGGCTCCAAAATCACTGCAGATGGTGATTGCAGCCATGCAATTAGAAGACGCTTACTCCTTGGAAGGAAAGTTATCACCAATTAGACAGCATATTAAAAAGCAGAGACACTACATTGTCAACAAAGGTCCGTCTAGTCAAGGCTATGGTTTTTCCAGTGGTCATGTATGGATGTGAGAGTTGGACTATAAAGAAAGCTGAGTGCAGACGAACTGATGCTTTTGAACTGTGGTGTTGGAGAAGATTCTTGAGAGTCCCTTGGACTGCAAGGAGATCCAACCAGTCCATCCTAAGGGAGATCAGTCCTGGCTGTTCATTGGAAGAACTGATATTGAAGCTGAAATTCCAATACTTTGGCCACCTGATGCGAAGAGTTGACTCATCTGAAAAGACCCTGATGCTGGGAAAGATTGAGAGCAGAAGAAGGGGACGACAGAGCATGAGATGGTTGAAGGGCATCACCGACTCAATGGACATGAGTTTGGGTAAACTCCACGAGCTGGTGATGGACAGAGAGGCCTGGTGTGCTGCGGTTCATGGGTCACTAAGAGTTGGACACGACTGAGCAATTGAACTGTACTGAACTGAAAGCTGCTCTTAATCATGTCTTTCAGTGTTTACTAAAGCTTTTTATTCTTAATGTCATCATCAGGGTCTCTAACTAAGTTCTTCCATTTCCTTCACTCATGTATCAGTAGATCAATGTGTTGGTTCCTATGAAAGAACCGAATGCAGAAAAGATATGTTCCTATTTAAGGACTCAAAAAAGAAAGCAGAACTTAAGTTGAGTGGACTGGATCTAGAAAAGCACAGGGGGAATATGGAAAGGGATTTTTCTAAGTGGTGGTAGGGGAAAAGCAGAGCAAAAGGCAGATCACTTGGAACTAGTAAGCTAAGTTGAAGCAACAATAAAGAAACTACCCTAGGTATGATGCAAGGCTCACAGAAGTATACAGCAAGAAACAACACTACACAGTAGCAACAGGCCAGACTTCTCCGCGGTGCTACAGAAGACTCTTGAGAGTCCCTTGGACTGAGAGGAGATCCAACCAGTCAGTGTGAAAGAAAATCAACCCTGAATTTTCACTGAAAGGACTGACAGTGAAGCTGAAGCTCCAATCTTTTGGCCACATGATGCGAAGAGCTGACTCATTGGAAAAGACCCTGATGCTGGGAAAGACTGAAGGCAGGAGGAGAAAGGGATGACAGAGGACAAGATGGTTGGATGGCATCACCAACTCAATGGACATGAGTTTGAGCAAGCTCTGGGAGATAGTGAAGGACAGGAAAGCCTTGTGTGTTGCAGTCCGTGGGGTCACAAAGAGTCAGACACGACTGAGCGACTGAACAACAAATACAATATGTGGTCTTTTGTGACTGGCTACTTTCAGATATGCAGATGACACCACCCTTATGGCAGAAAGTGAAGAGGAACTAAAAAGCCTCTTGATGAAAGTGAAAGAGGAGAGTGAAAAAGTTGGCTTAAAGCTCAACATTCAGAAAACGAAGATCATGGCATCTGGTCCCATCACTTCATGGCAAATAGATGCGGAAGGAGTGGAAGTGTCAGACTTTATTTTTTGGGGCTCCAAAATCACTGCAGATGGTGATTGCAGCCATGAAATTAAAAGACGCTTACTCCTTGGAAGAAAAGTTATGACCAACTTAAATAGCATATTCAAAAGCAGAGATATTACTTTGCCAACAAAGGTCCATCTAGTCAAGGCTGTGGTTTTTCCAGTGGTCATGTATGGATGTGAGAGTTAGACTGTGAAGAAAGCTGAGCGCAAAAAATTGATGCTTTTGAACTATGGTGCTGCAGAAGACTCTTGCAAGTCCCTTGGACTGCAAGGAGATCCAACCAGTCCATCCTAAAGGAGATCAGTCCTGGGTGTTCATTGGAAGGACTGATGCTGAGGCTGAAACTCCAATACTTTGGCCACCTCATGCAAAGAGCTGACTCATTGGAAAAGACTCTGATGCTGGGAGGGATTGGGGGCAGGAGAAGGGGACGACAGAGGATGAGACGGCTGGATGGCATCACTGACTCGATGGATGTGAGTCTGAGTGAACTCCGGGAGTTGGTGATGGACAGGGAGGCCTGGCGTGCTGCAATTCATGGGGTCGCAAAGAGTCAGGCACAACTGAGCGACTGAACTGAACCATAAATAATGTTGCTATGAACATTCATGTAACTTTTTTTGTGGATGTGTGTTTTCATTTCTCTTACATATATATCTAGGAGTGGAACTGCTGGGTCATATGGCAACTCCATATTTAACCTTTTCAGAAACTGCATGGCTGCAACACTTTACATTCCCACCAACAACGTAAAAGAGTTCTAATTTCTCCATATCCTCCCTGACACTTATTACTATGTTTTTATATTTTTTAAAGTACAGCCGTTCTGGGGGGTGGGGTACCTTGCCATGATTTTAATTTGCATTTCCTTGATGGCTAATGATGCTGGGCATCATTTCCTGTGCTAATTGGCCATTTGTGTATCTTCTTTGGACAAATACCTATTCAAATCTTTTGCCCATTTTTAGATTGCATTATCTTTTTTTTTTCCTGAGCAGCATGCAACATGTAGGATCTTAGTTCCCCGACCAGGGACTGAACTCTGTCCTTTGCTATGGAAGCATGGAGTCTTAACCACTGGACCACCAGGTTCCCTGGATTATCTTTTTATTATTAAGTTGTAAGAATTAATTTATATTCTCTGGATACAACTCCATAGATATGATTTGCCAATATTTTCTCCCATTCTGTGGATTATCTTTTCACTTTCTCAATAGTGTCCTTTGATGCACAGAGGTTTTTAAATTTTGATGTCCAATTAACCCAGATTTTCTTTTGTACTTACACTTTCAGTGTCATAGCTAAGAAATTACTACCTAACCTAAGGTCACACAGATTCACCCCTATGTTTTCTTCTACTTAGTTATGCAATGAGCACCTGTGACCCCACCACCCAAATAAAGTACTGATATCGGAATAATTATTTATGTCAAATCATAAGCAGTACTCATTCCGTTTCCTATGTCCTTTTCCAACCATTGATTTTCAACCCTGTCAGCATATGAGGATTATCAATGTATTTAGAGTGATCCACAAACTTCACCTCAGACCTACTGGATCTCCTGGAAATAATTTAGACATCTGAATGTAAACAAATGAATAAAACAACTCTTCTTGAAAATGTTTGAGAACTCTTATGGCCATGAAATGGTCGGATGGCATCACCAACTCGATGGACATGAGTTTGAGCCAGGAGTTGGTGCTAGGCAGGGAAGCCTAGCATGCTTCAGTCCATGGGGTAGCAAAGGGTCGGACATGACTGAGCAACTGAACTGAATGGACGGGTAGTGAGGAGTCACTGGGACTTCTGGTACACGCAGATGTAGTAAAATTAACCTGAAAGCAAGACTGGATTAAGTATGGGGTGGGACTTCCCTGGTGGTCCAGTGATTAAGACTCCATGCTTCCAATGCAGGGAATGTGGGTGATCCCTGATCAAGGAACTAAGATTCCACATGCCACGTGGCGTAGCCTAAAAACTAAAAAAAATTATAAAAAATGTATCAGGAGAAGTAGAAGGCCTGTGAGAAAGTAGAAACAGTGAAAATGAGGCAACTCAGAAATTATTTTGACAAAAGCTTAGAGAGTACTTGAGAGGACATAATACATAGGACAAAAAGGAGGGGAAGGCACAGAGTATTTGATTTGGGAAGAAAAAGATTTTTTTAATTTGAAAAGGTGAAAAGTTCGGTTTAAGAAGGTGAGAAGAAATTCAAGTGGAGATGTTCTGACAAATTGAGGTGTAGTAATGAATGGATAAAAGTTTTTTGAAAGAATAATGAAAAAGGAATGGCTGGGAGTTATGGCTTAGGATACCCATAAGTACTTCCTATGCTATAGGTACAGGATCAGAAAGAGGACAGAACAAAAGGAAGAGAGAGAGATCTTATAACAAGGAAGCTGAGAGAGGGGAAAAGTATGTCAAAGAAGGAAAAGGTGGTCTGCAGCAACCATACGATGTCATCCAAGTACTGTACAGGTACTTCTATCTGAGGGAAAACTATGATCACATATAAATACTTGAGACAAGAAATCGTATAACTTCCCCTCAGAAGTTTTGATAGTTAATTTGTCTTAAAAGAAATGCTAAGTCATAGGAATGAACTATGAACATAACCCAGATTCATTCTGAATCATCTAGAATGTCACACTATGAATAAGATAAGGCATTTCTTACTAAGTTGGATGACAACCAATTAATAATTCTGAACTCAGAGTAAATTCATTCAGGGTACCGAGAAGTGAGCAATGTGGGCCATGCAGTGGAGCAGCAAGGACTCTGGCGAGTCAGGCATTCTGGGCTGCCCTGGATCTTTCTCTCCCAGGGCTGCAGCTTTCCCACTTGTGCAGCTCCTGGAATTCTATGGAATAAAGTAAACCCATTTCTCAAGCGCCTCTCCATCAAGTGCTGGGTTACAGAGCATGTGTGTCTGTGTGTGCTCGGTCGAGCCTGACTCTTCTCACTCCTCGCAGCCGTATGGACCGTGGCCCACCAGGCTCCTCTGTCCTTGGGATCTTCCAGGTGAGAACACTGGAGATGGCTGTCATCTCCTCCTCCAGGGGATCTTCCTGACCCAGGGATTGAAGCCTCCTCTCCTATGTCTCCTGCAGGCATATTCTTTACCGTTGAGCCACTGGGGATTAGATGAGCATTATTTTTATTTCACTTCTGGGAAAGTGAGGGTCATTAAGTATCATGTTCAAATTCAAAGGTTAAAAAAAAAAAAGACTTACTAAGAACAAGGTTCAGCCTATAATGCCAGCCTGGACGCCCTCAAAGCCCACACTGTGCTTTTAGCATCATGCATATGTTTATACTGAGGTAAATGTACATCCCAGAATTACTTTTATACTGCTTCCAAATTCCTCAGTTATTATATACTACTGCTTTTCATTTTATTCTTGACTGCCAATCCTTTGCTATACTTAACATAATTCCCAAAGGCATACAAACCTTGAAACATACTGTTTCTCAACAAGTTGCTTGAAAAACAGTGCATTGAAAAGACAGTAGGCACTGTATAAAACTGGGGAAAAGATTAACTTCTCAATGAATGCCATAGGTACATCTGATTTTTCCTATGGGAAAAAATTAAATAGGACATTTTCCTCATATCATATTTTAAATCAATTCCAGGTAGATCAACTTAATACAAATGGTAAAACTACAAAGTTTTTTTAAATAAAGTAATAAAGGAAATTATAGCTTCAGGAGATGGAAGGATTTCTTAAATAAGAAACAAAAGGCACACATCATAAAGGAAAAGATGGTAAATTTGGTTACATTGAAATTATACTAAAACGTGTGTTCATTGAAAGATATTTTAAAGAGAATGAAATGAGAAATCACAAAACAAAAGAAGCTATTTGTAACATGTAAAACAAAAGACTCATGTTCTTATTATTGAAACAAAAACTCCCTATAAATCAGTAAGACAGACAACCCAGTAGAAACATGGGACGAAGACTTTTTTTTTAGTAGTTTTTTAGTAGATACTTTAAAAAAGCCAAAAGATATAAAAGGAGTTCAATCTCACTATTAAGATAAAATTAAAATCTAAATCCACAATGAGATAACCATTACACACTCAGTGGTTTCAGAAATATTATAAAGTGTAATAATATCCAGCACTACTAAATATAAAGTGAGGAGCTAATAGGGACCAACTGTATACAGCACAACGAGCTTGACTCAGGGTCCTGTAACAGCAAAATATGGGAAAAAAATCTTAAGAGGAATGCATATGTGGATACGTATAGCTGATCCACTTTGCTGCGTACCTGAAACTAGCTGAAACAACTAGAGTTGTAAATCAGTCAGTTCAGTCGCTCAGTTGTGTCTGACTCTTTGAAACCCCCCAGACTGCAGCATGCCAGGCCTCCCTGTCCATCAACAACTCCTGGAGTTTGCTCAAACGCATGTCCATTGAGTCGGTGATGCCATGCAACCATCTCATCCTCTGTCGTCCCCTTCTCCTCGCGCCTTCAATCTTTCCCAGCATCAGGGTCTTTTCCAATGAGTCAGCTCTTCCCATCAGGTGGCCAAAGTATTGGAGTTTCTGCTTCAGAATAAGTCCTTCCAATGAATATTCAGGACTGATTTTCTTTAGGATGGACTGGTTGGATCTCCTTGCAGTCCAAGGGACTCTCAAGAGTCTTCTCCAACACCACAGTTCAGAAGCATCAATTCTTCAGGGCTCAGCTTTCTTTATAGTCCAACTCTCACATCCATACATGACTGCTGGAAAAACCACAGCTTTGACTAGACAGAACTTTGTTAGCAAAGTAATGTCTCTGCTTTTGAATATGCCATCTAGGTTGGTCGTAACTTTTCTTCCAAGGAGCAAGCATCTTTTTATTTCATTGCCGCAGTCACCATCTGCAGTGATTTTGGAGCCCAAAAAAATACAGTCTGTCACTGTTTCTACTGTTTCCCCATCTAGTTGCCATGAAGTGATGGGACCAGATGCCACGATCTTAGTTTTCTGAATGTTGAGCTTTAAGCCAACTTTTTCACTCTCCTCTTTCACTTTCATCATGAGGCTCTTTAGTTCCTCTTTGCTTTCTGCCATAAGGATGGTGTCATCTGTATATCTGAGGTTATTTAAATTTATCTTGATAATTTTGATTCCAGCTTGTGCTTCCTCCAGCCCAGTATTTCTCATGATGTACTCTGCATATAAGTTAAATAAGCAGGGTGACAATATACCACCTTGACGTACTCCTTTTCCTATTTGGAACCAGTCTGTTGTTCCATGTCCAGTTCTAACTGTTGGTGCCTGACCTGCATACAGGTTTCTCAAGAGGCAGGTCAGGTGGTCTGGTATTCCCATCTCTCTCAGAATCTTCCAGAGTTTGTCGTGGTCCACACAGTCAAAGGCTTTGGCATAGTCAATAAAGCAGAAGTAGATGTTTTTCTGGAACCCTCTTGCTTTTTTGATAATCCAATGGATGTTGGCAGTTTGATCTCTGGTTCTTCTGTCTTTTCTAAACCCAGCTTGAACAGCTGGAAGTTCATGGTTCACGCACTGTTGAAGCCTGGCTTGGAGAATTTTGAGCATTACTTTACCATCATGTGAGATGAATGATACTATGCAGTAGTTTGAGCATTTTTTGGCATTGCCTTTCTTTGGGACTGGAATGAAAACTGACCTTTTCCAGTCCTATGGCCACTGCTGAGTTTTCCAAATTTGCTGGCATATTGAATGAAGCACTTTTATAGCATCATCCTTAAGGATTTGAAATAGCTCAACTGGAACTCCATCACCTCCACTAGCTTTGTTCATAGTAATGCTTCCTAAGGCCCACTTGACTTTGCATTCCAGGATGTCTGGCTCTAGGTGAGTGATCACACCATCGTGATTATCTGGGTCATGAAGATCTTTTTTGTATAGTTCTTCTGTGTATTCTTGCCACCTCTTCTTAATATCTTCTGCTTCTGTTAGGTCCATTACCATTTCTGTCCTTTATTGTGCCCATCTTTGCATGAAATGTTCCCTTGGTATCTCTAATTTTCTTGAAGAGATTTCTATGATCACTGAGGAAGGCTTTCTTATCTCTCCTTGCTAGTCTTGGGAACTCTGCATTCAAATGGGTATATCTTTCCTTTTCTCCTTTGCCTTTCGATTCTCTCCTATTCACAGCAATCTGTAAGGCCTCCTCAGACAGCCATTTGACCTTTCTGCATTTCTTTTCCTTGGGGATGGTCTTATCCCTGTTTCCTGTACAATGTCATGAACCTCTGTCCATAGTTCTTCAGGCACTCTGTCCATCAGATCTAACCCCTTGGATCTATTTGTCACTTCCACTGTATAATCGTAAAGGATTTGATTTAGTTCATACCTGAATGGTCTAGTGGTTTTCCCTACTTTCTTCAATTTAAGTCTGAATTTGGCAATAAGGAGTTCATGATCTGAGGCACAGTCAGCTCCCGGTCTTGTTTCTGCTGACT
This sequence comes from Budorcas taxicolor, assembly GCF_023091745.1. Taxonomy (NCBI): domain Eukaryota; kingdom Metazoa; phylum Chordata; class Mammalia; order Artiodactyla; family Bovidae; genus Budorcas; species Budorcas taxicolor. The sequence goes on from NC_068924.1 coordinate 27,035,647, forward strand.
GTATAGAGCTTCTCCATCTTCGGCTGCAAAGAATTTAATCAGTCTGATTTCAATATTGCCCATCTGGTGATGTCCATGTGTAGAGTATTCTCTTGTGTTGTTGGACGAGGGTGTTTGCTATGACCAGTGTGTTCTCCTGGCAAAACTCTATCAGCCTTTGCCCTGCTTCACTCTGTACTCCAAGGCCAAATATGCCTATTAGTCCAGGTATCTCTTGACTTCTACTTTTGCATTCCAGTTCCCTATAATGAAAAGGATATCTTTCTTGGGTGTTAGTTCTAGAAGGTCTTGTAAATCAACTATAGTCCAATCAAAACAAAAAAGCCCAGCACTGATGAGGACGTGCAGGAACGGGAACTCACACAAATTGACAGACTGGTTTAATAACACTCAGTGAAATCTGAAAACATTTATACAGTACAACCTGGAAACATTACTCCTCAGTCTAGACTCTTAGATGTTTAAAAATGCACATGGGATGTTTAAGAGTGCAATATTCATTGCAAGATTGCAACAGTAAGAGTTTCAAACTGAAAGCAATCCAAATATCCACCCAGGGATAAAATGGAAAACTAACTTGTGGTATACTTCTATCATGGAATACTAGACAGAAATAGAAAACAATAAATCCTAGCTATACAGACATGGGTAAATCTTGCAAACAGTGTTGTGTGAAATAAAACACAAAGTCATATATTCAGCATGATTCCATTGATAAATAGTTCAAAAACAAGCAAACTATATTAAGGATGGGCCCACTGCACATTACATTCAATATAAATGGCACCTCTTGGAACAAAACTTCTGAGAGATATATTGCACAGGTGGTAAAAACTACTTTTAAAAAAATTATCAAGCAAAGAAGTGATTAACATGAATATCAAGACAGAGTTACCCCATGGGGGAAGAATGAGGTTTTGACGGGGTGCCCAGCTAATTACATTATCTATTTTTTGAGCTATGTGGTAATTTGCACAGGTGTTTGCTTTATAGAGATTCATTAAAGTGTACACATGTGGTTAATGTACATTTCTGTTTATATACATGATATTTCATAATAAGCAAAGAAAACAACAGGATCCCTTTTTCTCCTCTACTTCTATTTTTTGCCCTTAGGGGCCATTTCACTGGCTCTAAGCTCAATTATCCACATGGCTCAGGAGGGGAGGGATCAGGCTGTTTTTCTTACCTGAGTGTGAATCTCCAAGCCTTGAACTGTGAGTAGTAAATTTCTGTTGCTTTTAAGCCACTTAGTCTGCAGTATTTTATTATTGCAGCTTGAATGGACTAAGACACATTACTTATAAATAGTTTAAAAATTCACTTTAAACATTTTTATCTATACTGTCATCAACTCTCTTAACTGGACAAGAGTTGCCAACAAAGAACAACACTAGGGAGATTTACATTTTCCTTCTTTTCCTTCCATATGGCCAACGTTCCCTCCCCTCTGCATTTCCTCACTGGCAACCATAAATTTGTTTCCTACATCTGTAACTCTATTTCTGTTTTGTAAATAGGTTCATTTGTCACACTGTTTCAGATTCCACATATAAACACCACCATATGATACTTGGCTTTTCTCTGCCTGACCTACTCCACTCAGTATGATAATCTGAAAGCCCATCCATGTTGCTGCAAATCACATTACTTCACTGTTTTTATGGTTGAGTAATATTCCATTATATACACACACATATATATCATATCTTTTTTATCCATTTCCTCTATCAATGGAAATTCAGGTTGCTTCCATGTCCTAGATATTGTAAATAGTGCTGTGTATTTTTTTTCTGAGGAGAAGGGGACAGAGGGTGAGATGGCTGGATGGCATCACTGACTCAATGGACATGAGTTTAGGTAAACTCTGGGAGTTGGTGATGGACAGGGAGGCCTGGAGTGCTGCAGTCCATGGGGTCGCAAAGAGATGGACACGACTGAGTGACTGAACTGATTTTTTTTCTGATGATAACTTTTTAATTACTCAGTTACCTCCCAGAGGTAAGAAGCCAGTAGATGTGCAGAGCCTAAGCACTTCTTTACCACCTCAGGCACTTTGTATTCAGCCACCATCTTCTTTTAGCTTTCCAGAACTATCGTCCACTATGAAGTGCTGTATGGCCCCAGTTCACGTCAGCCTGGGAGCATTCTAACCCAGGGCACAAGAGAAATAAACCACAGCGTCACAGGCTCTGTTCACACAGTGCAGGATGGAGAGCAAGGGTGCATCAGATAGGGAGACGCAGAAGCGGGGCAATGTCCACAGGGATGAGAAACAGCAACAACAAGAGTAACACAGCAACTTAAGGCGAAGACGAGAACACGTTCAGTGCACATTCCACGGTTTGTGAAGTTGCTCAGTCGTGTCCGACTCTGTGACTCCATGGACAGTAGCCCACCAGGCTGCTCCATCCATGGAATTTTCTAGGCAAGAGTACTGGAGTGGGAGGGCAAGGAAAGTATGGTTAAGTATATATATATTTTGCAGTTTTGAAGGTGAAAGTCGCTCAGTTGTGTCTGACTCTTTTCTCCAGGCCAGGATGCTGGAGTGAGTAGCCTTTCCCTTCTCCAGGGGATCTTCCCAACCCAAGGATTGAACCCAGGTCTCCAGTGCACTGACCAATGTCAAAGAAAGGAAGGTGGGGGGCGGGGGGGGACAAGCAAACCCCATCAGACTTTCTGTGCTCTCACAACAATATGGGAGAAATTAATTACAGCGTACCTACTTGATACGCAATCACTAAAAGTGACTATAGGGAGCAGCATAGGGAAAGTGTTTGACATAATATGAAAGATTAAAAAAAACATTTAAAATGGTACATACAGTGATTACAACTATAAAAAAACGCATAGGAAAAAAATGTATTCAAAATGATAATGATAGTTTTAAGGTAGGATTCCAGTTTGAAAACTTAAAAATCTTTTGTTGCTGTTTAAATTTCCTATAGTATACTTATACTATTGCTTTAGTACTCTACATTAAAAATTTTTTAGGGACTTCCCTGGTGATTCTGTGACTAAGACTCCACGCTCCCGATGCAGGCGGTCCAGGTTCGATCCCTAGTCGGGGAACTAGATCCCACATGCAGGCGCTAAGAGTTTGTGTGCCACAACTAAGACCTGGCCCAGCCTAATAAATAAATAACATACTAAAAAATGTTTTAAATATAAAGCCTTTAATAATAGGAACTAAAACACTGAGCAGTTTTAGAAAATTCTCAGGTACAAAGATGCCATAAAGATACTTTTATGTCCTTTACTCTTTATTTTCTAGCAGCAGGAAGAAAATTATGACCTACAGATTCAATATTACAATGATGAATATTCTAAAGAGTTACAGAAGGAAAGGGAGAAACAAGAGAAGAAACTGGTTAAAGTAAATGCTCACCCCCCACACAACAGAAGCCCTGTGGGCGGAGCTGTTCTCTTCATGTGGCCTATGGTCACTTATTTCTCCACTCACACGTGGTTCCTAACATAATTGGTTAAGTCTCTTTTCCAAGCCCCGAACACCCTGGTTGGTTAGCATTTGTCTGCAGGCTGGAATGGTATCTTACATCCCCTTCTCTTAACACAGAGCGGCAGGCTTTAATTTGAACCATATGCCTGTCTTCTAGGGATGGTTTAAATGCCAGAGCTTTACTATCCAGTTTGAGACTTGAAATCCTTTGTTCTAGGCAAGATCAGGAGCCTGGGGCTATATAGGGCAGTGATACTGTGGCCCTAAAAGGAAGTACATCATCAAAGGGGTGTGTCTGTGTGGTAAGGGGAAAGAGGCAACGGGTGGCATGAATTTAAAAATCAGGACAACTGACTGTAACAGGAAATTTTCTTATTTGGTCTACCACCTCAGAGTAATGCCCTTGACTTCTTTTCTGGCTAACCAAGGAGAAACCCAAAGCAGATGGGACAGATTAGGGCTAGCCTGCAGCCAGCCCCACAGGGTGACAGTGTCTGTGAAGGTGGACGGCAGCACAGCTACAAGCGACAGCCAACGCCTCCAAGACTCACTCGCGCTTCATCTCACTCCCTCGCTGTGCGAAGTAAACCGCTTAGAAGTATGGGGCAGAGGGAAAAAGTGAAGCGGGAAAATAACTATTTATCCTGAATAAACAACCTCACCAGAAAATACTGTGACTAGATCCTTCCTGTTTTAAAATCTGGAAGTTTCTGAAAACTTATAACCCCAACGCTGCACTTGCAACTAGAGACAAAGATCAAGAATATAAGTAATTCTGGCCCTTGATTAACTTTTCAATGGACTAATAAGGACGGCGTCGGGTGTACAAGCTAAAAATGACTTGAAGAACCGAAGATCAAGACCTGTGAAAGAACACTTTATAAACGGGATTCAGACTGTTACATGGACTACTAAGATAGAAGTGAAGTGAAGTGAAGTGAAGTGAAGTCGCTCAGTCGTGTCCAACTCTTTGCAACCCCGTGGACTGTAGCCTACCAGGCTCCACCATCCGTGGGATTTTCCAGGCAAGAGCACTAGAGTGCGCCCATGATACAAATCATGCTTTCCCTACACAACATCACTAGACTAGGGATCATGTGACCCAACTGCTTTATCTGGAATTGAACACAAGAGTCAACTGTGAAGATCTCAGAATATTGGTAGTGACGGAAGATGAGTTCCAAAGTTCCCAGGAGTCTCCATATTAGTTTGCTCTTAAAAATGGGTCTTGGGAAGTCCTGTGTTTAGCAGTCCCTCCAACCTCTGGCTGAACTTCCTAACTAGGAGCTAATAGGGAAGTAATGCCAAAAACTACTGACTCACAGCCTGAGCATTTATACTCAAGAGAAATTTCTTCATGGGAAAAAAAAAAAAATCAAGTAATCAGCTTCTGGAAAGGGGGTGGGCATTGATTTAGTTTAAGAAACCAGAGAAGGTTGGAATTGAAGGAGATGAGAGAAAATTCTCAGGAGATTGAGAGAATATATGTGCCTTCCTGGAACGTGTTAGAGAGCTATTAAAGGGCCATTTTGTGGCTGCTTCTAGATTACACGACATACGAGGCTCCTCTGCACCCATCACTTAACCTTAGGAATCTCCTGACGCTCTGCAGCTTCCCAGCACCAGGTGTCTATGCAGTATGCTATCTCTGCGGAAAATTAAAGTTTAAAAACAAAAATGCTGAACCAACACTACATGGGTATTTTCAATGAATGACATGCATTTTCCCTCGAAGTGTTAAAATATCATAGCAGTTAGGAAAACTGAACTTGGCTATTTTTAAATGAAATAACAAATGAACCCTCTCCACTCTATTACAGACAGCACTACCCTTCTCATGAAAAACAACCCTCCCCCAACAAAACATATGGATGTGAGAGTTGGACCATTGGATGTGAGAGTTGAGAACTGGACCATAAAGAAGGCTGAGTGTTGAAGAATTGATGCTTTTGAACTGTGGTGTTGGAGAAGACTCTTGAGAGTCCCTTGGACTGCAAGGAGATCCAACCAATCAATCCTAAAGGAAATCAGTCCTGAATATTCATTGGAAGGACTGATGCTGAAGCTGAGACTCCAATACTTTGGCCACTTGATGCAGAGAACTGACTCATTGGAAAAGACCCTGATGCTGGGAAAGATTGAAGGCAGGAGGAGATGGCTGGATGGCATCACTGACTCAATGGACATGCGTTTGAGCAAGCTCCAGGAGATGGTGAAGGAAAGGGAAGCCTGGCGTGCTGCAGTCTATGGGGTCGCAAAGAGTCGGACACAACTGAGTGACTAAACCACAACAACAACCCCACAAAACATAAGACCTTTTCATCAAACTCTAGTACAGAGTAGACGTATACAGGAAAGGGCTGTACTAAGACACTTTCTGTAAGACGTACAAACAATATCCATTGGAATTCCTGGAAACATTTATGCATACTCTTATAGTCATAATTCTAAATCATATCACTTAGACAAATAAAAGTCCAATCATTCAATCAGGTAAGTTTCTAATACTGATAGGAGAGCCCACTATACAAATTTTTAGCACCTTTTACAGACCATAATGAATTAAGGTCCCCTTAAATTCTCAACAAAAACTAAAGATACCAAATAGAAATATAGTATATAGGTACAAGTTAAGATATACAATCTGATACACAGAAAGCTACTTTTGGAGAAAAGTTGGTACGATCACCTATAAGATTCTAAATTGTCACCTAGAAACTAAGTAGAATGGATTGGGAGTTTGGGATTAGTATTAGATGCACGCTATTACATACAGGATGGATAAACAATACACTATGTTGTAAAGTAATCATCTTTCAATAAAAAAATAAAAGTTCACTATAATATTATTCAAGGAAAGCAGCTTTGCCCATTTAACAAATGACTCATTAATGTATTTAAATTATGTAATGGAAGCATTTATCTAAAATTGATACGTTTAGTCTGGAAGTCACCGGCACACTGAGGTTGTGCATGCACGTGCGCTCAGTTGTGTCCAACTCTCTGCGACCCCATGGACTGCAGCCCACCAGGCTCCTCTGCCCATGGGGTCTCCCAGGCAAGAATCCTGCAGTGGGTTGCCATTTCCTTCTCCAGGGGATCTTCCTGACTCAGGAATCGAAACTGTGTCTCTTCTGACCCCTCCATTGGCAACTGGATTTTACTACTGCACGAAGCATGGGAAGTTCCACATGTTGAGATTATAAATTGAGATTACAAACGGTCAAAAAGTTTTCATGAGCTTGTATTCAGAACGCTTACATTTTTTAACCTAAAAAATAAACCCTATTATCTAAATTATTTCCATATTTTGTTTTTAAATGGTAAAATGGATAAGCAAGTTTAGCACTTCTTTGCAAATAATACACAATAATGTGGGCAGTCTTTATTCCCAATAAAGCAAACTAGATATTATATGTGTCCGTGTGTGTGTATATACAAAAAATTCAGCTCTTCAATACTTAGAAACATCTATAAAAGATCTGTGATCAATGAAGATAATCTATGACTTAGGCAAGGTTTTTCTTGAGACATTGTAGAATTATCATTTCCTTCCTCATTAATTAAATTTTTAACATAAATGTTTCTTATACTTTATATACTATCCAACAGTCCATGTAAATCTAACAAAATTTGATGAAAAACCGCACATTGGTTAACACTATCAAGGGTCCCCAGCCACTTCAACTGAGCAATAATCATGATGACTGAGTTACAAGCAGGCTCCTTAGCTCCTAGCCAGAAGGTGGACTCACTTGCTTTACTGTCACAGGCTCTCAAACCATTCCATGTAAGAGACGGGAGATCTAAATCACTACCCCATTTCTTTACCACTAATGGTGGCTCAGACAGCAAAGAATCTACCTGCAGTGTAGGATACCTGGGTTCGATCCCTGGGTTGGGAAGATTCCCTGGAGAAGGGAATGGCAACCTATTCCAGTACTCTTCCTGGAGAATTCCATGGGCAGAGGAGTCTGGTGAGCTACCGTCAACAGAGTCCCGAACAGTTGGACGTAACTGAGCATCTAACACACACACACAATTATCCCCCAAATGAATGACCTGCAATTAATAGCAGTTTGTGTAAGAGGAACCTAAAGTTGGGGAAGAAATTCTTTATTCTCCATCTCTCAAACTGGTTCATGTCTGCGTGTTCTAGGCATAATGCTGAAGTACGCCAAGAGTTATGTGAAACTATAAGCCAAATAAAATACATCTTTGGGGGGGGTATCACTTTTTTCCCTATGTTAAATAAAGTTGAATACTTTTAATATTAAAACAAATGTAGATATGACATTGAGGAGGATACAAAATGTGCATGAATTTAAAGATAAAACATGTGATTTACAAAGTGAGCAATTCCAGACTGTGTAACCAGCCCCCAACTTGCCTGCCCCCCCAGCCTCTGTGAGTTAATCTCTGTGTTAGGAAAACCAGTGGGAAAATCTGAGAGGTGATGCTTTGTACTGGTAGCATAGCTATTGTTAATGAGACCCCAAAAACAGAAAATTGGTTTTGATCCTAGCAAGGTGCAATCACTTTTCAAGATCAACAAGACCTTACACTTATAACCCAGAACTATGACTGGCAAAAATCTGCTCACTTAAATTTTAACTTCACAGAGTTTTTGTCAAAAATCAACTATGTGTACCTGAAACACCTTTTGAATGAAAGTACATTAATATTTCATTGTGAAGTTCCAGTCTTAGGAATATGATTCAGAAGAGAGAATTCCCCCAACTGCATTTTCTCAAGGGTCAATATATATGACGGTTGCTTAGCCCTGCTAGTTGAGAGTCCTCACCATTTCAGGGTGTGAGTACCAGGTGAGGCAGTATGACTCCTAGGCTCCATTGCTGCTGCTGTTGCTGCCAAGTCACTTCAGTCGTGTCCGACTCTGTGCGACCCCAGAGATGGCAGCCCACCAGGTTCCCCGTCCCTGGGATTCTCCAGGCAAGAACACTGGAGTGGGTTGCCATTTCCTTCTCCAATGCATGAAAGTGAAAAGTGAAAGTGAAGTCGCTCAGTCGTGTCCGACTCTTCGCAACCCCATGGACTGCAGCCCACCAAGCTCCTCTGTCCATAGGATTTTCCAGGCAAGAGTACTGGAGTGGGGTGCCATTGCCTTCTCCGTAGGCTCCATTAGGACCCAAATTTGGGAAAGTTCCATGGCCTGAGTCTCAATTTACTCCCTGTCAACCAGGGAGGTGTACTGAAAGATTACCGAAATAAAGGGTATTAGTATCATGACATAAAATTTTGGAGTGATATGATGAATATTGCATAACTACTTTTTCTGACCTCTCGGGGATATTCTCAATCACCAGGCTATGGAAGGAGTCTCAGAAACCAAGGTTTCCAACCTTTTTTTTTTCTGTAGGACTATATCTCAGTATATTCATACTGGGGTGAAAGGTCAGTGAAGTTATTACCAACTGTTTTCGTTTCTCACTTTTAAAAAATGAAGTAGTCTAGATCTCACTGCATTAAAGGTCAAAAATTTCCACAGTACCTTAAATCCATGCACTGTGGAAATTCTTTCCAAAATATTGGCTTTGCTGTAGCTGAACTTCAGATCTTTGCTGTCTACTGACTGCCAACTAAAACAATAACACCGGAGTGGAAACCATCTCATGGAGGCCATTCTGGGAGTCGACATTTAAAGAAAAAAGTTTCCAACTTCCTTAGGTTAAAAAAAAAAAGTTTCCACAATTTTCAAAACATTCTCATAGCATCTGAGTATTTCAAATAACTTTGCTTCATGGAATAAGCCAGCTACATTTAGGCAATCTTTTATAAATCTAGAAATTTCTCTATTTAGTTTCTAGGGACAAGAATTACAATTACTTTCAAACAGCAGTGCATCAAAAGTTAAAAATAAGGCAACAGCAGATTTCTTTGATAGCTTAATATAATCCGTCAGTAAGGAAACCTGATTTCTCTATTTCTAAACAAATATTGACTGCAAGTTCCCTCTTCCTGGCCCAGTTATATGACTGGTTACCCAGTCCCAGAAACTCTTCCTTGCTTGCATCTCTTGTGTTTGCTGCCCTTTTCTCCCTTCCCAGGTCCACCACCTGGGAATCTTACCACTTCACAGGCCTTCCCCACCCCACCCACCCCCATTCAACAAACATTTATTGAGCACCTACTATGTTAGACCATTGAGGAACACATAATAGAAATGAGCGTGGGAACTCCCCTGCTTACAGTCTAGTGGAGGAAATACCCAAGAGGACGGATATTTCCGGGAAAAGGCAGATATCTGAAGCGGCACCTTACAGACGAGGGCTAATTAGATAAAGCTACATCCCATCACCTCACTATAAGCTTTTGCTTCCTCTTTTAAACTTCTATTTCTTTTTTAGAGTACACTTTTACAGTGCTTTACGATGTTGTGTTAGTTTCTGCTGCACAGCAACATGAATCGGCTGTACACATTTCACAGGCTTTGAACTGATCTTCCTATTGCCTTCCTGTCCCCTCTCCCTACTCTCACTTTTTTATCCCCTTATCCACCCTGAGTCTGATTTATTAAGCCTAGAAGTCAAACAATCTTGCAATCCAGTATAAATACCGCCCCTCCCCACATTCTCAGGCATGCCTCCCCTCAAGTCTTCCCTCTCGCCAAGCTTTTCTGCAGACATGCTGTGTGCACCCTACTGCTGTTCACGCTGCTCCAGCTCAGGTTCCCACTGTAACCAAAATAAAGCCCCCGATCCTCACCATGGGCACAGCGCCCCACGTGAACTGGCCCAGGCCAGCTCTCTCACTTCATCCTTCCACTCCCCACCTTATTTATCATCTCCAGCCATGTGAACCTGTCTCTTATCCCCTAAACATGTTACCGTCACCTCACTCAGGCCTTGGCCTTGCTCTTCCTTCTGTTTGGAAGGCTGTGCCTGTCCTGGGTATCCTCTCACAAGGCATTTTACCACTTTCACAAGTCTTTATGAGAACTTTTTTATTTATTAAAAAAATTTTTTTTGGCTGGGTCTCGCAGTATGTGGGATCTCAGTTCCTAACCAAGGATCACCCAACCCCCACTGCCCTCCCGGCTGCACTGGCATTGTGGAGTCTTAACCACTGGACCACCAGGGAAGCCCTGTGAGAGCTCATTTGTTCATATGTTTACTGTCTATCTTCTGCCATCAGAATGTTAGTTCCAAGGGACTGATTTGCCTGCTGCTGTACCCCCAAGGTCTGCACACAGCATGTGCTTTATTAACATTTGCTGATCCTATTGGCATTCTCTCCTTGACACCTATCCATAAAGAAGTCTGCTCATCCTTTAAGACTCACCTCAAGGGCTCTGTTCTCAAAAGGATGATTCTGTGCTCGTCACTGCTATATAAAGTTCAGACCCACAGAGTTCTCGAGCACCCACTGTAGGACATGTACGTGCAAGGCAGTGGGAGTCAGACAGTAAGCAGATCTGCTGACAGGCCCTGTGGCAGTTGTTATCTAATGGAATTTTGCAAACTCAAGTGGTTTCTTCATCCTCTGAACTCTGTGGTAATTGGACTATCAATTAACATGATAATGAATCACAACGTGCTATGTAACATCTCTCGCTACTGTATCAAACTGTAATTTGGTAGCTGTTGACCATGCTGCCACCCAGGGATATGAGGATGTGCTGAGGGAGCCATGCTGTGCCTCCCCCATCTTGCATCTGCTCCTCTGTGGTCCTCACACATCTGAGGCAAGAAACGAGAAAGATTAGAGACCAAGAAACCTACTCTTTTCCCAGCGATAAACTCCATACAAGAAAGGGCTTTGCATGAGTGCTCTTTAAAAGAAATTCAAAGTTTTAGCAAGTTAAAGGTCTTTTGGAAACTCTAGTTTTCTAAACAAGCTATACTTGTATGCCAAATATGAAATTAAATGATATGTGTGAAAATGCTTTGCAAAGTACTTTTTATATGTGCTTGTCTTCAGTCCCTTAGTTGTGTCCAACTCTGTGACCCCATGGACTATAGCCTGCCAGGTTCTTCTGTCCACGGAATTCTCCAGGCAAGAATACTGGAGTGGGTTGCCATTCCCTTCTCCAGGGAATCTTCCCAATCTTCCCAACCCAGGGATCAAACCCACATCTCTTGCGTCTCCTGCACTAGCAGGTGGATGCTTTACCACTGAGTCACTGGGAAAGCCCACTTTTTATATACATAAAGCATAATCTCATTGTAGTCTACGCATTTGCTGCCCAAATAAGACTGTAAATTCTTGAGGGAGGGAGTATGTTCTCAGCCTTCTTTTCTCTGTTCCATGATAGTGGAACATAAAGCCTTTGTTAAGAACCGTAAAGATTTTAGATATCCACTAAAAATTCTTAGACTTGGCCATTCTGTCTTTCAGAAATAAAATTTCTTTATTCTGAAAACAATCAATGCTTATTCTGGATTGCTAATGATAGAAACACCTTTCAAATAATCCTACAGGAGATAGGTTTGTGACCAGCATTAAGAAGAAGCCTTTTTAGATTCTAAAACCAGAAAGACAACAAAGTATTCACCTGGGCTTCATTCTCTCTAGAACTAGCATAGAACAAAAATTCACAGCTAAGAGTTTAATCACAAAAACTCTTAAACCATGGATCTTTTAATGCCTGTAACTTAACCTCAGATATGCAGATGACACCACCCTTATGGCAGAAGGTGAAGAGGAACTTAAAAGCCCTCTTGATGAAAGTGAAAGAGGAGCGTGAAAAAGTTGGCTTAAAGCTCAACATTCAGAAAATGAAGATCATGGCATCTGGTCCCATCACCTCATGGCAAATAGATGGGGAAACAGTGTCAGACTTTTTTTAGGGGGGGCTCCAAAATCACTGCAAATGGTGGTTGCAGCCATGAAATTAAAAGACGCTTACTCCCTGGAAGAAAAGTTATGACCAACCTAGATAGCATATTGAAAAGCAGAAACATTACTTTGCCAACAAAGGTCTGTCTAGTCGAGGCTATGGTTTTTCCAGTGGTCATGTATGGATGTGAGAGTTGGACTGTGAAGAAAGCTGAGCGCCAAAGGATTGACGCTTTTGAACTGTGGTGTTGGAGAAGACTCTTGAGAGTCCCTTGGACTGCAAGGAGATCCAACCAGTCCATTCTAAAGGAAATCAGCCCTGGGTGTTCATTGGAAGGACTGATGCTAAAGCTGAAACTCCACTACTTTGGCCACCTCATGAGTTGACTCACTGGAAAAGATCCTGATGCTGGGAGGGACTGGGGGCAGGAGAAGAAGGGGACGACAGAGGATGAGATGGCTGGATGGCATCACCAACTCGATGGACTGAGTTTGAGTGAACTCCGGGAGTTGGTGATGGACAGGGAGGCCTGGCGTGCTGCGAGGCCTGGGGTCGCAAAGAGTCGGACACAACTGAGTGACTGAACTGAATTGAAATTTATCTCTTGTGTCCAGGAAACACATATTCTGTTGAAGAGGGCAAGTATGGGCTTTTATACCTACTAGATTTTTACAGCAGTACCAAGAGTATTACATGTAAACTGTCACATTACTTCATAGGAAAAGTAAACAAATTCCCGCAAACACAAACATCCCTAGAACAACTTATTCATCTAATTTTGTACAGGATACATGACCTTTTCATCGAAACCACTAGGTATAAATAATGGCCTTGTGGACACAGGGTGGGAAGGGGAGGGTGGGACAAACTGGGAGAGTGACAATGACATGTGGACACCGCCATGGACATATATGCGTTGCCATGTGCAGAGCAGAGAACTGGCGGGAAGCAGCTGCGCAGTGCAGGGAGCTCAGCTCTGTGATGACTTAGAGGGGTGGGATGAGGGGGTGCGAGGGAGATGCAAGAGGGAGGGGATACATGTATGCAAATGACTGACTCACTTCCTTGTATAGCACTAACTAGCATAACACTGTAAAGCAATTATATGCCAATAAAAAAAATAAACCACTACATAAATATTGACATAAGGAAAACAAACTCCTTAGATTTCCAAATCTGAATTTTTATTAATTCCATGTTAATTTGCTACTATAACATACACGATTCTTTTTAAATGAGGTGCCTAAGACTAACAATATTTTAAATAAAACAAAAAAATCCTCTTTTCTTTCTCCTGTGTTTCTTTTTATATGGTAGTTCTTTCTTACCAAGACTTACAGTAATTTGTCAAAAAGACTATTGAAAAGATCAAGGATCTGAAAGTTACTTTGGGCTTTGAGAATAAAAACTGATTTCATTACTTATCTGACTGTGTCCCGTCACAACCCTCCAACACACCTCTCCAAAACTATTCATGCTGTGGTCAGCTTCAATTAGAAGCATTTCTCCCTCTGGTCCACTGAACTCAGAGAAGGCTTTGGGGGTGAGAATGGGCGTTCTGTCTAACACGTGTAGGAAGAGAAGCTTGGGCAATGACTGAGAAACTTGAGTAATGACAGCATGCAGGAAAGAGTGCAGAGACAATGTCCGCCAGCTTAGAAGAGCACAGAGCCACCATGCTCATTTAGTCTCTGCTTTGCAGCGAAAACTAACAACAAAAACAGAGCCTTTACGTGAGTGAAGTAAAAATCCTGCCAAAATATATGTATTAATACACAGCCCAAAGCTCAATGCCAGCATCCCTGGGAGTCTATAATTACACATCAGCAGGTAGAAACTCATATTGTGACTACATGGGTTTAACAAAGAAAGCTTTAAAAAATCTCCTTATCCAAATATTTGTCAGTAGAGACCCTAAATTCAGTTGTCACCAATCCCTGCTTTAACACCTGGCTTTTCCATGCAAAAATTAAAAACCATACAAATTGCCCGTGTGTGTGTGTGTGTGTGTGTGTTAGTCACACAGTTGTGTCCAACTCTCTGTGACCCCAGGGACTGGGGCTCACCAGGCTCCTCTGTCCATGGAATTCTCCAGGCAAGAATATTGGAGTGGGTCGCCATTTCCTTCTCTAGGGCAAATTGCCCTTAACTAAACCAAAATGGTTCTAAATTCAAAATCAACAACAAAAAAGCATAACAATTTTTTCTTGATCTTTGGTCAATAGAATAAGACTGGAGCAGAAAACCTGGGCCTTTTTTTTACTCACTACCTTAATTGCCAATCCAAAGAGCCCTACAGTGACATCTGTTACAGTGACATCTGTTACAGTGACATCTGTGGCTGGCTGAGTAACAGCCCTTCAAAGGTGTCCCTGTCCTAATCCGTGGGACTTGTGAACGTGTTACCTACTTTCGCAGACACGATTAGGTCAAGGATCTTGAACTTCATTTATTTAAAAAAGGATCTTTTTTTTTAAACTTCATGTATTTATTCATTAAAAACTTTATTTATTTATCATTTATTTGGCTGTGCTGGCTCTTGGTTGTGGCACTTGGAATCTTCCATCTTCGTTGCAATCTGTGGGATCTAGTTTCCTAACCAGCGGTGGACTGTGGGCCCCTGCACTGGAGTGTGAAGTCTTAGCCCCTGGACCACCAAGGAAGTCACTAGGTTAAGGATCTTGAGCAGGAGAGACCATCCTGGAGGGCCCAATATAATCACAAGGGTCCTTTCAAGAGGGGAAGAAGGGGGAACATATTAGGAGTGAGAGATGTGACAACGGAAACAGGAGGCGGAAGGGTGATGTGAGAAAAGGGCTGGAGCCAAGGAACACAGGACTCCAGAAGCTGACCAAGGGAAGGACACGAATCCCCGAAAGCCTCTAGATGGAGCCAGTCCCGCCCCACCTTGATTTCAGCCCCACACGACTCACTCCAGATTCTGGACCTCTAGAGCTATAAGATAATACACTTATATTGCTTCAAGCCACAAAGTGTGCAGTCATTTGTTACATCAGAATAGATAATTAACACAACATTTTATTATACTTTTAAGGATTGTGAAGCTTAGTAGGTATTGTTATCATTAATTCAACTGAAGCTACAATAATGACAAAAGAGAGTTTGAAATTGTGAGGTCTTTCCCCCTGCCCAGGCTTGTGAGAACTGTCGGCATCCAGAGGGCTTTAAAGAATATAAAACCGATATAAGGGCAAAGGAAAAACTTAATTTCATTTAAGAAAAAGAAAGTATCTAATTCCTGTCTACTGTATATTGAGCACATATAGGACTCAAAGAGCTCACATCTGAAAAGTTCTAATCAGCCCAACTCAGATAAACATAAGGCTAGGTGAATTCCAAGGATGTGAAAGCAGAGCCTGGAAAGGCGGCAGTTATGTACACAAAAGAAACTGTCAGAAGAATCACCAACCTACATACAGGGACTCTGACCTCTCATGTATAATATAAACTTGAATTCTGAATTACCATCTGGTTAAGGAGGGAAATCTTTAGAACTGTTTCTTACTTAGGTGTTTTTTTCCTTTTTTTTTTTTTTAATTTTTATTTATTTATTTGGCTGCTCTGGGTCTTAGCTGTAGCATGGGGGATCTAGCTCCCTGACCAGGGATCGAACCTGGGCCCCCTGCACTGGGAGCTCAGAGTCTTAGCCACTGGACCACCAGGGAATTCCCGTGTTTCTTACTTAGGTTTTTAAAGACAGTCATATTCTAGCTACACTTCTGTTTTCTATATGAGACTCCCTTCCTTTTTTTATCTGGGAGATGAGGGACATAAAGTGTAATACCAAAAACTGTCAGAAAACAAAAATGGCTTATTTTCATATCTATCGTTTCCATGTAGATTGCAGTCACTTTCTTCTATCAATAGGTGGTGAGCTTGCATTGGTTAGGCAAATGCTGGCAGTTTACGAAAACTGAAGTATGAGGAGACTGAGGCAGTGAAGAGTGCTTTTTCAGGCACTGTCAGGTGAACAGATGAGTGAAATTTGACGATGAAAAGAGATGGATTGCCTTTAAACCACAATAAGATCTATTCTTAAAACCACAGTCTTAAGAATAAGCATGGTCTGTATCAGCAATGACACAAATCAACCTTCTCAAGTGAGGGTGGGCATACAGTTTTATAAGGTCTGCTTACTACTTTATTCTATGTTGTATTCCTTACTCAAAAATCACTTTTTCTTTTTTCTCCCCAACCTAGCTGTATCAGAAACTATGTGAAAAATTTACATAAGTGTATTTTGAAAGTTCATTAATTTTCAAGCGACACACACACACACAAAATCCTTTACAACACTTCTTTCTGAATAGATAGAAACAAGACAATCCCTTGCTTTAAGAACCTTGAAGGAAAAGCTCCTTTATTCCTATTGCACTCCTCAGCACACTTCTCACCTGCTATCTTGATATTCAGATTGGCGTCCAGGAGCAAATTTTCAGCTTTTAAGTCACGATGAACAATGTTCCGACAGTGACAAAAATACACGGCTGCCACGATCTGTTTGAACTTGCGACGGGCCTCCTTTTCTGCCATCCTGCCATGGGCCACCAGGTGGTCTGTGCCAAAGAAGAGTACCGTCAGTTCTCGTTGGGGACTGGTGTGATTTCAAAAGGTAGACAGAGGAGGGCTGCAAGTGGGCCCAGCACAAGAGTGAGTCAAAGAAGTGACACAAACAGATGGAACGCAATGCACTCGCAGTCTTGATTCGTATCTATACAGTTCATTAGTAATCAGACTCCATCAAGCGTAAATCCCATTACACACAGAAGAGCACACTCACCCTACCATAAGAAAGGGAGAGTTGTGAGGGACACGCGTAATGGTTTTCTTCAAGGATAGTAATACTCAACACCTTCCTGTTCACAGCTCCATTGCAAAAGTTTACAATATACACAGCAAACATGCACATGAGATAAGTATCAGTATCAGCAATATTTCCTGTGCTAAAGAGTGAGTCAAAAAGCAGAGTCACAGTAATCAATCGTTTTAGGAGAGAACAGACAGAAATTAGTCATTGCTAAGGGGGGAAATCCTGCTTTATCTAGGCCTCTGTTCAGGCTGATCTCTTTTGCTCTTAAGTTTTACAACTTGACATAAAAATGTATGTATTTGGTGACTATTCTCTGGAATGTACAGCAATATGCCTGCATCTTTACATGTTCATTTACTGTGCTTACCCAATATTTTAAAACTGTGTTTTGAAGCTTTACTGATAACACCAATAGAAAACCAAATGAAGTTTCTACCACTTTAAATGAAATAACCCCATTGGCTATGTTGCTAACTAAGGTACAACAAAAGAATTTACATGTGATAAACTTTGTGTATCTCTAAATCAGGCTAGCTACTATGTTTAAAAAGGAATTGGTTGATATATATCATAAGTTCTATAACTTTTTTCTAATCATGGCAGTAGGTTTATATATTAAACCAATGACATGCATATCCTAACCCAGCTCTTCGTCTAACAACAAATACGGGTCATGACAGCTGATGGGATTAGAAACGTTAGTGACACAGTTTGCTCTGTTTGAAATCTGTAGTAGCCTCTCAGCACTATCCTTAAACCAACTGATCCAGCTTGGGAAAAGATGCATTTGCCATCATAAGCATCCTGAGATAGTGGGAAAGTGAAAAATTAGACAGCATAAGTGACTACATTATTGTTTGTTTTCTAATAGTAGTTTCAGTAACACTACCCGATTGTTTCGGCACCATATCAAAACCCCATGGGACCAGTCAGGTATTTCTTTCTTTCACCACAGAGAAGAACTCTGAAATAAAATATATGCTCTAGGAAAGACTAACAAGATTAAGAGCTTAGGACAAGAAATGGGGGAAGAGGGTGTAAAGAAGAGGGGGAAAAATAGTAATTCATCTACACAGCAGATTTTCAAACAATTCGAACAACATTCTGACACAAAGAAGATAAGACTTTGGAGACCAAATACAACAGTAATTTTAAGAACAATGTTATAAGCAGATTATTTAAATTATTAAGGAAGACTCCTCAAAGAAGCTGCTATAATTGTTAAGAGTTATCAATGACCCACACATAAAATCTCTTAAGCGTTTCCCTCAAAAACAATCATTATTATGGCCAAGATTACCAATTTAGTAGAAATAAAGAGAAAACAAGAAGACTTTAGCTTAGATATTAAAAGGACTAGGATACAGCTTTCCACCGGAGTTTGGAGGTGGTGATAAATGAGCTCACACATTGGTATGTTTAGGCTTCTGGTATGATCTGTCAAATGAACTTCAAACAACACAAAAGCCTCAGAGAGGGACAAGGAATGAACATAAGCTGCTGAAGAACTGGACATCCATCAGAAATGGACACCATGCACCACTGCAAGAGGCCATTCTCTAACAGTACCTGCTCCTTTGACCCACTACTGCTCTTAATCCAAGGCCTAATTATTCTAATAATGTGTTTTAGCTGCTAAACTATCTAATTAAAGAGCTTTGAAGAGACAGCTATTCTTGAGAAACACAAAAATAAGCCCTTATGAAGGTTTACCATCAGAAGCTCATTTGGCCAAGCCACCCATTAATTAAAATGCCCAGGAGACATTCATCTGGCAGTAAATACTAATTACCAGAACACATCAAAGAGCTTCTTAAACACAACAGAATGATTAATTTAGCCATTTCCAAAATAAGTGATTTTCTTTTATTAAAAATAACTCTTTATATTTTCCAAGTACTTTGTTTTCCTAAAATGATTGGAAAGTTCTCAAAAATGTTACACAGGCCAGGAGCTGGTGGAATGCAGACTAATTCTGTTTTATCTCTAGAATGACACATTGGTTGTCCTTGGATGAATCATTTATACTGCCAATATCTCTTATCTCTTGATCTGCTAAACAGAAATTCTGTTACATGCTATGGCCAAAGAAACAACAGCATATTTGGGAATATACTCGTACTTTGACTAAGAGTTATCATATATGACAAAATTTTAACTTCCAAAGACATTTTTTTAAAAGCTATTTAAAAAAAAAATTCCACTCAATACTACATAAATGCTATTTCAGCATTTGGTTAACAGATCGTAAGGATCTTTGTTTAGGATACTGTAGTGCTCGAAACTGATTTTTATTATTATACACCAACTGTCAATGTTACATGGTTCTGGTTACAAGGTATCTGTGACAGCACACTGGGTGAAACAGCTTAAGTTATATAGCACTTTCACTAAAGAAGGCTTCCCTGGCGGCTCAGATGGCAAAGAATCTGTCTGCAATGCAGGAGACCTGGTTCGATCCTTGGGTTGGGAAGATCCCCTGGAGAAGGAATTGGCAACCCACTCCAGTATTCTTGCCTGGAGAATTCCATGGACAGAGAAGCCTGGCAGGCTACAGTTCATGGGATGGCAAAGAGCTGGACATGACTAAGCAACTAACACTTTCACTTTCTTTCCCTAAAGATATCTACAGTATCCCTATAGCTATGAATATAAAGATACACACAATTTACTTTTTTAAAAAATATGTTAGCTGTAAACATCAGATGTTTTTTCTGAGCCATTGTGTTTGATGTTTAAGTTTTTTTGGGTAGTGTTGTGTTCTTCTCCACATATTGGACCTTCATACTGGCTCAATGTCATTCAGACTTCAGCCTCTGCTTTTATTTTTGCCCATCTTATTACCACCACTCCCCCCCACCTACCAACCCACAGTCCTTGTTAGTTTGCTTTCAGTGTAAACCTTAGGGTCTAGTGGGTGTGCCAGGAAGCCAACAGCCTGCAGTGGTTTGCAGTCCCTGCTGAAATTGCCTTTCAGCTGCCTGCTGACAAATGGCTGCTTTATGTTCATGACTGCTCCATAGGCAAGTAGCAAAAATTCTTCCAGTTCAAATATGATATTTAACTTTTAGCGAAGAAACCCAGAGCAGGAGGCCAGCCTGGACTTAACACAAAGTCACAGCACTGGAAAACACACTGGGGTAATTTCAGAAGGCAAATGATATAAAACAGCTCCTGAACCACTTCAACATTCAAAGTAAAACACATTTTGAAACTTGTCAGGAGACACCCAGTTGCAAGGAACTCTAAAGAGTTGTTCTGCTTCTTCTGGACAGCTTAATGAGCTAGTTCTCCGAAATACTGGGCAAGATCCCACCCACACCACTAGTCCCAAGCAACCCACCCTGCTCGGACACTAGCTTCCTATATTCCTAGACTCGTGCCCCCACCCACTCACCCGAGTCTAGACAATAAGCAATCCGTCACAGTAAACTCCTTTTCACCATCAATTAACTACTAATCTACTTAGTTCCCACTGTACCTGCAAATTTAAAGGTATCCTCTATCATAACTTCAATCATTTCAACCCTGACAAAGATGAAGTGACTCTCAATTAGAAGGAGAAAACAGTTCTCCTGTTTTCTAGCTCTTATTACAAGAAATCTATGAAATAAAAACTATAAAAACAAACAACAAAAAAGTAAGGAGTCTAAGTTGTCTTTCTCACTTTTCAATCACCACAAATCACTTGGCACTGGGTTTCTATAATCTTTTTTATCTGTTTTTCCTTACAAAGTTAAAAAAAAAAAGTTAGTGACACTAAGGGATTTATATACCTCATGAAGAGTATATTATTAGAAGCAGAGGGAATGAATTCTGAAGTTTCAAAAGTATTCAAGCACCAGCATTTATAAAGTTTGCTTCAGAACTGACTGCTTGTAATTTTGTCCCAACCTGACTCAAGAAGAAATATCTTGTGGTACATTTAGATTCTAACCTTTCAAAGAGCAAAAATACACACAAGGCAGTCTTAACGCCCCTAGACCAGCTCACTCGAGTGTCAGAGGCATGCCACTAATGGGGTAGTGGTGGGGAGCCAACATTTCTTAAAATAAGTCACTTTTCCACTATAAACAGACAGTGTCTCCATTTGTCTGCTAGGTCTGCGACTCGTAACTGACCCAAACGCTAGCTGAAAATGAACATACCCTGACAGCAGGTCAAGCAACAGGGCAGAGACTTCTCATTTTTCATGATGAAGAAGTAACTCAGTCTTGAATGGGGAAAAGGTGGCTTGTGTGCTAAGCTCGGTGGCTACCTGCAAGGATCTCTGCCCATTCCAGACTAACCACAGCTAGCAGTTCTTTGCTGTGCTACTCGGTTCTATCATTTCTTCTTTCTACACCCATGGAAACAACTTCCTGTTTATCAAACACACGCTTCTTTCCAAAAGAGCCAAGGCGAGGCGAAGATAACCCAGCTGCCTGGTAGCAGGTTAACAAGAGTGCACTCACTTAAATATCACACTGTCCCTAACCCTTGGGCGCCCTGAGCTGCCAGGCACTAGAGGAAGAGGGCCTGTTATTTGCTTTTCCTTGACAAGAATCCAACTACCTCATACTTCTCTACTTGTTGCTTCTTTTTCTTACCATCTCTTTCCTTCATCCTTCCAGCGGTTCAAGCCAAAAACCCCGCTGTTGTCTTTCCTTCTCTTTCTCCCATTCCTCACATCCAGTCCACAGCAGATTTTATAAACTCTGCTGTCAAGATACATCCAGAACTCAACAACCGTCACCCCTATCCCCGCCCTACTTCAGTGCCACCAATTTAGTCCAATAGCCATTATTGCCCTCTGGATTGCTGCAAAACCTCAGAATAGTTCTCCTAAACAGTACCCCCGATTCTGCCCCCGGCCCACCGCTATCTACTCGCAAAACGACAGCCAAAGTAGCAAGCTTTTTTCCCTGACCTTTTCTTTTGAAATAATTACAGATTCACAGAAGCTGCAGAGATAGTACAGAGAAATCCCATGTATCCGTCACCCCATTTCCTCCAATAGTCCAATCTTGTGTAATTACAGAACGATATCAAAAGCCAGAATTTGACATGGTTGGAACACGTGTATACGCCGATGTCATCTTATCATACATACAGATTTGTGGAACTACCACTGCGACCAAGATAAATAATTATTTGGAGTTACTCATTACTAAGTATTCTTGCAGGTATAAACACAAAATGCATACTACTTTTTTCTGTCTATCCCAAATACTAAACCTTTTGCTTCAGTGTTCTGAGAAAACACTTTTTGTGTGTGACACACAGCCACAAGATAAGCTTTAGTTCTAAAAGTTTTAGGCTAGAACAATTTCTAGTTTTTCCTATGCTTCCTTACTACATAGAAAAGAGACCTTTGCATTTGAGGGATGCTTATTAATTATAGATTAACACTAGGAAAAACCATCAGAGGATAGACTATAAACTTTCATAAAAACTATTTTTTTTTTTACTCTTTAATTTACCACTAACAAAGTCTGTAAACTAAGCATAGTTTATGTTAAGGCTATTAAAAATAAGCCAAGTCTAGCTCATTCTTTCAAATGATTCTTTAAAATCACGTCTCTGAAACTTTCCCTAACATACTCATCTACCCTAGTAGAAAGTGAAAGTGACGTCGCTCAGTCGTGTTCGACTCTGCGACCCCACAGACTGACTGTAGCCTACCAGGCTCCTCCATCCATGGGATTTTCCAGGCAAGAGTACTGGAGTGGGTTGCCATTTCCTTCTCCAGAGGATGTTCCAGACCCAGGGATTGAACCCAGGTCTCCTGCATTGTAGGCAGACGCTTTACCATCTGAAGAACTGGTCCATATTTTATATCAAATGGCATTTAGTCCATACACTCTGTAACATCAGTGAGCAACTGTATTACAGCTGTTTCTCAACATGTATACCTCCTCCTCTAGACCAGGGCTTCTTTCTTTTTTTTTTACCTGAGTATAACTGCTTTACAATGTTGTGCTAGGGTCTGCTGCACAAAATGTGAATCAGCCGTAAGTATACATACATCCCTCTCTCTGGAGCCTCCCTCCTACCCCACCACCACCCCTCTAGAGCACTGAGCTGAGTTTCCGGTGCTATACAGCAGCTTCCCACCTATCTATTTTGGTAGTCTACATATATATAAAACAATGCCACTGTCTCAATTTGTCCCATGCTTTCCTTCCCCCACTGTGTCCACAGTCCCTTCTCTAGCTCTGAATCTCTATCCTGCCCTGAAAATATGTTCATCAGTACCATTTTTCTAGATTCCATATATATGCATAAATATAAAATATCTGTTTTTTTTTTATTTCTGACCTACTTCACAGTCTGTATGACAGACTCTAGGTTCATGGATATTTAGCAGTAAAGCGAAGTCATCAAACTGTAATTTTTTAAGCATTAAGCACAGGCAGCTCCCTCATATTTTCAGCAGGTTGCAAATATAAATGCTAAAAAGTCTGATATTAAGAAAATAAAACAAAAAAATGAAGAACAATGAATAGGAAATTAATTAGAGAAGGAAATAGGTTATTTTATGAAATTCTGTAATACTTACTGACTTGTCAATAAAGCCTTATAAAACAGCTAGTTTTTCTAACCAAAGGGAGTAAATAATTTATATAACTAATATAAACTATAAACTAATTTATATAACTAAAACAGTATTTTAGTTATAAAAATATATAGAATGCTATGAGGATTAAATAAGAAAAGCATGTTACAACAGCCACCACCCAGCACATAGCAATGTATTCAAATAAACAATGTGATAGTGTTCTCAAACATGTGGGAGGCTGCAAGCTAACACATGTAACACCTAATATCTAGTACATGTTGCTGTTTGGTTTCAGTCGCTAAGTCGTGTCCAACTCTTTGTGACCCCATGCAAGCCAGGATTCCTGTTCTTCACTGTCTCTCAGAGTTTGCTCAAACTCATGTCCATTGAGTCAGTGATGGCAACCAACCATCTCATTCTGTTATTCCCTTCTGCTCCGGCCTTCAATCTTTCCCAGAATCGGGGTCTTTTCCAATGAGTCAGTTCTTCGCATCAGATGGCCAAAGCATTGCAGCTTCAGCATCAGTCCTACCAGTGAATATTAAGGGTTGATTTCCTATAAGATTGACTGGCTTGATCTCCTCGCAGTCCAAGGGACTCTAAGAGCCTTCTCCAGCACCACAGTTCAAAAGCATCAATTTTTCAGCGCTTAGCCTTCTTTATGGTTCAACTCTCATATCTGAACATAACTATTGGAAAAACCATAGTTTTGACTAGAAGGACCTTTGTTGGCAAAGTGATGTCTCTGCTTCTTAATACATTGTCTCGTTTTGTCACAGCTTTCCTTCCAAGGAGCAAGTGTCTTTTAACTTCATGGCTTCAGTCACCACCTGCAGTGATTCTGGAGCCCAAGAAAATGAAATCTGCCACTGTTTTCATTTTTTCCCCATCTATTTGCCATGAAGTGATGGGACTGGATGCCATCAGTTTTTTGAACGGTGAAGTTTAAGCCAGTTTTTTCACTTTCTTCTTTCACCTTCATCAAGAGGCTCTTTAGTTTCTTTTCACTTTCTGCCATAAGGGTGGTATCATCTGCATATCTGAGGTTGTTGATTTTCTTCCAGCAATCTTGATTCCAGCCTGGGATTCATCCAGTGTGGCATTTCTCATGATGTGCTCTGCATGTAAGTTAAATACTCAGGGTGACAATATACAGCATTGACATACTCCTTTCCCAATTCTGAACCAGTCAACAACCATTTTGTTTAATGTCCGGTTCTAACTGTTGCTTCTTAACTTTCATACAGGTTTCTCAGGAGGCAGGTAAAGCAGTCTGCTATTCCTATCTCTTTAGGAACTTTCCACAGTTTGTTGTGATCCACACAGTCAAAAGCGTTAGTATAGTCAATGAGGCAGTAGATGTTTTCTAGAATTGTCTTATTTTTTCAATGATCCAGTGGATGTTGGCAATCTGATCTCTGGTTCCTCTGCCTTTTCAAAACACCGCTTGTACATCTGAAAGTTCTTGGTTCACTTACTGCTGAAGCCAAGCTTGAAGGATTTTGAGCAATATCTTGCTAGCATATGAGATGAGCACAATGGTGTGGTAGTTTGGACATTCTCTGGCATTGCCCTTCTTTGAGATTGGAATGAGATCTGACCTTTTCCAGTCCTGTAGCCATTGCTGAGTTTTCCAAATTTGCTGGCATAATGAATGCAGCACTTTAACAGCATCGTCTTGTAGGATTTGAAATAGCTCAACTGTAATTCCATCACCGACATTTGCTTTGTCTGCACTAATGCTTCCTAACACCCACTTGACTTCAAACTCCAGGATGTCCGGCTCTTGGTGAGTGTCCTCACCATCATGGTTACCCAGGTCATGAAGACCTTTCTTGTACAGTTCTGTGTATTCTTGCCACCTCTTCTTAATCTCTTCTGTCTCTGTTAGGTCCTTACCGTTTCTGTGCTTTATAGAGCCCATCTTTGCATGAAATGTTCCCTTGGTATCTCTAATTTTCTTGAAGAGACCTCTAGTCTTTCCCATTGTATTGTTTCCTCTATTTCTTTGCATTGTTCATTTAAGAAGAAAATGAACAATGCATCTTTTCTCCCCCTTGCTGCTATTCTTTGGAACTCAGCATTCAGTTGGCTATATCTTTCCCTTTCTTCTTTGCCTTGCACTTCTCTTCTTTTCTCAGATATTTGTAAAGCCTCTAGTTATACAATTTGGTCTTTTCCATTTTCTGCTCTGTTGGTATCTGAGAATCCCATAAGTAAATGGCTGTGTGAGAACTTCCGGGTTCCATACATGTTGGCACCTTTAGGCAATGTTATTTTTAAGGCGCTGAGAATGTCCATAATAAATCATACACTCTTCAACACAGTACTGTTAAGTTAATAATTTATTTTAAATGCCTATGAATTCTGCCTGGTATTCAGGAA
Organism: Budorcas taxicolor; assembly: GCF_023091745.1. Lineage (NCBI taxonomy): Eukaryota > Metazoa > Chordata > Mammalia > Artiodactyla > Bovidae > Budorcas > Budorcas taxicolor. The sequence goes on from NC_068924.1 coordinate 27,061,664, forward strand.
ACTTTTCTTGATAAAGCGCTGGATTTACGACTTCATGGTCTCAAATAGGAAGTCTGGGGATGTATATCTAAAGAAATCATTCTGTGGAAATTTAAAATTATGAGTTTAGTGGTTTGCAAAACTAACCAGTTTCCCAGTTCTGTTTGTAAAGTTAAACAGACCCACATTGTCATGGTTGCCCCTTTATAATATAGTGCCAAACAGTATGCAGTAATCATTTCAATAAATCAATTGAATAAGCAATAAATGCTCATTCAATAACCATTTACTGAAGCCTAGTACATTGCTTCAGCACTTCCCTGTGGCTTAGCGGTAAAGAATCTGCCTGTCAATGCAGGAGACACAGGTTTGATCCCTGGGTCAGAAAGATCCCCTGGAGAAGGAAACAGCAACCCAAGTATTCTTGCCTGGAAAATCCCATAGACACAGGAGCCTGGAGGGCTACAGTCCTTGGAGTTGCAAGGAGTCGGACCTGACTTAGTGACTGTGCATGCAATGCCAATTACATTGCTTAGAATTCATAGTCTTTAATAAGTCTTTCTCTGTTCTTATCCAGAAAACAAAAAGGTATTTTTCCTTTCATGTCAAAAACTCCTTGAGCTAAAATGTGTATGGAATAACATGAAAATTCCATGTCTGACTTGGTTACCTTTGTGAAACAATGAAATAAATTTGTTAGACACCGCATTAAACAGTGAACACACAGATAAGATTCAAATGTCACAATGCGATCTAGTGACATTCTTTCATTCACTTTGTCTTTCATTCAACAGATCAATAAATATTTAATAAGCATACATTCTCTATGGGAACTATTCTAAGTACTGTTTATTAGCAAGGCTCAAAATTTACAAAGTCCTTACTCTTATGAGGCTTACAGTTTATGAGGCTTTATATACGTCTGTTGTCAATAAAAACCAAGAAGACGAATAAAACAGAGAAGGAACTAGAGAGTAGTGGGCCAATAGGAAGAGTGAGATTTCAGACAGTATGGCTAGCAAAGTGAAGTGAAGTCGCTCAGTCGTGTCCGACTCTTTGTGACCCCATGGACTGACTGTAGCCTATCAGGCTCCTTTGTCCATGGGATTTTCCAGGCAAGAATACTGGAGTGGGTTGCCGTTTCCTTCTCCAGGGGATCTTCCCGACCCAGGGATTGAACCTGGGTCCTGCATTATAGGCAGACACTTTACCGTATAAGCCACCAAGGAAGTCTTCTCTAATAAGGTAAACATTTGATAGGAGACCTGAAGGAAATGGATGAGAGAGCCATGTAGATATCTGGGGAGAGTATTTGGGGAAGAAGAAATGGAATATATGAAGACCTTAAAGTGGGAACATATCCAGAGCTTAACAAACAAGAAAGAGATGTCAATAAGAAAAGGCAGGAGAGTACTAGGTGCTGAGGTCACAGAGGCTGCTGGAGACCACGTAACACAGAGGTTTACAGACTATGCACTTATTCCAAACAGATGAAAAAAAGTGAAAGTCGTTCATTCATGTCCAGCTCTTTGTGACCCCGTGAACTATACAGTCCATGGAATTCTCCAGGCCAGCATACTGGCCTAGTATGGAGTGGGTAGCCTATTCCTTCTTCAGCACATCTTCCCAACCCAGGAATTGAACCAGGGTCTCCTGAATTGCAGGCAGATTCTTTACCAGCTCAGCTACCAGGGAAGCCCCCAAAAAAGAGAAAGCTGATAGAAGTAGAAAGCTGAGTGGGAACATTCCACTTTTACTTTAAAAGAATCACTCTAGCTGCAATAGAGGAATCAGAGCAGATTCAGGGAGACTGGATAAAGGCTTCTGCAGTAATCCTAGCAAGAGATGACTATGACTTCCATCAGGTTGGTACTGGTTGAGGTGATGGTAAGTGACCAGATTCCGCATATATTCTGAAGGTAGAGTCACCACGATTTACTGATGGCTTTGGCCTGAGGTATGAAAGTAGAAGAGAAATTAAGTGTGACTCTATAGAAGCTTCTGGTGTGAGGAACTAGATGCACAGAGTTGTGGTTATTGAGAGAGGAAAGATTGGTGAAAAGAAAAAGTTGGTGAATGGAAACCAAGAGTTCAGTCTGCACATGTTAAGACATATGGTCCATCAGACCAAGAGGAGATATCAAGCAAACAGCTGAGTATATAAACCGGGAATTCAGAGAACAAGTCAGACTGGAGATTTAAAATTTGGAAGTCAGCAGTTGCTTGGGTCATAAAAATCAACAAGAGAGTAGATGTGCATAGAAGAAAAGAGGTCCAAGCAACTGAACCAGGCAGCTCTCCAAAATTTAGATGTCAGGAGGATGAGGAGGATCTGGCAAAAGAACCACCGAGAAAAGTGATCAGTCAAGAGACTACTGTCTCAGTTACTCAGTCTGGTGTAAATCAATGACACAGAAACATAAAAGAAAAAATAAAAACTTACTGCAAATAGTGCTACAGTAGAGGTGTGCTCAAAGGAAGAAGGGAAAAGGCAATAACTCTCTAGCACAATCAGGGCAGAGTTCTCAGAAAGCATAACATTTTGAGAAGGGTTATAAATGTTGAGTAGCAAATAATCAGGCAAAGAAGCATGGTTGGGCTTTTGTATCTTGTGTTCTGACACCTCCCAAACAATTTCTCTGTGGAAGCCCTTTAGAGACCTTGTGAAGAAAAAAAGGACAGTATTCTATATGGGATTAGGAAATTTAAGTCCCCACTAGCTTCATACTAGAAACATGTGAGGGCATCTGGTAAACCCCTTTCTGTCTCTTTTGCCTTCACATTTATCAATGTGTCTGACTCTTTGTGACCTCATGGACTATACAGTCCCTGGAATTCTCCAGAACAGAATACTGGAATGAGTAGCCATTCCCTTCTCCAGGGGATCTTCCCAACCCAGAAATCAAACCCAAGTCTCCCACATTGCAGGCAGATTCTTTACCAGCTGAGCCACCAGGGAAACCCGAGAATATTGGGGTGGGTAGTCTATCACTTTTCCAGCGGATCTTCCCCACCCAGGAATCAAACCAGGGTCTCCTGCATTGCGGGCAGATTCTTTATCAGCTGAGCTACCAGGGAACCCCCTTATTAAAGACAGTGAAACTCATTGCACAGTCCACAGCTCCACACAGAGTCTGCCAGTTGCTTAGGCAATGTCCATAGCCTTGAGGATAATTTATCTGATAATTTAACCTCATGTTTACCTGAACTTTGTCTCCAGCAACCTATAACTCCACCAAAATTCAGCAGGTTTCTTATGGCCACACCTTGAACTTGTCTCTGCCTGATAGTTTTATACCTCTGAAATTCTAAACTTCAATAGTATACGCCCCTCTCTCTCAATATAACCTTCTAGATCAGCAATGTTGAATAGAAATAAAATGTGAGCCATTTACATAATTAAAGGTTTTCTAGTAGTCACATTTTAAAAAATGATTCATTTTGAAATTAAAGAATTTATTTTATTTAAACTAACATATCAAAAATATAATCACTGAAACATGTAAACCACATGCATATTGGCAATGAGAGGTTATCTTCTTTTTTTCATACTAAGTCTTCAAACTCCAGTGTGTATTTTACACTTACAGCATACCACATTTCAAGCCATACGTTGTCTATAGTCAAGGCGAAATGTAATTTTACCAAAATAAGAATTGGGTTCAATAGGAAAATGTTTTACACTGTGTATAATAAAGAACTGGCCTTGCCCAACATGATAGACTGGCTTTATCCTTTGGTTTAGAGTGTTTCTGCCTGGGAACCTTGGGTCATACCAGATAGTCTAACAAGATGAGTTAGCAAGGGACTGGCCATACCCACATAGTCTTAGGGTGTGAGCTGGCCACACTAGAACAAACAATGTGACTTAGGGTGGGAGCTTCAGGTCAGCTGGCCTGGAAACTGAGGTCAACCATGTAAGTATTCAATCAGTCAATTAACCTTTCCTATGTAAAACAGAAACTCTGAACACAGAGGCTCAGGTGAGCTTCCCTATGGACAAGACTCTGCATACTATCACATATCAACACCAGGAGAGTAAGACATTCTATGGGGAGAGGAAAACAAAAGTTCCATGTTTGGTACTTCTCATGGACTCTGTTTCTTCCCTTAGATGATTTTAATCTGAATCCTTTCATTGTAATACACTGTAACTGTGAGTTAAATAGCTTTCAGTGAATTCTGTGAGTACTTTTAGCAAATTATCAAAGGTGACAGGTGGTACTGGGAAATTCCTGAACTTGCAGTTGGTGCCAGAAGAGAGGATGGACTTGGGTGCTCAACTTTGAAGCCAGCTAACTCTCTGAGTTGTCCTAAAACTGCTTCAGTTTTTAAATGTTAATTCAATTCAAAATTCAGTTCCTCAGCTGCACTATCTATTAATACATTTCAAATGCACACAGTGGCTACAGTACTGGGTACACTTTCAGACTTTCATCTCTTTGATCTTGTTATGCCCAACACACTTGCTTTTTAACTTCATCTAGATCTCCAGCATTTAAAATTCCTCCTATTTACGATCATTCATCCTGATCTCACTTGCCTTATACTCCTTTGAGCCTAAGCCCAATGACCCACACATTATTTACTTTATTGTTAGTGGTTTGAATTTCTTTGCCAACTGTCTCTCAAATTATTACACATGATTTTATGTCATGTTAGTTACATCTCAATTTTTTAAAGTTTTTTTAAGAAGTAAAAAATGTTTAGAATATTGCCTGGTACATAATGATGCTGTGGACATGTTGTACAAGTCTTTAAACTGATTAGCACTTTACAAACACTCATATAATCCTCACAACAACCTTTGGAGATAAGTGGTGTCTTCATCATCATCATTAGTATTACTATTATTATAATCTTCATTTTAAAGACAAAGGTAGTGAGGCTAAAAAATTTGCCCACTATTACAAAGGCAGTAAGTAAAGGAACTGGGATTTGAATCACAGCAGTCCAACTCTATCCATACTCTTAACCACTAACAATGCCACTTTAACTCTATCTATAATCCATTTCTCTATCCCCATGGCCATTACTCATCAGACAATTCTAAGTTCTCATCTATTTTACTGCAGTAGCCTTCTAAGTGCTCTTGCAGACCCCTCTCCTTCAAATATATCCTTATACTGCCATCAAAATACCCTTTCTTAAACAAGTCAAACTGAATTCTGGCCCTTGCTTAAAGTTCTCCCATAGCTCACAATCATCTAATAATGGAAGAAACTCTTAGTGGCCACAGACTTATTTATTTAAATGAAATCGCAGAAAGTGAAGAGGAACTAAAAAGCCTCTTGATGAAACTGAAAGAGGAGAGTGAAAAAGTTGGCTTAAAGCTCAACATGCAGAAAACGAAGATCATGGCATCCGGTCCCATCACTTCATGGCAAATAGATGGGGAAACAGTGGAAACAGTGTCAGACTTGGGGCTCCAAAATCACTGCAGATGGTGACTGCAGCCATGAAATTAAAAGACATTTACTCCTTGGAAGAAAAGTTATGACCAACCTAGATAGCATATTCAAAACCAGAGACATTACTTTGCCGACTAAGGTCCATCTAGTCAAGGCTATGGTTTTTCCTGTGGTCATGTATGGATGTGAGAGTTGGACTGTGAAGAAAGCTGAGTGCCAAAGAATTGATGATTCTGAACTGTAGTGTTGGAGAAGACTCTTGAGAATCCCTTGGACTGCAAGGAGATCCAACCAGTCCATTCTGAAGGAGATCGGCCCTGGGGTTTCTTTGGAAGGAATGATGCTAAAGCTGAAACCCCAGTACTCTGGCCACCTCATGCGAAGAGTTGACTCATTGGAAAAGACTCTGATGCTGGGAGGGATTGGGGGCAGGAGAAGGGGACGACAGAGGATGAGATGGCTGGATGGCATCACTGACTCGATGGATGTGAGTTTGAGTGAACTCCGGGAGATGGTGATGGACAGGGAGGCCTGGCGTGCTGCGATTCATGGGGTCGCAAAGAGTTGGACATGACTGAGCGACTGAACTGACTATGTGGATATCAATTTAATTTCTATCTAAATGAAATTTTATGTGGCACATTGGGTATAAAAGCAGAAATGCTCCTGTTGAATATGAGGGAAACATGGGAATAGGCTGAATATATTTATGGGCAAAGCACGACTCTTTAGCTCTGCCTCACATAACTTCTTTCTCAGAGATGGCATCTTACACATTTCCAAATAACCCTCAGAACTTTTGGGATAACCTGAAAACCACTAGTCTATCACTTAATCCTGTGAGAAACTAGCTCTAGTTCTGTGAATACACCAATTTTTCACATGCTTTAGGGTCTTTATATACGTTATCCCTCTGGAAAGGTCATTTCGACTCAGCAAACTTCTCATACATGAAAACTCTGTTCAAGCTTCGCTTCCTTCACAGAGGCTTCTCTATCCTACTCCTTACTCCAACAACTGCAAACAGTGCTCCCCACGGTCGTCACATTCCTAAATGAAGGCGTCCTGATGACGCACAACATAGTACTTGAAACTGAAGAAAATACTCCAGACATGGTGTGGCTGCCACCAAAGGTAAGCTCACTACAACTCTTCTAGCAAATCTGAAACTGAACTTGGAATTAGGAGCCAACTACTATTTGAAGCAGTTTTGTGTTTTGATTAGCCAAGGACTCTGGGATAAAGTTCCTCATTAACATTTACACCTAGAGCAGAAACTTCCAAGCATCATTATTCATCACTTCAAGTAACCATGCAAAACTGGATCAAACCAACCACCTATGTTCTGCACTCCGATATCTAAGCTGCCAAAAACTGCTAACAAACACGGAAGACAAGCCACACCAAAGTTAATTAACATCAACAGCTGCCAGCCTGTTCAAGCTGCCTATAAATCCTTCAGCTTGTCTCCTGCAGCTATCTCTTTCATTTCCTTCAGTTGCTATTTCAAGATCTCATCTCGGCATACAAGTGATTTTCTTACTTCTTGAAAATTAGTGACTAGGTATTCAGATTCTAAATCTGAATCTCCGAAGTATCAATCTCACACAAATACTTCAGCAAACTTACCAGCCTTCAACTCTATGTCTACCCACTTCCTCTCTTCTCACACAAAACTAATCCCTCACTGATGCACTAGAATGTATCCCCTTGTATCTCCTTGTGGTAGTTCCAACTCTCTCTCATTCCTTCCCATTATAGCCAACTTTCTCAAGAGTCAATTGAGAAATGACTTCTAAGTACTAGCCTTCAAAGTATGGGACTGATTTTTATCTCAGTATATGCTCTAGGGATTATAACATGCATCTTAATTTATCACAGTCTACTTCAAATTAAGGCTGACTTGATTCAAGTAAAATACAGAACGTTATTCCAACAGAACTCCATTTCCTCAGACTTCCTTTAGATACTTACTTATATCAATATCTGCTAGAAATCCAGAAATAGTGTCACAGTTACTTTAAGTCATTTTATGCCTTTTAAAGAAATTAAGAGAATAAAAGAGGGAAAAGTTATATTTATGCACTCCTTTATTTCCTATACATTCATCTTTCCTGATTTTCTTCATTTCCTCCTGTGGCTAGGAGTTACCGTTTGGCATCACTTGCTTTCAGTCTGAGCATTTCCTTTGAGATGGCTTATAACAGCAGATTTGCTTATACAAGAAACTCTCTGTCTTTATTAACAGTTATTTAGGAATGACTTTATTTTGCCTTCATTTAAAAGGATATTTTTGCTAGATACAACGTTTATGGTTCAGTTTTTTATTTTGGCATTTTAAACATGCCAATCAACCACCTCCATTTTTTCTGATGAGAATCCAGCTATAAATCATATTGCTCTTACCCCATATGTGACGAGTCAATTTTCTCTTGATGCTTCAAGATTCTCTTTGTCTTTCAGCAAACTGACAATGATATGTCTAGATGTAGATCTTTCTGCAATTATCCTACTTGAGATTCAGCGAGCTTCTTGAGACCATAAATTGATCTTTTATAATACACTTTAAAACTCTCTGGCCACTATTTCTTCAAATATTCTTTCTGTCCCTTTCTCCTTTCCTACTGGACCCAATATAAACATGTTGGTAAACTTGATCTTGTTTCATAGATTTCAAAGGCTGTGATTATTTTTCTTCAATGGTCTTCTCTCTCTTCTTCAGATTGGATTATTTCTATTGATAGTTCCTCAGGGTTTTGTTTTTTTTTTCCCCTGCCACCTAAAATCTGCCCTTGAACTCAACTAGTGTATTTTTCGTCTCAGTTATTGTGCTCTTCTAGAATTTCCATTTTCTTTTTTAATAGCTTCTAAATCCTTATTGAGATTTCTTATTTATTAAGTCATTGTCATCATATTTTCTGTTAGTTATTTAAACATGATTTCTTTGTTTGGACAAATTTATAATAACTGCCAGAAGTTTTTGCTAAAAGCAACATCTAAGCTCACTCAGAGAAAATTTCCATTGACTATTTTTCCTTCTGATTTTGGATCACATGTTCCCAGGTTTTCTTTTCTCCCTCTTTCAGGTTTTTTTAAGGAAATTATAAAATTTATTTATTTTTAATTGAAGAATAATTGCTCCACAATATTGTGTAGGTTTCTGCCATACATTAACATGAATCAGCCATAGTCCCTTTCAGTTTTATTGCAGTATAACTGACATATAGCACTATATAAGTTTAAGGTATATAGCACCATGATTTGACTTATGTACATCATGAAATGGTTACCACAATAATTTTAGTGAAGACTCATCATCTCATATAGAGTCATATAGACACAAAGTTAAAAAACTAGAAAATAAAATGTTTTGTGATGAGAACTCAGGATTTATGGTCTTAACAACTTTCATACATAACATATAACAACGTTAATTTATCATATTGTACATTTACATTTCTACTACTCACATACAACTGAAGTCTACTCTTTCACTGCCTTCAATCAATTCCCACTCCCTTGAAACTTTTTTTAAGTAAAAGTGAGTATTATAGATAATATACTTAACCAGTTCTAGATTACTATCTTTCCCCCTGAGGATTATTGTTTCTGTTGCTCATCTTTTTTTTTTTTAGTAACCCTCTAAGAAATAAGAGGGCTAATCTGAGAATCTGTCTCTCTGTGGTATGTAGCCATTGATATCTCTGCTAGTTTTTAAAGTTCTTGCTTTTATTTTTTAGGATGGCTTCCTGGAGGTCATTCCTATGTCTACATCACTTAGTCGTCAAGATAGTAGACCTTTCACTTTCTGCTGACAAATTTATTGGTGGAATCAGGAGTTCATTCAAAGTTCAGGAAGTCGGCCTCAGCTATAAACACTGCTGGGCTCTCTCAGGCCTTGCTAATAGATGCCAGTCCCCTAGGAAACCAGAGCAGAGAAGGCAATGGCACCCCACTCCAGTGCTCTTGCCTAGAAGGTCCCATGGACAGAGGAGCCTGGTGGGTTGCAGTCCATGGGGTCGCTGAGAATTGGACACGACTCAGTGACTTCACTTTCACTTTTCACTTTCATGCATTGGAGAAGAAAATGGCAACCCACTCCAGTGTTCTTGCCTGGAGAATCCCAGGGACAGTGGAGCCTGGTCAGCTGCCATCTATGGGGTCGCACAGAGTCGGACACGACTGAAGTGACTTAGCAGCAGCAGGAAACCAGAGATGAATGGAGAAGGGTATCCTACCCTGCTATGGTTCTCTCAGTAACAAGGTCTCCCTACTAGATTACTGGCTAGTGGGCCATACTGCTGCTCACCCCTAGCAAGGCCACAACACTAGCTTGCAAGGCCTTGAGCCCACTACATTAGTTTTCTACCAAAATTACTATTTCCACTGACAACACAACTGAGCATGAGTTTTTCGTCTTTCATTCCAAATCATCTGCCTCTGGCAACAAAGATCCTAGTCACAAGGCCAGCTCGCCCTGGATCACACCGCTTCCCCTAGAGCAAGAGGTGAAAGATGCAGGGCTCAAGCAAGAAAGCCAAGCCTCCCATGTTCTTATCACAAGCTAAAAGCTTTCCACAAATTAAGCTTCTCAATTTGATGCTCGCCATTCGTTCATTTACAGAACCCTAAATGAGTGTTTCTGACAATTTAGTCTAGTTTTATATTTATTTATTGGAGAGAAGATATTCTTGACTCTGATATCGTCACTTTTCGGTTAAGTTCAGTTGCTCAGTCGTGTCCAACTCTTTGTGACCCCGTGAACTGCAATGCACCAGGCCTCCCTGTCCATCACCAAATCCCAAAGCTTGCTCAAACTCATGTCCATCAAGATGGTCATGCTATCCAACCATCTCATCCTGTCATCCCCTTCCCCTCCTGCCTTCAGTCTTTCCCAGAAAGTCTTTTCCAATGAGTCAGTTCTTCCCATCAGATGGCCGAAGTATTGCAGCTTTAGCTTCAGCATCAGTCCCTCCAATGAATATTCAGGATAGATTTCCTTTACGATTGACTGGTTTGATCGCCTTGCAGTCCAAGGGCCTCTCAAAGAGTCTTCTCCAACACCACAGTTCAAAAGCATCAATTTTTTTGGCATTCAGCTTTCTTTATGGTCCAACGCTCACATTCCATACATGACTACTGGAAAACCCAAAACTTTGGAGAAGGAAATGGCAACCCACTCCAGTACCCTTGCCCAGAAAATCCCATGGACAGAGGAGCCTATTTGGCTACCTCCATCCATGGGGTCAAAAAGAGTCAGACACGACTGAGAAACTTCACTCATTTAACTAGATGGACCTTTGTTGGTAAAGTAATTGTCTCTGCTTTTTAATATGCTGTCTAGGTTGGTCATAACTTTTCTTCTAAGAAGCAAGCATCTTTTAATTTCATTCTGCAGTCACCATATGCAGAGATTTTGGAGCTCAAGAAAATAAATTCTGTCACTGTTTCCCCATCTATTTGCCATGAAGTGATGGGATGGGATGCCATGATCATAGTTTTTTGAATGTTGTTTTAAGCCAGCTTTTAAACTTTCTTCTTTCATTTTCATCAAGAGGCTCTTTAGTTCCTCTCTGCTTTCTACCATAAGGGTGGTGTCATCTGCATATCTGAGGTTATTGACATTTCTCCCGGTAATCTTGATTCCAGCCTATGCTTCATCCAGCTTGGCATTTTGCATGATGTACCCTGCATGGAAGTTAAATAAGCAGGGTGACAATATACAGCCTTGGCATACTCCTTTCCCAATTTGGAACCAGTCCGTTGTTCCAATTCTGGTTCTAACTGTTGCTTCCTGACCTGCATACAGATTTCTCAAGAGGCAGGTCAGGTGGTCTGGTATTCCCATCTCTTGAAGAAATTTCCACAGTTTATTGTGATCCACACAGTCAAAGGCTTTGGCATAGTCAATAAAGCAGAAGTAGATGTTTTTCTGAAACTCTCTTGCTTTCTTGATGATCCAATGGATGCTGGCAACTTGATCTCTGGTTCCTCTGCCTTTTCTAAAACCAGCTTGCACATCTGGAAGTTGCTGGTTCATGTACTGTTGAAGCCTCACTTGGAGAATTTTGAGCATTACTTTGCTAGCCTGTGAGATGAGTGCAATCGTGCAGTAGTTTGAACATTCTTTGGCATTGCCTTTCTTTGGGATTAGAATGAAAACTGACCCTTTCCAGCCTGTGGCCACTGCTGAGTTTTCCAAATTTGCTGGCAAACTGAATGCAGCACTTTCTCACCATCATCTTTTAAGATTTAAAATAGTTTAACTGGAACTCCATCACCTCCAACTAGCTTTGTTTGTAGTGATGCTTCCTAAGACCCACTTGACTTCACATTCCAAGATGTCTGGCTCTAGGTGAGTGATCTCACCATCACGGTTATCTTGGTCTTTTTTGTGTAGTTCTTCTGTGTATTCCTGCCACCTCTTCTTAACATCTTTTGCTTCTGTTAGGTCCATACTATTTCTGTCCTTTATTGTACCCATCTTTACAAGAAATGTTCCCTTGGTATCTCTAATTTTCTTGAAGATATCTCTAGTCTTTCCCATTCTATTGTTTTCCTCTATGTTTCTCTATTTTTCTTCATTGATCACTGAGGAAGGCTTAATATCTCTCCTTGCTATTCTTTGGAACTCTGCATTCAGATGGGTATACATTTCCTTTTCTCCTTTGCCTTTAGCTTCTCTTCTTCTCTCAGCTGTCTGTAAGTCCTCCTTAGACAACCATTTTGCCTTTTTGCATTTCTCTTTCTTGGGGATGGTCTTAATCATCACCTCCTGTACAAAGTCATGAATCTCCATCCATAGTTCTTCAGGCACTCTGTCCATCAGATCTAACTCCTTGAATCCGTTTGTCACTTCTACTGTATAATCGTAAGGGATTTGATTTAGGTCATACATGAATGTTCTAGAGGTATTCCCTACTTTCTTCAATTTAAGTCTGAATTTTGCAATAAAGAGTTCATGATCTGAGCCACAGTAAACTCCTGGTCTTGCTTTTGCTGACTGTATAGAGCTTTGGCGGCAAAGAATATAATCAATCTCATTTCAGTATTGACCATATGGTGATGTCCAAGCTTAGAGTTATCTCTTATGTTGTTGGAAGAGGTTGTTTGCTATGACCAGTGCGTTCTCTTGGCAAAACTCAGTTAGCCTTTACCCTGCTTCATTTAGTACTCCAAAGCCAAACTCGCCTGTTAGTCCAGGTATTGCTTGACCTCCAACTTTTGCATTCCAGTCCCCTATGATGAAAAGGACTTTTTTTGGTGTTAGTTCTAGAAGGTCTTGTAGGTGATCATAGAACCATTCAACTTCAGCTTCTCTGGCATTAGTGATTGGGGCACAGACTTGTATTACTGTGATATAGAATGGTCTGCCTTGGAAACGAACAGAGATCCTTCTGTCATTTTTGAGACTGCACCCAATACTGCATTTCAGACTCTTCTGTTGACCATCACTTTTATTTATTTTCAATGATTATGTCAATATGTATTTTAGAATTAAGTTATTATATAACATTTATACACTCATAGCTCACCCCATTACATTCTGATTTCTATTCTTACTACACTAGTGAAACAGCTCTTTAAGACTACTGAGAACATCATCACAAAGTCAGAAGTTACTTTTCCGTCCTTATCGTAGTTGACTTTTCTACAGCATTTAACACTAATACTTTTTAAAATTTCTATTTTCCTTGGCTTTTTAAATATTAATTTATTTTAATTGGAGGATAATTACTTTACAATATTGTGGTGGTTTTTGCCATACCACAATCGTCTTTCATCAACAGTGGCTTTTTCATATTTTGTGGCCTCATTTTCAACTTAAATACTGATGGTATGAAGGGTTTCACCCTTAAACCTATTCTTTCATCTTTAAGCATACTGATGACTAACCACTCATCCAGGTTGCTCCAAATGGCATTACTTCATTCTTTTTTATGGGTGAGTGGTAGTCCATTGTATATACATAACACATCTTCTTTATCCATTCCTCCATTGATGGAATAGTCCATCGTATGTACGTACCCCATCTTCTTTATCCATTCCTCTGCTGATGGACATTTATGTTGCTTCCATGTAGTGTATTGTAACCAGTGCTTCAATAATCACTGGGGTGCATGTAGCCTTTCAGATTAGTTTTCTCGGATATATGCCCAGGAGTGGGAGTGCTGGATCATATTGCAATTCTATTTTTAGATTTTTAAGGAACTTCCATCCTGTTCTCCATTGTTTGTACCAATTTACATCCCCAGTACTGTGTAGGGGTGTTCCCTTTTCTCCACACCTTCTCCAGGTTTTATTGTTTATAGGCTTTTTGATGATGGCCATTCTGACCAGTGTGAGGTGACACCTCACTGTGTTTCAATTTGCATTTCTCTTATAATCAGTAATGTTGAGCATCTTTTCATGTGCTTTTTTGGCCATCTATATGTCTTCTTTGGAGAAATGTCCATTTAGATCTTCTGGTCACTTTTTTTTTATTGGGTTGTTTGGTTTTCTTTGACATAGAGCTACATGAGCTGTTTGTATAATATTTTGGAGATTAATCTCCTGTTGGTTGCTTTGTTTGCAAATATTTTCTCCCAGCCTGTGGGTTGTCTTTGTGTTTTGTGTATGGTTTCCTTTGCTGTCCAGAAGCTTTTCAGTTTAATTAGGTCCTATTTATTTTTGTCTTTATTCTCATTACTCTAGGAGGGGGATCAAAAAAATATTGCTATGATTTATGTCAAAGAGTATACTGCCTATGTGTTCCTAAGAGTTTTATAGTGTATGGCCTTATATTTAGGTCTTTGATCTATTCTGAGTTTATTTTCATGTAAGCTGTTAGAAAATGTTCTAATTACATTCTTTTACACGTAGCTGTCCAGTTTTCCCAGCCTGACTTATTAAAGAGACTGTCTTTTCTCCATTGTATACTCTTGCCTCTTTTGACATTGGTTGGGCATAGATGCATGGGAGATGATCATGTTATCTTGTGTTTTCTTTTATTGATATATATTACATTCATGTATATCCAATACTCATGTATGGATGTGAGAGTTGGACCATAAAGAAAGTTGAGCGCCGAAGAACTGAAGATTTTGAACTGTGATTGCTAAAGACTCTTGAGAGTCCCTTGGACTGCAAGAAGATCAAACCAGTCATTCCTAAAGAAATCAGTCCTGAATATTCATTGGAAGGACTGATGTTGAAGCTGAAGCTCCAAAGCGTCGGCCACCTGATGCGAAGAACTGACCCACTGGAAAACACCCCGATGCTGGGAAAGACTGAAGGCAGGAGGAGAAGGGGACAACAGAGGGCAAGATGGTTGGATGGCATCACCAACTTGATGAACACGAGTTTGAGCAAGCTCCGGGAGTTGGTGATGGACAGGGAAGCCTGGCATGCTTCAGTCTATGGGGTCACAAAGAGTTGGACATGACGAGCAACTGAACTGATATTCATGGACTCTGATATGGTGAACCAACCTTGCATTCTTTGCAAGTAAATAAATTCTACTTGGTCACAGTGTATAATTCTTATATGCTGCTGGATTTTGTTTGTAACTATCCTTTTGAAGAATTTTGCAACTGTATTCATGAGATACTGGTCTGTAGTGTTGGTTTTTTCCCTTGTGATGTCTCTGTCTGGTATTGGTATCAGGTATATGTCAAGTGTCAAGTATACATACATCACGTGTACCTCCTCTTCTATTTCTTAGAAGAGTTTGTGAAAGTTTGCTGTTATCAGTAATTCCTTTTTAATATTTGGTAGAATTCAGCAGCGATGCCCTCTGGACATGGACTTTTTTATGTGTGGTTTTTGATTACTGCTTCAATCTCTTCACTTGATATAGATATATTCAGATTGTATATCTCTTGAATCAGTTTCAATACTTTGTATCTTTCTAGGAATCTGTCCATTTTATCTAAGTTATATGATTTGTGGATATATAATTGCTCAAGTATTCCTTTACAACTGTTATTAATTTAGGATCATTAGTAATATCTCTTCTTTCATTTATGATTCTAGTAATTGGAGTGTTTCATTTTTTGCTTGGTCAATCTAACTAAAGATTTGCCAACTGTGTTGACCATTTCAAAGACGCAGCTTTTGGTTTCATTGATTTTCTCTATTTTTTTCTATTCTTTCATTAACTTCTGCTATAATTATTTCCTTCCTTCAGCTTGTTTTAGGTTTGGGGTGCTCTTACTCTTTCACTGTCTTAAGATAGAAGACTAGGTAATTGATCTTTCTTACTATAGGCATTTTACGGTTATAAACTTAGAATTTTACAGTTATAAACTTCCGTCTAAGCACCCTTTTAGTTGCAATCCATAGGTTTTGAAATACTGTCCTTACTTTCATTCATCTCAAAGTACTTTCTGAATTTGCTTTTGACTTATTCTTTGACTCATTGCTTACTTTAAAATACACTGTTTAAATTTCACATATGTGTGAGTTCCCCAAATCTTCCTACCATTCATTTCTCATTTCATTCCATTGTGGCTATAAAACATTTTGTATTACTACTAAAACTGAATAAGTTTAAATTTTATGGAGGTTTGTCTTATGACCTAGCATATGGTCTATCCTTGAGAATGTTCTGTGTTTACTTGATAAGCATGTATATTGTATTGCTATTAGATGGAGTATTCTATCAGTATCTGTTAGGTATAGTTGGGTATTGGTCGACCAAGTCTTATTTTTTCCTTGTTGATCGTCTGCCTAATTTTTCTATCCATTATTGAAGGAGGGTGTTGAAGCTTTCAATTGTTGTCACTGTCTTTTTCTTCCTTCATTCCTGCCAGTTGCTGTTTGATATATTTTGGTGCCCTGTTATTAGATACATATGTTTATAACTGTTACAGCTTACTATACTAACATATTACCTTCTCATCATATCCCCCCTTTTTTTTTCATCATATCCCTCTTTATATCTAGTAAGTAGAAAAAGAAAGTCTCTTGTGTTTAAAGTCTATTTTATCTGATATCAACATAGATATTCTAGCTGTCTTATCACTGCTATTTGCATGATATAACATTTTCCATCCTTTTACTTTCAGTTAATTCAGTTCAGTTCAGTCGCTCAGTTGTGTCCGACTCTTTGTGACCCCAGCCCTCGCAGCATGCCAGGCCTTCCTGTCCATCACCATCTCCTGGAGTTCACTCAAACTCACGTCCATCGAATCGGTGATGCCATCCAGCTATCTCATCCTCTGTCGTCCCCTTCTCCTCCTGCCCCCAATCCCTCCCAGCATCAGTCTTTTCCGATGAGTCAGCTCTTTGCATGAGATGGCCAAAGTACTGGAGTTTCAGCTTTAGCATCATTCCTTCCAAAGAACACCCAGGGCTGATCTCCTTCAGAATGAACTGGTTGGATCTCCTTGCAGTCCAAGGGACTCTCAAGAGTCTTCTCCAACACCACAATTCAAAAGCATCAATTCTTCGGCGCTCAGCCTTCTTCACAGTCCAACTCTCACATCCATACATGACCACTGGAAAAACCATAGCCTTGACTAGATGGACCTTTGTTGGCAAAGTAATGTCTCTGCTTTTCAATATGCTATCTAGGTTGGTCATAACTTTTCTTCCAAGGAGTAAGCGTCTTTTAATTTTATGGCTGCAGTCACCATCTGCAGTGATTTTGGAGCCCAAAAGAATAAAGTCTGACACTGTTTCCCCATCTATTTGCCATGAAGTGATGGGACCAGATGCCATGATCTTCGTTTTCTGAATGCTGAGCTTTAAGCCAACTTTTTCACCCTCCTCTTTCACTTTCATCAAGAGGCTTTTTAGTTCCTCTTCACTTTCTGCCATAAGGGTGGTGTCACCTGCATATCTGAAGTTATTGATATTTCTCCTGGCTGACGTACTCCTTTTCCTATTTGGACCCAGTCTGTTCTTCCATGTCCAATTCTAACTGTTGCTTCCTGACCTGCATATAGGTTTCTCAAGAGGCAAGTCAGGTGGTCTGGTATTCCTCTCTCTTTCAGAATTTTCCACAGTTTGTTGTGATCCACACAGTCAAAGGCTCTGGCCTAGTCAATAAAGCAGAAATGGATGGTTTTTCGGGAACTCTCTTGCCTTTTCGATGATCCAGCGGATCGTGTTTATTGGTATCTTTAAATTTAAAGTATGTTTCTTGTAGAGAGCATACAATAGACCACGTGTTTCTATTCAGCTTAACAATCATTGCCTTTGCGTTATATTATCCCACCCGCTTACACTTAATGTAATTACTGATAATGGATTTACGTCTGCTGTTTACCTTTTGTTTTCCATATAGTTTGTCTATTTTATTCTTCATTACTGCTTTCTTCTGCATTAAGTGAATATTTTCTAACAAAGCACTTCAATTTCTTGAATGACTTTTGCATTGCAATTTTTGAGGGTATTTTTTTAAGTGACTACTTCAGTGTTTCGCATGTATATTTTATCTTACTCAAATAAGGTTCTGATTTTATACCAGCTTAATTTTGATGGTTATATAGAAGTGTTTCTCCTTTACAGTGTCATTTCTTTTACCCTCTTTTCTGTGTCCAGTGTTTTTATAACAAAATTACGTTGATTAATGCTACAAATCCAACAATACACCACTATAATTATTTCTGTGTCATCTATAATGAATTCCTTAGGCAAATGCAGTTTTTCTCACACACACACCACCTCCAGTGTGCTGCTATTGACAAATATATTACACTATAGCCTTAATAATGTATTTCATATTTATTTTTAAATACATTAAGAGAAAAAAGCAGAAAGTATGTGTCACTTCTGTCTTTTATGATTACATGACATTTATTGGTGCCCTTTTTTCCTTGTATGAACTCAAATTACCATGTGAGGTCATCTGCTTTTATCTTGAAGAACTTCCTTTAGCATTTCTTATAATGTGGCTCTGTCAGCAACAAAATCTCTCAGAGCTTGATTATCTGAGAAACTCTACTTCGCCTTCATTTTTGAAATACAGGTTTACTGGATATAGGATTTTAGTTAACAGTTGTTTTTTTTTTTTCTTTCAGCACTTTACAAATGTTATCCTATTGCCTCTGGCCTCCATCATTTCTGCTGAAAAGTCTACTACCAAAACTTAAGGAATTGCCTTTAAGTGATGCATCATTTTTCTCTTGATGCTTTAAATACCTGTCTTTAACTTCCATTACATTTACTATGATATATCTGTTTGTGGACCTCTTTGTGTTTACTACTAACTGGATTTTGAAGAAATTCCTAGATATGTAGGTTATTGTTTTTCAATGAATTTGTGAAGTTTATAACCATTACTTTCTTGCATATTTTTTCTGCTCCTTTCTCTCTTCCTTTGGTGCTCCCATTATACATATGTTGGAGCATTTGATTGTACCTCTCATTTCTCTGAGGGTCTGTTCATGGTTTTTAACTCATTTTTCTCTTTGTTCTGCAACTGGCATTAACAAGTCTGTGTGCGTGCATGCCTGTATGCGTGCATGCTAGGTCGCTTCAGTGATGTCCAACTCTTTGCGACCCTATGGACTGTAGCCCACTAGGCTCCTGTGTCCATGGGATTCTCCAGGCAAAAATACTGGAGTGGGTCGTCATGCCCTTCTCCAGGGCATCTTCCCAACCCAGGCCCATGTCTCTTATGTCTCCTGCATTGGCAGGTGGGTTCTTCACCACTAGTGCCCCCTGGGAAGCCCTATAACATGCCTGCTGCTGCTGCTGCTAAGTCACTTCAGTCATGTCCGACTCTGTGCGACCCCATAGACGGCAGCCCACCAGGCTCCCCCGTCCCTGGGATTCTCCAGGCAAGGACACTGGAGTGGGTGGCCATTTCCTTCTCCAATGCATGAAAGTGAAAAGTGAAAGTGAAGTCACTCAGTCATGTCTGACTCTTCATGACCCCATGGACTACAGCCTACCAGGCTCCTCCATCCATGGGATTTTCCAGGCAAGAGTACTGGAGTGGGGTGTCATCACCTTCTCCTATCTATCTACAAATTCATTTCCTGTTCTGTAAGTTCAAATCTTTAGTTAAGTCTCTCTGATACATTTTAGTTATTTTACTGTTCAATTCCATAATCTCTTTCAATTATTTTTTATAATTTCTACCTTTTTACTGATATTCTTATTTGAGTGACCCTGTAATCATATCTTCTTTCACCACTTTAACTGTGGGTTCCTTTAAGTCTGTGAACATTTCCATTATGGCTAAAGTCTTTTCTTGATAAATATGGTCATGACAGGCAGTTTCTATGGCCTGCTTTTTTTTCAGTAAATGGGTCATACTTTCCTTTTCAGTAAATGGGTCATACTTTCCTGTTTCTTTATATGCTTCACAGTTTGCTGCTGTTGGAATATAGATGTTTTACATAATACATTCTGGCACCTCTAGGTGCTCCACCCTTCTGGAGAATATTATTGTTATCTGTTTGTTTAGTGACTGACTGGTTTGTTTTAGTGAAGTTTATTCCCCTATACAAGTCGAATCCTCTAAATTTAGGGGAAGTTTATTCCCCTAAATCAAATCCCTTACGATTAGACAATGGAAGTGAGAAATAGATTTAAGGGACTAGATCTGATAGGCAGAGTGCCTGATGAACTATGGACAAAGGTTGGTGACAATGTACAGGAAACAGGGAGCAAGACCATCCCCAAGAAAAAGAAATGCAAAAAAACAAAATGGCTGTCTGAGGAGGCCTTAAAAATAGCTGTGAAACAAAGAGAAGTGAAAAGCAAAGGAGAAAAGGAAAGATATACCCATCTGAATGCAGACTTCCAAAGAATAGCAAGAAGAGATAAGAAAGCCTTCTTCAGTGATCAGTGTAAAGAAATAGAGGAAAACAATAGAATGGGAAAGACTAAAGAGAAACACTAGAGACCTCTTCAAGAAAATTAGAGATACCAAGGGAACATTTCATGCAAAGATGGGCTCAATAAAGGACAAAAATGGTATGGACCTAACAGAAGCAGAAGATATTAAGAAGAGGTGGCAGGAATACACAGAAGAACTGTACAAAAAAGATCTTCACAACCCCGATAATCACGATGGTATGATCACTCATCTAGAGCCAGACATCCTGGAATGTGAAGTCAAGTGGCCTTAGGAAGCATCACTACGAACAAAGCTAGTGGAGGTGATGGAACTCCAGTTGAGCTATTTCAAATCTTAAAAGATGATGCTGTGAAAGTGCTGCACTCAATATGCCAGCAAATTTGGGAAACTCAGCAGTAGCCACAGGACTGGAAAAGGTCAGTTTTCATTCCAATCCCAAAGAAAGGCAATGCGAAAGAATGCTCAAACTGAACTACTGCACAATTGCACTCATCTGACACACTAGTAAAGTAATGCTCAAAATTCTCCAAGCCAGGCTTCAGCAATACATGAACCGTGAACTTCCAGCTGTTGCAGCTGGTTTTAGAAAAGGCAGAGGAACCAGAAATCAAATTGCCAACATCTGCTGGACCCAAAAAGCAAGAGAGTTCCAGAAAAACATCCATTTCTGCCTTGTTGACTATGGCAAAGCATTTGACTGTGTGGATCACAATAAACTGTGGAAAATTCTGAAAGAGATGGGAATACCAGACCACCTGACCTATTTCTTGAGAAACCTATATGCAGGTCAGGAAGCAACAGTTAGAACTGGACACAGAACAACAGAATGGTTCCAAATGGGAAAAGGAGTACGTCTAGGCTGTATATCGTCACCCTGCCTATTTAACTTCTATGCAGAGTACATCATGAGAAACGCTGGGCTGGAAGAAGCACAAGCTGGAATCAAGATTGCCAGGAGAAATATCAATAACCTCAGATATGCAGATGATACCACCCTTATGGCAGAGAGTGAAAAACTAAAGAGCCTCTTGATGAAAGTGAAAGAGGAGGGTGAAAAAGTTGGCTTAAAGCTCAACATTCAGAAAACAAAGATCATTGCATCTGATCCCATCACTTCATGCGAAATAGATGGGGAAACAGTGGAAACAGTGGCAGAGTTTATTTGGGGGTGGGGGGGGCAGCTACAAAATCACTGCAGACGGTGACTGCAGCTATGAAATAAAAAGACGCTTCCTCCTTGGGAGAAAAGTTATGACCAACTTAGACAGCATATTAACAAGCAGAAACATTACTTTGCCAACAAAAGTCCATCTAGTCAAGGCTATGGTTTTTCCAGTAGTCATGTATGGATGTGAGAGTGGGACTATAAAGAAAGCTCAGTGCCAAAGAATTGATGCTTTTGAACTGTGGTGTTGGAGAAGACTCAAGAGTCCCTTGGACTGCAAGGAGATCCAACCAGTCCATCCTAAAGGAGATCAGTCCCGAGTGTTCATTGGAAGTACTGATGCTGAAGCTGAAATATTTCAGCTACCTGATGCGAAGAGTGGACTTATTTGAAAAGACCCTGATGCTGGGAAAGATTGAAGGCAGGAAGGGAAGGGGCCAACAGAGGATGAGATGTTTGGATGGTATCACCGACTCGATAGACATGAGTTTGAGTAAACTCCGGCTGTTGGTGATGGACAGGGAGGCCTGGTGTGCTGCAGTCCATGGGCTCGCAGAGTCAGACATGACTGAGTGACTGAACTGAACTGAATTCCCCTATACACAGTGATCAGCTTCTGATGCTATTCCTCAGGGAGGCACACATCCTTGTTACATCCACAATTACCATCAGATCACTGGATCACCATGGTTTGGGTATAGCTCTCTTCCTGTCTTTCTTTAACCATGCCCAGCTGTTAAAATCCAAAAATCGTGGCTGGTTGCTCTATTATTTTCAACAATGCCCTAGAGCATAAACCGGTCTATAAACAATCTAATCAAATTCTCGTTCCTTTGAAGGAACAGGTCCTAAAATTAGTGTTTGATTTTTCTTCTGAGCTTAGAAGGCTCTTGTGATGTTCTATTCCCTGGTTCTTGCTTGCCAACTAGCTGGCTTATAGTTTAGCCTGCTCAAATCTCCTCTGAAATGCCTTTTACCACAACCTCCACTGTTTTTATGAGTGCCTTCAGGCTTAAACTTCTTCATTCTCTGTTGCAAATGAAGTCAGTTCCTACGGGAAGAAATTAGGAGCTATATGTGTTATGGTGTGTTTCTCCCTCTGGACCAATCTCTGAGCCAGGACTCTGAAGCTAGGCATGGGGACAATGGCAAAGCTTTCTTTGAGTAACGCTCCCTCTCTAGGAGCAGAGTTCAGTGCAGAGAAAGGGCGCAGATTCTAAATTCTCCCTGCTTGCCTCTCTTGAGATGACCTACTAGTTTATAACATAAAGCAAGAATGAGCTGGGTCCCAGTATTCTCGGAGTGCCTCACCCAAACTCTACAAGTATGAGTTGGGCAGACAAAGGAGTCCTCACTGTTCAACTGCTCTAACCCATGATTCAGCAATAGGTAGCCAGGGCAGGATGAGAAATGTTTATGTCCCGTTCCTCCAGGAAGAAATCCATTAGTCTAGGTGAAAAGGGGAGGCCAGAGGGAAGGCCTGTGGTCTTGGCTGGAGTAACCTTGCTGAGTTGGAATCTCCACCTTGCTGAGCTGGCTAGAGGGGAAGAAGGAAGCAGCACTGGCTTAAAGACCACAAGCTCTCTGATTTCTTACCAAATTTTCATAGATGTTCTTGAATAAATGTTTCTCCAGTTGCTGTTCACCCTCAGAACTATTTCCAGAGACTTTAAATGGCTAAGTCTAGGGGTTTTATTAAAATTACTTTCACCAGTTTCACTGGGGAGGGCAGCAGAGTGTCTCACCTTCTCCTGCCAGCAGTCGATCAACCACTCGTTCTATTACACGGAGGTAAAGGAAGCAAAGTGCTAGGGCTCTCTATGTGCTATCTCGTTTAATCGTCACAACTACAAGGGAGATATTACAGATCTGACTTTATAGGCCATGAATGTGAGTCCTGGAATCCAAGTAAAAAAGCAAATAGGTGGCAACAATGTGATTCAAAACCAGGTGTAGCTGCCTCCAGAGCGCATATTCTTGATTAAACCCATCCTTTCATCTCTGATACAGATACTTTTAAAAACGAGATCTCATGAGACACTTCTATCCTTGTGCAGGCACAGTCATTTCTTTTGGTAACAGCAATTTCTTCCTCCTCCAGATCTTTTATAATAAGACCATGAGAAGTACCATTCCGTTTCCTCATGCCATGAGCTATGTTCCTGGCACAAAGAATCTACGACCAAGGCACCGTTATCTTTTCTGTACTTTTGAAATCTGTTTTCTAAGGAGCAAGGCAGAGCTAATGTGCAGTGTGTCTGGCTCTTTGATTATTATGAATGCTCAGATGACAAGGTCTCCTCGCTCCCAAGATTACCATTATACACAAGCAAATACAAAGCCAAGTGAAAACGCCACTATGAAATGATACCTCTTTTTAAAACGACTCACACAAAAAAAGACTCACACTTATTTTGAAGATTATTAGATATAAAATGATCAGCTTTCAGTTTAACATGATATCAAAAAATTTTCAGTCACAAACCAATCACTAATAAGAAAATGCCACTTAATGGTGATTTCATGCTTTTTAATATATATTAGGCACTTAGCAAGTGCCAATATCTTAAAAATTAAAAAAGTTCTTACCATCCAGACTTAAACCAAGTCAAAATCTAAAAAAACAAACTAGATAAACCTAAACTACATAAGAAACCCTTTTCTATATTCACATGCCAAGAAGAAATAAAATTTAAAAATAAAAAGACATGTTAATCTAGGTTTGAAAGTTTAGTCTTTATTTGGCTCCATTTATCACAGCTACCAAAAGAAAAATTGAGGGGGGCCAGTTTTTACCACCTCAAAATGACATTATTTCCTGGTAACAAATTCTCCAGCTTCATTCTAATGTTGTGCTAAGTGTTAGAGGAAAAAAAAAAACACAGTTACTGAACACAAAATCTCCTAAATTACAAGAATCACCAAAGAAACTGTGAACACATGGTAAGGAATACAATTACATGGCATATTTAAGTAAACGGTAAAGAATGCGTTAGGGTGAGACTGTCTGCTCTGAGAGACTCTTTCATATACAGCAGGGGCCCACCACATTTGGAGGGGTTCTGTCACACATCGTCACCCCAACTAGCATCTGGCAATAGGAAAGACCCTCATGTTCAGAGAAATGTTTTGTTTCTGAAGATCTTTAATCTCAACTGTCAACACCTGACCGAAACAAACAAACCACCTTTGCTAAGGAAACAAAGATGGTGAGAACTTTAAGAGGCGACTCAAAAATCATCGAAACTGCTTTGCTGGTAGAAAATGACAGCACTGAAGGACAGCATCGAGTGCCAGCCGTTCCAGTGACAAGGGCGTGGAACGGCTCTTTCAGGTTTGCCATACTATGCTCAATCGCTGTTTAAAGAATGCAAGAGGTGTACTTACCAAATATTTCCCCTCCACTAGCATATTCTGTCACCAGATAAATCATCCGCTCTGTCTCCATGACCTGGTGCAAAGGCAGGAAAGTGAGAGTGACACAAATGAGAGGCTGACTGCACAGCGAGAGGGACCGACAACTCTTTCTTTTGTCGTGAGAAGCGCTAACAATCATTTCTGCCTAAAGGAGACTTCAAACTTGCAGAGCTGGGAGGGAACAGATATAAACGTCATTAAGAAGGGGGGAAACAGGTATCCCTCCAAGTTCCTAAAAGTAGGAAATATTTACTACTTGAGAGAGACAGTCCTTGCCTTGTCCCAGCAGGCCTCGGCAATCTTTTAAGCTCCACAAAAAGACACAAAGACGCTGCCAAGAACCAAAAAGTTCACATTTGGTCACTTGAAGTTTTGGATCATTGATCAGTTGAAGCTCAAAAATGTCCCTCCCAAAACCTAACCAAAATAAAACTGAGGGAGGACAACTGGAATCACTTAGGAACTACACAGATATTACATATAGCTGTGCTTTTTAAAAAATGGAAATGACAACTTTCCATTCAACAACCTCAAAGATATAAACTACTCATTTGTATTTTAATCTTAGTCTTTATTTTGCTACTTTTCCAAAAACTTGTGGTGTGTTATCAGTTCCTTCTTCCTTTTTACCTTTTCGTCAAATATTTATTAAAGTATTAGTATATAAGTATAAATGTTCATTATAAACATTTTAAATACCTAGTATATAAACAAAAGACCAAAGGTTTTCCTCTGTCTAAGCCCTTCCATTATTCCATTAAGCCCTTCCATTTATTCCCCAGAGGAAACTCTGTTAATAGTTTATTTTATATCATTCTAGGGTAGTGGTATCCAACAGAAATACTATGTGAGTCTCACATACAATTTTAACTCTTCTAGTAGCACATTAAAAAAGTAAAAAGAAAAGGGTGAAATTAATTCTAATATTATATTTTACTATCATTAACATCATTTCAAACACTTTTAATTGTAAATAGCTCCGGTTTTTATATTTAAATTAATATTAAATAAAAGTAAAAACCCAGTTCCTCATTCAAGCGAGCCACATGTTAATACACAACCACATGTAGCTAGTGACCATCAAAGCAGGCAGCACAGTTCTATACTTTCACTATACTTGACAGTCAATTATTTTGTCAAATCATTCCCTAGTCACTTTGACATCTCTATACATTAATACCGTTATAACAACAGATCTATCTCTTCTTTTAAATGGCTTCATAGTACTCCAATGTATGCATACACATTATTTTAATTTTTCAATGAAACAACTGTCATTTTTCTCACTTTAACTTAAAAACTCTCTACAGACTGGTGATACTAGCCCACTGTTACATGTATCGCTTCCAAGCTCTCTATATGTTGGCTCATGTAACAAAAAGTAAGTATCCTAAACATAAGTAAGGGTTAAGGAAAAATAAAACAAGAAAAAAAATGTCACATTGTATATCTCCTTT
This sequence comes from Budorcas taxicolor, assembly GCF_023091745.1. Lineage (NCBI taxonomy): Eukaryota > Metazoa > Chordata > Mammalia > Artiodactyla > Bovidae > Budorcas > Budorcas taxicolor. The sequence goes on from NC_068924.1 coordinate 27,087,890, forward strand.
ATACCAGGCCTTTTATGGACTTCCCTGGCGGTTCAGATGGTAAGGCGTCTGTCTACAATGCAGGAGACCTGGGTCCGATCCCTGGGTCGGGAAGATTCCCTGGAGAAGGAAATGGCAACCCACTCCAGTGCTCTTGCCTAGAAAATCCCATGGATGGAGGAGCCTGGTGCAGGCTACTGTCCATGGGGTCGCAAAGAGTTGGACACGACTTCACTTTCACTTTATTGACTGTAAATTTTTTAATTTTTTAAAATTTTGTTGAAGTAGAGTTGATTTACAATGTTGAGTTTAACTTTAGACTATTATCTTTTTTATTTTTAAGCTTTTCAGGAGTTCAAAAACTTCCCTATATAGTTATCTAAATTTGGTTTACTCTGGAAGCCCAAGGAGACCGAAGCTTTAGCAAATGACATAGAAACTACCTTAATGCATACTCACCTTGGCAGCTCAGAATCTCCCATTAACAATATTAGCTGCCAGACAGCAGAATTAAAGCCTAAAAGAGGGCAATGTTCAAAGCCAGGGTTGAAAGTCTTTAAATCTGAAAGGCTAATGAAATCTTGGGTAAGAAAGGTTAACTTGCAGATTTCAGTGGTAAGGTTAATATCTATAAGTTAACCTCTTAAGGAAAGTCAGCCTTTATAATGAGCTCTACAACTATTAAAAGATGATTTATTTTAAAAAGTGAGGTCAAGAAGTTTACTGTCTGTCAGGATAGGAAGGAAGCATCAGCTCTGAACTTGCAGACACAGCTCTTCAGGCAGCCCCAGGAAGTTTTCATGGGTTTCCTTCTCAGGCACAACGGAGGTGTTGCTCAATATAACTTTGTGTGATAAAATTTCAACAATCCTGCTCCTGCTGATCTAATTCATTTCATGGCATGAGCAGGTGACGCCAGACAAGAGCCCTAACACTATAGTCTTAAACGTACATTAACATCACGACATGCTTTCTTTTCCATAAAAATAGCAGACTGAGAGGTTGCCTGTTGTGCCTCAGATGTAACCTTTCCACTCTTACACATGATCCCAGGTCTGGGCCAGTAACCATTTACTGCAGACTAACAGCAGCAAACGAACTGAGTGGGTGGCCACTTCCTGCAGAACGAGGTGTTGGCTGTTCTGGTAGAGAGCATTGAGTAGGGCTGGCCTCATACACAGGCAGGGCTCATGGTTGCCAACACATTGCAATTTGAGAAGCATCCCAAAGCCCCACCTCTCCCAAAATATCTCTTCCACCTGCCTGCTAAGGCAAGGTCCTCCTCTCCTATCTGGCTTAAAATTCCAGCCATTAGATTCACTGCTTTTGCAGTAAGGCTAAGGAATCATTTTTGATGATGGTATGAAATATGCATGCTTCCTGGGAAGCTAAGTAAAGTAGAATAGAAAACTCTGCCATTATGCAGAGTCAGTCTCTTGGCTGGGCTTCTGTGGTGGCTCAGATGGTAAAGAATCCACTTGCAATGTGGGAGACCTGGGTTCGATACCTGGATTGAGAAGCCCCTGGAGGAGGGCATGGCAACCCATTCCAGTATTCTTGCTTGGAGAATCCCCATGGACAGAGCAGTCTGGCAGGCTACAGTCCACGGGGTTGCAAAGAGGCAGACATGACTGAGGGACTAAGTACGCATACACAGTCTCCTGGTTATCAAGGTAATCAAGTGCAACCTTAGAAAAACTATGTCTGGGACCCTATTAGAGTTGAAAGGAGACAGGTTCGACTGGTACAACAAGCCACACTGAAAGTATCCTTTGTGATAATTCATAAAATGATCACAGACATTGGTATGTCAATAATGCTGTGAAAGTTAATATTATTTTAATCTCTTTAAATTCTCTGTTCCTTTTGGGTTTCCCATTCTGCTTTAAGATTCTGACCTGAATAAATAGGTTCTCATCATCTTCTAAATAATCTTTTTGCGTAACTCTAAGAATGGCATCCAAGCTTACCTAGGTAAGCTAGAGCTTACTAGTAAATCCCCAGGGGAAACTGAAGTACTGAGTTGGGGGATAATAGGGTGGGGAAATAGTAGGAAGAACATATGAACATAGAAAAAAAAAAAGTTGCAGATGTTCACCCACCCACCTTCTCTTCAAAAGTGGCCACAGACACAAGTGGCCACCATGGGCTCTCTGCTGCCCTGCACTACACCACTAGGGGTCCTACCTGGTAAAGCCTGATAATGTGGGGGTGGCAAAGCATCTTCATAATTTGAACTTCTCGGAAAATCTTCTTCAAGTTTTCTTCGTCCAGCTGGGTCTTATCAATGATCTTGATAGCAACCTGACAACAGAGAAAGAACATTCACTCATGCATTATTAAAAAGCATTTACTAAGGAAAATTAAATCCATCTTAAAACATATTCCACAAAATACAAATTGCCATTATCTTGTTTACAGGGCGTCAGTGAAGAAAATAAATTTACTCTTTTTAAAAAGACAGGAAATGGATTCCTAGCAAGTTAGTCTCAAAGGAACAGACTCCAAAAGCTAATGGGTCTTCTGCCATTTCTTAAATTGCTCCTACAGTAAAACCCCAGAACAAAATACTTCATTACCCTGCAGATGCGGTTGCAATCTAGGGAAATCATGCTTTGGTGCAGAGAACAATATGCAGGGCTTCTTATTAAAAGCAGCAGCTTATATGATACGTAAATGATGACTTGGTAAGGTCTGACTAGAAGTTCCACAGGTGCATCCCACATCACAGGAGGTGCTTCTATAAGTCAGTAACAGTGAGAGAAGCAAGGGTGGTGGTGGTGGTGGCAGCAGCCATTGCTATATACTGAACTATATACTCTCCATATACTCTCCATTATACACATACGATTACTATGTACTCTCCATATACTCTCCATTATACATATACAATTACTATGTACTCTCCATATACTCTCCATTATACATATACAATTACTATGTACTCTCCATATACTCTCCATTATACATATACAATTACTATGTACTCTCTCTCTATACACTATCACTGCATATATACTCTATATATACAATCACTATCTACTATATCTATACTCTGTAACGATATACGATACTCTGTATTATATAGTTACTGTATACTATGTATATGCTCTATAACTATATACTCTCCATTATACACATACGATTACTATGTACTCTCTATATACTCCATATCATACATATACGATTACTATATATACTCTATATATATACACTGTAACTATATATACTTTATATTATATATATACAATTACTATATACTATATAACTATATACAATCACTATATACTATAACATACTCTATAACTATATACTATATATACTCTATAATATATATATATACAATTACTATATACTATATATTACATATATTATATATATATACACTATATACTGAACACTTACTATTTGTTGGTATATATATATACTATATAATCATTAGTGCTTTGTAAATACTAACTCATTCAAACCTTACAACACTCCATATTATTATCAACCCTGTTTTACAAATATGGAACCTGAGACACATAGAGATTCAGTAATTACCCAGGACTAAGTAATGGAAGGACTGATGCTGAGGCTGAAACTCCAATACTTTGGCCACCTCATGCGAAGAGCTGACTCATTGGAAAAGACCCTGATTCTAGGAGGGATTGGGGGCAGGAGGAGAAGGGGACGACAGAGGATGAGATGGCTGGATGGCATCACCGACTCGATGGACGTGAGTTTGGGGGACCTCTGGGAGTTGGTGATAGACAGGGAGGCCTGGCGTGCTGCAATTCATGAGGTCACAAAGAGTCGGAGACGACTGAGCGACTGAACTGAACTGAAGTAATTTATAGCTAGCATGTGGTAGACCAAAGAATGAAACCCAGGTAGCTCAGCTTTAGAATCAAATTCTTAATGACAATCCTAAAAAAATCTTTAGGAGACCTTTCTGTGCTGTATATATACAGCTTCAGCATAAAACATCTTTCTGCTTTGTTCGTAATTCTTAAGTTACTCAGCAGCACACATTTAAAAACAGAATAAATGATGAAAGGCATTTTTAATCTATTAAATCTAAACTTTCTCATTATTCTTAAACATTCAATATATTGGGTTGCCCCCAAATATCTCTATGTATTTTTCAACTACTCAATCAGTATGTACTCAACAAATATTAGCTGGATGAAGGATAAGGGCTAAGCAAATTTAGCACCTTTCAATTCCTAAAATTATATGGGTCTATACACTGGGGGAGGAAGAGAAAATTTACACTTATTGAGAAAAAAAAGATAAAGAAAAGCAGGGAAGCAAAGATGTCAATAATAAAAAAAAGTTCAGACCAAATAAATAAAGACAGTATGGAACTATACATAGTAAATGATTCAAATGTAAGAATGACCAGCACAACAGCAACTTTCTTTGGAGTTGTTTCTGATGTTAGGTTAAGGACTAATGGAAGGAAGGCACAAGCAGAGCAATTCCAGCTCAATTCAGAGTTAAGCTCTGCCTTGAACATGGAATGTGATCAAATGAGGTGGATGTGGCTTGAGCTACGAAGACTAACCAGACACAGCCTTCACTTCAGGGACCTCACAATAGAGCAGAGAAGACAGGCATGTGAAACAGGCAACCATTCAGCCCTGGAAGTAGAATGAATACAGCCCTGTACACGGTATAAGCAGAATGGAGGACGAAGTATGACCTTCAGCTGGGGGAGAAAAAGTAAGCACAGGGAGACTTCACAAAGAGAGAGAGCCTGAGAAGACACAGAATTGAGATGGGCAGAAAAGAGGGAGAAGAATTTTATAAGGAGCAATAGCACAAACATTAACAAATCTCACCAGCTAACTGATCTTCTAATAAGCTGTCCTGAACCCTACAGCCCCTAACCATTTTGTCTTCTTGTCACTGTGGGAGACCACATATAGGACCTTAACGCCAGCAATTAGTCTGGCATCTGCAGCTGGTTCTCTAAGAACAATTCCCAGAACAACAGCAACAAAAATCACAGTAGAGACAGGAGCCTGGCAGGCTACAGCCCATAGGTTCACAATAGAGTCGGTCACAACCGAGTGACTAACACACTGACTTTTTTCATAATCTTAGAAGTAAATTCAGAGAGATTTTAATATATAAAAGCATCAAGTCCCCGCCTACTTTATACTGAGATTTAAGCTTCCACAAGACACAGGGAGGTGAAGTTTTGCCTAGCAGCTGAACATGGCGTCAAGCTGACTGGGATCAAAATCTTCAATTTGTCTGGTAACATATAACCATATAACCAACATATAACCAAGTTACTTAATTTTTCCATGGCTCCTTATCTATAAAGTGTAGGCAACAATAGAAGCCACTTTAAAAGTTACTGAGGATTAACTGAGCTAATGAATGCAACCTTCTTATATAATGCCTGGCATGCAATACACATTCGTTAGAGGTACTGCTTTTGTTATTTTTTCCTTTTTTTCTGGAATCAAGCCTTAAATGTTAGGCATTCTTTGGCAAGGATTAGGTTTGCTTCACTAAGTGACATAGCCCTGGATCTGCAACACAACTCCTAAGGGGTGAGCTGGGGGACTAGCAGCAAAACAGCTAACAATTTGTGGGCAGCATTCAGAACAGGCTGCTTCCAGCTGATGTGGGAAGAGCACGGAAGAAACAGAACTGGGAAGAAAACGTATTTCATTCAGCAAAGTCAGACTGAGCCACAGGATGGAACCCACAGCAAGACCTGATCCTGAAGGCTATGTCAAAGAGAAGCCAGGAGCTGCTTCCTCCCTCTTCCTCCTTCTTCTGCCTCTTCCAGGCAGGCTGGGCCCCCTTCCATCCATGCTAAGTAGCTAACACAAGGGAGGAGACCACAGGACTACTCTGCACAGGCACCTAATGGGACCACTTACTAACAGAGATGGGAACTTCCTCGTACTTAGCTCCTACCTTAGCTGCAAACTGAGGAGTAGAAGTTTTCTAAATAGCAATTCCTTAAAAAAAAAATACCAGTGAAACAGAAACGACCAAGTCAGAGAGCAGGTGGCTGGCAAGCAGGTAGTTCTAATTATTTCAAGACTACTTGAAGAGGCCAATGACCATAAATTTTCACTGTTATAGATTATTGGAGGCTATATAATACAGGCTTTAAAAGTAGTACATACTAGTTGCTTGAAAAATAAAGTGTGTCAATAACAAAAGGTAAATGGGCAGGTAAACAGAAGACAAGACTCTCAAAGAATGTTTTTAGATTAGCGTTAAAAATCTATGAATCACATACTTGTACATACATATGAAAAGCATAACAAATAAAGAGGGAAATTTCCAACACATTACCAGCAGACCATGTATTTCTTAAATTTGACTACACAGAATCCTGCAAAGAGCATGATCTTGTGAATTGACAATAGTATTAGTTAAACATGGTATTATATCAAATATGTTGCTAAAGAGATACAGATTATTGGGAGTCCTTAAGAATTTCCTTACCCAATATATTTCAACAGATTTCTTTTTTAATACACAGGTGGTATGAGGAAAAGTTAAACTTATATTGTGCCAAATTTAAAGTCCTAGTTCTTCACTCATTCTAGAAGGGGAAAACAGCCATTTCCTCCTGTTCTCACTTCTAAACCACAGTTCTTTAACTCTTGCCTAATTTTTCTAAGTGCAATAATGCTCTTAGGGAATGAAGTTCAAGAAAACAGTGCTCTCCTCACAACAGGCAATAATTCACTCACATATTCTGATGTCACATTCACAGGCAAGATAAGGTGGCAATAAAAGCAATGAGCCATGAAGAGATTCAGTAGGAAGGTCAAAGCAGACCACCTTCCCTCCTTACCCACCAGACATAAGCAGGTCTCTTCACTCAGGGAGATGCTGCAATCAATGAGCAGCTTAAAAAAAATAAACTACTTAGGGAGAAAACACAAAGACCACAATCGCTAAAATTCCTCCAGAAAGAGAAAGAGCACTCTCTTAAACTAGTACGCAGATGCACGCACAATCATGTCACAGAATACAGTAAACAAACGGAATGCTTTTAAGAAGGTAAGAGAAGACATTATAACAGTGTAGAGAAAGATTTTTTTTAATTTTTATTTTTTTCTATATTTTTATGAAAAGAAGTCTACCTCTCATTGAAATGCACTAACATTTAGGCATTTTGCCATTGTTAATTATTTTTAAGAGGCTATCTTTATATTAACTTCTGTAGCTAAGCTTGTATTCTCTTATTTATACGACAAAACTTATCTAGTATCTAGATTACTCTCAGCTCAGGTCTAGAATCATTTTATGGTTTAGATTAGTGCTGTGCAATGGAGTAGACACTAGTCACATGTAACTACTGAGCACTTGAAATGTGGCTAGTTCAAACTGATATGCTATACATGTAAACATACATATCAGATTTCAAAGCCTTAACAATAAAAAGGGAATGTAAACTATCTCACTGATAATTTTTACATTGATTACATGTAGAAACAATATTTTGGATATAACACGCTAAATAAAATATATTATTAAACCTAATTTCAATAAAAAGGCAACCCTATGGAATGGGAATTATATTTACAAGTCACATATCTGATAAGGAGTTAATATCCAAAATATAGAAGGAATTCATACAACTCAGGTACAGAAAAAAAAAATCCAATTTAAAAATAGGCAAAGGACCTAAACAGATATCTTTTCAACGAAGACATACAAATGGCCAACAGGTACATGAAAAGGGACTCAACATCACTAGTCATCAGGGAAATACAAATCAAAACCGCAATGAGATACCACTTCCTGCCTGTTAGGATGTCTACCATCAAAAAAGACAAGATAACAAATGCCAGCAAGGAAATGGAGAAAAGGGAACCCTTATACACTGTTGGTGGGAGTATAAACCGGTACAGCCACTATGAAAACAGTATGGAGGTTCCTCAAGGAATAAAAAGTAAAACTACCAGCAGTCCTACTTCCGAGTATATATCCAAAGAAAACTAAATCGTTATTTCAAAGAGATTATCTGTCTTGCGATGTTCACTCAATAGCCAAAGTATGAAAATTACCCAAGTGTCCGTCAACAGATGCATGGATTAGTAACATCTGGTGTACGTATACCACTGAATATTACTGGGCATTAGAAAAGAAGAAAATTCTGTCATTTGCAACAAATGGATGAACCTGGGGAGGACATTATGCCAAGTGAAATAAGCCAAAGACAAATACCACATTATCGCACAGTATCACTTATATGTAAAATCTTTAAAAAAGAAAGAGCGAGCCAAACTCATAGAAACAAAGTAGAAAAGTGGCTGCCAGACACTGAGGAGTGAGGAAAATAGGGAGAAGATGGTAAAAGGGTGCAATCTTTCAGTTATAAAATGAATAAGGTCTGAGGATCTAACGTAAAAAATGGTGACTACATCTGATAATATGGCATTGTATAACTGAAATTTGTTGAGAGTAGAACTTAAATATTCCCACCTACTAGGAAGAAAAGATAACTATGTCAGATGATAGATACGGTAATTAACTCAACTGGAGTAAATCCTCTCACAATATATACATATCAAAACATCATATTGTATACTTTAAGTATCTTACAATTCTATTTGTTAATTACACCTCAATAAAACCGAAGGGAAAAATAAACAAATGGGATCTAATTAAAATTAAAAGCTTCTGCAAAACAAAGGAAACTATAAGCAAGGTGAAAAGACAGCCTTCAGAATGGGAGAAAATAATAGCAAATGAAGCAACTGACAAACAACTAATCTCAAAAATATACAAGCAACTCCTGCAGCTCAATTCCAGAAAAATAAATGGCCCAATCAAAAAATGGGCCAAAGAACTAAACAGACCTTTCTCCAAAGAAGACATACAGATGGCTAACAAACACATGAAAAGATGCTCAACATCATTCATCAGAGAAATGCAAATCAAGACCACAATTGAGGTACCATTTCACACCAGTCAGAATGGCTATGATCCAAAAGTCTACAAGCAATAAATGCTGGAGAGGGCGTGGAGAAAAGGGAACCCTCTTACACTGTTGGTGGGAATGCAAACTAGTACAGCCACTATGGAGAACAGTGTGGAGATTCCTTAAAAAACTGGAAATAGAACTGCCATATGACACAGCAATCCCACTGCTGGGCATACACACAGAGGAAACCAGAATTGAAAGAGACATGTGTACCCCAATGTTCATCACAGCACTGTTTATAATAGCCAGGACATGGAAGCAACCCAGATGTCCATAAGCAGATGAATGGATAAGAAAGCTGTGGTACATATACACAATGGAGTATTACTTAGCCATTAAAAAGAATAAATTTGAATCAGTTCTAATGCGGTGGATGAAACTGGAGCCAATTATACAGAGTGAAGTAAGTCAGAAAGAAAAACACCAATACAGTATACTAACACATATATATGGAATTTAGAAAGATGGTAATGATAACCCTGTATGCGAGACAGCAAAAGAGACACAGATGTATAGAACAGTTTTTTGGACTCTGTGGGAGAGGGAGAGGGTGAGATGATTTGGGAGAATGGCATTGAAACATGTATAATATCATATAAGAAACGAATCGCCAGCCTAGGTTTGATGCAGGATACAGGACGCTTGGGGCTGGTGCACTGGGATGACCCAGAGGGATGGTATGGGGAGGAAGGTGGGAGGGGGGTTCAGGATTGGGAACACGTGTACACCAGTGGCGGATTCATGTTGATATATGGCAAAACCAACACAGTATTGTAAAGTAAAATAAACTTTAAAAAAAAAAAATGAAGGGAAACCTAATTAATATCACAAGTCTTTAGTTTTGAAAATATGATTACTCTAAAATTAAAATTATATAGGTGGCCTTTATCTCACTGGACAGCACTGCTCTAGATAATGCCAATGAGCCATCAGTTAGAGCAGGTATTCCACGAAAACGACTTCTGAAATACCTGACCCAATACTGAGACTTGCCAGTCACCCATCTCGAAGAAACTTGGCAGGCTGCAAGGAACTCAATGCTCCAGCACTGCCTTGGGGAGAATCTTAGAAAAGGTCTCAAAGTTGCATTCCAAGAACCCAATTTAGTTCCATTAAAAAATGTTTATTGAATAACTGCCTGGCTTAAGGCAACACACTTGCACAGCTCCCTAGCAGCTACTGATATTCCCCACTGGGATTCTGTGAGAGAAGGAAATCCCACACTCAGCCACACAGCAGTTCTCAAACTTTTTGGTCTCAGGATTCCTTCTTTTAAAAATTACTGAGAACCTTCAAAGAAGGTTTGTTCATACGTGTAATATCTATTAATATTTACTTAAAAATTGGGTTAAAATTAAAATCAGAACGGAAGATTTTAAGACAGAAGAATACCCAAGCACACACTGCACCAGCCGTCAGGGAATCAGACCATCAAACATCATGTAGTCTTTTGAAATCTCCACTATGTAACTGTGAGAGAGTGAGAGTCAAAAATAAAAATATTGTTTGAATATTTATAAAACAGTTTTGACCTTGGGGACTCACTAAAAGAATTTTGGGGACTCACTGAAAGAATTTTGGAGACTCTGGGGTCTTTGGATCAAATACTGAGAACAATAAGGCGTTGTTGTATGTAATGAATTAACTTCTCTCCTATAAACCTAGAATGGTACCACCTCTGGGAAAACTGAGAAAATCGTCAATTTTTTTTTTCCTGTTGGACTTAATTCTTTCCATAAGGCTTAATTCGTTCCCAGTTGAAATGGCTTCTAGAAAAGGAATTTATTAAATGTCTTTACAATCAGCCTTGATGAAAAGCTTTTTTTTCTTTTAAACTTACTAGAAAATAGAACTGTCATCAGGAAAACAGGTTTAAAGAAACCCCAAACCACCACAGACTACAGAAATCAGACTAAAAGGTTAACCCTTATAGTCTACTGGGCTTCCCTTGTGGCTCAGCTAGTAAAAATCTGTCTGCACTGTGGGAGACCTGGGTTCGATCCCTGGGTTGGGAAGATCCCCTGGTGAAGGGAAAGGATAGCCATGCTAGTATTCTGGCCTGGAGAATTCCTGGGCTGTATAGTCCGTGGGGTCACAAAGAGTCAGACACGACTGAGCAACTTTCACTTCTCTTTATAGTCTAGTGCTAGGCACTAAAGGGCCAGGATTAAAGGTCTACCACGTGGCTACATTCAGGATGTACGCTGTTCATATTCTTGGGGAGATCCTGACCTTTGCACTGGAACCAATCAAGGATTCCGTATTTTAGTTTATAAGAAAGAAATCAAGTACTAAGGGGCAAAGCAAAGATATGCATTTGAAAAGAACTCGTTACTCTACCCATTTTACATATCATCACAACTGTTTTTCGGAAAATATGCAGCTGTCAAGCCTAAGGAATGACTGAGCCATCAGGATTCCAGCCAACTCCAGACAGGAGGACTCAACAGGACAACCAAGGATAAGATTTAGTCAGTTCTCAATGAACCGCAAAGGAAATACAGTTGACCCTCGAACAATGAGGCTTTGAACTGCTCAGGACCACTTATACATGAATTTTTTTTCAATAGTAAATACTACAGTTCTAAACAATAAACTGTGGGAAATTCTGAAAGAGATGGGAATACATGACCACCTGATCTGCCTCTTGAGAAACCTGTATGCAGGTCAGGACAGTTAGAACTGGACATGGAACAACAGACTGGTTCCAAATAGGAAAAGGAGTACGTCAGCCAGGAGAAATATCAAAAACCTCAGCTATGCAGATGACACTACCCTTATGGCAGAAAGTGAAGAGGAACTAAAAGGCCTCTTGATGAAAGTGAAAGAGGAGACTGAAAAGTTGGCTTAAAGCTCAACATTCAGAAAACGAAGATCATGGCATCTGGTCCCATCACTTCATGGCAAATAGATGCGGAAGGAGTGGAAACAGTGGAAGACTTTATTTTTTTTGGACTCCAAAATCACTGCGGATGGTGACTGCAGCCATGAAATTAAAAGACACTTACTCCTTGGAAGGAAACTTATGACCAACCTAGATAGCATATTGAAAAGCAGAGACATTACTTTGCCAACAAAGGTCCATCTAGTCAAGGCTGTGGTTTTTCCAGTGGTCATGTATGGATGTTGAGAGTTGGACTGTGAAGAAAGCTGAGCACCAAAGAATTGATGCTTTTGAATTGTGGTGTTGGAGAAGACTCTTGAGAGTCCCTTGGACTGCAAGGAGATCCAACCAGTCCATCCTAAAGGAGTCCTGGGTGTTCATTGGAAGGACTGATGCTGAAGCTGAAACTCCAATACTTTGGCCACCTGATGCAAAGAGCTGGCTCACTGGAAAAGACCCTGATGCTGGGAGGGATTGGGGGCAGGAGGAGAAGGGGACGACAGAGGATGAGATGGCTCAATGGCATCACCAATTCGATAGACATGAGTTTGGGTGAACTCTGGGAGTTGGTGATGGACAGGGAGGCCTGGCGTGCTGCAAGGCCTGGGGTTGCAAAGAGTCAGGCACAACTGAGCTGAACTGAACAGTTCTAAATGTTCCATGGTTGGTTGACTCCTCAGATGTAGAGGAAACAGGGATACAGAAAGCCAACTGCTAGTTACATGTGGATTAATCCCCACAATGTTCAAGAGTCGATTAAAGTTTTAATAAAAGAAACAAAAAAGAGTCAACTATAGTTTAAAATATCTAGCAGGTCTTTCAGGTGATCTTTATTTTCTCTACTTCTTTGTTTGGGCTATATACTAAACAGCGAAAATAAAATAGTTCATTGATGCACAATGTCTGAGAGATACAGAAGTGAGAGCTTACCTGAAGAGACAAAACATACCTGAAGTAAGAAAATGAGACATGCATCCTTCTTGGAAACATTTCTAAGATAGAACTGCGTGTTTGTGCACTCAGTCAGGTCTGACCTTTTGGGACCATAGCCCATCAGGCTCCTCTATCTACAGAATTTTCCAGACAAGAATACTGGAGAGGGTTGCATTTCCTACTCCAAGAGATCTTCCTGACCCAGGGATCGAACCTGTGTCTCCTGCATTGCAGACTCTTTACCACTGTGCCACCTGGGAAGCCCCAAAACATGGTGTGTTGGCATAAAAATAATTAGTAAGTGGGAATTTTCTGGTGATTACTTGGAATTCAAGGCATAGAAGAAAAAATTTTAAGGCAAAAAGAAAATAATTTTTCAGTTTCAATGACTCCCATCTGGTTAATATTTTCCCTCTCAGAAAAAAGAAGTCCTAGGTGTGTCTCTAACACAATGGGCAACTTTCTCAGACTAACTGACGTTATTATTATTGTTATTTAAACATTTAACATGGTGCCAACAATACTCTGTATGTTTTTGTTGTTTGTTGTTCACTCTCCACGTCCAACTCTTTGCAACCCCATGACCTGCAGCACGCCAGGCTTCCCTGTCCTTCACCATCTCCCGGAGTTTGCCCAAGTTCATGTCCACTGAATCAGTGATGCCATCCAACCATCTCATCCTCTGTCACCCTCTTCTCCTCCCACCTTCAATCTTTCCCAGCATCAGAGTCTTTTCCAATGAGTCAGTTCTTTGCATCAGGTGGCCAAAGTACTGGAGCTTCAGCTTCAGCATTAATCCTTCCAATGAGTATTCAGGGCTGATTTCCTTTAGGAATGACTAGTTTGATCTCCCTGGACTATCTCCAGAGTCTTCTCCAGCACCACAGTTCAAAAGCATCAATTCTTTGGCACTCTAGAACAATAAACCAACTTCTGGGCTGTAGGTTTACCACTTAAGTGAATGGAATATAAAGATATTTTTAAATATTTATTTATTTACTTGACTGCATCAGGTCTTATTTCCCCGAAGCATTTGAGAGCTTAGTTCCACAACCAGGGGACCACTTACACTGGAAGTGTGAAGTCTTGACCACTGAAACCCCAGGAAAGTCCCTAGGAGGGGGATTTAGAATGAGACTGATGATTCAATTCTAAAGTAGCTATTTTTTTAAATGCCCTGAAGGCTTGTTTAAAGGAAGGGCAGAAAAGACGGAGGGGCCCAAAGAAGATTGGAGGGCAAACTGGAACTTTGAGAACAGGGAAGGGGCTGGGCAGTAAGAGCTAAACGGTTGAACAAAGAAGTTCTAATAGTTTAGAGGCTACCAAAAGAGAAGACTGAAGAAAATGGCATAGTGAAACAATAGTAATTGTTACAGAAAAGTTCTGAAGAAGAGAAATAGGGAGCAGCAGTTAGCCCATAGAGAAATTTTAAGTTATGCTGAGAAATTAAGCTATGAAAGACGAAATTTTCATCCTGGAGAAGAAGGATGGGACACGTGGGTAAAGAACTTGGCAATGGCCTGGACTATGAGGTTAGAAGGAAGCAGAAAGCGTAATGGATTTCAAGATGAATTTTCTTAATGAAGTACATGCTACTCTTTCCTGGAGTACCAGCTCATAGGTAAAACTAACACAGACCCACAGAAGGACAGCGCTCTTCCCAAGGATGGCATTTGTCGAGGAGTCTGTGTACTGCTAGGCACGTTTAGAGGTGGCACCTAGAACACGCAAATCTTTTTAAAGCTCTGGCTGGAAAGAGACCTAAACTCAACTGGCAGAGTACAACTTTTTTAAACTTCCCCAACGGAGATTTATTAGGTTGAATATCTTGCTAACCTTGCAATGAATGGTAGTGTTGTTTCCAGTGCACAAAGTTAGCAACAGTTCATATTTTAAATTGTTTCAAATTATATTAATATGCCCCCAAGGCCTAATAACATAGCCTGCAGTAGCAGGAGGCTGAGTGAACCAAACAGTTGAAAACCACTCTAAATCCCTCATCTCTTTACATGTCCCAATTATTTGGCAAAGGAGACTAAAGGAAAATAGGAAGCAATCTCCATTATCAGAGAGCATTTTAACCTATTTCTGAAACTCTTACCTGTCACATATCCTTAGATGTCAGTACTGTGAACTATTTGTCAAAATGTAGATCTTTGAAAAGCCAGGCGTTTCTAGTCTGAATGGTTATAACACTGGGCTGTCTGTCTTCCCTGTGGCAGCCCAGAGTTGAAGGGCCAGCTCCCCTGTGCCCATCAGGAATACTGCACCCAGTATCTTCTGAAGGGCTTTCCTAATGCCAGCTGCAAACCATCAGTGCTGACAGGAAATGCCCTCCTGGGATTCCACCAAAATGGGAATGTTTTGTGTGATGGCTTTTTGCATATATGCTGACTTCAATGAGTTCCTTATATTAAGTAGTCATCACATTTTCAAATCAAACAGATTTTATTTCCATAATGAAGGTTTGTGTTTCATGAGCTAAATGGTGAAGTTTTGGTTCCTTCAATCTCTCCCCCTGGATAGTCTAATGGGAACATTGGTAAATTGTCAAATTTCTGATATTTATTTTAAAGGCAGGAGGAGTAATGTTGATAACAATGCCATAAAAAAATTGAAAAAGGGTTTCAGCAGAATATAACTCATTATTGTACAGGTTATAATTATTATTTGATATATCACATATATGTTAACATCACTGTGTGTGTGCACGCCAAGTAGCTTCAGTCACGTCTGACTCTGTGTGACCCTATTAACTGCAGCTCGCCGGGCTTTTCTGTCCGTGGGATCTCTAGGCAAGAATCCTGGAGTGAGCTGCCATGCCCTCCTCCAGGGGGTCTTCCAGATCCAAGGAGAAAAACTGCGTCTCTCATGTCTCCTGCATTGGCAGAAGGGTTCTTAACCATTAACGCCACCTGGGAAGCCCAAGATACTGGAATGGGTTGCCATGCCCTCCTCAAGGGGAATCTATACCCACATTAAATGTAAAAACACAACTACATGAAGTATATTAACATTTAATAAGACTGCTCATCCTTTCCCTTAGCAAGAACATTCATCCTAAATTCTGACTTTCTAAAACAGTCCTAAATTGACATTACAGTACAAGTCTAGAATTCTGAAAAGCTACTACATGTAACGGCAAGGATTTTACTATTAAATAAGTTATCATAATTGTGTATTCATGAAAATACTGAGAAGTTAATAACAGTGAGGATTTTTAAAATCATTAAAAGTATATACAATTTAAGCAAAAACCAACCTATTTATCACACTGTCTACAAGGCCCTCTTTTGATCTTATGACAACACTGTGTTTAAGCAAATGGAGATGTCTCCTAATTCACTGCCAAAGAGACCCAAAAGAATCTCCAGACATCAGAAATAGTTTCATTTAAGATAGACATATTTGCATAAATATCTTTTTAGAAAAATAACAGACCATGGAAAACTCCATCAAAAAAATCACAAAGAATAAGATCTATGAGATGAGAAAAATGAAGGGAAAATAGAGGGAGGGGGATAAAATTTTTGATAATGACTTCATTCTGAAAATAATTATCCCTTCCTATTTAGAAGTCTGTTTGAGATCTCTGGGTCACAGATTTCTTTAGAAGGCACACCGGCATTCTCTGAAACAAAGTCAAACAAAGCTCTAATAAGTCAAGTGTACTTGTCTGAGTAGAAGATGGCACAAAATAAAGAGTTCTATGTAGAAAAGACATAAAAACTAACATACAGAAGCAGAATCTTTTCCTCTCTGAACAAAATCTCATAGAAATTCTAATACGGAAGACAAGGAGTGGGAGAAACGCCTACTCTGGTTAACTCTGGGTAAAAGGTTCAGAGACAGACAAAAGTCATCAGAACCCTAGGGCTGTGGAGAACAATTCAGAAATTTCTGGAACAGCAAAAAGAGCAATGGACTGAGAACTGGGATCTAGAGCTCAATTCCCAACTCTACCTCTAAGAAACATTTGGGACTTTGGGCAAATTACCTTCCCTTTACAGTCCTCAAGGTCCTCACTGACTAAATGAAAGGTGTAACTATGAAAGGTGTAACTGTAGGTGACTTTAGAGTCCTCAAGGTCCTCACTGACTAAATGAAAGGTGTAACTGTAGGTGACTTTAGAGTCCTCAAGGTCCTCACTGACTAAATGAAAGGTGTAACTGTAGGTGACCTGCAAACTGAGTTATCAGACAAGCTCTCACCACGCCAATTTCTAATTAGATCTCTGAGAGACTTTGGTACTGCTTCTTTAAAAGTTTCATTTTACTGGTTTTAATTCCAAAGTTCATTCACATTGAATAAATCAGAGACCACACAGTTCTCAATCTTGAACACTCAAGTCATCTAGGTTTATAGCGCTATATAGCGTAGGACCATATCATAAGCAGGAAGATGCATTTACCATGTGGGAGATAACCTCAGTGAGTAAACTCGTAAGTATTACCTTTCTCACTTAAACAGCAATTTAATACATTAAAACACAGCACCACTGCCCAACTGGGAAAGTCTTGGCATTTTTGTTGCTAATATTTTCACTACTGGTAAAGTCAATCTCTCCTGCAATTAATACTAACAACGCTTATAATCAGTAATACAATTTCCATTCCACTTATACAACAAATAATGGTAGACTAAATGAAATGGAATGTGTCACAATTAAGTCAAATTAATTAAACCATAAATTATAGCCAAATTAGGAAGATGCAAATATAGAAACCAAAAATCCAAGTCTAAGAACCTTATCCAAATTTGAATGTTCAAAGGTCACAAAAATAGAAGCACACCAAACAAAGACTGAAAGAAAATCAGTGTCGTTAGAACAGAGTAAAGAAGGGAGACCAGACTGAGGAAGGCCTCATAGACCACGGTAAAGAAACTGATCTGGAGAACTTTATCCTGAAAGTTACAATTAAAAAGTTTTAAGTAGTGGATAACATAACACCTGAATGTCCCAGAAACATCTTTAACACATAAAAAATCTAATTTCGTTATCCCTCTTTCTCATTTCCTAATTTCCATAAATGGCACTATCCTTTTTCCAGTTAGGAAATGACAAAGAGGTTACATTACTTAACATCCCCACCAGTAAAGCAAGAGAAGGTTCTAATTTCTCTACTTCCTCACCAAGACTTATTACTGTCCATCTTTTTTAAATTAAAGCCATCCTTATGGATATGAAGTGATATTTCATTGTGGTTTTAATTCTCATTTTCCTAATGACTAGTAATATTGAGCATCTTTTTAGTGTGTTTATTGTCTAGCTGTACACCTTTGTTCATTATTTACTTAGCAATTATTAATTATCAATAGTTAACTACTAACAAACCAAACCAAAAAGAGTTCTGCTTTTTATTTATTTATTAGGGGGAACTTTTTTTATTTATTTATAAAAAACATCAATGGATAAAGCAAATATTAAAAACTGAGATGATAATAAGCTACCAACTTAGCAAAACAACAACAGGAAATAGAACTAAGAACTAGAGTAACAGCTACTGGGCAACTACAACAACTACTAAAGGGGATGACTAGTCCAAATTTTTACTCCAACTGATTCATTCATTCACTTAAGTATATATGTGAGATCCTAGCTACTACTTTTAAAAAGGAATAAAAGGACGGAGGCATTCACAAAATCAAATGTATAAAATAAGACAAATTAAAAACAAATCAATACATTCTTTCCTCCTTAGTTCTCAACGCTATAGCACCCTTGGGAAATGACCAAACATTTCCAGATCAGCAGATACACAAAGAATTCATTGGTGTCAATTCCCCTAGTCTACAACCAACACTCACGGGGAAACTTCTAATCTATGACAGGCACAAACTGTGTTAGATTTTTCAAAGAAGTGATATAGGAAGTTCTGGCCCTCACCTCCCCAAATCTCTGCTTTTTTAACGAAAAAAGGATAAAGAAAAGTGAGGGTTTCTTTGTCCTCTGGTTCCTCCAAAGTAGGTCAGGTTTGTGCATAATCACTGGCTTTCGCATTCCTTCAGAACAGGAAGAGAAGTCGACGAACGCATGGAGAGTTTTAAAACTGCAGACTCAGGCTTGATGTAGAGGCAAAAGAGTCCCGCTGTTGCTCACCAAAAAAATAAAGAACAGTCACTTGCTTTTAAAAACTAACAAGCCAATTTTAAGACAGGTAGGATAAGGGGCCCAATTTCTCATTCTAAGGCTACAACCAACTGAAATTGAACTTGTGGATAAATCCTCTTTGTTTCATCTTCTTCTAGTTATGTTCCCTATTGGGCAAGATTAACATGAAGAAACTTTGAAAGATAAATTCAAAATGTCTTTACTGGGGGATTTATACGCAAGAACACTTACCAAAGCTCAGTGAAGAACTAGCACTTGCATTACCAAATATTTCTTAGAAAAATAATCATTCTGGGGTTCTTGTTAACAATATGCTCATAAAAATTTTTATTGTGAAATACGTCACGCATAAACCGCATTTCCTTGTGTGCTCTTCTATTCTAGACCTTATCCCAAGATAATGACCATCATAAAATTTTATTATTCTTCTGCTTTTCTTTACAATTTTACTATGTATGCATCATGAAACAACATGTTAGATTTGCCCGCCTTTCAATTTTATAGAGCATCATCTTATCATTTTTAACTACCTTCTCTGATCCTTATAATGTATTTACAATATTCCTCTGTGAAGATGCATGCAGTGATACCTAATTAACATTATGCTAAATAGTCATCCTTTGACAAATATCAGTTCAGTTCAATCGCTCAGTCGTGTCCGACTCTTACGTGACCCCATGAATCGCAGCACGCCAGGCCTCCCTGTCCATTATTTACTACTTTACACTTGCTGGATGTTTGGGCTGCTTACGTTTTTATCTATTATGAACGGTACTTTTAAATACTCATACTTAAATGCGAAAGTTCACTAGGGTATAGATTTAGGAACCATTAAGTAAAGCCCAACTGTTTTCCAAAATGGTCACACCCAACAGTGGGACTGTTCCCACTGCTCCATATCATCACCAATAATTCTTATTTCTCATTTTTCCTAGTCTGGTAGGGGGTGGGGAGCAAAGAGTTCCTCTTTGTTTCAATTTGCGTTTCCTTGATTATTGAAAATGTTGAGGATCTTTTCATATGTTCACAGATCATTTATTTCTGCTTCTGTGAAATAAACGTGTTCATGACTTTCCCACTTCCTTTTTTTGAAAATATTTGAAAAGTTCTTTAATACTCTGGATCAACTCTGTCATTACATCTTCTCTCAAGTTGTGGATTATATTTGCACTCTTTATGGTGTCTTTCTTTCAGTAAAATTTTTACTGAACTATATAACAGGTATAAAGAAATGTCTCCAAATTACAAGTATAACCCACACACGAAAAAGCAACTTGACCCTTTTGGCTCTCTGAGCAGCACCAAAGCTGTCAGCAAGAACAAGCGCCTTACAAAAGGTGGCAAAACAGGAGTCAAGAAGAAAGTGGTTGATCCATTATCTAAGAAAGATAGGTATGATGTAAAAGCAGTATGTTCAATATAAGATAAACTAGAAAAACACTAGTTACAAGGAACTCAAAGAACAAAAATCGTATCTGATAGCCTCAAAGGTAGTGTTTTTGAAGTGAACCTTACTGATCTGCAGAAGGATGAAGCTAACATTTAGCAAAGTCAAGCTAATTACTGAGGATTTTCAAGGCAAAAACTGCCTGACTAATTTCCATAAAATGGATCTTACCTAACAAAAATGTCATGCCATTACATTATAAAATGTCATGCCGTGGTCAAAATGTCAGACCATGACTGAAGCTTGTGTTGACGTCAGGACTACAGATGGTTACTTGCTTCATCTATTCTGTGCTGGTTTTACTTAAAAAGACAAGAATTTGATTCAGAAGACCTCTCACACTCAGCATCAACAGGTCCACCAAATTTGGAAGGTGGTGGAAATCATGACCCAAGAGGTACAGAAAAATGTACTTCAGGCTTCTCACAAGGCTGGTAAGCTAGCGCTGGCTGACAGCTTAGGCCTCCGTCCGTCTCCACACGGGTCTCTCCATCGACTGCGTGGGCTTCTTCACAGCACGGTGAGGAGTTGCAAGAATATGTAACCCAAGAGAGACAGGAAAAAGTGTGTGGCATTTCTATGACTTAGCCTCAGAACTCACAGAGCCACACAATATCACTTCTGTTGTGTATTTTGTTGACTGACTTTTGGTCAAAGCAGTCAGAAAGGCCTGGCTAGGTTTAGGTTTAGTGGAATGAGACAGGCACTACTTTTTTTTTTAACTTTTAGACACTACTTCTTGACGGCAGACTATAAAGGTTCTAGAAGGGCACACTGGTCAGGAAATGTGGCAGTCATCTTTGGAAAATATAAACCTGCTATACCTGACTGACTCACAGTTGCTTGTTTTCTTGTGCAAGCTCACACTTCTTACAACTTTATCCATTAAAATGTTTTTGAGGTCTACAGAGATTTAAATTTGATTCTCCCAAGGCAAATACTGGATAATTAACACATGCATATGGAATACAGAAAGATGGTACTGATAAATCTATCTGCAGGACAGCAACAGAGATGCAGACAGAAAACAGATTTGTGGACACAGCGGGGAAAGAAGAGGGTGGGGCAGGCTGAGAGAATAGCACAGAAACAAACACATTACCATATGTAAGACAGACAGCAAGTGGGAAAAAACTTCCTGATTTTCCCAGACACCGAGACTCACAGCCAACCAGGAGTGCTATCAACAAGGCTACCAGCTGAGAGATTTTCAGGCCTCACAGACAGTGCAAATTCCTGGTTGCAAATCCATGTGAGTGCAAGCTTCCATTTAGGCATTTTTTGGGGGATACTATTCCCACTTCTCCATTCAGATCCAAGACATTAACAAACAAGTCTCTGTATGCAGGTAATTTTCTCTCCTACTTATCCACTGAGAAGTCACCTTTCTGGGGTCTGAGTTTTACACAGTGCTGTCTCCAATATGACCTCCCATTCAGCCTGGGCACTATTTCCTCCTCCTGTCCCTCCCTTTTAGTCTAATTTTCTAAGAAACCTTCGGCACAAACTGTCAGTCCTCACTCTACATTGTGAAATCATGCTTTCCAGTCCTCTCAGGGATTTCCATTGTTTTTCTCACATAAGCTCCAATATTTCACATATATTTTTCTTTTAAAATGTTCACTTTAAAATGTTCTGGCCAGAAGGGAATTCTCTGCACATCTAATCTACCATATAACTGTCAAAGAAATCACTCATCATTCATTTTAAGCTTTTTCACTTATTAAAAAATGATAAATAGTGTCAGGAATGCATTTCTATTTTTAAAAGACAGCTATGTAAAAATATTATATTTACTTGGATGGAAATGCTTTGGGAAATGTCCTTAATGAATACACTTCCCATAAAGCAAATCAGAGGGAACTCACACTTATTAGAAGTGGTAAGTTATGTCCCAGATTCTTCATATCTTTTGAATTCTTACTGAGGTTTATGCCCCTGTACATTGTTTTTTATTTTTTCGCCACCCTGCAGCATGTAGGATCTTAGTTTCCTGACCAGGGACCGAACCCTCTGCATTGGAAGCATGGAATCTTAACCACTGGACCACCATGAAATTTCCCCCCACCCTGCCCAACACCATACATATTTTAAACATGGTTTAGAACTGCACTACAACCCAAGGTAAAGGAAACTGTACTTATTTCAAGGAAAAAACAAACCATTTCTAGAGCCAATGTCTTAAGGTTTAAAAAAAAAAGATGAGGTCAACGTTTTGTAGAAAGAGGCAAATTCAAGTTCTCTTTGGCAAAATGAATTAACTGAATTTAATATTCACACACATTTTTTGAAACATATTCTTACGACTAAAAGAAACAGCTGTTCATGAAACAAAGGAGATGTAAGCCACTGGAATAAAGCCTTAGCATGTTAGATCTCCCCACCATGCTGAAAGCAATGGCTACAAATTACCATATTCCTCCCAAAGATGACAGCCAAACGCTTATATCCCTGAGGAGAAATAGCCATTACAACCCTTAGTCAGCACTGGCAGGAGGCTTAACAGCTTAATCGCTGAACAGACCATTTATTGTGCTTCATCTTGTGCAATATGACCTTTCCAGCTCAGCCTGCTAAACATCACAGTGGTCCACAAGGAGAAAATCCACATGGAAGCAAACTCCGAAATGCATGTACCCTATAGGCAGCATGCTTCTCCAAATTCTCCGTCCCACTTTGCTCTACTCCCCTCTGGGTCATAACAGAACTTGGCAAATGTTAGAATTTGCTATGTATAAACTCTGGAGCGCAGATTAGAAAACTCAGCAAAGTATGCATTTGGCACCAGCAAAAATGGGTTGCTTTGTGCATCACTTTGGATTTGCTAACTTAGGATAGCTACAGTTTCAAAAATGTGTCTACAACTGTTGAAATCAAAAAGAATTGCTTAAGAGGCACGTGTCACACACATCCCAACACAGGCTTACAAGTCTTCTGAGATCATCCTATCCATACCAACAAAATACCAAGGCCATTACACAATCTGTGGTTTCTTCTCATAGTTGAAGAAATTAATAGCTTTGAATGCAAAACTCAGATAGCTTTACTCTGAGATACTCTCTCAGCCTTGGAGCTCTGTGTATAGAATCCTACATTACCAGTTACCAGACTCCCCAGTAGAGGTCTACAAAAGGTTCTTTTCATTCACTAGCAATCTTTCTTCACAGCAAAACTTCAAAAATGTCTTTTGGAAGAGTTTTCCATTTACAAAAAAAGTCTCCAACAAACCCCTATTGTATAGTAGTTTGCGCTTACCAAGTTGACAAAATCCATCTACACTATATTTTGTCATATTTTGTTCAGAGTTCTCTTCATTATATTAAAGTTAGCATCCTAATAAGGCAGAGAGTACGCAGGATACACTAAGCATATGACATACCAAGTTTAAAAGGGTTGAACTTGGAAGAGATAATTGCTCAGCCTGAATTATAAGTAATCTGACATACTGATTTGAAGAGCAAAACTATATTCTAAAGTTTTAGGCAATGTAAACCTAATCCATAACACAGTAATGAATTTTCCCATCTGAGTATTAAGGGCATTCATATAAATGAATTACAGCCTAGAAATTAACTAATTGATCATATTAGAAGAGTTAATAAGAGCCTGCTTGTCCATCTGCACATGAAAATGCTCGTCAGTACACATTTGGTTATACCCTAATCTGTTTTGATTGATTTTACCATCAAAT
This sequence comes from Budorcas taxicolor, assembly GCF_023091745.1. Taxonomy (NCBI): domain Eukaryota; kingdom Metazoa; phylum Chordata; class Mammalia; order Artiodactyla; family Bovidae; genus Budorcas; species Budorcas taxicolor. Next base: position 27,111,895 of record NC_068924.1, read on the forward strand.
TATTTTGGCCTCTATTTGTTAACCTTCATCTTTGGACGTTCCTTCATACGTGTCACATAAAAACAAACAAGTAAACTTGCACATGTGATTTTAAGGGGCTACCTTTTTAAGAAACTTTGCATTTATTTAGAGCAATAATGTACATGCATAGAGACACTGTTGTTCAAAAAATATTTTTTAATCCAATTCCTTAATACAAAAAAATTAGTGCAACTAATACCTATTCAGTGAATAGTGTAACTGCAAATAAAAAGGTCTTCATTTACCGCTACGTAGCCTGGGTTGGGAAGATCCCCTGGAGAGGAAATGGCAATCCACTCCAGTATTCTTGCCTGAGAAAACCCATGGACAGAGGAGCCTGGTGGGCTACAATCCTTGGGGTCACAAGAGAGTCAGACACGACTGCGCAACTGAGCGACAAAACAGCAGCAGCAACAACAAGAAACCAAAGGACTTACCAGCATTAACCCCCATCCAGTATTTCAGACACAAGGATTAGGAAGAAAATGCATTATAATCTCAGATACCACCGTCAACCAGGTCTGGGTTTCCACAGAGCCGTGGTAGCTCACTTCACTGAGTGAAGCAATCCACCATTCTGGTGGGCAAAAAAAGCAATGACCTATTTACTATATTTTGGATATACATTTTTTTTCTTCCTCCTTTTTCCAGAGAACAAATTTTTACTTACACTCTGAACTTCTAGCTTTTGATATCAAGGAGACATTCTCAATGTTATTAACGGTGCAGAAAGAAGAAAAGAGCCTGGTTTTGAGTCAGGAGACTGCAACTGGAATCTCAACTCTACCACTTACTTCTTATCTGTAGAACAACCACTTGAATAAAGTTGCTATGAAGGTTAAAAGGTAAATCGCATAGAACAGTAACTGGTATAGAAGAGATCACTGATATGGCTGAGGTAACTATTATCGTTGTTATTAGTACCAACACTATTACTATTATTCTACTTATCCCTGATTGAGTCCTTACCCTATATTCCAGCAATTCCACCCTTCCATCACTTTCTTTAAGTCCTCTAGCCAAACTCAAATTCCTTTCAGCAAATGACTCACTTTTGTGCTTGATAGAGAAAACAGACACTAAGAATTCCTTCAATTTCTTTTATGTCCCTAGACATTCTCATGCACCCAAACTTGCCTTTTCTTTTTCATTCTAGAAGAGGCAAGTCTTTCCTCTAACCTCAAGCGAGTAAAAAGTGCCCAATAATTGCCAATCACTATCATCCTCTCTTCCTCAATAAAAGGAATAGGAATTTCCAAACTCCACATTACAGAAATTAGTTGATGCTCCAATTTTAGGGTTAGCAACTACCAACACTCACGTGATTATGCAGAATGGCTACTGGTTTTACAAGAATCGATTGCTCTCTTCTTCATCCTCAAAGTCCATTTAGCTGACATACTGGAGATCAAGTTCTCATAAAATAACTACTGGTTCAAACTCACAGAAACAGGAAGTAGAATGGTGGTTGCCAGGGGCTGAGGGGAAGGGGAAACAGGGAATTTTTTAATGGGTAAAGAGTTTCGATTTTACAAGATAAAAAAGCTTTGGAGTCTGTTTGCACAACGATATGAATATACTCAACTGTATATTGTATATACAGTTGTATACAGTATACTGTATACTGCCTGTATACAGTACTTAACTGTACACTGAAAAACAAGTAAAATGATGTTTTATGTTATGTGCTAATTTTACCACCACAACTTATATATATACATTGGAGAAGGCAATAACAATCCACTCCAGTATTCTCGCCTGGAGAATTCCAAGGACAGAAGAGCCTGGCACACTACAGACCATCGGGTCACAAAGAGTCAGACACGAATGAGCAACTAACACTACACTACTATATATACACATACAGATTGGTTCCAGCTCGGGGCCACCCCACTAGGACCTCTGACAACCACTGCCTTGAATTCATTTTCCAGACCCCTATTCAAATTAGGGTGAAAGTTCATTTAGCCATTTCAGTTTGTTCAAGCAAATTCCTGGCCAACATCTAGACAGAAACTTCTATGACCTGTGTTTTTATGAAACATTAAAAAGATGGCATGTACGGATGTATGAGTTGGATCATCAAGACAACAGTGCCAAAGAATTAATGCTTTTGAACTGTGGTGCTGGAGAAGACGCTTGAGGGTCCCTTGGACAGCAAAGAGATCAAATCAGTCAATCCTAAAGGAAATCAACTCCGAATACTCATTGGAAGGACTGATGTTAAAGCTGAAGCTCCAATACTTTGGCCACCTGATGCGAAGAGCTGACTGACCCTGATGCTGGGAAAGGCTGAAGGCAAAACGAGAAAAGGGCGGCAGAGGATGAGACGGTTAGACAGCATCACTGACTCAATGGACGTGAATTTGAGCAAATTTCGGGAAATAGTGAAGGACAGGGAAGCCCGGAGTGCTGCAGTCCATGGGGTCACAAAGAGTCAGGCAGGACTTAGCGACTGACTAAACAACAACAGAAAAGATGGCATGCTGTTGAGGTATATTTGGTGTGGGGGGGTCAGGATTGGATTCATAGAGATAACAAGTTCAGCATCTGCATCCGTCCACCCAGCAGAAATAAGTATTAAAATAATTCTCCAAGAACACTACTCATACTCCCAGTGGAATGATCCAGCGTCGACGTATAGGATGCTTGGGACAGAGGTATCGAAGAGAATAAACCTCTGGTAGAAAACTCTCTGAACATACCCTGCTTCAGTGAAACTCATCAAACATGACTCATGTTGCAGGAAAAAATCTGACTTGAGATGCAAATATTTATAAAAACTATGGCTTAAAAGACCATCTATTTTAGGAGGGAAAATATGCAGTAAACCTAATAGCAACAAACTCAAATACAGGGTGAAAAGATAACAGTAAACCATTCAACCAGGATGAGAACCTGTACTTTTGAGGGCTATTTCTAAAACGTAAAGTATTTGCTCTTTACCTCAAGATGTTCAAGAACCATTATATAGAGAACAGAGAGTGTTAAACACATGCAAACACATACAAACAAAGCTAAGTTTGGCTGTAGTCACAGAACCCACCCATAGTTTCGTGGGACAACTCCCACTCACCTCATGAAGTAAGGGACATTCTCTCAACACAGAGCCATGCAATGGTAACACTAGAAAGGTCTTTGGAGATACATTATTCTAACACACACCCCTTGTTTCACAGATGCAGAAACTGAAGCACTGAAAAGATAAGTGAAACCTAAGTACAAAAGAAACTATGAGATCCCAGCATTCAGTAACTTTCTAATATACCAATATCAATTTATAAAAAGATATGTTGGTGATAATCTTTAAAAGAACGCATTCACAAGAGCCACAAACCATCATAAGCCCTGGGAAAAAAAATTACAGAACTGTGTGATAATTTTGTGGAGAAAACTACAAACGTTAGTAAAGGACCGAGAACAAGATACACATTACGTCCATAGGCCTCAGTGCCTAATTTTGAAAAGACCTCCATCCTCCCCCTCGCCCCTAAAGAAGCCACACTGCAGTCTCCCTTCCAAATAAAACTACAGTAAACAAAAGAATATTCTTCTACGTTGTGGTGATAATGCCAAGGGCACACAGGGGAAAAAAATATGAGGATAAGCCAGGAAAATAAGTCATCTTACCCAAGCAGTTTAAAATTTAAATGCAAGTTTCTAGTCTATAATGCCTAAACAGCAGCACCCCTCCTTCCACACACATTATTTCTGCAAGTTCAAAGGTCCCTCAGATGATCTGTGTAGTCATGCAATTCTCTACATTTGCTTTTAAAATCGGTAAAGGTTTTTAAAATGAGAAAGTGAACTTTGGAAACAATGGGGGCAGGCCAGTAACTATTTAACATTGTAACTTCACAGCTCACCACATACTTAAAGTCTGCACAGACCTGCACTTGAGCATTGGGCCAGGGTGCTTCTTGAAAACACCAGCAATACAAAACTATCCTTCTAAGCCCCTGAAGATCAAGAATAACAAGATCAGCACTGCCGCCACCCCCACCCCCAGAGCCAGGAGCAAAAAGATACAGATTATAAAATCCTAATAACAGTTACATACTAAAAGAAAGGCAAGGCAAGTTATTTTCGGTTATTTTCGGTTAGTAGTCTAAAGATAAAGAAGGGACTGAGTAAATTAAAATGAAAATTAAACCCGACCCTGTGGAATTTAACTTTAGATTACTGTGGGTTCTCAACTAAAAATTCCATGTGGAGATTTTGACATATAAAGAAAGAAGAGGCAGGACCATTAACAACTAAATCTTTCACCTAAGCAAGATAGTATCTGACAGTTTAACTCAAAAAGGTACCTAAAAACACACAAAGGGCTTAAGGTTTAAATCTTACTGCAAACTGGGAAGTAAGCAATTGAAACTTCTAATAACTTCCAAGTTTCTTTAATATTTTATTACATCAGATTCAAAGATGCTGATATTTAAATTTCAGTTTGAAGACAGGGCAAAGGTTTTCTCCCCCCTCACTCAGAAAAAAAAAAAAAAAAGGAAAGAGTAGACATTCTCTGAGAAGGCAGTTAAGTCTGCATTTTAACGGCGCAGTCATGTAAAGAAAAGTCTGTGGCTGGGTGCTTGGCAAGCAATACACCACAGTGTTTACTGTTAGCAATACCGATCACTGCAGGGCTCCGGACTAGCCAAGGAGCAACACATCTGCACCGACTCTACCAGTCAGAGGGGAGGGACTTGCCTGAGTGAAAAACTACTACAGGGGCCAAGCGTCTAGACTTGAGAAGGAGGAAACCTGCCAACATCAGACAGCTTCCCCTGATCAAAGAATGAACACTGTTCCCTCTTTGAGAGAGAACTGCAGAAAATGCTATGAATGAGACCCAACGGTCAGAAAGCTAACCAAAGTTGGGTATGTCCTCTATACATGAATGAGTAGAGCAACAAGTCTAAAACTCACTGGCCTTCAGAATACAGATTTGAATATTTCAGTGTAACAGGACAGATTATTTCATTAAAACAAATATTTAAAAGTACATTAAAAAAATTATTTCTCTACTGTCTTCAAGAACACAGGCAAAAGCCCAGTGAACTATATCCCTAGAATCAAATAGGAATAATTTCTTTGACAGGCTCCCAATTCTTAAGCCTTAGCTTTTCCTTAAGGCTCTCTCTCTCTGCTTAGGTTGCTATTCAATCACTCCTCCCAGACCCAGATATTTCCAATCAGACTGTAACAGCTTCCATGTCTGTATCTCCAGGCTTCACATTTCCAACCATCACTCCCTGGATATCACTCTCATGTTCTCCATCGTAATGTAAAGTTCAGTGCATCCATAATTAAACATCATATTTTTTCTTCCCCTGTCAAACCTCCTCTTCTGCTCTGAATTCCCTTGTCACCTAAAAGCATTGTTTGGATAAAGCAATAACTAATCTACTTACCACAAGTCTCCTGCTTCACCTCCCCAAACCGATAATCCCTCACATTCCAAAAGTGATAGAAAAAGTGTTTCTATCACGAAAACAGCATCACAAAATGATCACTACTATTCAACAGGTAAGTCTTCTGTGTGAAGTACTGGGCTTTATATATATTATCTCATTCAATCTAATCCTCAAACTAGTTCACTCTGTGAAACAATAGGGATACTAGTAGTATGCCTACTACTAGAACATAGTAGGCCTTACTGTGCTTGTTTTACCAATGAATTATCCAAAGCCAGAGAAACAGCTAATAAGTGGAAGACTAGGAGTTCAATATCAGATACTAACCTAATCACTATATAAAACTACCTCAGTACAGATTTTAAATTGAGGTACAGGGAAAAACCAAGTATAATTTGATCACCCTAATAACTAATTCATCACTTACCATTCAGTTTCAGTCATGAAGTACATATAATTTTATATTATTAGAGATGTACTCTCAAAACATGAATCTACTCTTAAAAGACCAAATTAAAAATTGTATTTTGGTGACTGCCTATTGCGTAAGTGATAAAGTCAAATAGTAGTTCACAATCTGCCTCCAACCTGCATTTCAATTATATCATCCAATATTCTCACTACTTACTGCCCGCTTCTGCACTCCCCACACCTTTCGGCACTAAACAACGCACACAGTAATTCTCATTCAATCTCCTAAGACAGGGTCTGTGATCAGTTTTTAATGTTTTAGTGCCTGACTTCTTCAGGCAAAATTAATTCCTCTCTCTCCTTGCTTTTACAGCAGATCTGTCATTCCTAACTTAGAGCACACACATCTACGCACATATCCACTCATACACACACAGCATCACATTATTATAGATCCCCAAAGAGGGAGTCATCTTATCTTTTCACATATTTAGACACACATACAGAAACTTCATTTATTTTGTACCTATAGGGAGAGGCATTTGTGTAGCAATTTTTACTATTTGTTCTTTTCTTAGCCACTCCTTACCTACATACACTCCATACACTCATGTTTTTTAGTTAAATTACATTGAGGCCAAGGTGAAATATTTCCAAATGTAAAAGTACATGATAGGGCAACTACCACTACAGTTAGGATCACCCATGTAGTACCTAATACATATTAACTGTACAAACTGTTTTGTTTGTATTTAAAGAAGTAGGGCTCTTCAGTGTGTGTTAGGTAGCAGAAATGGACACTTCTGTGCAGGACAGGGAGGTGACAGGGTCAAGGAACTGGGATTCAATAAGTATCACTAAAAGACCGGGTGGGAACAACAGATTTTTAGATCTTTACTTCTTTTCCCTTCCCAACAGTAACAGAAATGCTTTTCATAGGCACAAATTGATTAAAAACAACAGAATATCCTATAGTAACCAAACTATGCACTATTTCCACTATTTCCACATTATTTTCCCTCCACAACACCTTGCATTACTAAAATACTTTCATTATAAAATGTCTAGTTTAACTGGAAAACATTTACATTTCTTTATTACTGTTTAACAACAGCACAAAGAAGACACTATGGACAGAAGAATAAATGTTGCCTTTTTATGGCAGAATCCCTGAAACCCAAAAACACAGGTTACTTAGCTTCTATAAGCAATTTCTTTTCTCTCTCTATCCTTCTAGTATATTCTGAGAAGCATCAGGAATGGAGACTTAAGAAAACATATATATTCTTCCAGTGCAGACTTGAAGCAATGGGGAAAAAAATAAGTAAACCCAAGTGATGGGGGGGATGGGGAGAAAAGGGGGGTATAAGACGTCAGCAGGGTGCTAGGGAGGCCAGGTTGCCAAAGAAACCAAACAGTACAGAATAAGAGGGAAAAACCTTTAGTCAGAAAACATCTGAAACGCTTTTACAGGGGCTCAAACCCTTGTCCTAAAAGATATACTACAGAGACCAACTGCCATGAAGGACAAAAGGACCTACAGAAAGCACACCAAATGCCAAGCAACGGCCTCTTGTAAATTACGCAGCGACATCAACAACAGTGACTGTGAATGAATTCGGAATCCACCATGAATCTTTCGACTACTGAAACCCAAAATGTGTGTGTGTGTGTGTGTGTGTGTGTGTGTGTGTGTGTGTGTTATTATTTTAAAAGAGCTTCTGTCAGCTTAGCATTTAATTAAGTATAAATGGTATATTTAAATAGATATAAAAACCATTACTCCTCATATAATCTGAGCCAGGTAAAGAAACTCAGCAAACCAGAAACACTCGTAAAATTCGCTAGCCTCCTCTCTCCCTTAAAGTCCAGTCTACAGTTGTTTTGACTTGTCATAGTTTAGAAAGAAAAAAGTGAAATTACCAAGTATTATTTACAAGCCGCCAGTGGATTACTGGTTTTGAATAAGTCTTAAATGTGCGAACCTACTTGAAATCTCCAAGCCAAACCTTTGTGCTAAGGCCACTAAATTGTGTTGTAGTTAAGGAGATATGGGATTAATAAGGGAAAAAATTACACAGAAGAAAAGAATGTTCACTTTCTTTTCTCTGGAAAACATAACAGTTTAGAGCATGGTGGTTAAGATCATGGTTTCTGAAGCCAGATTGGCTGCTCCACTCCGTATCAGTTTTGTGACCTTAAGAAAGTTTCCTGCCCTGCCCTTCCTGTGCTTCAGTTTTCTCACCTGTTAAGGTAAAGAGAGGAATAATATCTAACTCACAGGATAGCTGTGAGATTTAAATATAATACTGATTAAAGCACTTAGGACAGTGGTTGGTAAAGATTCAATAAATGACCACAAATTCCTTTGAGCTTATCTAATTAAGCTCCTCATCTTGATCATGGTTATATATACTGGAAACCTGTACTATCACTGTGAGACTACGCTTCCTAAAACCCTCCTTTCACAGTGCCTCAGGAACTGTGTTTACTCACAGCTTCAAACTATGGATCTGGCTTTCAATACCCTCTGACACCTGCTCCTTCAACTTCTCCAATTATTGCCCCCAAACAATCAGTTTTAGTCTGGCTACTCTTCACTTGGCTTCATACAGAAGACACCTTTTTGCTTCTGCCTTTGCAGCAACTACAGTCTTTTTAAAAGATCTACTTTCCAGGCACCTCTTACCACTACTTTCTACTTGTGCAAATATTAACCTTTTTTTTTTTTCTTTCATTTTTGGAAAGCTCTTTAAATGACTGGCTAGAGAAAGGGCGCTGGATTCTCACTTCTGCTTCTGAAAATATTAACTGCTAATACCCTTCCAGAACACAGTTCAAATTCTTTGAGAAGACTCCCGTACTCTGACCTCCAAGTGATCATTTCTAATCCTCTCAACAACCTAACTCCTGAGAATAAACTGTGACTGCTCTCTACTTGTATCTGGTCAGTTCCAACTATACAAGGTAACAATCTTAAGGGCAGAGACTAGGTCTTCCCTCAAACGTCATCCACAGGGTCCAGCAAAATGTTGTGCACCTTGATAAGTCTTTCACTCACTTGTTTTTAAATTGAAAATAAGGAACAAAATCTTGTTCAATAAACAGTAAATCTCCTAATTCTACAGTATAGCTTAACTCTAAGAAATTAGAAAATATTTTCTTAAAAACATTTAGGATTCAGAAAAATATAAATTTATATATAAAACTTGCCCAAACCCAGTGGCATGAGAAGAGGCAGATTCAACGGGATGAAAATAATGGCATTTCTCTCTCCTGGATGTAAAAAAAAAAAGCCTCAGAAATCTATTTCACTATTCTTAAGTTGCTAATGGAAGCATGTAAGTCTATGTTCTCTGATCAATACCACATTTATTCACAGCTACGTCATGGATGATCATTTCACTTTAATTCATTATCAAAATGAAATCCAGGATCTATCCTAATGCAAGCAATCTTATTTCTCCCTGAAGTTAACAACTTGAGGAAACAAGATTCAGAGGAACCACTAGCCACGATTACTAGATTACTTATCCTGAGACTTCTTTGCCTCCAGTATTTCTTCATTTTGCCATGTACTCAACTCCTTGGCATCTAGTCTGGGCTTGACATAAATCCACACAAACGAGGAGATGTGCTGAGCAAAACACTGGTGATACACTCATCTGGATCTAATGGAGCAGGCAGTTTACTAGATAAGCAAACCAGATCCAGGCAAAGAAGACCCTAACCAGCAAACTTTCTCATACTTACATCAATAGTTCATTCAACAAACATGCAAGGCACTCAATGCATATTGACTTCAATGTACTATATACTATATGTAAGGCACTTTGCTCAGTACTATGGATGAAAAGTACTTAAATCACAGACTCTATACTGGCTCAAATTTTTAATAAAAGGCATATGACATTTACTACTAAAAAAGCAAATATGTCATGTATCAATTTATATTTCACTTTGATTCAGAAAATGTTTAAGGTAGCTTACATAAATTCACATTAGATAAAACATAAAATGATGAAGGGGAAAAAAAGAGAAAATGAGATTAGAAAGACAAAATAAAGAAAAAGTAAGAAGTCTGTAACTAAAATGAGAACATTAAGACTTTTAATATTTTTCCAGAGTCGGGCAAATGTACAATTTAAAGAAAATAGAATACTATGAGTCTGAAGGAGCAACAGACCTCATCCAGCCAGTCAGTTAGGGAAGGCTGGCACTCAGAAGAGCACGCAGTGCTGACTAAGAATGCTGACCACTTTTTTAAATAACAAAGCAAAATTGTATACTGTTACCCTAAAACAGACTTCCCTGGTGGCTCAGACGGTAAAGCATCCGCCTACAATGCGGGAGACCAGGGTTCTATCCCTGGGTCAGGAAGATCCCCTGGAGAAGGAAATGGCACCCCACTCCAGTTCTCTCGCCTAGAAAATCCCATGGATGGAGGAGCCTGGTAGGCTACAGTCCATGGGGTCACAAAGAGTCGGACACAACCGAGTGAGAACACATGTAAGAATTAAAGATTTTAAAATTAAAAAAATAAAAAACTATTTAAAAAATAAATAAATAAATAAATAAAAAACAAACAAACAAACAAACAAAACCTAAAAAAAGGGTTTATATCAGAGGCTTTTCTAGACAACTCCCAAACAGAACTGATCATCTCCCACATGTGCCCTTTAGTACTTTATGTAACTATTCTTCCAGGTTTTTTCACTTTCTTTGTAATGCCAAAGCTTAGAGCAATGTACCAAGTGCATAGTAGGTGCTTAGTGAATGAAATAATTTAACAAACCAATTATTTTCACGGTTCCACTAACCTCTGGGGTCAATTAAAAGTTCTTCCCCCTATTATAGTTTTAGAAATGCCCAGGAGACACAGAATAGATTAAGACAGTGGTACCTCATTAGTGTTCAGTGGTAGTATCCTAGGAGGGTACTATATATAATAACCCAAAGATGAGCCTGGGGGCTCAAGGGAAGGAAGGTAAAGACTGACAACCATTGTTTGAAACATATCTGGAATTCTTCCTCTTACCTAGGATACATTTAGGATGTAAAGAAAAGCGAATGTTTAAAATCTCAATTTCATCATAATGAGAGTCAGGGACTTCAATCACGGTCTTACCGATAAAGAAACAAATGGCCAAACAAAGGTATGGTTTTCATCACTCCCTCAACAAACCTGAGCCTCAGAAAAGCCCCAGCCTGGCACACACAAGTCTCATAACCTAGGGCTTTGCTCTTGCACAACCCCAAGATCACCAGACTTTTTCAGAAATAGTCACAGAATCATAAACCTGTATGTGTGCAGTTACAAGAAGTTTTTGCTCGATAAATACAGTAAAAAGATAAATTACTGGCCATATAAAAATAGAAATTCAGCCATAATGCTAAAGCAGTCCAAAAAGCTGCTTTTAATGAAACTAAAAGTGGACAGCTAGAGAACTAATTTTATCACTGATCCATTCTGAATAAATCAAAGAGAATATTGACAGCTATAGAGACACTACTACCCTCAAGAACAAAGGGAAATGAAATCAAGCAACATTTCAAATCAGATTCCAGATTTATATAACTAACAGTTTTTAGCTTTTACTTCAAAAGATTTATGAAAAAAATACATATTCTCACAAACATAAGGGAATCAAAATTGCCTGGAGTTTGACCATATAGATAAAAATGTTAGAAAAGTCCTGCAATCATAGGTTCAGGTGCAAAGTTTCAAGTGTCTGGTGTTTGTTTTTTAACTGGTAGATACAGCTGACTTTTAGGGCTATCACTTCTTTTACAGGAAATTGCAATAACAGGACAAGTGTTTGATAATTAAGCCACAGACAGATGTCTGTGTTCCAATTATCGTTCTGAAAAGTATATGTCCACAACTTTTTCTGAAACTGCAACTTCAATTCCTCTAAGATTCTTTAAAATCTGTACTTCTTCTAACCTCAGGGTAGATCAGCAATTCCAAATAAATCACAGTCCTAACTACTATCTAGTCAACCCTGATGAACACTCGCCTTTACGTCAGTTTGAAGTTCAACATATTTGTAGGTCTTATTAAACCAGTAAGAGTATAATCTTTGTGAGACAGAGCAGGCAAATGATTCTCTAAGAAGGTCTTTCTTTGAAAAATACTCTTCTTTTTTTGGCTGTGCTGGGTCTTTATTCCTTTGCGCAGGCTTCCTCTAGTTGTGGTAAATGGGGGCTGCTCTCCAGCTGTGGCGTGCGGGCTTCTCACTACGGTGCCTCTTCTTGTGGAGCACAGGTTCCAGGCTGGTGGGCTCGGCAGTGGTGGCACATGGAGTCTTCCTGGCCTCGGGATCAAACCCACATCCCCTGCATTGACAGGTGGATTCTTATCCACTGTGCCTCCAGGAAAGTTCCTGAAAAATAGTCTTGATCTGAGGAAGCAATTCAGTAAAATGCTTCATTTTTCCATGATCTAGTAATCTGGTTTTAAATACAAATCATCTTAGCACACTTTGCTTTACTGTTTTGCCAAAAGAATCCCATAAACTGGCCGTGGCTAAATAAAAATGAGGAAAATTAGTAATCATTTTTATCATTCTCACATCATGTGCCCTTAGCTTGCTTGCTAACTTCACAACATAAACTCTTCTCTCAATTCATCAAAAGCTGAGCATCCAATCACCTTTCCATGTTTTTTAAAACACTATTTTATTTTTTTCATTACAAAGCAATATGGGAAGGAAGATGAAGTCTTTCAGCTGTGTCCTACTCTTTGCAACCCCATGGACTGTAGCCTACCAGGCTCCTCCGTCCATGGGATTTTCCAGGCAAGAGTACTGGAGTGGATTGCCATTTCCTTCTCCTGGGGATAGGGGATCTTCCTGACCCAGGGATCGAACTCAGGTCTCCCGCATTGTAGGCAGATGCTTTCACTGTCTATGTTTATTGTATAAATTTTAGAAAATGCATATCAAAACAGACGAAGAAAATCACTAATGTCACTACTCATGGGATGCAATCACTGGCATTTTGTGAATAGCAGTCTATCACCTGCTCTATGCTCTCCACCTCCAGCTAGCTCCAGCATCTCCCCAACTTCTTCCAGGTCCTCCTGGATTACCTATACAACACTTCACCCTAAATTCCTTGATTATGTCTGCAGTTTTTTCCCACATGTATAGCTACCAACACAAAAGTGAAACTATGTTATACATACTTACCATATGGAATATGCTTTCCCACTTAAGAACACATATTGTTTATCTTTCAATGTCTTTAAATAGTTTTCTACAACATTTGAAAATGTGTCATAATCTAAAATTGCTCTTCCAGGATCAGACTTCTCCGGTTTTGTTTTGTTTCATTTTGTTGCTATTCCAAACAATGTTGCAGTAAATATTCTTATGGGTACATTTTTGTTTTGACCTAGAAGTACTTTTATGGGCTTCCCTGGTGACTTAGCCTTAAAGAATCCACCTGCAATGCAGGAGTTGCAAGAGACAGTTTTGATTCTTGGGTCAGAAAGATCCCTTGGAGGAGGGCATGGCAACCCTCTCCAGTATTCTTGTTTGGAGAATCCCATGGACAGAGGAGCCTGGTGGGCTATGGTCCATAGGGTCACAAAGAGTCCAACACGACTGAAGTGACTTAGCACATATGCACTTACTTCTATAAGAAAACTTCTAAAAATGAAACTGCTAAATCAAAGAGAAAGCTGAGCGCCAAAGAACTGATGCTTTTGAAATGTTGGAGAAGACTCTTGAGAGTCCCGTGGACTGCTAGGAGATCCAACCAGTCCATCCTAAGGAAATCAGTCCTGAATATTCATTGGAAGGACTGATGCTGAAGCTGAAACTCCAACACTCTAGCCACCTGATGCGAAGAACTGACTCATTTGAAAAGACCCTGATGTTGGGAAAGATTGAAGGCAGGAGGAGAAGGGGGTGACAGAGGATGAGATGGTTGGATGGCATCACCAACTCAATGGACATGAGTGTGAGTAAACTCCGGGAGTTGGTGATGGAGAGGGAGGCCTGGTGTGCTGCAGTCCATGGGGTTGCAAAGAGTCAGACAGGACTGAGTGACTGAACTGAACTGAACTGAAAACAAAGAGAATTTACTTTTAAAGTTGTTGACATATTATGGATATGTGCTATACTAAAGCTGTGCCCTGTTCCCACAGCAACACTGAGTATGAACTCTTTTTAAATAAAGTCTTCCCTTTTTGGGAAATAAAAATGAGTATCATTGTAACTGGCATTTCTTTGATTATGGGTGATATGCCTTAGAAAGCATCACTACAAACAAAGCTAGTGGAGGTGATGGAATTCCAGTTGAGCTATTTCAAATCCTGAAAGATGATGCTATGAAAGTGCTGCACTCAATTTGCCAGCAAGTTTGGAAAACTCAGCAGTGGCCACAGGACTGGAAAACGTCAGTTTTCATTCCAATCCCAAAGAAAGGCCGTGCCAAAGAATGCTCAAACTACTGTACAATTGCACTCATCTCACACGCTAGTAAAGTAATGCTCAAAATTCTCCAAGCCAGGCTTCAGCAATACATGAACCGTGAACTTCCAGATGTTCAAGCTGGTTTTAGAAAAGGCAGAGGAACCAGAGATCAAATCGCCAACATCCACTGGATCATCGAAAAAGCAAGAGAGTTCCCGAAAAACATCTATTTCTGCTTTCTTGACTATGCCAAAGCCTTTGACTGTGTGGATCACAATAAACTGTGGAAAATTCTGAAAGAGATGGGAATACCAGACCACCTGACCTGCCTCTTGAGAAATCTGTATGCAGGTCAGGAAGCAACAGTTAGAACTGGACATGGAACAACAGACTGGTTCCAAATAGGAAAAGGAGTACGTCAAGGCTGTATTTTGTCACCCTGCTTATTTAACTTAGATGCAGAGTACATCATGAGAAACGCTGGGTTGGAAGAAGCACAAGCTGGAATCAAGATTGCTGGGAGAAATATCAATAACCTCAGATATGCAGATGACACCACCCTTATGGCAGAAAGTGAAGAGGAACTAAAGAGCCTCTTGATGAAAGTGAAAGAGGAGAGTGAGAAAGGTGGCTTAAAGCTCAACATTCAGAAAACGAAGATCACGGCATCTGGTTCCATCACTTCATGGGAAATAGATGTGGAAACAGTGTCAGACTTTATTTTGGGGGGCTCCAAAATCACTGCAGATGGTGACTGCAGCCATGAAGTTAAAAGACGCTTACTCCTTGGAAGGAAACTTATGACCAACCTAGATAGCATATTCAAAAGCAGAGACATTACTTTGCCAACAAAGTTCCGTCTAGTCAAGTCTATGGTTTTTCCAGTGGTCATGTATGGATGTGAGAGTTGGACTGTGAAGAAAGCTGAGTGCCAAAGAATTGATGCTTTTGAACTGTGGTGTTGGAGAAGACTCAAGAGTCCCTTGAACTGCAAGGAGATCCAACCAGTCCATCCTAAAGGAGATCAGTCCTGGGTGTTCATTGGAAGGACTGATGCTGAAGCTGAAACTCCAATACTTTGGCCACCTCATGCGAAGAGTTGACTCATTGGAGAAGAGTCTGATGCTGGGAGGGATTGGGGGCAGGAGAAGGGGACGACAGAGGATGAGACGGCTGGATGGCATCACCAACTCGATGGACATGAGTCTGAGTAGACTCCAGGAGTTGGTGATGGACAGGGAGGCCTGGCATGCTGTGATTCATGGGGTCACAAAGAGTTAGAAATGACTGAGTGACTGAACTGAACTGAACTGAACTGATATGTATATAAGGTATATATATCTAATATTAGATGATTGTATTTTCTCATTGCTGTGTAAAATTTCTATCAGCTAACTTTTAGTTGAAAAGCCTCTTTGCCCGACCTCAGAATTTTAGCAGACTTACACAAAAGGGGAAAGTACAGCATAAAATAACACTTCTGCTATTCCTGTCTTTGAAACTATTTCCTCAAACCTAATGTCGGGAAAGATAATGTCTATGCTCCAATATAGAAGGCATACACAAGAGAGCTGACATGATACCTTAAAAAATAAAATCTATCTGCAATTAGCTACACACTGCTAGAGTTTATAAATCGGATCAAGCCACTTGGGGATTTGTTTTTTAACTACTTTCCTAGACATCCCTTTCAAAATCTTAACAGCATTTTAATGCACAATCCTGTCATGGAGCCAATAAATAAAAAAACAGGAGAAGCATCAACTCTCTTCAAGGCTGTCGTATTACTAACACTTTAATGACAAAGCATCACATTAAAGTGATATATCTTATAAAAGTAATATCAAATCCCATTACATTACAACTGATTCATCTCTTGCTACCTTGCCCAAACCAACCTGAAAGACAAAGTCATTTTCAGGCTCATGATTTTCTCTAACTTGTCCGACTCATTTAGACACTGAGCTGGCCTCGGCCAGCTCCAAAGTGATTGCTTGGTTTTTAATGAATGCATTTCTTAACGTTTATTAATGTACTTACTTGATGCCAGCAGAGCTGGAGGGAAGATAACAAGTCCAATGAGATCATTAGGCATTGACACCAGATTATAGTAACATTAGGAAATGACAACAGGTTGCTTAGCAGCAGTTTTCCAAATATATTCATATGAAAAAAAATGACAGTAATCTTCTCCACAGAGAATCACAGACTAAAATCTATTCACAAAACAGCATTCATTGATCTTTCAGCAAAGGAGCTCAACTAAAGAAGTCTACCTTCTTGGCAAATTTTCCTATAAATAGGAACTAGAATATGGGATATCACTATTCCCTCTCCCCAAAGTTCTCCTACCATCAGATGGGTCTGGGAAACAGCAGGGAAACCCTCTTGTCCACAGAGGTTCATGTTACTCAAATATACTACTATCTAAGTCTACGTCATAACTCATTTCCAGGTCATCTTTCAATGTACGGACAATGCAAAAATTAATCAAGGAAAACCTCACTAAAATGGAGTCAGGAGGCCAGAAGAGGGAGCTCTCATGCGCGTCCCACTGGTTACCAGTCCTGAAGGCAACAGAGAGAGATGTACTCTGCATCTCCGACAGGAGGTGCAGCTCCCACTGCCAGCGGGAGGGAAAAAGATTCTCCCCTCAGTCAGTGAGGGACCCACAACTCAGCAAATGAAAAGCCATTATACTTCAAATTCCTAGTTTCCTCCAATGGATTTTTTGGTATATGACCAGCCCCTCCCAACTTCCCCTTCTCCTCTATAAAAGAGTTCCCTCTCCTTTGCTTTACCAGCCTATCATTTGTGGTTCGCCACAGTCGCATGTTCCGAATTGCCGTTCTTTGCTGCTCCCAAATAAACCAGTTTCGCTGGTAAAATAACTGGCTGTTCTCTTCTTTTAGGTTAACAAGAAGAATTTGGCATGTGTCTCTGCCTTTTCCATCCTAGTTACAACCATTCTAGGCAACTTCCCATAACTATGACCATACTGCCAAGGACTTTTATCTCCATTCTGCTTTGTTGCCCAATCCCGTTCCTGGATTAGTCCATAATCCATAACTACTCCATGGAGAAGGCAACGGCACCCCACTCCAGCACTCCTGCCTGGAAAATCCCATGACGGAGGAGCCTGGTGGGCTGCAGTCCATGGGGTCGCTAAGGGTTGGACACGACTGAGCGACTTCACTTTCACTTTCATGCATTGGAAAAGGAAATGGCAACCCACTCCAGTATTCTTGCCTGGAGTATCCCATGGACGGAGGAGCCTAGTGGGCTGCTGTCTATGGGGTCGCACAGAGTTGGATACGACTGAAGCGACTTAGCAGCAACATAACTACTCCAAGTCTTGAAGTCTGAAAGTCCAATATCTGTGTCAAGTTGGGCAGATTTTTCTAATTTCTAACAATCATAATACTTGTCCTGCAAAATTCTGAGAAATAACTAACAAGTTCAAACAAGCACTCAAAAAACTGTTAATTATCCTCCCTTACCTCACTGTTCCCCTTACAGTAACATCAACAGATAGTCTTCAATCTCATTAGCAACTTCAATCGTTATTTGGCCCTTCCTCTTCCCTTTTCTCCCAACCGCAGTTTATCTTCTCACAGAAAAGTTCCTATGACAAGTGCCACCTCCTCACCTAGCTAACACCCAACTCCCTGCAATCGACCTCCCACTCCAGCTACCCTGCTGAAATTCTCCTCACAAACGTCACCAACTGACCAACTAATAACAAATTCAGCAGATACTTAGTCTCTATCTTAATGACTTGCCAGCGGCATCTGACAAAAATGACCACTTCCTTCTTTGAAGTCTTCCTTCTGCTTCAAAAAATAAAACAAACAAACAAACAAAAAAGCCTCCCCTACCTCTCCGGCACCTCCTTATTATCTACTCCATTCCTCCTCTCCCAATCCTCCACACAGCAGCCAGAGGGGTTTTTCTGAAGATCTAATTTGATCATGACACTCTCCAGCTTAAAACAGTTCACTTGCTCTTAAGCAAACTCCTCCACATAATTTACAAGGTGACTGTTTAATTCCCCGGCCTCATTTCTGACAACCCACTTCCTTGCCCTCCACAATTCAGCCACACTAAATGATCCATAGTTCCCTAAACAAGCTAAGGTTTTTCTCTCGCCTACTCCAGCCACTTTCAGATACTATTTCAGATACTATTTCCTCAACTGAAACACTTTGTCTTTCCAATCACCACTCCTACATCTTGCACAACTTTACTTAGCTTCTACTTAGACTTTCCTAAAAAAGGTTTCCCTGCTCCTTGAGGATGGGTTAAGGTCTCAAGCTATCATAAGCTCCCTGTTACAGGATCTGACAACTGCAATTGCCTATTATTTGTCAAATCTCCCCCTAGACTGGAAGCTCCCTGAAGGCATTATCTTGCTCACCCTGTTAACCCAAAGTACAACTAACTCTATGTCTGATACACAACAGGGACTTAATAAACATTTCTCAAATAATGAATGAATAAAGTGCACCTTTCTCTGCACCCTTAGGACAATTCCCTTATTCAGGTCATTGTTTCTTGTCTGAATGATTACAACAGCCTCCTAATAATGAATGCATCTCCTAATTTATAGTCCCCCTACTTTCAATCCACCTTCCATGTTGCCACATGAATTAATAAAAGCAAATTTGATTCTATCTGCCCACTTCTTAAGAAATATCAGAAGTCTCCCCATCATCTATGGGAACAAATCCAAAATCCTCAGCATAAAATTCAAAGCTCCTTCAATATCTGGTCTCTGCTAACCCATCTTTCTCATCGCCCGCCACTTCCTCACACTGTCATTATGCTTTGACCTTATGAAGCCATTTACAGTTTCCAGAACTTAGCATGCTTTTGCAAACCTGCCTTTGCATCTATCCTAAATTCCCCTCCCCTCTTTGTAAAGCCTACAGTCTGAACATGATAGTAACATCTAAAAACTTCCTGACTCCAGAGTAGATGCTGACTGTAAGTTGCAAATATAGGGATGAAGTATTAGTCTCCCAAGGCGGGGGTGTGTGTGTGTGTTGGGGGGGGGGGGGGTTGGTGGGAATAGCATCTATCTTAGATCATTTCCCCAGACAGAAGCAGAATCTATTTACATACTTAAGTTACTTTCACTGGGGTCCATCTGGGCAACAACTTTTTCACAATGCACATGCATTACTGAGAAAAAAGTGCCATATTCTGGAAGAAGAAAACAAGAACATTCCACAATACTGGCTTCATGATAAATACACTTTAACCTAAAACAGTATGAAGCAGAATTCTCAATATAATAAAATGCTTGTCACTAGCAGTTCTTTTATGGAGAACATGTGGGAGGAAGGCTTGTCATCTGACAGTATCTACCAGGTTAGCATTATGCAAGTATCAGAAATAACAAGCAGAAAGTACCAGCTACTGTCACCAAAAAGTCTGTATCCCTAAGTGAACTCTACTGTGAAATGAGATGGAAGTTGTGTTTTTCCTGTTCTAAAACCCAGCATGCTCACATTCCTTACAGGTAGCCAGTACTGGTAAAGAACAAATTTGCCAGCATGAAAAGCAGTCAGTGTTCTGCCTTAAGTACACATGACTTGTCGAGTAAATGCTGCCTTTGTAGTAGGTGCTAGAGGAATACCCAACAACAACAACCAAAAAAAAAAAAGAGAAGAATTAATCCGACTACTACATTAACATCTCTTTCCCCATGATATTGATTTTTGCTACATTGAGTCTCCTGGAATGATGAGAAATTCAAAGATTTTATCAAGTCTACACTATTCAAAATATGACAAGATTTATATAGAATCACCAAGTTGTATGTGCCCAACACTCATTCCTCTCTGTTTAATGAGTCTTTCATGAATCAGACCATAGAAGAAAGGCTTGACTCAGGGATATCTACTTCAGAACTCAAGCTCTATGACTTAACTAGTTTTACATTTTGTAAAATTTGCTTAATATCTCTACGCAGTTTCTTTTAACGTAAAATGAATATAACAAAAGCACCCAGCTTATGGGCTTCCCTGGTGGCTCATCTGGTAAAGAATCCAACTGAAATGCAGGCGATCCCAATCAGATTCCTGAGTCAGGAAGATCCCCTGGAGAAGGGCTAGGCCACCCACTCCAGTATTCACGGGCTTCCCTGGGGGCTCAGACGGTAAAGAATCTGACTGCAATGTGGGAGACCTGGGTTTGATCCCTGGGTTGGGAAGATTCCCTGGAGAAGGGAACGTCTACCCACTTCAGTATTCTTGCCTGGAGAATCTCCATAGACAGAGGAGCCTGGCTACAGTCCATGGGGTCACAAAGAGTCAGACACAAATGAGCAACTAAGCACAGCACAGAACAGTACCCAGCTTATAGGGTTGTTATTAGGATTAAACACGGGTCTGACTCTTTGCAAACCCATGGACTGTAGCCCGCCAGGCTCCTCTGTCCATAGACTTCTCCAGGCAAGGATACTGGAGTAGATTGCTATTTCCTTCTCCAGAGGATCTTCCCAACCCAGGGATCAAACTCAGGTCTCCTGTATGGAAGGCAGATTCTTTTACCGTCTGAGTCACCAGGGAAGTCCATATTCAAAACAATGCCATGTATGACAGTAAGCACTCTGTGTGTGTACATGTGTGTGTGTTAGTCACTCAGTTGTGTCAGACTCTTTGCCACCCCACAGACTATAGCCCGCCAGGCTCCTCTGTCCATGGGCTTTCCCAGGCAAGAATACTGGAGTGGGTAGCCATTCTCTCCTCCAGGGGATATTCTCAAACTAGGGATCAAACCCTGGCCTCCTGCACTGCAGGTAAATTCTCTACTGTCTGAGCCACCAGGGAAGGATACAGCTATTCTTACTATTATTTAAATTTTGTCAATATATCTGTTCTATTGCTTTAGGTAGGTAAACATCACAGGAGGTTATAAATTTCCTCTTTTTGGAGAATTTATATTTTGGGAAATTGAACTGAAACCATCCAAGCTGAGAGTCTAATGTTCAAAATGATAAACTGTGATTAAATGTGATATTGTCTTCATCTGGGCATCTAGAGAAATGGTGGAGAAGGAAAAGTAAATGAAGAAATCAGACTAAGGTATTTATTAAATAACAAAATGCTACCATAGGAGTTGTATATATTAAAAATCCTCTCCAAGCAACTTCCTATCATCCACTGATTAGAAACAAATTGACAGGCTTCCCTGGTGGCTCAGCGGTAAAGAATCTGCCTGCCAGTGCAGGGGACATGGGTTTGATCCCTGATCCAGGAAGATGCCACATGTCACGGAGCCACGCAGCCCGTGCACCACAGCTACCGAGCCCGTGCTCTGAGAGCCCAGAGCCGCCACCACTGAAGCCTGCACACCCACAGTCCAAGCTCCACAGGGAAGGCACCCCAACAAGAAGCCTGCACCCCGCAAACAGAGCAGCTCCTGCTCGCCACAGCTAGAGAAAAGCTTGGGCAGCAACAAAGACCCAGCACAGCCATGAATAAATTAAAAAAAAATTTTTTAAGGAACAAAATTGATAAAATACAAGCTGAATTAAGCTAGTCTGAACTAGTGAAGACTGGAGCTTGTCCTCAGTTAAGCTTAGACAGGTAAGGTCACTGAATGATGGCACCCAGGCTGAAAGGGGAAGGGAGAGGTAAGGGAACCAGGCACTGACACACACACACTGAAAAGTGGGGGTGAAAGCCACTCAGCTGTGTCCTGCTCCTTGCGGGCCCAGGGACTGTAGCCTGCCAGCCTCCTCTGTCTGCAGAATTCGCCAGGCCAGAATACCGAAGTGGATAGCTGTTCCCTTCTCCAGGGGCTCTCCCCAGCCCAGCGACTGAACCCCCGATTCTTTACCGTCTGAGCCACACCGCTAGATATAAAACAGATAATGAGTAAGAATCTGATGTTTAGCACTGGGACCTCTACTCATACTCTATAATGGCCTATATGGGGAAAGAATTAAAGAAAAAAAGAATGCATATGTGTATAACTGATTCACTTTGCTGTATACCTGAAACTAACACAACACTGTAAATCAACTATGCGCCAATAAAAAAATTTTTTTAAAGGACACTATCACATGGTCCACATTTTCTCTCTTACATTCCTGGGCTCCACTTGCCTTTCTTTCACTGATGTGTTTCTTGGCCGACAAACATAAAGACTGGTAGAAAGGTAAAGTAAACAAGATTGAGAAATCTCAAGACCCTCCAAAAACTGTCCAGTTTTTGAGTCTACTCAACTCAGAGAAATGCCTGTTCCATTTAGGAAACTCTCCTTTAAAAGTGGACATTTTCAGATACCACAGCCCAATGGTAAGGAACGCAGCCCTCCACACACTAACCTTCACGAGCCAATACTGGAATCCCAGAGAAATGCAACTTCAGCCAGCTATATAGAGAAATGGGTTTCAAGTTTAAAACACCCTTTAAAATAAAATGCAAGTACTCAATGAAAGGGTGCAAGTTTACAAGGAAAAAGATATAAATGACTATCATCCCCACCATATGGAAACCTGCTGTTACTCATACTGGCTTAAAGATCCTATTTTCCAGTCTCATTAGTGACTTTGAAACCTCATGAAGTTACTACTTCCTCCAGGAAAAAGAGTGAGTACATATCAGGTGAAATATCAGTTTCAGAGGAATAAAACTATGCTCAGTGAAAACAGGTAGCATCTTCTCAAGACAACAGGAAGAATGAGGAATACCTGAAAGAACAGGGAAACCTCCCTAATTCAGAAACAGCAATCTTGTAATCTGTCTGAGATGAAACTAAGTTTAAAAATCAAGTAAGCTCCGCTTTCTTTTACTAATATTTTTAGAGGATCTCTTAGATAACTGCATTAATAGAGAATTTAATGTTTCTACAATAGCATATTTGGAGCAAGTTTTCTAGTTTTCAGTTTTCTTACCAATTCTAACATAGAGATATTCACTAATGGAAGAGATTCATTTTCAAACTACAAAAGTCCACGGTACCACGAGCCCTAGTTCTATCATATTAACATTAAGAACTACTACCAATATTATAACTTGTAAAACTAAGCACCAAGTGGTTCAGAAATTAACCTTAAACTACAAAAGATAATAAGGAACGCTATGCAGGCCAGAACCTGAATGTTTCTTATAAACAGACAGTGGCAAGTTCAGAGTCAGTATCCTACAGACTCAACAGTGGTCAGTGCATTGACTCTGAGTCCAAACCATTTGAGTTTGAATCCAGCTAAGTCATTCACTAAAACTGGGAATTCTGGAGCAACCACCTTGATTTAATTATCTCTAAAGTGGGTATAGTAATATCTACTTCACAAACTGACAGAAGGATAAACAAGAGCATGTACTTTATGTAGTACATATTAAAAATCTTATTTTATATTATTTTTTGCTGCTTTTGATAACACAAAGTATCATAACCCCAAGAACATGATACTTACACAACCATCACATCTAAAATGGCCCTAGGAACAATGTTTAATCAACATCAGTCAGGATACCTGACACGGTATGCATGCCACTCATCCCCATTGTGGGGTTAGGATGAGGCAACAGGGGAATGAAAATGCATTCAGCAAGGAAGAATCATGATGCCACAATAAAGCAGAGGAGGAAGGAAGGGAGGGAGGGAGGGAGGGGAGCAGAAAGCAGAGGCTGATTAATGAGTAAATACAGTGTTCCTTGAACTTTGCTCAAGCTCAAGTACTTAGGTCTGTACTTTCGTTTAGAGTCAACTGCTAACACAGACATGCACACACTCATGCAGAGGACCAATGAATTAGAATACAGAACCCTCGCTTGTTCTTCGGCACAACTGGGTTACGATCTGTAAAAAATAGAATATAAAATGCAAAACCAGCATGACGTGAAACTAACAGAACTTTATTAAGTAAAGGTAAAGGAGAAGACTCAACGGATGCTTCTTATGGACTGTTAGTTTTGATCATAAATGGGCAGAGACTCCATTCCTAGCCAGAAGCAGAATCCAGTGAGCTCTACTATCAAGTGTTGTGGTCAACCTTGTGGGAGGACTGATTTGAAGTCTCTCCTAAGTACTCCACTCAAAGTGTACTCAAGACAAAGAAAGGCTCTTTATATTAAACAATGAAGGAGGGAAGTGAGTGAAAGTGGGAAATAATAAGAGAGAACAGAGTTAAAAGAATAGAACCCAAGATCTTCACAATGTGAAACAATGAAATGTAAAACACTTTGGTGGGGTAAGTACTGTTGTTTTTGCAAATACCAAGTATTTTGGTTCAGGCTATCCTAACCCCTCACCTGGAGACTGGATAAGAAAAATGCACAGTTGGCATTCTGTTCTGTTTTTTCCCCAAAAATGAAAACAGCAACTTTCACAGAAAAGCCTTTGTCTCAGATTAATCTTGTTATGGAACATTACACAATTACCATAAAGGAAAATGAACTGATTTGAAAGGAGTCCTAGCAAAACCATCAACAAGGGTAGACCAATGAATTCACTGAAAGAAAGAACCTGGAATTGTGTTCTTTTTATAAGCCTCAACACTGGATTATCATCCATAATTTACCACCACCCTGTCAAACCTACAGTGTTCCCTTTGGCACTTCTTCTATTATATTATAACACTGGCTTCCTACTGAAAGCAAAAGGATGAAAAATAATTATCTGGTAAACTAAATATTCTGACATACTGACATTTAATATAAGCCCGCTAGCTTTCTATTCACCAAAACTACTCTCCCATTGCACATCAATCAGAATCAATAAATCTGTATTGAATACTCAGGGTTGAGGGAGAGGATATATATATGTAGGGCACGTGCCAGTGTACAATCTATTCACAGCGATTGTGTGGGTCCTAAGCAACTGGTTTTTCTAGTGGTCATGTATGGATGTGAGAGTTGGACTATAAAGTTGAGGGCCAAAGCGCTGATGCTTTTGAACTGTGGTGTTAGAGAAGACTCTTGAGAGTCCCTTGGCCAGCGAGGAGATCAAACCAGTCCATCCTAAAGGAAATCAGTCCTGGATGTTCATTGGAAGGACTGATGCTGAAGCTGAAACTCCAATACTTAGGCCACCTGATGTGAAGAACTGACTCCCTGGAAAAGACCCTGATGCTGGGAATGATTGAAGGTGGGAGGAGAAGGGGACAACAGAGGATGAGATGGCTGGATGGCATCACTGACTCAACGGGCATGAGTTTGACTAAGCTCTGGGAGTTGGTGATGGACAGGGAAGCCTGGTGTGCTGCAGTCCATGGGGTCACAGAGTCAGACACGATGGAGCTACTGAACTAAGCAACATAATCTGTACAGCTCCTTGCACCCCCAGGACTCAAAATTATGTTCTGGTGTATCATAACAATTTTCAGACTATGAGAATTTTTCCTAGAAATTTAACTTTAGGCAAACTCTAAGAGTTTAGAATATGAGTTCAGTGTACTGTCACGTTGTTCAATCTTCCTCGCTAAAAAAACATACATACCTTCTTCTTTTCAATACTAATCTATCACTTATGGAAAACATTTTAGAAAGAAACATGTTTACAACATTGTAAAGCAGCTATACCCCAACAGAAAGAAAGATGTTTGGCAGACAGAAAACCCAGTTTTATAAGTTGGGAGGGAGAAAGACATTTTTTTAAAAAGCCTGACTTTGAAAAAAAATCCTGAACTATAATCATAAAAATTGGATTTATTCCAAAACAAGTAGAAAATGCAAACCTTAAAGCCTAAATGATTGCCAAAGGAAAATAAACTGACATTTACTGCTATGCACTTTTTTTTTTTTTCTGGTTTAATCCCTACAAAAGTCCCAAGAGGTAAGTAAATTATCGCATTTTACAGCTGAGGAATCTGAGGCTGAGAAAGGTTAAGTAACTGGCCTAACATTAAGCTAGAATTTTGAACCCAGTATTTTCTGACTCCAAACTCTCAATGTTTTCTACTTGCAAACTCATGTTAATAAAGAAGCAAAGGAAGAAAAGGCAAACCTATAAAAAACCAATTCACATTCTCTATGAGGAGTCAAAACCTGGGATTCAATTAAACACACTAAACATGTATGCAACATGCATACTTCCCCAAGAGCCTTTTCTACCGAAAATGACACTACGGTTTCTTTAAAAAGTATATCAATCTCGGAACTTCCCTGGTGGTCCAGTAGTTAAAACTCCACCATTTCAGTGCAAGGGGTTCAATCCCTAATCAAGGAACTAAGATCCCACATGCCATGAGGTGTAGTCAAAATATATGTGCATGTTTGTGTGTGTGTGTATGTATACACACACTTCAAGTTTCAGAATTACTTCAAAATCCTGTTGGCAAGGGGCTTAATTCTATACAGTTAACACACAAAGTAAGGAAATTAAAATGTTTGATTAAATAAACAAAAAACCAAATCCATCAAGTTGTTATGGCTTCTGAACAAGAAAACTTAATTACAAAAGGTTTAAATTTTTAGCAAAATTACTTTCCTGAAGCATGTTATTAGTCTGCAATTATACCAAGTCCACATAAAGCAACCCGAAAATAATCTATTCCAAAATCAGACCAACTAAGGGTAGGAAGACAAAGATATGAGTCAGTATTTTTAAGAAACTATAAAGGATAAAATCAAAATTTACTGTAGAAAATGTACCTTTACATAAACACCATAAGAGTCACAACTGCTTTATAGGCCATCAATCTTAGTATACGTATTGAAAATTTTATCCAACTGGATGTTCACCTACTCCTCAAGAATGTTTTATTCAGTTATTGTGTTTTAATGCTGAATCGGTACCACTTTTGTTTCTCAACTTCTAGGTCAGTATAATCAATCCTACAAAACTTTATTTGGGCTTCCCTGGTGACTCAGTGGTAAAGAATCTGCGTGCAGTGCAGGAAAAGCAGAAGATGCGGGTTCAATCCCTGGATCGGGAAGATCCCCTAGAGGAGGGCATGGCAACCCACTCCAGTATTCTTGCCTGGAGAACTAATTCCATGGACAGAGGAGCCTGGCGGGCTACAGTCCACAGTGTCTGGAAAAGTCAGACACAACTAAAGTGACTGAGCATGCATGCGTGCATGCAAAGCCCATAAACTGAAGATGCATTTGGGGGGGAAAATTTATATTAAAATCATGAAAATTTTAGAATAACACTAATGACAACAGCTGCTATTAGTTTATCCCCAAAGAGGCTGATTCTGGCTGCCCTGAGAAAAGGCCACACCGACATCAAGGGAACAGGGCAGAGAGGCTTCTACCATGGAAGCCCAGTCTCCAAAAGCCTCCTCCAGACAGGCTTCCCAATGGGACTGTTTAAGCACGCTTACATGAGTATTTACGGGTGTGTTATGATTACATTATTAATTCCAAGAGGTAGTTTTGGGTGAGTCATTGTTTTGTACCATTCAGAGAAGAATTTCTTTCCAATGTTACACAAAATTGAGAGTGGACTATTCCTAAGTGGTTATTTTCTACAGAAATTAAACAGAGAAAATTCTTGTTACCCAGAATCAGAAATTCTGTTGAGACTGGTGAGATTCACAAAGAATTCAACATCATTTATCAGCCACTTTTGGCACTGAGAGAAGCTATGGAGGCTTCATCCATACATAAAATTCTGAAAGGTATAACTGAACAACTACCACAGAATTAGGTTTCCTATTTCTGAAGATTAGAGAAGGAAGGAAAGAAAGGGAAGCAAAATAAGGCTACACTGCACTTGGAATTTACTCTTTCCCTTCCCCTTTCCTACAGTACACTCAGCATCCATACAGAACGTTTAGAGATTCTTCTCCACAACAGAATAATGGGATGGGAAATCTAACTTCTCCAGTCCTGGCGCAAAAACTCTGACAGGTGTGCCCTTCACAGAGAGAGCTGATAAACTAGAGACAAGAGGGCTAGGCTGCTATGTTCTCATGGGTACTAGAGGTGAAGTATGCAAGACCTGCTGAGAGAATGCCAAAACCTTAATTTTCTCTCCACCTAAACACCCTCTTCCTGTCCCCTGTGACACCACCAGGCGCTGTTTCAGCTTACTGTGGGACTCCTCTCTCTTCTCGGCTGGCTTATTGATTGGGTCATATGCCAACCATGCTCCCACTCCCTGTCCCCAAAGCCCCTGTCCTACTGAATTTTTCCTTTAAGTGTTTAAACACTATTCCTATGGAGGAATCTCAAGATTATCTAACCCCACTTCATTAAATTATATGAGTCAACCTGAAAAATGACTGCTATGTTTTTTAAAGAAATATATCTATATACTTCGGAGATGAAATCTGAAATCCCCGCTCACCCTGCCCCCTTTTCCAAGTTGAGGCTCTCTGTATAAGTTTTGTACTAAGATTGCAGATGTGTTGCAAATAGATTAGTCAGGCTAAACCACAATGAGGGGAGAAGGAGTAATGAAAAGGAAGGCTGAATGGGACTGTTTAAACATGCTTATATGAGTATTTACGGGTGTATTGTGATTACTTTATTAATTCCAAGAGATAGTTTTGGTGAGTCACTGTTCTGTACCATTCAGAGAAGAATTTCTTTCCACTGTTACACAAAATTGAGAGTGGACTATTCCTAAGTGGTTATTTTCTACAGAAATTAAACAGAGAAAATTCCTGTTACCCAGAATCAGAAATTCTGTTGAGACTGGTGAGATTCACAAAGAATTCAACATCACTTATCAGCCACTTCTTGGCACTGAGAGAAGCTATGGAGGCTTCATCCATACATAAAATTCTGAAAGGTATAACTGAACAACTACCATAGAATTAGGTTTCCTGCTTAGTAGTTTGACTGTCAATACAACCCCAATGTGGATATCTCTCAAATTCTTAAAGAACTTTCTTATGCTGTCAAGGGCCAAACAACATCATTTACTAAATTAGAGCAGAGTCAATGGCCTCTGTACAGGCCTATAGAAGAGCTAGAATCCTCACTATTCAATCAAACTTGAAAGAGTTAACTTTTCCAAAACTGTCTGTGGTCTAGCCTTATGTTTGAAAGCCTTTTATACTCTGTTCTGTGCTTAGTCACTCAGTCGTGTCCAACTCTTTGTGACCCCGTGGACTGTAGCCTGCCAAGCACCTCTGTGACCTATTTTTTCATCCTTGTTTAATGCTAAGCTGATACATTTGCTGTCCCTAAAGATGACCTGTACTTTCCTATCTTTCTTTCATTACCCTGTCTGGAATTCCGTCCCAAGTCTCTTCCCATATGTAAACAGAATCCTTCTCACAGCTCAATCCTAGCTCATCCTGGAAGCCCTTCTTCTCTATTACTGTCAACCAAAGGTTCTCTGTCCCTCCTCACAAATCCTGCAAAGGTCATTACCGAGATCACTCATTTGGATACTGAGTAATACAAAGCAGTCAATATTATATTTTCAATGGAAAAGATTTTGGAATGAGAAAAGCCCTTTAAAATCATTAAACTAGCAGGTGCCCAACTTTTTCATCATCAACAATTTTTGTTGTTATTTCACACCTTCCCCCAACCTTTGCTTATCATCACTCTTTGGCCTCTTAGTTCACATCTGAAGGTTGGGGGTTTTTTTTAACTGTCTACTAAACTACAACTTAGTAGAGCACCTGACCTGCCTCTTGAGAAATCTGTATGCAGGTCAGGAAGCAACAGTTAGAACTGGACATGGAACAACAGACTGGTTCCAAATAGGAAAAGGAGTACGTCAAGGCTGTATACTGTCACCCTGCTGATTTGACTTATATGCAGAGTACATCATGAGAAACGCTGGGCTGGAAGAAGCACAAGCTGGAATCAAGATTGCCGGGAGAAATATCAATAATCCCAGATATGCAGAAGACACCACCCTATGGCAGAAAGTGAAGAGGAACTAAAAAGCCTCTTGATGAAAGTGAAAGAGGAGAGTGAAAAAGTTGGCTTAAAGCTCAACATTCAGAAAACGAAGATCATGGCATCTGGTCCCATCACTTCACGGAAAATAGATGGGGAAACAGTGGCAACAAGTGTCAGACTTTATTTTTTGGGGCTCTAAAATCACTGCAGATGGTGACTGCAGCCCTGAAATTAAAAGACGCTTACTCCTTGGAAGAAAAGTTATGACCAACCTAGATAGCATATTCAAAAGCAGAGACATTACTTTGCTGACTAGGGTCCATTTAATCAAGGCTATGGTTTTTCCTGTGGTCATGTATGGATGTGAGAGTTGGACTGCGAAGAAGGCTGAGCGCCGAAGAATTGGTGCTTTTGAACTGTGGTGTTGGAGAAGACTCTTAAGGGTCCCTTGGACTGCAAGGAGATCCAACCAGTCCATTCTGAAGATGAGCCCTGGGATTTCTTTGGAAGGAATGATGCTAAAGCTGAAACTCCAGTACTTTGGCCACCTCATGCGAAGAGTTGACTCATTGGAAAAGACTCTGATGCTGGGAGGGATTGGGGGCAGGAGGAGAAGGGGACGACTGAGGATGAGATGGCTGGATGGCATCACTGACTCGATGGACGTGAGTTTGAGTGAACTCTGGGAGTTGGTGATGGACAGGGAGGCCTGGCATGCTGCGATTCATGGGGTCGCAAAGAGCTGGACACGACGGAGCGACTGAACTGAACTGAATTGAAACTACAATTATCAATAAACTAAGAGTTTACTTTTTTTTTAAAGGGTATTAAAGGCTTTTATCATAAACCAGAACTTCTTTATGTTCAACTCAGTTCTCACACAGAAAGGATATACAAGAGTTTGGGATTAACAGATACACACTACTATATAAAATAGACACTATATATAAAATAGATAACCAACAAGGATTTACTGTATAGCAGAGGGAACTATACTCAGTATCTTGTAATAACCTATGATGGAAAAGAATCTGAAAAAGAAATACACATGGTTTTCCCTGGTGGTTCGGCAGTAAAGAATCCAACTGCAATAGAAGAGACACGGGTTCACTTCCTGGGTTGGGAAGATCCCCTGGGGAAGGAAATGGCAACCCACTCCAGTATTCTTGCCTGACGAATCCCATGGACAGAGGAGCCTGATGGGCTACAGTCCACAGGGTCGCTCGAGTCAGACATGACTTAGCAACTAACCACCCCAACCGTGTGTGTGTGTATATATGTGTGTATATATATTTTTTTCACCTGAAACTAACACGGCATTGTAAATCACCTATATTTCAGCTAAAAATTTTAATTAATTTAAAAAAAAGACAGGATATAAAACACCAGTTGAAAACAAAGATACCTGATACTTTGGTTAACTCACACAGCTTAAACATGGTTAAAAATGCATAATTTCTCTCAGCTCTAAAAGAAAAAAACAGCTGCCAATGCTATTTACCAGATTTTGAGGAACCAAAATCAAGAGCCAATGACTTAGGCCAATCGCCTTATTTTTCCACAGGTAAGTGAAAACATACATTTCAAGAAGGAAAAGAGCAGCCTAAAGTCATAGAGGGAATGTTGCACTAGGCCTCTAGAATGAAATACAAGTCACTAGATTCTCAGTCCAGTGTTCTGTTTATTATATGATACTGACTGTTAAGGGCCTCATCTACACAAACAGAATGCAGATTATTTTAGGGAAGGATCCCTGCCCTACATATCTTTGTATCTTCCACTGACTCTTCTATATCACTGAAGTTACAATGACTTCTTAGTCACTCAAAAAACAAAAAGTGAAAAAAGCCTAAAGTGAAGTCACTCGGTTGTGTCCAACTCTTTGCAACCCCATGGACTATGGTCTACCAGGTTCCTCCGTCCATGGGATTTCCCAGGCAAGAATACTGGAGTAGGTAGCCATTTCCTTCTCCACGGGATCTTCCCAACCCAGGGATCAAACCCAGGTCTCCTGCACTGCGGGAGACTCTACCATCTGAGCCACCAGAGAAGCCCGTCACTAATGATATCTAATCAACTAATAGATAATGATCTAATCATTTCAACTCTTAAGTAATTTAAATGCTAAAAACGAAGCAATAAAACATTTAGAAGATAATATTAGAGGTTATTCTCATGACTTTATGTCATAAACAAGACAGAAAGCACTAATCATAAAGGAAAATACTACTAAATTTCATTACCTTAAAATTAAGAACTTGTTTATCAAAAGATACCATGAAGAGTGAAAAGTCAAGTCTCAAAAAGGAAAAAAGATCTGTTTCAGGTACAAACAAAAAAAGGGCTCATATCCAAAATATATAAAGAACCATCACAGCCAAGAGAAAAAAGACAAAAATAACCAAACAGAAAAATCTACAAGAGACTCAGACATCGTAAATGACCGATAAACTCATGAAGAGGTGCTCCTATTATTAATCAAGGAAATACAAACTAAAGCCACAGTGAGATACCACAACATTCCCATTATACTAGCCAAAGTTTTTAAGCCTGACAATAACAAGTGTTGAAGAAGATGCAGAGCAACAGGAACTCTCCTATATTGTTGGTGAGAATATGAACTACTACAACTATCTCAGAAAGAAGCCGGACAGTATCTACTAAGCGGAAAATAAGGCAATCTCATGACCTAGTTAGTAATAACTCCATTTCTGGGTATTTGTCCCAAAGAAACGATGATATGCATCAGCATACATACATGAGAATGTGCTTCCCAGCAAATTCAAAATAGCTACTAACCAGGAACAACTTGAAATGTCCACCAACAGTACAATGAATAAACTGTGATACAGTCATGCAATGGAATACTACACAGTAAAAGAATCAAACACTGCTATAAACAGAGCGATATACACAAAATCTAAAATGGGATGAAAGAAGCATACATATTTTGTAATTCCAATTACATAAAGCCAGAAACTAGGAAAACTACACTGTGCAAAGATGCACATTTAGGAGGCAAAACCATGAAAAAAATATGAGTATCAAAAGTTAACATGTTTACTGGAAGCAGTACACAAGAAACTGGTTTCTGACATGCTAGGAACGTTCTATTTCTTGATCTGTGTGTTGTACACATGAATATTTGTATTATAGCAGTTCATAAAGCTGTCAGTTCTTGTGTGTACTTTTCAGTATGTCTATTTTCTTTTCCTTCCACAAATATAGGTTTTAAAAGAGCTAAGCATAGGCTAAGTACATAGTAAGCACCCAGCAGAACAATATTGTAAGATTTCTTTTTAAGGCAAAATACTCTTGAATTGACATGACACACCCTGGGAGAATCAAAGTACATGTGAGCATGAAGCAGTCACATACAAAGCAAAAGTGTTTGACTCCTGACTGAATATGTCAATATCCCATGGAAAATAAACTGGTTGTATAGCTCCTTTACAGCTAAAGGAGGTAGACCCTATTAAAGTCCATATGTGAGAAAGTACACAGTTCTTGCAGGCGGATAATATGGATTTCAATGTTAGCTACTTGGCCTTGAGCAAATTGCTTAATCTCTCCCAATCTCAGTTCCTCCATCTGTCAAAGTAAGAAAATACTTGACTACCTGGGTAAAGCATATCATGAAGTTCAAATAAAACAATGTTTGTAAAGGCACTTCCTGAGTGGTAATATACAAAATATATGGTTTTATTAAGCTATTGCACAATATTGTTTTCAGTCAGTTCAGTTCAGTCGCTCTGTCGTGTCTGACTCTTTGCGACCCCATGAATTGCAGCATGCCAGGCCTCCCTGTCCATCAGCAACTCCTGGAGTTCACTCAGACTCACGTCCATTGAGTCAGTGATGCCGTCCAGCCATCTCATCCTCTGTCGTTCCCTTCTCCTCCTGCCCCCAATCCCTCCCAGCATCAGAGTCTTTTCCAATGAGTCAACTCTTCGCATGAGGTGGCCAAAGTACTGGAGTTTCAGCTTTAGCATCATTCCTTCCAAAGAAATCCCAGGGCTGATCTCCTTCAGAATGGACTGGTTGGATCTCCTTGCAGTCCAAGGGACTCTAAAGAGTCTTCTCCAATACCACAGTTCAAAAGCATCAATTCTTCGGCGCTCAGCCTTCTTCACAGTCCAACTCTCACATCCATACATGACCACTGGGAAAACCATAGCCTTGATTAAATGGACCCTAGTCGGCAAAGTAATGCTTTTTAATATGCTATCTAGGTTGGTCATAACTTTTCTTCCAAGGAGTAAACATCTTTTAATTTCATGGCTGCAGTCACCATCTGCAGTGATTTTGGAGCCTCCCAAAATAAAGTCTGACACTGTTTCCACTGTTTCCCCATCTATTTCCCATGAAGTGATGGGACCGGATGCCATAATCTTTGTTTTCTGAATGTTGAGCTTTAAGCCAACTTTTTCACTCTCCACTTTCACTTTCATCAAGAGCCTTTTTAGTTCCTCTTCACTTTCTGCTGTAAGGGTGAGGTATGGGTAAATCAAACATAAAGAAGAAAATATCATGGAATCAAAAATGAGTACTTCATACCCTACCTTTCATTGAGGATGTAGGAAAAGAGGATGCCTCTAAGTTGGCATAAAACACGAGAGGACAGGAGAAGAAGGATGGAATCCCAGATAATGTGAAACCTGAATAGCACCTTAGAGAAAACCTGCAGCTGATACCTAAATACAACAGTATTCACTAATTCTGACCAAACCACAATTTCAAAAGAGAACACCACTCATTAAATACCACTGACCGAGTCCTTAAACATTATCTTCGATGGCAGGAATTGATCTTTTAGAAGCTTTAGATGTAACACAAATAGAACAGGAAGGAAAGAACCCCCTGCCAGTACAATCAACTCCAATCCTCAGAAAGTAGGCAAATGTTGCTGGGAAGAAGGCAAGAAGAAAAAGAAATGCTGGGACCATATTGTCCAGAGGACAGCAGTTTTGAAAATGTGAAAGACTGGATTAGTATACATTTTAAAGGAAATGAGTCAATCACAGAATTTCAGAAATGGAATGGACACTAGCCATCATAATAGAAGTCCTAATTTTACAAATGGAAACATATGATGCCTCAAAAGAATGCAAAGACAAACCACAGACTGGGAAAAAATATTTGCAAAGACTCAGCTGACAAAGGACTGTTATCTAAAACACACACCCACAAAGAACTCTTCAAACTCAACAATTTTTTAAAAATCTGATTTAAAAGTGGGCTGAAGACCTCACCAAAGAAGACACACAAATGGCAAATAACCATGTGAAAAGACACTCTATGTAACATGTCATCAGGAAAACGCAAATTAAAACAGCAATGAATTATCACTACACACCAATTAAAGTGGCAAAAGTCCAGAACACAGACAACATCAAATGCTGACAAGGATGTGAAGCAGCAGGAACTCTTTTTCATTGCTGATGGGAATGCAAAATGGTACAGCCAACTTTGGAAGACAGTTTGGCAGTTTTTACAAAACTAAACATAGTCTTACTATACAATCAACAATCATGCTTCTTGGTATTCACCCAAATCAGTTAAAAATTTAGATCCACACAAAAAAAACTGCACACGGGTGGTTACAGCAGCCTTATTCCCAACTGCCAAAACTTGGAAGCAACCAAGATGTCCATCAGCGGGTAAATGGATAAGTAAATTGTGGTGTATCTATACAGTAGAATATTAGTAATAAAAAGAAATGAGCTATCAAGCCATAAAAGACATGGAGGAAACTTAAACACATATTGCGAAGTGCAAGAAGCCAATATAAACAGGCTACTTACGCCTTTATTCCAATTATATGACATTCTGGAAAAGGCAAAATTATGGAGATAATAAAATGATCTGTAGTTGTTGGAGTTAGGGAGAGGGAGCAATAAATAGGTGGGTCCAGAGGATTTTTAGGGCAGTGAAACTATTCTGCATGATACAATCTATAATGCTGAATACAAGCCATTGTATGTTTGTCCAAACCCATAGAACACACAACACCAAGAGGAATCTCTACAAAGTAAACCATGGAGCTTTGGGCAATAATGATGTGTCAATGTAAGTTCATCAACTATAACAAATGTATCACTCTGGTGGGGGATATTGATAGTGGGAGAGGCAATTCATGCGCTGGGATAAAAGGCTATAGGAAATATCTATAGAATCTTCCACTCAGTCATGCTTTAAACTCAAAACTGCTCTAAAAAATAAAGTCTATTAAAACACTTTAATTAAAGTCTATTAAACAGAAAAAAAGAAAAAACAACAACAACAAAAAAACAGTTCAAAGAGCAGAACTGACCTACTGAAGGTCACAGTAAGGGGCAGTTTTACTACTAAATAACTACAAAGCAAATTCAAAAAACAAAGTTCCCATAATAAAGTTCAGACTTATTCACAATTAACAAAGCTCATTAGAAATCAAAATCTCCCCCTCTCCTCTTCTCCTTTCACTACTGAAGCTAAGAAATCAAGTTTTTATAACAGACTGCAAAATGTTGATTTTAGCCCCTTTAGGGCCAAATTCTCATTCATTCTGACTCTGTTCACTACTAAGAAATAAAGCTTGACTTTAGGGAAGCCAAAAGCAAAATCCTGCAGTTACAAAACTTTCTAAATGATAATGGCAGATACTGGAAATGACATTTTCAAAAAATCTGATACTTTTAACCATTGAGGTTCAAAGTGGAAAGTGTATCAGGAAAATTAATATTCT
The DNA here is from genome assembly GCF_023091745.1 of Budorcas taxicolor. NCBI lineage: Eukaryota > Metazoa > Chordata > Mammalia > Artiodactyla > Bovidae > Budorcas > Budorcas taxicolor. The sequence continues at coordinate 27,148,658 of NC_068924.1, forward strand.
TTTTTTTTTTAAGGAATCTTAATACTCTTGAAGCTGCTCAATAGGTGATCAAATGGGGTAAGAATGAAGCTAATTTAATTGGGAGATTATATTAATTGTCTATTGACATCCTTTTAAGAATGAGAAACTACTAAAAAGACGGAGGTAAACTTTAGACTTTAGGTTTGGACAAATTCAGAAACTGTAAGTAATTGTGAATAATAATTATTAAGAGTCACAATTACAAGACTAAACAAATAGAACAGGTTAAAAAAAAAAAAAACACACCTGAAATCACTGGAACAGTATTTTAAACGATTTTTTTCTCTTCCCTTAATAATCCTTTCAAAGAATAAAGAGAAACTTGCTATTTTGAATCTAAGTGGTACAGCAGTTTCCAGTAGGCACACATCAAACCAATTAAACAGAAGCCTCATATGCCCCACACAATTTCAGGAGCAGTGAAACTGTAGATCAGTGGCCTTATGTAAAGGCACAGTGACGTAAATTCCATCTCCCTTGACACAAGATAGGGGTTGGATTAAGAAGCCTGCAGGAATTTCATATCACATTTCCATTCTTCAGGACTCTTTCATTTGTATTATTTTGCTGTGACCTTGCTCTCCAGAGACATACATTACCAGGACAAGACACATAATCTCTATTAACCTGAAACTACTCTACTAATAGGGCTTTAGGCCTAGCAGAACCGAAGGCCAATGTTGCTTCTTCTTTCCTCAATATGAAATAAAACTACTTTTTCCAGAAGGTACATGGATAGTACTATTGATATTGAACATTGTGTTCAATATTAGAAAAAGAAATCATTGTTAACTAACGGCAGGACTACAAAACAAAATCACTTCCTGCCCCTGTATTTTCCTTAATAAAAGAGACTACAAAACAAGTGTTTACTGATACTACTGAACCATAAGGGGTGACACTACTTCTACTTGAAAGGGAAGGAAAATTCAAAGTGACACCTTCCCCCAAAGAAAAGCCCCATCTCAACCACATCAATTACTACAAGTCCTAAAACAAAAACAAATACACAAAAAAGAAAAACAACCTCCCAAACCAGAGGCCTGACTACATGAGCCAGATGAAACCATATATTCGTTTGTTCAGAAAAAGTAAGTCTAAGAGCCAACTTGGCCAGTTCTCCCAAAGCACACACCCTTGAGAAGAGCCTGGGTCATTCCCGGTCATTTGGGCAGTTTCTCCACAAGAAGATCGAGCACACTGCGTGTGTAGTGAAAAATAAACATTAAACCTCCAGAACTATTTGCACAGAAGAAAAATGGGATCAATCCGGGTTGAGAAGGAGTGGTGCTTATCAAAGGCTAACCACGTAGTATGAGTCTGCTCAATCTCCTTGGTAAAGAGCAAATGGACAGAACCCACTCCTCACCCAGAATTTTCCAAACATTAACCAATGCCCATAGCAGCCTATTAAGGTAAATAAGGTTTTGCAAATAGGGAGATATGTCCTGAGGATACCAAAAAGAGAGGACCAGGCCCCTGGGCCAACGTCCTCTGTGCTTTGAACTTGGTATACAGACTACTCAAAAAAAAAAAAAAGACTGCCCGAGGCCTGCTTACCACTTCAGTATAGAAAGCGGCTCTCAACTCTCAATTTCATATATAACAGACTATGTTTTAAGATACAAAGTCTATATCAAAGGTGGCAGGGTTGCTTTGCTTATCACTTTGTCAATTCTCAAAAATTTCAGTAATTAGTAAGGAAGATTTTCTGCCTATATATATATATATATATATATATATATATGGTGACTATAACATTTCTCAAGTCTCACTGAATAGTATACTGAAGATCTGTGCATTCCCCAGTATGCAAATTTAAAAAACCTATTTTGTAGGTTAAAGCATCAAAGATCATTATTTAATAACCCAACAAGGAAGCACCAAGGGGAAGCCCCATATCATACCACAAAAAGACAAAAATCCCAGTTGATAAGCTCACTCTTTTTTTCCTTCAGCCCATATCTCCAACTTCTGGGCACTAATTAATCCTTAGGAACCAAATGGCCAGCAGGACCTTCACAGCCTCCACTAAGCAGAGAGAAAAGGTTCTCAGGGCAGAGTGCAGAGTTTCATCTGCCTGTGAGCATGTAAACCACACTCATCAACTAGAGTTGCCTCAGATATCAGGCAAAGTAACACACACCATCCCTATGTCAAAGGCATCATGGAAAAAAGCAAGTATCTCCTCTGAGGCAGATTAAGAAGAAATGAATTAAAATTTCGTTGATAATCACATGGCCCAAATTAGTCTCTCATAATTGTCAGTGAGATTCTTATCAGACTGTGCAGAGCAAGATGAGGAATGTAAAACGGTATAAATGTAAATAAGTTATATACAAATAGAAACTGCCACTTTCATCGGCAAGTAGCTAAAAGAATATTTCAGCTGAAAAGCCAAGTCTATTTTGTTCAGACGTAAACACAGAAATGAAATACATAAGATGATCTGTTTGAAGGGTTGATAAAAGCACCTTTTACTATAAAATTTTAAAAGGGGGGTGGAGTTCCTTCTTGACAGAAATGCCAGCTTTAACCATTGGCCGGCTAGAGAAAACACAAATGACACCTAAGATAACTGGTATAAGCTACAGTATATGTTTGTTTTTAAAATAACTCTTTAAAAGAACTCTAGTGCAACTCCAAAGTCAGTCATTCTTACTAGCAGTCTTAAAAAAAAAAAAGCATTATCAACATTGGCTCTATAAACATTAATTACCCATGCTCATTTCTGACATGTGCCTCTCTCCCCTAAAGACTATTAAATACAGCCACTTCAGCATGTAAGGGGATTTCCCTTGCGGCTTAGCTGGTAAAGAATCTGCCTGCAATGTGGGAAACTTGGGTTCAATCCCTGGGTTGGGAAGATTCCTCGAGAAGGGAAAGGCTACCCACTCTAGTATTCTGGCCCGGAGAATTCCATGGGCTGTATAATCCGTGGGTTCACAAAGAGTAGAACACGACTAAGCAACTTTCGCTTTCACTCAGTGTGTAAGGACGGACTACCCTGGAAGATAAACAGGGCTTCTATAACGCTTCATAACACTAAACTGATGTAAGGCTGCAATGTCCCCATGGACTCATCTGGCGACACTACCAAAGTCAAAGTTTCAGTATTTTCCAGTCACCTAGGCTGAAACATGGTCTTAGAAATCATCTAACACAGTTGTTTTCAAACTGTTTAAAAAAACTATGGAGTCCTTCCTCCTTTAAAAAGAAAAAAAGTTCCCGTCAGATATCCTTCTACCTTCTTTTTGCCTCATCCTACTAAAAAGATACAAAATCACCCATCAATAATAACAGATACAGGAAAAGACTTGCAGGTCAAGTCACTGCACCCCACATGTCCACTCTGTGCCCAGTCGAAACAGCTTTCCCCACATTTCTGTTCTTATTCACAAGCAAACCAGGAGGCTACTCTACAGAATCCTGGGACTCCAGGTAAATAGAGCTTGGGAAAAAAAAAAAAAATCACTGATCTGGTTCAATCTTTCACTTTACAATTTAAAGCAAAATGAGAGGCAGTATGGGATAACTAAAAAGGAGACCATGGAAGAAACGTCAGTTCTGTTCCAAGCCCTTGCTAGGTATGTGACCTTGAGCAAATCTCTTAAACTCTTTAAACTTCCTCATTATAAAATGGGAGTAATCATATCTTTGCCCAGTATTTTTTGCAAAATCGTTTTGTGAACAGCAAAGCACTGCTCTGTGCACCATGACATATGGTAAATGCTCACTAACGCATGACTAAACAACGATGACCTCTGAGCTTGTCCGCTGTTGATGTGCTGAAAGGGAAAAAAAGCCCACATGGGGCTGAATTATAACTTGAGGGCATGTACACTGCTCAGCACCCAACCATTAATTTTTTACAGTTAAGAATGTCCCCAAGCAATCCATGGTTGAACTCCAGGTCAAATGTAAATACAATCCGATGAAACAATCTAACCTACAAACTGTACACTAATAAAGGACTGTTTGGGTACATCTCTGCTATGAGCCTTATATTTGGGTGCGGGCCATTTAGTACTCGGGCTTCTCTCTGGTCACTGAATGCCCCACTCATAAGTTTAAAATGAGTCACTGCCATTTCAACTGCTTAAAGGGTAAGAAGGAAACAGTGAGTTTAAGAAGCCAGATAAAAAGAAGGATGGAGAAAATAAAGCCAGAGATAGCATTAAAACGGAGCATGAATGGGAAGAAAATGTGTGTCTGTGTGTGTGTGTGTCTGTGTGTGTGTGTGCGTGTGTGTGTGTGTGTGTGTATTATTCAAAGAATTTCTAAGAGCAATGGAAAGGTTCTTCTCACCAGAAAAAAAAAGTTGGAAAATACTACCAATGTAATTCTTTTTTCAGAACACAAAAATTACATTTTACAAGTTGTGTTTATAAACTCATGCATATTCATAAAATGATTCATTTGGTAGGAACATATAGTCATCCAGAAGCAGTGAAAAAGCTACAGTTTTAAATGTTCATCTAGACTTAAAGGTTATAGTAGCATTTCTGGAAAACATATTACTCATCACTGCTCTAACTATACATCTCTGTATAGAAAACATGGAAAACAGGGTGGACTGGTAGTACACAAGTTTGTCACTGACAATGGTTAAAAAAGTCAAACCACATGAGAAAAGAGCATGGAACTCTGTTACCAGCTGCATAGTTCATCATCCTGGAAATTTCACATCACAGACCGTAAGCACACGGACTACTTTCAGGGAAGGCTGTTTTCTGGCAGCCTGACTCACCCTACCCCATCTTCAGTGTCCAAACATGTGACGAGACAATGCAAAAATTAAGCAATAGGTCAATAATGCAACCAAATTAGAGCAAAGCAAGGTAAACTGATCTGGTAATTGATGGGTATGTCATTCCTAAGTTCTGAGTAATTCTCCTCTTATTTCAATGAAGACAGCACACTACACACATGCAACCTGAATGTACAGGATGCTATTACCGATAATAATATCAACTAAAATTTAGAGAATTTACTGTTTAGAAAGCACAAATATTAAAGAACTGAAACCCAAAGAAAGGAAATGACTTCCCTAAAATTATGAAGACACTAAGAAATTAATGGTAGGACTCAAAGTCAAGGGCTATGACTCTAAATTCTGTAATTCTCCTTAAACTATTTTTCATTTATCAACATGAAATCTTTCATTCATGAAACCTTTCATTCACTCATTCATGAAACCTCTGATTCACTCATTCATTCATTCCTTTATCTAGTGAAGAAATATTTATTCAATATCTGTATGTTGCACTATTCTCTTTCTAAGGAAACAAAAAGCATACGCCTGCTTTAGGCGGTAAGGAAGTGTATGTTGCAACCTAGCATAATGGCCCAGGAGAGATTAACCTGTTAAAAAAAGATGCCAGGGTAGGAAGTGGCAAACAGAAATGGATATGTGGCACAATAGGAACACAAATGAGGAAGCCCTTAACTCTTCCTATAGAGAGCAAGAGAGAGGCCCACAGGGAGTCCTAATGCTGCCTGAATCTTGGACCATGAAAGAAGTCCAGCCAGCAGATAGAGGAGAGAGGGGACATGTCAGAAACACCACAATGGGCAAAGGCATAAAGGCCAGAAAATTCATACATAATATCGTGAGGGAAGCAGCTCAGCACGTGTGTGTCTGTGGGTCCTCAGGTGCGTCCCATTCTTTGTGACCCCATGGACTGTAGCCCCCCAGGCTCCTCTGTCCTTGGAATTTTTCAGGCAAGAATACTGGGGTGGGTTGCCATACTCAAGGGGATCTCCCCAACTCAGGGACAGAACTTGCCTCTCCTGCATCTCCTGCATGGGCAGGCAGATTCTTCACCTCTATACCATCAGCTCAGCATGACTGTGAGCCATATCAGGCACCACTAGCAAAGAAAATGGAAAATAGGCAAGGGCCATGGCAATCAACACCAAGCTCACTGATGGAATGCTAAGGAAAATGGGCTTTGTTTTACTGGAAATAGAAGACAGTGAAGGTGAGTAACATGCTGAGACACAGGCTTTAAAAAGATCACACTAGTTTTAGTGTAGCGGATGGAACTGAGGGATTCAAGGCCAGAAACAAGCAAATCAGTTAAAACTCTACTGCAGTGGTACAAAAATTGAGTGCACATATTAAGGCAGTAAGGAGAATGAAGAACAGGTAACACATTAGAGATCTAATTTAGAAACAGAATCTTAAAATTTAGTGACCTGCAAGAAGCGGCCAGGCAAGGCTTCAGAAATAATCTAGGCTAACTCTCAGATTTCTGGCTTATACTTTTGATGAAGAAGTTGTCTTAGTTAGATAAATAATGAGTTCCACTTTAGATAACTTAATTAAGTCTGTGATATCTATGGAGCATAAGGTCAAGATGTCCAGGATACAGGTAGAAACTGGGCCTTAAAACTCAGACGACATACAGGATTTATCAGTCATTTGGGAGTAAGTTGCTCTTGAAGACATGGATCTATTGCCGGTTAGCCTGGAAAGAATATAGAGACAGGAGACGAAGAAGAGAACATTAAGGAACTCTACGAAGAAGAGCGGAATATGAGGGGACATACACTGAAATGATATTTCTGTAAAGTATTCTGCATTTGGTAATGTGTAGTTTTCAAAGGTCTCTTAAGAAGCACACACCTGATGACCCAGTAATTTCACATGAAAGAGTTTAAGGAAGGAATCAGAAATCCTGACAGTGGTTCAGGCAAAAAAAAGTTCATCATAGGATTATTTATAATAGCAACAGAATGAAAATATTTGGGGGCTTCATAAAAAGACAGATTTATTATAAAGCAAAACATGGATACAGAAAGGAAAAAGTAAAAGCTTAATGAGCTAATAAGGTGACCGTTCTTTAACTGACACCTGGGTCAAGAAGGCTGCCAGCCGGCCCAATCATAACCCTTCTCTGTCCTCCAAAGTGCCCACTACTCTGCCCACTACTCCTGACGATCACTGTCACAGTAGTGGGTACTTCGTATCTGCTCCTTGTCTCCCAACAGTTTAATTACTCAAATGTGCATTTCTAGACAATATTGTTTAATTTGGCAAAATATTTTAAATATATAAGAGAGGAATGGTCAAGTACATTGTAGTACATTCATATAATGAGTGTTAAAGCTATTTAAAATTATATTCATAGATAATTTTCAGTGATACAAAAAAAAATTCACATTGGTTGAAAAGAGCAGGACACAGCCCCTATATTCAGTTAACTATGTAAAATTAAAATGCACAGAATAAAAAAAGAAAAGGGTATAAAACATAACAAAATGTTAGGGGAAGTTATATACGGGGAACAATATCACTTGTGTTTTTTGCTTTCTTCTTTAGCCTTCCTTTTTGCATGTACCAAATTAAATAATGTTCATGGATTACTTTTTTCTTCTTTTTAAATGAACTCTTTTTTTAGCATATCTCACTGAGGCTCTACTTTGCAAATCCTGAATGACTAATAATGCTGAACATCTCTTCCAGTACTTATGCGCCATCTGCATATCCTTGTCAGTCAAATGTCTCTTCATGTCTTTTGTCATTTACTAATTGGATTGCTTTTTACTACTGAGTTGTAGAGTTCTTTATATATTGTAGACACTAGTCTTTGTTGGATATGTGGTTCACAAACATTTTCTCCCAGTCTGTAGTTTCTTTGCTTTCTTTTTTTTTCTTTCTTCCCAGTCTTTTCTTTCTTTTTTTTTTTTTTTTGGACAGTCTTTAGCAGAGCAAAAGTTTTTTGGTTTTCATGAAATCCAATTTGTCAAATTTTCTTTTCATGAATTCTGCTTTTGATATCAAGTCTGAGAAGTCATTGCCTAGCTCTAGATTCCAAAGTTTTCTCCTGTTCTTTCCCTAAGTTTTTTAGTATTATCCTTACATTTAAATCTGTGATCCATTTTGAGCTAATTTTTACATAATATATGAAGTTTAAGGCAAAGTTCCTTTTTTTGCTTATGATGTCCAATTGGTTCAGCATCATTACTGAAAATGCTTTCTTTCCTCTATTGAACTGCTTCTGTATATTTGTCAAAAATCAGTTGGGCAATGGGTAACAGGTACAGTGTTTCTTTCTTAGGTGATAAAAATGTTCTAGAATTAGATAGTTCTAGAATTAGATAGTGGTGAATGTTGTACAACTCAGTGAATATACTAAAAATCACTGAACTGTACACTTTAAAAGGGAAGATTTTTCTGGTTTGTGAGTTATACCTCAATTTAAAAAAACAACCCACTAAAGATAGAGGTATAGGTTCCTCTTCTATAATTCCTGGTTCTCTACTCTTTCCACTGATCTATGTCTGTCCCTCCTCCAATACCACACAAACTTAATTACTATGTAAGAAGTCCTGAAATCAGATACTGACTCTTCCTAGTTTTTCTTCATATATAGCTAATCCAGTTCTTCTGTCTTTCCACAGATATTTTATAATAATCTTGTCTATGTCTACAAAAAAAAATCTTGCCAAAGTTTTATAGGAATTGTAGTAAACTTGTATGTCAATTTGAGAAGAACTGACATCTTTATTGTGCTGAGCTTTCCAATCCATAAACACAGTATGTCTCTTCATTTATATAGAACTTTGATGTCTCATCAGATTTTGTAGTTTTCAGCATAGAAGCTTTATTAGATATAGAGTTAAGCATTATTTTTAATTTGAGAAACTGTAAATGATATTGTATTTACTTAGTCCTTTAGTAAACTAAACACGTTCTCTATTAGTATAGAGAAGTGCAACTGATTTTTGTGTGTTTAACTTATATCTTGTGACCCTGCTAACACACATATTATCTCTAGGAATCTATCAGTAGATTGTTTTCTACATAGCCAATCATGACATCGGTAGATACAAAGATTTTATTTCTTCCTTTGTGCCCAATATGTTCTTTATTTCTTTTTCTTGCCTTACTGCACTAGGTAGAACTTCCAGCAATATGCTGAATAAGAGTAATGAGAACAGACATCCTTGACTTATTCCCAGTCTTAGGAGAAAAGCACTCCATTTTCACTATTAAATACAATGGTAGATGTAGTTTTTTGTATAAGTTTTCTATCAAGTTGAGAAAGCTGTGCTCAAAAAGGCTGGATCCTTCTAAGACTGTATATATATAAAAGAGCCTGCAACTCATCAAGGGAAAGGCAGCTACTTATTTCTCTCTCTCCCTCTCTTATGTGTATATAGCCAAATAGCACCCTATTAACTTCACAAGGCAAACCATGTACTGTCTAAGCAATCCAGTCTATGGTAAATTATCTACTCTTGACTCTTTACCAATGCTAATTAAATTCAACCATGCTGTTTCCTATCAGGCATTTCCTACCAGCATAGCCTTGTCATAAAGATAAGATAATAACTTTCTGTTTTAAACTGGTAACCTAGATAACTTGAAAAATTAGATTATTAAATATAGTAATGGCAGAAACTATGCCACGCACTGCTTATATTCCTACTGTGCCTTGTAAGAGCCAGAAATAAATAAAGCTACTGATTTAAGTCACTATTTTACGGCATCATTATATAGTTTTTGAAAAAAAAAAAAAAGGTCAAATGTTTCAACCTCTTCAGTATGAATTATCATACACTACATCACCATTTAAGTATGCTAGATATTTACAACCTATAGAGAAACAGAGTTTGTTTTCCACTTCTCAAATATCTCATCCAAATAGTAGAAATGCGTTTCTTTTTCACATTTGGTAACAGGAGGCTAGCTGAAAAGGAGAAAAAGCCCCTTTCAACAACTAAAGTCTTAAGACAGAGCAAAAATAATAAAAAAAAAATTACTTGTCTACTTTTTGTAGATTCCTTAGGAATCTTTCCATAGACTAATATTCTATTAATAGTCTGAAGCATTTAAAATATTCTCTCTCTCATGGCTATCATAAAGTGAGGTGGGGATGGCTCAAAATGAGCAGACTGGCCTCTACTCAGGGAGTGTGTGTGTGTGTGTGTATCCCTTACGCTTTGTACAGACAAGCTATAAAATAAAAAAATAAATGTACACAAAGTCAGGTCCACGTTACAAAACTTCTTACAGTCATTGTTTATTCTGGAAGTCAGACTAAGCCACAAATTAAAGCATTTTTCAAAGACTGTATTTTCAAGCCACTAACTTAGAAATGTTGCATTATATAAAAGTACTCACCCTGTATATGTCAATATGACTGAAAGCAATAAGTATCTATCATTTCAAGTAGGAGAGAAGTTATAAATTCCCACCCCAGTGCCAATAACTAGTTAAGTGCTTACTCTTAGTTTGAGTTCTTCTAGGCCTAGAACCCCACTGACCCACAGTAATACGCTAAATAAACAATGGGCCTAAAGCTTTACTAGTTCTTAGCCACCAAAAAGAAAAAAGAAAAAGCTGTATCTACTCCCCAAGTTTCATTTTACTTCTAACTGGAACACAAACAAAAGCCAAAAGGTAAATTCAAAACAGGGAAGGGAGCAGGGAATGGCTTTGAGCAACCAAAAAAACTCAGAAAGTTCACGTAACTAAACTCATGCATTATATTTTACATAAAAATTATTATTACATTTCATTTCCACCTCACAGCATATTAAAAGAGGAAAAGCAGAAAAGTGAACCAGGAGAGAAAAATATCTGTTAGAGTATCAGTGAGGAAAGAGACAGCAGAAGTATTACAAAACAGAATTCAACAAAACGTTTAGTTCATTCAATTAGTGGGAAAGAGTCCTATACACTTTTAGCACAAAATATCATGTTCATAGTGATGAACCTAAGTTATCAAATAAACTTAAATTATACTCAGTATGTTCTTTTTTTTTTTAAACAAAATATCAAATATACATATTAGGAAAGTGTCACTATTAAGATCATGAGTTAAACAGATCTTTAGATTAAATCATGTACTTCTGGCTCTGTAACCTTAGACAAGTTACTTAAATTTGCTAAGACTCAGTTTCCTTATATGTAAAATGGAGCTAATAAAACATACCTTACTGAGTTGTTGTCTGGTACTAAGAGCAGGGATCACAATACAGTGTGGAAAATTCTGAAAGAGATGGGAATACCAGACCACCTGACCTGCCTCTTGAGAAAGATTTTATTTCTTCCTTCGTGCCCAATATGTCCTTTATTTCTTTTTCTTGCCTTATTGCACTAGGTAGAACTGTATGCAGGTCAGGAAGCAACAGTTAGAACTGGACATGGAACAACAGACCGGTTCCAAATAGGAAAAGGAGTACGTCAAGGCTGTATATTGTCACCCTGCTTATTTAACTTAGATGCAGAGGACATCATGAGAAACGCTGGGCTGAAAGAAACACAAGCTGGAATCAAGACTGCTGGGAGAAACATCAATAACCTCAGATATGCAGATGACACCACCCTTATGGCAGAAAGTGAAGAGGAGCTAAAAAGCCTCTTGATGAAAGTGAAAGAGGAGAGTGAAAAAGTTGGCTTAAAGCTCAACATTCAGAAAACGAAGATCATGGCATCCGGTCCCATCACTTGATGGGAAATAAATGGGGAAACAGTAGAAACATTGTCAGACTTTACTTTTTTGGGTTCCAAAATCACTGCAGATGGTGACTGCAGCCATGAAATTAAAAGACGCTTACTCCTTGGAAGGAAAGTTATGACCAACCTAGATAGCATATTCAAAAGCAGAGACATTACCTTGCTAACTAAGGTCCATCTAGTCAAGGCTATGGTTTTCCCAGTGGTCATGTATGGATGTGAGAGTTGGACTGTGAAGAAGGCTGAGCGCCGAAGAACTGATGCTTTTGAACTGTGGTGTTGGCGAAGACTCTTGAGAGTCCCTTGGACTGCAAGGAGATCCAACCAGTCCATTCTGAAGGAGAGCAGCCCTGGGATTTCTTTGGAAGGACTGATGCTAAAGCTGAAACTCCAGTACTTTGGCCACCTCATGCGAAGAGCTGACTCATTGGAAAAGACTCTGATGCTGGGAGGGATTGGGGGCAGGAGGAGAAGGGAACGACAGAGGATGAGATGGCTGGATGGCATCACTGACTCGATGGATGTGAGTCTGAGTGAACTCCAGGAGATGGTGATGGACAGGGAGGTCTGGCGTGCTGCGATTCATGGGGTTGCAAAGAGTCGGACACGACTGAGCGACTGAACTGAACTGAACGGAAGAGCAGCACAATTACTAGTCATTTCAGCTACTACTGCCGTCGCTATCACTACCACTGTTATTCACATTAGAAGCATTTCTGACAAATGGTTTTTATTGAGGTAGATATGCTCAGTCGTGTCTGACTCTTTGTGACCCCACAGACTGTAGTTCGCCGGGCTTCTCTGTTCATGGGATTTTCCTGGCACAAATACTGGCGTGGATTCCCATTTCCTCTTCCAGGGGACCTTTCTGGTCCAGGGATCGAAACCGTGTCTCCTGCGTCTCCTGCATCACAGGTGGATTCTTTACCACTGAGCCACTGGGGGTGGCAGGAGGGATAATTACACACAATAAGACACACGTATCAGTATGCCTTTTGATGACTTTTGACAAATGTATGCACCCATGTAACCATCACTCCAATCAAGATCTAGGGTATTTCCTCTAGAAAGTTCTCTTCCACTCTTTTCTACTCAATTCCATCCATCTACCCAGAGACAACCACTATGCCAATTTCTGAGACCATCACTTAGTTTCACCTGTTCTATTACAGAAATAAATGGAATAATAGAGCATGCAGTTTTTTTGTGTCTACGTTCTTTTATTCAACATAAAGTTTTTGAGATTCAACTTTTCTTTTAATTTACTTTACTAAAATCATTAAAAATTATTCGCTATGAATATACCAAAATTTATTTATCTGTTGGCTGTTTCAACTTTGGGGCTATGATCCACATTTTTTTTAAACCATCAACTCAGTTCAGTTCAGTTGCTCGGTCACATCTGACTCTTTGTGAGCCCATGGACACAGCACGCAGGCTTCCCTGTCCTTCACCAACTCCCGGAGCTTGCTCAAACTCATGTCCATCCAGTTGGTGATGCCATCCAACCATCTCATCCTCTGTCATCCCCTTCTCCTGCTGCCTGCAGTCTTTCCCAGCATCAGGGTCTTTTCCAGTAAGTCAGTTCTTCACATCAGGTGGCCAAAGTATTGGCGTTTCAGCTTCAGCATCAGTCTTTCCAATGAATATTCAGGACTGATTTCCTTCAGGATTGACTGGTTTGATCTCCTAGCTAGCCAAGGCAGTCTCAAGAATCTTCTCCAACACCACAGTTCAAAATCATCAATTCTTCAGCGCTCAGTTTTCTTTATGGTCCAACTTTCACATCCATATATGACTACTGGAAAAACCACAGCTTTGACTAGACAGATCCTCGTTAGCAAAGTAATGTCTCTGCTTTTTAATATGCTGTCTAGGTTGGTCAGAGCTTTTTTTCCAAGGAGCAAGGGTCTTTTAATTTCATGGCTGCAGTCAGCATCTGCAGTGATTTTGGAGCCCAAGAAAATAAAGTCTATCACTGTTTCCATTGTTCCCCCATCTATTTGCCATGATCTCGTGTTTTTTTTGAATGCTGAGTTTTAAGCCAGCTTTTTCACTCTTCTCTTTCAGTTTCATCAAGAGGATCTTTAGTTCCTCTTTGCTTTCTGCCATGCGGGTGGTGTCATGTGCATACCTGAGGTTACTGATATTTCTCCCTGCAATCTTGATTCCAGCCTGTGCTTCACCGAGTCTGGCTTTCACAAGATAGGGTACATAATTAAGATTCATTTACCAGTAATATTCACTGTACAAAATCTTACCAATAATAAGAGAAGCATTAAAATATAAAATGCGGATATTTCAAGGCTTGTAGAGGGCTCTGTAATGATTAAATCATATTTCTCAATAAATATATAACTGAGATTTCATTTACTCACACAGCAATCTTTCATCATATATGGTGGATAATTTTTCATTCTGCATATGATAAAATCCTCAACACTACAAATAAATTAAAATCCTATACTAAACACGAGGAACTTCCTTTTCCTGTCAACTCAAGTTGACCCATCTGATGGAGAACTTCAGCAACAGTCTTATATGATATTCAAACTCCTGATACAGATCTAAACGATTTTAAACCCAAAAAAGGATGGTTCCCATCCATGCCTAGTACTGCTGACTGCAGCTATGTATTTTTGCCAGTGTCCTTTAATGTTGGTTTACAAGAATGAACCTTATTTTATGGGATGAGAGAGAAGCACATGTTTAAAGAATTCATCTCTTCTCTCCGACATAAATCACAGCAGGATCCTCTATGATCCACCTCCCAGAATACTGGAAATAAAAGCAAAAATAAACAAATGGGATCTAATTAAAATTAAAAGCTTCTGCAAAACAAAGGAAACTATAAGCAAGGTGAAAAGACAGCCTTCAGAATGGGAGAAAATAATAATAGCAAATGAAGCAACTGACAAACAACTAATCTCAAAAATATACAAGCAACTCCTGCAGCTCAATTCCAAAAAAATAAACGACCCAATCAAAAAATGGGCCAAAGAACTAAACAGACATTTCTCCAAAGAAGACATACAGATGGCTAACAAACACATGAAAAGATGCTCAACATCACTCATTATCGGAGAAATGCAAATCAAGACCACCAGGAGGTACCATTACACACCAGTCAGAATGGCTGCGATCCAAAAGTCTACAAGCAATAAATGCTGGAGAGGGTGTGGAGAAAAGGGAACCCTCTTACACTGTTGGTGGGAATGCAAACTAGTACAGCCACTACAGAGAACAGTGTGGAGATTCCTTAAAAAACTGGAAATAGAACTGCCTTATGACTCAGCAATCCCACTACTGGCCACACACACCGAGGAAACCAGAATTGAAAGAGACATGTGTACCCCAATGTTCATCGCAGCACTGTTTATAATAGCCAGGACATGGAAGCAACCTAGATGTCCATCAGCAGATGAATGGATAAGAAAGCTGTGGTACATATACACAATGGAGTATTACTCAGCCATTAAAAAGGATACATTTGAATCAGTTCTAATGAGATGGATGAAACTGGAGCCTATTATACAGAGTGAAGTAAGCCAGAAAGAAAAACACCAATACAGTATACTGACACATATACATGGAATTTAGAAAGATGGTAATGATAACCCTGTATGTGAGACAGCAAAAGAGACACAGATGTATAGAACAGACTTTTGGACTCTGTGGGAAAGGGAGAGGGTGGGGTGATTTGGGAGAATGGCATTGAAACACGTATACTATCATGTAAGAAACAAAACGCCAGTCTAGGTTCGGTACAGGATACAGGATGCTTGGGGCTGGTGCACTGGGATGACCCAGAGAGATGATATGGGGAGGGAGGTGGGAGGGGGGTTCAGGATTGGGAACTCATGTACACCCATGGTGGATTCATGTCAATGTATGGCAAAACCAATACAGTATTGTAAAGTAAAAAAATAAATAAATAAATAAATTTAAAAATAAAAAAAAAGAAAGAATTCATCTCTTTAGTCATTCTTAAATAATTAACTTTACTCATTCTTAAATAATTTTTGTACAGCGAAAACCCATGTTCTGGCTGATAATAATAATGCAATTTCTCTCAACAGAAATACATTCTAAGTCAACTCAGGGAAGAAATTCTGCCACTTTAGTGAAGACCCTATCCTCCCTGAATTTAGACAATGACTAGGGCTTCCCAGGTGGCTCAGTGGTAAAGAATCCACCTGCCAATGCAGGAGATGAGGAGACAAGGATTTGATCCCTGGGTTGGGAAGATCTCCAAGAGGAGGAAGAGGGAACCCACTCCAGTATTCTTGCCTGCAAAATTCCATGGACAAAGGAGCCTGGCAGGCTATAGAGTCCATGGGGTCGCAGAGTCAGACACAACTGAACACTCATGCACACAGGCTTGGAACTAGTTATCTAAAGACAGTGGTTTTCAAAATATGTCCAAAAAACATCAGGGTTTAGCAAACATTCACATTACTTTCACTTATTAAATAAACCGTAACTATGGGCTTCCCTCGTGGCTCAGATGGTAAAGAATCTGTCTGCAATGCAGGAGACCCATGTTCAATCCCTGAGTTAGGAAGAGCCCCTGGAGAAGGGCATGGCAATCTACTCCAGCATTCTTGCTTGGAGAATCCCATGGACAGAAAAGTCTAGCAGGCTACAGTCCATGCGGTCGCAAAGAGTCGAACACAACTGAAGTGGCTTAGCACACATAGCACAACTATTTCTTCAATGACAAAGATGCACACAGATGTGTTATATGCCATTGTAATAAAATGGAAACAAGTTCCAGGCAATTTCACCTTCCAGGTTAACTTGCTTTTGTGAAGGACTCAAAATAAGGCTTCTCCAGCCATTTCTGTCCACTTACTGAATGTTCTTCTTCTTACTCAGGACTGTATATACCCACTTACGTAAAGTGATTCTAGCACACACAGAGGCTGCACTCCTAACTGTCAGGCAACACTGCCTCAGCACATGCTCTACGTAACGTAACATGGTTGTTACAAAATAAGTGAATCTATAACGTAAAGGTTTGGGTCCCTGTGTCCTACTTTTATATTTACGATAGCATTGTGATAAACTTTTGGGCTATCCCAGTGGCTCGGTGGTAAAGAATCTGCCTACAATGCAGGAGACTCATGTTCGATCCCTGGTTCGAGAAGATCCCCTGGAGAAGGAAATGGCAACCCACCCTGGTTCGAGAAGATCCCCTGGAGAAGGAAATGGCAACCCACCCTAGTACTCTTTGCCTGACAAATTCCATGGACAGAGGAGTCTGGAAGGCTACAGTCCATGGGGTCACAAAAGAGGCAGACATGACTTAGCAACTAAACAACATCATCATAAGCTCCTAATCCTTCTTCAATCACTTAATGTTTGCGGTAAGGTAAAATGATTAATCAACCATATCAATGAGCCATATCAAAATATGATTTAAATTCTGGGATTTAAGAAAAATAATAATGGATGTAACAAGACTGATCCTATTCAAGGCAAGTTTGACAACTGGTATTAGAAACCAATGCCAACCAATTCTTCAACCACTATCAAATACATTGATAACACACTATATTATGAAATGATAAAATCTCCTATCAATAAATAAAGATAATAGCAATTTGTCACTGAAAATCACCTTTTACAGCAAGAAAAAGTATATATCTCAGCTTCTTGATATATTTAATGAAACCAAATCTTATAAAATCAATTTGTGATCCCTGTTTAGTTATGACATAGTTGGAGGGTGGGGAGCAGGGTAAAATAAGCATAAAAAGAAAGCTTGATATTACTGAGAGGCAGAGAAAGCATTCAAATAAAATATAATTCTAACAATGAAAATATCACACCATTGTTCAAGATAAGTTTTTACAAAGAACAGGAATAACTAGTACACACTCTGAAGGAAAAGCTTATTAAATCCTAGGTGGCGCTAGTGGTAAAGAACTCGCCTGCCAATGCAGGAGACATTAAGAGACGCAGGTGGAATCCCTGAGTCAGGAAGAAACCCTGGAGGAGGGCACGGCAACCCATTCCAGGATTCTTGCCTGGAGAATCCCACGGACAGAGGAGCCGGGGTGCTACAGTCCATGGGGTCGCAAACAGCTGGACACGACTGAAGCGACTTAGCGTTCACATATGCTACTAACACTGTAAAGAAATTTATTTGATGATTACAGTACTGTTTAAATATGATTATAACCATTATTAGAAAATAAGATATTAGAGGAAAACATCTACGATATCTGAACAACTGAATGGCTAAAATTATGTGAAATTTTTACACTTTTAACTAAGCAAGGACATGGAAAATGTTGGAAATTTCCAGTTTTTTAAATAACAGGTTCATGCAAGCAATGATGAAAAGGGCTTCTCTGTAAAACATCATATACAACAGGAGGGAAAAAATTAAGCAGTAGTTAGATAACTTTTTACTATGCCCTCAAATAAGCTGGTTAAAACACAATGAGAATGTACTAGTGGTAATAAAATAATGACAGGAAAAACTGTAGTAGTGGCTCTTATAAAAAGCTATTACCTAAATATAGTTTAAGTAAGAACGGCATGCTCCATAGACCAGCATGAGCTGTTAAGAAAATGCCAGTATGATTCGAACTATTCATTTATTAAGGCATGGTCTTTACACTGCAGCTGCTAAGTCACTTCAGTCATGTCGGACTCTGTGCGACCCCATAGACAGCAGCCCACCAGGCTCTGCCATCCCTGGGATTCTCCAGGCAAGAACACTGGAGTGGGTTGCCATTTCCTTCGCCAATACATGAAAGTGAAAAGTGAAAGTGAAGTCGCTCAGTCGTGTCTGACCCTCAGCGACCCCATGGACTGCAGCCTATCAGGCTCCTCCGTCCATGGGATTCTACAGGCAAGAGTACTGGAGTGGGGTGCCATTGCCCTCTCCTGCAGACTTCACAGTTATTTGCAAGTATATAATGAGTTCTAGAATCTCTTTTTTCATTCTGAGAAATTGGTTAGTCCTATTATAAATAGTTCAAATAAAGCCCACTCCTCAAAACAAATTAAGGGTAGGAGGAGAAGGGGAGGACAGAGGATGAGATGGTTGGATGGCATCACCAGCTTAATGGACCTGAGCTTGAGCAAACTTCGGGAGATAGTGAAAGACTGGGAAACCTATCGTGCTGCAGTCCATGGGGTTGCAGAGTTGGACATGACTGAGCTACTGTAACAACAACAATTTCAGAGCAATACAAGCACAGTAATGGTTAAGGGCATTAGATTTGAGCCTATCTCTGTCACTTACTCACTATCTGTAAACTCGGTATTGGATACTTTAACTCACTGTGCTTCAGTTTTTTCATTTGTAAAGTAGATATGAAATGTTTGTTGTGGAAATCAATACATGTAAAGCTCCCACCAGGAGTCTAGGGCTTGGGTTAGGGTTAGGGTTAGGGTTAGATATTGCTGTTGCTGTTAGGCAAAGAGCTCTAAACTTTTTTTTTTTTTTTTTGCCATTTACAAGGACTTTTCTGTGTAAATCACGATTTCTTTTGATACTGTGCAACAAAACAAAACATAAAAATAACCTAGAGCTCCATGAAGGGCAAGGCTTTGGTGGTTTGATGGCATAAGAGAATTCTCACTTCCCCTAGCAGAGCTCATCAAACACAGACTGACTTTCTTAAACATTTGGCAAACTTATAAACAGATTTATACTAATTTATCAGTTTCACACTGATTAGGGCTCTGGATAAAAATTCATTTACAAAACCTCAGACTAGGTCAAGGAACTCAGGATAGAAATGTTGGCTATAAAAATGTTTTTTGAGAAAGCAACCCAATCAGAAGTGGTCTTACACTCAGCTTTTAAAATATCTGATATAGATAACAGTGTTAATTCACCCAAACTTAAAACTGCATGCTCCAAGGTGAACCTATTTTCAAAAGAATAAAACACTTCAAAAAATGTTTTGGAGGGGAAAAAAAAGACAATGAATTATTTTCTTCTCTGGTCTGTGAGAAACAAGATAATCCTAGTAAGGAAGGTGTGTGAGGCTCGAATAAGAGAATTGTTTTCAGTGAGAGAAGAGAAACAATAAAGAAAAAAATACAAAATTAAAAGGGAAAAATAAAGCAATGTCATGTGTATTTACAATTTAAATTTTTAATTAAATCAAAATAAATTATCTTCCATGACACCATGCAGAGCAGACAACTGTACTTCCCTAAAATCTAAAAATCCATTATTTTTGTATAATATAGAAATAGGAAATAAAATTTTCAAAAATAATAAGGTAATAAATTGCTCCTCATAAAAACACAAAGAATATGTAAGTTGTGTTTTCCTGAAAGTTGAGATACTGTGGTATGAAGACATTTTGCAAACTGTTCTCAGAAAAAAATAACTGTAACAAAAGGAAACATGGAAGCTACGGGGACTATCCATGGGCTCTTACAAAGCTTTGGAAGGTCTACTCTGATTCTACTTAAAGAAGAGCTAGCATTCTGACTCTACTTATAGAAGATCCAGAGCTCCTGAAGGAAGAAAAGCCTTAAAAACTAAGGTAGCAATCATCATGGGAAATATTTTAGGAAATAACTTGAGGCTTGTGTTTTCCCCATAATTTTTTAGAGGGAAGAAAAAAAAAAAATGAAGATCTAACTATATCTTCTCAAGAGCTCAAAATAGTTTCTTTAAAGTAGAATTTTGGATTTTTCTCCCCTAACAAAAATATCATATTTTGTCATTATGCCATCACAGGCAACTTGTATTAATGTAGCATTAGTTCCTTCAGAATTGTTACATGCCACCAAGCCAAAGTCAGCACAGAAAACACACTAAATGATTGTTTGGCAAAATAGTTAGAGCTCCCAACAAGGCAATGACAAACAAAAAAATAATTCTTATGAAAGTTGGGGTATTACAAACAGTATGCAGATTCCTTTTAAATGTGAAACCCCTAATTCATTAAGAAATAAATCCCTTAGAAGAAAATTCAGAGCACCACATCAACCAGGTCATTCATTTCTAACGTTACAAGGTGAGCGCAACAAAATTAAAATGTGTTTTATACAATATTAACCAGTCATGTAAGATCTTCATGTCAAATGTCTGCCTGTTTACCTGCTTCTGTCTTTAAAATATTTGGTGATAAAAATTAAAGCAAAGTAAAGGATACGATCACTTTCTCTCCAAACCAAAAAACCACTCAAGTACTTCTCTAGGAAGACTTTGCTGCCCAGAATCTTGGTTATGTCTATGGCAAAAGAGATAATGGCTTTTATCAGGGCCATAGGCAAACACCACGTGGCCCGAAAAGTCTGAAAGATTCTGAGGGCTCTTATGAAGTGTTCTAAAGGATGTTCTTGCCATCTGAGACGCAAGAAAACTTCCCAGGGTAAATCCAGGGAAAAGTAAGAGTCACTATAAAATGTATGCCAAAATTGTTGTTGTTTAGTTGCTAAGTCAACCCCACGGACCCCATGGACTGTAGCTCACCAGGCTCCTCTGCCCATGGAATTTCCCCAGCAAGAATACTGGAGTGGACTGCCATTTCCTTCTCCAGGGTTTCTTCCCGACTCAGGGATTGAACCTGCATCTTCTGCCTTGGCAAGCGGATTCTTTACCCCTGAAACACCAGAGAAGCCCCATAAAACGTATAGGGGAAAAAAAAATTAGTAACAGCTCTTGTCCTCAAGCAGCTTAACATTAACAATAGAAGTCAACTACAAGAGATAACACAAAGCAAAACAAGATTAATTGCCACATGACTCAGAGACAATTAAGCGAGTTCAAAGGAGGGAACAGATCACCTGAGCCAGAATAAACAGAAAACTCCCCTAAGGCTGAGAAGTGTTTAAGCAAGGCGATGGGCACAAGTTCTTAGAAGGAGGAAGGCCACTGAGGCACTGCCTCCACACCCATCCCGACAGAGAAGGCCACACTCAGTGTGGATCTGACCCCTTTTATCACCATAACCAGCTAATATGAATGAGGATGGAAAAGACACCTGACTGACTTCCAGGTTCCTGCCACTCCCAAATAATACAGCAAGCGTCAAGACCTAAAGTGGGCACAACAAACTTCAATGACTCAGCCTAGGACCAGCTGTAAATGAAGTTCCGGTTAAACAGAACAACTGCCTGCTTTGAACTTGAATCCTCTGTCAGTAGGGTAACTGCCCTAGATAGACATCTTCCAAGGCAAGGCAGAAACTGACAAAGACATGGCAATCAAGCGAAAGGAAAAAAGAGCTTGCCAAACAACAGGACCACCACAGAGCAGTAATTCAAACGCTGCCTTGGTTGCTCTGCCAAGAACAAGTTAAGTCCTATGCTAAATACCTTTCCTCTGTTTTCACATGGTCTCTCAAATGCTGAATGCATCAACAAATCATGCCACTTAAGAAGTTCTAAAATGTTTTATGATTTCTCTTTTCTGTTGTGTATTATGTGACTGAGATCTGTTTTGTTTAAAATTCTGAATCAAAAGAAAGCAGTAAACCTTAGCCAGAATAATTTATACCAGATATATGAATTTACATTTCAGACAAAATTTTTTAAAACAAAAACATCCTGTCTGGGGACTCTTCTTATAATATTATTGACCTGACTTGGCCTCAAGACCACCTTTTCCCTTTCCAAGCACAATCTTCCTGTTTTCTCAGCCTCATGTGAACCTGCTCAACTAAACAAAGAACCACTCAAAGTAAACTGCACAGAACACCAACTTCAATAATTTATAGCCAAACCAACACACCCCTGGCTTGAGTCTAGAATAAATTACTACAAGATTCTTTACTTACAATGACTCTCCATTCCTCTTATCTTTACTAATAATCTCATATTTCTTCCCTATACATGAATCAAAACTAAGATTCTTTGAAATATCTCACACATTCACACAGAATCACTCAGGTCAGAATCACCTAGGCTCTACATTGAGACTATGGCAATTCTCGGCACAGGAAGGTGACTCTTGAGGGTATAGTTTAAAAGAAAAAGCATAATCGACAAAATAAATCTTATTTGATAAATAAAAAGATACCCATCATCTTCATATTACAGACACCAAAAATAAAGCTCAACAATGAGAAAATATTCAGAACAAACTCAATTTAAGACAGGCTTGCCATCAATATATGATATTTGTAGGTACAATGTACACTAGAATTTTTAATATATATCATAAATAGAAATGTTTTCTCTTCTCAGCAGTTTAATTTTGATAATTTTTATTATAAGACAGTACTTTTATTTAAGAAGTAAGGCCATTTTGGGCTTCCCTGGTGGCCCAGTGGCTAAAAATCCACCCTGCAATGCAAGGGACACTGGTTGGACCCCTGGTCTAAGATCTCATGTACAGCAGGGCAACCGAGCCTGTGGGCACTACTACTGAAACCTGAGTGCCGGAGAGCCCGCGCTCTGCAAAGAGAGAGGCCCCTGCAGTGAGTAGACCACACACTGCAATTAGAGAGTGGCCCCTGCTTGACACCACTGGAGAAAGCCTGCGTGCGGCAATGAATACCCAGCACAGCCAAAAATAAGATACTTTTTTAAAAAACAAGGCCATTTTGTAATTACTTCAAAATACTCATGGAATTTTCCAGGCAAGAATACTGGAGTAGGTTGGCATTTCCTACTCCAGAGGATATTCCCAACCCAGGAATCAAACCCCACATCTCTTGTGTCTCCTGCATTGGCAGGCGGATTCTTTACCACTGAGACACCTGGTGAGCCTACAAAAGGCAATAAGGCATGAGATTTTCATGTCTATCAAAAGGGCTGATGAAAGCACTGAAAATTTCTGATCGATGACTAGAGCCACAAGCTGAGTAACATAGCCCAGTATCTCCCACAAAAAGTGAATTTACTGAATATGAAAAATGTTGGAATCTAACACTTTATTAATCTAGCGCTCATTTACTTGCCCTGAGATAGAGAACAAATAACTTAAATGTTGGACTATCAGCTTCCCCAAATCAGAAAATAAAACAGTGTGAAGTAAAAAAGAAAAAAGAAAATCATAAAAGACAGATCTATTTACTACTTTGAAATCTGAAGGTCTAAGTTCAAAGGGACTTTTTTTTTTTTAAGAGAGAAGTAGCTAGTTTTACATTAAGTTAAACTTCCTGTTTTATAACTAGTATCAGTTGACAATATGTTCTGGGCACCAGGCTAAGTGTTTTCCATGATTATCTGATTTAATTCTCATAAAAACACTAATGAAGTAGCTACTGCTATTTTACAGAGGAGAAAAATGAGGTTTAGAACGGTTAAGAAACTTGCTAAACTAATAAATTAGGAAGTTGAAACTCCCATACAGGTATCCAGACTCCAAAGCCAGGACTCACCACTATTCAGTTCACAAAGAAAGCAGCAGTCTCTAGCATAGCAATGAATCTTCTTGGCTATAAATAACATCCTGCATCTCCCCACACACTCATCTCTACCACTCCCTTGACCCACCTCACTCTTGCTAACTGTTCTCAGTCATTTAGAACTTCTTACATGGCTAGATAAATGTCAACTTCAAAAAGGCAATAACGAAAGTAACTTAACAATTTTGAAACACAGCTGATGGGACTCTTTTCCATCAGCCTGCACATTCATTCATTCATTCAAATATTCACTGAGGACCTACTTACTATAGGAAGCAGTGTTATGTTGTGATTAAGGGCAAGAGATTGCTTAGGGCATTAGATTCCTGGCTCTATCACTAGCTTAATATGTGATTTTGAGTAATTTACCCTACCTCTCACTGTCTTAGCTGCCTCATCTATAAAATGAGGATACCTATAGGACTGTAGTAAAGATTGATCACATAACATTCGCTTGTATTATCACACTCTGTGTGGGGGATAGTTAAGCTAGGAGCTATGGATGATATAGGTGGTACAGAATGGCATGCCCTCTCTTCTCAAGCTTGCAAAATATCTGCATAAATAACCACAGACCAATCTGTAAATATCACTACAGGTATTAATAGATAAATGCTGTCCGAGGAAGGAGAGATTATTTCTAGCTAAAGAGATCAGGGGAGGTCTAATGGAAGAGCTAACTCTTTGGCTAGACCTTAATATAAAGGTAGAGAACATTCCAAGCACAGAATATAATCATGGAACAGTAAAGAAATTGAGCTTCAGTGAGGAATTAGCATGGGTGAGTAGCGGTGAATAAACCTCAAAATGTAGGTAAGATCAGGGTCCAATTATCAAGAGACCTGAAACTCAAAGCAGGAGTTCAAGTAAATACGATCATATTTTAAAATGTAAACTAGTATTAATATTCCCTTCAAGTGGGATACACAAATGCAAATGAGAGAGCAGAAAATTTATTCCCCTAATTGAGGGGTCAGGGGGTGATGATGGAGAAATGGGAAAGTGGAAAAAAATTACCAACGCAAGTAAGAGGACCTATACAAACCCAGGCTTACAGGTAGCACGATTATATATACATACCAGCTTTTTTCAAACTGTACTGTGGTCAACCAAATTTGAGAAAAGCCACACGCTCCACCCCATTTCTCTCTTCAGTGATTCACAAGGCACACTAGTATTTTAAGAACTCTCAGATGTCCTACAGCAAAAAAAGCAGACTAATTTTGTTCACTATTATATTTTATTGTGGAACCCTACTAGTCCTCCAACTTACCTAATGATTCTTTTCCTCCTAGAACATATATTTAAACACTGAGGGACACGAATGCTCCCCTGAACTTCTTCTGGAAAACTGGGATACTAAGTATCTGGTAAAGTGGGGTGGGATCACAAGAGAAGAGAAAGAAGACATCTTGCAGCTCCACAATCACTTTCTGAAAGACCATCATCACACACTATTCTGGAAGTCTCCCTTACTTGTTTTATCCTAAGTGGCAAATAAACCAACTCAAGAAGTCCCATGAGCATCATTTTTTTTTTCCTACCTTGAGAACAACAAAAATTTTTACTATAACCCAACAACAGTACAACTCAAATTAACTTTTAATTTCCTTGCCCCCAGAATTTTATAGACGTGTTTTCCTTTCCCAATCCCCACCCTCCTGAAAGAGAAAGACTGTTCATGCCGACTCTCAGGTCTTTCCAAGCTTTTTCTTCCCCATTCACCATTCTCTAGTCTTTCATCCACAAGCGATTTTCCCTTTACAGGCCCACTTCTGTCCTATATACCTCTCTCCTCTTTATTTCGCCCAGGCAACTGCTGAAATTATTATCTTGTGCCTTTGGGCTCTCAATATGATCAGGGAATGTGTTCAACATAGGACTTCCCAGATAGCACAAGTAGCAAAGAAACTGCCTGCAGGAGATGCAAGAGATGAGGGATTGATCCCTGGGTTGGGAAGATCCCCTGGAATAGGAAATGGCAACCCACTCCAGCATTCTTGCTGAGAAAATTCCACGGATAGAGGAGCCTGGTGGGCTACAGTCCATGGGGTTGCTTAAGAGCCAGACATGACTGAGCATACAGGCACGGCAGGGATGACAGACAGGAGAAGCAGATACTACAGTTCCACCATTCCAACCCCGAGTAGACACTGCCCATTCACCACAGCACTCCTTCCCACTAAATCCGCAGTGCTCGCCACAGCTATTCCCAATCTCCTGAAAGTGACACAGACAGGTTCCACAGTTTCCATCTGCATGCTTTAGTTTCTATCTGCTCAAGTGTGAAATGCACTAGCAAACACAACTTACAGGTTAGAAAAGAAACACAGATTGTCTTGAGGCTGGGGTGGTGTCTTACTGCACATCTACATGAGTCTGGGTTTTAAAAGTTAGTATCTGCATCAGAAGTGCTTAAGACACAACACAGGGCCTTACCAGAACAGTACCACAACCCGGAAACTCCCTCCACTTAACACACGTAAGGATGAATGAAAACAAGGAGGATAAACTTTGAAATAATTTTGAAACATTTTACCTTCTAGGAGGCTTTCCTCTACTATGACTAACTGAATGTTTTCCATAGTATGTATTTCATTATCATTTCTCCCTGAGTAGAAGTTCATCTAACATGTAATTAAGGAAAACCAGTTGGCAAATATGGTCTAAGAGCAAGCCCTCTTTTAAAATAATTAACATCAGTCTCTGTCCAACTAAAAATGTGGAGTGCAGCAGCATGAAGGAAAATATAAGATTCCTTCAGTGATGGCACATCACTAAGCTAATTAAGATAAGTAAAAAAAAAAAACAAAAACCTGTTTACTTAGTAGCCACCAAATTCTATAAGGAAAATAACTGTTGGTGTAATTATGCAGTTTTGTATCTCATTAACTACCACAGTGGAAGATTACCTATTGTGCAACAATTATATCTGGTAAACCTATGAAATCTGAAGCTACCATCATAAAGTCGTGTTTATACAGCTCTTTAGAACAGTAAATCTTTTTTTCCCTTTTAAAACTAAGATATGCCCACAAGAGTCCACCAAACAGACTCTATATTCAAATCACAAATCACTTCCTTGATCAGAGTTTCTCTCACCTGGGAAACTGGAGAAACAGGAGTAGCTTTTGATTCAGCAAAAAGCCTTGCATCCTGCCTCACCAAGATGCCCTGAAACAACGCTAGAAACTACAGAAAGTCTAATAACTTTAATAAAAGACAAACAGAATGGAAAAGGGAAACAGGCAGTTTCTAAACTGCAATCCACTTCTACTTTTTCCATCTCAATATTAAATCCATACTTATCATATAAACAAAAACCTATTACCAAGTAACAGTAAAGGGAAACGTCAGTCCTCAGCACCTCAGCCTGGGTTCCTATACTGTCCCCTCAACATGGTGAGGTTTAATAAAAACTTTAAAATAATACTGAAATCTATCTTATATTCAACTCTTATAACCAAGAGTAATAACACTACCAATCAGACAGCCAACTCCAAGCGACATTTTCATGGGAGTTCCCCAAAATGCCTGAAGTCTTCATAATCCTGCTAAACATACATATCACGTCTTTAACACAATTCAAACACAACAAAGCTTGGCTTCTCTATCATGTCACTAGTAGGATGAACATTAAACTGAGCTTCTCAATCACAGGGCCAATGTCTTACTGTTCAATTATACTCTTGCCTACAAATCTAGTTTCTATTTTCCTAGGTTCCAAACTTCAGTTTTATTTTACAGTATTATTATACTTACTTCCTGTCAGCACTTCCAATCCTTGGTAGAACAAAACCCAGTATAAATAATGCCTTAATCACCTTTGTGTCCTCAGTATTTAGTGCAGTGCCTGGCACGTAAGTTCTTAATTCATGTTTACTGACTTGAAGACGACCGCTGCAGAGCTGTTCTAGCTCAATAACATACCTATGCCAATTGGCCATAGCAAACCATAGCAATGTTATTTACTGACCTGAATCAGAAGCCACACGCCCTCAGCAGGTATTCTAGACGACGTTTTTGTCAATGAACAAAAGTAACGTCAAAACTGTTAACTGCTCTAATCCTCAAATCTTTTCAAAGTAACAGTAATCATTTCATTTTTAAGTAATAAATACAAAAATTCAGATTTTCAGATCTTTATTTTATTTACTTACTTTTCTGCTTATTTTCACTTTCAAGACTTTTTTCCTTTGAGTAGATGACAAACCTATTTAAGTGCTTACAAAATAATTTAGCATTTATAAAAACCCACCTCAGTGATCACAGCAGACCTGTATCAGTCTAATTCCATACATGACAAAGAATAGTGTATCTCTATAATATAATTCCTGTTTGGATAAGATTATGAGTCCTGGTGACTATATTTTAATTATGACTCATTCAGACAAGCCAAGACATACTACTCAACAAAAAGTAAACTGCTGACTTAGAGATCTGATGAGACAAAACACTGTAGATTCTGCCAGGCAACAACAGTGTCTCCCTCTTCAGCAGCAAAAGGCTCCAAGCCTGGTCAGTTTACAGACTGCTCCATATTTTGTACTGCCAAAAAAAAGAAAAAAATTTTAACCTAAAAATTTTAGGTTCCAATCTAAGTATCTATCCGACCACGGCAAATCAATCAAACTGTCCAATACTGAGGATAATAAAGGACAATAACATCTGCAAATCAGCCATAAGAATTTACTCAAACAATGGAAATGATGTTAAGAACAAATACAAGAGATAAAGACTGGCAACAGGAGTTAAACAGATAATATATCTATATGCTATCCTAAAGGAAATCAACCCTGAATATTCATTACAAGGACTGATGGACAGGGAGGCCTGGTGTGCTGCGATTCATGGGGTCGCCAAGAGTCAGACACGACTGAGCGACTGAACTGAACTGAACTGATGCTAAAGTTGAAGCTCCAGTACTTTGGCCACCTGACGAGAAAAGCCAATTCACCGGAAAAGACCCTGATGCAGAGAAAGACAAAAGGCAAAAGCAGAAGCAGGCAGCACAGGACGAGATGGTTAGATAGCATCACCAACTCAATGGACATGAATCTGAGCAAACTCCGGGAGATAGTGAAGGACAGGGAAGCCTGGCATGCCGCAGTTCATGGGGTCACAAAGGGTCGGACACAACTTAGTGACTGAACAACAACAAATTTGTATATGTTAAAACTACCACAAGTTAATTCTACCCACTTTATTATTCTTAACATCCAAAGACACAAAACAGTAGCAAAGTAGTCTATTCCAAAAGTTGTTTAGAAAGAATCTGTCAATATATAATCAAATATCTGCTTACTGACGGGAAAAATCTCTGTTCACCAGCCAAGGGATTTTGGGGAATGAGAACTGCATGTGGCATCTCCCCTCCACATCCTACAAATCCCACACCAGTTTGTAGTTATTCTTGTACTACAAGAGTATCGGTTTCAGCATGTAAGCCTCATAAGCCCCCAGGAAAGCCATTCTAGTGGAGCTCTTCCAGAAAGTTTCACGTTAGTTCCATAAAGAACCCAAGAGGCCCAGTCCATGACGAGAGTGAACCGTAATGGCTCTCTTGGTTTCCACCTCTGACCCTTAAGAGCAAAGCTTGGAGCTGTCTGTAATCTATAATCCACTTTAATATGCTGCTGAGTGAGTGAGTGAGTGAAGTCGCTCAGTCATGTCTGACTCTCTGCGACCCCACGGACTGCAGCCTACCAGGCTCCTCTGTCTGTGGGATTCTCCAGGCAAGAATACTGGAGTGGGTTGCCATTTCCTTCTCCAGGAGATCTTCCCAACCCAGGGATCGAAGCCGGGTCTCCCGCATTGCAGGCAGACGCTTTACCGTCTGAGCCACCAGGCAAGTCATTACAAAATGCTACAGCATTACAAAAAAGTGGCTTTCAATAAAGGCCCTGCTATGAGTCTGAGTGAACTTGGGGAGTTGGTGATGGACAGGGAGGCCTGGCGTGTTGTGATTCACGGGGTCGCAAAGAGTCGGACACGACTGAGCGACTGAACTGAACTGATGAAGCTAAAATTGGGATTCTCGGTTACTAATTTTGTGTACAATTTTTCTAATTCTTAAAAAAGTAGAGGAAATTCTCCTTCCTCCCCTCCCAGATAAAAAGGGCAGGGGTGGGTGGTGGACAACCCACACTTCTGACAGGCTGCATAACACACTGTCTTAATCACACTTCAGATAAATGACAAGTAGTAGGTTATTCTTCTCTACATTAAGTTAAGCAAGTAATCTGCTCCAGTATTTTGGGCATTTAAAGTCTGCTACTGTTATCACTTCCAAAATTAAGGCACTGTGTGAAAATGTATGAAGTGGCTGGTTCTTAATTTCTGAGCTAGATCATTACCCAGTTTAAACTTTTCTTTATAAAGGAAATTTGAGTGCAAATGTGTTTAAAGTGATTTGGCCAAGGTCACAAGGCCTACGGGTAGTAAGGGCATGAACTGGGATCTCCTGACTCTGGTCTCACGTTCTTCATGACCACAGGGACCAGACAATGAGAGACAGCTCCACTATTCATCAGTGCTGAGTGCAGTGGGCACTTTTCCTATCCATCTGTCTTTTAAGAGATACAGTCCCTCTCTGTTCTGCACAATAGCGTGTGTGGAAACAGAGCACATATGAGCTAAATCACTATTCAAGGGTCATTTTAACAAGCACGATGCAACACTGAGGCACAATGTCCATGCTAAATAAGCAGCAAAATACAACCAAATAAAGGCTTTATTTAAGCCAAATGTGCACAGGTCCCCATTCTATCATTCCACTGAAAAGTTTCTTGAGGGCAGATATATGGTTTCTTGTTGATCTCTATATTCTTTGGAGTATTATCTTTCAAAAGTTTTCCTTATACACCCCCTAAAATAAAACTGGGAGGAAAAAAATCCTTGAATATTTTTAAGTTGATACTGAAAATCTTTTTATAAGAAGTTTAAATCATTGCAAACACTGTACTTTCCTTTAAAGTAAATTGGCCTTTATTTAAAGATCAATTTAAAACTGACATCTAAAAAAGTAAACGATTATGTCATTAATTTAAATACATCCAATGAAATCTAAACACTTGAGCAATTTGATAACCACCATCCTCCATTTCAAAACTATAATAGAATCCTCATTTCTTATATGAAATGTTACATTACTTCTTTCTCTCCTTGAAATTATATTTCTATTCTTCTTCCATAGTATTTCATTTTAATATAATTTCTTTTATCATACTTTCCTATAACAAAAATATGAGTATTGTTTTTTATTTAAAGTACTTCTTTTGGATTGAGTTCCTGTTACTTTTATTGTAGTTACAATTGGTGAAAACAAGGCAAATATATATAGCTCAGTCGTGTTCGATTCTTTGTGAGCCCATGGACTGTAGCCCTCCAGGCTCCTCTCTCTATGGGGTTCTCCCGGCAAGAATACTGGAGTGGATTGCCATGCCCTCCTCCAGAGGATCTTCCCGACCCAGGGATCAAACCCTGATCTGCATTGTAGGCAGGTTCTTTACTGTCTGAGCCACCAGAGAAGCCCATAAGTTTTGATAACTAACCATAAAAATTAATTCTTTTTTTGGAGATTCAGCTCTTACTCAGATGTATGGAGAAGGGTATATACCTTGATAAAGGGAAGTTTCATACTTGACGTCAAAAGTTTCATACTTGACATCAGTGTCACAACTATCCCTTTGTTGGAACCCTGGAGAATTTTACACCTCAGAGAAACATACATTGGGGAGATTTAAGATGAGTGAAAAGTAAGGATTTTTCTTTTGTAAATCAGAAGAGCTGGAGATCAAACCAGTCAACCCTAAGGGAAATCAAACCTCAACATTCATTGGCAGGATTGATGCTGGCCACCTGATGGAAAGAACTGACTCACTGGAAAAGACCCTGATGCTGGGAAAGACTGAGGGCAGGAGGAGAAGGGGGCCACAGAGGATGAGATGGTTGGATGGTATCACCGACTCAGTGGACCTGAGTTTGAGCAAACTCCAGGAGATAATGAAAGACAAGGAAGCCTGGCATGCTGCAGCCCATGAGGGTCACAAAAAGTCAGGCACAACTTAGCAACTGAACAACAACAACAAAGGGAGGGTAAGGAAAGAGAGTGAGGATTATGCCAGTATTGTCTTCAGACACATCAATTTCAGGGAAGAGTGTAAAAGATGAACACTGAGAGCTCTCAGAACCATCCAGCCTAGATACCTTTAGACATGGACTCCAATTTGAAGATCACTGCTCTAAAGCACTCAGCTGGCTTCATTTACTGGAACTCACTAAAATGACAATCATGCCTCACAGACATGAAGACTCACTGCACATTACCTGCTATTAGGCAAATTTTACTATTTTTCCACATCTCTCATACATTTATTTAAATAAGACTAAAGTCTTATTCAGATATGGCAGTGTGATTTATTTTTAAAACAAACACATAGTTTAGCCTGCCAAAGAATAACTGAGCAAGATGGCTACCATGTGGTACCCCTTCTACCCATATAATGGCTTTTATACCACAAACACACAGATTACTTGGAGAAAAACTAGAAAGTGCTTTTAAGCAAATATGAGAAAAAGTATGTCACTGATAAAAATTATATTTTTGACTTTTATGAAAACCCAAACTGATTTAATTTTAAAAATTAATAAAAATACTTTTAAATACATAAGGCCTATTTCCTTATAGTTCACAATGAGACAGATTTCTCAAGATCTGTGAGGTACACATCCAAGACAAAATGGCAAGAACTTTAGCCTAAATTTAACAGGACAGAACCTGCTCTGTTTAAAACATTTCTTGATCTCTCTACGCATTAAGATATTTGTCTGAATTCTAAGAGAAGGTAATTCCATCCTTATCTGATCTGCTCCTACTTCTGTTCTGCCCACTAGTCTCACAGGGCACTGAGCAGCTACCAGGCTTAGGTCTGACAAGTCACCCACTCCCTGCTCCCACTAACCTCTGGCCCTACTTGGAGCTCAAATGTAAGTAATCTTACACTCATGTTCCATCACACCAGGCAAACAAGACCATAAACCAGATCACAATTTAATACAGGAAGCTGCAACTGTATTTTTGAGATACAATTCACATACTATGAAATTCACCCTTTTAAAGTATATAATTCAATGGGGTTTGTGCGTGTGTGTGTGTGTGTATCTGGAAGACTGTGCAACTATCTCCGCTAATTCCAGAATGTTTACATCACCCACCAAAAAAGTTCATACCCACTAGCAGCCACTCTCCATTCCCTCCTCTCTCATCCCCTTGCAGCGCCTAACCACCACCATCCACTTTCCGTCTCTGTCAATCTGCCTTTTCTGGATATTTCATATAAAGGGTATCATACAGTATGGGGCCTTTTGTGCCTGGCTTCTTTCACTTAGCAAAACGTTTTCAAGCTTCATCCATGTTGCTGTGTTATCAGTACTTCATCACTTTTTATGGCTGAAATATATTCCACTGTATGGAAATACCTCATTTTGTTTTTTCATTCATCAGCTGATGGGTATTTGGGTTGCTTCCACTTTGGGGCTATTATGTATACTGCTGCTATGAACATTTGTGTACATGTTTTTGTGTGAACATATGTTTCAGATTTTTTGGGCATATACCTAGGAGTAGAATTGCTGGGTCATATGGTAACTCTATGTTTAACTTTTTGAGAACCTGCCAAATTGTTTTCCAAAGTGGCTGTACTGTTTTATATTCCCCCCAACAATGTATGAGGGTTCCAATTTGGAAAATAAACTTTATTTTCCAAAATCTCTTCCTTTACAAGCCTTCTGCCTTCTTTAAAAAATGAGCCTAAGGATAACACAACACTGTAAATCAACTCTACTTCAATTTTGAGGAAAACAAACTCTTTTTTTCACAATGCATTGTGTGTTTTAACACTAGCTTATTTTTAAAAATAATCTCTGTAAGAATATAAGCATTAAAGGAGAATATAAATGGTATGGCTAAAAATACATCGAGAGTATCTTAACCGATATATTAGAATATTCACATCTAAATGAGGACTGTGCCTCCTTTAATTACTTAAGGAGGTTATTCACCCATTCCCTCTACGGAAACTCCTCTTTTGAAATTAATTTCAAGGCCGGTTCATAAAAGCAAATAAAAATCAGTCTTACAATATCATATAGCCATGCCTTTTCACTATTAAGGACCACACACCATACTACCCAGTTTGATCACCCACCTAGTTTGTTTTACAGACATGAGTTCAAATGACTTCTGGCCACTTCCACAAAGTCCAATACAGCCCTTAAAAAAAAAAAAAAAAGTGGGGGAGAAGGAAGGAAGGAGGAGACAGATAAAAAGAAAGAAAAAAAAGAAAGAGAAGTTTTTTCCTTCCACTGAGAATATTCTTTAAAATGAAATTTCAAAATGGATCTTGTATTATACTACAATTATATATTATCATTGGGGGAGGCTGGCAGAAAGGTACACAGTACTTTATGTACTACTCTGCGATTTCTTGAGTCTATAATTATTTCAAAACGAAAGGGTTTCAAAATATATATCTTGAAAGAAGGGCAGAATTTCAAAAGAAAAACGGGAAAAGAATGGAAAACACTCCCAGTAGGTAAAAAGGGAAAACGTAATTCACATTACGCAAATCACAACTAGCCCAGATAATCTACAAAGTTCATTCTAGCGTACAGTGGAATATAAGGCAGAAAAGATAACAGGAGCCAGACTGTAGAGCATCCTGAATGGTAAAGAGTTTAGAATTTACCCTGTATACAAGGGGGTACTCTTGGAGGATTTTTTTTAATGCATGGAAAAAAATCAGAACAGGACTTCTGAAAGATTAACATGGCAGCAGTATAAAGAACAGACTGGAGAGAAAAGCATAAAGGTAGAAAGACCAGTTACTATTGCAATAGCCCAGACATGCTGAGGTGGCAGGGGCTGGCAATGGAACCAGACCACATGGGACTTAATGACTTAATATTCCAGAATCATCTATAAAGAGCCCAAATCTGGCATTCATTATAAGCTCTATATTATGTTTACAATAAAGAAATCTCTTCTCTGAATCATTAAAAGGGAAAACTTTTAACATTTCAATAAAGTTGAAAAGGTAGAAACAGCTCTACCTATACTCAACAAAACAAACGAACGAAAAGGCGTGATAGAAGATACTTTCTAGCCTTGAACTGTGTCCCTTTAAACAAAAAACATTAGCGGTTCTCTCACATTCTGGGAGAAACTTCTGCAAAGACCACAGGCCATCGGTTGCATTCTGCCTGCTATAGGTAGGAAGCTTCGTTGCAATACCAAATTTCTGGTCAAAGAGCTCACTGAGGTTAGGAGCAAACAGTTTTGTGTCTCTAATGCCACACCTGCAGAAGCAGACATTTCCAGAAGAGGTAAGATGCTGGCTGATGGCTAAAACATGGGAGGATCCAGTGCTTTATTATGAGTCAAGCAAACAGCGTGACAGTCAGTGTTTATTGGGGGCTCCTGTGTACTTGACACCAAAGACACAGAGATGACTAAAACACAAGCTTCACCTTCAAAGAAGCCACAATCTACTGGAAAAAACATAACAAAAAAGCAACTGCAATAAAGAGGGAAATGCTATTGTGAGGTATGTAAGAGATGTTCTGAGAATAATAATAATAGCCAATATTTAAGAAGTACTTTGTATGTGCAGGTTCTATTCAAAGCATTTTTCCCATATTAATTCACTTAATCTTCACAGTGAGAGCAACATTATCCACTTTTTACAGATTAGGGACACAGATAGGTTAAACAGTTTTATTCCAGTTCTACAGCTGCATTATTAACCAAGACAGACTGACTCATCGACTTTACCCACTATAAGGCCTCTTTAAAAAGGACCAATTAACGTTACCTGGAAGGACAGTTAAGACTAAAGAGAAGAAAAAGAGTAGATTAACGTATTTATCAATGTATCCACCTACCACTGAAGGATAACCAAGAATTCACCAGATGGCTGAGGAGTTTGGGGAGGAGCTATGGGCACTTATTCACAGGGAGTGGTTGAGGGGACAGCAGCCCAAGCAAAAAGAAAGGGGCAGCCCCAGCAGGGGAAGGACAAAGGCATGAGAGTTGGGAGTGCACGGGGCAGTTGCCCAAGTGTCAGCAGACAGCGTAGGACCCACGGGTTCCAGGAACAAGGGATGAGGCTATAAAGACTGGGAGGTCGCAGGCCTTCCAGGTCCACATGTCACATAAGGAGGACACATCTGAGTCCTTTACTGCTGAGTGATATGAGCAGATCTGCCTTCAATAAAGATAAATCCTGGTGAAAGGTGGGAGGTAGCCTGGAGACCAGGAGACCAATTAGGAAGTTACACAATAATTCTGTGAGAAATGATAAGGAGTGGATGAATGCAAGCAGAGGCTTCTGAAGTGCTGATAGAATCAATAGTAGTTGGTGACTAACTGCAGGTGGAGGATAAGGAAGAGGAGGGAGACCAAAAAAGGCATTTCTCAGGCTTTTGCTCTGGGTAGAACAGGCAAAATGAAGACTGACTCTTAAGACGAATAGTAATAATTAATAAATAATAATAAAGTCCTTTTATTTATCATCCTTTCAAAAATGGAGAAGTTGAGGCTTAAATAAGTAATTTATTTAAGGTCACATTTACTGAGCATTGAAGCCAGAGAACAACTAAAGACTTCAGACAGAGTTTAAGTGTGGCATGGTATCCAGTGAAAAAGTGAAAGTGTTAGTCACTCGGTTGCCTCTGACTCTTTGCAACCCCATGGACTACAACCCACCAGGCTCCTCTGTCCGTGGAATTCTCCAGGTAAGAAGACTGGAATGGGTAGCCATTTCTTCCTCCAGGGGATCTTTCCGACCTAGAGATTAAATGCATGTCTTC
This sequence comes from Budorcas taxicolor, assembly GCF_023091745.1. NCBI lineage: Eukaryota > Metazoa > Chordata > Mammalia > Artiodactyla > Bovidae > Budorcas > Budorcas taxicolor. The sequence continues at coordinate 27,185,360 of NC_068924.1, forward strand.
TGCACTGCAGGAGAATTCTTTACCATCTGACTCACGAGGTGTCCAAATATGAGTCTCCAGTAGGCAGCTAAGTATCTTTGTATGGACCTCAGGAAAGCTAGCAATCCTAGAGGTTTATGGTTCTTGTTCAGTCGCTAAGTTGAATTCAACTCTTTGTGACCCCCTGGACTGCAGCATGCCAGGCTCCCCTCTCCTTCACTATCTCCTGGAGTTTGCTCAATGTCATGCCCATCGAGTCAGTGATGCCATCCAATCATTTTGTCCTCTGGTGCCCCCTTCTCCTCCTGCCCTCAATCCTCCCCAGCATCAGGGTCTTTTCCAATGAGTTGGCTCTTCACATCAGATGACCAAAATATTGCAGCTTCAGCATCAGTCCTTCCAGTGAATATTCAGGGTTGATTTCCTTTGGGACTGACTGGTTCGATCTCTCTGCAGTCCTACGGACCCTCAAGAGTCTTCTCCAGCACCACAGTTTGAAAGCATCAATTCTTCAGCACTCAGCCTTCTTTATGGTCCAACTCTCACATCCAGACATGACTACTGGGAATACATAGCTTTGACTAGATGGACCTATGTTGGCAAAGTGATGTCTCTGCTTTTTAATATGTTGTTTAGGTTTGTCATAGCTTTCCTTCCAAGGAGCACACATCTTTTAATTTCATGGCTGAAGTCACCAGCCACAGTGATTTTGGAGCCCAAGAAAATAAAATCTGTCACCACTTCCACTTTTTCCCCTTCTATTTGCCATGAAGTGACAGGACCAGATGCCATGATCTTCATTTTTTAAATGCTGCTTTTTAAGCCAGCTTTTTCACTCTCCTCTCTCACCCTCGTCAAGAGCTCTTTAGTTCCTTTTCACTTTCTGCCATTAGAGTGGTATCATCTGCATATGTGAGGTTAGAAACGGTTACAATAACAACACAACTACATTATTATCACTATTCCTACTACTAGTATTTACTGAGCACTTGCTGTAAATGAGACACAATTTAAGTGTTTCACATAGATTATTTCATCTACTCTACATTGATACTGAGGTAGATATCACTATCCTCAGAGAAAAAAAGAGAAGTGAAGTAAACTCTTCTGACCTCTCAGACAGAAAATAATGGAATTGGATTCAAATATAGGTCTTTCTGATCCAGAGGAGGCAGAGATGGGAAAGAGAGCCTGAACGTGAGTGGGGAAGAAGAGCAAAGAACTGAACCCAGAAGAATTTAATCACTGAAAGAGCAAGCAGAGAAACAGAGTGGCAATGGGGCTTAAGAAGTAGTAGTCTCAGTGAAGGAAGAGAGGAATCAGAAGGCATTTCTGTTCTGAAAACGAAAGGAGAGGGAATTTTTAAAAAGAACCCGCTTTTTCTGTCCATGGGATTCTCCAGGCAAGAACACTGGAGTGGGTTGCCATTTCCTCCTCTGGGGAATCTTCTGGACCCAGGGATTGAACCTGCATCTCTTATGTCTCCTGCACTGGTAGGTGGGTTCTTTACCACCAACACCACCTGGAATGCCCTTAAAAAGAACACGGTAGTTACCAGTGTCAAATGATACAAAGAGCTGAAGAAAAGCCCTATAGATGCCGAGGATCTGTTAGAGCAGGGGTCCCCAACCTCTGAGGATAAGATGGTTAGATAGCATCACCAACTCAGTGGACATGAATTTGAGCAAACTCCAGGAGATAGTAGGGCTTCCTGGTGGCTCAGACAGTAAGGAATCTGTCTGGAATGCAGAAGACCCAGGTTTCAATCCCTGGGTTGGGAAGATGCCCTGGAGAAGGGAACAGCTACCCACTCCAGTATTCTTGTCTGGACAGAGGAGCCTGGCATATTGCAGTCCATTGGGTCGCAAAGAGTGGGAAACGATTTAGCAGCTAAACAACCACCACCCCAGCCTCTGAGATCTAATGCCTGATGATCTGAGGTGGAGCTGATGTAATACTATTAAAGTACACAATAAATGTAATGGGCTTGAATCATCCCAAAACCATCCCCTAACCTCTGGTCTGTGGAAAAATTGTCTTCCACAAAACCAGTCCCTGGTGCCAAAAAGGTTGGAGACTGCTGTGTTAGAGAATGGGCAGAGAGAAGACAGCTAGCAGAGAAGGAGAGATATTAAGTGGAAAATGACTCATTTTTAAAGTCCCGCAGAAGCAGCAGAGAGACAGGAGGACAGTGACGGTGCCTGCACAGAGCACAGGCTCCCTCCCAGCTGCTGCTCAGAGCAGAAACCAGATGCAGAATAACCTGCCAGCTCGCATCAAAATTCCAAATGCACACGCCTTTTGACCCGTTCTGCTCTTCTAAAACTTGTCTGTGCATTCATATCCAAGCAAGTATAAAGCTATGAATCCAAGGATGTTCCCCATTCAGTAGTTTTGGGAATACGAAAAAACAGAAATAGAAGTTCATCAGTTAGGGTACACTGCCGAGGGCCTAGGTTCAATCCCTGCAAGGGGAACTAAGATCCCACAAGCTATGCAGCAGAGCCAAAAAACAGAAGAAATAATGCAGAGATATCCCTTACACTCTTTACCTAATTTCCCTCAACAGTGATATCTTCCAAAACTACAGTTCAGTAAGAAACATTAGTTCTTAATATAAAAACAAACTCAGAATAGTATGCATATTATATACACTCCCCCTTTTGGGTATTTAAAGTATCCATACAGTTTGAATATATATAGGAGGAGACATACCTTTAACTGTTAATAGTTGATACCTCTGAAGAAATGGTAATGGTTAAGCAAGAAAGAAAATGGAAGAATACAGTTACACTAATTGTTCTTACTTACCAAGTGCGTAGATTGCTTTTGGATATCAAAGGTAAACAGGTAGAGGGGCTAACTTTTGAAATAAATAGGGCACATATTCTTTCGATCAAAGGAATTTTTCATTTTCAAGCAGAAGGGGAGGAAACGGAGGACCTTCACATTGAAAGCCTCTGTTCACTCAATTAGGCAGACAGGTGGCTGTCACTCATTGTGTCCTAGCCTCCTCACTTCCGGCTCTGTTCTAGGCCCCTGGAGAATCCAACATTAACCAGACAGGTGCCATCTCTGAACTCAAGGAACTCAACGCCTACCAAGGAAGGTGGACATTAGTCAGAAATGACACAGTGGTTATAGCCACTGTGTTACGACCACCAGTACAGCACAGCACAGCAGTTCAGAACACAGGCTCTGGGGCATGGCTGCTGGGGTTCAAGTCCCAGTGCTCCTACCAAATGGCTATGTGACATTTGACAAGCGACTTAACACTCGCCACTTCAGTTTCCCCATCTGAAGTGGGGACAATTCTAGGCTGTGGAAACTAAGCAAGTTCACATGTATAAAGTGCTTGGAAGGGTGTCTGACATAAAAACACTCAAATGTCTACTGTTATTGTTACTCTCGTGACCATTAACTATTTCAGGGAGAATTTAATCTATCTTCAGGCCATGGAAGGTTAGGAATAAGCCCTTCCAAGGAAATGATATATATATCTCAAAGAGGAGTCTGAATTAAACAGCAAAAGAAAACCTGTCTGGCCGAGGAAAGAACATATATAACTACCCTATGCTAAGAATGAGCTTGGCATGTGAAGGATCTGAAAAAAAAGCCCGTGAAACAGGAGCTCTGAGAAGAGAGAGATGAGGCTGGGAAACCAGAAAGGGCATGTTAAACTTAACATTTTATCTTTACCTGAATAACAAAAGGGATCACACAAGAAATAACAGATTTGCTGGATTTCCTTCTTTTTACGAAGATCACTTTGCTGGAGTATATGGAATCTTCTGTTTAGAAAGAACAGTCGTTCTGGTGAAGGAGAAATGAAATCAACCACAGACAAGTAAGAAGACTACTAAAGAGAATAGCAAGCATATTTGGGAGGGGGTGCCTCATGAGTCAGTAAGAGAACAAATGAACACGAGTCAGTCGTTTCTTGAAGCTTTATGGCAGGAACACAGGAAATGGGCAGCACCGTTCATCCACAGCTGGAGACCTGCACGACACACGGGAGAGAAGAACAAAGGTGCAAGAGAACCGAGGGCACCCATGACTCATCGCAAGTGACCAACTATGGTTCCATATTCGCTATAGTAATCCCAGGAGCAGTATTACAGATCTAGAGACAGAGAAGTTTTAAGGGGCTGGAGGCCTCAGTGAAATCAGAGAGTAAGTTCAGCAAACGGCAACCTGAGAGGCCAGGAAACCTGTTCAGAGAGCCAAATTTCCAAACTTACGATTTCAGAGGTGGAAGTCTGACTGGCCACAGAAAAAGACTGCTACAGACCGGTGGAGGGACAGATAGTTGCAACAAAGAAGATCCAGCCAGAATGAGATTAGGGTCCTGGACAAGCAAACAAGTTGGACATTAAAGGCACATGAGATCATGGAAGGAGTAAGAATAAGCTATTTCCAAGGATAAGAATTAAATTTTCAATTACATTCTTAAATAGAGTACCACAAGGAATGTGTTTTAAAGTATCTGGAATACAACAGGGATGCCTTCTGAAAAATAAAGCTTCATCTATTCATTTAGCCAAATAATCTCCAAAGATGTCCATGCTATAAGGCATTCCTGATAAAAAGCTCTTAGGCAAACAGAGAAGGAAACTTGCTTGATTATTTGTCACAACTGGAGATCAAGCCTCAAAAACTGGAAGGAAATATTTGCAAAACATAAATCTAATGAAGGATTGGTATTCAAAATATACAAAGAACTCTTAAAACTCAACAGAAAAAAAAAATTTTTTTAATGGGCAAAAGATCTCAACCTCACCAAAGAAGATACACAGACATATGAAAAGATGCATGCTTCAAATGTTATTAGTGAACTGCAAATTTTAAAAAAAGATTATCACTATGACCTATTAGAATGGCCAAAATCCAAAACACTGGTAACACCAAATGCTAGTGAAAATGGGAAATAGGAACTCTATTTCATTGCTGGTAGGAATACAAGATGGTACAGTCACTTTGGAAGAAAATTTGGCAGTTCCTGACAAAACTAAACATACTCTTACCATATAATCTAGCCATATAATCATACTCCAAGATATTTACCCCAATGAGTTGATAACTTAACTCCACACAGAAATCTGCATGTGGATGTTTATAATAGTTTTATTCATAATTGCCCAAACTTGGAAGCAGACAAGATAGCTTCAGTAAATGGATCAGCTATGGTACATTCAGACAATGAAATATTATTCAGTGATAAAAAGATATAAGCTACCAAGCCTCAAAAAGACACAGAAGAATCTTAAATGCATACTGCTAAGTGAAAGAAGCCAACTGAACAGGCTACATACTCTTACGATTCCAACTATGAGTCCAGAAATCTGGAAAAGGCAAACTTATGGAGACAGTAAAAAAGGCCAATATTTGCCAGGATTGAGGCCTGGAGGAGAGGGGAAGAGATGAATAAGTGGAGCATGGGGTATTTTTAGGGCAGAGAAAGTATTGTGTGTGATACCACAATTGTAGGTACATGACATTATACATTAGCCCAAATCCATAGAATGTACAAGATAAAATGTGGACCCTAATGTAAACTATGGACTTTAGTCTAAAATAATGCTATCAGTACTGGCTCATTAGTTATAGCAAATGTACCACACTAACGCAAAGATGCTAACATTAGGGGAGACTAAGGGGAGAGGAAAGGTAAGGAGGTACATGGAATTCTCTACATTCTGCCTAATTTTTCTGTAAATCTAAAACTGTTTCAAAAATTAAAGCCTATTAATTTAAAACGAAAACTGAACTAAGAGCATGACCATGTGAGTCACACAGGAGAAAATAACATCTGCTACTGGTGAAGAAATACATCCAAGAGGTGAAGGGTACAAACTGCCTGAGCTTGATCTGGCTCTTCTACTTGGTGGCTGTGTCACTTCGGGCAGTCATAAACTTGTCTGAGTCTCAGTTTCCTCACTGGTAAAGGGGGTGCTAATCATCAAGGAGTTAAGACTGAGCCTATACACGTACAGCACTCAGCATAGGGACCGGAACACGTCAAGTATTCAGTAAATATTAGCTCCCTGTTACTCAAACTCAGGTCTGTAAGCTTGTAAACCAGCATTACCCGGGGGCTCGTGAGGAACGCAGACGCTCAGGCGTGCCCAGACGTACTGAATCTGCTTGTTAGTGAGATCTCCCAGGGGATTTCCGTGCCTATAAGGCTGAGAAACACAGCATCTCAGGCGGCATTACTAGCGTCACGGCTCTTCTTCAACATCACTGAAGAAGGAGTATAAATACTGGAAGAACCCGAAGTATTGTTTGCTGATGATTGTGAAAGGCTAAAAAGGGAGAAGTAATTGTGTAATACTTAATAAATTTTGAAATATATGCTAAAGTGACAGTGATTAGAACATGCAGGACAGGTACACAGTAAGTAGCCTTTATTAAGAGTACATGTCAACGAGACCATTTCAAACATGCAAGTAAGCGATAAATTATGAGGAGAGTTGGTTATCAATATTTTCAAAGTCAGATCTTTATCTCATATTATACTGATATTCCAAGTGGATTAAAAACCTAAATATTAAAAATAAGTTTACAAAGCACTAGGAGAAAATATAGGACATTTACACTCCTAAGCACACATAAAACCCCAAAATCATACTAGAACTGTAGTTTTTCAAAAAAACTTTTATATGACAAAAGATACTACAAAAGTTTAAAGTTAAACAATAAGCTCAGAGAAAACACACTATACATAACAGGATTAATAACCATAATATGATTTATTTTAAGTCCTATACATGAACAAAAAAAGTCTTTCAAAAACCCAACAACAACAAAAAAATGGAGGTGGAGGTATAAAGTAGGCTTCACATGCAAAGAGAGTAAACAACAAAAGCTGCAGTAGAACAGAACAAAGAAATTTACCTACAAATATTTGGATATGCACAGAAAAAGACATGGAAGTACATGTATCAAACTGTTAATAGTAGTTAAATCTAGAGAACAAAATGTGAGAATGGGGGACTTTCTTTTCCTTTATAAACTTCTGCACAAACTGACATTTTTACATTACAATGAGTTTTTTTTAAACTCATCATTGTTTAGTTACAAAAGAACAAATACTGAGTGTTGGAAGTTTTAGCATAAAAGGCAAATACTTTCAAGAAGAAAGCTTTCTGGCTTTCCCTACAACTACTTAACCTCAAAATCATATGACATTTGGAAAATATATCTTCGCATTATCAAAATTTTCCTAAGAATTCTTAAGCAAAAATATGCCAATTTTTTGTCCTCCCCACATAGACCACTATATTCAATTTCCAGTGGCCCTCTGTTCAAAGCCAGTTCCAGCCTAACTTCCAAAGTGAAGTGTCTAAACCAGACAAGAAATTTAGCAACATAACATCAAATATTGATATGGAACCCACATATCCAAAATATGTCTAACAGTAACAGACAGCAACTGTTTAAGAGTAACTGCAAGTAACTCCATATCCGCTTCAGTTTCAATTCTGAATCAGTTCTCACTAAACTGGAAAAAAGTTTTTTGAACCATTTGTCACCTCTGACTAAACGCAGGCTTCAGCCCCTAAATCATTAAGTGTGGAAAAAGTACATGCCCTCAAGAACTGCCAATGGAAGGGTTTTTCCAGAAAAAGCAGTTCGCACACACAGCCGGAAAATCTTGTATAGAGGGAACTTAGCTACCACTTTAATTCCCTCAACCAATTTAGAAACTACTGGAAGTAAATGACTAAGAAGTAAAACATATGAGAAAAGGTGAAAAAAATTTTTTTACATATTAAAAACACACAAAGTGGTTCAAATTTGTTTGTTTTTAAAAGTTGTCTTTTGCTAATATTAGAATATTACATTCTTCTGCTCCGGATGAAATGGAAATTAGTTTTCCTAGTTTTCTATAATCCACTTACAGCTAATTCTGTAGCTGCTATCATGAATTATATTAATATGACTACTTAGAGGTTTTCTTAATACTATACTTAGCAAAATGTATTACACACAGGTTTGCCTAACTATTCTTCACATCATTAGACCTGAATTTAATAAATATATACTACTAGATGTTGGAATTCAGCACCCTCACCTTTCCCTAATGTTGTCACCAAACAAGTTGAAGCTAAAATAATCAGCATCTTTGTCTCAGAAGATATGACCATAACCAAAATGAAACCTTAAACTGGTGAGGTTGGAATCCTTGCACAAAGCAAAGCAAAGATTCACTACCCTTCATCATTTATGTATACTAACAACAGGCACAGCACCTTGGTTTTAAAGCGTCCAGAGGCAGAGCCACTGAGCAGGGCAGCACCCTCTGCTCAATCTAAATTCAGCTGCCAGGCTATCTGCAACCAAAACAAACTGGAGGACCTGGTTTCCCTTTTTCAAAAGGTAAATAATCCCTTTGGCCTGACTTATCAATAAAGATGTGAGTAAAAAGAATTATCAGGAGGGGAGAATTCCCAGGTTTTAAGTTCTTAAGTTCTCAGTGAAGTTTCTTAAGATTCCTCACTTAGAAGAGAAAGACAAGCCTTGTCAGTAACACTAGAAAAGGCACACTCTACTCCAAGAAAAACAAAACAAGACAAAAACCTCTTCAGGTATACTGACAACTTTATTATACACCAATGGGCATATCATCGGAAAGATCTAGGGGGAAAAAAAATGTGCCTGTAAAAGTACAGCATTAAACATTCAGACTGGTCAAGAGAAAACAGACTCAAAACTAAGGTCAAAATTCCTCAGTATTTTTAAGTTCAGGCTTGCTCCTGTCCCAAACAAGCTCTTAAGCTTGCTCTTGAGTGTAATTTGTCAGTAACTGCCACGAAAAAAAATTTAAACAACACAGAACGCTTGTTTTATCCAATTTATAATATACTTCTTTATCATCAGAGAAACCCTAAAAGTTACATAACCCTACATCTTTTGTAATTATCTTCTAAAGACAATTAAAAGATAATTTACTTTCTAGAGACAATTATATTTTTATTTTATTTTAAATAAAAAACAGCATACATTTTACAGTCTCCCTTTCTTAACTGCTTTTTCTTTATTTTTTGAGATTCAGTTCAGTCACTCAGTCGTGTCCGACTACTTGCAACCCCATGGACTGTAGCACACCAGGCTTCACTGTCCATCATCAACTCCCAGAGCTTCCTCAAACTCATGTCCATAGAGTCAGTGATGCCATCCAACCATCTCATCCTCTGTCCTCCCCTTCTCCTCCTGACTTCAATCTTTCTGAGATTACTGACTCTCAAAACTGGATAACAGAGACTATGGAGGAAACTAATTTTCTTCCAATTCAACTACCAGACATTTTACCTTCAGCAGTAGTTTCGTATTTGACCATCATTCACATTTCTTCTCTACTGATAAATACTGCCACAGGTTAGGAGGAACAATACAATTCAGCTCAACAGGTAAAGAATCTACTTGCAATGCTGGAGATACAGGAGGCATGGGTTCGATCCTGGGTCAGGAAGATCCCCTGGAGGAGGAAATGGCAACCCACTCCAGTATGCTTGCCTGAAAAATCCCATGGACAGAGGAGTCTGGCAGGAGACAGTTCGTGGAGTCACAAAGAGTAGGATATGTCTAACTGACTAAGCACACAATATAACTGAGCATGTTATCTTTTTAGATTTTGTACTTATAATTACTGGCTGCTACCCAGATCTTGACTGTCTATTCATACATCTACAACAGCCTCTTTTGGAAAAGGCACAGAATTTCAACTTAAGTTCTTTCTACAGAAAAGGCAGAGTAGTTAATAACTAAATGGCCTACAAAAAACACTCAAAATATTACTTATAGTTAATTAATAGATCTGAGGGGACAACAGAGGATGAGATGGTTAGATAGCATCATCGATTCAATGGACACAAATTTGAGTAAACTCCAGGAGACGGTGGAGGACAGAGGAGCCTGGCGTGCTACCGTCCATGGGGTTACAAAGAGTCGGACACAATTTAGTAACAGATCTTAAGTGTATTTGCCTTTTAATTGCTAAAAATCTTGTGCTATAGAGAAATCAGGAATGGATCCCACAGAAAATAACTTGTCTGTTAATGATCACTGGTGGCTCAATGGAAAAGAATCCTCCTGCAAGGCAGGAGCAATGGGAAGAAATGAATATTCCATTTTACTTACAGCAAGTCAGACAAGCTATAAACTTTCGAAAATCATGAGAAACAAATTTTAAAGCTTATACTGAAGTTCATTCAAGAGCATGGAAACTTAAGTATACTATAAGATAAACTATTGTACGTAAAGGAGTTTATCAAAATTTATTTATCTGTTACATCAACAAAGGGGCTATTTTCACACAAATCTAGCACCTTTCTTCAATATCTTCAAATCTTTTTAAATCTTCATAAGTTGATTTTAGTAAACTTTATCCCTTGAACTAAGATGGATTAATTTTTTTTTAACTTGTATCAATCTAAGATTCCTGACATCTTTATACTAAGGAGGGAATCTGGTCTTCACTAGAAAACATAATTTTTCTATAAACCATGTTAGATACAGATGGGTATTACTGCACAGAAATTATTTTTTTAATATTATTAAAATCTGATGGTTAATAAACAAGACATTGCCACTGTCCTGGGTACCTGAGAAGTAGCTGGAAGACAGTTTTCATGGGCTCCAGTTATGGGTTAAAGGCAAAGATTTCTTAGAAATGATACCAAAAGCACAATTCATAAGAGAACAAATGGATAAACTGGAACTCAAAAACTTTTGCTCCTAAAAGACACTGTTGATACATGTATAACTGATTCACTTTGCTGTACACCTGAAATTAACACTGTAAATCAACTTTCCCTTGTGGCTTAGACGGTAAAGAATCCACTTGCAATGCAGGAGACCAGGGTTCAATCCCTGCATTGGGAAGATCCCCTGGAGGAGGAAATGGCAACTCACTCTAGTATTCTTGTCTGGAGAATTCCACAGACAGGGAGCCTGGCTGGCTTCCAGCCCATGGTGCTGCAAAGAATCAGACATGTGAAGTGAAGTGAAGTTGCTCAGTCATGTCTGACTCTTTGCGACCCCATGGACTATAGCCTACCAGGCTCCTTCCTCCATGGGATTCTCCAGGCAAGAGTACTGGAGTGGGTTGCCATTTTCCTTCTCCAGGGGATCTTCCCGACCCAGGGATCGAACTTGGGTCTCCTGCATTCCAGGCGGATGCTTTAACCTCTGAGCAACAACTCAACCATACTCCAATAAAAATTTTTAATTTAAAAAAAAAAGACATTGTTAAAAGGATGAAGAGATAAATCAAAGAAAGGAAGAAAATCTTTGCAAAGCATTTATCAGATAAAGGACTTGTTTCAAGAATATATAAAGAGTGCTCAAAACTATTGAGAAAACAACCCAATTTTTTAAGATTGAACAAGTATTACTACACTTCACCAAAGAAGATACACAGCTAGGAAGTAAGTACACGAAAAGATGTCAATATCATTAGTTATTAGGAAAATCTAAATTAAAACCACAAGATAGCACTCCACAATGATTAGAACTGGAGTGGCCAAAACTTTATCATCCTAGTGTTGGTGAGGATAAGGAGAAACAGGAACTCTCGTATACCGCTAGACAGAATGTAAGATAGTACAGCCGCTCTGGAAGACAATTTGGCAGTTTCTTAAAAAGTTAAACACACACCTACCAACCATATGATCCAGCCATTCCACTCCAAGGTGTTTACCCAAGAGGATAAAATATAAGTCTACCCAAAATTTCATATCACGTTCATAGCAGCTTTATTCATAATAGCCAAAAAGTACAAACAATTCAAGTGTTAGAAACAGAGGAATGCATAAGCAAATTCTTTTACAGTCCTTACAATGCAACAGTGCTCCCACATACCACTCAGCAATAAAAAGCAACCAACTACAGATAAAGGCAGCAACAATGAAGGATCCTAAATACAGGATGCTAATGAAAGAAGAGTACATCCTGGATAAGACTGTTTACACGAGAGTCCAGAAAAGGAAAAGCTAACCTATGCTGACGGCAAATCAGTGAATTTCTAGGGGTAAAGAGGGGTGAGAATGGATGCAAAGGGCACAAAAGGAACTTCTGGGGAGAACAGAAGTCTTACATCTTGATTATATAACCACTATTTGGGTGAGTTTATCTGTCAAAATGCAAATCATATACTTAAAACAGTTCAATTTTACTGAATGCAAATTATACATCAATCAAGTTGATTAAGAATATTAAAATTTTATTTGGGAGAAAAAGATCTATAAAATTACCATGTTTCCTGAGGTGTTTATAGTACTTTCCACTCAATACTGTCAGATCACTGACACAAAAAAAATCTCAGAAAAGGCTGGGCTCATCACCCCATTCTATAAACCGCAGGGCGGTGGGGAAGTAAGATACATAGTGGTAGCAATCAGAGCATGAGTTAGGAGCATAATATTACAATGGGCAGATTTATCGATGGTAATGAAACAACTACCACCAAACAGAAGTGTTGGGTCCTGATCTGCTGAAAAAACTGGCAAGAACCACATTTAAAACTCAAGGGTTGGGAATTCCCTGGAGGCCCACTGGTTAGGACTCCACACTTCTATTTCAAGGAGCACTGGTTTGATCCTGGTTGGGAAACTAGGATTCCACATGCAGGATGTGGGATGTGGCTGAAAAAATAAAGAAAGAAAAAGAGAAAAAGGAAAATAATAATAATAATAAGGGCAAAGAAAAATATATACTCCCAAGAAGAAGGTGGGGCAAGAAAATGCCTAAAGTCAACATTGAGCACTACACAACTCAAAACAAATACCTTTAATATAAAGTGAAGGGAGCAGAGGAGTTCAACACCCAAGACACTGATCTGAACCCAGATCTGCCACTGTGTCACACTTTATTAAGGTCACTGACCCTGGGAGATAGTGAAAGGCAGAGAAGCCTGGCATGCTGCAGTCCACAGGGTCGCAAAGACTTAGCAACTGATTGACAAAACCTCTGAGCACCCCAGTGTCCCTCCCCTTTTTGAAACAGAATAAAGTATGGTCTCTGAATAACCCTTTCGAGACACTGCAACAAATAAAGAATTTATGTGAAAACAAATTTAAGTTATACAGGAAAGTTATATTCTCCATGCAAAAGCATGCAACTAAGAATATCTAAATTATCATCAAACTAAATTAATAACTGGTATACTAAGAGTCAAAAATGGCTCCGCACCTCAAAATGGCTCCCTACAGACTATAAAAGCAAGCCCAACTGCCTCAGCCAAAAAGTCATGTGCTTCATGAAAGTGACCCAATCTCATCTATCTAAAATATCTCATATATCAATCCAAATTCATTCACTTTCCCCAAACGTAGTATCTTCCCTCCCTGGACAAACTGTGCCCCTACTTCGGTCAGCAATCCAACTCTTCTACTGTGTTTAAAGGTGATCCCAAAGTCACTGGCCTAATAAAAACTGCTTATCCCTGGGGGGAGGATAATTTAGGAGGCTAAGATTAACATCTTAGTGAACAAAAACATTCACTCCTTTTTCTTAATTTCTAGTGCTTGCTCAGAACTATAAAATGTGGCATTTAATTTTAAAACATATTTTCCTGTTCTCTAATCTTGTACTGCTTTTTAAATCAATATTTCTTCACCTACAGAAAGGAAGAGACTTAGAGATGGATAGTATGACTTCCATCCTGCTGTAAGGCACCCCACTGTTGGGAAGACGAAAGTAGAGCTTGTTGCTTTCTCAATGACACTATATTACAGACAGTTTCCCAACTTGAAAGGATGAAAATCTTAAACCAAATTCCATTTTGGCAACATCAGCAAGAATCTATAGTTTTACTTGCTCTATCTGGAGTGAGTTAGTAATGCTCAAAATTCTCCAAGCGAGGCTTCAACAGTACGTGAACCAAGAACTTCCAGATGTTCAAGTTGGATTTAGAAAAGGCAGAGGAACCAGACATCAAATTGTCAAGATCTATTGGATCATAGAAAAAGCAAGAAAGTTCCAGAAAAACATCTGCTTCATTGACTACGCCAAAGCCTTTGACTCTGGATCACAACAAACTCTGGAAAATCCTTAGAGATGGGAACACCAGACCACCTTACCTGCCTCCTGAGAAAACTGTATGCAGGTCAAGAAGCAGACTGATGGACATGGGGAGATGGGAGGAGAGGGTGAGATGGTACGTAAAGAGTAACATGGAAACTTACACTCTATTCAGTTCAGTTCAGTCGCTCAGTCGTGTCCGACTCTTTGTGACCGCATGAATCGCAGCACGCCAGGCCTCCCTGTCCATCACCAACTCCAGGAGTTCACCCAAACTCACGTGCATCAAGTCGGTGATGCCATCCAGCCATTTCATCTTCTGTTGTCCCCTTCTCCTCCTGCCCCCAATCCCTCCCAGCATCAGAGTCTTTTCCAACGAGTCAGTTCTTCGCATGAGGTAGCCAAAGTATTGGAGTTTCAGCCTCAGCATCAATCCTTCCAATGAACACCCAGGACTGGTTTCCTTTAGGAAACTTACATTACCATATGGAAAATAGATAGCCAACGGGAATTTGCTGTACGGCTCAGGAAACTCAAACGGGGGCTCTGTATCAACCTAGTGGGGTAGGATGGGGAGGGAGATGGGAGGGAGTTTCAAAAGGGAGGGGATATATGTATACCCATGGCTGATTTACGTTGAGGTTTGACAGAAAACGGCAAAATTCTGTAAAGCAATTATCCTTCAATAAGAAATAATTAATTTTTAAAAATTAAGAAAAAAAAAGAAGCAACAGTAGAACCAGACATGGAACAATGGACTGGTTTCAAATTGGGAAAGGAGTCCATCAAGGCTATATACTGTCACCCTGTTTATTTAACTTATATGTAGAATACATCATGCAAATGCTGGGCTGGACAAAACACAAGCTGGAATCAAAACTGTCAGGAGAAGTATCAATAACCTCAGATATGCAGATGACACCACCCTTATGGAAGAAAGTGAAGAACTAAAGAGCCTCTTGATGAAAGTGAAAGGGGAGAGTGAAAAAGCTGGCTTAAAACTCAACATTCAGAAAACTAAGATCATGGCATCCAGTCCCATTACTCCATGGCAAACAGATGGAGAAACAATGGAAACACTGACAGACTTTATTTTCTTGGGCTCCAAAATCTCTGCACATGGTGATTGCAGCCATGAAATTAAAAGACGCTTACTCCGTGGGAGAAAAGCTATGACCAACCTAGACAGCATATTAAAACGCAGAAACGTTACTGTGCCAACAAAGGTCCGTCTAGTCAAGGCTATGGTTTTTCCAGTATTCATGCATGGACGTGAGAGTTGGACCATAAAGAAAGCTGAGCGCCGAAGAATTGATGCTTTTGAACTGAGGTGTTGGAGAAGACTCTTGAGAGTCCGTTGGACTGCAAGATCCAACCAGTCAATCCTAAAAGAAATCAGTCCTGAATATTCATTGGAAGGACTGTTGTTGAAGCCTGCAGTACTTTGGCCACCTGATGCAAAGAACCAACTCATTGGAAAGCATCACCCTGATGCTGGAAAAGACTGAAGGCGGGAAGAGAAGGAGATGACAGAAGATGAGATGGTTGGATGGCATCACCGACTCAATGGACATGAGTCTGAGCAAGATCTGGGAGTTAGTGATGGACAGGGAAGAATGGTGTGCTGCAGTCCATGGGGTTTCAAAGAGTCGGACATGACTGAGCAACAGAACTGAACTGAACTCATCTGGAGTTAAGCTGGAAGAAGGCAGAAGTGTGGTTGTGGTGGTGGTTGACTCACCAAGTCATGTTCAACTCTTGCGACCCCATGAACTATAGCCCACCAGGCTCCTCTGTCCATGGGATTTTCCAGGCAAGAATACTGGAGCAGACTGCCATTTCCTTCTCCAGATAATCTTCCCAACCCAGGAACTGAACCTGGGTCTCCTGCATTGTAGTCAGATTCTGTACTGACTGAGCAATAAGTGAAGCCCAGAAGTGTAGGTTTGACAATTCTATATCTAAGTTAAATTATTATTAAATAATAAAACATTACATAAACAACTGAAACTCCTTTGAAGTACTTTTTATACAATTTTTAAATCAAATGGTCTGTTTAAGTCAGGATCTCAGATTACTTCAGGAGAAAAAATGGTTTCTTCTCTCCTGCTCTTTGGCCTTCCTTCAATTTCACAGCCAAACTCTCTTAATTTTTAGGTGTACGCAGAAGGGCATTTCCATCTCCCAGTCCCCACTGCTCTCCTTCTCAATCAAGAAAACAGCCCTCCTCAGGCCTATACTGAAGTCTGCCATTACCTCAGAGCTTTCAGCACAGTCAGAAAAGCATTTAGTCCAATGGCACAGCCTCTTTCCTCCACAGGTGAGCTGCCACAGTTCATTTACTACTCCATGGCATTTTTAAAACCATTTTACTTTATTTATTTGTAATTGAAGGATAATTGCTTTATAATATTGTGTTGGTTTCTGCCATCGAAAAAGTTTTGAACTCCACTGTCATATAAATGTAAATAATGTAGGCCCCATTAAATGATTACTTTTCGGTTTCTATGACCATCTCAGGAGCTCAATTTTAAATTTTAAGTTCTTACATTGTCAGCTTCCCATTTTAAGTTAAGTTACTATTAAGTTAAGTAACTTACTTAAAATTACTATGAAGTTACTTCGTGAACTAAGGTACAGTAGGTAGGGCATTTAAACCCAGAAAATTATAGGCACAATGCAGACAGACCAACTGTCTGTTCCTTAGCCATGAAATTCATCATTCACTAGCCACAAAGGGAACCAAGTAAGATGCTATATAATAATCAGCTCAAAAACAAACTCTTCACTAGAAAATAGTATAAATGCAGACAGTGAATCATTGGGGTTATTTTCTTTCATTGTGACTATAGGTTAATACAAGTGGATAGCAAATGTTAGGTGAACAACTGGGAGACAAGAGGGGGAAAAAAGCATACTCTTTCTAACTACCTCTAAACTCCAAGAGCTAGTAAGTTGGACATTCAGCAGGGACTGACAAATCAAAACCCCTTTACCATCCACATGCTTGGACTTAGCATTGTGGAGGGCAAAAATCAACACAGCAGTCTCAGTCTTTGAGGAACTTACACTTGCAAAAAACCTACTTGCAAAAGTAGGGAGTCAAGAAGCACCTGGAGTAACAGGCAAATGTGGCCTCGGAGCACAGAATGCAGCAGGGCAAAGGCTAACAGAGTTCTGCCAAGAGAACGCACTGGTCATAGCAAACATCCACTTCCAGCAACACAAGAGACGACTCTACACACGGATACTACCAGATGGCCAACACCAAAATCAGACTGATTATACTCTTTGCAGCCAACAATGGAGAAGCTCTATACAGTCAGCAAAAACAAGACCAGGAGCTGACTGTAGCTCAGATCATGAACTCTTTATCGCCAAATTCAGACTTAAACTGAAGAAAGCAGGGAAAACCACCAGACCATTCAGGTACAACCTAAATCAAATCCCTTATGATTATACAGTGGAAATGACAAATAGAGGCAAAGGATTAGAGCTGATAAACAGAGTACCTGAGAACTATGGATGGAGGTTCGTGACACTGTACAGGAGGCAAGGATGAATACTATCCCCAAGAAAAAGAAATTTTAAAAGGCAAAATGGTGGTCTGAGAGGCCTTACAAATAGCTGTGAAAAGGAGAGAAGCTAAAGGCAAAGGAGAAAAGGAAAGATATACCCATTTGAATGCAGAGTTCCAAAGAATAGCAAGGAGAGATAAGAAAGCCTTCCTCAGTGATCAGTGCAAAGAAACAGAGGAAAACAATACAATAGGAAAGACTAGAGATCTCTTCAAGAAAATTAGAGATACCAAGGGAACATTTCATACAAAGATGGGCTCAATAAAGGACAGACATGGTATGACCTAACAAAAGCAGAAGATATTAAGAAGTGGCAAGAATACACAGAAGAACTATACAATAAAGATCTTCATGACCCAGATAACCATGATGGTGTGATCACTCACCTAGAGCCAGAAATCCTGGACTGCAAAGTCAAGTGGGCCTAAGGAAGCATCACTATGAACAAAGCTAGTGAAGGTGATGGAATTTTAGTTCAGCTGTGAAAGTGCTGCACTCAGTATGCCAGAAAATTTGGTAAACTCAGCAGTGGCCACAGGACTGGAAAGGGTCAGTGTTCATTCCAATCCCAAAGAAAGGCAATGCCAAAAAATGTTCAAACTACCGCACAACTGCACTCATCTCACACGCTAGTAAAGTAATGCTCAAAATTCTCCAAGCCAGGCTTCAACAGTACGTGAACCGAGAACTTCCAGATGCTCAAGCTGGATTTAGAAAAGGCAGAGGAACGAGAGATTAAATTGCCAACATCTGCTGGATCACAGAAAAAGCAAGAGAGTTCCAGAAAAACATCTACTGCTTTATTGCCTATGTCAAAGCCGTTGTGTGGATCACAATAAACTCTGGAAAATTCTTACAGAGATGGGAATACCAGACCACCTGACCTGCCTCTTAAGAAATCTATATGCAGGTCAAGAAGCAACAGTTAGAACTGTACATGAAACAACAGACTGGTTCTAAATAGGGAAAGGAGTCTGTTAAGGCTGTATATTGTCACCTTGCTTGTTTAACTTATAGGCAGAGTACATCATGAGAAACGCGGGGCTGGATGAAGCACAAGCTGGAATCAAGATTGCTGAGAGAAATATCAACAACCTCAGATATGCAGATGACACCACCCTTATAGCAGAAAGCAAAGAACTAAAGAGCCTCCTGATGAAAGTGAAAGAAGAGAGTGAAAAAGCTGGCTTAGAACTCAACATTCAGAAAACTAAGATCATGGCATCTCATTACTTCATGGCAAATAGATGGGGAAACAGTGGAAACAGTGACAGACTTTATCTTTTGGGGCTCCAAAATCACTGCAGATGGTGACTGCAGCCATGAAATTAAATGACATTTGCTCCTTGGAAGAAAAGTTATGACCAACCTAGACAGCATATTAAAAAGCAGAGACATTACCTTGCCAACAAAGGTCCGTCTAGTCAAAGCTATTGTTTTTCCAGTAGTCATGTATGGATGTGAGAGTTGGACTATAAACAAAGCTGAGCACCACAGAATTGATGCTTTTGAATCGTGGTGTTCGAAAGCACAAGAAGAAGACTCTTTTGAGAGTCTACACAAGAAGACTCTGTGGAAAAGACTCTTGAGAGTCCTTTGGACTTGCAAGGAGATCTGACCAGTCCATCCTAAAGGAAATCAGTCCTGAATATTCATTAGAAGGACTGATGCTGAAGCTGAAACTCCAATACTTTGGCCATCTGATGTGAAGAACTGATTCACTGGAAAAGACCCTGATGCTGGGAAAGACTGAAGGCAGGAGGAGAAGGGGACACAGAGGATGAGATGGTTGGATGGTATCACCGACTCAATGGACATGAGCTTGAGTAAGCTCCGGGAGTTGGTGATGGACAGGGAGGCCTGGCGTGCTGCAGTCCGTAGGGTGGGAAAGAGTCAGACGCAACTGAACTGAACTGAACTGACACTCTGGTAAAACTAGATTAATGTATGTTTATAAGCACTAAATTGTGTAAAGCAGATTTAAAGCAGCGGAGCTCATAAAAGGGATGGGTCGACAGAGGTTAGAGAAAGTCAAAGAAAATGATGTGAAGGTCAGAAGAGCTGAACCTTGAAGGCAGGGCATAGCAGGATCAGCAACGCTAGGATACACGTAAAGTCATGAGGGTACACACCGTAAGCCTGGCACACAGCCTGGAACATTTAAATATTTGTGGATGAACAGGACAAGGAAAAATAGAAAAGACAGGGAGAAGAAGAAAAGAATAGGCATTTCAGATAAGAGATTTTTTTTTAATAAAATTAAACATGGCAATTTCATGAGGCAGTAAGGAAACACAGAATGGTAAGAAGTAAGGTAAAAATAGGTAAAATGAACCCAACCCATTCACGATTTTAAAAGTCAAAGGCACCTCGGTGTTCACAGCAGCACTGTTTACAATAGCCAAGACATGGAGACAACCTAAATGCCCATCAGCAGAGGAATGGATCAAGAAGATGTCATGTGTGTGTATACACACACACACACACACACAGATACACACACACAGGAATATTACTCGGCCATTAAAAAGAATGAAATAAGGCCATCTGCAGCAACATGGATGGATGCAGAGACTGTCAAACTGAGTGAAGTCAGTCAGACAGAGGAGGAAAAATATCATATGGCATCCCTTATATGTGGAATCTAAAAAGAAATGATACAAATGAACTTAAACAAAACAAAGGGACTCACAAACTTGGAAAACTCATGGTTGCTGGTGGGGAAGGAATAGTTAAGGACTTTGGGAAGGTCATGTACACACTGCTATATCTAAAACGGATAACCAGCAAAAACCTATTGTGTAGCACATGGAACTCTGCTCAGTGTTATACGGCAGCCTGGATGGGAGGGGGGTTTGGAGGAGAATGGATACATGTATATGTATGGCTGAGTCTCTTCACTGTTCACCTGAAACTATCACAACATTGTTAATCAGCTACCCCAATACAGAATGTTTTTGGTGTTAAAAAATAAACTTAAATTTTAAAAAGTCAATGAAAGAGATATAAAACTGATCTCATATTAAATACCAAAATGAGTATGTCCAGAAAGCACATTCTGTTATGTCTCCACTTTTCAAGAACACTAATAAAAAGTGTAAATAGCCATTTTTCCTTAAATGGTCATTCATCTTTGTCATATTATTGGGCATAACCTAGAAACCATGTTAATATTTCCCCAGAGAAGAACTAATACCACTAGCTGGTACAGATGAGTAATTTTTTTCCTGAATATTTTTACTATCTGGAAATGTGACTGGGTTATCACTCAGGTCAGCCTCTTTGGTAGTTGTATAATCAAATGTTGGAGACACACCACAATTAAAGCAAGAGACGGCTGAGGGCAACCTAGCACAAAAGCCAGTGACTAATGCTGAATCACAGCGTCCAAGTGATACTTCACCATAATGTCAACCTCCCATACTAACATCCCCTTCAGCAGTCCTTGGAAGTACAGCAGAAGTATTACCCAATAACTATTCTCCAATATTTTGCAGGATAATGCTAAAGAATTAAGAGTAATAAAATCTAGTTGAGTCTTCAGCCTATAAGCCAAACTTTGTTAAGCCAAGGAAATTCTTACCTCCTCAAACTTCACAACTGGAGAAGAATTCATGATTGTGGCATACACTCTGTGTATATAGTAGATCCCCCAGATATTCCTCCCCAACAAAACATTCCAGGTCCTGGCTACCTACCACCAGCTATGGTCTTCAGCATGTGTGTGTGTTAGTCGCTCAGCCATGCCTGACTCTGTGACGCCATGGACTGTAGCCTGCCAAGTGCCTCTGTCCATGGAATTCACCAGGCAAGAATACTGGAGGGGGCTGCCATTTCCTTCTCCAGGATGGTCTTCAGTGGCAGCTGTATAATCTCTATAGACGGACTTTAGGAACGGAAGCCTAATGAGGGAAGGGGACAGTGGAGATTACATGATAAAGCTACACGTGCAACGTGAGTGCACTACTTTCATTTATATTATAAGCATGTTTAGAGTGAGTCTGGCCAGCTGTTAACATCGCCAGTCATTTTTCTTAGCATTCCTTCTACTCCTCCAGCCCGAATCACGCAAAACAGGCAAGCTGTCTGGTTATACATTAACACTGTTATAATGACAGTGAAAGAATTCTGGTTAGTTTTAATTTCACTTTTCAATTTGGGTGCCTAACACCTGGCATAATGGAAAGAACAAGAGCCTTGGAGTCATACTGACCTACTTATAAATATCAGCTCTACTGCTTAAAAAGATATGTGACCTTGAACAAGTTATACAACTGAACCTCAGTTTCCTTTATGGAAACCAGGTATACCAACAGCCTCTTTGCAAAACTGTTGAGAGGTTAAGCATGAAATTATGTGTAGTATCCAGAATACAATAGGCACTTAGCTTATGGTAATTATGATGGAAGGCTGGTGAACACACCTATACTCAGGTTTCCAAATAGTATTAACTCTATAATGAAAGCCTTTTCAGCCTCATTCTCTCTAGTCCACTTGTGAGATGACTTACCTACCCTTTTATAATTTCATCTGGTCTCTAGAGGAAAAAGGCTCCCTCCCAGAAATCAGTCTTGAGGTCAAAACCGGCTTGACCTCACAGCCATCTCCTTGCAATGCTGTCACGTCCTGCCTGACTCTGGGGCCTCTAGAAAATCCTGTTTTCTCTATTGCCTATTTCTGTTTCATTGCCTTAGGCTACATGCATTCTCTCACCAGATTTCAAACGCTCAGTTTTGTCCCCCAGTCTATTCTAAGGCACTCTGAGGTATCCAGTTTCTCAAGAAGGACCACGTTTTGGACTGCTATACTACTATACTCCAAGAGGGCAGTCAACCCAGCAAGTTCTGCCAGTGCCTAAAACCTCTCTATCTCTGTCACAGGCGGAATGCCAGCTCTTCTCTCCCAGTAAACGGGATCCTGACTTCTAGAACAACAGGCGCATCCCTCTCTCTACTTCATCTTATTCTCCCACCATTCCCCTATATCCCACAACAGGAGGGAAAAGTGGAAAGATAATTCAAATCAGAGTCAAAAGACCTTGATTCTTCTACTCTACTTCTGTTACTCAAATTTGTTCTTCTTTGTAAAATTCTGTGCTTATCTCACAAGATCGAAGTAAGGCTCAAATAAGATATCTGTGAATATGTTATGCAGATCTGAGATATTACTATAACTATTACAAGTCTCTATTATGACTTAACATTTATTTTTGAATATAAAACCCTAACATCTTTTAACTCCTCTAGCATTATTTATGTTAGCAAAGGATAAGAAGTAACTCAAATAGCCATCCATTAGGGGACTAACCAAAAAAATATGTGATACATCCTTTCATAGGAATACTGTATAGCATCTTTTTTTTATTAGAAAGCTTCTTATATACCTACAGGTCCTAATCCTGAAGATATAATAGTGAAAAAAGATGCAGATCAGTGAGTATAATTAACTACAATTTTTTTTAAAAGAGGGGGTACAGTAAACAGATACACACGTTTACTTGTAAACACATGAAATATCACAATATAGATAAGACACTTCCCTGGGCTTCCCTGATGGCTCAGTAGTAAAGAATCTGCTTGGCAATGCAGGAGATGTGGGTTGGATCCCTCTCGGTCAGGAAGATCCCCCAGAGAAGGAAATGGCAACCCACTTCAGAATCTTGCATGGGAAATCCCAAGGACAGAGGAGCCTGGCAAGCTACAGTCCATGGCACTACAAGAGTCAGACACAACTTAGCGACTAAACAAGCATCTAAGACACTGATCATACTGACTGTATCTGCATCCAGATAGCCACGGGGCATGTGCAGGAAAAAAACTTTTCTGTGTATTTCTCCCTTTTGCAGCTTTTAAGTTTTTGAACCCCTAGCCTCTGGATGGGAAGAGATGGAAAACCATCTCTTCACACAACTATAAGCCTAAGAAACAATATGACCATCAGTGAGGATGACAGGATATCTGACAAGTCATTTCCAGGGCCAGCCCCAACTTCACAATCACCACCACCTGAAACAAACTGCGTACCCTTCCATGATCTCATTCCTTGAAGTGACCAGAGATAATTTATTCCTTCCAGTCAGACTTCCTGACTGCGTTATTGTGTGTCCATGTGCTATGCACTTCCACACTCAACGCTATTTATAAAACTTATTGTCTTAAGGGATCTACTGCAAAGTCTTAGAAGGGCCCTCTGAACCGTAACATTTTCCACCTTCAAGTCTGGTCAGGAATCATTCCAATGCCAACTTTACTGAACCAAAGACTGAGCTCTTCCTCTTAATTACTCCAGGTTCACCACAGGATCCAAGTAAGTCATTCATTTGAGTCTCCATGGTTAAACGATTCTACTGCAGATCATCCCCTGACTTACAGAAGAGTGAATTCTGTTCATTTCCTCTAATCTGGTGGAAAAACACTGCTTCCAAACTGTGCAAAATAACTCTTCCAGGAGGATAAATGAAATGTACTGAGGCAACATCCTCCCAAATGTAAACTATAAACAATACTGCCTTAAACATGACTTTAATCAGGAATGACATCCCAGGAGCTGAAACACTGCTCAAAACAGCAGCAGATACTGCCTCCATTCTCGCTGTCCTGTGGCATGCAGGGTATCCTTGAACCTAGATTATGAAGCGCACACCACTGAATATGAGCTTCATCCTTTGAATATTCCTTTCACATTCAACCCTTGTTCTCACTTTCTGGTATGGAGATCCAAAACCTCAATGCAGTACAGAATGAAATGCTGGATTACTTTAGTGCAAAAAGGTGAAGCCTCCAAAAGTGTTCTAATTAGGATATCTCTTCAATGAAAGCATATAGAAATGTGCCGACTCCTTCTCCCTTCTTTTTCCAACAGCTATTTGCTTTCTCAGGAGCAAATCTTCAGTCAAACACAAAAGCCAACCACCTAGCAAAGCTCAAATACAGACAGGTGTTTTCCAAGCACAGTTAAATCTCAGGAGTAACTAGTCATGATGAGTAACATCTACTAATAAGGTGCTTATTGGTGTGCTGGGACAGTTAACAGCCTAAAAATCTCTCAGTTATGACCAGCGTTGATAAAAATGAGAAAAAAAACTAAAAGAAAAGCAAGCCCACTTTCCACCAACAGAAAACTTACAAAAGGAAGAATCACACAAATCAGCTAGTCCTGCCACACAAAACCCCTTTTATTCTAGGGTGGAGACTAAGGGCCCCAAACGAACCTATTTGAGTATTTTTCTACTTTAACCCTACTGAAGCCCATGGATAGGCTTACCAAGAAAAAATCTGAGAGAATTGGACAAAACAGTTTCTTTTTTTACAAAACAAAATGAGTAATCATCTGAAAATATAAATGAGCAGTTATTTAAAATTAAGAGTTTCACTGAAGCACTCTAGAATAATGTTCCACACAGTAAGTATGCCCTGCTCGATCAGCTCCATTCACCAGACTTCAAGTTTCTCTGCTTTAAACTTCTTTAGTACTCACAAGATCCTAAAGTTGGTTCCTGCATGAGACAGACATGACAGAAAATCCCAGTGCTAATATCAGACTATAAGAATTTTTATTGTTACCAGAGAAGAGGTTATTCAGCCATGTTACCTGGACTTCACCCAAGTCATATCCTTTGAATCAATCTATTATTGCAAGCCACAGGAGGCAAACAAGTCAAGCACAGGTGAGAAAGCACAGGTCACTAAACTGAATTCCATTATAGCACTTTTAGGTAATATCTTTTTCACTATCTGCTTTGACTTCAGCTGGGTACCAGCATGATTTCTTGATGCCTTTTCTACCACCTACCATCTCTCTGTGTTTTCTGCATTAAAAGATTGTGAGGAAAATGCAATGCTTTTTTAGAGATATCCAAGATTATAAAATGAGAGGTGTTTTTTTTTTTAAGACACTTAGTATGTCAAGTCAGAACTTGACATAATAAGTATGTCATATCCTAGGGAAAGCTCTTTAGCAAGTAATACTCCCAAATCATCTCTACTTTGCAGGCTCTTAGAATGCATTAAATGTTTAAGAAGTTAAATGAATGTTCTCTACAGGATAGCAAGGACTTTTACTAAAGGAGATTACAAGGTTTCCCAAACTGGTATTATATTTAAGAATGTTCAACACTGGCCTTCCAAATGTACTTTAAGTACTATAAAGCTATAATAATTATAGCCATACAGTATCAAAGAAAGTAAAGACAGCACAATCAAACAATTACGAGTTCAGAAATAAACTGAAGTATCTGGAGATTCTGTAGACAAAGTAGCTTTTTAAATCAAAAGGGAAAAGATAGATTATTTAATACATTTTATTGGGACAACTAACAACTTGTTCAGTCGCGAAGTCGTGACCGACTCTACAGCCCCATGGACTGCAGTATGCCAGGCTTCACTGTCCTTCACTATCTCCTGGAGTTTGCTCCAATTCATGTCCACTGAGTCAGTGATGCTATCTGACAATCTCATCCTCTGCCACCCTCAAACTAGACCTCTGGGGGAGAAAAAGATAGATTCACTCATTCAATAAGTGGAGGGCCTATCACTTGCAAGCATTGGTGCTAGATACTGAAAATAAGAACAAGGGAAAAAACTGCACACTCCATCACCCTCAAGGAGCTCCCAGTCAAGGGAAAAGAGAAAGTCATTAATAACAACAAAAACAAATGTAAAATCACAACTCCAATAAATTCCACAACTAATTCCCTTTTCACTTGGTTTAAACCAAAATGCATTACAGATGAAGCAAAGATCTAAATTTAAAAACAAAACCATAAAAAGTACTTGAAGAAAACATGGGTAAATATTTTCACAAGATTAGGATGAGAAAGAAAACGAGAAGCCAGAAAATATAAAACATAAAAATCTAATGTACTGTAAAATGTGAACATAAAAATATTTATATTTTACAGTAAAAAAAAAAAAATACACATACGTACACATTGTCAAGACAAACACAGAAACATCAGTATCAGTTCAATCGCTCAGTTGTGTCTGACTCTTTGCGACCCCATGGACTGCATCACGCCAGGCTTCCCTGTCCATCACCAAATCCCAGAGCTTGCTCAAACTCATGTCCACCGAGTCGGTGATATTGTCCCCTTCTCCTCCTGCCTTCAATCTTTCCCAGCATCAGGGTCTTACAGGTAACTAATTTCCCTAATATTCAAAAAGTTATGCACATTTTCTTTAAATATTTATTTTCATTTATTTATCTGGCTGCTGCAGGTCTTAGTTGCAGCACATGGGATCTAGTTCCCTGACCAGGGATCAAACCTGGGAGAACTCTCTACCTCGAGAGCTCAGAGTCTTAGCCACTGGACCACCAGGGAAGCCCAGCTATGCACATTAATGAGAAAAAGCCAAAAAGCCCAACAGAAAACTAACCAAAGGATACAAAAAAATTCCAAGAAAAAATATGAATAGCAAATAGACAAATGATAGTCAAATTTAGTAATAATAAATAACTCTTACAAACTAAGATGAGATTTTCTTACCTGTTAGACTCACTCCCTAAAAAATGGCTGGTTGCCAGGGTTTAAAGAGGATAGAAGAAGCACTTCATACATACTCTCCATTGAATGAAATAGCTTGGCCTTTCTTGGAGGGCAATTTGGCAACACTAGTAAAATTTTAAGCACTCATACTTTGACTTGGGCACTCCACCTCTAGTGACTTATTCTATTAAACTACTGAGAAAATGAAGAACTTAGTTTCTAACGTTGTATATATCATAATGGAAAAGAACACACAACTTTTGGGAAGTTTACTCTAGTATAAAACTCTTGATTTTTAAAAACTAAACTAAATCTGAGATATGAGTCTTCTGGAAAATAAATAATCCAAACAAATGGAATAGAAAAGAAACACTAGTATACATACACAACTATAAATGTGCAGAAACTGTTAAGTGACATATAATTTATATTAAAAAAAAAAAAAGCTGGAAACAACCCTAAATCTATCAATAGGATACTACTTAAATATAGTACATCCATAAAATGGAACACTCTGCAGCCATTAAAAAAGATTGTGTCTAGGACAAAATGCACTGACATGACAAGATGTGGGAGATATTAACTTAAAAAGTGAGTAGCAAAACCACTATATATAAAATAAACAACAAAGACATGCTGTACAGCACAGGGAACTATAGTCAGTAGTCTGTAATAACCTATAATGGAAAAGAATCTGAAAAAGAATAAATACATACATTACTGAATCCCTCTGCTATATACCTGAAACTAACACTACAGGTAAATGAACTACACTGCAATGTAAAAGACAGAAAATCCAAGCTAAGAAAACACAGGCAGTACATGCTCTGACATCAGTCCCAGCAATATTTTTTGAATATGTGTTTTCAGGCAAACGACATACTCGATAAGGGGTTAATATCCAAAATATACAAAAACTCATACAGAGCAACAGAAAGAAAACAAACAACCCAATTTAAAAATGGGCAGAGGACCTGAATAGAAATTTTTCCAAAGGAGACATACAGATGGCCAACAGGTACATGAGAAGATGCTCAATGTCGCTTATCATCACGGAAATGAAAAACAAAATCTCAGTGAGATTTCACTTCACACCTGTCAAAATGGCACAACAAAAAAACAAAAAATATTAATAACAAGTGCTGATGGGGATGGGAAGAAAAGGGAATCCTCATCAGCTGTTTATGGGGACATAAATGATACAGTCACTATGAAAAATAGTATGGAGATTTCTCAAAAAAATTAAGAGAGAACTCTACCATATGATCTGGCAATCCCACTTCTGGGTACTTATTTATCCAAAGAAAACAAAACCACTAGTTAGAAAAGATATAGGCACCTTTCTGTTCACTGCAGCATTATTTACAATAGCCAAGATATAGAAGCAACCTAAGTGCCCATCAACAGATGAGTGGAAAAAGACACAGTGTGTATATATATATATAGGAATATTATTATTCAGCCAAAGGAAAGAAGGAAATACTGCTGTTTACAACATGGATAGACCAGAAGGTATTATGCCAAGTGAAATAAGACAGAAAAAGTTAAGTACTATATGATTTCACTTATGCATGGAATCTAAAACCTAAAACAAATAAACATAACAAAACAGAAACAGACTCATAGATACAGAGAACAAATAGGTGGTTGCCAGAGAGGTAAAGGAGTAAGGCAAGAAGACAAATAGGTGAAGGAGATCAAGAGGTACAAGCTTCCTGCTGCAAAATAAATGAGTCAAGAGTATGTAACGTACAGTGTGGGAAATACTGTCTGTCAATAATTATGTAATACCTTTTGTATGGTGACAGATCTTACCTACACTTATGGTGATCATTTTGATACTATAGTAATAATGAGTCACTATGCTGTAGAACAAGAATTAACATGGTATTGTAGGTCAATTATATTAATACTTCAAAAACAAACTCACAGAAAAAGACATCAGACTTGTGATTAGCAGAGGTAGGGGTAGGGAGAGGAGGAACTGGATGAAGGAAGTCAAAAGCTAGAAACTTCAAGTACAAGATAAGTAAGTACTATGGATGTAATGTATAACATGATAAGTATAACTAACACTGCTATACGTTACATATGAAAGCTATTAAGAGGGTATATCTTAAATGAGCCTTAGGAAGCATTACTACAAACAAATCCAGTGGAGGTGATGGAATTCCAGCTGAGCTATTTCAAATCCTAAAAGATAATGCTGTTAAAGTGCTGCACTCATTATACCAGCAAATTTGGAAAACTAAGCAGTGGCCACAGAACTGGAAAAGGTCAGTTTTCATTTCAATCCCAAAGAAAGGCAATGCCAAAGAAATGCTCAAACTACCTTACAATTGCACTCCTTTCACATGCTAGCAAAGTAATGCTCAAAGTCCTTCAAGCTAAGCATCACTGGTAAATAAACCAAGAACTTTCAGATGTACAAGCTGGATTTAGAAAAGGCAGAGGAATCAGAGATCAAATTGCCAACATATGCTGGATCATAGAAAAACCAAGGGAATTTCAAAAAAACATCTACTTCTGCTTCATTGACTATGCTAAAGCCTTTGACTGTGGATCACAGCAAACTGTGGAATATTCTTAATGAGATGGGAATACCAGACCACCTTATCTGCCTCCTGAGAACCTGTATGAAGGACAAGAAGCAACAGTTAGAAATGGACACGAAACAATAGACTGGTTCAAAACTGGGAAAGGAGTACATCAAGGCTGTCTACTGTCACCCTGCATATTTAACTTCTATGCAGACCACATTGTGCAAAACGCTGGGCTGGATGAATCACAAGCTGGAATCAAGACTGCCAGGAGAAATTTTAACAACCTCAGATATGCAGATACCACCACTCTAATGGTAGAATTTGAAGAGCAACTAGATGAAGGCAAAAGATGAGACTGAAAAAGTTGGCTTAAAACTCAACATTTAAGAAATGAAGATCATGGTATCCAGTCCTATCATTTCATGGCAAATAGACGGGGAAAACGTGGAAACAGTGGCAGATTTCATTTTCTTGGGCTCCAAAATGACTGCAGACAGTGACTGCAGCCACAAAATTAAAAGACACTTGCTCCTTGGAAGAATCAGTTCAGTCACTCAGTCATGTCTGACTCTTTGAGACCCCATGGACTGCAGCACACCATTCTTCCCTGTCCATCACCAACTCCCAGAGCTTACTCAAACCCATGTCCATCGAGTCGGTGATGCCATCCAACTATCTCATCCTCTGTCGTCCCCTTCTCCTCCTGCCTTCATTCTTTCCCAGCATCAGGGTCTTTTCAAATGAGTCAGTTCTTCGCATTAGGTGGCCAAAGTACTGGCGCGTCAGCTTCAGCATCAGTCCTTCCAAAGAATATTCAGGACTATTTCCTTTAGGATGGAGTGGTTTGATCTCCTTGCAGTACAAGGGACTCTTAAGAGTCTTCTCTAGAACCAACAGTTCAAAAGCATTAATTCTTTGGTGCTCAGCTTTCTTTATAGTCCAACTCTCACATCCATTCATGACTACTGGAGAAACAATAGCTTTGACTAGACGGACATTTGCTGGCACAGTAATGCCAATGCTTTTTAATATGCTATCTAGGTTGGTCATAGCTTTTCTTCCAAGGAGCAAATGTCTTTTAATTTCATGGCTGCAGTCACCATCGGCAGTGATTTTGGAGCCCAAGAAAATAAAGTCTCTCACTGTTTCCATTGTTTCTCCATCTATTTGCCATGGAGTGATGGGACAGGATGCCATGATCTTAGTTTTTTGAATGTTGAGTTTTAAGCCAGCTTTTTCACTCTTCTCTTTCACTTTCATCAAGAGGCTCTTCAGTTCCTCATCACTTTCTGCCATAAGGGTGGTGTCATCTGCATATCTGAGGTTATTGATATTTCTCCTGGCAATCTTGATTCCAGCTTGTGCTTCATTCAGTGCAGCATTTTGAATGATGTACTCTGCATATAAGTTAAACAAGCAGGGTGACAATATACAGCCTTGACATACTCCTTTCTCAATTTGGAACCAGTCTGTTGTTCCATATCCGGTTCTAACTGTTGCTTCTTAACCTGCATACAGATTTCTCAGGAGGCAGGTAGGGTGGTCTGGTATTCCCATCTCTTTCAGAATTTTCCAGTTTGCTGTGATCTACAAAGGCTTTGGCGTAATCAATAAAGCAGAAACAGATGTTTTTCTGGAACTCTCTTGCTTTTTCTATGATCCAACAGATATTTGGAAGGATAGCTATGACAAAAAAAGCAGAGACATCACTTTGCCAACAAAGGTCCATATAGCCAAAGCTACAGTTTCTCCAGTAGTCATATATGGATTCGAGAGTGGGACTATCAAGAAGGCTGAGCACTGAAGAATTGATGCTTTTGAACTGTGGTGTTGGAGAACACTCTTGAGAGCCTCTTGGACAGCAAGGAGATCAAACCAGTCAATCCTAAACGAAATCAACCCTGAAAATTCACTGGAAAGACTGGTGCTGAAGCTGAAGCTCTAATACTTTGGCCACCTGATGTGAAAAGCTTACTCATTGGAAAAGACCCTGATGCTGGGGAAATTTGAGAGTGGGAAGAGAAGGGGGCAGCAGACAATGAGATGGTTGGATGGCATCACTGACTCAATGGGCATGAGTTTAAGCGAACTCTGGGAGATAGTGAAGGACAAGGAAGCCTAATGTGCTGCAGTTCATGGGGTCACAAAGTGTTGGACACAATTTACGACTGAACAACAATATCCTAAGAGAAAGGATTTCACAAGGAAAAAAATGTTTCCATTTCCTTAACTTTATTTTTCTTTAACTTTTTAAATCTATATGAGATGATGGATGTTCACTAAACTCATTGCGGTAATCATTTCACTAGGTACATAAATCAATTATGCTGTTTACCTTAAATTTACACAGCAATGCATGTCCTTTAAATCTCAATAAAACTGTTACACTAAGTAAAAATTAAAAATAAGCAGCAGAGTATGTGGCATGATCCCTTTTCAATGAAAAACATAAAATTCTAATATATGAGTAGAAAAAATCTGGTTATAAAATGTGAACAATGTTCTCTCTAGAGAGAAGGAATGTTCACTTTAGACAGTATACATTTTGGGTAGAGTCTGAATATTTCATAAGACACATATATCAGAGAGATACAAAGATTTTTTTAAAGAGACTCTGAGGCTGGGACTTCCCTGGAGGCCCAGTGGGTAAGACTCTGTGCGTCCACTGCAGGGGGCATGGCTATCCCTCGTCAGGGAACTAAGATCCCACACGCCCTGAAACCGGAAAAAGAAAAAAGAGAGTACCATACCAAAGTGAGAAAATGGTTCAGAATGAACACAAACACATTCATAATAGAACACACAATTTCAGAGTTAGAATAACTTTACAAATAAAGAAACAAGAACATCAAAATTTTAAACTTTTGTGCTGCAAACAAAACCATCACGAAAGTGAA
Source organism: Budorcas taxicolor (assembly GCF_023091745.1). Lineage (NCBI taxonomy): Eukaryota > Metazoa > Chordata > Mammalia > Artiodactyla > Bovidae > Budorcas > Budorcas taxicolor. The sequence goes on from NC_068924.1 coordinate 27,217,866, forward strand.
AAGACAACCTACGAGATGGGAAAGGATATCTGCATGTCATATATCTGATAAAGGACTTGTATCCAGAATATATAGATGTCTTACAACTCAACAATAAAAAGACAAATAACCCAACTAAAAGATGGGCAAGGAATCTAAACAGACCCTTCAAAGATCTACAAATGGTCACTCAGCACATAAAAAGATGCCCAACACTAGGAGTCACAAGAGAAATGCAAATCAAAAACCACAAGGAGCAACCACTTCACAGTGGATGATTAGATCAAAAAGAAAGAAAATAACAAGTTTCAGTATGCATGTGGAAAAACTGGAAGCTTCATACACTCCTACTAGGAATGCAAAATGGTGCACCCATTTTAGAAAACAGGCAATTCCTCAAAAAGATAAACATGGAATGTTTATGATGCAGAAATTCCACTTCTTGGGCATATATGCCCAAAGTATATGTCCAAGAGAAATGAAAACATATGTCCACACAAAAATTTGTATACAGATGTTCATAACAGCACTGTTCATATTAGTCAAAAAGTAGAAAAATGCAAATGTCATCAATTCATGAATGTACAGAATGCAATATATTTGTACAATGGAATATCATTCAGCCATAAAAAGGAAGGAAATTCTGACATATGCTACAACATAGATGAAACTTGAAGACATGTTATATGAAAGCAGCTAGACACAAGAGGCCATATGTGATAAGATTCTATTTATATGACATGTCCAGAATGGGAAAATCTATAGAAACTGATTAGTGATTGATTAGAGCACGGGGAGAGAGGTTGAAGACATGAACAGTGACTACTAATAGGTGGCTTCTTCTAAGGGGAATGAACATGTTCTAAAATGGCTTGTGATGATGGTTACACAACTTTGTGAATAGGCTAAAAGCAATGAACTGGGTGAACTGTACAGCATGTGAATTATATCTCAATAAAGCCATAGAAAACATAGATACATTAAAAAGAAAGTGGAAGCCCCATGAAGTTAAGTGATGTGCCGAAAGAAAACTGCCAGGCTAGTAAAAACTGCAACTGGAAACACATGGGCTGACTCCTGCAGCAATGGGCAGCTTCCTTACTGCAACTGATTGGCCAAAAAGGTTCCCCCGAAGAGTCGGAAAAGCAGAAAATGCTGCTACTAGCATAAGGAAAGGAAGAGAAGGTTAGGTCACACAACTGAAATGTTGTTTTCAAATTTTAATGTGACTCCAAAATGGGTTCTTGGCCTAAAAAAAATCTAACAGCCACTGATAGAAGAGGTTGTGACTCAGTATAACAGTGCCCCTTTTACTAGGAGCTCAATTAGAGCAGGGCACGGGATGCAGCTGCTGGCTGAAAAGGAAGAAGGAAAATGAGATCAGAAGAGGCACGAGAGGCTGAAATCACCGGCCACTCTTCTGCATATGTCAAAGAGGTTAGTGAGTAACAATGCTTCAAACAAGTTTTATTCGGGGGCGGGGGGCGGGCAGAGGGGCAGTAAAATCCTATACAGAGATCCGGAAGTATCATCTGAAAATTGAATTACCTCCCCGAATTACTATACACATATAAGATATTTAGGTATAATGAACAGGGTCTCTCTGCAGCTGACTTGGACACAAAGATCATTGCTGGAATACAACTGCCCCATTTGACAAGAATAACAATATCACTGTTGATGTAGAAATGGCAAGTAAGCCAAGAACATACCATCACTAAAAACATTATTTCAAGGGTTTAAAAAAAGAAAAATGAGCTACCAAAAAAAAAAAAAATCATCTATGGTCAGAACATTGCTTATGCAACATTAGAACATTCTGACGGAAAGGACAACAGGAGGCAGGAAGCAGAAGAAAGAAGAAATCCTGCAGGTGCCCAACTAATCCTAACAAGAAACAGCTCTGAGCCTGCCTTCCACAATAACAATCTTGTTCCCGTGGTACATGAACCAAGATTTCTCTCGCCAGGAACAGAAAACAACCGACTACATGAAAATGTCAGCTTGTTCCATGGAACACTACACTGGCAGCGAACAGATACAAAGCTTTCAAACGACAAAGTTTTGGCTGTTTCCTCACCAAATTTTTAACATCGCTGGCCCATAGTCAAATTCAGTCCAGTTTATGCAAACTCTTAACACAAGTGGACAAAAATACCATGCTGCAGAATACACTATAAATAAAAGATTCTATAAAATATTTTGTCCTCAGATTTCTAACAATTTGGCTCATTTATAATTATAAAATTTGTATAGAAACTCTCTTAACCCACCACCATCTCTCAACCAACCTGAAAAAAATAACTGATGCTTCCCCTTCCCTCTGTAAAATAACAAGCCCCAGCAATGCAAACCAGACTCAAATTAATAGCCACTCATTCTAATCCTGGATATTTTTCCTGCTCCCATCCATTAAGTTGCATGCTTACCAAGAATTAATTGTTTTTTTCCCAAATCTATTTATACCAGTTGCTCTTGTTATTACAGCTATGCAATTTAATTAGCTATATAAACTGATGAAAAACCCAGGAGAAAAGAAAGACATGCTTCTTTGAAAATTAGGCTGAATGTTTAAAATGACTTGGTAAAGTCACATTACATGTGGATGCATGGATGTTCAGTTGCTAAGTTATGTCCAACTCTTTGCAACTCCATGGACTGCAACACAGCAGGCTTCCCTGCCCTTCACTGTCTCTCGGAGTTTGCTCTAACTCCATTAAGTCGATGATGCCATCCAACCATCTCATCCTCTGTCGCTTCCTTCTGTTCTCAATCTTCCCCAGCATCACGGTCTTTTCCAATAAATCAGCTCTTTACATCAGGTGGCCAAAGTACTAGAGCTTCAGCATCAATCCTTTCAATGAATATTCAGGGTTGAATCCCTTTAGGATTGACTGGTTTGATCTCCTTGCTGTCCAAGGGACTCTCACGAGTCTTCTCCAGCACCACAGTTCAAAAGCATCAATTCTTCAACACTCAACCTTCTTTATGGTTCAACTCTCACATCTGTACATGGCTACTGGAAAAACCATAGCTTTGACTACCTGGTCCCTTATCAGTAAAGTGATGTCTCTGCTTTTTAATACACTGTCTAGGTTTGTCATAGCTTTTCTTCCAAGGAGAAAGCATCTTTTAATTTCATGGCTGCAGTCACCATCTGCAGAGATTTTGGAGTTCAGAAAATAAAGTCTGTCACTTTTTCCATTGTTTCCCCATTTCTTAGTCATGAAGTGATAGGACCAGATGCTATGATCTTTGTTTTTTGAATGTTGAGTTTTAAGCCAGCTTCTTCATTCTCCTCTTTCACATTCATCAAGAGGCTCTTTAGTTCCTTTTCACTTTCTGTCATTAGAGTGGTGTCATCTGCATATCTGAAGCTGTTGACATTTCTCCTGGCAATCTTGATTCCAGGTTGTGATTCATCCAGCCCGGCAATTCGCACTATGTACTCCACATAGAAGTTAAATAGAAGATACACAGCCTTGATGTACTCCTTTCCCAATTTTGAACCAGTCCATTGTTCCATGTCTAGTTGTTGCTTCTTGAGCTGCATACAGGTTTCTCAAGAGCAGGTAAGGTGCTCTGGTATTCCCATCTCTTTAAGAATTTTCCAGTTTGTTGTGATCCACACAGTCATAGGCTTTAGCAGAATAGTCAATGAAGCAGAAGCAGATGTTTTTCTGGAACTCTCTTGCCTTTTCTATGAGCCAACAGATCTTGGCAATTTGATCTCTGGTTCCTCTGCCCTTTCTAAATCCAGCTCGTACATCCGGAAGTTCTCAGTTCACGTACTGTCAAAGCCTAGCTTGAAGGATTTTGAGCATTACCTTGTTTTTTTTAAGTGCAACAAATGTAAAAGATGGGGACAAGAGGGAGAGAGAATCAAAAACTCAAGAAAGAGTATATGTTCAAAATGCTTCACAAAATGCCTTTAAATTGCTACTCTGCTTTTAACAAGCAAAACAAAACTGGAAATCATAAATGATGAACTATGGGTATGTTTAACACAAATAAGATGGCAGAACTCTAATCAAGATATCAATATACAGAGAAAGGCCTACGCAAAAGATTAGCAAACATGTTTCTTAGACAAACTGCAAAAATAAAAGGGGAAATCTATAAAGTAAAATAAATAATTCTTTTTAAAAATATATAACTTAAGGGACATCAATCAATTATAAAGTAGGGACTTTATTTAGACCCTGATTCAAATAAACAAGTGCTGTTAACAAAGAAAAAAAACTAAATGTGTGTGTATATAGCGAAGTCACTCAGTCGTGTCCGACTCTTTGCAACCCCATGGACTGTAGCCTAACCAGGTTCCTCTGTCCATGAGATTTTCCAGGCAAGAATACTGGAGTGGGTTGCTATTGTGTATATATGACAATCAGAGAAATTTTAACACTAATTTGATACTTAATGACATCAGGGAATTATCGTTAATTGTTTTAGGTAGGATGATAGTACTGGGGTTATGTTTTTTCGAAAAAGAATCCTCTTCTATTTAGAGATACATGCCAAAACATTTACAGATGAAATAAGATTCTGGGAATTGCTTCAAAATAAACTAGGGAGAAAAGAGAGGCTGGAAGTGATATGTGCGAAAGACTGACCATGAGGTGATTAACTGCTTTTCGTGGGTGGTACGTTAATGAGGGGTTCATCATATGATTCTTTTTACTTTTGCTTACATTTGAAATTTTCCATAATGAACACTTTTTAAAAAAGACTAGTGGATTAATGCATATTTATATTTTAAATTAAAATAAAATATTGAAAGTATATATGTATCACTATTTCTGACTTCTCTGCTCCATTCATTTCTTTCCCCTAATTAAGAAAATCATAACCCAAACTTATTGTATTAAAGGCCTTCTATTGGAAATAAAAGGGCATAATGTCAGATGCCCAAAATACAGCAGTGGGTACACCCAAACACTGTAAGAACAGTAGTCCATATGACCCAATTACCATTGAAAACCTCTTAAATAACACATAAAGTACAGTAAGTACAACAAATCCAGACATAATAAGACTGGTGCATCACCACATTTATTCACATAATTATTTCCTTTATAATTTCCTTTATCAGCTTCTTACCATTAAAAAAAAAAGAGGAGCAATTTACAATTTTCATCAATCTCAGAAATTCTCCCTCAGGTCTACCAAAAAAGTTATTTAAAAATCAAAGATTCAGGTAATCAGAATCTCTTTCTCATCAACCTTTCTTCTTGCCTTCAACAGCTCCTCCAATTTAAGTTCATACCTCTTTGTGAAAGATCAGGAGAGAATGATGATTCACAAAAAACAAAAGATTAGAGTCACACTTTTTTCCTTCCTCAGCCAGGTCTGGTTCAGAACAATGACCAGGCAGTAGCTCCAGCCCTCTTTTAGTGGGTTCCACATCTATCGCCCAAGGTTTACAGGTGCAGCAGGGAGTAACAGCCCTGCCTTCCAAGAAAACAAACCCAGAAGAGGAGACAATAAAGAAAAAAAAACTTCTGGTGGGCTAACCCTGGCTCAGCCTTTCTGGAAAGCAATGTGCCAATATATGTATCAGGTGTCTTAAAAGCATGTGTATTCTCTCACCAATAATTTCACATCCAACGATCTATCTTGGGCAAAAAGCAGAAATGCATCAAAGATTCATACACAAAAATGGTCACCAGAGCAAATTTCTAACAGTGAAAAACTGGGAAGAACCTTAAAACATGAAAAAGGTCAAAAAATAACAGCGATCGTACAATGGCAAAGGTCTGTATACAAAGGTCCTTCTAGTCAAAGCTGTGGTTTTTCCAGTAGTCATGTACGGATGTGGGAACTGGACCACAAAGAAGGCTGAGCACTGAAGAACTGATGCTTTCAAACTGTGGTACTAGAGAAGACTCACTGGAAGGACTGATGCTGAAGCTGAAGAAGCTCCAATACTTTGGCCACTTGATGCAAAGAGCCGACTCACGGGAAAAGACCCTGATGCTGGGAAAGATTGAGAGCAGGAGGAGAAGGGAGCGACAGAGGATGAGATGGTTGGATGACATCATCAACTCAATGGACATGAGTTTGAGCAAATTCCGGGAGATGGTGAAGGACAGGGAAGCCTGGTGTGCTGCAGTCCATGAGGTCGAAAAGAGTTGGACACAACCGAGAGACTGAACGACCACAACAATACAATGGCAAAGTACACATCCATTAAAACTGATGTTTACAAATAGTTTCAAATGATGAGAAAATATCTATAATGATAAGGGGGAGGAATAAAATAGAGTATCAGTATGATCCTAATTATATACTGCAAAAAATTAATAACTATTGCCTGTGGGTGACAGGATGATGGGTGATTTTTTTCCTTCTGCTTCTTTATAAGTTTCCCCAATTATAACTGGAAAAAAAATAGAGCAAGGTGGTAGAAGAGAGCCCGTAATAATAAGCAATTGGGTTGAAATAAGACAATTTACACTCCAGACCTCTTGTAGTCCACCTCTATCAGGTCTGAGCTGCAAGCATTCAACCGTTCCTTTAACTAACACTTTGCCCACTCCGAGAAGAATAACACTTATCCTCTTGTCTTCTAGTATCAGTAGTTGCTACTTTTTGCCTATAGATAACACAAAAAATACTACAAACATCAGATATTAATGCATATATATGGAATCTAGGAAGACTATATGGATGAACCCATCTGCAGGGCAGCCATGGAGAAGCAGACATAGAGAAAAGTCTTATGGACACGGGCAGCGGGGAGGAAGGAGAGGGTGGGACAAAGGTGCGGATACACTCCCATATGTAAAACAGATAACGAATAGGAATCTGCCGTATGACTCAGGGAACTCAAACCAGGGCTCTGTGACAACCCACAGGGATGGGAAGGGATGGGAGCTGGGAGGGAGGTTCAAAAGGGAGGGGACATATATATACCAATGGCTCACTCATGTTGATGTATTTTGAAAGTCGCTCAGTCATGTCCAACTCTTTGTGACCCCATGGACTTATACAGTCCATGGAATTCTCTAGGCCAGAATACTGGAGTGGGAAGCCTTTCCCTTCTCCAGGGGATCTTCCCAAACCAGGGAGCGAACTCAAGTCTCCCACATTACAGGCGGATTCTTTACCAGCTGAGCCATAAGGGGAGCCCAAGAATACTAGAGTGGGTAGCTGATCCCTTCTCCAGTGGATCTTCTCAACCCAGGAAACAAACCGGGGTCTCCTACATTGCAGGTGGATTCTTTACCAACTGAGCTATCAGGGAAGCCCAATGGTGATGCACGGCAGAGGCCACCACAATATAGTGAAGCAATTATCCTTCAATTCAAAATAAACAAATTTATTTTTTTTTAATACTACTTGAATTAATTCATTAAAGGTAAGGCCCAATAAAAGTGACTCCCTGAAATTAAGGACCGGGGACAGAAAAATACTAGTTGCTTTAATCAGATCACTTAGTATAAAGAACAAGTGGGAACCCCAGCAAACAGTATGAAGTTACTTCAGGAAATGCCAGCAGTAGAAGACAGACAGGTGGGTCTGCAAAGAAAAGCTCCAAGGCAAAAGAGGAAAAACAAGGCGCTGGCTGACTACACTGACTGCACCCGTGGGACCTTCTCAAGGCGGCAACCCACGGGGAGCCTGGGTATGAAAGAACTTTCCCCTCAAAATAAGGGACTTGAATTTAAATTGCAGGATTTAGTGAAATTATACTGAACTTATTAATAATGAAAGTTTGAAATATGCCAAAAATAACTTGCCCAGAAAGGTGGTAAAATCTCTTTACCTAGAGATTTGTGAGAAAAAAGTAGAAAATTACTTTCCTTTAACATCTTAACTGGAGATAGAAAATTTCAGTAATAAAACTCGAAGATGCATTAAGAGTATTAAAAAAATTAAGTCAGATCTCTCTTTTTTTTTTAATCCTTACATTTATTCCCTAAATGAATATTTACCAGCATCACAGTAGGCACTGGACATACAGCAGCAAACAGCAACTTAAAATGCCTGCCCTCATGGAGGTGACATTCAGTTATCGCAGTGTGTGTGCCTCCTAACAAGCCCTAAAAGTTAGGTATTTTCTTCTTTTAATTTTTAAGTAAAATGATTTTTAGAAATTTCAAGCATGTGGCAACACTACCAGAAAACAAAGACCACCTAGCATTTGGACTGATCGAGAGAAGCCCTTAATAAATATTAGACGCAAAACTAACAAAACTGTGTGCATGAGGCACTGGGGTGGCAGGAAGACAACTTCGCTACATACAATTCTGCACTTCTTGAATTTTGTGCCATGTATCATTCATTCCTAGTTTTTGATAAACAATTTTTCAAAAGCTTATTGGCTGGATGGATGGAATGAATTAAATGAAAATCTTCTTCAAAACTTCAGTCTCAAGAAATGTGCTAAGGTAGCCTAAAATTTTGCATTCAAGTTTTCTGGCGAGAGCAAAGAGAAGTAAAGCATACTACTGGTAAGTACAGACTGAAACTAGCTGAAACTAGGCAGAAATTTGAGGATTTCTCAGAAATTCCAAACCAAAACCTAAATATAGTTTAAGATAACTGGCCAAAAGTATCCAACTGAGTGAGCCCAGCCTACACAGTGGAGCTTAAACAGGCAATGGGTTTGAGTCTCCTTCCTTTTCAGTTTCTGGGAAACGAGGCTGAGTATTTGCAATCTGATTCCTAAGTCTCTGAGAGAGTAAATTCTGAGATGAAATACTTACCAGTGTGGCTAAAGATTCCTGGTCTACCGTGGATCACATACCTCCTAAATAGAAATATGTTCCTAACATAACTATGCCACAGTTTATCCAATAGTTCTGTCCTCAGCTGATGGAATTTTTAACTCTAAATAGATCCAAAAGAAACTCTTTCAAGCTAATACATCCAAAACCATTGAGGGCTTCTCAAAGACACTGCCAAAGCCATTTATTTAACAAGTATTTATTACCTTGGAACAAAAGTCCATGAGAGTGTATCTAATTTTCATCCTCTAGATGTTATCAGTTATCCATAGACAGTATGACTATACTATTATGGCAGAAGGGACCAGTCTGCACACTGTTAGAAAGGAGCAGGCAGGGACTCACCTGATGGGTGAGATCATTCACATGTGGAACAGGCCAGCGCTTTCGGATCAGAAATTAGAACTATGTAAGGGCAGCTCTACATAAATGGTCCTCTTGGCCCTCACCTGTATCATCAATGTATGTATCTTGGTGACTAGTTCTCTTCATGAGTTATAAGATGGCACCATCCCCTAGAAACTGGTAGTGATCTGGTAAATAGAGAGTCCATCTAAGAAAGGTACCTTCAAAGACAGACCAGACCAACCCAACACAGCAAAAGTATAATTACTCATATTCCCTGGGTGTAAGCTAGATATAGTGGCAAAAGAAAACTATATAAGGCAGACTGTGTTTATGGTCATTGCTTTTTCTGTGCTTCTTTACTCTCTTTTTACTTCTCCAGCATTTGTTAAGTCTTTACTGAATTTGTTACAATACTGTTTCTATGTCTATTGGTTGTGAGGTATGAGGGATCCCAGCTCCCTGACCAGGGACTGAACCCACATCTCCTGTGTCTCCTGCACAGCAGGTGGATTCTTTACTGGCTGAGCAAAGTCTGAGATTCTAAATTCTGTTAATTTCATCTTTCCAGACTCTGAAAAAGAGAGTTGGATAGAACATCTCTAAGATCTTTTTTAGTGCTCCCCAAACCGACAACTATTTGTTAGCTGATCATGTTTACTTTGTATGTAAAATGTATGCCATTCTCTTATAGTGTGAAAGAACAGAAGTGGTTAAAATTTAACACCTCCCCTATCTGGAGAAATGAATCAGGAGAAGCTGTTTTACCCTAAGCCAGAAAATATCCAAAATGAGGTTTTTAAGACATAAGTTAGATAACGTCAGTGCTCTGCCTTGATATCCCCTGAGGTCAATCCCTTATTTCATACCCAATTCCATAAAATGGCCTGTAAGACCCGTATGATCTGGCCCCTATCTAACCTTCTGATCTCAATTCCTCACCATCCCTTCTGTCACTGACTAAGCTCTTAGGCATCCTGACCTTGGGCCTAAACTTTAGACAAACCAAGTTCATTTCTACCCAAAGGCCGCTGCACCTGCCATTCCTTCTTCCTAATCTTCCCGAGCTGGCTCTTTCTCATTATTCAGGTGATCAGCTCAAATATCACCACCCTGGAAAGGCCTTCCCTGACACTCGATCTGAAGCAGCACCCTGCCCCAGACACTCTCTAGCCCATTTATTTTTTTCATAGTATGTCACTATATAAAGTTATTTGTTTACATGCTTCTCATCTGTCTCCTCCCATAAGAAAGTAAGTTCCAAGAAGGCAACAGCTTTTTTCTCTCTCATTCATGGGGTATTCAAGAGCCAGAGTAGAACCTGGCACAAAATTTGCATTCAGTAAATACCTGCTGAATGAATGAATGGATAACAGAAAAGTTCCATTACTATGCAGAGAGGTTTTAGGTGTTTTTTATACTTACAGAGACACTGGTAGAAAGAACGCATATCTTTTTCATTCCAGAGCATCCATTTTGTTCTCTTTTATGCCACGAACTAGAAAACATTAGCCAGACTGATGCCTGGAAAATGAAAACAGCACTTCTGGCACAGAAATAACTAGTCTGGGCACCTCTGGCTTGAGCCAGATCTCTGACTTTCTAGGGAGCTGGCACCAAAGTCAAAATGTTAAACAGCTTTGATGCTGAAAGTGGAATGCTGGTATTCTGACTCTGGAGAAACTAGTCCAAATCATTCTTAGCTCTTCACAAAGTTTCAACAAATCTCTATCAAAACAAAGTCATCTTTTAACAGTCATTTCTAGATTATCCAGAGATGGAAATATTCTCCTCCAATGTAACTAATATTCATCTTTAATTTCAATTTCTTTTTGACATAATTCTCTTTTCTATTTACTCATGAATCTTGCTTTCAGCCTTCTAACGAGCACAAGTATCATCCTTAGAGTAAAAACAATACTATTAGCCCGCTTTGAGTTGTTCTTCTCATGGAAATGAGTGTGCTAAACCGCAAGGCACACAAATGTGTCCTGGCTGATCAGTATTTGGAATGGGGTCATGGGGCAAAATGTTTTCTCTGCGTAATATCTAAAGTTAAGAATCCTGACCTTGGCCTTCTAAGCAGCACACTCTGCACCCAAGTGCAAATGTGTCCTTAGCCTTGTAGGAATATTTCTTCACACTCTCCATGAAATTTTAGGAGTTCTCTGGAGAAAACACTGCAAACTCTGCTCTGTCACCAATGTGACAAAGTGTAGCTATACAAACACCCTGAGTATTCAAGGCAAACCAAATAAAAGCCAGTATTAGTCACAGTTTTCATTAGACAAGTCTCGAAAGTGTTTGAAAAATTTAATGGGAAATTATGTTTTAAATGTCAATTTCATGAAAGTAGCCCAAAGTCCACAGGAATTAAATCTACTCTCTCAAAGAGGCACCTGAAATAATAGCAAACTTTTTTTTTACCCTGAAATCACATCATCAGGATAACATCTACCTACACAAAACAAATGGCACGTGCAATCATGAACTGTTCCAACAGGGGTGAAAAGCAAACAAAGGGAACTATACGTTACTCATCTTTGTTCCAACAGTATCTGATGGTGATGATGAAGACGGTGATGACATCCACCACATGCCTACTAGGTGCCAGGCTCATTTGTTTCTCAAAGTTTCACATATATTATTTTATTTAATCTTTATAACACCCTAATTTGTGAGCAAAGTATTGATACTACTGTCATCTCATTTTATACATGAAGAAATCTAAGCACAGACAGGTTAAATTACTGTAACCTACCAGGCTTCTCTGTCCATGGGATTCTCCAGGCAAGAATACTGGAGTGGGTTGCCATTTCCTTCTCCAGGGGATCTTCCTGACCCAGGGATGGAACCCGGGTCTCCCGCCTTGCAGGCAGATGCTTTAACCTCTGCGCCACCAGGAAAGCCCATTAAGTAGCAGAAGATCCAAACCCAGCCAGTCCCATCCAAAGCTCAAGTTCTTCCCACAAACCAATAAACACGCAAGTGATGTACACTTATTAAAATGCAGTTTTAAAGTATCTGACCAATGGCTTTTATAGTCATGGATACTTTCTTTTTAGTGCATACAAAATATACCTACTCTTTGTTCCCATTCATCCAACCAGTGAAGGTATAATTAGGCACAGGCAACCCACTATAAACAACTGACAGAAGAAAGTCTTTTTTTTTTTAATCTTCTAAATATTTCATAGTGTCCTACCAAAAGAAGAGGACCAGAGAATCTCAAACCGAGGCTCCTCCACAAAAGGGAACTCAAAGAAGGTGGGACAAAGACAGCCAGGGTGAGCTGCTGACCAAAGTATGTCACAGACGCACATTCTCTCCTGGTAACGGCTCTGCAGTGGCGCTGTAAGCACTGCAGTGCTGCCAATATTAAGTCTGAGCTCATGAATGCCGTGCTGCAAAAGTCACCAACAACAGAACAGGAAAATATTTCCCGTTCTCTACTTGTTTTATTCATCCCAGGGTCCTGATCTAGGAGGTTAGAGAGTTAACAAAATTTGGGAAAGGGCCAGCTTTACCACTTATTGTTGGACGGAGCATGGTAGCTTGGTCAAAAAATAAAGTTTACTTTAGCCTCTTAGTCTGTGGAAGAGGTAGTGTGTGTAAGAAAAGATGACCATAAATATTTCTCTAATGTTCAGAAAACACCTACTACCTAACCTCTTTCAACCAACACAAATATCATCTGAATTACCTGAGTCTGATAGTTATACATGGTTATAGGAAAAACCCAGACCATTCAGTGGCTGACAGGGAGCAGAAAGAAAAAAAAAAATCACATACCTCTAAAAGACAAAACAAACAAATGAACAAAAAGATACATTCTGAAAACTGAAGAGGGACAAAAAATAGGTGACTCTCTTTGGTCCCAAGTTACCTGACTGCAGAAGTAAGATAGACGCTGCAGTGCACAGGAGAAAATCTCTCTACCTGAGTAACTGAACAGCAGCTTCTGCAGCTGCCAATACCCAGGCACCTTCCTCGCCATTATATAACCCAACCCTGGCCCTAATAGGCCATCACACCGTATGTCAACAGTTGTTAGACACATCTGAGCCGCAAGCATCTGAGAAACCTTTCCAAAGTGGATTCAGATAAGCAAGAAGCAGGCAAAAATATGTTCATCATTTACCCAGAGCACATGACAACTCCTTGTGAATTAAGCTTCACGCATGTCGGCAGAGTAATTTAAGCAGCGAAAGAGAGGGTGCCTGTAACTAGGAAATTGCACACTACTACAGAAACACAAATGAGTGCTGGTGTGGTCCCGTCACACATGCAACTCATTGTCCAAGCCATTTCAGCCTCATTCAAGATTTTGAATATTTCCATACATAGGAATTGCATAACTGCTGACCACAAATGATCAAAGATAAAAACCAACATAAACAGTGACACCCGTTTATAAACAAGCTGATGTTTAAAATGCTGCAGTCCTAAAGGATACCAACAACTTAGAGAAAAACTTAGACACACACACACACTGGAAAATTAGAAAGCGGGCAGACCAGCCATAATTAGCCACCGGCTTTGCTGACTACTGAAGACAGAAATGTCTCCATTATGTATAAAGCCAAGAATCAACTGTTTGCAATTACATTTACAAAAACATTGAACCCTCTGTCCCAGATTTTTTTAATCATTATTTTGGTGTATCCAAGGGCTGGGCAATACAGAATTCTTTAAATCATAGATACCATAAACCAGGCAGCCAATTAAGTTCACAGAGTCCATCCCCCAGAGGTCAGAGCAAAATAATCACAGAAGCCCAAGTGATTACTTAGGTGGGAGGGGGAGGGTGTGGAAAAGGAAATACCAAAACAAGGAACGAGGCTGGAACAATTAGAGCTGTTTGTAAACATAAATTTGTCTGGGCTAACTGTAAACACAATAGGAAACACTCGGAGGGGCAGGGATGCACCAGAGTCTTAGTTCAGCCTACTCCGTGTCAGGGTCTGAGGGTAGCGTCAGGAAACCTTGGACTCTGGTATCTCATTCAGCTCAGACCTGCAGACTTGAGGCCCTCTGATAAAAACTGAAAAAAAAAAAAAAAAGGCTGAAGGGGGCCCCCCCAAGAGGAAGTGAAACTGACCAATCAATTTTCCACAGCCACCCACCCACCCCACAACCCTGGTAAGAAGGGCCCTTTAGAGTCTGACAGAAAAGAGGGAAAAAGGAACTTCGGGTAGTGAGAGGGAGAGAAGGCAGAGATAAGTCACTGCCTTCTGAAAACAAGAGATTGCCATACAAGCGAAAACAAGGACCAAAGACTGGGCTGAGGAGGTGAGGGGAATTGATGTGGCTTTGGTAGGAAGCAGCAGCAGCTGTAAGGGTTCTTCATCGAGCTGAGGGAAACACAAATTGCAGTTTTAAATATAATGAATGACTTCACCGAAAGTGTTCATTCAAGTGAGAGATGGAGCAAAGAAAGAAATCTGAAGTATAAATGGGTTCTGGGAGTCCTATCCAAACCAAGCAGTTCCTCCTGGTGTCTTCGATGTCAAGACTCCCAATGAAGAAGGCCACAGGAAAAAAATAACCGTATTTCCTCCAAAAACGAATTTTGTAGGTAAAATTTTAAACGTGTACGATATGGCTTCCTAATTGACCTTGCCAATTTCACCACCACTGCTCCACAAATCCCTTGGGAACCAAAGGGCCCAATGAGTGTCCAGATTCTTCACACACCTCCCCAGTCTCCAGGCCCCCTCCTCACCACTGACAGCCCACCCTGGGTTCTGTAAACTGTATGGTTCTGCACTCTCCAACAACTAAATATAACCAGCAATCCAGCTCTCCCAAATTGTTTAACCCCTGATTACCTAGGGCCACCACAAAGCAGGGGTACCCCTGGGTCTCTGTTCCCTGACCCCTTTCCTATGGAAAAACAAAGTACTTTTTTTCCTCCTTATTTCCCCATTTTTTTCATCGCCTCCTCCAATAATCTTGTCTGTCCTCAGTCTCTCATTCCCACCATCTAGCAGTCTTGGGAGACCAAATGCTGACTGGTGCTGCTATCATAAGGTACCAGGTCCCTCATACCTCCCAGTACCTTGTACCCCCCCTCAAGACCCCAGCCATCCTTCTTCCCCTCAAAAGCCCACCTGTGTCAGTTTCACCCTTGTTTCCCCCATCCTCCGGGTCCACGTTTCCTATCCCCCTGCCCTCATTCCCGCAGGATTTCCTAATTTCTGGTTTCGAAGGCTTTTTAGCTTACTGTCTCCTGGCTCCGGGAGAGTTCCAAATGTCTTCTTTCTCATCACCCCTGCTGCGACCCTCCGCACAGCCCGGGGAGCCCCCAGCCCATCCCCGGCTCTCTAGTTGCCCAGGTCCCGGCGCTCGGTGGCTGCTCTGCGCCTCCTCTGCGGTGCAGTTACCCTCTCCCGGGCCCCCCGGTGACCCCCCGCCTCCTGCTCTCCCTCTCCTCACTCTTGCCCGATAACCCCCTACCCGCTTCCCCGGTCCCCCACGCACTCCCGAGCCCCGCTCGCGGCGCCGACCCCTCCACCTCGGTGTCGCGGGGCTCCCTTTCCCCCGCCACACTCGGACGGTCCCGGGCCGCGCAGCCCCGCCGCCGCCCGGTCCCGCCGCGCCACTACCTTGGCCTTAGTGACGAGGTGCGTGGCCCGCTTGACCACCGCGAAGTTGCCCTTGCCGATGGTGCGGTCTATCTCGTAGTAGCCGATGCGGGCAGGCACCGGCCCGCGGGAGGCCGAGGCTGGGGGACGCGGCGGGCCAGCCGCCGGGGGGACAGCAGCGGGGGCGGCCGGGGGTCCCGGGGCGGGCGGAGGCAGCAGGCGGCCGGCCGGCCCGGCTCCCCCCGCTCCGGCCCCGGCAGCCCCGCCAGCTCCGCTCGCCGCCGCCGCCGCCATCTTGTTGTGCAGTGAAACCTCCGGGGCCGCGGGGAGCCGGCCGGGGGGGGGGGGGGGGGGAGAGGGGGCGGGGGGCGGGAAA
This sequence comes from Budorcas taxicolor, assembly GCF_023091745.1. NCBI lineage: Eukaryota > Metazoa > Chordata > Mammalia > Artiodactyla > Bovidae > Budorcas > Budorcas taxicolor. Next base: position 27,233,885 of record NC_068924.1, read on the forward strand.
AGAGGTGGGGGGGGCAGCGGACGTCACTCCAGGAGGCGGAGCGCCCGCGCCGCCGGGGCCGGGAGCCATGGCAACCTGTCGTCACGTGCCGACGCGCGTCACTGCCCGGAGCCATGGCAACCATGACCTCACCGGCTAGCTCGACCTTCCCGCGTGGGCCGGGTTCCTCCCGCGCCGGCTCCCGGGTGCCCCCCTCCGGGGAGGAGACAGTGGGTACCGCAAGTGTGCCAGCCCGTTCCAAGCCATTGCAGCGTTGCCCAAGTCGGGGGGTGCTTGTGCCTGACCCAAAACCTGCCCTCGATCCTCCCAGGAACTGCTAATGTCACCCCCTACTGTGACCTCTGTCCCAGTTCGGCAGTCACCCAGCCTCCTTTAAAGCAAAGTATTTCCTCATCATCAAAAATATTAGCACTGTCCCACTTTAGCCCTTGAGGCCCCAAAGGCAGGAACAGCTACATTACTGAAGCAACTGTAACCAAGTCGGTAGCGAGGCAAGGGAATTCTTCAGTAAAATTCCTTCCTCTTACAACCTGGTACAACCAATCTAATTGTCACCGAATGTAGAAAATAGGGAAAGTAAGATTTGCGTGTTCAAGGGCGGAGAAACCAGCCCAAACACGCATTTCAGTCATTGGGTGGGTGAGGGCCAGAGCAGGGACGTCATTTTCCTTCCTCCCACCCCTTCTCTGAACAATTCTATAGCTAGATGATTGTCAAAAAGTGCCTGCATCCTATTTCTGTCACTTGTAAAACCCTGGTGAAGCAATGTGCGCATTGTCCAGTGAGTCACCTCATGGTTAAGGACGATCAGTCTGTTGGGCAAAATAAATAAGTAAATAATAAAAATTCCACCCCTACCAGCGACTCTCCAAGGACATTAAAGGTGATCAAATCAAATTCCAACAATAAATCTCATAGCCCGTTTCTCTTCTCTGTTATCTGCTTTTCTACACCCCCCCCCCCCAGAGCCCTCACCAGCTCCCCCCTCCTCTCCTCCCTCTATTAAGTAGATTGGCTTTAACAGCTTCAGGTAAGGCTGGGGAGAGGTAGGCTACTTGGCTATCAATAACAAGATGTTCTGGGCAGGCAAGGGCTTCCTCAGTGGCTCAGGGGTAAAGAATCTGCCTGCAAAGAAGGAGACTTGGGAGATGTGGTTCGATCCCTGGATAGGGAAGATCCCCTGGAGAAGGAAATGGCAACCTATTTCAGTATTCTTGCCTGGGAAATCCTGTGGACAGAGGAGCTTGGTGGGCTATATCCAAAGGATCACAAAAAGTCGGACACAACCGAGCTTGCACACATACTGGGGTGGCAAGTGGGGAGGAGAGAAGGCCATGAACAGGCCAATGTTGAAATGTATCCCACTTTCCAATCCTGATTCCTCTGTATTTATGTCTCTCTCAATGGCAGAACTGTGTTGTCAGGTCACTACATGTGTAATACTGAAAACTGACACCCAGTGCACTGTGAATGTGTGAGAAGCAGAGCACCTATTTACTCTCTCTGACCGAAAGATATTTATTAGCTCCTGATTTCTCAAGTGACTGTGAGTAATCGCTGGGACTAGGACAGGACAGGGAGGTCATTCCACAATTGCCTTGAATCAATCCCCTGGTGGCTGTTCCAAATTGCCAACACAATTAACACTAATTGGCTTCTTTACTAGCAAATGAGGATAAGGATGAAGTGGTCCTCAGCTTCTGGCACTGGTTAAGACCTTTCATTGGTTGAGCTCATTCAATCCCAGATAAATGATGGTGTGCAGCCAGCCTCTTTTACCATTTCGACCTACTCACCTGCCTCTAACAGGAACTGTACATTAACTTTGGTGCCGGGCCCAAGGGTCCTAGTTTTACTATCTTCCCTAAGGAAAGGAAGAAGAGGGTCTCAACAGGAAACTTAAGAGAAATAAAGCAAGGGGGAAAAAATCTTTTGCTCTGAGGGTTGCAGGAGCAGCACTGAAACCATCAGCCTAACAGCTTTTCCTTTACTTGTAGAGATCGTTTGAACATCAAGCACAGCAACTTTTGCTGCTCCCTGAAGGGTGTCAAAAACAAAGACGCCTCTGGGGAGAAACTAGAAAATGGAGCATTGGTCTAACTCCCCAGGGAAAGAGGCAGATAACTCTTGTCTCTAATAATGGCCAGACTGTGTACACTGTGTGTTAAGTGATTTTCCCTCTTTGCCTGTATGGATAAAGGCCAGTAACTGTGCCCTATTGAGACTTGGACAAAGACTTGCTAGAGATTTCCCTGAAGAGTCTTTGGTGAGAAGAATATAGAAAATTAGGGAGGGGATTGATCAACGAAGATCATCAGGGAAAAAGGAAACCTGTTTAAATGTATGCATTTAATAATTATTTATTGAATACCAAGACTGACTTAAGTCTGGGGAGAAAAACAGTCAGTGTGTGGTTCAGTTGCTCAGTAGTGTCCAACTCTTTACGACCCCACGAACTATATAGCCCGCCAGGCTCCTCTGTCCGTGGAATTTTCCGCGCAAGAATACTGGAATGAGTTGCCATTCCTTCCTCCAGGGGTTCTTCCCAACCCAGAAATCAAACCCACATCGTTTATGTCTCTTGCATTGGCAGGAAGAATCTTTATCACTAGCGCCGTCTGGAAAGTCCACTCACAGTCAATAACAACAATTTGCCGGGCACTATGCTAAGCAGTTTTACTTAAATGAACTTAATCCTCAACAACCCCCTGAGACAGGATATGTTATTATCCCCATTTTGCAGATAAGGAAAATGAGGCACAGAAGGATTAAGGGAGTTGACCACCGTCATAGAGCTAGAAAGTGAGTCCCAGAATTAGGATTCAACCCCAGGCAATTTACCTCTGAAACAGAGATCGTCCCCCACTAATTATAACTAGTAGTAGCTCTAGGAAAGCAGCTAGGAGGAAAATACAGTAGCTTGCAGGAAAAGCAGTTTCCTCCCCAAACTCAGTTTAGACCCATGGGAGAAGAAGACTTGAGAGTTCTGGAGAAAAGGACAGAGCAGGCACCAGATCATATCAATAAAGAATGACAGGGATTTCCCTGGTGGTCCAGTGGCTAAGACTCCATGCTCCCCATGCATAGGGCCTGGGTTCGATCCCATGTGCCATAGCTAAGACCTGGCACTGCCAAATAAATAAATAAAAATATTTTTAAAAAATAGAACAGATTTTTTAAAAAATAGCAGATTGCAAAACTGATTGACATCTGCTTCACTTGCAAGTAGATCTGTGAAGAGATTCACTGCTTATTGTACCAGTGTTTTGCTGCCCTAGAAAATGGGTGGGAAAGTGTGTTCCTGCCCTGCTGCAGATTCAGAGAGGTGGCTTGGGGGCTGAAATTCTTGGAGCCCTGCAGTCCAGGGTGAAGGCAGAAACTCCACCACCTGGCTCCCAATCCACCTCCATAACCAATGCACTCTTTTCTGCAGAAGTGAAAAATAAACTCAAAGATGAAAGTGAGACATTTCCTTCATAATATCATTTTGTTTTGTTTCTAAAACTTGAAAAGGGCAAGCCAAGGCATTCTTGATGGATAGGATAGGCCCTTAGGAACTTCTGGAAGCAATGCAAAACCTCTGAGGACTCAAGGTCTGAGGGGGGAGTGATAAAAGCCTTGGGAGGGAATATATTAACTCCTTTGGGTTCTATCCCTGGATTGGGAAGATCACCTGTAGGAGGGAAAGGCTACCCACCCGAGTATTCTGGCCTGGAGAATTCCATGGACTGTATAGTCCATTGGGTTGCAAACAGTCAACACGACTGAGTGACTTTCACTTTCACTTTTATGATTTTAAAGTCCCTCTGAGCCTGTCTGCATAGCAATTTACCAGCAACCCAGAAGGAAACTGCAGCCTCACCACATAGCTCCAGAGTCTCAGAAGTATCAGGACCTTGAAGAAAATCTAAGCCCTCACTTTTCATTGTCTCAGGTCATTACCGCTCGGAAAGAAGCGAAGTATTATTCAGAAATTCTGTGGGCCAAAAGGCAACATTGTGCAATGTTTGCATGTCACATATTGCCAAACAAGGCAATTGTTGGCCAATTTTTAAAAATATTTATTTACGTATTTGGCCATGCCGGGTCTTAGTTGCAGCACGTGGACTCTTTAGCTGTGGCCTATGGGATCTAGTTCCCTGACCAAGGATGGAACCCGGTTCCCTCCACTGGGAGCACAGCCTAAGTAAGCCACTGGACCACCAGGGAAGTCCCTCTTCACCAGTTTATAATCTATAATTCTGCCATCACATAGAAAGCCGGGCACTGTGGTATACACGTTGTTGAGACGTTCAGTGTGCCCTGGTTCTCCAGGAGCGCTGAACATGTGTCTTCTCTCCATCACGGCAGTGCTCTGAGTTACCACCTCAGCTACGTGACTCTTACCTTGCCTTTCCTGTCCCAGACCAACCCAGTCATGTCCAAGCGCTTCCTCTGGGTGCCCAGAAACAGGTCTGAGCAAAATAAGTACATACTCTCCTGCTGTAAAATATCCTGGGGAGGGGGCTTGAGAACAGCTAATAAGCTTTCGATCTAGGATTCTCTGTTCAGCTTGCTCACATTTTTCTTCTTAATGGAACCATTTGAGCTAAATGAAACAAAAAAATTACCCTTACTGCTTTGCATATGTTCTAGGATACAATTTAAGCATTTTTAGATTATTATTAAATAAAGATGACTTTTTAAAAAGATTTTCTGCATTCTCAGATGTGACTGTATTATCATTTGGGATCGATATTTTCCTTAGGTAAATACACCTGTTGTTTTATAAGGAAAATCACTGGAAAAACATATTTAGTAGAGAAAAAGAGTTCATTCAGAACAACTTTTTTTTACAAAAGGATATGCTCCTTAATGCAAGTTACACTTAGTTACCCTATAACCAACTCCCAAATATTTACACTAATTTAGAAAGAAGTGTTTAATGATTTGTTTCTCTCAAGTGAAAAGTGTGATATTCAACAAACATTAAGATTTTGGCATTATGTGGATCCTGTTTTCCTCCTTGAATATAGAAGTGTATCTCAAATCTAGGAATTCACCATATTTCATAGAAAATAAACGTGTGCTTCCAAGGTCTATCTCAGACAGAAGTTCTTTATTTCCCTAGTTCTAAACTGACAGAATTGCATCTTTCCTCTTTTTCCTTATTCTTGAAAAAAAAAAAAATTTATTTATTCGTTTGGCTGTGCCAGGTCTTGGTTACAGAACATGGGATCTTAAGTTGCAGCATGCAGGTTCTTTCTTAGTTGCAGTATGTGGGATCTAGTTCCCTTACCAGGGATGGAGCCCAGGCTCCCCGCACGGGGAGCATGGAGTCTTAACCATTGGACCACCAGGAAGCCCCTTTCCCTTCATCTTCACGTCTCTCCTAAGAGGCCATCCTCTCTGCTGCACCTGCCTTAGGAATTGCCTCTGAGTTTTTAGTGCTTACCTTCAAACAGACTTGTATTGTTTTGGATTTCCAGCTACTGGCTAAGAAAAACTTGCACTATTGGGATTGATTTCTATAGGTAGCTGACCCACCTTTGTTTGCTTCATCCACACCACAATTTTCTTCAATTAAACTAGAAATCTTTATCCATCTTCATCTTTAAACCCAAAACCCTTTCCCTTGTCTGCAGAGACACCTGCTGGTCAAAGTTCTAAACTACATGATGCCTAGCAGAACTCCCTCATGCCACTACAGCCTTCTAGTCCTTCCTGTTTCAACTGCAGGCTGTTGAAAACCACAAACCCACAGCAGGAGCCAGGAAGTTGGAATTCAAATGGAAGCTGGCTCCAGGAAGCTGGATGTCTTTGCGGCCAAATAGAAAGTACAGTGGGCTAAAGTTACAGTGGTACTTTGGGCTGGGATAACAGCCCACAACTGCGGTTTTATGCCACCCAACGATGTCTCCAATTATCCTCAGAGTCCTCAAGGCATTTTAAAAGATTACTTATTAAGGGTGAAATTATTTCTGTTGGTTCTTATTTTCAAAATAATTTTATACTCCTTTGACTTTTTTAAAGGGCAGCCTGGAACAATGAGTGAAAAGAGCAAGGGTTAGACCATGCTTAGACAGTTAGACCTAAGTTTTCCAAAGGGCTTTTCCATTTACAGACTCATCTCTGAGCCTCAGTTTCCTTTCGTGGAAAATCACTCCTAATTCATGGGGTTTTTAGGAGAATCAACTATCATAAATACATAGAGGGAAACTTCCCTGGTGGTCCAGTGGCTAAGACTCTAAGCTCCCAAAGCAGGGGGCCCAGAGTTTGATTCCTGGTCAGGGAACTAGATCCCACATGCCGCAGCTAAATGATACCACATGCTGCAACTAAAGACCCGGCGCAGCCAAATAAACAAATAATTTTTAAAAATAAATACATACATACATAGAGGGACCTGGATTAAAGTCTGTACATAATATGCATTCAAGTATTAATTTTCTCCCTTGCAGCACTAAAAGCATATAAATCATAACATGCTGCTTTCCAAATCACTTTCACAAGATTAGGAGGATTGAGAATAGAATTAGGGTTTCAAAAAATGGATTAACTTCAGAGTTAAAAAGAGAAAATCATAGTTTTAAATGTTTCAGTTGGTTGACCAAGCACGTACAGTTCAGTCTCTGGAAGTTGGACTATCTGGGTTTATGGTGGAAACCTACGTGTCCAATGACAACCGTCTCACCACTTCATAAAGTAGTTATTATCCCACTTTACAGATGGTCAGTTTACTTGACCAGTCTGATGACTGGCTCACACAGCTAGGACGTGGTGAATCTGGAAGCAAATCCAGGCCTTTTGATCTGCAAATCAAGTTTCCCAAACTTTAGAGTATCCCAGTGTCTATGGTCTGTTTGTTTGTTTGTTTGTTTTAAATACTAATGGTTTTTCCTTCTAAAATTTAAAGTATATATGTAAGTAAAATACTAAAATATTTATACCATTGCTACACAACAGTCTACTTGAGAAATTGTGTGTATTCCCAAGCTTTCTGCAGAATGCAAGCACTCTTTGAGAACACTGTAGGAGCTCACTGAGAAAGAAAACTTATTCCAAGTGGCATTTTTTTCTTCTAAAATTCATTTAAAATCTTATAGGGGGCACTTCCCTGGTGGTTCAATGGTTAAGAATCTGCCTGTCAACATAGGAGACACGGGTTGGATCCCTAGTCTGGGAAGATCCCACACGCCTCAGCGCAACTAAACCTGTGTGCCACAACTACTGAACCTGTGCTCTGGAGCCCAGGAATTGCAACTACTGAACCCACGTGCAGCAACTGCTGAATCCCATGTGCCCTAGAGCCCGGCTCCACCACGAAAGAAGCCACTGCAATGAGAAGCCAGCGCACCGTAATGAAGAGTTGCCCCTGCTCGCTGCATCTAGGGAAAGCCCTCGAGACAACAAAGACCCAGCACAGCCATAAAAAAACAAAAACAAAAAACCTTGCAATAGTGATAATTGGTATTCTATGAATAATTGCTAAAATTATTATTAATCTATTGTAGCGTTTTTTAACAATCTAACTTACTTTACGTGAATGGGTGTCTAATTAGATAACAATCCCCAAATAGGCAGGAACATATTTGTTTAGCTCACCATTATCCAGGTCTTAACACTGTGCCTGGGATATCATAAATGCTCAGTAGATATTTCTTAAATAAATTAATGCCTCCCCACTAATTATGGTTTCCTTGAGGCCAAGGACTCTGTATGTTCAGAGCATTTCTTCAGCACTTTATTTCAACATGTCCAGAATCTAATACAGTACTGGTACCTTGTAGCACTCAGCATATGCTGGCAAAAGTAAAGCAAGAGAAAGACAGGAAAGTTTTATCCAAAAGTGTGTATTCTCTATTCTGAGCATTCAGGCAAACATAACTGGTTCTCTAGGGCTGCCATCCAAAATCTAAGTTTGTTCTGAGCAGTTTATCTTGCAGAAATGTGACGATCCCAAGGCGCTACTTAAGAAGCCAAAAGAAAAGTGAAGGGTTTGCTGAGCCATCAAGCACCCTCCAGAAACTTGAGCACATAGGACTCTGTGCCTGCCAGGAAACAGAAAGCTGGGAGAAGGGCATGGGAAGGGGTAGCTGGCAAAGATCTCGTTTGGACCTCGAAACAAGAGAAAGGAAAGATGAAAGAGTCCAAACTATCATTAAATCATGACCCCAAGACTGCATAAGAGTTAAAAATAGTTTCTCCAAAGAGGGAGTTTAATCTTGTCGCCAGGACAAGTGGAATGCTATTGATTCTATTTTTCCACTACTGTTATAACAAATAATAAGATGCAAATAACAAGACGTCTAACAAGTCGCCTTGTAACCAAGTTTTCCAGGGAAAATAAAGCCTTTTAAAAACGCTCCTGTCCCCTCTTTCTACTTCTTTTAACCTTGTGTACCAGAGGTTTCAGAAAGGGTAATTAAGCAAGAAAAACAGAAATAAAAGGCATCCAAATCAGAAAGGAAGAAGTAAAACTACCTCAGTTTGCAGATAACATGATCTTGTGTATAGAAAATCCTAGGGAATCCACTAGAAAACCATCTGATCTAATGAGTTGAGCAAGGTTGCAAGCTCCAAGAAAAATATACAGCAATCAATTGGATTTTCATACGCCAGAAATGAAATTCTGAAAATGAAATTAAGATAACAGGCCCATTTATAATAGCATCCAGAGGAATGAAATACTTAGACAGACATTTAACGAAAGAAATGCAAGACAAAAAGTCACATATTGTATGATTCCATATACGTATTTCATATAAGTGTACAGAACAGGCAAATTAATAGAGACAGAAAGAAGAGCAGTGGTTGACTAGGGCTGGCCACATCAGGCCAGGGAGAGGAATAGAGGATGGTTACCACTAGATGCAGCATTCCCCTTTAGGGTGATGAAAATAGTCAAAACGTAGGTTGTGATGATGGGTGCACAAGTCAGAATATTCTAAAAACCCACACATTGTACACTTTCAATAGGCTAATTTTATGGTATGTCAATTATACCTCAATAAAGGTGTTAATTTTTTTTTATTAAAGGAAAACTCAACTGGAAGAAATTCTCTACCAATAGTGACCCGCTAAAAGGAGTTCAATAAAGAGGGGTTGGGGGTGGACTCAAGATCTTCATACAATCACCAGGGTCTCTCTGTAAGAAGAGCTGCTTCCAGGGAAGCTAGTGGGAAGGGTTAGTCTGAACTACTCTCTGAGCTGTAGAATCCAGATTCAGAGTCAGTTTTATTTCTATAAAGAACACACACTGCTGGGGAAAGGATTGTATGAGAAATAGCTCAGGGAGGGAGACTTTCACAGGAGAAAGAAATAAAATGTCTATTTCCATTCATCTCTGCTATTGAACAAGAGCTCTCAAAGAAGACTTCCTTAGTGGTCCAGTGGCTAAGAATCAGCCTGGCAATGCAGGGAACACAGGTTTGATCCCTGGTCCAGGAGGACTCCGCATGCCACGGAACCACCAAGCCTGCGCACCGGAACTACTGAGCCTGGACTCTCGAGCACGTGCTCTGCAACAAGCCACCACAATGAGAAGCCTGAGCACCACAACCGGAGAGGAGCCCCCACTCACCACTCTAGAGAAAGCCCACACGCAGCAGTGAACACCCAGCACAGCCATAAAGAAATAAATAAATAAAGCCCCCCAAAATAACCCACCATAAAAAACAAAGAGTCCTCAAAGATTAAAAAAAAAAACCCACTTCATAGGCAATGATTGAAACGGGCCACACAGCTGAGCCCGCTGATTCTTGAGAAAACTGGCAAACTTGCCCTAAAGTCCCGGAAGACTCCCTCATGGTTATAAAAAGCGCAGCTGATTCGGTGGCAGTAACAATGTCTGCTTGCTTCTGTCTATCCCTTGTTGATAGACCCCAAGGGTTGTTTCATTTGGAGGTAGTCTCGTGGGCTGAATTATGCTCAGCTACCATGTGTTTACATAATACCCTGTATGTTGGAGGAGGTCATCAAAAAGATATGACTGCTGGTTGACCCTCCAAGTGGGCACCTGGAGGCTTCTTGCTCCCTCCGCCGTCCTTGGAATGCCCACTCTGCCTACTGTTCGTACTGTAGGAGCTGCTCCAAGATCGCAGCCTTAAGAGAGAGCGGTGTTGTTGAGACTGGACTGAACATGTAACTGAACCCAGTTAAGACCTCTATGCAAACTTTTAAGGTTCTGGTGTGGGGGTGTGGAAATCTAGTCATCTTTTTTTTTTTTTTCCAGAAATTACTTGGTTCTTTGTTATTTTTCTTTATTTAGTTTTATTATGTGGCAGTGCTGGGTCTTTGTTGTGGCACACTGGCTTCTCTCTAGTTGCCGTAGGACATGTGGGATCTTAGTTCCCAGGCCAGGGGTCAGACTGGTGTCCCCTGCATTGGAAGGCAGATTCTTAACCACTGGACCACCAGGGCAGTCCCAGATCAATTTATCTTGCCTCCACCCAAGACAAGCATCGTAAGTTTCCTTGCTTATTAAACCTGCCAGCTACCAACTTGGAGAGGTTTGCTTCTTTCTTCTGTCTCCCTTGCCCTCTGTGTAAGGGGGACGATTATTAAACCAACCTTGTCAACTTGGGGGAACTTGAATATGCATACAGCTAAAGCTGGGGTTTCATAGAGGCAAAGATGCAGCCACAGGACCAGCTGTTCCAAGTATTTGACAGACCTAAGGAGATCATGAATTACAACTCCTCCAGGATGGGGTTTGAGGTATGAACTGGGCAAAGAACTAGAATAATATTCACTTACCTCGCCAAAATAATGGAAAGAGGTTAGCAGATTTTCCATAGAAGACAGTACAGCAAGGCTGTGCAAAGTTTATCAAAAGTAGTGGGATGAAGTTAAAAATACAGAGCAGACCACTTAACTTCAAGTTATAGAAACCAACAAGCCATAAACACCTCCAACATTGTGTACATAACTAGCTTCAGTGAAATGAGCTCCTTGCCTTTGAGAAGCTGGTCTAAACTTTTTTCCTGTAATTTGCAAAGACAGTATTATGCTGTAGTTGGTTCTGCAGCAAAAAAATCTCTTTCCCAGGGAAATAACCAGGGCATACTTTAGCATCTGATAATAAGAAATTTATGATAAGCACTTAGGAAGAGGGATAGATGGAATTTTATGGCTGATAAAAATGAATGCTAGGTAGTCGTGAGACTGAAAGCAACAGAGAAGGAAACTAGGATGCCAATTCAAATTGATGAAATGAGAACATTTTATACCAGAAAGGATCCTGGATCTTGTTTTTTAATCCCCTTACATTGCAGATGAGAAAACTGAGCCTTAAAGGGATGAAGCTATGAAAGGACTTGTCTAAGCTCACACAGTTATTAGTAGGCTTGGAATCTGAAACTACATCTTCCGACTCTCTCCTTATGAAGCCAGTACTTTTGCCTTACGATGTTTCCTCCCACGAGCAGGTCAAGAAAAGCCTAGAAACCAAAGGACCCAAGCAGCAACAAGGAAAACCCTCTCCTTACAATGATCATGGCAGGCCAGGGAGCTGAGAATCCAAGGCAAAGCAAGAGTGGGCTAAGAGGTTTGCATTGGTTAGCTCAGGTTGCCAGAACAAAATAGATTGGGTGACTGAGACGATGTCAATTTATTTCTCATAATTCTGGAAGCTGAGAAGTCCAAGGTTAAGATTCTAGCAGATTCCGTTCCAGGAGGAAGGGCTTCTTCCTGGCTTGGAAACAGTGGCCATCTTGCTGTGTCCTCATTTCTCAGAAAAAGAGAAGGAGAGTGTGCTCTGGTCCCTCTTCCTGTTCTTACCAGGACGCTACTCCCATCATGGGGGCCCCACTCTCAGGAACGCACCTAAACCTAATTACCTCTCAAAGGCATCACACTGGGGGTCGGGGCTTCAGTATATAGATATAGAGGTGGGGGACACAAACATTCAGCCCTTAACAAGGTCTCAGAGGTCCAAGTGAGAAATGACCCCAAATGCAAGACAGCAAGTTGAAAAAGGAAAGGAAAAGGATGAAGCAAAAACGGGTTGTCTTCGGTCCTCTTTCGCGCTTTCTGCTGAGATGGAGAGGATAGAGAGAGGTCACATAAAGGAAGGTTGAACCTAGATTGGGAGTATGAGCACTGTGTGTTAGCTGCTCAGTCGTGTCTGACTCTTTGTGACCCCATGGACTGGAGCCTGCCAGGCTCCTCTGTCCATGGAATTCTCCAGGACACTGGAGTGGGTAGCCATGCCGCACTCCAGGGGATCTTCCCAACCCAGGGATCAAACCCAGGTCTCCCGCATGGCAGGCAGGTTCGTTACAGTCTGAGCCACCAGGCAAGCCCTGTGAGTGCTGTGATGTTCCCAGTGCGCCAGCAGTGCAGCAATGGAAAGAGACCGGCGCTGGAGTCAGTTAGCAGACGGTCAAGGCTCAGCTTCACGCTGAGTGTCTTGGCGAGCTTGGACAGCATGGAGCATCTCGACTGCGAAATGAGGCTACTAATACCCTAACCACAGGGTGGCTGTAAAAACTAAATGAGATAATGTTTGTAAAACTGCTTTGTACATTATGAAGAGTTGTGTGGGTTTGTTTTGCTTAAGGTTCAGATAGTTGCGAGACTGTGCTAATGTTACAGATGGGGAAGAATTGGAAAACATGGCCTCTGGTCTCCAGCGTCTTGTGATCCTATAAGTATAGATAAGGCGTGTGTGTGTGCACGCATGCTCAGTCACATCTGAGTCTTTGCAACCCTACGGACTGTAGCCCACCAGGCTCCTCTGTCCATGGGACTCTCCAGGCAAGAATACTGGAGTGGGGACTGAACCTGTGTCTCCTGTGTCTTCCACATTGCCAGGTAGATTCTTTACCACTGAGTCACCTGGGAAGCCTATAAATAAGGCTCACAAACTTGAAAAGCTGCACAGGGTTGATCAGGGTTCTCATCTCTTCTGCTGCAGGTGTCTCAGATACGGCTGGATGTGTCTGGTTAGCATGTAGGGTGGCTTTGAGGAAGTCTTTTTGTGAGAAGCTTGTTGTGCCTCATTTGAGAGACCTCCTCCTAGGGGACTATGGAGTCAGGTGTGATAGGCTCACAAGAATAAGTGCCTTGGTCACCTGGGTGGAGTCTGATTGTTGTTACTCAAATGCAACATTGTCCTAAACACTTAAATGAAAACCCAGGCCTCAGAGAAATGACAAGTCTGTAGACATTTAAAGAGCTGTTTCCTTATCTCTATAACACACTGGAGTTCACACCGCCTGTTTGAGGACCCCTCTCTGAGCGCATAACACAAAGAGTGATAGAAATTACTCCCTATTCCGCTACGGAACAAGTGCTGCTTTGATACTCAGTAGGCGCCCAGCGGAGCAACGGGAAAGACCCAGAGAACCTGGAAGAAAGAGCAGAGTCGTGGCAGTGCCAGCCTGCAGAGGTGTCAGTTTCCAGCAAGGGCTGCAGCACAATAACTGAGCGCAACAGTGTGTGTATTGTTCCCATCAGAGCAGTGACAGTCCCTAGCAGAAACTGCCATGCCAGGCGGCATGGTAGGAGGCGGTGTCCATAGGCCAGCTCAGAGCAGCTGCAGGTCTTGATCGAGCACTGTGGATATTTGGGGGATGGAGGATGTTAGACAGCCTATGGAGTGTCCAGGAACATTGGAGTGAAGTGGGATTTGCAGAGGGCTGGGGTCCCTTTATTATCAAGTGAGCCATAAAAGGCCAACAGGAAGTTCACATAATACAGAGTCATTTCAGATAACGACAAGTTCAGTAGACTGGATTCACTGGCGTCACAGACGAGGTGGCCACTGGACCTTGAAGTTGTTTACCGGGCCTGTTTAAATACTGAAAGATGCCTCTGAGCCCACAAGTCAGAGAGTAAACATTCAAGGAGTAATTCTTCAACACCCAAAGTGCCAATTGAGTTTTAAAAGAGCCCTTTTTAACACCTCTGTGCCAGAGTAAGGGCTCTGTAGGGAGACTCCCTCCCAGGTAATTCTTGCCATTTGCCTATACCCAGAGCAGCCGTTGCCTCTGCTTTTTCCAAAGAAAGCCTTCTCTGTGTTCTATCTTACTCCAGGGGCCTAAAGGAGACAGAGGTCCCTTAGCTCTTCCCCTGGTGAATAGGTTGGTTGAGTCCCTTACGGCTCCCGGGAAATTCAGAAACCAGTGGTAGCCGATGATGCGGTAGAGCTAGATTATCCGTGGCCCTGGCCCGCTGAAGAGTCCCTGCAAAGATGGCTGCCAGGGTTGCTTAGGGAACCTGCAGCAGTAAATCTCAAGCGGTCTGCTGGTTGCCATAGGCAACACTCTATCTTCTCTGAAAACAAGAGACAGGTGTTCCCTTTGCATCCTTAATACATTGGGGATGAAGCTATGGGGGTAGGGAGGAAAAATGATTGTCCTTAATCCTGAATTCACCTTAATGAATTGGAAACTGAATCTCCTTTAGGACTTCCTATGGTGGAAAGGATTTTTCAGTCTCCTGTTTCGGAAGAGAGACAATAACCAGCAATCTAGCTAAGTGACAAGTAAATCAGAGGAAACTTAATGATGATAAAAATTTCAAGGTTTATAAGCTTGTGGTTTGGATGTAACCAAAGAAAAGGGTGTAAATCAGTACAAAGGTTCTTCATCTTTAGTGCCTGTAATAACAGGTGTAATAATCGCTTAGCAAATTTGCCTCAGGGATTCTACTTCAATAAGTCTGATTTGAGGCATAGACAGCAGCAGCCTTATCTACCCTTCTTTCCACCACTGTTAAGAGTTTGCAGGCAACTGAAACTTTGGAGCCTTCAACAAACTTGTTAAAATGGTTGAGGAAAAGCTAAGAAATTCATAGGGCCATAGGAGCCTGAAGACTTGATTTCCTCCTTGATTGCTGATCCTTATCCCTGATAAACGCTTTCCCTGTCCCAGATATCATCTCCATCCACCACAGCTGAGGCTTCGGGAAGTTTTGTATACACCTAGAACAAAAGGGCGGAGAAGACAATGGCACCCCACTCCAGCACTCCTGCCTGGAAAATCCCATGGACGGAGGAGCCTGATGGGCTGCAGTCCATGGGGTTGCTAAGAGTTGGACATGACTGAACAACTTCACTTTCACTTTTCACTTTCATGCATTGGAGAAGGAAATGGCAGCCCACTGCAGTGTTCTTGCCTGGAGAATCCCAGGGATGGGGGAGCCTGGTGGGCTGCCATCTATGGGGTCGCACAGAGTCGGACACGACTGAAGCAACTTAGCAGCAGCAGCAGTAGAACAAAAGGGATGAAACAGCTGTTGGCAGGATTTACCAGTGCATTCTTCCTATTGCTATAGAATAACTACACTCCAGACTACAGATCCTAGAAATGGTGACAAGGAGAAAATTAGAGTAGCAGGTAAATTCAGAAAATTCAGGTAGCAGTCTTCCTCTAAGTATATAAGGGTGAACTTCAGGCTTCTGGTGACTGTATATATACTGCCCTCATGGTCTTCAAATCACAAAGCCCTTGATTAAATTATTATAAAATTAATTTTGACCACATCCTCTACTTAGTTCTGGTTACTGGTTATCTTAGCTCAGACTGCCATAACAAAACACCATAGAGTGGATGACTTATACAACAGAATTTTTTAAAAATTGAATTGTAGTTGATTTACAACGGTTCAGGTATACAGCAAAGTGATTCATATATATGTTTTTATTCTTAATATTTTTTCCATTATAGCTTATATAAGATATTGAATATAGTTCCCTGTGCTATACAGAAGGTCCTTGTTTTTTATCTCTTTTATATATAGCAATGTGTAAATGTTAATCCCCAATTCCCAATTTACCCCTCTCCCTTCCTTTCCCCTTTGGTAACCTTAAATTTGTTTTCTATGTCTGTGAGTCTATTTCTGTTTTGTAAATAAGTTCATTGGTAACATTTTTCTAGATTCGACATATAAATAATATCAATAGTCACTAAGTCGTGTGCAACTCTTACGGCCCCAAGACTGTAGTCTGTCAGGCTGCTCTGTCCATGGGATTTCCCAGGCAAGAGTACTGGAGTGAGGGAGTGGGTTTCCATTTCCTTCTCCAGGGGATCTTCCTGATCCCAGGATTGAACCCATGTCTCCTGCATTGGCAGGGGGATTTTTATTTCTCACAGTTCTTGAGACTGGAAGTCCAAGATCAAGTTACTAGCATGGTAGAGTTCTGGTGGGAACTCTCTTCCTGGTTCGGAGAAGGCAAAGCAGAAAGCCAGTGAGCTCTAGTTTCTTCCTCTTCCTATAAGGACACTAATCCAATCATAAGAGTTCTAGCCATAAGACTTCATCTAAACCTAGTTACTTCCTGAAAGCCTAGTCTCCAAGTATTACATTGGGAGTCAGGGCTTCAGTGTGTGGGAAATACATCAGTTAATTGCTTTATTTATTTAAATTCTCAGAGTTCCATTCTGCCCAGGACACTTTCCCCAGTCTCTACCTTTTAAAACTTTTTATTGTGGAAATTTTCAAAAACAGAAATGTAAAGAGATAGTACAATGACCCCCTGTTTGCCTATAATCCAACTCAATTATCACCTCTCTGCCATTTTTTTTCATGGGTCCCAACTCCCAATACAAAACAAGGAGTTTCTTTGAAGGCAGAAGCTGTTTGCATGGTATTTCTAGCATGAGGTAAAATGCCTGGCTCATGGGCACTTAAGAAGTTGTTGCTGAATCAGTCCACTATGGAAATGACACTGTACTGTGCTAGATGTTATAGGATGTACCAAGATAAATTAGATCCCTGTTCTTGCCCTCAAGGAGGTTATAATCTAGAGAGGAGCTAATGGAGTCTACCTCATGGTGGGTCAGAAACACCTGCCAGAAAGAGGGTGCTGATTGCTCTGACACCGAAAGTACCTAGGTGTCTATTCACTGGGGCACAATCAGACTTTAATCAAGGAGTTACTTTTCTACCAAAGGAAAAGACTCTTGTTCTCCTCATCTCTACCAGAGAGGTGGCTGGAACACCAAGGGCTCAGATAAGCAGTCAGAACAGAAACCTGCAAGATCAGATGAAAAGAGAACTCATTCCTGGGAAACAGGCATTTCACAAGAAGTGATAATATGAGCAAACCTCTTCTGAAAGAAGGTGGCCAGAGGCTGGGTCCTTGAAAGGGCAGGTAAGCAATGGCAGACAAGGAGCTGGAGTACTATCCACTAACAATAAGGGCCCTGATGCCAGAGGTCATATCCTAGACTAGATCGGATAGAACAGGAATAGCAAGTTAAAATAGAAAGTGAAGTCAGAGAATCTGAAAGAGATGGGGGACAGCCAGAGGAGACGAGAAGTTTTCGGGCCATATAAGCTTAAAGGGGCTTCCCTGATGGCTCAGATGATAAAGAGTTTGCCTGCAGTGCAGAAGACCTGAGTTCGATCCCTGGGTTGGGAAGATCCCCTGGAGAAAGAAATGGCAACCCACTCCAGCATCCTTGCCTGGAGAATTCCAAGGACAGAGAAGCCATGCAGGCTACAGTCCATGGATGTGAGAGCTGGACCATAAAGAAAGCTGAGCACCAAAGAATTGATGCTTTTGAACTGTGGTGTTGGAGAAGCCTCTTGAGAATCCCTTGGACAGCAAGAAGATAAAATCAGTCAATCTTAAAGAAGATCAGTCCTGAATATTCATTGGAAGGACTGATGATGAAGCTCCAATACTCTGGCCATCTGATGTGAAGAACTGACTCATTAGAAAAGACCCTGATCCTGAGAAAGACTGAAGGCAGGAGGAGAAGGGGACGACAGAGGATGAGATGGTTGGATGGCATCACCGACTCAACGGACATGCATTTGAGCAAGCTCTGGGAGTTGGTGATGGACAGGGAAGCCTGGCGTGTTGCAGTCCAGGGGGTCACAAAAAGTCAGACATGACTGATCCCCTGAACTGAACTGACTGACTTTGTGGAAATCCCTTCAAATCAAGGTACAGATCTAATACATTCTTTTCTGCGGTTGGGTAACATTTCATATATGAATGGTCCACAGTTTATTCAAACATTCCCTGTGGACAGTTATTCTGCTCGCATCTGGTTTTTGCCATTATAAACAATGCTGCCGAGCACACCCTTCTGCTTATTTCCTCCCACACTGGTGCTTTTATTTCTGTTATGAAAGGAGGATTCAGTTGGTAGCTAGGAGTACAAGCCCTGAATTCAGACAGCCTAGATTTGAAACCCAGCTCTGCACTTGCGAAGTGTGTCTCCTTGAGTGAGTCACATGATCTCTCTGTGCCAGCAGCTTCTCATCATTCCACACCAAAAATAAGGATAATAATACCTACCTCACAGGGTTGTTGCAAGGATTAACTGAGATAATGCATTATTGTGCACGGAACAGAAACTGGCACTAATAAATACTCAATAATTGTCACCTTTACCTGTTATGAGATAGATCCCTGGCACTGATATTGCTTGCTTGAAGGGTGCATACATTAAATTTTTTTAATGTTTTTTAATTCAATCTTCCTATTTTAAAATATATTTTATTGTTAATTTGTGTGTTAATTTCTACTGTACAACAAAGTGACTCAGTTATACATTTGTTGCTGTTGTTTAGTCCCTAAGTCGTGTCCGACTCTTTGAGACTCCATGGAATGTACCCCACCAGGCTCCTCTGTCCATGGGATTTCCCAGGCAAGAATACTGGAATGGGTTGCCATTTCCTTCTCCAGGGGATCTTCTTAACTCGGGGACAGAACTCGTAACTCCTGCGTTAGCAGGCAGATTCTTTACCGCTGAGCCACCAGGGAAACCTCAGTTATATATATATATACACACACACACATAATTTTTCATATTCTTCAAGATGTTGAATCTAGTTCCCTGTGCTATTCAGTAGGACTTTGTTGTTTATCCAGCATTTTAAATTTTAACAGATGCTTCCAGATTGCCTTTAAAAAGTCAATAGGGTTCATATTTCAACCACTATGAGAGTCCTTCCCTTTCTACTCACTGTCAGCTGTAGGCATTATTACTGTTTTTAGTTCTCGCCAATTTGATAGGTATAAATGACAGCATTGTACTTGAATTTGCATTTCTCTGACTGCTGAAAAAATGAGCATTGGTTTATACACTTTCTTGTCATTTGTATTTGATCTTCTGTGAATTGTCCATTCGTATCTTTTGTCTACTTTTCTATGTGCTGTCTTTTTGTTACCAAATTGTAGAAGTTCTTTACATTTATGCTTCATAGTCCTTATATGTTCTTTCTACTGCAAAAACATTTATTAAAATATAAACAGTGTCTCTTTGTTTAGGTAATCTTTTCCACAGTTTTTGAAGGGTTTTTGGTATTGTTAAATCTATCCCTTTTTAGCTCCTATGCCTTCTGTCTTGATTTACTCGTTATGTAACATTTAGCAGGTAGGTGAAGCCTCTTGATGAAAGTGAAAGAGGAGAGTGAAAAAGTTGGCTTAAAGCTCAACATTCAGAAAATGAAGATCATGGCATCTGGTCCCATCACTTCATGGGAAATAGATGGGGAAACAGTGGAAACAGTGTCAGACTTCATTTTTCTGGGCTCCAAAATCACTGCAGATAGTGACCGCAGCCATGAAATTAAAAGATGCTTACTCCTTGGAAGAAAAGTTATGACCAACCTAGATAGCTTATTCAAAAGCAGAGACATTACTTTGTCAACTAAGGTCCGTCTAGTCAAGGCTATGATTTTTCCTGTGGTCATGTATGGATGTGAGAGTTGGACTGTGAAGAAGGCTGAGCACCGAAGAATTGATGCTTTTGAACTGTGGTGTTGGAGAAGACTCTTGAGAGTCCCTTGGACTGCAAGGAGATCCAACCAGTCCATTCTGAAGGAGATCAGTCCTGGGATTTCTTTGGAAGGAATGGTGCTAAAGCTGAAACTCCAATACTTTGGCCACCTCATGCGAAGAGTTGACTCATTGGAAAAGACTCTGATGCTGGGAGGGATTAGGGGCAGGAGAAGAAGGGGACGACAGAGGATGAGATGGCTGGATGGCATTACTGACTCAACGGACGTGAGTCTGAGTGAACCCCGGGAGATGGTGATGGACAGGGAGGCCTGGCGTGCTGTGATTCATGGGGTCGCAAAGAGTCGGACATGACTGAGCGACTGAACTGAACTGAACTGTGTGTGCATGTGTGTGTGTGTGCGCATGTGTGTGTGTGTAGGTGCCTAAATTTTCTCCTATAACCTTTACTATTGTTTACTTTTAAGTGGAATTTACTTGCACATGATGTGAAATAATAACTTTATTTTCCCACTAGGCCACTTTTCTCCAATAAATTCAACTAGCATTTTAATGTATAAAAGTATCATATATTTTGGATTTATTTCTGAGTACTCTCTACTGTTCTCATATATTTTATTACCAAGATTTTATAATAAAATTTCTGTTGTAGCTAGTTTATCACTGTTGCTCTTTTTCATGATTTTCTTGGCTATTTTATTATTATTTTTTGGCCACATCACGCAGCATGAAGGCTCTTAGTTCCAGCCAGGGACTGAACCCATGCCCCCTGCATTGAAAGCACAGAGTCTTAACTGCCAGAGAAGTCTGTCGGCTATTTTTAAATATTTTTTCTCCCACATAAATTTTAAGATAATCAAATTAAAATTTAAAACTCTGTTATAAAATGTCACGAAGTTTGCAACTATCTCCAACAAAAAATGCATATTCCTACATATAGTACCTTCCAAAGGTATCGACAGAAACACATGCTTTTTCACTGCACCATTTGCAGTACAATCTAATATATTCTAATACACAAGCAATTTTATTTTCATATAGGAAGCAGAAGAGGATATATTTATTTTAATAACTAAATAAGACAAAATATTAACAATTGTTGAATCTAGGGTGCATTTTTTTATTTGAACTATTCTTGCAACTTTTCCGTAAGTTTGAATTCTTCTAAATAAACAACTTGGGAGGAATAAAATAATAAATCGTCTGGGGATGTAGAGGGGGAGATAATACAAATAAAATACAACTAAAAGTTGATTATTACTTAAGCTGGATGATAGAGACATACGGGCTCACTGTATTATTCTCTCTATTTTGTGTATTTTTATAATAAGAAGTGAATTTTTTAATTGAAGTGGGATTTTCATTGGCACTCCATTTAATTTATGTAGTAAGTTGGTGACATCTTAGTTGTGTTAAGTCTTCCCGTCCAAGAGCACAGTAGATATCTTCTTTTATTTGAGTCTGGTTTTTTGTCCTTTGGTAAGATTTATCTCAGAGAAGGCAATGGCACCCCACTCCAGTACTCTTGCCTGGAAAATTCCATGGATGGAGGAGCCTGGTAGGCTGCAGTCCATGGGGTCGTGAAGAGTCAGACACGACTGAGAGACTTCACTTTCACTTTTCACTTTCATGCATTGGAGAAGGAAATGGCAACCCACTCCAGTGTTCTTGCCTGGAGAATCCCAAGGATGGAGGAGCCTGGTAGGCTGCCGTCTATGGGGTCACACAGAGTCGGACACGACTGAAGAGACTTAACAGCAACAGCAAGATTCATCTTGGGCTTCATATTGGTCATTCGCTGCTCCAATTAGTATTTGCTAAGGTTCTTACCACAGGTCAGGCACCATTCTGGAGGTCTGGCATCCATCAGTGAGCAAAAGGAAAGATCTCTGTCTTTTTGAAGCTTAATATTAATGAGGGGAATCCAACAGTAAGCTATAAAAGTAATAAAGAAATTAACAATATAATATGGTAGAAGATGTCAAATGTGATGGATAAAAGTAATTACAGCAAGATAAAGGATTCAGTAGTACCGGGACTGGGTGGTCCGCAAAAGCTTTATAGATGGTTGCTGCTGCTAAGTCACTTCAGTCGTGTCCGACTCTGTGCGACCCCATAGATGGCAGCCCACCAGGCTCCCCCGTCCCTGGGATTCTCCAGGAAAGAACACTGGAGTGGGTTGCCATTGCCTTCTCCGTTATTGATGGTGGTGACATTAAATAAAGACTTGAAGGATGATGAGGACGAATGGATAAATGTATATGTAAGGCTGAGTCGCTCTGCTGTCCACCCCAAACTATCACAACACTGTTAACTGGCTATACTCCAATACAAAATAAAAAGTTGTTTTAAAAAATATAAGACTTGAAGAAGGTGAGGGAGTTAGCCAAACAGAAACTGGAAGAAAAATATTTGAGGAAGGGGGAAATGTTTATATGCTGAAATGACCTATTAATAAAGAGTGGAAAATGATGACTTTTAGGACAGAGAAGGGACA
Source organism: Budorcas taxicolor (assembly GCF_023091745.1). Classification (NCBI taxonomy): domain Eukaryota; kingdom Metazoa; phylum Chordata; class Mammalia; order Artiodactyla; family Bovidae; genus Budorcas; species Budorcas taxicolor. The sequence continues at coordinate 27,256,066 of NC_068924.1, forward strand.
ATTTCTGGAGTGATGTCCTCCAGTAGATGACAGGGAGGGTATCTGGGATGCAGGGTTTCTGGGAGGGATTGGTTTATGGCAGGAAAACAGATAGTTTACCTGTGATCACAGGTAGAAAGATGTGAGTTGTGATGTTGGGAGTCTATGAAAGTCTTCTGTTTGCTTAAATTTTCTCAGCAAAATAGGAAGTAAGATCATGATGTGGATGGGAGTTAGCATGTTTTGAGGAGAGAGAAGCTGTGACATTCTCATCAAGAAGAGTGGATAAGTGAATGAAATAGGGGTATATACCATCGTTCCTAGCAACATTAGCACCCACTTGAAGTTCACGGGACTAGTAAGCCTGCTATATCTTTTCTCCAGTCACTTTTAGCTGCTCAGAGCAAGTGAAAAGTTTTTATGCATTCAGAGTTGTGGTTTTGCCAAATAAATATGACAAAGTAAGAAAGAGGCAAGAGGAACATGGAACAGCATATGAAGGTTGCCGCAGTCGTTCAGGATGCAGGCCAGTGTCACCATGGGATCTGTGCCGAGAAAAAAAAGAGCAACTACCCAGACATCACTGGAAGGTTTTTTCAAGAGGGTAGATAGAACGGAAGCCAGCAAGGAACCAGAACCTGAGCCATCAACGTCAGATATGAATGAAATTGCAGCTCGCCCTCCATCTCCTATTGCTGATGATCCTTCAGCTCTACCATCTCCCACCTCCTCTCCCTCCTCCATCAGGAACTCTTCTTATCTGTTCACTCGATGCCAGCCCCTGTGTGCCAGCTGTTGTACGGTAGTACAATCGTGCTGTATTAGAAGACTAAAAATACGTTCTTCAAAAAAAGAGAAAGGAGTAAGAGAGTTTTAAGTGTACACAGAGATTTGAATAGAGCGGTTGATCATGGAATTTAAGCTGGGTAAGAAAAGGAGAAAGGCCATTGAGGGAATAAGATACAGTGAAAAGGTAATAGGAGGACAGGAGTTCCAGGAGAGTGAAAATTTATAAGTGTCAGGGAACTGAAATGAGTATGGGGGAAAGAAAAGAGTGACAGTTGGTTAGAATGGCCTGGCACTGATGAAAGCCTAAGACCAGTGCGTTCTCTTGGTAAAACTCTATTAGCCTCTGCCCTGCTTCATTCTGTACTCCAAGGACAAATTTGCCTGTTACTCCAGGTGTTTCTTACTTCCTACTTTTGCATTCCAGTCCCCTATAATGAAAAGGACATCTTTTTTGGGTGTTAGTTCTAGACGGTCTTGTAGGTCTTCATTAAACCGTTCAACTTCAGCTTCTTCAGCGTTACTGGTCGGGGCATAGACTTGGATTACTGTGATATTGAATGGTTTGCCTTGGAAACGAACAGAGATCATTCTGTTGTTTTTGAGATTACACCCAAGTACTGCATTTTGGACTCTTTTGTTGACCATGATGGCTACTCCATTTCTTCTAAGAGATTCCTGCCCACAGTAGTAGATATGATGGTCATCTGAGTTAAATTCACCCATTCCAGTCCATCTTAGTTCAATGATTCCTAGAATGTCGATGTTCACTCTTGCCATCTCCTGTTTGACCACTTCCAATTTGCCTTGATTCATGGACCTGACATTCCAGGTTCCTATGCAATATTGCCCTTTACAGCATCAGACCTTTCTTCTATCACCAGTCCCATCCACAACTGGGAGTTCTTTTTGCTTTGGCTCCATCCCTTCATTCTCTCTGGAGTTATTTCTCCACTGATCTCCAGTAGCATATTGGGCACCTACCAACCTGGGGAGTTCCTCTTTCAGTATCCTATCATTTTGCCTTTTGATACTGTTCATGGAGTTCTCAAGGCAAGAATATTGAAGTGGCTTGCCATTCCCTTCTCCAGCAGACCACATTCTGTCAGACCTCTCTACCATGACCCACCAGTCTTGGGTGGCCCCACAGGGCATGGCTTAGTTTCATTGAGTTAGACAAGTCTGCAGTCCATGTGATAAGACTGACTAGTTTTCTGTGATTATGGTTTCAGTGTGTCTGCCCTATGATGCCCTCTCACAACACCTACCGTCTTACTTGGGTTTCTGTTACCTTGGACTTGGGGTATCTCTTCATGGCTGCTCCAGCAAAGTGCAGCCACTGCTCCTTACGTTGGACGAGGGGTATCTCCTCACCGCTGCCCCTCCTGACCTTGAACGTAGAGCAGCTTCTCTCAGCCCTGCTGCACCCGCGCAGCCACCGCTCCTTGGACGTGGGGTTGCTCCTCTCGGCCACATGAACATCACCAGATGGTCAACACTGAAATCAGATTGATTATATTCTTTGCAGCCAAAGATGGAGAAGCGCTATACAGTCAGCAAAAACAAGACCAGGAGCTGACTGTGGCTCAGATCGTGAACTCCTTATGGCCAAGTTCAGACTTAAAGTGAAGAAAGTAGGGAAACCACTAGACCATTCAGGTGTGACCTAAATCAAATCCCTTATACCGTGGGAGTGAGAAATAGATTTAAGGGACTAGATCTGACAGACAGAGTGCCTGATGAACTATGGATGGAGGTTCATGACAGTGTACAGGAGACACGGATCAAGACCATCCCCATGGAAAAGAAATGCAAAAAAGCAAAATGGCTGTCTGCGGAGGCCTTACAAATAGCTGTGAAAAGAAGAGAGGCGAAAAGCAAAGGAGAAAAGGAAAGATATAAGCATCTGAATGCAGAGTTCCAAAGAATATCAAGGAGAGATAAGAAAGCCTTCCTCAGTGATCAATGCAAAGAAATAGAGGAAAACAACAGAACAGGAAAGACTAGAGATCTCTTCAAGAAAATTAGAAATACCAAGGGAACATTTCATGCAAAGATGGGCTCGAGAAAGGACAGAAATGGTATGGACCTAACACAAGCAGAAGATATTAAGAAGTGGCAAGAATACACAGAAGAACTGTACAAAAAAGGTCTTCACAACCAAGATAATCACGATGGTGTGATCACTCACCTAGAGCCAGACATCCTGGAATGTGAAGTCAAGTGGGCCTTAGAAAGCATCACTATGAACAAAGCTAGTGGAGGTGATGGAATTCCAGTTGAGCTATTTCAAATCCTGAAAGATGATGGTATGAAAGTGCTGCACTCAATATGCCAGCAAGTTTGGAAAACTCAGCAGTGGCCACAGGACTGGAAAGGGTCAGTTTTCATTCCAATCCCAAAGAAAGGCAATGCCAAAGAATGCTCAAACTACCACGCAATTGCACTCATCTCACACGCTAGTAAAGTAATGCTCAAAATTCTCCAAGCCAGGCTTCAGCAATACGTGAACCGTGAACTTCCAGATGTTCAAGCTGGTTTTAGAAAAGGCAGAGGAACCAGAGATCAAATTGCCAACATCCACTGGATCATGGAAAAAGCAAAAGAGTTCCAGAAAAACAACTACTTCTGCTTTCTTGACTATGCCAAAGCCTTTGACTGTGTGGATCACAATAAACTGTGGAAAATTCTTAAAGAGATGGGAATACCAGACCACCTGACCTGCCTCTTGAGAAATCTGTATGCAGGTCAGGAAGCAACAGTTAGAACTGGACATGGAACAACAGACTGGTTCCAAATAGGAAAAGGAGTATGTGAAGGCTGTATATTGTCACCCTGCTTATTTAACTTCTATGCAGAGTACATCATGAGAAACGCTGGGCTGGAAGAAGCACAAGCTGGAATCAAGATTGCCAGGAGAAATATCAATCACCTCAGATATGCAGATGACACCATCCTTATGGCAGAAAGTGAAGAGGAACTAAAAAGCCCCTTGATGAAGGTGAAAGAGGAGAGTGAAAAAGTTGGCTTAAAGCTCAATATTCAGAAAATGACGATCATGGCATCTGGTCTCATCACTTCATGGGAAATAGATGGGGAAACAGTGGAAACAGTGTCAGACTTTATTTTTGGGGGCTCCAAAATCACTGCAGATGGTGACTGCAGCCATGAAATTAAAAGACGCTTACTCCTTGGAAGAAAAGTTATGACCAACCTAGAGAGCATATTCAAAAGCAGAGACGTTATTTTGCCAATAAAGTTCTGTCTAGCCAAGGCTATGGTCTTTCCAGTGGTCATGTATGGATGTGAGAGTTGGACTGTGAAGAAAGCTGAGCACCAAAGAATTGATGCTTTTGAACTGTGGTGTTGGAGAAGACTCTTGAGAGTCCCTTGGACTGCAAGGAGATCCAACCAGTCCATCCTAAAGGAGATCAGTCATGGGTGTTCATTGGAAGGACTGATGCTGAAGCTGAAACTCCAATACTTTGGCCACCTCATGCGAAGAGTTGACTCATTGGAAAAGACCCTGATGCTGGGAAGGATTGGGGGCAGGAGGAGAATGGACGACAGAGGATGAGATGGCTGGATGGCATCATCGGCTCGATGGACGTGAGTCTGAGTGAACTCCAGGAGATGGTGATGGACAGGGAGGCCTGGCGTGCTCCAGTTCATGGGGTTGCAAAGCGTCAGACACGACTGAGCGACTGAACTGAACTGAACTGATGAAAGCCTTTAGTTATTGGTAAAATGAGATGGAAATAGGGTGGAAGACAATATTAATGGAGGAAAGGGTGCCAAGGAATCGAGAGGCAGGATGTTAGAAGATCGTTTGCAGGTGTGTTGAGATCGCCAGGAATTGAGGTGAGGAGTTCTAGAGAGCAGGGAGTGGTAGCAGTGCTGGCCGCTCGGTCTGTCCCCGTGGTCTGTATCCTGCCGGGCTTCTCTGTGCACGGGATTCTCCAGGCAAGAACACTGGAGTGGATAGCCATTCTCTTCTCCAGGGCATCTTCCTGACCCAAGGATTGAGCCCAAGTCTCCTGCATTGCAGGCAGATTCTTTACCGTCTGAGCCACCAGGGAACCCTTCTGAGAGTAAGCCAGGAGCTCAAAGAGAAAATAGATGGTATGGGTGTATTGAGATGAGGAGAATATCTGAAGGTATCTGAAGCTACCAGGGAGAGTGGGTGATGATGGAATACAAGATTCTGAGCTTGGGTTTATCCGGGAGGAAAGATTGAGAATAATCTGAAAATAGCAGGACACCTAACCCATGTCCAGGTCCAAGAATATAACAGTCACAGGTGTATATGTGGCCACCACTCTAAATGCAAAAAGATGAAGGGAATGTTTAAGAGATATTTGTGACTATAGGTGATTTTGCTGATCACAAAATTTACTGATCACAAAATTTAAGGTAAATAGTGAAAGCATTTTAGAAGTGTGGAAAGGTGAGAGGGGACAGAGTAGGGGATATGCCAATCTTTATGGGATGTCATGGAAGAACCCCATCTCAGAGAGGAAAATAAGAAGTAACAAGACGCCAAAGGTGATAACTAGACAAGCAAGCAGGTTAGTTTGCCACAAGTCCTTGGTAGCTAAAAGTAAAAAATGAAAGTTAATAGATCAGGGCAAAACAGTTCACTACAGCCCGGCAAACAGCAGGAGCATCAGCCTCATTGTGCTGACTCCCCTTGCCCTTGGGCCCCACAGGATGATACAATCGGCCCAGACGGTTGCTACACACACTCCACAGGTTGTGCCTCAGCTGAGAACTACAGGGCCAGGTCTCAGTATCTTTTGCAGTAAGGAGCAGACAAGCCAGTCCCCTTCCCCTAGGAGGGCGCCGTTGAGCAAACAGACAGCAGTCATACCGTGGTCACCTTGAGCTACTTCATTGTTCATTGACTATGGAAACTGCTCAACACTGGGGGATAAGTCTCACAGTTTGGTACCCTCTGTAGGGCTTCCCAGGTGACTCAGTGGTAAAGAATCTGCCAGGCAATGCAGGAGATGCAGGAGACACAGGTTTGATCCCTGGATTGGAAAGATACCCTGGAGGAGGAAACGGCAGCTCACACCAGTATTCTTGCCTGGAAAGTCCCAAGGACAGAGGAACCTGGTAGGCTACAGTCCATGGGCTGGCAAAGAGTCAGCCATGACTGAGTACACGCGCATGCATGTGTACTCACACACATACACACATTTCCAGAGCAGAGGTAATAGACACAATAGGATTAGTTCCAAGGGATTCGAGGCAGAAGTTCAAATCTGTTCAGTGTTGTCAGGCAATAGGGAGGAGTTGGTGTCTGCCTATCATTTTTTGCTCCTGTTAACAGAGGCAAGGCAGTCTAGGAGTTTGAGATCTCGGTCCCAGTTGGTGGACCCTGCTTGTTGCCTGATGATGTAGGTAGAAAGTCTGATGGAGGGGAAAGGATCTCAGGAGTTCAGGTTCACTCTTGGCTCTGTTGCTGGAGGGGCACGTTTACGCCAGATGTACAGTCCACTTTGGTACCTGCTGAAGGAGTTGGGATTTCTCAGGAAACCAGGGGTTGGTCTGAGGTTAGAGATCCCCTCTTTGATCCCGTGATATGGAAACAAGACCGGAGAGTTGTGTGGTCTTAGTTCAGTGCACAAATGAGTTACACAGGCCCCCTCGGCACTTTATTATTATTATTTTTTGCTGCCCTATACAGCTTATAGGGTCTTCGTTCCCCAACTAGGGACTGAATCTGGGTCCGTGGCAGTGAAACATAGTGGAAGCACAGAGTCCTAACCACTGGACTGCCAGGGAATTCCATCCCCTCCGCTCTCTTGATGATGGGGTAAAATAATGCAAGGAGACATGGTCTTGACCCCGATGCACACGTTCCCTTGGGGAAAGGCCAACTTGTTTCTTCAGTCTGTCTTATTAAAAATTATGTATATAATTATATACATACATATATAATAAATGCATCATTTTACCCATTTTTGATTGCACAGTTCAGTTGCATTGAGTACACTCATATTGTCATGCAGCTGTCACCACCATCCATCCCTAGAACTTTTTCACCTTCTGCAACTGAAATTTTGTACTCATTAAACACTAATGCCCCATTCCCCCTTCCTAGCGCCTGATGACATCATTCTAATTCCTGTCTCTATAAATGTGATTACCCCATGTAACTCATGTAAGTCGACTCATACAGTGTTTTCCTTTCATGATTCGCTAATTTCACTGAGTACAATGTACTTCAGGCTCATCCATGTTGTGGCCCGTGACAGAATTTCCTTACTTATTTTTGGCCTTGTCACCTGGCTTGTGGGATTTTAGTTCCCCAACCAGGGATTGAACCCAAGCCCTCAACAGTGAGAGCATGAAGTCCTAACCATGGGATCTCAAGGGAATTCCAGAGAATTTCCTTACCTTAGAAGGCTGAATACTATTGCATTGTACTTAGACTGCATTCTGTTTGTCCATTTATCCATCAAGGAAGGTTTGGATAGTTTCTGACCCTTTTGATTAAAGTACTGGGGACAATGGAAGGCCCATTTTCCATTCTGATGGGGATAGGAAGTCCTTACAATCTGATTATAATCACAATTCATAATCTTTGGTATGTATGTACTATTAATATCAGTCTATGTATGGTTTTATTTATTTATATGTATTAATGTAATGAACTTACTGCCTAACTTGAAAAATGGAACTTTGTCAATAATTTGCATCTATCTCTTTGCTTCTTCCTTATCTTCTTCCCTTGCCCACTCTCAGAGGATTCTTGTCTTATATTTCATCACACTTTATGCCTGAAATACATATTGTTCCTGACACAACCCAGTTGTAAAATCTGGTAGAACTTTATAGTACCAAGAGTGAATCTTCATTTATGCAAATTAAAAAAAATCAACCAGGAGGATAGAAAATTCTAAGATGGAATACAGAGTATTACAAAAGAATTTAACTGTGTATACATGACAGAATTTCACTGAAGCAGGTGGGGAAACAGAGGTGCTGGCTTAAGTGACTTTGGCAACTCTGGAAACTGTAAGACTGAAAAGAAACCATGCTTAAGCTCTGTCATCTAGTTGGTAAAGTCATTTTCCTTGGAGGTGAGGGCTAACAATTCTAAAACCACTCTACAAGAAGCCTGGGAATGAAAAAATAAGTATATGAATGGCAGGTGGTGTGAGCCTGGTTTCTCACTATTGGAGTGAGCAGGCACAGTTAGGGAAGGGAAGGAAAGCTAGAATGAACCGTGTGATACTGGGTTATAGTGAGCGCTATCAGTATGAACTCATGCTTAGTTTAATTCAGATATGAGAGATGATGATAGTGTGGTGTATACACACACAGGTACAGGTATGGTTATTTCCTAGCTCTGTCCTCTGAGAAGCCTGCGAGCAATATTACCCAGTAGCAATGAGGACACGTTAGATCTTGCTGCCCATTATCTCCATATCATTGTCCAGTAAAATATTTTAGGTGGTCTTTACATTAAAGATTCTCTCTCTCTTTCTCTTTTTTGTTTTTTTGGCCATGATGCTTTTTTTCTTTCTTTTTTTGAGGGGTTTTATTTGGTTGTCTGCACTGTGTGGCTTACGAGATCTTAGTTCCACGGGCGCTCTGCCGTGAAGGATGGACCCTGGACTGCCAAGGAATTCCCAATCATGATATTCTTTCTGAGATATCATAAAACTCACATTTTTTTTCCACGAAAATATCATGGGAAAAAATTGTGTTTTGTTTTCTTGTTTTTTTCCTCCATTTTCAATATTAGGAGCTTTTCTCAGATATCTGGTAACTTTGGCCTCTGCCTTGCTCTCGGTTAAGAGTGAAGGAGTAAATATCTGTTGAAATCTCTGAGTACATCCATGGGGCTTGTTGACTTTGAGCTTCACTATAGGGGTGAGCTGCAAAGGTCATTTGTTGGAAACAAGATTCCCTAGAGAGGCGGCTTCCTTGATAATCCCCTAGTTAAGAATCCACCTCCCAGTGCAGGGGACATGGACTCAATCCCTGGTCCGGGAAGGTTCCACATGCCACAGGGTAACTAAGCCTGTGGGCCACAACTACTGAACCCAGGTGCCCCAGAGTCCATGCTTGGCAACAAGGGAAGCCACCACAGTGAGAAGCCTGTTCACCACCACTAGAAAGTAACCCCCACTTACCACAGCTAGAGAAACCTTGTGCACAGCAGCCAAGACCCAGTTCAGCCAGAAGTAAATAAATAAATCTTAAAAAAAAAAAAAAAAGATTCCCCAGAGAAATTTCTTTCAACCACCTGTCTTGGTAAAGGTGTGTGTTCTGGGAATCAAGTGGAAAAAGGGTTCGGGGCTTTCTGCATCCAGCAATCAGCACACGCAGTCACTTCATCCTCCTGTGTTAAAGTGCCTCCCATCCTCCAGGCCAGAACCTGTCTGTTCTACCTTCTCCAGAGAATATAACTCAAATCTTCTCCTGAGAAGAAGATGGGATCAACCAGCGGAATGGAATGGGGTGGGAAATCTGTCTTTCTCACTTAGCTTTCACACGAAACTCCTCATCTGAGTCCAACCCCATTCCCTTCCCACTCTTACACCCAGTTCCAGAGGGATTGGGTTGGCCAATACTGGAAAACCCAAATTTTTTGGCCAACTGAATACCTAGTGCTGCCAACTCTTGTGACTTCTGAAGATTTTGTGATGTAATTCAGGTTGTTTTCAGATTTCACCACTGCCAGTTAGGGATTGAGGTTTCTCAGTTCTGTCAAACAAATAACTCTTTGGTTATTATCTTTCAAGTCTAGTGATTTTATTGTCTTTTAAAAATACCATTACCATAGTTATAGAGGTGCTTTGAGAGGGAATGGAATTACATAAATGTGCTAAGCTTGCCAAATTAATTCCAAACTTTCATACCTCCAGTCTTTTATCCATCAAAAGTGAAAAATTCAAATTGTTAGTCATTCAATCATGTCTGACTGACTCTTTTTGACCCCATGGACTGTAGCCCACCAGGCTCCACTGTCCATGGAATTCTTCAGGCAAGAATACTGGAGTGGGTAGCCACTCCATTCTCCAGGGGATACTTCCTGACTCAGGGATCAAACTTGGGTCTCCTACATTGCAGGCAGATTCTTTATCATTTCTGCCACCAGGAAAGCCCCATCAAATCCTACCTACAAATCCTTACCTCATCTCTTGCCAGAAACAAGTGGGATCAGGGTGAGGAAGTCTACATAGACTCCCTGTGGAGGGTGACCAGTCATTCAGGTCAGTGTCAACAAAGGCATGGCAAACCCTGTCTTTCTCTGGGTCAACTTCGAGATCCAAGAGGCTCTATCTTGTGATAGAGGGGTGATACATGATAGTAGGCACCATCTCACCATGACAGTGTTAGTAATCAAGCTTTTGGGACTTCCCCAGTGGTCCAGTGGCTAAGACTTCATGCTCTCAATGCAGGAGGCCCAGGTTCAATCCATGGTCAGGGAACTAGACCCCGCATGCTGCTACTGAGAGTTTGCATGCCACAACAGAAAGATCCTGTGTACTGAAACAAAAAATGAAGGTCCTGCCTTCCACAACTAAGACCCAGTACAGTCACATCAATAAATGTTTTAAAAAATCAAGCCGCTAGTTTGAAATAGAATCTAATGGGGAGGAACAGAGATGGAGACCTGTCCCCAGAAAGGGTAGTCTGGAAAGAATTATGTAGGTTGTCACACAACCCACTGATGAAGTTCAGGGTAGGCCTATAGTTTCAGTGAGGAGAACAAGAGGACTAATCCAGAAATCACATATGGCAAGAATGGTAGACTTCAGCTCAAGGGACTCGCTCTTGCAGCAAGACCGACACCAAAGAGACTGACTATAGCCTCTGGGTTTGTCTAGGTCCTTGCTACTCAGAATATGGAGTCAAGGACCAACAACTGGGATATTATCTAGTAGCTTGTTAGAAATGCTACTCTAAGCCTATTGTATCAGAGCTTATATTTTAACAAGACACCCAGCTGATGTGAGTCTACCCATAGTTTGAAGGTCTTTCCTACCTCCCACTGGGGCAAGCTTGAGGGCAACAGGTGCTACCATTAAGAATACTCTTACAGACTTGCAGAAAATACATCAAATTGAACTGACACTACTTCATTCATGGTGAGTAAATGGATTTTCCGGTGCTTGATCTGCTCAAATAAAATCCAAGATTACTATTATGATGGGATTACAAGGTCAGTATAATGTGTAAGACGGTCATAGTTGCTCAATTAATACAACAGGCCCATCATACTCTTAGTGTTTTGTGAAGCCACTAAAAACAAAGCAGAGAAACATGTGTCTTGTGTTTCAATAATTGCTAAAAGTTTAGAAAAACAAGTCAACGAAAATATGAGGACCTTTGGGAATCTAGAAGATTAAATGTAGGATTTGTGTAGCTTCATATTCTTGGTATGGTAGAAACAGACTGAAAAGGGAAAGTGTTAGTCACTCAGTCGTGTCCGACTCTCTGCAACCCCGTGGACTGTGGCCCACCAGGCTCCTCTGTCCATGGGATTCTCCAGGCAAGACTACTGGAGTGGGCTGCCATTTCCCCCTCCAGTGGATCTTCCTGACCCAGGGATCAAACCCGGGTATTTCAAGTCAACAGACCTGGTTTGAATCCCAGGTCTATCACTTACTGGCTAATAGTGTCCAAGTTATTCAACCTCTGGGAACTGGCTTTTCTCATTTGAACATGAGGAATAATAATACCAAATCGTAGGGATAAGTGAGTATTAAATAAGACGGTGAAGGGACTTTATAGGGTTGTGGAGAAATAAACTGACGACACGGCATCAGCCAGGCCCTCTTGCCCCACTCTCTCATGCTGCCTCACCCCATGTTCTGCAAACAATGATATTGCTGAGCCTGTAAGGTTGTGTAACAGCTATAGCTGTAGCACTGAGCATGCATGTCACGTTGCACCCGCTGGGCCACAAGCCACTGTTGTTCTGTCTTAGTTTATTACAAGTCCTGCCTGAAGACCCCTGGTTGCTGTTGCCCAGAGAGAATAGACATGTCTGCAGTCCCCATGGCTCCTCGAGTGTTTTTCCAGCTTCTTTGGTCATGCCTTGTCTACCCTGGGTTCAGTGCACAGTGCAAGAATCAAGACAGAAGTACTGTGCGAATGTGTCTTTTATTATTATTAAGCCCCTAGTTCAATTATAATTCTGTAAGTAGAGCGATGATCAAATTGTATGACTGAGAAGTCTGGTCACCTACATGTGATTTGAGGAACACAGGAAAAGGTCTTCGCTTGAGTAAGAACTGCAGCATCTGAAATTCCACCATAATTGCTATTACTTCTTGAGGTTAAGTCTATTAGCCCCATGAATCCCTCTGTTAAAAAGCAGATTCTATAGTGAAAATACAATCAGCCCTTACTTGTGGTTATTGCTTTAATTTTTCAAAATTTTTTCATATTTATTATCTCGTTTTATCCTTTCAACTGTGTGATATGGTAGAGTTGATATGTTTACTATTTTTGCCATTTTGCAAATAACTAACTGAGGCTCAGACAGCTGAAGTGACTTAATCAAGTCCACACAGTCACCTCCATCCCTCTTCAAACTTAAGTCAAATATTAAAGCAATTCTTGATTCTCTCTTTCCCTGCATCTTATATTCAAGTCAGGAGAAGATTCTATCAGTTCTACCTTCAAAATATTCCTAAATCCATTTTCTCTTTTCTGTGTCTACTTCGGTTTACTTCATCCACCATATTTCTACATCACTGTCATCTCTATACCATCATCTCTCACCTGACTGCTGTTACCCTTCGGACTCTTCTCCCTGCTTCTGCCTTTACCTCCTACAGTGCCTCCTCATAAAGGAATTAGAATGACTTCTTAAAAACAGAAAGTGGATTTTTAACAAATGGTGCTGGACATGCATGTATGCACGTGTTGTCGCTTCAGCCCATGTCCAGCTCTGTGCGACCCCATGGACTGCAGCCCGCCAGGATCCTCTGTCCATGGGATTCCTCTGGCAAGAATGCTGGAGTGGGTTATGGTGCTGGATATCCACATGCAGAAGAATGAACCTGGACTCTTACCACGCACCCTATACAAAAATAAACTCAAAACGGACAAAAGATCTGAATGTAGAGGCTAAAACTATAAGTCTCTTGGAATAAAACAGAAAAGCTTTATAACTTTGGATTTGGCAAAGATTTCTTGGATACACCAAAACTACAGGCAACAAAAGAAAAAATAAGTAAATTGGACTTCATCAACATTGAAAACACATTGTGCATCAAAGGACACTATCAACAGAGTAAAAAGGCAACCTATGGAGTGGGAGAAAATATTTGCAAATATCTCATAAGGGATTAATACCCAAAATATAAGGAACTCCTATAACTCAACAGCAAAACAAACAAATCAATTAAAAATGAGTAGAGGACTTGAATGCACTTTTCTCCAAAGAAGACATGCAGATAGTCAATAAGCACATGAAAAGATGCTCAAATCACTAATCATTAAGGAAATGCAAGTCAAAACCATAATGAGATAATACTTCACATTCATTAGGATGATGAAAGAAAGAGAGAGAAAAGGAAAAGAAAAGAAAGATGGAAGGAAGGAAGTAAAGGAGTAGGGAAGGAGGGAGGGAGAAAGGAAGAGATAGAAAGAAAAAGGAAGGAAGGAAGGAAGAAACAAGAACAGAAAATAGCAAGTGTTAACAAAGACGTGGCAAAATTGAAACTTGTGTGTGTGCATAGCTGATGGGAAAGGGAAATGGTGCAGCCACTGTGCAAAATAGCACGGCAGTCCCTCAAAAAATTAAAGAATGACCGCACAATCCAGCAATTCTACCTGTCAGTATATATTCAAAAGAACTGAAAGCAAGGACTCAGATATTCACAAATTCATGGCAGCGTTATTCGCAATAGCCAAAGATGGAAACATTGATTTCCACTGATTTCTTGAACGGATAAACAAAACATGAGTTTTATGTATATAAATGCAATAGAATATTATTCAGCTTTAAAAATGAAGGATTCTACCACATGCTACACTTAAATGTCCCAAGACACTTAAATGTCTTTTAAGTGATGAACCTTAAAGACATTATATTAGGCTGAGTGAAATAAGCCAAACACAAAAGGACAAATACTGTATGATTCCACTCATGTGACGTACCTAGAAGAGCCAGTTTCATAGAGACGGAAAATAAAATGGGGTGACCAGGAGGTGGGGGAAGAGGAGACTATAGAGCTATTTTTTAACAGATATTAAATTTCAGTTTCAGTTCAGTTCAGTCGCTCAGTTGTGTCTGACTCTTTGTGACCCAGGGACCGCAACAGGCCAGGCCTCCCTGTCTATCACCAACTCCCAGAGCTTGCTCAAACTCATTCCCATCAAGTTGGTGATTCCATTCAACCATCTCATCCCTTCTCCTCCTGCCTTCAATCTTTCCCAGCATCAGGGTCTTTTCCAGTGAGTCAGTTCTTTGCATCAAGTGGCCAAAGTATTGCAGCTTCAGCTTCAGCATCAGTTCCTCCAATGAATATTCAGGACTGATTTCCTTTAGGATTGACTGGTTTGATATCCTTGCTGTCCGAGTGATTCTCAAGAGTCTTCTCCAACACCACAGATCAAAAGCATCAATTCTTTGGCACTGAACTTTCTTTATGGTCCAACTCTCACATTCATACAGCTACTGGAAAACTCATGGCTTTAACTAGAGGACCTTTGTCAGCAAAGTAATATCTCTGCTTTTTAATATGCTGTCTGGGTTTGTCATAGCTTTTCTTCCAAGGAGCAAGCATCTTTTAGTTTCATGGCTTCAGTTACCATCTGCAGTGATTTTGGAGCCCAAGAAAATAAAGTCTCTCACTGTTTCCATTGTTTCCCCATCTATTTGCCATAAAGTGATGGTACTGTATGCTGTGATCTTAGTTTTTTGAATGTGAGTTTTAAACCACCTTTTTCATCTCCTCTTTCACTTTCATCAAGAGACTTCAGTTCCTCTTTGCTTTTTGCCAAAAGGATGGTGTCATCTGCATATCTGAGGTTATTGATATTTCTCTTGGCAATCTTGATTCCAGCTTGTGCTCCGTCCAGCCGGGCATAATGTACTCTGCATATAAGTTAAATAAGCAGGGTGACAATATATAGCCTAGACATACTTCTTTCCTAATTTGGAACCAGTCTGTTGTTTCATGTCCGGTTCTAACTGTTGCTTCTTGACCTGCATACAGATTTCTCGGGAGGCAGGTCAAATGGTTTGGTATTCCCAACTCTTTATGAATTTTCCACAGTTTATTGTGATCCACACAGTCAAAGGCTTTAGCATAGTCAATAAAGCAAAAGTGGATATTTTTCTGGAACTCTCTTGCTTTTTCTGTGATCTAATGAATTTTGGCAATTTGATCTCTGGTTCTTCTGCCTTTTCTAAAACCAGCTTGAACACCTGGAAGCTCTTGGTTCACATACTGTTGAAGCCTGGCTTGGAGAATTTTGAGCATTACTTTGCTAGCGTGTGAGATGAGTGCAATTGTGTGGTAGTTTGAACATTCTTTGGCATTGCCTTTCTTTGGGATTGGAATGAAAACGGACCCTTTCCAGTCCTGTGGCCACTGCTGAGTTTTCCAAATTTGCTGGCATACTGAGTGCAGCACTTTCACAGCATTATCTTTTAGGATTTGAAAGAGCTCAACTGGAATTCCATCACCTCCACTAGCTTTGTTCATAGTGATGCTTCCTAAGGCCCACTTGACTTCACACTCCAGTATATCTGGGTCTAGGTGAGTGATCACAACATCATGGGTATCTGGGTCATGAAGATCTTTTTTGTATAGTTCTTCTGTGTATTCTTGCCACCTCTTCTTAATATCTTCTGCTTCTCTTAGGTCCATACAATTTCTGTCCTTTATCGAGCCCATCTTTGCATAAAATGTTCCCTTGGTATCTCTCATTTTCTTGAAGAGATCTCTAGTCTTTCCCATTCTATTGTTTTCCCCTATTTCTTTGCATTGATCACTAAGGCAGGCTTTCTTATCTCTCCTAGCTATTCTTTGGACCTCTGCATTCAGATGGGTATATCTTTCCTTTTCTCCTTTGCCTTTAGCTTCTTTTCTCAGCTATTTGTAAGGCCTCCTCAGACAACCATTTTGCCAGCCAAACAGGAGATGGCAAGAGTGAGCATCAACATTTTAGGAATCAGTGAACTCAAATGGACTGGAACGGGCAAATTTCATTCAAATGACCATTATATCTGCTACTGTGGGGAAGAATCCCTTAGAATAAATGGAGTAGCCCTCATAGTCAACAAAAGAGTCCAAAATGCAATACTTGGGTGCAGTCTAAAAAATGATACAATGATCTCTGTTTCCAAGGCAAACCATTCAATATAACAGTAATCCAAATCTATATCCCAACCACTAATGCTGAAGAAGCTGAAGTTGAACGATTTTATGATGACCTATAAGACTTTCTAGAACTAACACCAAAAAAAAGATGTTCTTTTCATCATAGGGGACTGGAATGCAAAAGTAGGAAGTCAAGAGATACCTGGAATAACAGGCAAGTTTGGCCTTAGAGTACGAAATGAAGCAGGGCAGAGGCTAACAGAGTTTTGCCAAGAGAATGCATTGGTCATAGCAAACACCCTCTTCCGACAACACAAGAGAAGACTCTACACATGGACATCACCAGATGGTCAACACTGAAATCAGAGTGATTATATTCTTTGTAGTCGAAGATATAGAAGCTCTATAAAGTCAGAAAAAATAAGACCAGGAGCTGACTGTGGCTCAGATCATGAACTCCTTATTGCCAAATTCAGACTTAAATTGAAGAAAGTAGGGAAAACCACTAGGCCATTCAGGTATGACCTAAATCAAATCCCTTATGATTATACAGTGGAAGTGAGAAATAGATTTAAGGGATTAGACCTGATAGACAAAGTGCCTGAAGAACTATGGACGGAGGTTCGTGACATTGTACAGGAGGCAGGGATCAAGACCATCCCCAAGAAAAAGAAATGCAAAAAGGCAAAACGGTTGACTGATATTTCAGTTTAAGATGAAACAGTTTTGGAGGTGGATAGTGCTGATAAGCTCACAATAATGTGAATGGAAAATGCCACTGAACTGTACCCACGAAAATGATTAAAACAGTATATGTTAGGCTTTTTCACAAAAACAAACAGAAACTGAATCTTCTCAATCCTCTCCTTAAGATCTTTTAATGAAATTTTTTTGACATGTGCACACAGCTTTATTTTATTTATTCATTTTTGGTTGCACTGGGTCTTCGTTTCTGCACATGGGCTTTCTCTAGGTGTAGAGATCAGGGGTGGGGGTGGGCAACTCCCTAGCTGTGGTGCACGGGCTTCTCAGTGTGGTGGCTTCTCTTGTTGCAGGACAGAGGCTCTTGTTGGGCAGCTTCCGTAGTTGTGGTGTGCAGGCTCAGGTGCTCTGCAGCATGACCAGGGATTGACCCCGGGTCCCCTGCACTGGCAGGTGGATTCTTATCCACTCTGCCACCAGGGAAGTCCATGATCTTTTAATGATCTCTGCTTACACTTACCATGGACTCCAAGGCCCTGCATCATCTGACTAATGTGTACTTTGCCAGCCTTATTTTGGGAAGGAAGAAAAGGAGGGAGGGAAAAAGGGAGAAGTCAGAACTGCGGTCTGACTTTCAATGATATGGTCTGCATCCTGTCACCACCTGCCTCCTATATTTGTAAGTTAAACTTTATCAGCTAATTAACCTCTCAGATCAAATATTTCAGCAAATTGTTTTCCAGTGTGCCATCTTGCTGAGAATCCAGTTCTTAACTACATAACATGATAACTTCTTAAAGAAGAAAGAGACCCTGGGCAGGTAGCACCAGAAAGAAAAGCAGAACGGGAAACTGCAGTCACTTCTGACTTGTTCTAACTGGGGAAAAATGGGGAAGCTTTACAGAGGAA
The DNA here is from genome assembly GCF_023091745.1 of Budorcas taxicolor. Lineage (NCBI taxonomy): Eukaryota > Metazoa > Chordata > Mammalia > Artiodactyla > Bovidae > Budorcas > Budorcas taxicolor. The sequence goes on from NC_068924.1 coordinate 27,273,750, forward strand.
GGGCTGTTAGAACTCTGCAAAGCTTTAAGAAGTCATAGAATTCCCACAGGTCGAGGACTGTAAAAAGGACGCTGAAGGCAGAGGACAGCCAGCGCAAAGACAAGGAAAACTGCCTGGGGAAAGTTAGGTAGATGGAGGTGTGGAGGTAATGAAGTGTGCCCTGGAGGGGTGGGAGATGAAGCTGGGGTGGCAGTTCAGGACCTGAAAAGGAGGAGGGAATTAGAGCCACAGTAAGGAAACTGGACTTTAAGAGAAAAAGAGGGTGAGTCACTGCAGTGCAGAAAGAGAATCAAGGAGCAGCGAGAGTTTTTGGTGGAGAAAAAGGGAAAGGACTACATCATGGGCAAGTACCTGGCACCTGAGCATGTGGGGACTGAGGATGGGGAAGAGAGAAAGACGGCAAAGAAAGAGGAAGGTCTCTTCCTAGCCTGTGCTCAGACAGGGAAATCAGAGACAGGGACCAAGAAGGAATTGAGAATAGCGCTGACCTATGTACACCAGCCTGTGTGAAATAGACAGGTAGGGGGAAGCTGCCGTAGAGGGCAGGGAGCTCAGCTCGGAGCTCTGTGATGGCCTAGAGGGGTGGGATGGGGGTGGTGGGAGGGAGGCTCCAAAGGGAGGGGATATATATATGCATATAGCTGATTCACTTCGTTATACAGCAGAAACTAACACAGCATTGTAAAGCAATTATACTCCCATAAAAAAGAAAAACAAAGAGTGAGGGACCAGAGACAGATGTTAAATAACTGTGATACTGTTGGGTGAACTCTAGAGTGTAACCTCCACAGGGAACTATACTCAATATCTTGTGATAAACCATAATAGAAAAGCATATGAGAAAGGATGTATGTATGTATAACTGAATCACTTTGCTGTACAGCAGAGCTGTAACACAACATTGGTAATCAACTATACTTCAATAAAATAAAAAATTTTAAAAAAGAGTGTAGTTTGAACTTGGAATCAAGAGACTTTAGTTTAAAAAGTAAGGGTGGGAGGGATATCAGAGGCCTTTAATAAGGGCAGAGGTAAGAGGGCAGGCTTCCCTGGTAGCTCAGACAGTAAAGAATCTGCCTCCAATGCAGGAGACCAGGGTTCGATCCCTGCGTCGGGAAGAGCCCATGGAGAAGGGGATGGCAACCCATTCCAGTATTCTTGCCAGCCTTGCCAGGCAGGCTATGGGATCGCAAAGAGGCAGACATGACTGAGACACACACACACACGACATCACATTGAAGTTCCCAAAGGGCAGAAATTTCTCTATCCCAAACAGATAGAAAGTGACCCTGTGGGAACACTAGGTTAGTATTGTAAAAGAATGAATGGATGCAAATAAATGGATTATTGGCTTTGTTTCAACCTGAAAGTTCTCCAGCAGTGAGAGAATACAAAGCTCCAACCTTGGTCCTATGCTATTTTGTTCTTTTGGCTGAAGAAATACAAAGTATGCTTACCAAAGAGCTATCAATAATTAGGGCTAGGAAGAAAAATGCTGGCCTTAGAAGCAGTAAGTTCCCTGTCAAGTGATTACTTAAATCAGAATTTAAGGGACTCCCCTGGCGGTCAAGTGGTTAACACTTTGACTTCCAGTGCAGAAGGTATGGATTCAATACCTGGTGGGAGAGCTAAGAGCCCACATACCTCCCAGTCAAAAAACCAAAATATAAAACAGAAGCAATATTGTAATAAACTCAGTAAGACTTTTAAAATGATCCACATCAAAAAAAATCTTAAAAAAAAAAGAATTTGCGTAAATATCTATAAGTTGTGCTATTTAATATGAACAGATTTCTACAGAGTTCTCACCTGAGACGCCTTCTAACTTTCAAGTTCCCCAATAATGGTTGTGTTACTCCTTATACTTAAGCACTAAAAAAGTTCTCTATTGCCTTTCTAAGTGAACACTTTCCTCTTTGCAAGGCCCTGCTTACTTTGATCTTACTCTCTCTTTTTTTTCCCAGCACTTTTGAAAAGCTTTTCTCATCCCACACAGAGGCCATGCCTGCTCTACTTCAGTGTTTTGAAGTTTAAATAACACAAGAGCTGGGTTTATAACGAAATGGCTCTGAATTCCAGATCCACCACTTGCTGTGGGGCCTTTGGTAAGTTACTTGACTTCTTTCAGCTTTAGTTTTATTGTAAAGTGAGGCTGATGATGTGTTTTTTGAGGACTGTGCCTGTGTGCGTCTGTGCTCAGCCATTTCAGTCGTGTCCAACTCTCTGCGACCTCATGACTGTAGCCCGCCAGGCTCCTCTGTCCATGGGATTCTCCAGGCAAGAATACTGGAGTGGGTTGCCATGCCCTCCTCCAGGGGATCTTCCTGACCCAGGGACTGAACCCGCATCTCTAACATCTTCTGCATTGGCAAGTGAGTTCTTTTACCATTGAGCCACCTGGGAAGCCCTTTTTGAGGATTAAAAATATCGTATAAAAGTTCCCAGGGCTGCACCTGACACTTAGGCCCATTACCTTTCTTCCACATGAATCTTATCCCCTTCTGTCAGGACCACACTGCTGCTGCTACTGCTGCTGCTAAGTCGCTTCCGTCGTGTCCGACTCTGTGCGACCTCATAGACAGCAGCCCACCAGGCTCCCCCGTCCCTGGGATTCTCCAGGCAAGAACACTGGAGTGGGTTGCCATTTCCTTCTCCATCATATATCACTAGGGAATTGCAAATAAAACAAAAATGAGATATCACTACACATCTATTAGAATAGTCAAAATCCAGCAAGTGCTGATAAGGATGTGCTATAGGCTGGTGGGAATACTAAATGGTTTAGCCACTTTGGAATACAGTTTGGTGTTTTCTTGCAAAAGTAAGCATACTTTTACTCTTATCATACAATCCAGCAATCAAGCTTCTTGGTATTTACCCAAATGAGTTGAAAACTTCGGTCTACATGAAAACCTGCACTTATGTTTAAGACAACTTCATTCATAACTGCCAGAACTTGGAAGCAACCAAGATATTCTTTAACAGGTGAATGGTATATCCATTCAGTAGAATATTGCTTAGCACTGAAAAGCAATAATCTATAAAGCTATAAAAAGACATGGAGGAATCTTGAGTGCATGTTACTAAGTAAAAGAAGCTAATCTGAGAAGACTATATACTGTATGATTCCAACCATATGACATTTGGAGAAGGCAAAATTATGGCAGCATTAAAAAAATCAGTGATTACCAGGGTTTGGAGAGGGAAGGGAAGGGAAGAATAGGTGGAACACAGTGAATTTTTAGGGCAGTGAAAATATTGTGTGATATTATAATGATGGATACAAATCATTATACATTTTTCCAAACAGAATGTACAATGCCAAGAGTAAACCCTAATAAAAGTAATTATGGGTAATTATGATGTGTCAGTGTAGGTTCATCAATTATAACAAAGGTGCCATTCTGTTACAATAGGGATGAGGCTGTCCCTGTGGGTGGATGAGAGGGGTATGGGAAATCTCTATACCTTCTTCTCATGTTGCTAGGAACGTAAAACTGCTCTTTAAAAGTTGTTTTTTTTTTTCAAAGATTCAGATGAGGCATCATTTTCTCCTAGAAACCCTATTTAATCAACCCACCTCCTCCTTTCATTTCTTAGACCATGAAATGTTCTCCTCTATTGTTGTGTATTTTATCAGAATAAATATGGTCCATATCGATCACTAGATGGTGAGTTCCTTGAGGAGAGAAATGTTACCTTACTCGTCTTTTCTCCACATTGATTAGCAGAGCACCTGGCTCATAGTAAGAATTAAATAAATTAAATAAACTGAAATGAAATGAACAGAAATGAAAAGAAATTCAATGGGACTAAGATCACTTTGTCAATTACTTATTTAGACATTGCCTTTAGAAATACTCAGCTTTTTAAGGCATACAAGAAGATGCAAGAAATTGCCTGCTAAAATTAATGTGGACAGTGTCAAGTTACCTCCTGAGCTCCAACTTCCCATGACATAGCAGTCTCCTGGATTCTGGCTGCTGATTCCTATTCTTGACTGGTTCCAGCATCTGCTCTCCTCTGGTTTCATGGTTTTCTTTCTTGAGACCTGAAAATTATCCTTGACTGTCCATCCATATTTATTTTCTATAAGACTATTTTCTTGGGCTCCAAAATCACTATGTACAGTGACTGCAGCCATGAAATTAAAAGACACTTGCTCCTTGGAAAAAAAGCTATGACAAACTCAGACAGAGACATTACTTTGCCAACAAAGATCTGTATAGTCAAAGCTGTGGTTTTTCCAGTTGTCATGTATGGATGTGAGAGTTGGACCAGAAAGAAGGCTGAGCATTGAAGAATTGATGCTTTCAAATTGTGGCACTGGAGAAGACTCTTCAGAGTCTCTCGGACAGCAAGGAGATCAAATCAGTCAACCCTAAATGACATCAATCCTGAATATTCATTGGAAGCACTAATGCTCTGGGAGATAGTAAAGACAGGAAGCCTGACATGCTGCAGTTCATTGGGTTGCAAAGAGTTGGACACAACTAAGCAACTGAACAACAACAGTCTTCAAAGTTGGTGAGCAATGAAAGCAAAGCACTTAGCCAGTGAGTTAGATATCTAGACGGGGTGTATTTAGGCCTAGCACTGAGGTTCTTAACTCCTCAAGCACATTGTTACACTTATTATAGACATCAAGTTGATTGTTTAAATTTTTGGGGTACATTTAGTCAGAAATTAAACACTTTACTGTGGGGTTCCCAAAAAAGGGGTGTTTGCTACAACCTCAGGAAAAATGTCCTTATGAATGTGAAGAATACATATATATATATATACTTAAGGATAAATGTATTAAATATATAGACCTTTCCAATGAAAGTTCCATAGTATAGTTTAAAGACGATCTAAAATGATGGCAGTGGGACTTCCCTAGTAGTCCAGGAGTTAAGACTCTACGCTTCCACAGCTCATGCAGCTCAATATCAGAAGAAGAAACAACACGATCACAAAGAGGGCAGAAGACTTAAACGGGTCTTCTTTTGCCAAAGAAGACATACAGATGGCCAAGAAACACATGAAAAGATCCTCAACATTACTCATCATGAGAGAAATGCAAATCAAAACTACAGTGAGGTGTCACCTCATGTGGTCAATGTGGCCATCATCAAAAAATCCACAAACAATAAATGCTGAAGAAAAGGGAACCCTCTTGCACTATGGGAATGTAAATTGACATAGTCACTATGAAGAACAGTATGGAGATTTCTTAAAAAACTAGGAATAAAACTACCATATGACTCAGCAATCCCACTACTGGGCATATACCCTAGGAAAACCAAAATTCAAAAAGACACACGTACACTAATGCTCATTGCAGCACTATTTACAATAGTCAGGACTGGAAGCAACCTAGATGCCCACCAACAGGTGAATGGATAAAAATGTGGCACATATATACAATGGAATATTAGCCATAAAAAGGAATGAATTCGAGTCAGTTAAACTGAGGTGGACGAACCTAGAGTCTGTTATACAGAGTGAAGCAAGTCAGAAAAACAAGTGTCGTATATTAACAACTTAATATATGGAATCTAGGACAATGGTACTGATGAATCCATTTGCAGGGCAGGAATAGAAACACAGACGTAAAGAACAGACACAACTGGGGAAGGAGAGGGTGAGACGAATTGAGAGAGTGGCATTGAAACATATACAGTACCACACGTGAAATAGCTAGCTAGTGGGAAGTTACTGCACGACACAGGGAGCTCAGGCCCCACAGGGAGCTACGCTGCTCTGTGGACAGCCTAGAGGGGTGGTTAGGAAGGGTAAGAGGGAGGTTCAAGAGAAAGGGGATATATGTATACTTATGACTGATTCACATTGTTGTACAGCAGAAACTAGCAAAACATTGTAAAGCAATTATCTTCCAATTGAAAAAAAGAGACTCTGTGCTTCCACCTCAGGGGCACAGGTTCAATCCCTGGTTGGGGAACTAAGATTGCGCATACCACATGGCAAGGCCAAAAAAGATAAAATAAAATAATGGGACAATAAACAGTATTCATGAATCGGAAGACTCAGTGTTGTTGCCATTTCTCCCTAAACACATATGCAATGCATCTTCATCAAAATTATAAAAAGCTTTTTAAGGAAATCAAGAGCTTCATCCTAAAATTTATATGGAGGGAATTCGCTGGTGGTCCAGTCGTTAGGACTTGAGTGTTTTCACTGCCAGGACCTGGATTCAGTCCCCGATCTGGGAACTAAGATCCTGCAAGCCATGAGGCACAGCCAATAAATAAATAAATACAATTTATATGGAAATGCAAATCATCTAGGTTGTCAAAACAATTTTGAAAAAGAAGATAGCTAGCAGCAGCAGCAGCATATAGTTACAATAATTAAGATAGTCTGGTATTGCTGTAAAGATAGACATAAAGATAAATGGAATAGTATATAAGTCTGAAATTGAATCAATTGTATTTAAATAAAGTGGCCACGGTAATTCAATGGAAAAAAGAAAAACCTCTTGAACAAATAGTGCTGGGAAAATTGGATATCCATATGGGAAAAAATTGACTTTGCCCTTTACTTCACACCACACACAAACATTACCTTGGGATTACTGATTGAAATGTAAAACTTAAAGCTATAAAACTTTAAAAACATAGAAGAAACTCCATTGTAATTAATAGTAGATAAAGATTTCTTAAATAGAACACAAAAATCACACACTGTAAATGAAAGAATGATAAGCTGTACCTTACCAAAGTCAGACTAAGGGCATGGCAACCCACTCCAGTATTCTTGCCTGGAGAATCCCACGGACAGAGGAGACTGGTGGGCTATAGTCCATGGGGTCGCAGAATCGGACACGACTGAGCGACTAACGCGACTAACACACATACCAAAGTTAAAAAATGTCTGTTCTTTGAAAGATACTGTTAAGAAAATGAAAACACAAGCCACAGATTGGGGGAAAAATGTTCCAAGTACATATATTGACAAAGGACTTCTACTATAAATATAAAAGAACTTTTACAATTTAGTAATGAGAAGACAGTCTAATATTTCTCTAAAAAGAGTTTAACAGGCACTTTGAAAAAGAAGATATATAAATGGCCTAAAAGAATATGAAAAGATGCTTACTATCATCAGGGAAATGCAAATTAAAACCACCATGAGATATCATTACGAACAACTAGAATGGCTATGTGGCTCAGCTGGTAAAGAATCTGCCTGCAATGCAGGAGACCTGGGTTTGATCCCTGGATTGGAAAGATCTCCTGGAGAAGGGAAAGGCTACTCACTCCAGTATTCTGGCTTGGAGAATTCCATGGACTACAGTCCATGGGATCGCAAAGAGTCGGACATGACTGAGCGACTTTCACCAATTTCTTTAACTGATAATATTATACATTGTCAAGGATTTGGAGCAACTGGAACCCTCACACTGCTGATGGGGGTGTAAAATGATCAACCCCCTTGGAAACCAGATGGGCTGTTTATTATAATGCTAAACATATACCTAGATCCAAGAGATCCAACAGAAAGGAAAACACATGTCCATGCAAAGATTTATGACATGAACTTTTATCTTCATTTTATGTATGATAAGCAAAACCAGAAACAACCCAGATGTTCATTAACTATTGACTGGATAAACAAACTGTAAAATATACATCAACAGAATATTACTAGAAAATAAAAAGGAGTGAACTTCTGACACACAACGTGAATGAATCTTAATGTATCATGTCAAACAGAAGAAGCCAGAAACAAAGGTTGATACTATTTATTGAAATTGAAGGAAGAACAAAACTCAAGTGACAGAAAGCAGATCAATGTTTGGTTATGTCAAAATGACTCAGGAGACAACTTAAATAGGATCACTTGGGAACAATCTGGTTATCAATCAGTGTAATGATTGCAATAATGAAACATCAAATGTGTTTCAATTTGTGCATTTATAATGATTTTAAACCATATACACACACATTGTTAAAAAAATATAAAAATGTGACTAACAACTTTCAGTTGGGAAGACAAAAATGCTGTTATAATATGTTCTTTACATTATTTCTAACAATATCTTGACTTAATCACAAAGATCTTAAAACTGAGAAATAAAATATATATTGACATTATGGCTACTGATGGAAAGAAACTGAGACGAATGTGTTAATGAAAACCTGTTAATTTGTGAGAATTGGAGTAAAATTTGTTTTCTGTTAAAATATTTCTCAATGTTGTTTTAACAATAAATATAACTTTGAAACTTTTCTGTAAACCATCTGACCTTGCTTTCTACCCACAGAAATTCCCTGGATTCACACTGTGTGTCCATTCTCAGACCTTCTTTCCTTTCATATCTGAAATGCCAGGGTCCCCAGAAGTCTTCCGGTTTAATTACTGTAAGTGATGAAATGTCAAGAAGCCTCCTAAATTCAGGCCACTTGGGTGGTATTTTGACACATCTCATTCTCAAAGCCCTAGGTTTACATTTGATTATGTTTATGATACTCCAATAAGTTCCCTGATGGCTCAGTGGTAAAGAATCCACCTGCCAATGCAGGAGATACAAGTTCAATCCCTGGGTAGGGAAGATCCCCTGGAGAAGGAAATGCAACCTACTCCAGGATTCTTGCCTGGGAAATCCCATGGGCAGAGGACGTGACAGGCTACAGTCCATGGGGGTCTCAAAAGAGCCAGACATGACTTAGCAACTAAACAGCAACAGTCAGTCCACAGACCTTTTGTCAGGATTTCTATATTCTCTCCCTTTGGGTTGGCATTCAGTTGTGGGAAACCAGACCAAAGAATCCAGGTAGAATCATTAAACCTATCATCATTAATGGAAAAACAACTTGAAGGGCAAGCTCTCCTGATAGCTTTCAGTCGATTTGTTTCATAGTCGAAAACAGCTATTTTTACCTATCACCAATTGTAAGGTGATACGGAAAACTATGGAAAACACAGATCCTGAATGGGGCCCAGGGGAAGGGGAGGTTGTGTGTGGGAAGTGAGGAGAAGTGAGATAGGGTTGCATACCCCAGAGTTATGTCCCTTCAGGGAACTGGGGGGACATTGGAGGCTTAGAGCTAAAAACAATTTTGCAATGACCTAGTCCATCCTTCTCATCTTACAGACTAAGAAACAAAGGTTCAAGAAAGTAAAGTGAGCAGACAAGAATCCAGGGTATTCTGAAGCCTAATTTATGGTCCTTTTCATGCTACCACCCGCATTTTTTAAATGCATTACTTAGAAAGCCAAAACAGACCTATTAGGAGACAACCTCTTCATGAATTTCAGGGTTCGGTGCTAAGCGGCTTCAGTCGTGTTCAACTCTTTGCAGCCCCATTAACTGTAGCCGGCCAGGCTCCCCTGTTCATGGGACTTCCCAGGCAAGTATACTCGAGTGGGTTGCCATGCCCTCTTCCAAGAGATCTTCCTGACCCAGTGATCCAACCTGCATCTCTTATGTCTTCTGCATTGTCAGGCAGGTTCTTTACTACTATTGACAGATGGGAAGCTTGTCCGAGCCATAGAGGTCTTCAAATATTTGCAGAGGCTAGTTTAACTAGTGTTCCCTGGGGGCACACTTCCCTTGTTTGTATTTCTTAATTAAAAAGTTGAAAACAAGAAAATGCACAGATAGGTCATAGCTATCACATAGGCACAAATTCAACCCTTGATCATTTATTCCTGGTTGAGCCACATTTAATAAGTATCTGCTATTCACTGGGCATCATGCCAGGTACTGGGAATCCACACAAAGTCTCTGCTCCCTGGGAGCTTAGAATATAGCAGGGGAGACATTATATTAAAGTAGTAATTACATTATAGTGTGTTGAGTGTTAAAATTGAGGAAATTCAGGATTCCATGGATTTATCCCTGGAGAATAATTCAAGCTCTGTCTTCTGTTATCAATACATTTCCAGATTGCTTTTTGTACCGTTATCAGATTGGTATACCCCTCTCCCTTGGTTCTTGTCTTCACATAGCAAAGATTTGCAATGACCAGCCACCTGTATAGGTCAAAGAGATCAGATTTTATTAAGCAGGCAGTATTCCTAAGAAACTAGCTACAACTGTTACAGCTCAAGCGGGAAACGAGCAGTAAGCTCCCAGGACCCAAGAGAGGGCAGACCCTGAAAAAGTTCCATTCATCTTGGCTTCCCTTTTTATGCTGTCTCCTCCTCTTGGAGCCTGACTAGTCACGCCTAGGATGGGAGGTTCTGGCTCTGGTCCTCCACTTCCCCTTTGGTGGACTCACCCCAACCCCCCAGCCCACCCGACCCGGTGGTCTGCCATCTTGGGCTCCTTTTTCTATTCTACCATGACACCATCATTTGAGTTCCCCAAACACAAATTCTTTTCAATAAAACATTTAAATCAACAATTTACCTAGTGGTGTGCTATATAGTGTGTGAACATCTGCAAGAGAATTCTAAGGTAAGTTAGCGTTTTATAGGACAAATTATTCTGGATTCTATATGCCTGATAAATAACTTGACAGCACAGGTCATCTGAAAAATAATTTGATATACCTTGAAACTTTAGGCTTCCAGATCTTCACAGCAACCCTTAACAGGTTTTGTCCGAAAAAACAAGCCCCCTGATCATTTTCAGAGTTCTAGAAGGCTCTAGCAATACAGATAAGGGTCTGAATGGATCCCATTCATTTTTAAAGGGCCAGCTCTGGATGTTGCTCAACCAAACGTTTTGCTAACTATAGCCTGCGTTCATCTTTTGCCCCACCTCTTTGCTGTTACAGATCCCGCATTTATATACCATTCAGCACAGGTCTTTTCATATTGACTGTACATGTGTGCGCGTGCCGCCGCAGCGCGCGCACACACACACACACACACACAGACACGTCTTCCCTGAAACTGCATGGATCTCTAAAAGAAAAAGACTCTGGCTCTCCATACCCCTGCTATGGTATTAGCTTAAGAGGCGGTCATCTAAAATCCGTACATTCATCATAGAAACAGAAATTCTACCCATGAATGTGAGGCACTTGCCTCATTAACCTCGGGGCCCTATTTCCCTCCCTCTGGCAGCAATCTGGTTTATTCCACGGGGTGGAGAAGGAAGCCAGGTTGGCGGGGTTGGAAGGGAATGGCGTCAGCGTGAGGTCACCGCACATTGTCCTGAATGCCATCTCCACGCTGCGATGATATGAACGCAGGATTGAGGGATGCAGCGGAAGGAAAGATAGAGGCCCAAGTCTCGCAGACTACATTCAAAATAAAGGCAGGACAGAGAACAAAGCGGGAAACTCGGAAGGGTCCCGCAGGACACCTGGGGGCTAGCACCAAGCGCCCGCAGAAAGGGAAAGCGAGCAGAGGCAAGCGAAGGCCGGGCAGGATGGGGCGGGACTTCCGGAAGCCATTTGCCTGAGTGGCAGGGGAACCGGAAGTAGGGGCGCTGCAGCGGGTGCTGGGGCCGGAGGAGGGACGCGCCGGAGTGGGGCCGCCCGGACTGTGCGAGCGACAGACGCGCCACCCGCCGACGCCGCAGCCGCTGGGGTTCCGCACGGACCCTGTGCCTGAGTGAGTGCATATCGAGGAGCGGGAAACGGGCGGCTGAGAGGCGGGGTCGGAAAGGGCTGCGGTTTGTTATTGTGCGAGGCCCCCACCTCGCGTCCCCTCCCCCACCCCGCCGGGCCCCTCCCCCCCGCGCCTCCCCCTCCGCCCGCGACCCTCGGGGGCCCTCGCGCGCACGCGCAATCTCGGCGGGCCGGGTGGCGGTTCGCCGGCCGCCCTCCAGCCAGCCCCGGTCCCCGGGCCTCCGGGCCGCTCGCCGCGCTCATCGGAGCCCTGCCCCAGCGCCCCACCCCCAGGCCTGCCGCTTTCTCGGCCGCCCCGCCTCCCCGCCGCTTCCCGCGGCCGAGACCGGTGGCGGGGCGCGCCGCCCGGCCAGGCCCTGACCGGCCCCCGGAGGAGGCCGCCCTGCGTCCTCCGCCGCTCTCCGGGCTCGCCGCCGCCAGCCCCGTTTCCAGCCACACTTCGGCCCCGGGGTCTTGGCCGCAGCCTTTCCCTCCGTCCCCGAGGTTGAATCTCTGACCCTTTTCTCCCCTTTCCTCTGTCTGAGAGGCCATTGGCGCGGACCCAGACCAGTTGCTCTTGCTTTTAGACGGACCACTTTTTTACCCCCAGACCTTTTTTTGAAAAATTTCAACTGTGCAGAAACTTCCTCGTTGCCTCCTCTAATATATTCAAAAATAGAGTGCCACGACTCAGAAGAGCTTATTTCTTAGAGGGCTGCCCAGTCCATCATCACCTCATTTTAAAGATGAGGCCCAGCGAGACTGGTGATTTGCCCAAGGTCAACCAACTTAGGTAAACCTATTGGTGGACAGGTTTTCTTAGATGCTTTTTAGCTGGTCCGGGTCCATGTACCAGATCAGGATCTTGTGGCCTTCAGGTTTGTGATGTACCCGTTGCACAGTGACTCACTGTTTTGCTTTCCATGACTCCCAAGCCAGCGTGGCTTTTCATAATGTGTATACAAACATTGAGGACATTGAGGAAACCAAACACATGAAGCTTCGGCCTGTTTTTAGAGCTTACCCACGGAGAAAGGGAAGACTGCCTGGACCCACCATGAGATCTCATTTCGTTCAGCCTTAAATGAGGGGTATGATGAGGGAGGGGGGTTGATGTCGGGGAAGTGGTAAAGGTGTGGAGAGAACATGGGTATTGTCCCCCTGAGCATTCCAATATGCCTTGCCTGGGATATGCCTTGTGTCTTTAGATTCTTCTCCTGGGCACATTGTTCTGATATAAAGGTTGCCTCCTTGTGGGGGAGCAGGGAAGGAGTATGAAATCATCTTGCTCTCATGTGTTGGCTTAGGCATTTGATAATAAATTATGGATGTGCTGAAACCCGAGGACCCATCCACCAGTCCACTGAGGCAGGGTACTACGGATGAGGCCTGTCTTCTCCTTTAGAGAAAGCCTGCCAGCTCTCTCTGAAAATGAGGAGCCTTAGGTCAGAGTGGAAACATTCTAAATCTTTTTAAATTCTTAGTTGGATTTTCCCTCTCCATCTGTTTCCTGACTCTAAGAAGCATCCAGCTCAGCTTGAGGGTTTGTAATTCTTTGTTGTTGGAACTAGACACACTACACCATTCTGGTACAAGCATTTGGAAATTCTGGTACTATATTTTCATAGTCTGAGTTAGGTAGAGAAGTCGGAAAATTGGGAAATGCTGTGCAAGTCTCCTCATCTTCCCAGAGCACTCATTTTAATGGACAGTTAAAGTTTGCCTGGAATAGAGTCTACTTATAAGTTAATTTCCTCGGACCTTTGTCTGCATTCTGCTGGGTTTTTGTAACTGAACTTGCTGTTTGTGATCACAGAAGCTAATGGCTTGCTGCATGAGGGCAGTTAATTACGAATCAGTGAGGTGAGATGGGAGTCAGATCCCTCTCCTGGTGTTTTTTTCTGTTGTTACTAATTACAGCTTTCAGAATACTTCCATGCACTACCCTGGGTTGCATAAGGTGATCCATTAGAATATAGGAAAAAATTAGGATCTCTTTCTACATGCATTTTTTAGGAATGAAGTTTTTATTACCTTTAGTAATATTTAATATACAGGTTAACAGCAATTCACAACTGATTTATAACTATACATATATTAAGGAGCATTTCAAAAAGTTTCTAAAACATTAAAAAAATGTTGGAACCCCACTAATCTGGGCCAGTCTTTACTCATATGGTTTAGTTCTCTTTATGCTTTTCTAATAGATGTTCACCTCATCTCTGAGTTGCCTTTGGAGGAATCTGCTTTGAGAGACAGATGATGTCATTTGCAGTTCTGTGTGTTAGAAATTTGTCTCTGTACACGATATCCACTGGCCTTGTCTTCCTATTTGGAGACACTGTAGAATAAGCCTTAAGTCCCTTCCTAGTAATCTTCAAGTACTTTGACAGCCATTTGTCTTGTGATCTCCTCTTCCCCAACCAGTTTTTCTACAGATTAGGAATGTACCTATTTCTTTCAACTATTTCTGATATGATGGTTTTTAAATTTCTCCTTGGCTCCTTTCCTTGAGACACCTTCTGGTTTGTCAAAAACATTGTTCTTAGGTTTTGACAAGATCTGAACATGGTATCCCAAGAACTGAAATGTAGTTGAAGTGTCTGCATTGTGTTTTTAAGTGATGAGGGATGTATTTGGATATGTTTTATTAGGGAGGCACCGCATATGCACAGTTCTTTTAACGATCGCTAGGAAAATGGTTTCAATTATGTAATCATAGAGTGTTTGCTCTTGTTCAGTTGCTAAATTGTGTCTGACTGTATCCCCGTGAACCTGCAGCACTCCAAGATTCCCTGTCCTTTATTATCTCCCAGAGTTTGCTCAAACTCAAGTTGGTTGAAGCTGTGATACTGTCTAACCATCTCAGCCTCTGCCACCCCTTTCTCCTGTTGTCCTCAGTCTTTCCCAGCATCAGGATCTTTTCCAGTGAATCGGCCCTTCACAAAAGGTGACCAAGTATTGGAGCTTCAATGTCAGTCCCTCCAACAAATATTCAGGGTTAATTTCCTTTAGGATTGACTGGTTTGACCTCCTTGCAGTCCGAAAGACTCTCGAGTCTTCTACAGCACCGCAGTTCAAAAGCAGCAGTTCTTCTGCACTCAGCCTTCTTCATGGTCCAGCTCTCACATGCATACGTGACCACTGGAGAAACCATAGCTTTGACTAGACGGACCTTTGTTGGCAAAGCGATGCCTCTGCTTTTTAACACGCTCTCTAGGTTTGTCAGAGCTTTTCTTCCAAGAATCAAGTATCTTAATTTCCTGGCTGCAGTCACTGTCCACAGTGATTTTGGCGCCCAAGAGAATAAAGTCTGTCATCACTGTTTCCACTGTTTCCCCGTCTATTTGACATGAAGTGGTGGGACTGGATGCCATGATCTTAGTTTTTTGAATGTTGAGGTTCAAGCCAGCTTTTTCACTCTCCTCTTTCACTTTCATCAAGAAGCTCTTTGGTTCTTTCTTCTTCACTTTCTGCCATAAGGGTGGTATCATCTGCATATCTCAGGCTGTTGATATTTGTCCAGGCAACCTTGATTCCAGCTTGTGATTCATCCAGCCTGACATTTCACATGATGTACTTGGCATATAAGTCAAATAAGCAGGATGATAATATATAGCCTTGATGTACTCCTTTCCCAATTTTGAATCAGTCCCATTGTTCTACTTCCTGTTCTAACTTTTGCTTCTTGACCTGCATATAGATTTCTCAGCAGACAGGTAAGGTGGTCTGGTATTCCCATCTCTTTAGACTTATCCACAGTTTGTTGTGATCCACACAATTAAAAGCTTTAGCATAGTCATTGAAGCAGAAGTAGATGTTTTTCTGGAATTCTCTTGCTCTTTCTATTATCCAAACAAATGTTGGCAATTTGATCTCTGGTTCCTCTGCCTTTTCTAAATCCAGCTTGTACATCTGGAAGTTCTCAGTTCATGAATTGTTGAAGCCTAACTTGAAGGATTTTGATCATTACCTTGCTGGCATGTGAAATGAGCACAATTGCATGGTAGGTTGAACATTCTTTGGCATTTCCTTTCTTTGGGATTGGAATGAAAACTGACCTTTTCCAGTCCTGTGGCCACTGCTGAGTTTTTCAGATTTGCTGGCATATTGAATGCAGCTCTTTCACAGCATCATCTTTTCAGTTCAGTTCAGTTCAGCCGCTCAGTCGTGTCCGACTCTTTGTGACCCCATGAATTGCAGCACGCCAGGCCTCCCTGTCCATCACCAACTCCCGGAGTTCACTCAGACTCAACGTCCATCGAGTCAGTGATGCCATCCAGCCATCTCATCCTCTGTCGTCCCCTTCTTCTCCTGCCCCCAGTCCCTCCCAGCATCAGAGTCTTTTCCAATGAGTCAACTCTTCGCATGAGGTGGCCAAAGTACTGGGGTTTCAGCTTTAGCATCATTCCTTCCAAAGAAATCCCAGGGCTGATCTCCTTCAGAATGGACTGGTTGGATCTCTTTGCAGTCCAGGGGACTCTCAAGAGTCTTCTCCAACACCACAGTTCAAAAGCATCAATTCTTCAGCGCTCAGCCTTCTTCACAGTCCAACTCTCGTATCCATACATGACCACTGGAGAAAAACCATAGCCTTGACTAGATGGACCTTAGTCGGCAAAGTAATGTCTCTGCTTTTGCATATGTTTAGGATTTGAAATAGCTCAGTTGGAATTCCATCACCTCCACTAGCTTTGTTTGAAGAAATGCTTCCTAAGGCCCACTTGACTTCCCATTCTAGGATATTTGGCTATAGGTTAGTGGCCAAACCTTTGTGGTTATCCGAGTCATTTAGACCTTTTTTGTATAGTTCTGGGTATTCTTGCCACGTCTTAATATCTTCTGCTTCTGTTAGGTCCTTGCTGTTTCTGTCCTTTATTGTGCCTATCTTTGCATGAAATGTTCCCCTGGTATCTCCAGTTTTCTTGAAGAGATCTCTAGTCTTTCCCATTCAAGTAGAACAAATTATTTTTCTCCATTTTAGTAGTGATCTCTCAGTTAACCCTGTGTCAGTTAAGTTTTGCGTCAGAAACACCCAACATGCTCCAGGTGGGGAAATAAATGAGAAATAGTTGGGTGTTTTAATCTATATTAAAAGCTGGGCAGTAGATTTTTTCCATGAGTGAGTGGAAAATGGAGCTGTTTTGTTGCTATGTATTTCTTTGCATATCTGATTTTTAAAGCTTATTTAATTTTGGCTGTACTTGGCCTTCATTGCTGCGTGCAGGCTTTCTCCAGCTGCGGGGCTACTCTGTTGCAGTGCATGGGCTTCTGCTGTGGAGCACAGGCTCTAAACACACAGGCTTCAGTGGTTGCAGCACACAGGCTCAGTAGCTGTGGCTCATGGGCCCTAGAGTGCTCAGACTCCAGGAGTTGTGGTGCACGGGCTTAGTTGCTCCGAAGCATTTGGAATCTTTGTGAACCAGGGATCGAACCTGTGTCCCCTGCATTAGCAGGCAGACTCTTACCCACTGTACCACTAGGGGAGTCCTCTGTATCCAGTTTTGAAGTCTAGAAAATGAGATTGCTCCTTGTCAGTCTCAAGAGCAGTAGTGCTTTCTGACTAGCAGGAAATAAAGTTACTTTTAAAATTAAAACAGTTATTAAGTGCCATATCAGATTTCACTTGAATAGCCAGACTTAAATCAAGAATTGAAGGTAGACTCCCCCTCACTCCCAAGAAATGAATATGGAGGGTTTAAAATGTTTTATTGGTTAAAAACAGGAGAACCTCAAAAATAAACATTTTTATATAGCTGTTTGTTTTAGCCTTGTAATCTTTTTTTTTTTTAATGTATTTTAATTTTTTAGACAGTGAAACCCCCAAACAGATATCATAGTCTGATTAGATCTATACAGGTTCATCTTGTAGTTCTTCCTTATTGTTGAAATGATATAGGTTCCCTTTAGGGAGTCAGCATGAACTGGTTTTTGATCAGTGGGCCAGGTATGATGTAATTGGGGTCAGGCAAACCTCTTTTCAGTTACTTACTGCACAAATTACCTAGATTATCTGATCCTCATTTTCTTCATCTTGCAGTAGTTTTGTGAGGATCGCAGGTGGTATGTAGAAACGTAGCATTGATACTAGTCTTTCTGCTGTTTTCAGTAGTTGCATAGTTTAGTAATCTGAAGAAACACAGGCTGTGAATGATATTTTACATCTTTAGTCAGATATGGGCTAAACCCTGAGCCCAGTTGTTTTTAGACCTAGGGTCATTTAGAGCTGAGCGAGTTTGGTTGCATAATTAGTGTTAAAATTGTTTGCTTCTATAATTTCTTTTTTATGAATGAAAGTTTGCTTTCATGTTTAGGGCTTATTACTTTCTGATCCTCAAAAGCTGCTGCCTTGGCAATCCAGTGCATTTTATTTGCTCAGTGAATACTTACTGAAAAGCTGTAACTCAGTCCTCTTTCTGAGACATTTTAGTTTTATTTGAGGATGCAAAGGAAGGAAATAGAGAGTATGACCTCTTTTTCTGTAAGCCACAAAACCCAGCCTTTTCTCTTTCATCATCCTTTGCATTTGCCCAAAGACCTCTTGAGCCTAACGTCTCTGCTGCTACTGTTAAGTCACTTCAGTCGTGTCCGACTCTGTGCGACCCCATAGACGGCAGCCTACCAGGTTCCCTCGTCCCTGGGATTCTCCAGGCAAGAACACTGGAGTGGATTGCCATTTCCTTCTCCAGTGCATGAAAGTGAAAAGTGAAAGTGAAGTCGCTCAGTTGTGTCCGACTCTGCGACCCCATGGACTGCAGCCCACCAGGCTCCGCCGTCCACGGGATTTTCCAGGCAAGAGTACTGGAGTGGGGTGCCATTGCCTTCTCCGAATGTCTCTAGTATGTGTTATATATTCTCCAGAGTTGGTTGAAAACAATCTGGTTTCTTACCTGGTCTTTCTTGAAGAGCAGCATTTCTGATTTTTCTGAATTTCACTTACTCGTTCTTCTGCACTGTGCTGTGCGGAGCTAAGTCGCTTCAGTCATGTCTGACTTTGCAACCCTGTGGACTGTAACCTGCCAGGTTCCTGGGTCCGTGGGATTCTCCAGGCAAGAACACTGAAGTGGGTTGCCATGCCCTCCTCCAGGGTCTCCTCTACTATCAGATGTCATACTTAGGCTCATCGTTAATCACATTTTATCAGTGGAGACCTGTCAAAAATAAAAGTACCTAGTAAACATTTGTCAAAAATCAGTGCCAAAGCCCACAGCTAATTTTATTATAATCTGTAGTACAGGTATATACTGTACCACAGATTATATAGTATAGTATATTATAAGCTGTTTAGTAATCAGTGGATTCTAATCATTGCTGTATTAATTCTTAAGTGTATGACTCTAGTTCTCTAATATAGATATCTAGAAAATAATATATATATTATTATATAGATATGTGGTCCACTGGAGAAGGGAATGGCAAACCCCTTCAGTATTCTTGCCTTAAGAACCCCATGAACAGTATGAAAAGGCAAAAAGATAAGACACTGACAGATGAACTCTGCAGGTCGGTAGGTGCCCAGTATGCTGCTGGAGATCAGTGGAGAAATAACTCCAGAAAGAATGAAGGGATGGAGCCAAAGCAAAACAACACCCAGTTGTGGATGGGACTGGTGATAGAAGCAAGGTTTGATGCTGTAAACAGCAATATTGCATAGGAACCTGGAATGTTAGGTCCATGAATCAAGGCAAATTGGAAGTGGTCAAACAGGAGATGGCAAGAGTGAACATCAACATTCTAGGAATCATTGAACTAAGATGGACTGAAATGGGTGAACTTAACTCAGATGACCATTGTATCTACTACTGTGGGCAGGAATCTCTTAGAAGAAATGGAGTAGCCATCATGGTCAACAAAAGATTCCAGAATGTAGTACTTGGATGCAATCTCAAAAACAACAGAATGATCTCTTGTTTGTTTCCAAGGCAAACCATTCAATATCAAGGTAATCCAAGTCTATGCCCCAACCAGTAACGCTGAAGAAGCTGAAGTTGAACGGTTCTATGAAGACCTACAAGACCGTCTAGAACTAACACCCAAAAAAGATGTCCTTTTCATAATAGGAGACTGGAATGCAAAAGTAGGAAGTAAAAAACACCTGGAGTAAGAGGCAAATTTGGCCTTGGAGTACAGAATGAAGCAGGGCAGAGGCTAACAGAGTTCTGCCAAGAGAACGCACTGGTCATAGCAAACACCCTCTTCCAACAACACAAGAGAAAACTCTACACATGGACATCACCAGATGGTCAACACTGAAATCAGATTGATTATATTCTTTGCAGCCAAAGATGGAGAAGCGCTATACAGTCAGCAAAAACAAGACCAGGAGCTGACTGTGGCTCAGATCATGAACTCCTTACTGCCAACTTCAAACTGAAATTGAAGAAAGTATGGAAAACCACTAGACCATTCAGCTATGACCGAAATCAAATCCTTTATGACTATACAGTGGAAGTGAGAAATAGATTTAAGGGCCTAGATCTGATAGATACAGTGCCTGATGAACTATGGACGGAGGTTTGTGACATTGTACAGGAGATAGGAATCAAGACCATCCCCAAGAAAAAGAAATGCAAAAAAGCAAAATGGCTGTCTGAGGAGGCCTTACAAATAGCTGTGAAAAGAAGAGAAGTGAAAAGCAAAGGAGAAAAGGAAAGATATGAGCATCTGAATGCAGAGTTCCAGAGAATAGCAAGAGAGATAAGAAAGCCTTCCTCAGTGATCAATGCAGAGAAATAGAGGAAAACAATAGAATGGGAAAGACTAGAGATCTCTTCAAGAAAATTAAAGACGCCAAGGGAACATTTCATGCAAAGATGGGCTCGATAAAGGACAGAAATGGTATGGACCTAACAGAGGCAGGAGATATTAAGAGGTGGCAAGAATACACAGAAGAACTGTACAAAAAAGATCTTCATGACCTAGATAATCACGATGGTGTGACCACTCATTAGAGCCAGACATCCTGGAATGTGAAGTCAAGTGGGCCTTAGAAAGCATCACTACGAACAAAGCTAGTGGAGATGATGGAATTCCAGTTGAGCTATTTCAGATTCTAAAAGATGATGCTGTGAAAGTGCTACACTCAGTATGCCAGCAAATTTGGAAAACTCAGCAGTGGCCACAGGACTGGAAAAGATCAATTTTCATTCCAGTCCCAAAGAAAGGCAATGCCAAAGAATGCTCAAACTACCACACAATTGCACTCATCTCACATGCTAGTAAAGTAATGCTCAAAATTCTCCAAGCCAGGCTTCCGCAATACGTGAACCGTGAACTTCCAGATGTTCAAGCTGGTTTTAGAAAAGGCAGAGGAATCAGATCAAATTGCCAACGTCCGCTGGATCATTGAAAAAGCAAGAGAATTCCAGAAAGACATCTATTTCTGCTTTCTTGACTATGCCAAAGCCTTTGTGTGGATCACAATAAACTGTGGAAAATTCTTAAAGAGATGGGAATACCAGACCACCTGACCTGCCTCTTGAGAAACCTATATGCAGGTCAAGAAGCAACAGTTAGAACTGGACATGGAACAACAGACTGGTTCCAAATAGGAAAAGGAGTACGTCAAGGCTGTATATTGTCACCCTGCTTATTTAACTTCTGTGCAGAGTACATCATGAGAAACGCTGGGCTGGAAGAAGCACAAGCTGGAATCAAGATTGCTGGGAGAAATATCAACAACCTCAGATATGCAGATGACACCACCCTTATGGCAGAAAATGAAGAGGAACTCTTGATGAAAGTGAAAGAGGAGAGTGAAAAAGTTGGCTTAAATCTCAACATTCAGAAAACTAAGATCATGGCATCCGTGGCCATCATTTCATGGCAGATAGATGGGGAAACAGTGGAAACAGTGGCTGTCTTTATTTTTCGGGGCTCCAAAATCACTGCAGATGGTGATTGCAGCCATAAAATTAAAAGACGCTTACTCCTTGGAAGGAAAGTTATGACCAACTTAGACAGCATATTCAAAAGCAGAGACGTTGCTTTGTCAACAAAGGTCCATGTAGTCAAGGCTATGGTTTTTCCTGTGGTCATGTATGGATGTGAAAGTTGGACTGTTAAAATGCTGATTGCGGAAGAATTGATGGTTTTGAATGGTGGTGTTGGAGAAGACTCTTGAGAGTCCCTTGGATTGCAAGGAGATCCAAGCAGTCCATCCTAAAGATCAGTCCTTGGTGTTCATTGGAAGGACTGATGCTAAAGCTGAAACTCCAGTACTTTGGCCACCTCATGCTAAGAGTTGACTCATTGGAAAAGACTCTGATGCTGGGAAGGATTGAGGGCAGGAGGAGAAGGGGACGACAGAAGATGAGATGGTTGGATGGCATCACCGATTCAATGGACATGGGTTTGGATGAACTCTGGGAGTTGGTGATGGACAGGGAGGCCTGGCGTGCTGCAGTTCATGGGGTCGCAAAGAGTTGGACACGACTGAGCAACTGAACTGATATAGATACGTTATTATATATCTATAATAGTATAGATATCTAATATATTTATGTAAGATATCTTTGAACCATAAGAGTTTAACTCCTCATCATTTGGTTGTTACAATAACATGTATTCATGAAAAGTGAATGTAAGTGTAAGGTATATACTTGGAGCAGACTTTTAAAGTGTAATGCACTGTTCCTGAATGGTATTCAAATCTGTCTGGAAGTCTAGTAGTGCTGGAATATTTATGGAACTTGTGCAGTCATGTCCTGGAACTCATCTGCTGGAAATAAACTCCAGTTGCATCGTTTCTAGGCAAAACCACAATGAAATTTATTTAATTCTTGTATAAAACCTGACATGTGATATTTAAGTAAGCGATAACAGACATTCCTGTCAGTGAACAAAACATGACATAGACCTTTTTTCCCTCAGGTGTAGAATGAGCCAAGGAGACTCAAACCCAGCAGCCATTCCACATGCAGCAGAAGATATTCAAGGAGACGACAGATGGATGTCTCAGGTAAAGGAGGTGCACATGTTATTATTCACAAGGGCGAATCTCTTCGATTTTTAGAGCCTTGACCAAAGCTACGAAAGGGTGTTTCTAATGGTCAACAAGAACTGATTACTGTAAATAAAAATTTTATGTTAGAGATATCATTCTAATCACCATGTGATGTTGGAACTGAGGAATATTTTAAAGCATGTTCATTGCCCTTTGTTAATTTTAGTAGATAGCGAGGTTTCTATTTTTTTTTAAGCTTTTTTAAATTTCAAAGTAAGTTCATAAGTATGCAACAAGTATTACAAACAGTTTAGAAAGAACTTTTTATATCCTTCATCTAGATTTGCCACTTGTTAGTTAACATTTTGCTGTATCTGCATAATTATTCTGTCTGTGTCTGTTTATACTATTTACCAACTTATTATTTTTTCTCAATCATTTGAAACTGTGTTGCAGTCTTCATGATGCTCCTTTACCCTTAAATATTTGCGTGTTTTCTAAGAAAAAGAACATTCTCTCACATAACTGCAGTATGGTTATTAAAATCAGGAAATTTTACACTGACAGGATACTCTTACCTCTGGAGAAGGAAATAGCAACCCACTACAATATTCTTGCCTGGAGAATCCCATGGACAGAGGAGCCTGGTGGGCTATAGTCCATGGGATTGTAAGAGTCGAACACGACTTAGCGACTAAACCACCATACTGTTAACCTAATGCAGAGCCCATATTCAGATTTCTTCAGTTGTCTGTTGTTTATGTCAGTTTTCTTCCCAGTCTTGGATCGCACATTGCGTTTGGTTGTCATATATCTCTTTATTCTCCTTTAATCAGAAACGTTTCTTAGCCTTTGTTTTTCATGACTTGACCATTTGTGTAGGCTGTTTATTTTGTGGTGTGTCCCTCAGTTTGAGTTTGTCTTCTTTTCTCGTAATCAGGGTTCAGATTATACATTTTTGGCAGGAATATCAGGGAAGTAGTCTTCCATGCATCACATAGAAAGCATTTTGACATTGGTTTGTCTCATTGGTGGTACTGACTTCGATCACTTGGTTAAAATAGTGTTGCCCTAAACCAGTCCTAATTTGTTATAATATAGATTCGCAGGTTCCTACTTTATTCAAGTGGGTTATAATCCACTGTAATTTTGAGAGTCAGGTTGTCCCAGGTTTAGCAAGTGGGAATCCCTTCAATCTCTGGTGCCGTTGCCTTCTTAATATGTCCTATTATTTTGTTTTCGGGTTTTTTTTCCCCTTTTTTTTTTGTCCCACTGGGTTTTTTTCAGCACTTTTTTTTTTGCAGTATTTGTAGCTTACTTTTAATAAAGTGTTATCACTTTATCTGTTTTGAACCATATTACCTTTTGAACTAACAAGTTCTATATGATTTGAAGTCTGCAGAGTTTCCTGTTTTAGTATTTCATGATTGTTTTTGTACTTTTCATAGTTGTATTTGCTTTCTGTTTTTGTCTTCTTGGGCTTAAAAATCAGCCTTTAGCTATTACATTTTGAGTGGTAGTTTTTTATTTTGAGTGTTCTTCTATGGATCAATTACTTGGTTGTTCTTTCTTAATCTTTCTCATTTGTTTATGTCTCTCAGAAAGTATAATGGGGACTTCGCTGGTGGTCCAGTAGTTAAGACTTTGTGCTCCCAAAGCAGGGGACTTCGGTTTGACCTCTGGTCAGGGAACTAGATCCCCCATGCTGCAACTAAGACCCAGTTTAGCCAAATAAATACATACAATTTTTTTTTTAAAAAAAGGTATTATGAAATATTCTGAGCATCTGTGTGTTTGCTTCTCACTCTAAAATCTACAGCATTGCTGAAAGAATTGTGTTCCCCACATATGCCACATTGATCACATTTCTTTCTCTTTCCTACTTCCCCAGTATCCTAAATTTTTTATCACATTTCTTTCTCTTTCCTACTTCCCCAGTATCCTAAATTTTTTCCATGTATTTAAATACTACATATATAATCTCTAAACAGTGAATTTAGTATATTTGCATGTTTTTAAACTATGTAAACAGTATCTTCCTATTTATCTTTCAGTATCTTTCTGAATGTGTTTTTTCTGCAGTATATCATACAGGTTAAAAGTATAGCTATAATTGATACATTTTTTTTTTCTCTTTAGTATTTTGTCGCTTTATGTGAAAATACCACAGTGGGTTGTTCATTTTCTCATTGATGGGCACTTAGGTCATTTATAAGTTTACTGAAAAATAGTAATAAAGCTAGATTGATTTATTTATTTTGTGTGTGTGTAGTTTCTGGCGTAAATTTAGCAGACGTTAAATAATTAGCACCGACTGGGAAAAAAGATAGATAGTCAAATGAAAGAAGAACATGACTTTAACTTGTTTTAAAAAGCTTGTATAATATGAAAGGACTAATTTGTAGTAAAATATATTGTGCACCTAGATCTTGGCTTTTAAATACAGTTCTCCAGTGAAAGGAACCAGGGCTCTTTGGAGAAATCATTGATTTTTATAGCTGAGGCAAAGAAAATAAAAAGATGGGCCTGGAACATCTTACAGTGAAAGAAAGCAAGGAACTACTCGGGAAAGAAAAGGGAACGGGGATGGAAAAAAAGGTGGCCAGTAGAAGTACCGCTGAAGTGATGGGTCCCCAGTGCAGCGCGTAGAATGCACACAGTATTTGTTTTTCTCATTGATGACAGTAACTCTGACCACCTGCAGCAGACCGGAAAGAGCACCCAAACTGCAGTGCTGGACAATTTGAGCAAAATAATAATTGATAATATTGGCTTATAGCTAAGAATGAGTATTCATTAATCCATTCCCTGTAAATAAATGAATGGATGAATAAATAGGAGGGCAAAATCTTCTTTACAGAATATTTTAAATAAATATAGAAGGAAGGAGGAGAAAGAAAACCATGGATAGGACACTGCAGTACTGTAGGCAAGATCCACTGAGGAATCCTAACATTAGTGACACAGCTTTCGGGAGAAACAATATATTTGCTTAGTATCTCCTTGTAAATTACTTTGGTAGCTTTAACATATGACTGCACATTTTTTGATACCCTTCCCTCTAGGAACTGGTGCTGAATTTAGTGTTTTGCTTCCAACAGAGTGTGGAACAGAAAATAGTGACTTGATAGTGGAGATAACTGGCAAACACCACCTTACCTAAGTGATCAGTGTTCACATCACCAGCAGTAGGTCATGTTGGTATCATGTACCCACTGATATGATAAACAGGGGCAATTACCTCTGTCGTTGTATTCCCCAAAAATCCATAACCTCAGTCTATTCATGGGAAGACATCAGACAGACCCAAACTGAAGGACCATCTGCAGAACACCTGAGCACAGCTGAATGTGTTGAGCTTATGAAAGAAAAGGAAAAATCAAGAGACTGTCCCATATTGGAATAGACTAAAAGAGATATGAGATTAAATTCAGCGTAATATCCCAGATTGATTCAGGAAATGGGCATTAGTGGAAAAATTAGTGAGGTGTGAGTGCAGTTTATTTTGGTTGCTAGTATTCCCTAATGTAATGTCTTATGTTTGACAGATGTGCCATGCATATGTACAAATACTGTACAATCGTTGCAGATCTTCTGTAGATCTAAAATTATTTCAAAACAAAACATTTTAAAAAAATAATGATTAAAACAAGTATTAAAGTGATACTCATGGAGTATTGCCAAACTATCCATCCTTAATCTAGACTTAAGTACGACATATTTAGAAGTAGCTGGAACCAATGAACATGTCCACCACCACCACAGGAATGCAGTCAACAGAGTCCAGACTATGGAGATTAGATGATGACCTAAGATTCTATAGGTCAGACAGTCATATTCCTTAAAAAATAGTTTGGAAGGTGGTGACTGAGGGAGGTGGAACCTGTACATTAAAAGGGATTTTAGGAGACAAATTGTCTGGACCCTGATTTTAAAAAAACATAAAATTTTGTTACATTGAGTTTGAACACTAGTTATTTGTTGATATTAAAGAACTGCTATTGATTTTAGAAGAGTAGAACTGGTATTTTGTTAGTGAATTTTTTTAGTCTTTTAAGAGTTACATATTGAAATTTTTATACATGAAATGCTCCATCCTTGGTTTGCTTCAAAGTAACTTGCGAATGAGGTGGGGCAGTAGTTTCTGAAATGTTGAATTAATAATGGCCATAGTTAGATGATTGCTGTAATTGGTGATGGATATATGGAGACCCATTGTATTGCCCTCTCTGCTTTCCTGTACGCTTGACATTTTCCATAGTAAAAAGTGTTTTTGGGGGGGTGATACTAAAAGACTTGACTGTAGACA
Source organism: Budorcas taxicolor (assembly GCF_023091745.1). NCBI lineage: Eukaryota > Metazoa > Chordata > Mammalia > Artiodactyla > Bovidae > Budorcas > Budorcas taxicolor. The sequence continues at coordinate 27,300,514 of NC_068924.1, forward strand.
AATTTAATAGCAAATCATATCAAAACAGTAACCAGCTAAAGAAGGCGCAGCAGCAGACTGACAAAAGTATTTTCAATAAATATTACAGATGACACACTGATATTTTTGTTGTATCATCAGTAAAAATATCCTCAGATATACTAGATAAATATCTCAATGAGCATGACAAGAACTGTTTAATTTTTTGTTTCCAGAAGGCACAGATTAAAACAGTGAGGAGAAGAAGGAGGGAGAGGGAAATATTAATGACCAGTACAGGTGTGACTGTGGTAAAATGAGATCTTATACATGCTGGAGTCAGTATAGATACAGCCAGTGGCCATTTTGTTAAGAATTTGGAAATATCTCCAAGATCCATAAAAGTGTTCATCTTTGACCTAAAACTTACCAATATGTAAAAAAAAAACCACATGTAAATTTCTTCATCTCAGTCAATAGGAGGTTCCTGGCAAATCTTTCATTAGGAAAAGAGCTAAAAAAAAAAAATGCATGTCTCACTGGATGTGTCAGTAGGATATTAAGTAGTGTTAGAAACTATGGTTATAGGGAATTCCCTGGCGGTTCAGTGGATAGGACTCCATGTTCTCACTGCAAAGGGCCTGGATTCAATCCCTGATGGGAAACTAAAGTCCCACAAACTGTGTGGCCTGGCCAAATAAGTAAATGAATATTTTTCTTTTAATTTATGTGATAAAATTTTTTAAAAATTATGATTATGGAAATCATGTAGCCACATAGAAAAATGTTTTTAATATAATATTATATGCAATTATAATGGCCCTATTTATTGAGTGCCTGTTGGGTGCTAGCAAAAAGCTGGGTCCCTTTTATGGAACTCGCATCTTTACAACTCTAAAACAGAATTGTCAGCAGATGTGGAAGACTTGGGTTATGTACTTGCTTAAGGTCACTGACCAGATAGTAATTAAGCTAGAATTTGCACATAGGTTTTTTCTGTCCTCAAAGCTGTGTTGCCAGAAGAAGATGTGCGTATGTTTCAGCTATTTTAAGGCAGGGGAGGAATGGGGAATGTGTGAAAAAATGATGAGAAAAGATACCCCAAAACATTAATAGGTACTGGTTAAGATGGTAGGGCTATAGGTATTTTGCTTTGATCTTTTCTGTTTTTCGAAGGTCATTGCAACTATTTAAAAAGAAAATGTAAAGGACTGAAACAATTAGAACAGCAGAGCTTAAATTCCATGATATTCTTTAAACATGAGCTCTTTTTGTTGGTGTTGAGTAGTAGTTGATACCTGAGTACCCACAGAGAGATGACATGATGTGAAAGAGCACTACTCAGTGAAATTGAAGTTTTATTCTTGCTTATCTTATCCCTCAAGTTTAAAAACACTATTGAAATAATAGTACATTTTAAAAAATGATTGAACACTGGTTGGGGATCTAAGATCCCACCACACTGCACAGCCAAAAAAAAAAAAACCACTTTAAAGTGCTTGCCTTGGCAACATATATTTTTTAAAAAATTGTTTACACAAGACATGAACCTATACACATACGCAAAAAAAAAAATCATTTACACAAGAAAAAAGAAAAAGCTATCCTAAATCCTGTCCAATTAAGAAGAGATGTCTTAATTGTCAAATTATTTCCAGAGATGTTTTTGTATTTTCACCAGTCGCAGTGGAATATCTCAGTTTCAGCACAGTGTCATCTCCACTTGTGCTATCAGCAGAAATACTTAAGTAGCATCTCCACCTTAATTCCTACTACTGCTACTGCTAAGTCACTTCAGTCGTGTCCGACTCTGTGCAACCCCATAGACGGCAGCCCATCAGACTCCGCCATATTTGGGATTCTCCAGTCAAGAATACTGGAGTGGGTTGCCATTTCCTTCTCCAATGCATGAAAGTGAAAAGTGAAAGTGAAGTTGCTCAGTCATGTCTGACTCTTCGTGACCCCATGGACTGCAGCCCACCAGGGTCCTCTGTCCATGGGATTTTCCAGGCAAGAGTACTGGAATGGGGTGCCCTTGCCTTCTCCTAGGGGAAGAAGAATTGAATGTAGCAATTGAGAAGAAGAAACCGCATTTGGACCTTTCTATAGAACTGGGTTAGAGACCTGCTAAAGCATTGTGTTAATTTGTTTCGGGGATGAATATAACAACTTAAACTATGTCTTTGGTTTAACATCAATGAATAAAATCTTTTTACCTTAAGAGCAGAGAGAAGCATGCCTGGGCTAGGTCACCCGAGCCTAGAAACTTGGATTAGACTGAAAAAGCCTGATTCTTAGTTTGCCAACATCTCACCTTGAGAGGTTAGCAGACATTTTCAAAGACCATATTAAAATCATTCTAATAAAATGCATGCCTTTTGATTGGATCCTAGTTTAAAAAATAGATACATATAAAATACTTTATCCAATTCTTGGAACCGTTGTAAAGATTGAATATTAGTTGTGGGATTATTGTTCATTTTCTTAGATGTATTGATAGTGGTTCTGTGGCTTTACAGTAGACTACCTTTATGCTTAGGAGATGCTTGTGAAATATTTATTTTTTAAAAAAAATGTATTTAGCTGCGCCAGGTCTTAGTTGTGGCTTGTGGGTTCTTCAATCATCACTGTGGCATGTGAGCTCTTAGTTGCATGTGGAATCTAGTTCTATGAACAGAAATGGAACCTGGACCCCTGCATTGGGAGCACAGATTCTTAACCACTGGACCACCAGGGAAGTCCTAGCATGTGGAATATTTAAAGGTGAAGAATCAGTGTTTCAGCAGACGCACAGAGATACAGCAAATATGGGAAAATGTTGAATGTAGGTGGAGTGCGTACAGGTAGTCATTGTGTTACTTCAGGTTTTCATATGTGTGACGTGTTCTTCATGAGAGTTGGAGGAAAAGATAAGCTTTATTAAGAAAAAATAAAGAGGGAATGTGTTTTTCTCTTCGGGTTTCTGCAATGTTCCGATTTTCTTGAGCACACGAGAATGATCAGTTCAGTAGGATCCAGCAGTTAATCGCAGTTGAGAGGAATCAGCCTCACGGACAGACCAAAGAGAATGCTTAATAACAGAGTAGCTGGTCGGACAACTGTTCCGACTAAGCCGAGAAATCTCACGGGGAAAGAAATGCCAGCTTCTGAGTTTTCTTTCTTCTTCACACCAGCACAACAGATTTGTCCTGGACTGCAAAGACAAAGAGCCGGATGTCCTGTTTGTGGGGGACTCCATGGTACAGTTGCTGCAGCAGTGCGAGGTAAAGTGAAGGGGCGCGGGTGGTCCTTGGCTGCTGATGTCAGCACATCCGTCAGCAGCAGACTGCATCCATTCCACTCTAATCCAGAGTTAGAAGGGAAATGAGACCTACTTGACAGGATTCTTGGTGCCATCAAGCACGAGACTGGAAATGTAGCATTATTTATTAGTACACTCCCCTTTTTCCATTGGCTTCCAAGAAGCCTCACATTATATTTGTCCTAGTCATGACTTTGAATTCTTGCATTTTACTATTTCTTTGCTTGTATTTGCTCATTTTTGTTTGTCCTAGCTGTGATTCTCAATTCTTATTATTTGTGCTTTACCATTTTAAAATTTTATGTATTTTTGGGGTGAACTTTTGAATCTGTTTAAGCATTCTTCCAAGGGAAATTTAAAAGAAAAGATAGGCTTCTTCTTGTGTTTAGCACTCCTAAGTTTTTTCGTCTCATGTTTCTACTTCACCTCATTTCTTTTAAATGATTTAAAAAAGGGAAAGATGAATTTATTGAGTTGACTGCTTAATTATAAATGTTGGTACCTCTTTAAATGGTCACAACCTCTGCGTTGAGACTCAGGTCTTGAGCTGAGGCCTAATGCTGCACTGAGAACTGAGTTACAAAGCGCTTTCCGCAGTTGAGAGCATACCACTTGGGGTGTTAATATTTGAATACAGAAAAAGGAAGCTGTTATTTCAAATGCCTCACAATACATTGCAGTTGAGGGATTTTATTTCCCAATACTTTTAGCTTAAATAAATGAATTTTTCTCTTTTTAGATATGGCGAGAGCTTTTTTCCCCACTTCATGCACTAAATTTTGGAATTGGGGGAGATACAACAAGACATGTTTTATGGAGGCTAAAGAATGGAGAACTGGAGAATATTAAACCTAAGGTAAAATGAAGCTTTTTAAAAAAAAAAAAAAAAAAAACACCTTAAGTCTTTTGCAGAGAGTTAAATTGTCAGAAACTGGTAGTTTTTAAGAAAAATTGCTTCTGAGACTTCCCTGGTGGTCCAGTGGCTAAGATTTCATGGTCCCAAAGCAGGGGGCATGAGTTTGATCCCTAGTCAGGGAGCTAGATCCCACATGTCACAACTAAGACCTGGCTCAGCCAAATAAATTAAAAAGTTAAGTGGTTAAACTTTTTTTTCAATTGCTTCTTTAAACCATTATTTCATTGTTGTTCTTGGCTTCATGCCTTTTTAAGGTAGATGATTTTATCATTAAGAACATTCCAAATACATGCTTAATTACGGATCAGTGTATTGCTTTTTTGGCTCATACTTGAAATTGTTATTGTTACAATTATCTTCGTCTGCTGTTGGAAGACATTTGATGCTAATGAGGTTTGCTGTTCTGTGGACCCGAAGCAGTAAGGGGAGGAAAGTGCTCAGAGGTGGGCCATTGGAGCAGGGCTGTGATTCACTCGAGGAAGTAATTTTGGATTCATTTAACACACAAACAGATTGGTAATCACGGCCTCCAAGTTCTTCTAAAGGAAATTTGAAACAGATGTGAACAAATGTTCAGCGCAAACATGTACCCAGTACCTTATCAAATTATCAGTGTCCTGAGTTGGCATGCTGCATATAAGTTTTTCCAACCCCAAACAACAAAAAGAGAACAAAACTGAGGCACTGACAACAGTTTCTGTAGTAGAAAGTATTTTGTCGTTGCCTTTCTAATAGAAGAACTCATGCATATTCCTTTGGTGCTGGGTGGAAGTTACTTTGTCGGGTTACGTAGTAAGATGTACGTCTACGGATAAGAGTCACCATGTAGAAAATTTTGTTAAAGCAGAAATACTTCAGAAAACTATATCCAGCCTGCATGCCACTGACTCTGCCTTAAGTAGAACTGTGTTTTTATACCCAGTACCCTCCCTTGGGTACATTTATTTTTATTTTTTCTAGAAGGTTACATCTACCAGAGTCTTTCAATGTTACTAATATTTTCTCCCATGTTTCTTATTTCACTGTTTTTTGACATGCAGTGGTTTTATTTTTATACAGTTAAATTTATTTTATTTTTTTGTATAGTTTCTGGATTTTAAGAGATTAACTACCAACTCCACAATGATAAAATTTCCCGTCTCTTCCTAGCACAACTTTACCACTTACGTATTGCTCTGTTTGGAATTTATCCTGATATTAATATATATGAGGCCTACATTACTGTTTTAAGATGCCTGCCTTGTTGAAGTTAACCATTTGAGCAGTTCATCTTTCCTTCTTTGATTTTAGAAATAAGATTTTCAGCTAACTAGTGGACATTGCTTTATGCCTGGGTATCTTTTCTTCCTTCCCTCAATTACAGGTCATTGTTGTCTGGGTAGGAACAAACAACCATGAAAATACAGCAGAGGAAGTGGCAGGTGGAATCGAGGCCATCGTACAGCTCATCAACACAAGGCAGCCACAGGCCAAAATCATTGTATTGGTATGTGGTCTTTGGGTGGGTGGAGACCTCAATATCTTAAAGTAAAGATGAGGTGTCTTTTTAGAAACGGGATCATTCATGAATATAAAGAATCTTCAGGTTGGAAGCAGCTTATAATGCTCCTGAGAAGCTCTTGTCTGATATGTGCCATTGTCTTACGGGTCTCATCATTTCCTAGAATCAGCTGTGGGGATTATCTTTTTTTTGCTCATCCTTATTTAGAATTATAAGTCCTCTTTGTTGCCTAAGGTAGTCTTAGTTTTTTTTTTCTTCCCTTTAAGTCTTCTGGTCTTCTGATAATTTTTTAAATGCGTATGACATTTTTTCTAGTCCTGGGTTCTCTTTTTTTATTACTGTTTCTTTATTTGATTGCATGGAATCTTAGTTACGGCATTCAGGATCTTTGATCTTTGTTGCAGCATGAGGGATCTTTTTTTTTTTTTGATAAGTTGCAAGCATGTGGGATCTAATTTCCTCACCAGGGATCAAACCCAGGACCCCTGCATCAGGAGCGTGGAGTCTTAGTCTGGACCACCAGGGAAGTCCCCTGAATTCTCTTTTCATTAGAGCTGGGTTTAGATTAGCCTAGATCTGTTGTTTTATTCCATTGTTAATATAGTAAAGGTGGTGTATTTATCAGGATCTCTGACTTCTTTAATATATCAGAGATTCCATCAGGAAGAAAATCTGTGCTTCATAACCTCACCCCATCAGGAAATGCTACCCTCTGTAGAATTAAAAGCATTGTCTTTATGATCTCAGGGGTAAACAGCTGTCTGTTTCAGTGTTAAAGTTTACCTGTAAGACATTCTTAGCCAGCTAAAAACATGTTTTTGAAAAATCTGGTATAGATTCAGTTTTTTAATGAGATAAGTGTTATTAAGGTATTGATTTGTTCAAAAAAAGTGTGAGAATCACTATGTACGAGGCACTCTCCTAGGCCCTGAGCATTTAGAGATGAGTAAGATGTAGTCCCTCTCAAGGAGCTGGTGGATGGACATAGCAGGATAAATATGTAAAAGTTGACATCTGAGTTTTAAAAAATTTTTTAAAAATTCACTGGTCTCCAGACAAACGGAGAAATGAAAGAAGAGAAAGTATTACAGAGAAGAAAGGGAGGAGGAGGGAGGAAGGAAGGAAGGAAATGATCAAAGACTTCGTCATGTGTGTATTTGTTGGGTGAGTGAAGGAATGTACTGGAAGAATTGAAGGTTATCATGGAATAAAGTTCAGGTCTGGGGTAGTTTGGAGAAAGAGGCCACAGTTCCCATGTTAGGAGTTTGGATATTATAACAGAGTTCTGGGGAGCCAGGTCTTGTTTTTTGATTACGTGGTATTTAATTAACTTCCTTGTTTAGATCCTGCCTTATTCCAGAAAGGATTACATTGTGGTGAAGAGTCCCATCTCTGAAGTACAGTGGCTGGTACATTGTAGTTGCTTAGGACACACTTGTTGCCTGAATGTTGCTAAATAAATCCTCCTTAAATATTCTTTGTTTCAGCCAGGCTTTTGAGTTTGATACACAGTGGTGTTATCTACAATACTAAAACATTGGAAATAACCTAAATAATCAACCCCATGGGAGAATGATTATACAAGTCATTGAATGTAATAGCACTAATCATGTGACAATTACAAGGTCTGTGTGCATACAAAATTTACAGTATTATTTAAGCGAAAAGTCTGAATACTAAACAGTGTATATTATATTTGGAATTGCTTGAAAGTGAATATGCAAATTAGAAAAGGAAATGAATTTAAAATCATTATTACATGGTAAAGGAATTAGGATTGTAATTTTTTGTCTCCTTTTACATTAGCAATTACCACTTACTACAGAGAAAAATCACAGATCACATGGCGTACCCTTGATACATATTTATTAAGGAAAATGTTCCACAAAATACACATTACTTTTCTCATCCTTGCTTGACAGTCCCAGTAGGCATGGCGCTCTGCTTTTGCAGCTTAACATTTTTATGGCTTTAACTGCTGTGACATTCTCTGAAAGTCAGAACAGCGTATTTGTTTGTTGGTCGCTGACTATCCTTCCTAGTCGCTCATTATATCTCAGCCAAGTTTTGATGTGCCAACAGTGAGGGCTGCTTTTTGTTAACTGTTAGATGTAGAACCTTGCACTTTTAACTGTCATATAAACTAGGATTTAGGGTTGACCTCATTTGCACTTAACAGGGATAGAAGGAGATATTGGTGTATCATATTCATAGTTCTGTAGCTCTCTTTGGAACTGTACCGTCACACAGCAAATTGAAAATAAAAGCCCAGCGTTTTGCTGAAAAAATTTAAAGTAGACATGAGTAAGTACTTCCTTTGGGCATAAAACTTTTCTTGTTCTTTTAGTAGAATGCCTACGGAAAACCCATTTTTATGAAATAAGACCTCTTATCAAACCCAGTAGGAGAAACAAGTGGCAACATTTTTGCCTAAATAACAACAACTTGCTGTTGTGGCATCATGAGCTGTAAACCAGCTAAAAGGTTGGTTGGGGATTTCTGACAGTCTTATAATAGGATCAGTTATCTGTAAAGGCCATTTCTAGTTTGAGATGATAAAACCTTCTCTTGCATATAAGAGCCAGCTTTTATTTACTATAGGAGAAGGACAGACACCTGATTTAGCTGAAAAATATATTAGATCATTAACAAGTAACTACATTTAAAATGTAGTTAGGCTACATCTCTGTTTTGTTTATTGTTTTGAACTTTTTGTTTTGTATTGGAGTATAGCCGATTAACAATGTTATGATAGTTTCAGGTGAACACCGAAGAAACTCAGCCACGCATATACTTGTATCCACTCTCCCCTAAACTCTCCTTCCATCCAGGCTGCCACATAACATTGAGCAGAGTTCCCTAATGTATGTATCTTGGGAGAGTACTAAACATTTGAAATCTGGTACATGTTTTATACTTAGAGCACACTTCAAATTATCTTAGATTTGGCCATTTGGAAGTCCCTTTTACCTGGCTGCTGTATGCTTGTGACCGTGCCCCACATTTTGGGAGGGATACTTCTTTACTTTCTGTCATTCAGGATATTCCAGACTCATCTTGTACCTGCCACATCTCTCTTCGTACTACCAGATAGTACGTGGCTCTGATTCATCAAAACAGCACCTGTTCCAACTCTGTTTCTTATGTGTACTAGGGAGATTTCAGGTGCAATTGATGAATAGATGTGTGTTTGAGCCAGATATTCTAACTATATGGCGGACTGTTTGGAGAATGAATTGAAGGGAAGATATTACTGAAGGGAGGATGGTCAGTCAGGAGATTTTTACGTTAATTGAGATGAGTAGTGATAAATAACAATGTTGTTTATAATCAGAAAAAAAGAATGGATTGGAAAAATATTTAGGATGTAAAAGCTGAGTGATTTAACAATAAGTAGACAAGGTTTATGGGATGAGAGACTCAGGGATGTTGAAAGAACAGTTGCCATAGACAATGTGGGAGGAACGTAGTCTAGGGGAGATGATAAATGGTTTTTGGACATGTTGAGTTAGGAGTGCCTGAGAGACATTCAAGTTTGGTTCTATACCTGGATGTTCAGTCAGAGTTCTGAAGCTATGGAAGTGATCTGGGCTAAAGTGTGTAGAATGGGAAGAACACTGGCCCAAGGACAAGACCCTGAGGAATACCAGTAATTGAGGGACAGGAGGAGGAGGAGGAACCTGGAAAGAAACCAAGCAGGAATAGTCAGAGAACTTTCATTAAGATGGGCCTAGTCCAGTGTTTCAGAAATCAAAGGTATGAAAAATGCTAAATGGAGAGTCCCAGGGATATTTGAAATCACAAGTAAGTAGAGAAAAACAGTGCGTCTTCTCATATTCTTCTCTGCTCTTCCCCAGGGTTTGTTACCTCGAGGTGAGAAGCCCAACCCCCTGAGGCAAAAGAATGCCAAGGTGAACCAGCTCCTCAAGGTCTCCCTGCCGAAGCTCGCCAACGTTCAGCTCCTGGACACAGACGGGGGCTTCGTCCACTCGGACGGTGCCATCTCCTGCCACGACATGTTTGATTTTCTGCATCTCACAGGGGGTGGCTATGCAAAGATCTGCAAACCCCTCCATGAACTGATCATGCAGTTGTTGGAGGAAACACCTGAGGAAAAACAAACCACCATTGCCTGACTGGCTCCCATCAGTGTTCCTAGCATCCCAGCCTCCTCAGATCAGTTCTATCACTGGCACTACAGAATCCTTCTCTTTCTTAAGGCACTTTGCATTGTCGAATGTTCCTGAATGTTCCTATCTAGTGTTTGAAGGGGAGGAGGGATTTAAACTGGTCCTGTACATAGAAGGTTTGTTTTACACAGGAGAAAAATTAGCCAAGGAAGATGGTTGTTTAAATTCATTTGAAACCAGAAGGGGACTTTTTAGTTATATGTGTGATACAGTCTTTGAATTATCACTGTTTTTCCTAGGAAAACATCAAGCCTAAGTACTGAACAAAATGAAGATGCTTGGCCTTTCTTTGTATGGATTATGTCATATATAATAATGATTAGAGTCACACCTACTTGGCTTTAAAACAGATGTTTTTCCAGTTGTTAAAGTTCATTATTTAGTCTTTTTTATTTTGCTTTACTCATACATATTCTCAATGTTGTAGCAACATATAGCATCAGCTGAACGTGCTTGTCATTCAAATATGGGAGATGCTATAGTCACTAGTGAATTTGTTCCACTCTTAATCCTTCCCATGCTTAGCAGTGAAAAATAGGTTTGGCCCCATTTGGGGGGACTCTGTTGAGGGTATTATTTTTATGCTGCTGAATATCATGTCTGTAATAGACCCATGCATGCAGCCTTTCCTCTATTCTCCCTCATCCCCTCTCTTTTTGGGGGGGTCCTTGTTGACATTACAAGCTTTTAACACATTTTTAACCTAGGAGCTCTGTTGCTGGAAGTGTAAGTCCCCAGCCAGTTACTCTTATGATATTACTGATGTGTAACTCATTCTTGTGTGGTGTTCTGTGCTATAGAGTCTGTGTAGTGCTGTCCATATTCAGAGTTCTGATTGGTTATGTTTTTGTTTCTCCCTTAAAACCTGTTAACAGTTTTCCTTCTTTTAGGGGGAAAAAATTGGAACTGTGTTTCCAACTCCACAAGACCTGGCTTTTTTTCTTGGCTTAGTTTTTAAATTATCAGTCCAGAAAAATTTGGCCTCTTCTCATGGGGAAACAGTGAAACTGCTCTTCAGAATAAACATTCTACTTGATCCCCCCTATTTTAGTTAAAAAAAAAAAAAGTTTGTGTAACCTTAAGGATTTCTCCTGAATATATGTTCATCTGTGAATTTCTTTCAAGAGAGCTCTTTGTAATCTTAATGGTTTGATGAGCTACAAGAACTGCCATTTAAAAAATAATAGGAGCAGGTGGTCTGTTATTTCGTATACCAATGGAATATATACAAACTGGATCTACAAACAAATACTTTAAACTGGACCAGGTGGATATTGAAGTAACCCATCCAGATGGGCTCTGCAGAGATTCAGCTTAACATTCAAGTTCAGTAACTAAGGTGTATGTTTCATACTTGGCTTGCAAGGTACATGATATTGCTGTTGTGTGTTGGAGGGGGTATTTGTGGTTTGTGCTAAGAGCCACATCTGATTGAAAGGGATAGAACTTGGGCAGATTTTTTTTTTTTCTCGTCAAGGCTTTTTCTAGGTATTTTGTGGGGTCTTTTTTTTTTTTTTTTGGTCTTAAAAAAAAACTTTTGAATGTATCATGTCTTCATTAACAACTGAAAATATATGTGATGTTTACTAAACTTGTTTAGTATATTAAATTTTCCTACTTATTTTTAGTAGCCCAGGCTCTTGAGTTTTTCAGGACAGATTTTTTTTTTCTTAGCTGAGGTATAATTCTAGGAAGGAGAATTAATTAAGCCACAGTTTTATGTGTGAAAAGACTGTTTCCTCTCCAGGTCTTTTTCTGTTGTCAGAGATGGGGGTACGGTCCAAACCCTATTAGGTCACTCCTGCAGCATGTGCTTTTAGCTTCTCTCGACTGAGAGTCACATATCCCTTTGTCAGCTGGCCTTCAGCTCCTTTGCTTCTGTGTATAAACCTTGGATGTTACTACATTTTATATTTTCCAGAGCTATTCGAGCAATAGTATTTGAACCACTAGCCTTTGAAATAAAAGTCAGCCCCATTGCTAACAGTGCAGATACTGAGTCCACTTTCATTTCTTGCAGCTTTCTTTGCACTGCTTTAGGCAAAAAGTGTTCATCTGTTTTTTTTTCATTTGACACCCCAGTTTGCTGCCGTGACAGAACTTAATGCCTAATCTTTAGAGTTCATATATATATATATATAAAATATATATACACACACAAACACACGTATATATGAAGTTTAATGAACTGTCCAAGTGAAACATCCTAATTGTCCTTGTGATTAAGGAGCCAGTTTTGCAGGCAGCCAGCGAGGTGTTTTTCTGTTGGTCTCCCAGCACATTCCCATTCCTTTGCCCACCCATTCCTGCTACACTAGACGGCAGCTTGTGACGCCACTGTGGAGGTTTCTGCAGCCCTGTCCTGAGTGTGGCAGGCTGGAGGTGTACTGCCAGAGGTGAGCTGGGTCATGTTTTGTTCCCCACGCATTTCTAGACTGCTACAGGCAGTGTACTGGCTACCACCTCAAGTCCAGACATAGGTCCAAAGCTGAATTTTGTGTCAGTAACCTTAACCCACCGAAACAAATCTTGAGTAGCTCATATCCTGCTCTTAGGAATTCTGTTGTCATTTACAAGTAATGTTCAACTGTCTTTTCCTTTTTTATTTGTTTAACCTAGTCACTGTTTACAGCTGTATGCTAAAGCCTGAGATATTGTCTGTGCTGTGGTGTATGAGCATTGCCAATTTTATATTTATTGCAGCAAAAAAGAAACTAAAGATATACGAAAATGAGGAGCGTGGCTATGCTCCTAAATCTGTGTGGGTGCATGTGGGAGAAGTGAATTGGAGTCTCTTCAAAGGAGGCTTTTGGGGTTGGGGTCACCCAGGCTTCTCCTTGGTGTTCCTGCTTGAGGATCACTGCTGCTAGCTGACTGGACCTCCCCAACGGAAGTTTTGTGATTCCGCTTTGGCAAAGTTTCATTGACCAGTAGAACTCATTCTGTTTTAGTGCATATTTCAATATAAATGTAAACATTTCACTCGAACTCACTGTCTTTCTGTCTCCTTTATCATAGCTTGAATTCCAGTGGCAAGAAGAAGAGATGGGTTTTTTTCCCTAATCACAAGCAATTAGATACTTGTCGTCGTCTGTTTTCTGTGGAACTGAATGTTCCAGGCTGACCCTCATCACGGATCTCCTTGGGGGTGTAGAATGGTCAGCAGGGTGGGATGAGCAGATAGAAGGAACCTTTAAGTAGATAAATGGAAATAACTGTCAAAATGTTTCAGATTTGTTAGTACTATCTGGTAGTTAAAAACAACTCTAAAAATTATTAAATTGACCTCTTGATGCTTTTTCCTAATTTCAGTCTTAGAATTTTATTCACGTTAACTGCCCCAGCTTCCACTGTTTCTCCATTCTTCACACTAATAATCACCAGTTTTTCTTTTTTACACTTTGGCATATTTCTTTATTGTTGCCCCCAGCTTAAACTTAAGTATTTCAAATTAATTGGACTATTCTGAGTTTATGTGTCATCTAGGGAAAAAAGATTCAAGATAATATTTCCCATATATTAACCACCTAAGCACTTTAGGTGGGTGCATTCCCACTTTACTGTTGGGCCTGGGGAGTTTTCTGTCCTGTCAGAGATGAGTCATCTAAGTGGTTGGGCTGGGCTTTGAACCCCACTTTGCCTGACTTCAAAGTCCTTGCCCTCGGATTACTCATTCAACCTTGGGTATCTTTTTAGCTTTAGATTCTGATTGACAGTTCATGACAGATAGATTGCTAGTTTCCTTTCAGTTGAGAGTCCTGGGGGGACAGTCTGCTCACCTGCAGCAAGGCAACAGCTTTAGTCAGTCTTTCTGCAACCAGTTATACTCCTTTTTGATTCCATTCTCTATGTGGCCACCAAGTTATTAAAATTTATTTTAAGTGCATTCCCTGGCTATCTTGTTTCCCACCTTAAAAACCAGCAGTAGATTTAAATTGTGTTCATGGAGCTAAGCATTTATAGTGGGACACATGAAGGTGGTCCACCTGGCTACTGTATGAACATGTCAGGAAGTTCAGGTTAGCAGGAGGATATTACCTGGAGGAATTAAGTGAAATAAGATTTAAAATCTAAAGAAAGGTGTCCCTGATGGTCCAGTGGTTAAGAATCTGCCTTGTAATGCAGGGGACACTGGTTCGATCCCTGGTCCAGGAAGATCCCACATGCCTCAAAGCTGCTAAACCTGTGCCCCTCCGCTACCGAGACCACGTTGTTGAGGACTAGAGCCAGCTGAGCCCATGTGCCTGCTGAAGCCCACTAGCCTTAGAGCCTGTGCTCCGCAACAAGAGAAACCACCACGACGTGACGCCCTTGCGCCACACTTGCCCAAACTAGAGAAAACTCGGGTGTGGCAATGAAGACCCAACACAGCCAATAAATAACTCTTTTTGGAAAAATCTACAGGAGGCCTTCCCTTGTGGTCCAGTGGCTAAGTCTGCCTGCCAATGCGGGGGACACACATTGCCAGGGTCGGGAAGATCTCTCATGCCTCGAGGCAGCTAGGCCCATGTGCCACAACTACTGAGCTTGTGCTCTAGTACCTGAGGGCTGCAACTGCAAAAGCTCAGGTGCCCTGGAGCCCACGTTCCACAAGAGAAGCCAGCACAATGAGAAGCACAACCGGAGAGTAGCCCTCTCACAGCAACTTAGACCCAGCATGGCCAATAAACAAGTTCATGAAAAATTCTAAAGCATGCAAAAGTGAAGTACAGCCAATAATAACTGGCAGCATGATTAGGAGTTTCCTGGTGGTCCAGTGGTTAAGACATCGTGCTTCCATTGGAGAGGGCACAGGTTCACCCCTGGTTGGGGAGGTAAGATCTCACACGCTGCCTGGCATGGCCCCCACAAAACATTCTTTTAATAAGTAATACAGTAGGAGTTGCCAGCTTCCACATGCTGAGGGATACGGGTGGGGACCACAATTGCAGGTGAAGATACAGAATGAGAGTTCATGTGAGACCAGAAGGCACAGCCGCCTCCCTTGAAGTGCACTGTTGAGCTGGTGTAGTGTGGGTGTATGCTGTGGCCCACCTCACCTGACTGGATGAATGGCCTCAGTCTAACGGTGGCTGCTGAGTGACGGCGTGGACACAATTCTTGATCACACTTGCCTCCGCAGGCACTCCCTCTTCAGAGCTGTGTGACCAGAACGGGTCACTCAGCCTTAAAGGGCCCCAACCAACCATGCCAGCGATGATCACAGCAAACTGATGAGCCAATATGTTTCTCAGCAACTAAAAGTTTCTCTTTTTTTTGTAACATTCACTTTGTCACTTCTAACCACGGTGAGGCTACGACATTGAAATGATTTACTCCAATTAAGGGATTAGAGATACTAAGCTGAGGTGTTTTTTTCTCCTTGGTCTCCCCCATCAAACCACGGTCCTCTCCACCCACCCCCCAGAGGCACTACCTTGTGAGTTGCTTACAGGTTCCTCTTAAATCACAGCAATGAAAGCCACTGGAGGCCTGAGGCTTTGTTGATTGTATCAAAACTACCCCCACTAAACCTCTTCAGTGGCCCAGAAGTGGGGGAGAGGGTAGTGTGGGGGAAGGGGAAGCTCCCTCACCAGCATCTGCTTGGGAAAGGAGTCAGCAAGGGAATCCATCCTTGTTTCCCTCCAGCCACGGCATAGCTGCTTGCTCAAGGCATGTGGGATCTTCCCGACCCTGGGAATCCTTGTCGCCTGCTTGGGCAGGCAAATTTCTTAACCACTGAGCCGTGTATTTGTTTGTTTATTTTTGGCCGCGCTGGGTCCTCTGTGGTCGTGGTGAGTGGGGCTACTCTTTGTTGCCGTACACGGTCTTCTCATCGCGATAGCGTCTGTCGTTGCAGAGCACGGGCTCTAGGCGCGGAGGCTCTCACAGTTGCATCTCGGGGCTTAGTAGTTGTGGCTCTCGGGCACTAGAGCACAGACTCAGTTGTGGTACGTGGGGTTAATTGCTCCACAGCTGTGGGGTCTTCCCAGAACAGGGATTGAATCTGCATTCGTTGCATTGACAGGTGGATTCTTACCCCCTGTGCCACCAGGGAAGTCCAGCTACATAGCCACAAAGACCTTAAATGTTTGCTAAACACATAGTCTGTCTTTGATCTCATTTTATGCTTTGCCTCTATTTGCTGGCTTATTTTAGCTTAACTAATCACATCAAAAATTATGTATCAAAAAAACATTTTATACACTGATAAAGCTTTGACAGCACCCCTGTCAAAAGTAAATGACACATCAGTGTACTGCAGCATATTCTTTGATAAGCACTGATAGTCTCAGTTATTAAATGTAACATCCAATGTGCTTCATGACCTGGTCCTCTTCTGTTCATGTCCTCCCACCACTTTGAACTTTTATGTCAATAGCATTGAACTTTGAGTCCATGCCTTTGCCCAAAGTTGAGACCCTCTGTCTGGAATATGCTCCTGCCCCTTTTGCTAAGCTAGCTCCTTGTGGTTGTTTAGTTGCTAAATCATGTCTGGCTCTTTACAACCCCATGGACTGTAGCCCACCAGGAAGGCTCCTTTGCCCATGGGATTTTCCAGGCAAGCCTACTAGAGGGGGTTGCCATTCCTCCTCCAGGGGATCTTCCTGACCCAGGAATCAAACCTGCATCTCCTGCATTGGCAGGCAGATTCTTGACTGCTGAGCCACTAGGAAAGCTTCCGGCTAGCTCCTACTCATCTTCTAAAAATCCCTGAGATTCCTGTAATGTATCTGATCTCTTCTATTTCCAGCTCCCATCTGTATTATGTGTCTCATCTCTGAATCCTCATGTTTTATAAATCTTTTATCATTGCATTTCCCACTTTTCTACACTGCTAGATATGAATTCCTTATGAACAGAAAATGTGTTTTAAGTATCTTTGTGTTCACAGCACGTAGGTTAGTGACTAGTACAAATTAGGCACTGAATGAATGAATAGGAGATTGAGTGATTTCTTCATGATCATCAAACCAGTAACAGCCAGAATTAAAGAATACAAATCTTTTGACTTCATTTCCTGTTCTTTCAATAGTATCTTGCTGCTGCTTGTAAGAAACAATAGACATTATTCTAGCTAATGATAAATAAATTCACTTAAGAACAACAAAAACAGAAAGAGGCAGTATATACTTATTACAATAAATCTTGAGACATTTTCTGGAGTTGTTTGATTATAGCTAGATGGAATTGTGAGAAGACATATGGACTCCAATATTCATAGCAGCATCATTTACAGTTGCCAAGATATGGAAGCAACAAATGAATAGATAAAGAAGATGTGGTATTATATATACAATGAAATACCACTCGGCCATAAAAAAGGAATGAAATTTTGCCATTTGCAGCAATATGGATGGACTTGGAGAGTATTATTCACTAATTCACTTAGAGTGAATTAAGTCAGAGAAAGATGAATACTGTATATCACTTATATGTGAAATCTAAAAAATACAACTCGTGAATATAACAAAAAGTAAAAACAGACTTACAGATATAGAGAACAAATTAATGGTTATTAATGGGGAGAAGAAAGGGGGGCAATGTAGGGGTAAGGAATTTAGAGGTACAAACTATTATGTGTAAAGTAAGTTACAAGGATATATTGTACAACATGGGAAATATAGCTAATATTTTACAGTAACTATAAATGGAGTATAACCGTTAAAAATTGTGAATCACTATATTGGGCACCTGTAACACATCATATTTTCACTGTTGTTCAGTCTCTAAGTCACGTCTGACTCTTTGCGACCTCATGGACTGCAGCACGCCAGATTCCTCTGTCCTCCACTATCTCCTGGAGTTTGGTCAAATTCATGTCCTTTGTCATGATGCTATCTAACCATCTCATCCTCTTCCACCCCCTTTTCCTTTAGCCTTCAATCTTTCCCAGCGTCAAGGTCTTTTCCAGTTATATCACCTCTTTGCATCAGCTTGCCAAAGTATTGGAGCTTCAGCTTCAGTATCATATAATATTGTATATCAGTATAATACAAGCACACTTCAATGAAAAATTAAAAACAAAAACTAAATGGAATGAATACATTTTTTTTTCTTCTAACTATGCCACACAACACGTAGGATCTTAGTTCTCATACCAGGGATGGAACTCGCGCTCCCTGCAGCAAAAGCACAGAGTCATAGCCACTGGACCGCCAGGGATGTCTCAATAAAGATTGTTTTTATAGGAAAAATGAAACTAGAAGAAAAAGCTAGATTGGTTCAGAGGAAAAAAGGTATATGAATAAAAAAAATCACTTGTGAAGGCTCCAGGGACCAATGAAATAACAGAAGCAGCTATGGGGTCCCAGCTAGAATGTAAAGAGAGAGAATCCGTTCTATGAATAACAATTTGGGAGCTGCATGCAATCTTTAGATACAGTCAGAAGTGTAATGTTCTTCAGTTGCATTTTCTGATTTCTTAGCCAGAGAAGCAAGCTTTCTTGAAATAGGATGATGGCTGGCTCAATTTTATCGGTGATCTTTGGAGACGCGGATTTGAGTTGATCAATTATTCATCTGCTTGTTTTCAGCAGCCTGATGACCAGACTCATTTCCTGGAAAGCCCTGAGGTTTCTTTCTATCACATGGTCACAGGGAACCAGATGCAGGGCCTGAACTCATTGTGCATATTTCCCCATCAGAGTGGTGAAAGCCCAGGTTTAGGAAATGCAAAGAGGCTGATGTGTCTCTGGCAGAAAGTCCTGCTCACACAGTCAAAGCTGCTCTCCCTTGACTCCTCTCCTACTCTTTAGACAATAGTTTAGGATGATGAATGCAGTCAAGCCCAGCTCCACTGTGCGGCGTTTAGGAGCACATGATTGAGATGAGAGGTAGATCCTGAAGGCTCAGAAACTGTAATTTGTCCAAGATGGACAATGCAGGGAATTAAACATAGAACTTTATATCATCAAAGTCCTTGCTTTTCCCACAACACCATGAAGCCGTGGGATTATCCTCAGGACAGAGTTAATGCTATATTTTTAACTGATTCCTAATCTAATGTGCACCATCTTTTTATAGTCCTTGAAGGAGAGATAAACAGACAGGAAGGCAGCCCTGGGAAAGAACAGAAATTGCATGATCCCGAAAGTCAGTTAAGTCATGTCTGACTCTTTGTGACCCCATGGACTGTAGCCAGCCAGGCTCCTCTGTCCGTGGGTTCTCCAGGCAAGGATACTGGAGTGGGTACACTTTCCCTTCTCTGGGGGATCTTCCCAACCCAGGGTTCAAACCCAGGTCTCCTGCATTGCAGGCAGATGCTTTACTGTCTGAGCCACCAGGGAAACCTGATGGAAAGAAGAGCTATATACTCTTGTTTCCAGGACTGCCTGTATCCAGGATGGCCATCAGAGTTCTGAGTAGATAAACTGAGCCCTTTCTACAGTCACAATGGAAACAGGGAAATTCAAGTTCGTTTCCTTCAGGAGGGTTGGTTTCGCAACTTTTTCTTCTGGGTTAAAGTTGTATCATTACTTTATTCTAAAGTCTGATGTGATTCTGCCACCTACCCACAGGGACAGCCACCACCTACCCATAGATTCCTCAATTATTTGATCAAATTCAGCTGATCCGTTTACTGGACTTCCTACAGCATCCTGTTCTTGGTGAATTTAGGTCATTTTAACAATGCCCTTGAGCCAGCCGAAGTTTCCTCCCTGTCCTCTTGCTCCAAACTTTGAAAATCCTGTGACAGACAATGGAGCTGGACTCATGGAAAGCTGGGGACCTGGTCAGCTGTCTGGTGAATGGTCCCATTTCCCAGGTCCTATCTACATTCAGGCTGAGAAGGATGGGTGACAGGGAAATGAAAGTCTTCCAGCCTTGTGACCCCACCCTGCCCCCTCTTCATCACCAGGGCTGGGGTTGGGCTTTTTATAAAACATGGCGGAGAATGCAGTGGCTGGACCTATACAGAAGGTCAGGGGGTCTGCCCTCAGAACTTGATGTCACTTTGCACTCAGAAGTCTGGCTTTGAGACCCAGTACTGCCCTTCTTTTATGCTGACTGCTACAGCCAACAAAAAAAGTCTTCTCTCCACTCCGGGCTGCCAGACTTCAGAAAGGACCTATTCATAACAAGCTTGTGCTGACGCTCCCCCACCCCCACCTCCAAACCTCCTACCAGCCGTGGGTGGGGCAGAAGGGCGGAGGAAAGTTCTGCAGACCAGAGAAGGCAAGAAAATACAGGGCAGCTCCCGCCTCCACCCTCAACCCTGTCTCAACGCTCAAGCCCTGGGGACCTTGAAAACAGGAAGACTCCCTTCTGGGTTTATTTGAATAGATTTCTCCCAAGATGTTGCCCAGAGAAAGGGAGCAAACAGGAATATTGATTGGCCAAGGTTGTTTGGCCCCCAGGGCAGTAGTTCTCAAAATCTGTTGTGCAGAGCAAACTTCTGGAGTGCTTCTTAAAATGCACATTCCTGAGTCCCACCTCTTGGTGGTGGTGTTCAGTCAGCCGTGTCAGACTCTGTGACCCCCATGGACTGCAGCACTCCTTGTTTCCCTGTCCTCCACTGTCTCCTGGAGTCTGCTCAAACTCATGTCCACTGAGTCAGTGATGCCATCCAACCGTCTCATCCTCTGCTGCCCTCTTCTCCTCCTGTCCTCCTCCACCTCTAGAAGCTGGGATTCAAGAACTGTATGTAGGGACTTCCCTGGTGGTCCAGTGGCTAAGACTGCGCTCATAATGCAGGAGGCCTGGGTTTGAACCCTGGTCTGAGAACTAGATCCCACGCACTGCAACTAAAAGATCCTGTATGCTGCAATGAAGACTAAAGATCCCACGTGCCGCAACTAAGACTTGGCACAGCCAAATAAATAAATATTAAAAAAAAACCCAAAAAACTGTATGTAGGGTCTCCATGTGCATTTTAAAAGGCCGAGGGGCACATGTTGCCCCCAAACATGAGGCAGAGTTGGGACATTTCTCCCCATCCCAAACACAGTTCATTTCAGTTCAGTCGCTCAGTCGTGTCCGACTCTTTGTGACCCCATGGACTGCAGCATGCCAGGCTTCCCTGTCCATCACCAACTCCCAGAGATTGCTCAACTCATGTCCATTGAGTTGGTGATGCCATCCAACCATCTCATCCTCTGTTATCCCCTTCTCTTCCCGCCTTCAATCTTTCCCAGCATCAGGGTCTTTTCCAATGAGTCAGTTCTTCTCTTCAGGTGGCCAAAGTATTGGAGTTTCAGCTTCAGCATCAGTCCTTCCAATGAACACCAAGGACTGATCTCCTTTAGGATGGACTAGTTTGATCTCCTTGCAGTAGTGTCTGACTCTTTGTGACCCATAGACTATAGCCTGCCAAGCTCCTCTGTCTGGAATTCTCTGGCAAGAATACTGGAGTGGGTTGCCATTCCCTTCTCCAGGGGATTTTCCCAATCTAGAGATCAAACCTGGATCTCCCACACTGGGGGCAAATTCTTTACCATCTGAGCTACCTGGGAAGCCTGTAATTCAAAGACACTCATTACTAAATTTCATGCATTTGTCAGTGTTTTTCTATGTATTTGAAAACTGTTTATATAGTGTCATATCTTGAATTCTTTGCTTGCATATTCCTAAAAGTCTTAGGCGTCACTTGCCATGGTTTCATGATAATAGAACACTTAACCACTCCTTCATTGTGGACATTTAAGCTGTTTCTTTTATGCTTTATGTAAATATCACAGTGATAAGCATATTTGCCCACACAATTTTTTAAATCTGTATTTCTTATTTTGTTAGAATAGTGCCCCAGAAGTGGAATTACTGGATCTAAGAGTGTAAACTCTTTAAGTTTCTTAAGACGGCGTGCAAAAATAATTTGTAGAAGGGTTTCACCAATTTACAAAGTCACTATCTTTCAATGAACTTTGTAGCTGCCTCATCAGAGACAAAGGCAAACTTTGAAGGCATCCTTGAAGCTATGTGGCCGCTTCAGGGAGGCGAGAGGGTTCCTCTGGCGGTTCTGTCTGGGCTCCCCCTGCGCGGGCAGTTTCCTAGTTCTTAGAAATTTTTCTTTTCTTAGGATCGTTGGGAGGAAAAAAAAAAGGCCCAGGAGTGTTAGAGGTAGTGTTAGAGGTAATGGGAGCGTTGAAGGGGTGAGGGTAATCGTTATGTTTGAGAAAGAGAATTTGTCAACGAGAATCCAATTCTTGGAGATCCTTCACGGAGCCATCCATCTAATCCAAAGTGACCTTTCAGAGACGGGAAAGATAATGAAAGAGGAGGCGGCAACAGGATAGGAGTGGGAGAAGGCCTCCAGCTGGAAAGCGGCGGCCCCTTTAAGACCCAATTCGAGCCCTGGCCCTTTAAATCCGTGTCAGTTTCCCCTGACGTCAGCGGGCGGGCCGGCAGTCCTGCTGTTTACCGCCCCGCGGCGTCGCTCACTCCCTGGAGTTCTGAGCGCCGAAGCCGCCGCGTCTGCCCGCCCTTAAAGGGCCGGCGCCCGAAAGAACTGGCGGCGCCGCGCGGCGTCGGGTCGCTACCTCCTGTCACGCCCCTCACCCTCAGACTCTCCGCCCCTTCGCGGCTGGCTCGGCCACCGGCTTCCTCTCCCTCCCTCGCTCCCCCTTTTCCCCGGCGGCGTCTCCAGGCTCCCAGCAACCAGCCGCCTCCCGGCTGTCACATCCCCGGCGGGCGCCCACCGAGTCTCCCGGCCGTGTTCGGCCCCTGGCGAGCTGGGGCCCCTTCCTGAGGCCCGTCACCCTTCCCCCGGCCCTCCCGCCCCCAGCCGCCCCGTCCCCTCCCTGGTCCCTGAGAGCGCGACTGCGGCTCCAGGGAGGGGACGCTTCCTAATCTCAGGCCGGGGTTAAAGTTCTGGTCCTGGTGAGATGCTGGAAGCTGCGGCCCAAGCCCCAACCCGCCCTGGAGGTGTCCTGTCGCTTGCTGCCGCCGCTGCCGCTGCCACTGCCACCCTGCCGGGGCCATGTTCGCCCTGGGCTTGCCCTTCTTGGCTCTCTTGGTGGCCTCGGTCGAGAGCCATCTGGGAGTTCTGGGGCCTAAGAACGTCTCGCAGAAAGACGCGGAGTTTGAGCGCACCTACGTGGATGAGGTCAACAGCGAGCTGGTCAACATCTACACCTTCAACCACACCGTGACCCGCAACCGGGTGAGGGAAGGGGCTGGGCTCCGGGCTGGTGGCGAGTGGGGCGAGCCGGAACAGCGACCCCCCTGGGTTTTCCAGCGCCACACTGGACCCTCTGGCCAACAGTTTCCTCCTGCGCTGGGGATGTTTGTTCTGAAGCTACACCTAGACGGGCTTCTGAAGTTGCCTCATTCCCCGCTTCTCTTTTCCATCACTTCCTTTCCATCAGCGGTAGTCTGAGCAGGACTGGCCTTGCTCGCTACCCAACACTCAGAATCTTGACAGTGCTGTGGGTCTGGGAGCAAGGAAGCAGGCTTGCTACTGGGCTTGGCCCAGAAAACCCCAGGAGGATGAGACTGGCCCAAGCTGAAAGGCTCTGCCCAGGGCTTGGGGGTTGCTTATGGCTGAGACTCCCTGGGGAAATGAATGCAGGCCTTTCCAGGCTGCTCTAACTGCTGGGACCTTCCCAGCCCTCATCCTCTCTTAGAAAGCCAGATGGCCTTGTAAGTTGAAGGTGGTGGGGATACAGCCAACCCCAGGGTGGGTGGGGAGGGGAGAGGGAGTTTGCCTACCGTGGAGAAGCTTCCCCACTCTGATTGCTCTTTCACTTCCTCCCCACCTGTGAGCTGAGCACCGGGCACAGCCGGGTCTGGGAAGTTCAGACCCAAGGTGGGGCTGAAATTGAGAGAACTCTTGCCCCAGCCTGGCTAATGGTCTCCGACTCAGCTCTCACCAGGACTGGATTTACTAAGAAATAGTGGAGTTCAGAATGGGAATCTGATTTTTTTTTCTCTGGAATAGGGAGGTATTAGGTTCCGATGGCAGGCCAGGATCAGCCTTCAGTGCTTGTTCTCTGAAGTTTGATCTCATCCAGCTTAGAGTCCTGCCTCTGTTTGCCCCTATATATGAGGTTACCCCTATGTGGAGTTACCCTGAGGGCTGTGGCCTCTACCCCTCAGGGGAGTGCTGCCCTGAGTTTGGGTTTCAGCAGCCCAATAACAAGCATTCCCAAGATTAATTTAATTTTATTCTTTTTCTTTAAGCTCTGAGTGTCCTATATCCTTCCCTTCATAGTGCCAAGAGTGGCAGTGTCTCCATTTTATAGAGGGGGTAAGGTGAGGCTCAGAGATGTGAAGTGACTTTTCCACAGCCCTGACCTTTGGTCGGAGCTGAGGATAGAAGTTGGCCTTCTTGGCTTTCAACAAGTCCTGTTTCCCCACTGCCCTGTGTGTGGCCTCTGGCCACCAGATGAATTGTGGAATAGCAGCTTTCCTGACTCACAAGGAAGGAGGCTGCAGAGCACTCTTGCTCTCCTGTGTCCCTCCGTATGCACATATGTGTGTACATGCATGTGCATGCGGGCACATGTGCACACCGTGAACTTTTACAGAAGTGGGGTGTCCTGGGGGATACCCCAGGTCTTCATTGTGATTCCTGTCCTCTCTTCTAAGCCCCTCCTGGACGCTGGGGGCTGCTCTGGCAGAAGCTGTGTGTGTCTGTGTGTGTGTGTGTGTGTGTCTGTGTGTGTCTGTGTGTGTCTGTGTCTGTGTCTGTGTCTGTGTGTGTCTGTGTCTGTGTCTGTGTCTGTGTGTGGACGGTAGCCCGCCAGGCTCCTCTGTCCATGGGATTCTCCAGGCAAGAGCACTGGAGTGGGCTGCCATTAGATGTCTCCCCAGCCCAACCCGGATGGGAGAGCTCAGAGTGGTCTGTGGAGCGAGGGCAGAGCTCACGGTCTCTGGAGCCATGAGTTCCCCATGAAAGAATTAGAGCCACCACAGGCTTGACCAAGGGCCATGTCCATGTCCCCCTGTAGACGGAAGGTGTGAGAGTGTCCGTGAATGTCCTGAACAAGCAGAAGGGTGCTCCTTTGCTGTTTGTGGTCCGCCAGAAGGAGGCGGTGGTGTCCTTCCAGGTGCCCCTGATCCTCCGAGGGATGTGAGTAGGACCTGGGCGGCTGGGGGGTGGGGGTGGGTCTTCTGAGGCCAGGCCTTGATCAGAACCTCACCCAGACCCTTGTCCAGGGCCTCTGACCACCCCGGCACCCCTCTGTTTCTCCTCCCAATCCCCTAAGACAGAAGGCTGGTCAACAGCAAGAGAGCCAAGCCAGCCGACTGGGAGCTTGTCAGCCTCGCGGGGGTGGGGTGGGGAGGTGGTGGGACCAGGGTGGAGGAATCGAGGGCCCTGGTCCCCTGGAGCGGCAGGACCACAGTCACGTCCTGACTCTGCCTCGGGCCATAGGTTCCAGCGCAAGTACCTCTACCAAAAGGTGGAGCGAACGCTGTGTCAGCCCCCCACCAAGAATGAGTCCGAGGTCCAGTTCTTCTACGTGGATGTGTCCACCCTGTCACCAATTAACACCACATACCAGCTCCGCGTCAGCCGAATGGACGACTTCGTGCTCAGGTCTGCAGGGGAGAGGGAGGGGGCATGCGGGACTGTCCTTCCCAAGCTCTGGGAGTGATGGTGCTGGGGTGGGGGGTCGGCTCTTCTCTGCCCCACAGGACCGGGGAGCCATTCAGCTTCAACACCACGGCAGCGCAGCCCCAGGTAAGGCCTCCCTGTCTACTGCCTCTCAGGGGGAGAAATGGGGAGGCTTGAACTTGGGGGTGGGGGTGGCCAGCAGTCTTTGCCAGGAGTTTCAGGTTGGCTGTACTCTCCATGGAGAATTCTATAGAGACGGAAGCCCTGGCTCCAAGGTGGTGGGGAACAGACGGCCTGGAAAGTGCAGAGACATGGGCTTGGATGGCCATCTCTTCTACTTGCCTCTTGGGCGTGGTCCTGCATGCCCAGCTGAGGTTGAGGGAAGCAGTGTGTGGGAAATGGGGCTGCTGCTTGTGGTCAGAGCCTCTCTCTGCAGAGAGTCTCCACTGCCTGACCCTGGGAGGATTCACACCCTTCCCTTTAGAGGGGCAGAGAAAGCATCCTCACGGGATGGGGCTCTCCCTCCTTCCCTGTGCCCTCAGTACTTCAAGTATGAGTTCCCGGAAGGAGTGGACTCGGTCATCGTCAAGGTGGCCTCCAACACGGCCTTCCCTTGCTCGGTGATCTCCATCCAGGATGTGCTGGTGAGTCAGCGGCCCGCCAGTGGTGCGCCGGGCTGCTGAAGAGAGGGGACAGGGCCCAGGACCCTGTCCATCTGTCTCCGCCCTCCTCCCCCTGCAGTGTCCTGTGTATGACCTAGACAACAACGTAGCCTTCATCGGCATGTATCAGACGATGACCAAGAAGGCAGCCATCACCGTGCAGGTAGGAAATGCATGTGGCCCCATGGGGGATGCGGCCAGGTGATTAGCCTTCCTCAACCGTGCTGCTTTGCCCCTGCCCCATTCCTAACCTGCCTTAGGGCTGAGTCTTGGTGTGCCAGTCCCCAAGACTTTGGGTCCCCTGGTATTTACAAGCATTGAATCTCAATCCCAGTTGCCTCTGGGGACAGGAAAGAGCAGAGTATCCTTTATGGCTATCATGTCTGCCCCATTCCCTACAACTGGCTGGTGATGAGGGCTGCTCTTGGCAAAGGCTAGAACCTGTGCTGGAGCCAGGGAGAGGGAGGCAGATGTTCACCTCATGACATCCAGCTGTGCAGCTGGTGGAGGCACCATGACCCCTCCACTTTTCCTTCTGACTGATGCTTAAACTGCAGCAGGGCCCCCACGGCTTCCACGGTGGTGGGCCTACCCACATTTGCTCACCTGGCAATAATGGAGGTGCAGGGTTTGGGCTCTGAAGTCAGATGATCCTGGCTGTACCACTTACTGGCAGTGTGACTCCAAGCTCACATCCAACAGGGATGACGATAGTACCTACTTGTGAGGATCTTCGTGAGGATTAATTAAAATAATATATATGCCAAGTGTTTAGCATAGTGTCTGTTCAGAAGAGGGTGGGGATGGTGATGACAAATGGTGCTGGTGATGTGAAGACAGCAGTCTCATCATACCACCACCGTCATCACCACCGTCACCATCATCACCGTCATCATCCTGCAGCGTAAGGACTTCCCCAGCAACAGCTTTTACGTGGTGGTGGTGGTGAAAACTGAAGACCAGGCCTGTGGGGGCTCCCTGCCTTTCTACCCCTTTATAGAAGGTACATTTTGTGCCCTGGGCCTGGCTGGGGGTGGAGAGGGCTTGGACTCTTCCTGGGAGGTAGAAGAGCCTGCATGGCTGGTGGATCTGATGGGATCTAGGTTTTTGGCCCTAGACTCGTCCAGGCCTGATCCCACCAACTCTACCCAAGCTCCAGGCAGACACTTATTTGCCATTTTGCCATTTTACTTCCAGATGAACCGGTCGATCAAGGGCACCGCCAGAAAACCCTGTCCGTGCTGGTCTCGAGAGCAGTCACGTGTGAGTGTGGGTGGCTGAGTGGGGATGGTCTGGCTTCTGGCTCCTCTTTCAGGCCTGGAGTAGGGAGTGTTTTCTGAATGGGACGGATGAGGAGGGCCTACCCGAGCAGGCTGACAGGGTAGGAAGGAGGAGTGTTCTTGGCAGACTTCATGATGGGAGCGCGGCGAGTGCCAGCGTAACGCACTTCGGAGCATCCATGAGTGAAGAGACTGCGGGACTAAGTTCTAGATCTGTGCCTGCCTTAATAGGCAGGGTAATCTCACTGAGCCTCAGTTTCCCCATCTCTATAATAGGAGTACTAGAAATCTGTTAGTCTCTGTTAGTCTCACTAAGTCGGTTCAGCAAAACTGGTCAGTCCTACAAAATTGGTAGGAAACTTCCTGGCCCTTTAGTCAGGCTCAAAAAATATTTACTGAGTGATTGAATAGAGCCCTTTGTAAAGTGGAACGTATAAGGTGAACATAAAAGATTGTGACGGGAGGGGAAAGCAGCTGCCTCACCACGCAGAGTCCTTCCTCAGCACGTTGTCTCAAGCCCCTTCTGCGGGCCCAGTGCTCCACCTGTGGTCCTTGGGGCACCGCTGCCTAGAGCCCGCTGCCCTGTATGGTGCCGAGGGCTGTGAAGAGCCCAGGATGGTCTCTGTGGGAGGTCAGGGCGGAGAAGGCCTCCTAGGGGATGTAGCGCCTCAGCTGTGCTTTGAAGATTAAGTCAAGAAGAAAGAACTAGAACAGAAAGTTCTAGCAGAGGGAGGTACTTGAGCAGACAGGAACCACGTTGAGTCTGGTGTATTGTCTGCACTGGCTGGGCCATTCCACCGAGGGGAGATGTGGGCGAGATGAGGCTGGGCCCGTGTGCGGTGACGGGCAGGCTTGGAAAGCGTTGGTCTGTTTCCCTGCCCACTCCTCTCCCCACAGCGGAGGCCTACGTTGGCGGTATGCTCTTCTGCCTGGGCATATTTCTCTCCTTCTATCTGCTTACCGTGCTCCTGGCCTGTTGGGAAAACTGGAGGTACAGTGGAACAGCTGCACCCTCCCTTGCTCCAGGGAAATGGCCTGGGCAGATCTGAGTGCCCTCCATGGGGCAGATGAAGGCGAGTCCCTGTGAGGGTCTCAGGTCCCTGGGCCTCTCCTCTGGAGACCAACCCCTCCCCCTCAGTCTTCTTCCCCAGCAGGGAGACCCCGCATTGCTTCCAGCCTGGGAGGACCCCTGGGGTCATGGAGGGAGGCCAGGGCTGTGGGATGGAGAGGGTGGAAGGCGGGCCGGCCCAGCAGAGGACGGCGCCTCCTCCTGCCCTTCTGGTTTGCCTCTGGATTCTGTCCCCGCAGGCAGAGGAAGAAGAGCCTTCTGGTGGCCGTGGACCGAGCCTGCCCAGAAAGCGGTACCTGCAGAGGGTCTGGGTGGGGAGGGCTGTCTGCTTTGTGGCGTGGAGGGGATAGCGGTGGATGGTGCCCGTGGGGGCTGGAGGAGGCAGGGGCTTTGGGATGCTCAGGTAGGGAGTAACAGCGCAGGTGGGAACGGGGCTGGGACGGAGCGCCTCTTGGTCTCTAACACACCCATTTTAACGGCCATCACTTGATTCACGCCATGCCTGGGTTTGCGTACCTAGCCTGCCGCTTCAGATGACGCAGCTCACCTTGTCTGGGATTATTAACCTTTCGTTCTCTTTCCCTTTCTTCTGTCCCGCTCTGTCTATCTTCCCTCCTGCTTGGGACCTTCTCTCTCAGCTTCTCTTCTTGGTAAGCTCCAGGCGCTGTGGGCAGAGGAGCTGGCATCCAGAGTGGGTGGGAAAGGGAAGTTTTTCAGGGGGCTCTGTGTGGGACCCAGGCCGGCGATGCGGGTCTGTCCTTGCTGCTGGTAACTTAGATGGTCAGTTCGTTGACATTGCAGTCTCTAGGGAGGACAGAGGGGGTGAATGTTTCTACTGGGGCAGGTGGTGGTGGGAGGGCACTGTGTTTGCTGGAACGATAGCTGCTTGTTCTTTGCTGCCACCATGGTCCTCAGCATCTCTCTTCTCTGGAGTCTTCCTGCCCTCTCCTCCCTGGCTTTCAGCCTCTCTCTGCTGCCAAGGCTAAAGGTCCCTGACTTCTCCCTGCAGGTCACCCTCGGGTCCTGGCCGACTCCTTTCCTGGCACCTCCCCCTATGACGGCTACAACTACGGCTCCTTTGGTAGGTGTCAGCGCCCAAGCTTGCTGGTCACCACCTCCAGTGGCCTCCTCAGCAGCCCCTGGGGTTGGGTCCAGGGCCACCTGCCCTGAGGTCTCTTCTACCGGCCTCACCACTTACGATTCCCCTGCAGAGAATGGTTCTGGCTCCACCGGCTCCACCGACGGTCTGGTTGACAGCGCGGGCCCCGGGGACCTATCCTACAATTACCCGGGTGAGTGGGCCAAGCAGGGGAGGGCTGTGTGATTCGGGCTGGTGCTAGCTGCTGTTGCCTCTTCTGCCAGCTGCTGGAACCAGGGAAGGGCTTGCTGTCTCCCTGCCTCCTCCTCCCTCATCCCTTCCTCCTTGGCCCCCGCTTCCCCGCTAACTTTCCCTTTCCTTTGAAGGGCACGACCAGTTCAAGCGACGCCTCCCCTTTGGCCAGATGCGGCAGCTGTGCATTGCCATGGGTAGATGTGGGGAGGTTGGGCACCTCTGCCAATCAGCTCCTGCTGGGGCGGTTGACTGGAGCCAGGAGGGTCAAGGACCAGAAAGATGCTTTGTGCATGGCTTGCCCGTCTAATGCCGATAATTGCTAGCTCGTGTGTCTTTTGAAATAGGCAGGCACTGGCCCCTGATGCTGGGGGGGCTGGCACCCCCGCCATCCCCAGGCCAGATGTTGGTCAGCTGTTATGTTTCCCAGCACCTCTCTTGCTGGCCTGCTGGGGCTTGTGGGCAAGGGTGTGACGTCCCAGCCTCTGGGGACTTTGGTCAGCAAGGCTGTGGGAGGAAGCTTCTGATGACGTGGGAAAAGAACAGGATGAAGTGGCCGGTGCTTCTTAGAGGCGGCCTGTCACCCTTGCCTGCACCCCAGGGCCCACTGGGTCTTTTCCCAGCGGGGGCCACGGCAGTGTCTTCTCAGAACCCACACGACTGGGCATCTTCTCGTCAGCATGACTTCTGCTGATTCAGTCCTGCTGCTCGTGTCTGGGGCCTGAGGTCTGCTCAGTGTCCTGGGCTGGAAGCCCTAGCCCAGTGAGGGGCAGGGCTTGCGCGGTCCCTGCCAGGTGGACTGTTTGCAGAGACCGTCCTGGCTTCCCTCCAGGACTCGGGAGCCCCTCATGCCTCCTCCCCAGGCCTGAGCCCACCTCCTCCCCGACTCTGAGCCCACAGTTTGCCTTGTCCCACCAGCTAGAAATTGTGACAACTGCTGCAGACTTTGGGTTCACTGCCCACCTGGTAACCCTTCCCCACTTTCTTCCCCAGACCCTGCGGGCACTCGACCACGACTGGACTCCATGAGCTCCGTGGAGGAAGATGACTACGACACTCTGGCCGACATTGATTCAGACAAGAACGTCATTCGCACTAAGGTGTGAGCCCAGGAGGGCTGGCCCTGGTTAACAAGGAAGCGAGACTCTATGTTCAGCCCTGCATAGGCCCCCTGCCCCTACCGCCCCCGGCCTGTGGCATGTTAGGAAAGCAAAGCTCCGTTAGGGCAGCATGGCTTCTGGAGGAACTGACTCGGCTCCCAGGCCTCTGGATCATCCGAAACCCTGCCCACCAGCACCCTGGCCAGTGGGAGGGAGGCCCCCCTTGTCCTCCTCTACCAGGGCAAGAGGGCCTTCCAGGGCGGTGGGGCAGGGGGCTCACTCCAGCTTCTCCCCACGTAGCAATACCTCTATGTGGCTGACCTGGCGCGCAAGGACAAACGTGTCCTGCGGAAGAAGTACCAGATCTACTTCTGGTGAGCGGGTGGGGCGGGACAGGGTGGTGGGGTCTCGGGTTCTCTTTCTGGCGGCTGCCAGCTCACCAGTGCTCTCCCACTCCTCAGGAACATCGCCACCATTGCCGTCTTTTACGCACTTCCTGTGGTACAGCTGGTGATCACCTACCAGACGGTGAGCGGGCGGGGCCCATGCTAAGAGCCTCTGAGCAGCTGCCACAGACTCTGGGGCGTTGCCCAGGCAGAGCCTCCCAGCCTGAGGCTCTGGAGCAAGCCCAGGTCCTAGGGTTGCAGTCCCAGCTCTGCCTTACCAGCTGGGTGGCCTTGAGCAAGTCCTTCAACCTCCCTGAGCCTCAGTCGGTTCATCGGCCAAATGGGGAGCAGCATGCTAGTCCTGATGGCACCTCCCCCAGTTTGTGGGGATTTTATGAAACGGAAGTGGCGAGAAAGTCAGTCTCAGTTTCCCTTCCCTCTTCTCTATGCCGTGAGGCAAGAACCTGTCATGGTGATGCCTCGAGAGTTTTCAGCCACACCTAGCGAGGAGGGCAGTGACCGTGCTAGAAGTAGGGCTCGCTGGTGGTGTGTGCACACGCGTGCTGGCCGAGGTGGCACCCCTCATCCGTTGGAGAACCAGACGGGTGGTGCCCAGGCTGTGGCCTGAGTTAGGAGCTCCCCCTCACCCCACCCTGTCCCCACTCCCACTGCAGGTGGTGAATGTCACAGGGAACCAGGACATCTGCTACTACAACTTCCTCTGTGCCCACCCGTTGGGCAACCTCAGGTGGGAATCGTCTTGCGAGACCCCCTTTTCCCGTCTCTCGGTGAACCAGTGCAAGGGGCCGGGGCTCTCTGAATGCCCACCTCTTGGGTAGGGAAGGGGCCCAGGGTCTGAGGTCGAGACAGTGTGCCCCGTGTCCGCCCCTTCCAGCGCCTTCAACAACATCCTCAGCAACCTGGGGTACATCCTGCTGGGGCTGCTCTTCCTGCTCATCATCTTGCAACGGGAGATCAACCACAACCGGGCCCTGCTGCGCAACGACCTCTGTGCCCTGGTGAGCAGCGCGCCCGCCCCGCCTGCCTAGGCCTCACTCCAGACCCTTGCTAGCAGGCATGGCCCTGCCCAACCCAGCCCTGCCCATCAAAGCCCAGCCCTTCCTAAATCACTCTATCCCCGGCCCATTCCTCTCTCGTGATCTCCCTCTTCAGGGCCCCTTCTTTCCTCCTTTCCCACCTCACTACCTCACCTTCTCTCTTTCCTTTCCCTTCTCCCTCCCCGACAGGAATGTGGGATCCCCAAACACTTTGGCCTCTTCTATGCCATGGGCACGGCCCTGATGATGGAGGGGCTGCTTAGCGCTTGCTATCACGTCTGCCCCAACTACACCAATTTCCAGTTTGGTGAGTGGGGCCTCCCTGTTCGCTGGCTGAACCTAGAACAGGGACCTGCCTGACTTTGCCCTCCCCACTCACCTGCAAGGATTGAGATCCCCAAGATGCAGCTGTGTGGGAGACTCCAGGGCTGGAGGACTTGCGTGAACCTACACCTTGTTGTTGTTGCTTAGTTACTAAATCTTGTCCGGCTCTGCAACCCCATGGACTGCAGCACGCCAGGCTTCCCTGTCCTTCACTATCTCCTGGAGTTTTCTCAAAACTCATGTCCATTGAGTTGGTGATGCCATCCAACCATCTCATCCTCTGTCACCCCCTTCTCCTTCTGCCTTCAATCTTTCCTGGCATCAGGATCTTTTCCAATGAGTTAGTCGGCTCTTTGCATCTGGTGGCCAAAAGTATTAGCACTTTGGCTTCAGCATCAGTCCTTCCAGAGAATATTCAGGGTTGATTTCCTTTAGGATTGACTGGTTTGATCTCCTTGCAGCTTAGCTTGTAGAAAATAGGCGTCTGAGTGCCGTTTCATGCATCCGCCAAGTCTTTTCTATGGAAAAAAAAGATAACTAAGACACAGTTCCTAATCTCAGGGTGCTGGGACTGAGCTGTCCTTGTCATCAGGGGAGTTCAGACTGTGGGTGACAGCCACAGGGGCAGTAGTGTGGCGTGGCAGGACAGGCAGGCAGCCAGGGTTCAAGTGCCAGGCTGTCACCAGCTTGCTCCGTGGCCATGACGAGGTGTGGGGGCTGGGGTTCCATGCTGGGGCTCAGTGGAGGTTTCCGCAGCTCACGGCCACATCCGTCCCTCTGCCTAGACACGTCGTTCATGTACATGATTGCGGGGCTCTGCATGCTGAAGCTCTACCAGAAGCGGCACCCAGACATCAACGCCAGTGCCTACAGCGCCTACGCCTGCTTGGCCATCGTCATCTTCTTCTCCGTGCTGGGCGTGGTGAGGCCCCGGCCCACTTTGCTCACCCGGAGGACAGGTGCACGCATGTGCACACACCCCTGCCCACCACCCCTGCCAGAGAGATCCCTGCTCCTTCCCTAGCGTGCCCTCCCAGCCTGGCATGGCTGCCAGCCCAGCTCCTCCAGAAGAAGGGCAGGCCGGGGCGGAGGGAGGGGGCTTTCCCTGGCGCCTCCTCACCCCTGCCCTCGGGGGCCCCCTCAGGTCTTCGGCAAGGGGAACACAGCGTTCTGGATCGTCTTCTCAGTCATCCACATCACTGCCACCCTGCTGCTCAGCACACAGCTCTATTACATGGGTCGCTGGAAGCTGGGTGAGGGCTTGCCCAGGGCCTGCTGGGGTTGGGGGCCTCGGGGACCTGGCCTCACAGGAGACTTTGGGGCTCTGTCCTCTCACGGAGACCCCGGAAGAATCACTGGGCACAGAATTCATGAGGCCTTGGCACAGCTGTGCCTCCGAAGGCCCTGGGCCCTCTCTGCTGGCGCAGCGCAGGGCCTGGGACGAAAGGGCGCCTGGGCCTTTGAGCACCTTCCGTTCTTGCAGACTCGGGGATCTGCCGTCGCATCCTCCACGTGCTCTACACGGACTGCATCCGGCAGTGCAGCGGGCCTCTCTACGTGGTACCTGCCCAGCTCCTGGGTCCCCTCCTCTGTCTGCGCTCCTTTCTCCAGTCGGGGGTGGGGGGTAGGCAGAGCGAAGCTGGCTGCTGGGGTGGGGTGGGGTGGCGTGGGGGCCGCTGACTCGGGCCTCCCGCCCCTTCTCGCCGGTCTCTCAGCCCCGTGTCTCTGCTTCCCTCCAGGACCGCATGGTGCTGCTGGTCATGGGCAACATCATCAACTGGTCGCTGTGAGTCCAGCCATCACCTGCGTCCCCGGGCGGGGTGGGCAGCTGTGGACTTGGCCAGCCGCTGGCTCCTTTGGGGGCTGTGGACAAATATGGGCACGAGAAACGGGGGCCTGGGAGACAGGTGTTGGCCCCTGGGGTTCCATCTTCTGTGGGCCTCTGAACCCCACCCCACATCTTTATAAAACACAGGGTGGGGGTGGGAAGGGAAGCCCCTTCCTTGCTCTTGGCTGTCCCCTGCTTCACCAGCTGGCCCTCTCTCCTGCCAGGGCGGCCTATGGGCTCATCATGCGTCCCAACGATTTTGCCTCCTACCTGTTGGCCATTGGCATCTGCAACCTGCTTCTTTACTTTGCCTTCTACATTATTATGAAGGTGAGTGGGGAAGGCTGAGCCTCCTCGGCCAGCCCGGCCAGCGCTCTGCTTTGAAGGGAGGGACATGGACACAGCCTGCCTGGGGCAGCACCAGGAGGGAAGGGGAATCTTTCTGTCCGTCTCCATCTGCCCCTCTCCATCCACTGAGTTTTGAGGAGGGGAGAGGCTAGTTTCTTCCACTACTCCCCGGAAGCCTGCCACATCCTGACCTGTTTCCTGAGCCCCTTCTGTAGTCTCAGTATGGCTCACGGAACTGGTAGCACTTCAGGACACACCTGGCAAGAGTCCCGTCCTGCACAGAAAAGGTTGAGGAGGTGGGCTCGCTGAGACTGTGGTGGGCTTGGGTCTGGAGGGCCACGGGTTTCCACAGGGCCCTAGTGCCTTCCAGTGTGAGAGGAGGACCCAGCTGTACCCCACAGCAGACAGGGGCACACAGAGTCCCAGCCAGGGTGGACCTCAGGGGTGAGGACACCTGGCTGCCAGTGTGGGGACAGGTGAGGCTCTGGGGTGATGGGATGGATCTGAGAAGGCTTCCTAAAGTGTCCCTCCTGAATGCCTGGGAAGCGGCTTGAAGGGCAGGCAGGAAGTGGGGCGGGGCCTCAGGCCGGTCTCCCACCCCCCTCCCCCAACTCGGGTGCTCCCGGGGTGAGGCGGGGCCTCAGGCTGGTTGTGCTCCCCCAGTGGGGTGGGGCCTCAGGCCGGTCTCCCCCATCTTCCCTTAGCTCCGGAGCGGGGAAAGGATCAAGCTCATTCCCCTGCTCTGCATCGTCTGCACCTCGGTGGTCTGGGGCTTTGCCCTCTTCTTCTTCTTCCAGGGACTCAGCACCTGGCAGGTGAGTAGTTCTCCTGCTACAGGCTCATTGTGAGCCCACACACAGGTCTCTTTTCAAACCTGTTTGTGAGCATCGCCAGTGCTCTTTAATAGCCGCTTTCACGTTTAATCCTCCTGGCATTGACCATGTCAGTGGTGGAGGTATCCCCATTTTACTAACGCGGCAGCCGGGGCTCATACAGACAAGTGACCCGCCCAGGGTCACACAGCCAGTGGTGGCACCGCTGGGGTTTGAAGCCAGAGATGGCAGGTTCTTCCCTCTGCTCATAGGGCACCTGCTGTGATCAGAACTAAGTCTGGCAGGATCTCTGCTTTTGAAGCATTTTTATTTATTTATTTTTGGCTGCACAGCAGTTTGTGGGATTTTAGTTCCCTGACCAGGGATTGAACCCAGGTCCTAGGCAGTGAGTGTGCAGAGTCCTAACTACTAGACCACCAGGGAAGTCCCCTTTGAAACACTTAAAATCTAGTTCCAGGGACAGAAAGACTGTCAGTTCCTGGCTTTTCTCTGCAATATGATGCACAAGATGAAGGGTAACAGGGAGGACAAGTGAGGGGATGTGCAGGAGGCAGAGGGCAGAAAGACTTTTATGAGTTAGGAGGTCCAGGAAAGCTTCTTGGAGGAGGTGGACCTTGCTCTTGGCCTTAAAGACTCTGTGGCCCAGAGGCACCATGACTTGAGTAATGAGACAGAGGCAGCTTTGGGGTCAGTGATGCATTCACTTGGGAGCAAGTGGAGATGGTGAGCTCCTTGAGAACAGACCAGATCTTTCTTGGTCATCTCTGCAGTCTCCGTGTATGGCGCAGACAGCCCTCAGACACAGTCTAGCCAGTGTTGGTGGGAGAGAGATTGGGGAGAGAGCATGGAGGACCATGAGGCGCAGGTGATGGCTACTGTTGTCCTCGGGCAGGTTTGTCTGAGCTGAGTGTTTCACAGAGAAAGTGAGCTGGAAGACGCCCTGGAGGACTGATTGGTGCAGGGGGCGAGGTCTAAGTCAGGGAACTAGTTAGGAGCCTTTGGTGAGCTTCTAGCTCTGCAAGGTAATCAGGACCAGTGCCCTTAGGGAGAAGTTTGCAACTAAAGGTCAGTTCTTAGATGTGGGAGATAAGGCAAGGGGTGAGCCCGAAAGAGGGTGCTCTCTGGCCTGAGGCTGGGGCTGGCATCAGAGGTACCCTCCAGCAAATGGAAGTGGGTCTGGCTCGGCCTCAGCCGGGCGATGTCAGCAAACAGCTCTCCCTGTTCCTCTCCAGAAAACCCCCGCAGAGTCGCGGGAGCACAACCGGGACTGCATCCTCCTCGACTTCTTTGACGATCACGACATCTGGCACTTCCTCTCCTCCATCGCCATGTTTGGGTCATTCCTGGTAGGTGGAGGGACTGGAGAGGGGGCAGAGGGGGTCTCCCGTCCCGTTTGACTCCGCATCCGCCCCCCCCCCCAGGTGTTGCTGACGCTGGACGACGACCTGGACACGGTGCAGCGGGACAAGATCTACGTCTTCTAGGGGAGCTGGGCCCCCTTGCTTCTCTCATGGAGCCCCGAGCTCCTCTGCCTCACCTCCCGGAGGTTCCACAGTGCCAGGGGCCTGAGTCCCAGCCCTGCCGCCCAGTGCCAGGGGTGGTGGGACAGCGAGGTCCAGCCCAGGCTTGGGCCTGGGACAGTCACAGGGTGACCTTGAGCCTTGCTCCTGCCCTCTGCCAGGGATGAGGCCTGTGCCCCTTCAACCCTGAATGTTGGCCAAACTGCTGCTTTCTTCTCAGTGTTGGGGCCTTCCACGGGTCCCAGTCCATCAGCTGTCCAATTGTCGTTCTGCAGGAGGAAGGAGGGAAGCGTTGCCTGCCCATTTCATGGCTTGCATTCTGGCTGTCCTTCCCCTTCCCCCTTGGCCTGGACCCAAAGCCCACCCTTCTTGCCCGAGCTTCCACTCCAGGGCCCCCTGTCTGGGGCCCGATTGTCTGTCCTGCACCAGAGTTCACTCCACTTTTCCTGGGTCTGCGCCTGCCTGCCATCACTGCCCTCTCTGGTCAGCCAGGATGGATGCGGCTGTCGGATCTGGGGGGCAGACTGGCTGGTGCTGGGTTTTTGGTGCTAAGGCCTGCAAGGGATCCTGGACAGCGCTGCCGCCTCCCTCTGACCTGCGCTCAGGGCTGGTTTTTTAGCAATGAGGGACAAAGCCTGTAGCATGGGAGCTGCCTGTGATTGAAGAGCTGGATTTGGAGGTCTTCTCACGTGCCATCAGCCCCCAGACTGATGATGGCAACCAGGATTGGACGGAAGAAGCACCTCACTCCTTTCCTTTCGTCCTCTTTCCAGGCCCTTAGTCCTGCCAAGCCCCACTTGCGGGCCTTTCAGTGCCATTTGACACTGCCCAAGAATGTCCAGAGGCGAAGGAGGGGCACTACAGAGAGCACAGCTCCTCCACGGCCGCAGGAGCCCCAGTGCCTGTCTTAGGGGCTCAGGGAAGGGACATGCCCTTCCCCTCTGTGTCCCTGGTCCAGCCTCACTCTGGGACACAGGGCTGGCTTCTAAGTTTCCGTCCAGTCTTCAGCCAAGTTCTGTGTTACACACACACATGCACACGTATGAAACCTTGAGTTTACACTGAGTTGCCCCAACTCTGCTTCCCCTGGCCGCTCTTTCGCCCTACCTGGTCTGTTCCAGATGCCAAGGTTGGGGAGATCAAGTCGGGCCTCGGCCTTGGGGATGGGAACGTGTTTTATCCTCAACTTGTTTTTCTAGCTCTCCCTCGGGCTGGGCAGAGGCGGAGGGTCTGGATCTTTCTTCAGAGCTCCGTTTAATGTCTGTTTCCATGCTATGGTTGCATTTCTGTTTTC
The DNA here is from genome assembly GCF_023091745.1 of Budorcas taxicolor. Taxonomy (NCBI): domain Eukaryota; kingdom Metazoa; phylum Chordata; class Mammalia; order Artiodactyla; family Bovidae; genus Budorcas; species Budorcas taxicolor. The sequence continues at coordinate 27,338,890 of NC_068924.1, forward strand.
TATGAATGAGTTTGCATTCAATTAAAGAAACAACCAGATGCAGTCTTTGGGCCTGCCTCTGCTCCCTCTTTCTGGATGGAAATGTTGAGAACGAGGGCTGGGGCCAGGCTCCTCCATTTCCCAGATCTCCTGGTCTGCTTTTCTCTTCCAAGCCCCAGTCCTGTTGGGAATAGCAGCCCCTTGACAGCCTCATGTTTTTCTCTCCTGTGAGCAATGGCATCAATTCAGTCTATCTTTATCAGAGGCCTGCTCTGTGCCAGGCGCCGTGAGAGGAGAGGATCGTGTAGGGAGAAAACCATAGCTGTGCCATTTCACCTGGCAAATGGGGGCAGCCTCTGCCCACCTGGTTCCCAGCTGCCAGTCAGGCCAGCTTCACTTTCTTATCTGAGTCCCTCTCCGCTCAGCAGGCTGCAGGCACGGGGCAGTGCTCCCTCACCTGACTTGAATGGACAGGTGGTGCTTAGAGAACACGAGATGGAGTGGATGGCGGGGGAGGGGGCACCTTCGAGATGACCCTGGAAGGCTATTTAAATTTTGGCAGCCTAAGGAGGACAAGATGAGGGGCGGGCCGGGGCTGGGGCTGGGCGGGCTTTCGAGGAGGAACCTGGTGAATTAAGGACACAACTGAAAGTCTAGTGGGCTCCTCTTTAGCGGCTCCCTAGCTCCTGTCCCTGCTCTTTCCCGCAGATGCCACTGGGGGGCACTGTACTTCTGCACTGCTAGACTCGCGTCCCAAGCTGGTTGTGCAGGAAAGGCCTTTCCTAGTGGTGCCGGGTGGTGGGTGTGCAGTGTGTGGTGGAGTATTAGCTCCTCCCTGCCGGGCTGCCCAAGGATGGAGTGGTGCCACAGCAGGCAGTCCAGAGCCCCCACCGGGTGCCCCTTACCTTTCTTCACTTCCTATCCTTCGCTGAAGCGAGAATTGAGCGGGTCTCCTTCCTTTGGTGATGGGGTCGTCTGTTTTCCAGAGGAGGTAGACTGAAAAGATGGGGAGGGGGGTCCTTCCCTGGTGGTCCAGTGATTAAGACTCTGCCCTTCCACTGCAGGGGGTGCAGGTTCGATCCCTGGTTGGGGAATGAACATGCCACATCCAATTAAGATGCCACAGGCCGAGCAGCACTGGCCATAAATAAACACATAAACAAATACATTTTTAAAAAAGGGAGGGATGATAAGTCTTGGAGCCTCCAACCCCAGTGTTGGTGCCTCAGGCCCTGCAGACCCTCTGGATCCTGAACCCTCCAGTCCCACCCGCAGCGAAAGCGTGTGATTTAAGACCCACCCCAACTGCGAACTCAACCTGCGCAGGTACAGCTGGAAGGGTGGCTCTGTCGGCCTCACTGGCTCTCGCATGGCTGGGGGTCGGCAGGGATGCCCAGGTTCTGCTTCTCAAGACTCACGCCGTGGGAAAGACGCCCTCGGAGCCTTGGTCTCCTCCTTTGTAAAATGGGAGAGTAGTTATGCTATCATGATGCAGCTGTGAGTATCAAATGGGCGCGTTTGCAAAATGCCTGGCACGTAGCCTGGCCCTCGGGAAAGGTGAGCTCCTGTCTCCCGCTAGAGCTAAAAGCCCCAGGAGGAGAGAATGGCTGGTTAGTCCCCCACAAGCCTCAGGTAGGGGTCCCTCAACCCCTTTCGCTGGACAGCCAGCCCCTCTTGAATTTCCCCCTCCCCGCAAACCCGGAGGCAGAGAACAGTGTCAGAGGAGCAACCCGAAGTCCAGACGGCGGGGAAAGCCTTCGTGGTCCTGTCCATAAAAGGCTTTTCCCGGCGGTTCCCCGCCGGCAGCGCGGCCCCGCCCCCGCCGGCTCCATCCCCAAAGCACGCAGAGAATGTCTCGGGCAGCCCCCGGTAGACTGCTCCAACTTGGTGTCTTTCCCCAAATATGGAGCCTGTGTGGAGTCACTGGGGGGGCCGGGGGTGGGGAAGGAGCCGGTTTCCTCTGGACAGGAGGGGGCCGAGGCGAGTCAGCGGGGGGGAGGCTGACATCACCGCCCTGGCAGCCCTTTAAACCCCTCACCCAGCCAGCGCCCCATCCTGTCTGTCCAAGTCCAGACAGAGCTCACGCCTTCCCGAGAGCCCCGAGAAAACCCTGTAAGTGCATTTGTCCGGGGTTTGGAGGGGAGTCGGGCTGGGGCTCAGCAGTTGGAGGTCGCAGTGGGTGTCTTGCAGGCAGAACTCTCAGGCTCCCAGGCAGGGGGAAGCCCACCCTCTTCAGTGTGCACTCCCCGCCTCCACTGCAGAGGTGGTCCTAGCTTGCTGGGTGGGAGGGGGTTACTAGAGACCCTTACTTCTTAGACTGGGCAGCCTTGAACCCAAATGAGATACCCAGGGAGACTTGGCTGGTGCAGAAGGATTGATGGTGGAAACCTGGGAAACTGGGGTCAGGGAGGCGCCCTATTTTCAGCCATAGTCACCCTAAGTGTGGTGTGATGGGCTCAAAGGTGGAGTCGGTTTAGACCCAAGGCTTGTCTGCTATCCAGCCAGGCCAGGAGGATGTCGGAGGAGGTGAAGGGGGTGTGTAGTACATCAGGGCTGGAGCGCAGTGACTCTTTGGTGGGTCACCAGGGCCTGAGCAGCCTAGGAAAGTGCAGACAGGGCCAGGCAGGGCCTTCTCCTGAGGTCTGGCGTTTCCTTTAGTGGTTGTTTTTCAAAGGGTAGGTGGGTAGGACAGGTCTCCCCTGACCCCAGAATTTAGTCAAGCTACCGCTCCTGTGCTTGTCCTGTGTCCTGTGTTTTGTTTGTTCTGAAGACAGAGGGGCACAGCAGTCCAGCAGAGAACCCTGGTTTTCCGGGTTCCTGCTGGGAGGAGCTGCCCTCCTCTTGGCAGCTGGGCTTGTTTTTTTTTTCTCCGGGGGGGAGGGGAGGCTGATGGAGCCACAGGGCCAGGGGGGAGAGGAGGGTCAAGGCAGAGCCTCAGGCTCCCTGTCCATCCTGTCCTAGGAACCTTTGCCTGGAAAGACCCTGGGTGGGCCACTCTCTCCCCTTGGCCCCCTTCTCCCAAGCAGCTCCAAGGTGGGCCTGGAGAGGCCCTTGTCAGAGGGCCTGGCAGGATTCTTCTTGGAACCCTCCCGCTTTCAGACTCTCCACCAGGAGGGAGGAGGGTGGGGGTGGGGTATCTTTCATCTCCCTCCCAGGTTCTGATCAAAATGCAAATGTCTCTAGATCTCGGGGCTGCAAGCTTGTGTCCTTGTCCCTGTGAGCCCTGGCACCTTGACTGTCCCGAATCTCCTGAGGCTGGATGCTGGGGGTGGGAGACGCACTCTGCTTGGTCCCTGTTCCTCATGGGCCCAGTGCGAGGTCTGGTAGGGGGTAGGGGCAGAAAGGGGGGGAAGAGGGGAGGGAAAGGCAGGACTGGGAGGTGGGGGGTGGGGCCCGGGCCATGGGGTGCCTCCTGCTTGCCTGGGATGGTGCGGTGAAAGCTGAGAGGAGGCGGGAGGGTCAGAGGCCTGGATGAAGGATATGGGCTGAAATCCCCTGGTCCTAGCTACTGGTGTGTCTTAACCGCAGTGCTTCGCCCAGGAGTCCTTGGGAAGCAGGGATGAGACACAGCGGGGTAGGAAAGGGAGGGACTTGGCCTTTGGGTTCTTTTTTTTTTTTTTTTTGGCTGTTGGGTTCTTTGGCATCGCTGGCTGGGATGCTCTGAGAACCACATCCTCGGAGGTGGTCCAGCCCTCACTTTACAAATAAGGAAGCAGACTCAGGGAGAAGTGAGGGGCCAAGTGGCTGGAATTTAGAGGAGCCTTTCTCTTGTTTTCTTCTCCCAAACTTTGCAATCCCCTCAGGGAATATGATTATGAAGAGGGGTGGAGCCTGGAGCAGGAGAAACTGCTTTTTACCACTTGGTCAGGGGCTGGCTTTCTTGGGTCACTACCAGGAGACTGGCTCTGGGGGCAAAAGACCAGCGTTTTAAGGAGCTCCACTGAGGGACAGACCGTGTGTTGGGTCGTCACAGAGAGGGCCTTCTGGAATGTTCCCAGTTCTCTGGGGTAGATACATTATCCTCCCTGCACAGACGGGCATGAGAGCTTAGGAAATCCATCAGCCATGGGGAAGGAAGGGCCGGGCAAGTGGGTTTTGGCAGCTTAGCTGGGACCCTGTGAAGTGGTGATGTCCACTGCCTTCCATGGGAGTGGGGAGGAAGAAGGGCTCAGCTCTGACAGGAGAGGGGGCTGGGGGAACACGGTAGTGACTGCCTCCATCCTCAGGCCATGTTCTCCCTCCCAACCTCTGACCTCTCGGAGGCCAGGGAATGGTTTGGCCTCATTTGATTCCTCTTTCAAAGGACTCTTCCGATGAGCTCTGGCGCCACGTGATACCTGAGGCCAGCTCAGGTTCCTCCTGACTGGCCACACCCAAGCCTGCCCAGCAGCCTCCCTGCTTGGCCCTGCTCCCGCTGCTCCCCTGCCACTTGTGGGCGCTCCTGAGTGGGGCCAGCCCCGGGCCCTAGGCCACAGGCTGGGGAGGGCTTCCCTGCTCTGCTTGGCAGATGCTGGGCTCACGTCCTTGGAGAACTCCGGCTTCGTGGTTACTCAAGCTCCCACGGTGGTGAGAGCTTGAGGTCACCAGGCAGGGCGGTGGGCGTATCTGGCTCCTCTGGGGAAATGCAACTTCTTGGCCAAAAGCTCCTGGGCTTTCCTGGCTTCCTAGCCCTTACCAGGGGTGGGGAAGCTTCAGCCTCTGTGGCTGTCGCCTGGAGGCTGAACTGAGCTGGCAAAGAGCTGGTGCTTTGGGGTTCCTGCTTCTGGGAGAACTGAGAGTTGGAGGGACCCCCATAACTTCAAGCAGAGGCACCAAACCACCTCACACCTCACAGACAAAGACATCTGCTGGCTTCATTGTGAGGGTCAATGTGGTCTCTTCCAAAAGACCTCTCCAGTGCCTCTGTCACCAGTCTTAGCAAAGAAAGGGCGCTCTAGACCAGGAATTGTCAGACCCATAAATGCAGCCTGTCATCGCTTTGTGTAAATAAAGTTTTATTTGAACCCACCCATGCTCACTTGTCTACGTACTGCCCAAAGCTGCTTCGATGCTACAATGGCAGGGAGTTTATGGCCCGCAAAGCCTAAAATATGACTGTCAGTAAAATGACTATCTGGTTATTTACCAGAACAGTTTACTGACTCCTGCTCTAGACTGCCAAAGATCTAGTCTCCAAGTTCAGAGAGGCCTCCTGGACTGAGGGGACAAGCTAGCTCAGGTGAGTGCCATGGATACAAAACCAGGAAGCACGGGGAGGTAGATAAAGAGCTAGGCTGGTCTCCCCCCTCCCCCGACCCTCAGAGCTGGAAGACAAGACCTGCCAGGCACCGGTGACAGCAGAGCTGTTCTCTGACTCCCTGACCCCCTCCCTCTCTGGCCTGTGCTGCTTTAGCTCCCCGTCAGCATGGCCAACAAGGGTCCTTCCTATGGCATGAGCCGGGAAGTGCAATCAAAAATCGAGAAGAAGTATGACGAGGAGCTGGAGGAGCGGCTGGTGGAGTGGATCGTAGTGCAGTGCGGCCCCGATGTGGGGCGCCCCGACCGCGGGCGCCTGGGCTTCCAGGTCTGGCTGAAGAACGGCGTGGTGAGTGACACCTGGGGCAGGGGCCAGGGGTCGTGCCATCGTGCCAGCGTCATGGGGCAGGGCCCCCCCACCCCCACCCCCACCCCCACCCCCACCCCAAGCTGAGTGCTCAGCTGCCTTCTTCGCCTGGCAGATTCTGAGCAAGCTGGTCAACAGCCTGTATCCTGATGGCTCCAAGCCAGTGAAGGTGCCCGAGAACCCGCCCTCCATGGTCTTCAAGCAGATGGAGCAGGTGGCTCAGTTCCTGAAGGCAGCTGAGGATTATGGCGTCACCAAGACTGACATGTTCCAGACTGTTGACCTCTTTGAAGGTAGAGAGAGGAGACGGGTGGACGAGGCAGGTGAACAGGAGGCGGAGGCAGGGATGAGGGATGATCCAACCTGCCACCATGACGGGTCTGCACATCCGGAGTGGCATACACCAGGAGAATCCCATTCCCACAGTGGGATCTCTGCACCCCCTTCGATTTCAGGACCACCTTTGCCCCTGGGCTGGCCATCTTTCTAAGGGGTACAGGCTGGCTCTGCCTTGGATTCTGTTTACAGCCCTAAAGGCTGTCTCCCCTCCCCTCTTCCTACTCACAGGCAAAGACCTGGCTGCGGTGCAGAGGACCTTGATGGCCCTGGGCAGCTTGGCAGTGACCAAGAATGATGGACACTACCGTGGAGATCCCAACTGGTTTATGAAGTATGTGGCCACCAGGGGTTCCCTGCACGCTAAGCTTGGGTTTCTACAGGAGTGGGGCTAGCCGGTTAGTGCAGTCGTTACAGGAAGCAGAAAGCCAGGAAAGGTACACAGTGAAGGGCTAGGGTGGGGCAAGTGGGTCCATAGTACATCTTGACTCCTCCCTTTCTACCCTCCTGTCTGTCCCAGCCCGTGCTGTGGGGCAACTGCAATAAGGAAATGAGAGCAGGGAAATGCGGGAGGGGATGGCATCAGGCTAGAAAGTAACAAAGGAAACCAAAGGCAGATGGCAAACACACAGTCCCGGCAAGTCTTTGTCCTGGTTCCTCCTCTCCTAGGAAAGCCCAGGAGCATAAGAGGGAATTCACAGAGAGCCAGCTGCAGGAGGGCAAGCATGTCATCGGCCTACAGATGGGCAGCAACAGAGGGGCCTCGCAGGCTGGCATGACGGGCTATGGGCGGCCCCGGCAGATCATCAGTTAAGAGGGCGAGGGCTGGCACCCAGCCCCGCCTTTGCCCAGCTCGCTGGCCACAGCATCCTGCCTCGCCTTCCTCACACACAGCCGTGTAGTTCCTTCAGCCCCGGCCAAGCTTCGAGGCTCCGTCACTGAGCAAAGGTGACTGCACTTGGGCAGCTCGCCCCCACCCCTCAGCCTCAGCCCAACTCCTGACCCCAAAGCACTGTTCCCCCGGCCCACCTCCCAGCTCCCCCACCAGCTCTGCCGTCTCCCCATCCTGGGCTGAGCAGGGGAGACATGGGCTGGCGGTAGCCTGGGTGTGGGCAAGTCCACTGTCCTCCTTGGAAGCAGATGCTCATAGAAGGAGACCCAGCCCAACCTCCCTTGATTTTTTTTTTGCTGGAATATTTGGGGGGTTGAAATTCAAAAAGAAAAAAAAATATATACATAAATTTTTTTCTCAGGCCTGGCTGCCAGAGTCTGATTTGCCCTGGTCGCTTTGGTTCTGGTTCCAGGAAGTCTGAGTGGGGAACAGGCAGGCAGCTCGGGTTCTCGTGTGTTCCTTGTGTTCCATGATTTCAGGGGGTGAAAGAGGGGCATGGATGACAGTTCTGAAGGGAAAGAGGGGCAGCTTGGTGACTTGTGTTAGCTTTGGGGAGGTGGCCAAAAGGAGTGGGCAAAGGGCGACACTGGAAGGTTTTTATTTTGGAAAAGCTGTGCCGAAAAAATTCAACAAAATGTTGCTGTGGAAAGAGAAAACCAAATCGTAAGCATTAAAAAAAAAAGAAAGTTCCAATCAACCAACTCGCTCAGAGGGGAGGAGGCCAAGAATGGGAGGGAGTCGTAGCCCGCCAGGCAGCCGGCCGGCCTCCGGTGGGCACGGCCATTTCCCTGAGTACTTTGCAGAGGAAGATGGGGCGGCGGCAGACCTGCTGAAGATGCCCCGGTGGAGCGGCCTGGGCTTGGGGCCGTGCCTGTCCACAGCCCTGCCAGGTGCATTGTACTGGTCATTCAGGACGAAGGGGTCGGGGCGTGCTCAAGGTGGGCTTCTGCTGATCAGGACTGATGCAGGCAGCTGCTTTCAGGGCACATGTGCTGAGTTGGGGGCTGACTGCCAAACCAACATGGCCAAGTCCAAGGCTGAGGCTCGATGGTGAGGGGCAGAGAGGGAAGGGCAGCTGTTTCTGGCCCAGGGGTCGTTACACGGACAGGCATATCCGGGGGGCTCTTTCCAGCTTCCACCCCTAAGCCCTCTTCCCAAGGGACCCCAGTGACATTTCTGCTGAGATGCTCTCCTGGCCATGCGTGCTGAGGGTCTAGGTGACCCACACTGCTGGCCTGCCCTGGAGAAGCAAGGATGGAGGCTGGCCCAGTGGAAGCCCTAAGCCGTCGTCCGAGACCTTCTCACCTAAAGCTCCTACTCTGTTGGAGGAAGGCTCCGTGGCTGTTGCCAGCCTGTTCTCTGGCACCGCTGTTCTGCTGACTGGACCTTCTGCAGGCCCGTGCCCTCCCTGAGCGTGGTCTTTAGCCAAGGGCGTCTTCAGGCCTCTGGTCCCAGCTGGAAGCACCCAGACTGCTTTCTGCCCAGAGCTCCCAGGACTAGGAAGCAGCTTTCCACACTCCTACAGTCTTAGGAAGTGAAAGCCCGTCCCACGGTGGCTGTCAGGTCCCAGGTCAGCACATCTGCGCCTCCTTCCCCTGCAGCAGGTCTGGGGGCAGGAGCTGAGGGACATCCAGGGCACCCCTGCTCTGGGACAGGCTCCAGTCCCCCTGACCCAGCAGGTCAGGGGCGTGGAGCCCTGAGGTGGTGGGAGAGCCCTCGCTCTCCAGCCCCGCTCCGTCTGGATCCTGGCTGCTGCAAAGGGGCACTGATTCTAGTTCTGTCCCCTCCTCCTTGGCTTTCTGGCTTCGCTGGGGCCGGTGGCACGGTCCACTCCGACAAACTGGGCGAAAGGCCACGTTCCTCTGGCTCAAGTATACTTCCAGCAGGTAGTAAATGGTCCAGAAGATGGTGAAGCAGCCAATCAGCACCAGGGTCTGGGGGAAAGGCAAGCACCTATGTAGGGCTGCTCTCCCAGAAGCTTGCAGCCTTTCTCAGCCCAGAACAGTGAGCTCAGAGAGTCTCTCTCCTTCTGGGGGCTGCCTCTCCCACCCCCAAGCCATACCCTCTATTCCCCCCGACAAGAGAGTCAGCCGGGAAAATGGGGACCCAGGTCTGCCCAGTCCATCACTCCCAAGAAGCCTTGAGTAGCCCACTGAGGACAACACCCCAGGGCACCCCTGCCTGCCCGCACCTTGAGAGTGTTGGGGGTGATGGTGTAACCGTTTTCATCGGGGATGTTCAGCCCGGGCGGGCAGGGCAGCGTGAAGCTGTCGTGCAGGTATTTCCCACTCATGGCGCTTTCTAGTAGCCTGTGGAGCAGAGAGGAGACAACGATGCCCCACTCAGCCTGGTTCCACTACCCGCCTGCCTTGCCCATCCTTCCGCCTGCCAGCTGGACAGGGCGAGGTCCCACAGCAAACAGGGGACGCAGGAAGTGGAGCTCCCTAGGTGGCCTCCCCATCCTCCACCCCCAAGTCCCCGGCCCTCTGATGCCCATGTCTACACCTACCTCTGTCTGTCTCTGATGTCTACTGGACTCCACACAGAGCCATACAGGATAAGCTGCCATTGCCGGAGGACACCGGCTTGGGATGTCTTGTCTCCTAGGGCGGCAAGCAGGGTGGTCTGTGAGTCTCGCCTTGCGGCTGGTCAGACGGCAGAAGGCCCGCCCCCCCGCCACCCGGAGGGACTCAGCCCGCATGGGTGGGCGGCCACAGTCGTCTAACTGTGTCCCACTGACCCCGGGATTCTGCAGACCTGCCTCTCGGGTGCTCTTGGGAATGGAAAGGGGAGGGTGAAAGGGAGCACTCCAAAGCTAAGCAGTTTTTCCTCTTTCATGTTTTAGGGTTTCAGCTGGGATTTTTCTTGGAAAAAAAAAAAAAAAGTCCTGCTAAATTAAAGGTCTGAAAACCACCGGTCTGGTGAGATATACCTGAAAGTGAAAGACTCTTTGCGACCCCATGGACTGTACAGTCCAGGGCATTCTCCAGGCCAGAATACTGGAGTGGGTAGCTGTTCCCTTCTCCAGGGGATCTTCCCAAACCAGGAAATCGAACCTAGGTCTCCTGTATTGCAGGAGGATTCTTTACCAACTGAGCTATGAGGAAAGCCTGATGTATACCTAATTTGGGAGAAATTGGGAGGGTTGGGTTCAGTTTCCAATTTTCTCCTTAAAATACTGTATGATTTCACATATGTTACTTCAAACCTTGGGTGGGCCTCAGTTTAAAAAAAAACATGGTGAAAATTAGTCCTGCCCTTACCTGCCTACCAGGGCTGGCCGCAGGATGGTTATATGTGAAAGAACTTGAAATGTGGTTTCAACAAGGAATTTGTGTTGCTATCCTGAGGAAAAATGGATCAGTCACTTTGCCAAGGAAGATGAGAGGTAGTATTAATGAACAATTAATGAACAGGTCTCAATGCCCATTCTGTGGGTGAGGCATACTTCTTGGCAGCTACCCTTATGGTCCGATGGCACCCTAGGTGCTCCACCTGGGACACTTTCTGTGGGGACTCTGAGATCCAGAGGAACTGGCTGGGAGGCGGGCAGGCTTACCTACATCCCTGATGACGAGTCTGTAGGTCCCTTTTGCCCTCTCCCCCCAGCACCGCACCGTGGAGAAGGTCCAGTCATTGAAGCCGTTGGGATCCCTGGGGCAAGAGCACAGGAGACAGAGGAGGGTGTGGAGCAGGGAGCTGACCCCTTTGCCCAGGAGCACTTTCTTACTGTATTAGCAGCTATGGTCTGAGCTACAGCCAATCAGGAGGGTGCCACGAGGGGCCCTCAAGTGCTGGCCCTTGCCCCGGGATGGTCTCAGGAGCTGAGGGGCGTGTGTCAACGTGGTGAAGTGGAAAAAGGAGACGTGGAGAGAACACAGGCTTGGGAGTCCCATAGATCTAGGCTCACTGTTACGCTCTCAGGCGCTTACTAGGTCTATGACTTGTTTCCTCACTTGTAAAAGGAGGTTACAAAGTCTACTCTCCATCGTCTTTCTCTTGGTCATGCAGAGTGGTAGGTGGGATCTAGTTCTCTGACCAGGAATTGAACCCGGGCCGCCTGCACTGGGAGCGCAGAGCCTTAGCCACTGGACTGCCAGGGAAGGCCCTCTGCATCATTCTTACGAGGACTGAAGAAAACATACGTGAAGTGCAGTGCCGAGCACGCTGTAAGCACTCGAACAAAGCAGGTCACAAAGCCGGCACCAGGGGAGCTTAGGGCGAGGCGAGTGTCTACTCCTCCCAGATCTTCTCCTGGACAAGGCCCTCGCTGCAAAGAGAGCTCAGGAGGCAGGGGCACAAGTACGTACGAGTCCAAGCTGCGGGGGGCGCCGATAAGGGACATCATGCCACTGGGGCAAAAGAGCTTCACTTCCAAGCTGCCACGTCGTGGGTGGGTGATGGAGACAGTCACGGCCACGTGCTCCAGGGTCTTCAGCCCCGACATGTCCAGGTCCATCCTGCTGACTGTGGGAAGTCAGGCTGGGCAGCTGGGAAACCAGCCCCACAGATACTTACGCCCTCACTTCACCCCACCAAACAAAGGCATATACAAGTATCTCTGGCAACCCTGACTGAACCTTGTGTATACTAGGAAAGGGAATATGCTTGCTGATTTCAAGTTTATAATTTAGTTTAGAGTCCAGTCGGGAAGGCAACACATAACCACGACACAAGACAAGAAACAAACGGAGCCATTTCCAACGTTCATTCATCCAAAAAATAATTTCCTGAGTACCTCCCACATTTCAGGCACTGTACTAGACGCTGGGAGTGTAAAGGTAAGTTGGATACGGCCTCTGCCTTCTACCTGCAAGTGGAAAATGACATCGTATGAGGTCCACATAACGGATGCCAGAACAGAGATGAGGCAGACAGGTTTAGGCACTCAACTGTGGGACACACTCTGAGGAAGGAAGTGAATACAGATTGGTAGAGAGTGCTGGTAGAGGGTACTCTAGAAGGGAAAACGGTACATATAAAGGCAGAGGTAGAAATGACCAAGTTTCATACTGAAGGAAACACACGTTTTTGGGGGGAAAGGAAAAAACTGCTGAAGTGACGGGCTTCCCTGGTAGTCCACTGGTTAAGAATCCATCTGCCAGCGCAGGGGACACAGGTTTGATCCCTGGTCCAGGAAGACCCCACATTCTGTGGCACAACTAAGCCCGTGCGCTGCAGCTGCCGAGCCCAAGCACTGAGACTGCTGAAGCCCACGCGCCTGGAGCCTGCGCTCTGCAATGAGAGGAGCCACCGCAACGAGGAGTAGCCCTGCTTGCCACCACTAGAGACACGCCGGCGCCCGGGAATGAAGACCCAACAGAGCCACAGGTAAATAAAAGATGAGCTATGCACTTAAAAAAACGAACAACAACAAGAAACCCACCCAAGCTAGTGAAGTGAACAAACTTCAAGGAAATTGTACTGAAGGGAAAAAAGCCAATATTGAAAGGACACACAGTGCACGATTTCATTTACATAGTATTCATGAATAATGTTGACTATGGAGATGGAGAACAGATGAGTGGTTGCCAGGGATGGGGCTGAGGGGTCAGGTGTGGCCATCAGGGGTGACAGAGGAGTCCTGGGACGGGATGGCTCTCGGCATTGATTGTGGTGGTGGACACACGAGACTACATGTGGTAAAGTTGCACAGACACACAGACACACAGACACACACACACACACACACACACACAGAATCTCTAACTGGTAAAATCTGAGTAAGTTCTATGAATTGGACCAATATCATTTTCTTTGTTTTCCTATTGTTCTATTCGAAGACATTTAACATCAGGAGAAGAGCTCATAGGACTTCCCTGAACCGTTCTTTGCACCCTCCTGTCAGTCTACAATTATTTCAAAATAAAAAGTTAAAAAACCGAACTAGTGAAGTAGGAGACTCACTTGAGGAATATTAAGAAATTAGGCTGTGATGAAAAATGACTCTTTCCAAGACAACTTCTCTTCCATTAATTCAGGCCAACAGGCAAAGCAGAGAGCAATACCCAATTCCCAATACCCAATACCCAAGATGAAGAAGCTCAGAGAGGAAGTAAGAGATGACGGGCACGGGACCTCGGATGGGAAAGGCTTTAACATTTTTATTTTAAACAAGCAACTGAGAACTACTAGAGATTACTGTGCAAGGACAGAATTTTTTTTAAAAAGTGTTAAAGGGAGGTTACTCCTAACAGCTGTGGGTAGGCTGAACTGGAGTAGAAAGAAGAAACAGGTGACAGGAAGGCCAGCTAAAATAGCTGATTCTAGTCTATGGGTGAGGTGGTGTGGGCGTGGATAACTGGTCAAAGAAGAAACAGGGGGGAGTTCCCTGATAGTCCAGTGGTTAGGAATCTGAGTTTTCACTGCTGAGGGCCCGGGTTCAATCCCTGGTCAGGGAACTAAGGTCACAAAAGCTGTGCAGCACAGCCAAGGTAAAAAAGAAGAAGAGAGGGGGAAGAAAAGGCCCAGGGCTTCCTGTGGCCCCACTGTCTGTCCTTCCTGTTCATCCTGGCCTTCCACTCAGTCCCCTTCTCACTGGGCTCACGTCAGGAAGGAGGGCCACCACCCATTACCAGATGACACCAGTGTTCACGGGTCTACCTGTTCGATGCCATCTCTTCACATCCCTCTCCTTCCTCGACTCCACAGACCTTTCTCCACCCCACGTCAGCACAGACTTCCATGGCCAGACCCCAGGCCTTGTCCTTATCTGGCACTGCTTCACTTTTGAATGGGTTAGTTACTTCCCTTGTGGGATTTATTATGCAAACAACACAAATAAGAACAGTAGTTGAACAAAAATGAGAACAAAAAAGCTGCAAATTCTTGATGCTGTGTTGGTAAATACGCACTGAGCCTTCTCACTGCGTTTGTCTGCGTGCACGTGTGTCTTTTCTTTCACTCTTGCAACTCATGGAAGCCAATGTTCCGCCTTCCCAGAAAGCAACCAGCTGTCCCTTCGCTTTCTCCACTACTTTCTTTTTTTGGCTGTACCATGTGGCATGTGGGGTCTTAGTTCCCCAACCAGCAATCAAATCCGCACCGCTTGCAGTGGAAGTGTGGAGTCTTAACCACTGGACCATCAACCAGGAAAGTCCCTCCACCACCTTCGTGATTCCTTCATTTTCTTGCTCCTCAAGAGATCTGTCAAGCTCCTCTTCCCTAACCGCCTAAGATCCCACAGCTCATCTCTCCAACACGTTCTTATTTACATTCCCTTGTTTTCTTTTCCTTTCACAGTAACTATCCGGCAAAAGGCCAACACTGGATCAGACCAATTATACAGCCTCTTGGCTGGGTTTTCTTGCTTACGCCTTTCCCACTACAAAGGAAAAACAAACCCCTTCTCAACTCATCACTTGTGCCTACTAGTGCTAAGAGCCTGGGCTCTGGAGCCACCCAGCCTGGGCTCAAATTCCAGGCCAGCCATTTACTAGCTACGAGAATTAGTTTCCTTATCTGTAACACGTCCCCCTTATATGGTTCATGGTTAATCATTCTAAGATACACCCTCTGTCTCCTGTTTTCTGCTGTACCTGGGGGCTCCGGGCTCTGGAGAATAAACTTCCCAACTCCTGCCACCACCTGGCTGCTAAGCATGGGAGAAGGCACCTGGGCGTCCACCTTTTAAATGACACCTGGTTCTACTCTCATACCTCATCTTTGTCCTCTGAAGTGCATGGGGCCTCCGAATCCTGAGCCCTTTTTTCTGGCCACATTGCGTGGCTTGTGGAATCTTAGTTCCCATACCAGTGCATGAACCTGGGCCGTGGCAATGAAAGCTCAGAGTTCTAACCACTGGACTGCAGGGAATTCCCAGCCCTGAGTCTTTGGAGATTCTGTGGCATAAACGAGCTTGTTGCCTAGGATCACTCTTGCAGGTATTTGGTTTGCAATTTTCTTAGCCCTGCTCACTTCTCCATTCATGCTCTATCTTCCAAAAACGTACTGCAATCTCTACTTTGCTGTGATCTCTTCTCTCATTCTCTCTGTCCTTGTGCTCATTCCACTTCCATTCCTTCAGTCTTACTTTGGTGTGGTGAGGTTGTGCATACGTACATTTATATATGTGAAACTTACATACATATAAACTTTTACTATGCATGTAGGTGTGCTTAGTCCCTCAGTTGTGTCCAACTCTTTGCGACCCCATGGACTGTAGCCCACCAGGCTCCTCTGTCCATGGAATTTTCTAGGTGAGAATACTGGAGTGGGTTGCCGTTCCCTTCTCTAGTGTATCTTATTGACCCAGGGATTGAACCTGGGTCTCCTGAACTGCAGGCAGATTCTTTACCATCTGAGCCACCAAGCAACACATTACAAAGCATAATAGAACAGAACAGAATCCTAAAAGAGATTTGAGCGTGCTGGTCTGTGTTAGCATGTGTACAGAGTGGCATGCTGCGTGCAGTTACTTATTGGTGTGTACAGGGACTTGGGTGGCCACGCATGTGAGAACATGAGAATTATTTCATTAGAATTGAGCTAGTATATTAAACGAGTTAACCCTTAGGCCAGTGCTTGGCACATAAAAGGCATTTATCTCTTTTTTTTTGGCTGCGCTACATGGCATGCAGGATCTTAGTTCCCTCACCAGGGATGAAGCCCGTACCCCCTGTAGCAGAAGTGCGGAGTCTTAACCACTGGACCACCAGGAAGTCCTAGGGCACTCATCTTAGCTGATGATGATCATCATATTATTATTTTACCTTTAGCAACACGGGATCTTGTTCAACCACTGCCGAGAAGATCCCAGGGTTTTATTTGCCCATCATCTTACAGAAACTAGAAAAATCTCTATCCTTGTCACTATCCTTGTTTAGGGATCAGAATAAGACATGTCAATCTAGGAATCATTTGTGGAGAGGTGGCAGCTAAAGCCGTAAGTACAACTGGGCCATCAAGGACGAAGACGTAGAGGGGGGGTCAAGAATATGGCATGAATCTCAGACGGAACTCATGGTTTGGAAGTAGTGAGGTGAGTGAACAGAAAACCAAGTTCCTCAGGCCAGAAGAGGACCACGGAGCAAAGGAGGCCACTGGAGCCACAGGAGGAGCAGGGAGGAGGAGGTGGAGGAGGGGGAAGGTTGACACACAGGCCTCGTTAATCTGGTCCGACAACAGGGCTAAGCGTCATCGACCGAGATGAGCTGTGAGCTCGCCCCGGGTCTGAGCCTGAGAGGGGCACCTCAGAGTGATGAAGTAAGTCTTCAGCAGTGGAGAGAGGGGATAAAGGTGAGCAGTTGCTTTGGTTAGTTCATTTGAAAAGGTTACTAGCTGGAGGCAGTCAGGGGTTTAAACGTGTTTCCTAACAGATGTGCTGAGGGAGTTGGAAGGCAGAAGGAGGAATCCATGGGGAGGGAAAGACTGGGCAGGAGAGGAAGATTTGGAGCCAGGAAGGAACGGGACTGAAACATGGCTGGCGGTAGTCAGCTGGGGCTGCAAACAAGGATAAAAGGGTGTTTGCAAGAGGTGTTCAGGAATCTTCTGTAAAAACACACAGGCTCCCTTGTGTTTGAGATCCGCCTCCCAAGCCCCACCCTCTCTCCCGCCTTCCAAAGACATTTCAGACCCAGAGTCAGAGCTAAAGGAACCAAAGGGCCCTCCTGCCAATGGGGAGAAATGACAACCTGTCTTGCTCTAGAGCTGCCCTGCCTAAGAAGGTGGCACCAGCCACATGTGGCTATTTAAAATCAATTACAGGGACTTCTCTGGTGGTCGAGTAGTTAAGAATTTGCCTTGCAATGTAGGGGACACGGGTTCAACCTCTGGTCGAGGAACTAAGATCCCTTGTGCCATGGAGCAGCTTAGCAGCACAAATAGAGAACATTTCCACCATCACAGAAAGTTCTCTTGGTCACCACTGCTCTAGAGTCTTGGAATTTCACCTCCTTTTCCATAACAGGAATATTCACTTCCTTCTATCTTACAAAAAAGTTCACCTGCCAGCCCTTGGACACTGACTTGGCCAGGTCTTGGTGGGAAAGACTATCACTTGGCCATAGAGGAAGACGTTTGCTGATCGTCCGGGACTGAGTTGCTCAGCTCTATGTGAACTGGACTGACTTCCTGCAGCCTCCAAGAATGCCCATGAGCCTGGACCTTCAGTTCTGTCTGGAGTCACAACAACAGAGGGGAAGACATCTTTGCTGACCCTGGAGATCAGCAGACTGTTGGCTGCCCTCCAAACCCGTGAAGGGCTCCGTTAGCAAAACTTGCTGAGTCCACCTCCCTTCTCTCCGTCTTTCTCTCCCCTACTCCAACTCCTGCTCTCCTCCTCCTAGGACAATCTGTCCTTCTTTCTCCTGCTTCTTCCTGACAAACAAGCAGTTTCCAGATGCCTCTGTACCGAGGGAGTTTGTCAGACATGCTGGGGAATGTCCCTGGTTAGTGGGAGGCAGAGGATGATGAAGTTGAAAAGGACCCTAACCTGCTTCTAAGCTGACCGCCTCACTTGATGGATGTGACTGTGGGTTAATGTTACTTAAATGAGAGACAGCAGCTCTGGATAGGAGGTAATAAAAGTTAAAAGCTGTATTGTCTCCAAGACATGTGAGTGCAAAGCCCTGAGGTTCCTACTTGAACTGCATTCCTGGGAATGTTCCTACACTCTTCTGCCTTAGCTGATGCTTTATGCCCTTTCCAAGATAGCATTCCTTTTACGGAAAATGCAATGAACTGGGCCCATGGATTTCCTTCCACGTAGAGGGGAAACTGGGCAAGTGCTGGACGTGGTTAGGGAGAGAGACAACGGAACTCTTCCCACCCAGGGGAGCAGCCCCAACCCTCCCTTCTACGCTCCCATCTTTGGCCATCCCTCCTCGTGGCCACTGTGCTGGTCTGATCACTTCCTAGGAGGATGGGAACAGCGAGGACAAAGCTCCACCTGGGTACAAAGCATGGCTTGCTTCCGACTTTACAAAACAGTGGAGAACTCTGCTTGTCAAAATTCCTTGAGGAAAAAAAAAATCCCCAAAGAACTGGAGGTATGGAAAACTCTCCAGTGGCAACTCTGGGAAGTCTGCAGAGAGGATCCTCTCGCATGGTACCCCAGCCCAGCCGCCCTCTCCTCTGAGAAGGGTTTCAACCTCTGGGCTCAATATGAGACCACGTCTCGGACTGCCCACAGACAGCCCTCACCCGTTAGGACAGTCCTGTGGCCCTGGGTGGGATGGAGGTGGAGGCGGAGGGAGGGCCACTCCAGTCTAGAGAGCCCTCTGGGGACTCCTCTGTCCTCCCCCCACAGGTCCCAGCTGATTCTGTAATTAGACAAGCCTGCAAATCAAAGGGAGACATTCCCAGCTCCTTCACTTCATCCAAAGCCCACTGGGCTGCAGAGGATCATCTGGCAAGTTCCTAGCATGGAAGTCAGAGGAACATCTTTCGACTCGTGCCTGTCCTCCCAGGTCCTGGCCCAGCCCTTCTGCCAGCCTTCCTAATGGCTTGCTCAGCAGCTCCCTCCCACCACCTGCAACTCAGGAGAAAGGTCTCTCAAGCAGCCAGGGGGCCAGCCAACTCAGAAGCAGCAACATGTCCTAAAATGGTCAGAGAGAACGCCGCAGATCTGGCTGGAGCTCAGCTCCTAAAGGAAGGGGCAGGACCGGCAGGAGGACGAGTCTAACTTCTCCATCACCCCGCCCTGAGCCTCTGGCCCGGGATTAACTCCCTTTCTGCTGACCGCTTACCATTCCACAGCACCTCCAGGGGGCGAGCGGACAGTGGGATTGCCTTGTTCTCTTTCAACACAGGGCTGACGTAGGAAGCTAAGTAAGGGACAGACGTCCAGACCTGTGAAAGGAAGAGGGGGCAGCGAATGAACAAACGTAGAGACCTCACCCAGCCAATCTCACCTACCTGACCCCTAGGGCTGCACTCTTTTTATTTCTCCCTTAATCATCAGTCTTTCACTCTGCGGACAACCTGGACTGCTCCCTATGGCATCACGACACAGAGCCGGGGAACACGCTGGGTCCAGGGCAGCAGATGGGGAGCTGACACCCTGAGGGCTCCATGCAATACCAAGGTATCATTTACTCCTGTCAGTTTAAGAAACTTTATAGAGTGTTGAGCCTGCTTCTTCGTGGGTAAAATGGGTCTTGGGTGAATGAATATCTATTAAGCACCTACGACATGATGAGCAGTGTTTCAGGCATTCAGTTCGCCCCCTTGGCCCCTCCATGCAGGACAGCCATTCACCTTGGCGGCATTCACAAGTCTCCAAGCGTTGAGCAGGCCGAATCCGTGCTGGTGGCTGTGGCTGAAGCCGGCCTCATTGGTGATCCAGTCTGCATGGCGGTCCTCATACTGACAGCACAGGGGTCCTAGTGAGCCTTGCAGGTTTTAGGTTTCCTGACTCACCCTGATGGCTCATCCAGCCCAGACTCTCCCACAAAGGCTGCTAGGAAGGGACTCCCCGAGGAAAGCTGGGACAAAAGGGCAAAGCCCCGTGATGTCACCAGCCCAATGGCCTGCTTACAGAGGGACCTGGGAGCCCGCCCAGAATGCTCCTTTGCAGGTGACATGGCCGCAGCAGGACAGGGACAAGTGAATTCAGGTCTACGGTCTTGGTGGGGTCTCCACACTGCTTCTGTAGGAACTCAACTCTGGGAGACACTGGCACCTAATGCCTGGGACATCTAGAATCTGAACCTCCTGATACCTCCAAGCCCTCGGGATCAAAACTCTGAAGTGGGCTGGGCCAGGCCGCGCATCTGCCTGCGAAGGGCTCACCCGGGTGGCTGTGAAGACTATGATGTGCTGGACATCACGCCACGTAAGGCAGGGCCGCACCTGCAGCATCAGGGCTATCATGCCAGCCGCCAGGGGCGCAGCGGCCGAGGTCCCCGTGTGGCCCTCGGTGCAGCCAGTGCCCTTCTGAAGGTCCCAGTCGGTGGTCACCTGGGAAGACGAATGAGGGGGATGGGGGTTGCTGGTTAGGCCTGAGTTTCTGGGGCGGTGGGGGGAGAGGGCAGGGCGGGGCCTCAGAGCGAGCGAGCCTCCCGGGACCTCTCCGTCTGGCCGGTCAGGATGAAGGAGATTCTTTATCCTCCTGGGCCTTACAGGAGAACCTCTGGAGAGCTGAGGAAAACGAGTTACTCTGAGGGTCTTGGCTGTAGTAGCGCAGAAAAGAGGTGGAGAGGGGAGAGGCCTCATGTGTCCTGATTCCTGCTCAGCTGATGATCCCTTCCCCAATCACCACCCCTCCCCCCGTGGACAGAGGAGTGGCCGGGGAGCTCCGGGGCCCCCTAGCTGGGGCTGGAACAACAGTGACGGCGCTGGGCTAGGAACTCCAGCTTGGCGGCTCAGAGACCAGCCAGCCTGACTTCAGGGTGAACACAGGGAGTGCGTCCCAGGGAGAGGACAGCATCCCCCTCGCCCAGTGGTGGGCTCAGCATGGGCGGAGCATCTGCACCGCTGCCCACCCTGGCCTGTGGCAATCGACTGGCCGGGCCACCTCCCTGCTTGGGGCCGAGTGCCTCAGGTCCCCCTTCTCTACCTGCAGTCCTGAGGTGGGAGGTGAGAGTGGGGGTTGAGGGGGAGGGACATGGCACCTGTATGGCATCCAGTTCTTTCCACATTCTCATCCTCCCTGGAGCCACACAGGGTGGAGCCAGGGAGGGCCCTGCCTGAATCCATTCCAGCCTATGGCCCTCTGGATCTAGCATGTGGTGCCCATGCTAATACAAGAACATCTTTTCCTTCCAGGCTTCTCTCCTGGGTCAGATACCAAGGTGCTACCTTCTGCCAAGAGCTGCCCGTTCTCCACCATCCTTGCTGCTTGCCTTCCAGCTGTTATAGCAGCTGCCAAGACATGTCATTTCCACTCAGACGCTGTGCTCTCACAGAAGAGAAGGGAAAAACTCTTCAAGTGGAAGTCTCAATGAGGGTGGGAAGCCTGGTTTGTGCCAGGGAGCAGATTAATTTTTTCCTGTTAAGGAAACAGCCTCACAGTGACAGTCTAGTGTGGAGCCGGGAGGCTGGTGAACTTGCCTCCAGTGGCAGGAGCCCTGGGCAGCAGATGGTGGGGTGGCGTGTCCCTTCATGCCCGCCCTGGGGGAGGCAGTCCCACTGAGCTGGTCACTGAACAGAAACTGGCAACTGGTTTTCAAGATAGGGACAACTCAAAGATGGGAGGTTGGCTGAACAAACTCTCTTTGCATTTCTGGACAAATTATAGTTCAGATAGAAAGTGGTGGGGGTGAAGCAGAGTTGAGTCCAGAGGAGAAAAGACAGGCGCCCCAGAACAAGGGGATCTTGTATGCCCAGTAACTTCTCGGCCCCCGACTGTGGCTGGGGTGAGCAAGAGTCCTGCCACGATGTTCCTGTTGTTCCTCCCCCTCCAGCCTGGCCTGGGCTGGGGGTGGGTGGTGTCCCTCTGCACCCAGACTCCTGTCTGTTAAGCAAAGCCTCCTGCCCGCTTACTTTAGCTCACTCCCTTTTTTCTTCTCCCAGGGTGGGGGAAGAGGCTGGGGTCACCTGGCCCAGAGCCTTGGAACATTGTATTGACCAGAAGTCATTGAGCGGCAAAAACAGAATTTCAGTTTGGGAAAGAGAATTTGACCCAGAGGCAGCAGCCCAATTCCCAGCGGCCCCAGAGAGTCCTCCCAAGCGCGAGCCACTGGAGAAATGTGACACCGGCTGGCTGCAGCCCAGCCCTGCCCAAGAGCCCCCCGTCCCCGGGTCACTCTGTTACGGGCATCAGGACGGCCAGGGAGCTCTAAGATGATGGGCTGGAGCTGAGCCAGCTGGGGGTAGGCACTGTACTCTGAATTCCTTCACAGGTTCCCACAGCTTGAGAAACTCCACTTCCTTGCTCCAACTTCTTGTTTGCTGTGACTCCAAGCCCAGCTCCAAGGAAAGAGCTATCTCTGGGGTTGACGGGGACATTCCAGACTCCTTTTCCCACCCATGCGGTGCAGACAACCACTAGCTTTACTCCTGAGGATGAACAGGATCAGAACTCACAGTATTTACTTAAGGACTGCATAGCAATGCAATGATGATTTTTTTTTTAAGCCCATAGAAATTAGGCAAAGCCCGTATTCTACCAAAGGAAGACATTTCAAAGGTTCTTTCATCCATGTGTGCTCAGAGTGATTCCTATAAAGATATGCATATTTGTTAAGTTAAAAATTTAAAGATGAAGGAGCTTCCCTCATGGCTCAGTGGTAAAGAATCCGACTGCCAATGCAGGAGACACAGGTTCAATCCTTGGGCTAGGAAGATTCCACATGCCTCGGGGCAACTAAGCCCTTGCGGCACAACTACTAATCCCGTGCTCTGGAGCCTGGGAGCTGCAAGTACTGGGCCCATGTGCCCCAGAGCTTGTGCTCTGCAACAAGAGAAGCCACCCCAGCGAGAAGTCCAGACACTGTAATGACAGAGCCCCCCACTTGCCGAAACTAGGGAAAAGCCCATGCAGCAAGGAAGACCAGCACAGCCATACGTAAATAGGATTTTTAAAAATTTAAAGATTAAAGACCCTTTACACAGATACATTTAGAGTCCTCAACACCATTCTACCAACAGGGGCAGACTCTTAGGGAAACAGATCTGCTAGGGAAGAGGATCCCGAGAGCCAGGCTGGGGAGCAAAGGGCTGGGGAGCAAAGGGCCGGCAGGGTGGGGCAGCGCACTCACGATGCTCCGGAGCATCTTATCCCCGCCGCTGAAGGTGACCGCCAGCATGGAGGCACACTCCTCTGCGTAGAAAGGCATTCGTCCCTCCTCGTCCACAGCACCTGAGGGAGGAACAGAGAAATGGGAGTGGAGGTGAGGGTCTGAGAACATCAGACTTACCTCTGAGTTATCGTCGAGGGGTTGGTCCTGGGCTTAAAAAATGATCTCAGTGGTCCAAGTCCTTCAAGTACCCACATGCCTCCCCCGGACAAGCGGTCTCAAATGGCAGAGGGAGGTATGTGCCGAGACCATTCTTTCAGCAGACTGCAGGGGGTGGCTACTCGACACGGACTCATCCATTCACACATGCGTTTCTCAGATACTTATTGGTTATCTACCGCAAGTCACACACTGTGTGAGTGAGAGATGGGGACTGTGGGGAAAGGCCACAGACCTGATCTCAGGGAGCCCATGGTCAGAGCGGAGGTCAGGGAAGTAAGTACAATTGGGATGGTAAATGCCTACAGCAGGGAGCACAGGTAAAAGGCAGTTAATTTAGGCTGGTGTGGCGGGGAGGTCAGGGGAACGTTTCGGCAGGAGGGAAGCGACCCGTGGGAAGAGAGGTTGGAGCAGAGGCCTAACCAGCTGTGGTGGTGGAGCTGGAGGCTGGGGGCGCAGAAGGGGTTATCGCAGATGATGGGCAGAAAGTGCTCCCAGGAATAACTTATAAGGAAGTCCTGACCTCCCCTGAGAGCAGGGCTGGTTCTTCCTCACTATCAGAGTCTGAAGAGAGACTGTGCACACACACTCAGACACATGGAAGCTGGGGGCACACCCAGACACAAGGTCCCCTCACCCCTGAGTGACACACACCCAGACACACGGTCCCCTCACCCCTGAGTGACACCCAGACACACGGTCCCCTCACCCCTGAGTGACACACACCCAGACACACGGTCCCCTCACCCCTGAGTGACACACACCCAGACACACGGTCCCCTCACCCCTGAGTGACACACACCCAGACACACGGTCCCCTCACCCCTGAGTGACACCCAGACACACGGTCCCCTCACCCCTGAGTGACACACACCCAGACACACGGTCCCCTCACCCCTGAGTGACACCCAGACACACGGTCCCCTCACCCCTGAGTGACACACACCCAGACACACAGTCCCCTCACCCCTGAGTGACACCCAGACACACGGTCCCCTCACCCCTGAGTGACACACACCCAGACACACGGTCCCCTCACCCCTGAGTGACACACACCCAGACACACGGTCCCCTCACCCCTGAGTGACACACACCCAGACACACGGTCCCCTCACTCCTGAGTGACACACACCCAGATACACGGTCCCCTCACCCCGAGTGACACGTACCCAGAAACACGATCCCCTCACCTGAGTGACACACACCCAGACACACGGTTCCCTCACTCCTGAGTGACACACACCCAGATATATGGCCCCTCACCCCTGAGTGACATACACCCAGACACACGGTCCCCTCACCCCTGAGTGACACCCAGACACACGGTCACCTCACCCCTGAGTGACACCCAGACACACGGTCCCCTCACCCCTGAGTGACACCCAGACACACGGTCCCTCACCCCTGAGTGACACCCAGACACACGGTCCCCTCACTCCTGAGTGACACACACCCAGATACACGGTCCCCTCACCCCGAGTGACACGTACCCAGAAACACGATCCCCTCACCCGAGTGACACACACCCAGACACACGGTTCCCTCACTCCTGAGTGACACACACCCAGATACATGGCCCCTCACCCCTGAGTGACATACACCCAGACACACGGTCCCCTCATCCCTGAGTGACACGTACTCAGACACACGGCCCCTCACTCCTGAGTGACACACACCCAGAAACACGATCCCCTCACCCGAGTGACACACACCCAGATACACGGTCCCCTCACCCCTGAGTGACACATACCCAGACACACGGTCCCCTCACCCCTGAGTGACACATACCCAGACACACAGTCCCCTCACCCCTGAGTGACACACACCCAGATACACGGCCCCTCACTCCTGAGTGACACCCAGATACACGGTTCCCTCACCCCTGAGTGACACACACCCAGACACACCATCCCCTCACCCCGAGTGACACGCACCCAGACACACGATCCCCTCACCCGAGTGACACACACCCAGATACACGGTCCCCTCACCCCTGAGTGACACATACCCAGACACACGGCCCCTCACCCGAGTGATATACACCCAGACACATGGTCCCCTCACCCCTGAGTGACACACACCCAGACACACAGCCCCTCACTCCTGAGTGACACACACCCAGACACACCATCCCCTCACCCCGAGTGACACGCACCCAGAAACACGATCTCCTCACCCGAGTGACACACACCCAGATACACGGTCCCTTCACCCCTGAGTGACACACACCCAGACACATGGTCCCTTCACCCCTGAGTGACACACACCCAAACACACGGCCTCCTCACCCGAGTGACATACACCCAGATACACAGCCCCTCACCCGAGTGACACACCCAGACACACGGTCCCCTCACCACTGAGTGACACACCCACACACCCAGCTACACGGCCCCTCACCCCTGAGTGACACATACCCAGACACACAGTCCCCTCACCCTTGAGTGATACACACCAGACACACGGTCCCCTCACCCCTGAGTGACACACACCCAGATACATGGTCCCTCACCCCTGAGTGAAACACACCCAGACACACGGTCCCCTCACTCCTGAGTGACACACACCCAGACTCACGGTCCCTTCACCCCTGAGTGACACACACCCACACACCCAGATATGTGGCCCCTCATCACTGAGTGACACACACCCAGACACCCAGATACACGGTCCCTCACCACTGAGTGACACATACCCAGACACATGGTCCCCTCACCACTGACACACACACCCAGATACACGGTCCCCTCACCACTGAAACACACACCCAGATACACGGTCCCCTCACTCCTGAGTGACATACACCCAGACACATGGTCCCCTCACCCGAGTGACACACACACACACAGTCCCTTCAGCTCGAGTGATACACACACACACATCCAGATACGTGGTCCCCTCACTCCTGAGTGACACACACATACACACATACTGACATACTTGGTCCCCTCACACACACACATCCAGACACATGGTCCCTTTACTCTTGAGTGACACACACATATACACACTGAGATACATGGTCCCCTCACACCTGACACACACACACACCCAGATATACAGTCCCTTTACCTCTGAGTTACACACACACACACAGACACACACACACATCCAGATACATGGTCCCTTCACCCGAGTGACACACACTGAGATACATGGTCCCCTCACCTCTGACACACACACACACCCTCAGATATACAGTCCCTTTACTCCTGAGTCACACACACACACACACACACACACACACACACACACACACACCCGGATACACAGTCTCTTCACCCCTGAGTGACATACCACACACACATACTGAAATACATGGTCTGGTCACCTCTAAGTGACACACACACCCTCAGATACAAGTCTCCTCACTGCTGAGTCTCTCTTTTTCTCTCTCTTACACACACACACACACACACACACACACACACACATACAAGCGTGAGCACCCGTGCGCTGTGGGACCCCGGACCCACTACCTATGGTGACGGTGTAGATGGAGTTGGCGTAGCCATCGTAGTTGCAGTTGTCGTTGTGCTGGCCCCCATTGCCACTGGCCACCACAAAGATGCTCCCAAAGCCCTGGCGGCCAGCGATCACCCCGTGCTGCAAGGCGGCCTGAGGAGCGAAACACGCAGCTCAGCTGAGGAGCTCACAGGAAGACCCTACCCACCACGCCACTCGCCCTCCTGTCCCCTTCTAGAGGAAAACACAAAACCCCAAGGGCACTGGACAAAGGAGAAAGAGACTTAAAGATGGCCTTAAGAGGGTAAGGGGGCTGTTAGTGGAACAACTGCTTGATGGATGTGTTCTGCTTATCAGAGCAGGTGGGGCCAGAAATGCGGAGCCGAGCACAAAATCAGAGCAAACCACTGCTCCATTCTAAGAAAGTCCCCCTCACCCCTTCACCCCGGGGCAGGAGTGCTGTTCCCAAAGGAGCGGTTGGGGCTACAAGGCAGGTCTGGGGGAGGGCGGGAGCAGTTCCGGGAATGGGATGACGAGGGTGAACTTGGTCCCCAAGGTCTCCACGGTTCCCAGCTACCTTGCCCAGCTGGTGGGGGCCGTCCACTGTCTTCCCGTCATCATCTGGTCCCCAGCTGTGGAGAGACACCCAGCGGGAAGAGCCAGGGCCAGGCCGTGGCTGCCCACCCAGCCCAGCCTCGGCGGGCTGTCCCTCTGCCCCATGCTTCCCCTCCTCCCAAGGGCTCCAGCCCAGGACTCGCGTGATGGAAGGACGTAAGAGTCCAGCCCTCACTCCAAAGTGGAAAACAGGACGTGCTAACATTCTTGTCCTTGGAAACCTTCCCAGTTCAGGACTACTCTAACCTGCTCCTAAAACCCCCTTCTCAGGTCCCCAGGGAATACAGTGTGGTGGAAAGGGATGAGAGACCACCCCTTCCCCACCAAAGAAGCCAATTCTAGGCCTGATGGCAGAGCGCCTGCGAAGGAAGTAGACAGCCTGTGTAAGCTGTCTAGGAGTCCTCTGTCCTTTCTCTGCGTGTGGAGGGCGTCGTGTATCTACAGGAGATGCTGGCTGGGGAAGAACAGGCTGCCGTCGATGTGGCGCGAGCAGCCCAACCTCAGCTCCTGCTTCTCATCCACCCCCTTCCTGCCAGATCCACAACTTGGAGCTGCCGGTGTGTCCCTGGGTGGGGGCAGAGGGGCTTCGAGCTGGGCGTTCAGCCCAGTTGTGGTAGGACAGGAATCCTGAACTTCTTCCAGAGCATTACGAGCGTGTTAAACAGGTAAACACGAGGCAGGATGGGTGCTCCTTGTGTGGCAGCCTGATCACTGGGGTGACTTGGGGCTTGAGACAGAGGACCCAGAAGCCAGGGGTCTGGAGAAATAAGGGCGGTGGACTTACAGGCTGTACCCCATGGGACAGCCCCTCACACACACCGCTGTTCTCTGCTTGGGGGATTCGCCCGGTGCCCCCACCTCCGGCCCCTTTACACTGTTCCTGGCTGCGCCTCACCTGCAGCTGTAGATGTCGTTGATCTGATAGTGCTTATTGAACGCCACAGCCTCCATGCTGTCTGTCAGGGGTCCATCCAGTACTCGGATACCTAGGCGGTGTAGGCCATACCAGCTCCTCAATAATGCTGGTCTCCTACATAGGGAGCCGGGTGGTTGTGGGGGCCCCCTGTGGAGACTTACTTTTCTAAGTGCTCTCGGATCTTTTGAACCTTTATACCATGTGCATGTACCTGGCCAAAAATATTTTCTAATGTAATGCTAAATCTTAGACTTTATGGATCCTGGGGTCTGGTGGCCAGAGGCATAGGCTAGAAGGTAGGGAATCCAAAGTTCCCTTTTTTCACGCATCCTTTATCTCATAAAACACTGCAGTGGTGCTTGACACAGATGGTATTCAACAGATGGTTCTCAGCCCATTGCTGAGACGTCTAGTGGACATCTAGTCTCACCTTCTAAGAAGGGGCAGGTCACATCGTGGTGGAGCTCTCAGAAGGGACCTGGGCTCCCTCCCTCCGTAGTCTCATTTACAGAGAGGGCTGCTGACCCCTGCTGGACTATAGGAGGAATGCAGCCAATCCGTTCCAGCCTTGTAAATGCAGGCTCCAAGCGTTTATGAGAAATCACCAGGAAGGTGTCCGCATCCATTCCCTTCACCCTCTGCCTTGATGGACAAAGACTGAGAGGCTGAGGAGCCATAGAACCACCCCAGTATGGGCCAGGGCCACTCAAGTCTCTTGAAAGGATGGGGAGCAGACAGTGACCATCAGCAGGGGTGGGAGCTAGAGAGCAGGGAGAAGGGAGAGGGGCCTCCACAGACACACGGGATCAAGAAAGAAGGGGAGATGAGGAGGCCATTGGTAAACCATGAAAATACGAAAACATGGATAAGTAAAAGGAGCTATCATTACAATGAGCTGAGCACTGATGGGGCATAACCATGATCAGGAAAAGGGAAGCGGAGTCTGAGCAGCTGTCCTTGGGCCTCCATCTCTCATCCACCTCATTTTCACGCTCTTAGCTGTTTTATATACTCATGCGTGCTCAGTTGTGTCCAACTCTTTGAGACCCCACAGACCCTGCCAGGGTCCTCTGTCCATGGAATTTTCGAGGTAAAAATCCTGGAGTGGGTTGCCATTTTCTACTCCAGGGGATCTTCCTGACCCAGGGATTAAACCCGCATCTCTTGTGTTTCTTACATTGATTGACAAGTGAATTCTTTACCACTGAGCCACCTGGGAAGCCCTTTTTAAAGTGGGGTTTGCTGCTAAAAACACGTTAGAAACACCAAAGCACTGAGAAAAAAATCAATGAGCCGATCTGTCCTGCAGACACCTATTTATGAGCGTACCCTTTTCTTCTGCTGTGTGTTAAAGGCGAAATAAAGTCGTGTTGAAATTCAAGGAGGAGGGACAGAGGATGAAGACAGCAGTCACGGGGTGGGGGGGCGGGGGGTGTACCGAGGCTGGACTGGAGGTACCTGCTATGCGGCTCCCGAACGCCACTCCCACCGCACAGAAGCTGTTGTTGGGCACAGCAGCAATCTCGCCTGCGCACCGCGTGCCGTGGTGGTTGCCATTCTCCAAGTCTGGGTGGGGCATGGGGTCAGGGTCATTAGAGTTGAGGTCATAGCTGCCCTCAGGGCTCTGAAACATGGCAGGGGAGGAGGGGGGAGATGTGATCACTCACTGGTTCCAACCGGTCAGGTCTTGGAGCTCAGAGAGAGAGAACTGGGGGTTTGGGGCTCTGAGCCAACGCTGCGGGCCCCTCTCTGCCACCCACACGGGCGGCGTAAGGACAGGACACCTAGGGCAAAGCTGAGAAGTGCTGCGTGTTGTGCTGTGCTGTGCCAAGTCGCTTCAGTCGTGCCCGACTCTTTTCGACCCCATGGTCTGTAGCCTGCCAGGCTCCTCTGTCCATGGGATTCTCCAGGCAAGAATACTGGAAGAGTTTGCCATTTCCTTCTCCAGAGGATCTTCCCGACCCAGGGATTGAACCTGTATCTGTTAGGCCTCCTGCATTGGCAGGCAGGGTCTTTAGCGCCAGAAGTGCTATAGCTCTAGGCAAACTTCTCTCTTGGCCATTATTATAGAAATATGCCCTGGAGCTCTTCCATGGTAAGCCGGGGATAAAAGAGGCTTCTAGCTACTTAAAGGGCAGGCTTTACAGAGGGGGAGGCACTGCGACTTAGACCCTGATGCTGGGAGGGACTGGGGGCAGGAGGAGAAGGGGACGACAGAGGATGAGATGGCTGGATGGCATCACCGACTCGATGGACGTGAACCTGAGTGAACTCCGGGAGTTGGTGATGGACAGGGAGGCCTGGAGTGCTGCGATTCATGGGTCGCAAAGAGTTGGACACGACTGAGCCACTGAACTGAACTGAACTGACTCCTTACTTCCCAGGGCAGGGAGTGGCAGCAGGATCCAGGAAGTATCTCTCTGCTGGGCTGGAGCCTGTGTCCTAGCTGCCAGGCCACAAGACTGCCTGGGGGAGAGGAGCTGATGAAGAGCAGCATCCTACCTCCCAGGCCCTTTCCTCTGGCCCAGTGAGAGGTCACTGGGAAAGGGAACAGGCCTGAGGCAACATCAAGAATCAGGTAAGGCCTGGGGGCGGGACTGACTCCAGGACCACTCACGTAGTTGGGTGCGATGTCCTGGATGGTGTGCTCCACGCCGTCATCCACGACCACCACGGTCACCCCGCGCCCGGTGACATTGCGCTCCCAGACACCCGTCACATTGATGTCCCTGCCGGGGCTCCGCCGGTTATTCTGGGGGAGAGACGGGGTCAGGAACTGCTCTCTGAGCCTTGGGAGTCCAGCGATGTGCAGCACAGCCCACAGGGAGACAAGCATAGCAAGCACCCCCTTCGCACTCTTGGCCGCTGTCAGGGGGCCAGAGAGAGGGGTGGACAAACAGGGGTAGATGGGGACAGAGCCAAGGAGGGAACCTGTGAGAGCTCTGCCACAGCCCAGGTGTCCAGGAAAGCTTGGCATCACTCATGGGCAACAAGGGTGAAACAGTGACTAGGGTTAAGGGCTGGGTATTAATATGCTGTATGATATACACTGGGACTTCCCAGATGGCACTAGTGGTAAAGAACCTGCCTGCTAATGCAGGAGACATAAGAGATGCAGGTTCAATCCCTAGGTTGGGAAGACCCCCTGGAGGAGGGCACGGCAACCTACTCCAGTATTCTTGCCTGCAGAATCCCATGGACAGAGGAGCCTGATGGCTACAGTCCATGGGGTCACAGAGTAGGACATGAGTGAAACGACTTAGTATCCACTGCATGCATGATACACATTATATTAACATTGTATAATATAATATTACTAGCTAACCCCTGCACAGGCATCATATACACTATATTAACATTGTATAACATAACATTACTAGCTAACCCCTGCACAGGCATGATATACATTATATTAACATTGTATAATATAATATTACTAGCTAGCCCCTGCACAGGCATGATATACACTATATTAACATTGTATAACATAACGTTACTAGCTAACCCCTGCACAGGCATGATATACATTATATTAACATTGTATAACATAACATTACTAGTTAACCCCACACAGGCATGATATACATTATATTAACATTGTATAATATAATGTTACTAGCTAACTCTTGTAAAGTGTTTCCCATGTGTCTGGCACACATACACTAGTTCACTGAACTGTAACCATTCCGTCTCCATTAACAGAGAGGTTAAACAGTGCACCCAAAGGCACAGGCTAGTCAGTGGCAGGCAGCCCAGGCGGCCTGGCCCCAGCGCCCGCACCGGGCACCGCAGTCCTCTGGCTCTCTGGGAGCGAGCACAGGGTACGTGGAGCCCAAGGATGAAGGCTACCATTGAAGCCCACGGAAATGTCTCCTCAAGCAAAGGATGGGAGGCCCCTGAAGAGTTAACACAGACAAACGCCCACTAGAGCACCGGGTACCCCCGCCCTGGCTGTCTGAAGCTGGAAGCGGCAGCGGTGGACTCACCAGGTGCCACTGCTGCGGGTACTTGGGGTCATTGAAGTGGACGCTGCGCTTGGCCCGCTTGAGCAGCCTCTGTTCTGAGTGCCAGCGCACAGCTTCGTGCCTGGCCAACACGGCCTCCACCTGCTGCCGGACGGCCTCGACCTGCCGGGCCTGGCGATGCCCCGCTGGCTGGACCAAGAGGTAGTGCCCCTGGAGCTCCCCAATGCGCCCCGCGTTCATCAGCCCCGTCGCCTGGGCCAGAGCATCTGCCCGCTGTTCCAGCGACTCCTCTGCACCCTCACCTTCCGGACCGTCCAGACGCACTGCCCAGCTTAGCCCCCTGGGGCCCTGGGCCCCGGGCCCACCTGCCCCCACCAGGCCCATAACCCAGGGAAGCAGCAGCAAGAGCCCAGCTAACTCCAGCCAGAGGCCCGTGGGCAGGCCCAGGGGGGCATCTGAGTGTGGCACTTTCTGCCTCCCTTTCGGCATCAGAGCAGTAGTCTGCAGACAAAGAGAAGGACATCAGAGGTAAAAGAGCTGATAATGGCAGGAATCTCAGGGGGCGACCGAGCACCAACCTACCACACCCGGAGACTCCTAACCCATGCCTTTTAAACCATTAAATGTGTGATCCTCTCTTTGAATTCACACCGATCTCTGACCAACAGGGATAAGCCCCTGGGGGGAGTGGGGGGCAGCACTAAGCCTAGTGGGTCCGTCGATGGCACGATTATCACGAGACAATCAAGCAGGAATGCCCAGGTGCTAACGGGTACCACACTGCTCTTCCCCACTGTTGCCATCTTGAGCTCAGAAGTCGTATCGCTCCTGCCAATTCCTGGCAGCTCCATGATTGTTCTTTAGAAAAGACCCTCCTCCCTTCTTCAGAGGGGACAGAAATCTTCCCCCAGCTGACTTCTCAGCTAACTTCCCACGGTGGGGGCCCATTCCCACCTGGACTCAGAGTGAGGCTGAGCTCCTGGTCTGGTTAACCACCTCACGCTCATTTTGTGCAAATGGAGAAAAGGCATTCCTTCCGCTGTGAGTAGCAGTGACTCCCAGCACAGACCGCAGACCTGTAGGCCCCAAGAAAACAAGAAACGGTGTCCTCCCAAACCCAGTGGAGCAGGCAGAGGCTATCCAGGAACCCTGGGATCTGTGACCAAAGAAACTGCCAATGAGCACTTGCAGGAATCTCAAATAGGTCACAGACTGGAACCAAACTGGTATAGTAAGGCCAGATGGGTACAAAACCCAGAAACCGTACTTCTCATCCTAATCATCGGGCCATTCTCTCTTTTTTCCCTAGATGCCGAGAAGAGGGCTTGAACTCTTACCCAAAACTTCTCTTGAAAAAGTAGGTAAGGGGACTTCCCTGCTGGTCCACTGGCTAAGACTCTGTGCTCCCAATGCTGGGGGCCTGGATTTGATCCCTGGTCAGGGAACTGATTCCACAAGCAGCAACTAAAGATCCAGCATGCCACAATTAAGACCCGGTGCAGCCAAAATAAATAATAGATAACTAAATATTAAAAAAAAAGAACAAAAAAGTAGGTGGGACTGCTTCTTAGAAGTCTGGGTGGCAGCTCACTTCCTGGTTTCTGTACCTCTGAGAGACGCCAGGGGAAATAAGAGTAGGAGGAGGCAGGGGAAAAATGGGGAAAAGCTCAGAATGCAAACAAAACTGAACAGGAATAAGAGGCAAGTGGGTGGGGTGGGGATTGGAAAGTACCACTACAGGGCTTCCCTTAGTCACTAGCTCAGCAAGTTGTCTGTGAAGTGTTCTAAACCTGGGACGGCCACCCATGGCTTGACAGAAGGGCCAAATTAGTGGGCAAATGTGGGGACAGGGACAGGTGACTGGGCCGTGGGACAAGTGTGTCCCTACTGGTGGCTGAGCTCCTTCAGAAGCATCTGCTCTCTGGTGAGCTGGGGGTGGGTGGGTGGGGGTGGAGGGGGTCACCTTGAGGCAGGGCTTAGTACCTGCACACATACCCAAGTGGATCAGTCTGAAAATATGGGTATTGTACACAAGTCTCTTTGGAAAGAGAGAAGGGAACCTCTGCCACCTAACATTTCCTTCCCCAGATCCATGTATCTCCTTCTCTCTTAGGTTCCCAGGAAAATACCTCCCTGCCCGCCAGCAGCCTTCACTGTCCCAAGACATTCAGGTGTCCTTCCCAGTCTGCAGGCCTTACTGAAGCAAAACAAAATTCTTGTGAGATAAGTTGACAGCGACCCAACTGGGCAAGGCTCCTTCGGTCTCAGCGGAGCCCACAGATTTCCGGAAGACAGGGGAAACCTGACCACCACATCCTCCAGTCCTTCTGGCAGGGCAGGACTTGACCCCGCAGCTCACCTCCACCCTCGGCTTTTGGGAAAGGAAGTTTAGATATCATCTGAAAGCAGATCTCAACTTTGCCCCCAACTAACTAGGCGTGTCTCCACAGCTCTTAGGTGCCAAGGAGGGCAGCCCGAGTCCAAGATTCCTGTTCCCAAGAGGCTGTCTTCCTCCTCCTCCTCTTGGGAACCTCGCAACCTCTACAACCTGTTCCTAGAAATCAGGCTGCCTGCCAGAGGTCAGTTTCATCGACCGCTGGCCTCCAATGCCCGGTGCAAAGGGCCCCCCTCTCCTCAGAGGACCCGCACGATCTTGGAATCCTGGACGCCGTGGCCCCTTCTCCCTGGGCTCGCGCACGCGGGGAATGAAGGCACCCTCTGGGCAGCTCGCTCATCCTCAGACAGCGGCTGCAGCCCCCCGCCACCCCCAGTTCTAGAGCACCCGGACTTCCCATGCCCCGCCCCCACCGAGTTCCCAGCTCACCGGCCCGGCCGCCGCCGCCGCCGCCGCCGCCGCCGCCCGCCTGCGGAAACTCGCGGCTCCGCGGGAGCCCGAGAAGCCGGTGACAGCAGCATCACTTCCGCCCGGCGGCGCAGCCAATCAGCGGCGGGCCCCCGGCCGGGCCGAGAGAGTGGCCAGGAGCCGCCGGCGACGCTGTGGGGCGCGGGGGGCGGGGCGGCCCCTCCGGGAGTCCTCCGCTGAGCGAGCGGCGCGTGCGGCGGCTGGCCCACCGCCCCGCGCCCTCGGGGCACCTGCAGAAGCTACCCTCTCCATAAGGCCGGCCCTCTCCCTCATGGCGTCCTCTGGACACGGCATCTCGGTTGAGACCTTTAAAACAACACTTGTTCCTCTTCTCTCTCTGACCGCCATGACCCTGACTCTTGCCTCATAACCTTCCTAGAGAGGGGTTCTCCCTCCGCCAGGTCCCAAGTCCTTCTCGCGGTCGCCATCTGTCAAGTCCCTGCGCCCGGGCGGAATCCACTAGCATCTCAGAGCGGGGGGCGGTTTCCGCCAAGTCCGGTCCCCCGGGTCCCCCACCCTCGGCCCCGACCGCGCCGGCTGTGGCCGCCAGGGGGCGCCATCTGGGGCGGCGCGGGTGCCACCGCGGCCTCTCCTCCCCGGGCCGAGCCTCGCCCCCCGCCGCTCGTGCCGCCGGAAGTGGGAGGTGTCGCGCGCGCGGGCCGGCGCTCGACCCCTCCCCCCAGGTTCGGCCGCCCCCTCCCCCCCGCTCCGCCCGCTCAGGTGCGTCCCGTCCCTCCCCCGTTCGCTCCCGGGGGCGCGACGCGGGAGGTGTGTGCGGGGCGGGCGCGCGGGCGAGGGGCTGCGGCGCGAGGGGCGGGGGTCGAGGCTGCCGGGGGGCGGTGGTGCGTGGAGGGAGTTGCGGGGACGGGCATGGGGGTCCCGGCCTAGAAGTGGGACGGGGGTTGGCAGCCTGACCGGGGGGCCGAGGGCAAGGTGCGAAGGGGGCTCTGGCCGGAGGGATCGGCCGGCGGGCCAGCCCCCCTGTGGAGGGCGGCCGGGACCACTCGGCGTCGCTTCCCCCCATTGTCCCTTTCGCGACCGTCCCCGGATCTCTCCCGATGACCCGTCGCTCTCGGCTTCGCCGTCAGATCGCCGCCGGGTTGCGGTGCGAGGCTCCCCTTGGCCTCTTCGACCTAACGCCCCCCGCCGCGGCCGCAGCCCTCTGCCAGATGTCCCCGTCCCCCTCCCCTCTGCGGCTCTCAGCTACCGAGTTGCACGGAGGACCCGTGACTTGTGGTTTTGTTGACCGAGCGCCGGGAACCCCCGGCCCGGGCTCCGATGGGGCAGGACGTTTTGCACCTGTGAGAACAGTAATGGCGATCTGGGGCCCGTTTTTCTCCTGGGAGCTCGTATGATGGGGAAAACTGAGGCACAGGGGGACGATGGCCTGGAACTTAAATGTTGACACAGGCCAGCCTCCATGCCTGCCCTATGCTTTCTTCGCGGGTCAGAGATGTACCTGGGATGCTATTAAAATAAAAACGAGAATTTAAGCTAACCTTATGTTACACCTCCCTCCTCCCATATTTTTTTTTATCTTTTCACCACAGAAGGCCATGAATTTGTCCTGCAACATAAAGGATGACCTTTTGATCTAAAAAAGGCCCCTGTCCCACTTCCCTTACTTGGATTACAGTTTTTCAGCTTCTCATTTTCATGCTGGAGTAACTGAGATTCTCATACTCTTTTGCACCTCCAGTAACTCTGAAGAGTGTACTTTCCGCAGTCAGTGGTTGTCAAACTTTTCCCATCTGTGGGGAACACAGAGTAAAAGATACTTGGATTGCCCAATTAAATACTATTTTTTCTCTCCCACAAGAATACTTCCAGGAAACTTTACTTATATTAATGGAGAATGCTTTTAATGTGACAGGCATAAAATGATTTTAAAACACAAGATACCATTGATATTAGGCCCCAAATCACATCTTTTGTAAATGATATTAGGCAAGGTAGGTATGTGGATCATTTGGAGGATTCTCACAGTCTGTGAGACCGCATTTCTCCTAAAAAGCTTTGACAGGCATATATAGTGTTGTTTACACACACACATATATATGTGTGTAATATATGTAATGATATATATAATGACGCTTGAGGATTGATGTCCCTTGGGACCTATTTCATGCCATGGCTCTTTTTATATCCTATTGAGGAATACTCAAGTATTTTCTCCTGGAGACCAGCTTTTTCTTTGTGTTTCTTTCCTGATATGATTCTGCTGTATGGACATTCTGATGGGGAAAGATACATTTGTTTTGAAATCTTGGAACTTCTAGCTGTAATTTGTTTCTGAATGTGCAGAGCACGATGGCAGCATCTGAAGTAGCTGGCGTGGTGGCCACTGCTCCCAATCCTCCGGAATCCTCTTCTAGTGTCTGTGCTTCCAAACCAGACGAAGGTCCTCCAGATGGTCTAAGGTAACGTGTGGACTCCTGACGGGGCAGATTGCGTTTGGGTGAGGGGCTTTGGAGATGGGCTTCTTACAGAAGTGTAGTTGGTCTTTCCCCTTTTGGGCTCTAGTGGCATTGCCCTCGATGAAGCTTTTTTAAAGGTAGGGACTGTCTGATCTCTGTTTGTATATTTGGTACCCCGCACCAGTATCCGACACTCAGCAGGCATGCTAATTGTTTGTTGAGTACATAGATTAGAATACAGTTGGTCAGACTTATTTGAAAATGCAAATATTTCCCAACTTCTACATGGACTATCTGTTTAACTGTATGTTTAAGTATTGTACCTGTGTGTGTATATATGTATGCTTTGTATATGCATATGTACTGGACCTACATTTGTATCTATAGATAAATAGACAGCTTTGTTAGTATGACTTACTACTTCTTGTGTGTAGTTTGCCTTGCATCTAAACTCTTGAAGACTCTAATTATGATTACCCAGCCTTGGCATTTTATAGTGATTAAACCATTGTTATGTATAATGTTGTACTAGGTTGGCTACCTCAACACTTTTGTAGAGTACGTAGGACCTAATGCAATAGATAACAGTGTCCTAGCAGCTCGGTATGTGTTAATACATTTAATTCTCCTAACAATCCCAGGAGGTAGGTGCTAATACTATTATTCCCATTAACAGGCGAGAAAACTAAGACATAGAGAGGTTAGTAACTTGCCCAAGGTTACCATGCTATGTTGGAGTCAGGATTTAAACTCAGGCTTGTCTGACTCCAGTGTACTTAGTAAATATCTATTTAAATGAAGAAGACAGGTTTGTTAGTGGGTAATGGGGACAGGAGTTAAGTAAAACCTCACCATAAACTTGCATCTTCATTTTATATATAGTGCACTTCCCTGGTGGTACAGTGGTTGATAAGACTCTGCCCTTCTCTGCAGGGGGGCATGGTTTCAATCCCTGGTCCCACATGCTGCATGGTGTAGCTTAAAAAAAAAACACAAAAAACAGGCATATACTACTAGTAATAATAATAGCAGCCAAGGTTTATTGAGTGTTTACTGTATGCCAGAACTAAATACTTCAGATGCTTTATCTCATGTAATCCTCACAATAGTCCTATTAGGTAGGTAATATTTCTATTTTACAAATGGAGTTAAATAACTTGCCCAGAGTTAAACCACTTATAAATAGCAGTCAGGATTCTCGCCTAGGTATTGTGTCTGTCCAAATTCATAATTTTTTTCCCCAGACCCCACTTGATCCCAGGAGTCAGCAAAGAGCATTTATAAACATTTTCAAGTCACAAGATGCTCTCTGTTGTTTTATTTTGAACAGTAGGTACTATTTTGTTGTTGTGTTTGTTTGTTTTTGAATTTTCTAGAAAAGTAGGTACTTGAGGAAAGAAAGGCATAATGACCTAAAGCCTCAGTCAGTGCTGGTTTGGAGTCCTTAAGGGTATCGGCGGACAGAATCAGTTTTAATTTTTTTAATGGCAAAAGAATTTAATGCATATATAGTCATTATTATTGGGTGAAAGACTTAGAGTTGTGAATGTTGGATGCCCTTATAAATAGATTTTGAAGATCTCTCTTAAAAGTAGTATGTTAATGGTTGTGACAAATGATAAAAACAGTTTTTCCAGTGTTATACATGTGTCATCTGGGATAAAATTTCTACTGGCAGCTTCAATTTTGGATTCAAAATTGTTTGTACTTCAGGCAACATGAAGTAGTGATGCTATGCTCTAGAAAGCAGTTGAAGAACCTAAATCTTGTGGTCAAAGATCTGTCTAGGGAATTTGAGTGTGAATTATTTTTGTGAAATGAGAATGGAATAAAAACAGTTTCCAAATTAATATTTTATTTATTAAAAATATGTGTAACAAAAGTAGCACATGTACTTAAATGAAATAGTCTAACAGTAGGCTATTTTATCTGCATTCCCCCAATTATTAAATTTGACACCCCCCAATTTCTGGGTCCCCAGAGTCATTCATGTGTGATTATTTATTGTGGACTGTCTCCAGAACCCAGATTCTTCACCACTGTGCTATACTCTTTGTGTGTGTGATCAAAATTACTGAATGGAAGCTAAGTTCCTTTTCATCCTGATAATTTGGAGGGGCTTGTATAGGCCAGTCTTGTTCTTCTAGTGTTTGTATTAAAAGTATTATATGTTTCAGCCTCTTTAAGATTGGATGAAGAGAGAAACTTTTTATCTTCTGTTTTCATAGCCCCAAAGACCCTGCACAGAAGCATAAGAACTCGCCTCTGTCGAGTGTAAGTAACCAAACGATAACCAAGGAGAATAACAGAAATGCCCATTTGGAACACCCAGAGCAGAATCCTGGCTCATCAGCAGGTGACACTTCAGCAGCGCACCGGGCGGTTTTAGGAGAAAACGTGATAGCCACAGCCCTTGGTCTGTCTGGCGGTGGGTCCCAGTCTGATCTGAAGGACGTGGCCAGCACGGCAGGAGAGGAGGGGGACACGTGCCTCCAGGAGAGCCTCCACCCCGCCGCTCGGTCTCTTAAGGCAGGGTGCCATTCAAAGCAGCTTGCCTCCAGGAATTGTGCTGAAGAGAAGGCCCCACAAGCCTCCATCCTAAAGGAAGGGAGCAGGGACCCAGGCTTGGAGTTCCCACCTGTGGTGCCTCCAGCAAATGGGGTTGAAGGAGTCAGAGTGGATCAGGATGATGATCAGGATAGCTCTTCCCTGAAGCTTTCTCAGAACATTGCTGTCCAGGTCAAGTATCAAGTTTCTACTACTAACATGGAATTCGGGCTTTTGATTTAATTTTTTTTTTTTTTGGAGGGCAGGAGATACTTCTTCCTAGTTGGTGGAGAACTGCTCTGTCTCTCTCTGTCTCTCTCTCTCTCTCTTTTAATGGCAACTCTCATAATACTCTCATATGGTGCTCTGTGATAACTTCATTCTGGTGTTACTGATGTTCCATAAGTAATAGCCAGGATCTAATCATGGCGACTAGGAACTTCATGACCTACATACAATCGCTTGCACTGAGTAATTGATGAGCGTAGGTCATTAGCATTCATAGTTCCCATCTTCGCACTTGCAGGAGGAATCCTTGTTAATTCTCTGACCTACATCTTAAGAAGTACAGTGTCTCCTGCCTTATAGTGACTGACATGCTTTGTCATAGAAAGAATGGGCACAATAAATTGTAGGGGGCCCAAATTCTTGTTTCAGCTTTGGGGTTGTCTCTCCATCAGTTGTTGGGTCTCATTCAGGTTATTTTGTGGGATAAGTGCTTAATGCAGCATGGGTGTCAGAGGGCATTTGCCAGAACTACAGTTCTCTTACTGTGAAGTTGATAAGGAGAAAGAACAAAAAGTTAATTTCTCTGTTACTTTTGACAGATTTCTCAGTTAACGGACTATATAATTCTGCCTTTTAAAATGTCTCTGAACAGTTCTGAATATAATTGTTTCCTTTCTTTATAGACTGACTTTAAGACGACTGATTCCGAGGTAAACACAGATCAAGATATTGAAAAGAATCTGGTGAGTAGTTAAACTGTCATTGTTGGTATATGAAACTGTTAATGCGGAAGATCTAGGGTCACATCATCCCTGGAAAAGGTGCAGGAATCTCCTTTATAAAATCCCTGACAGGTGATCAGCTAACTTCTGCTTGATTACTTCCAGAGATGGGACACTTACTACTCACAAAGCAACATACCACATTTAGAAAATAGATCTTACTGTTAGATCTTATTATGAGATGAGAACAGAACCTCTGAAGCTTCTTGTTATAGTTTTCTCCTGAGCTACATAGAGTAAATCTAAAATGTTTTACTTGTTAGCCCCCAATATAGTCAAAGTGTGTTTTTTTTGTTTTTGTTTTTTTAATGCCTTTTCCTCTTACCTCTCAGGTCTGAACCTTTCCAGGTGAAATGTCCCCAGATGTTTTTAATATTCTTCTTTTCTTCATATATTTTTCAGCTTTTCATCATCCTGACTTCTTTTCCACCTCGACAGGTTCCATCTTCTCAATGTTTCTTTTAAAATGTGATCCTGAAAGCTAAACATAGTAATGCACAGACAGTATGATTACTTCACAACACAATGGGACCCTTGTTCTCTTTCTCATTCGAGACACCATTTCTTAAGCTGACAGCAGCTTGTTTTGGCCATCTCATCACACTGTTGAGCTTGCACTCAAACTTCATCATGTCTTTTTCTCATGTATTGCTTAGTTGTGTCTTCCTATTATATTTGTAGGTAATGGTTTTTAAAACTTAGAGAGCTTCACATTTGTTTTTGTAAAAGTGGTCCCCTTGATCTGTCCCTGGCATTTTGTGGCAAAAACTTCTACCTTGTATGTGTGTGAATATCTGAATGTCTGTTTTTAAGAGGAAGAATAATGTGCAGAAAGGCACCTTTGGTTCAGGAAGAGGTCTTTAGGATAAGATATGTTAGTTGAGTGGAGAAGGCAATGGCACCCCACTCCAGTACTCTTGCCTGGAAAATCCCATGGATGGAGGAGCCTGGTAGGCTGCAGTCCATGGGGTCGCGAAGAGTTGGACACGACTGAGCGACTTCACTTTCACTTTTCACTCTCATGCCTTGGAGAAGGAAATGGCAACCCACTCCAGTGTTCTTGCCTGGAGAATCCCAAGGACAGCGGAGCCTGGTGGGCTGCCGTCTGTGGGGTTGCGCAGAGTCAGACACGACTGAAGTGACTTAGCAGCAGCAGCAACAGCATGTTAGTTGAGTGGAAATAAGGAGGAAAACCAGTTAATATTTTGTTGTTTGTCTTTGAATTTTCTAGAACAGTAAGTACTATTGAGGAAAGCATATATAAGAGGAAATAAAGTAGATATTTGGCACAAGTCAAAGAAATTGAGGGGCAGATGGAAAGAAGTCAGTTATTGGAGTGTGTTAACTACATGAGGCCAATAAAAACTTTTAAATAGAGAGTAGCGACTCAGGAGTTATTTATAACAGGCAAGTAAAAAGATACCAGAGATGAGCGACCTGATGGCCACGTGCAAGCTGAGAATGAGGCTAGAAGAAAACCTCCAAGGGGAGGAGAAGTTGTCTTTTCTTGAGCACTTACTCTAAGCACTTTACATGTAGTATTTATTTGGTCCCCACAGTTGTAACGTGGAGTTGGCATGACTATAGCAGTTGAAGAGGCCAACTTAAGAAGTTGCAGATAAGCTTTAGCATCAGTCTGAAACGGGTAGAGATTGGCAAGCCATTGGACTGAAAGAGGCCCAGGGCTGTGGTCTCTTTGGCTGTGTTTTTAATAGGTGGTGATGTGGGCCACATGCTTTAAAAAAGGTAGTGGAACTAGTCAGGTATTAAGCTGGACAGCAATGCAAGGAACTTTGCTCTTGTGTTATTTGCTACCCTTTTCATGCACTGACAGTAATTGCCCACTGCCTGCATTT
The DNA here is from genome assembly GCF_023091745.1 of Budorcas taxicolor. Classification (NCBI taxonomy): domain Eukaryota; kingdom Metazoa; phylum Chordata; class Mammalia; order Artiodactyla; family Bovidae; genus Budorcas; species Budorcas taxicolor. The sequence goes on from NC_068924.1 coordinate 27,381,192, forward strand.
CAAATGGGGCCTCTGGGCTCTCAGAACCAATTAGCCACCAATGAAACAACGTAGCAGTGTGTAACCCTTTGGCTTGGAGAATTGGATCAAGTAATTTCCTCTACACCTTAAGTCGCCAGTTTGCATGTACTAATAGTGTGTCCTTGAAACTTCTTTCTGTGAAGACTTGAGTTCTTTTTTTCCCCATTCTGTGTTGTATATAAAGACGCATTATGGACAAAAAAGTTTCCATAAGAAAGTAAAGAGAGAAGAAAAGAATGCTCATATTTACTAGTTTCGTCAGTTGGTTCTTAACATTTTTTTTTCAACCTTTTCTTGGGTGAAGATCTTTCAGAATCTTTTGAAAACTGAACTCTCCTCTCAAAAAATTTTGTACATACCTATCCATAGACCTCAGGTTCAGAAAACCTTTGAAGTTATGATGCTAAGTAGTCATCTATTTAGGGAGCCTTAGTCACACAAGACTGAGCGACTTCACTTTCATGCATTGGAGAAGGAAATGGCAACCCACTCCAGTGTTCTTGCCATCTGTGGGGTCGCACAGAGTCAGACACGACTGAAGCAACTCGGCAGCAGCCACAGCAGCAGCAGTCACATTTCAGTACCTGGACTAAGGACTAGCTTATCCCAAAGCTAAAGTCCCATTTTGAGAGCTTCTGTTTTTTTTTTTTTTTTATCATAGGGTGATAAGTTTCCCCCCATTCACTTCTAAAACCTTTCTTTTCTTTGAAAATAGTTGCTGTCTAGTGAATGAATTCAGTTTAATGCTCTGTTTAAGTTTTACATGGGCTGCCTTGTACCAAATGTGTTTTAAGTTGACCCTCTAAGTTTTAGTGTTGCTTTGAAAGCTAACCATTGCTTTTCTTGACTTACTAATGTCAGGGAGGCAGAGCTGAACTGTGGCCCTTAAAAGCTTTACTCCTATTCCTACTTTATGTGAGAACTTGGCCAATTTGCCTGATCTGAATCGCAAGTCCCCCAGAGCACTGGTGGGTTTGTCAGTTTTTAGTGCTAATGACCAGTAAGGAATTCAGTTTCTGGATGCATTTTGAGTAAATGATCTGTTCTTTGTTTTTTGCTCATTCTTCTTCTTCTTAATAGATGATAAAATACCTTATTTCTCTTATTCCCTAGAGCAGAGAAATAGTTTATATAAGAATCAGTTAGTAGAGATCTTAGGCTTTCTAGGTGAGCTGGGCTCTTTGGTAACTGCTCCCCTCTGCTGTTGTAGTGTGAAAGCAGCCAGTAAAGCTTCGGGTATGGCTACGTTCCTGGAAAACATTAACTTATAAAATCAGATGATGGCTGGATTTGGCTCATAGGCCATGGTTGCCACCCACATCTTAGTGCAGTGTTGTACAGCAGAACTTCCTTTCACGATGGAAGCGTTCTCTATGTCTGCTGTCTAGCATAGTAGCCACTACTCACACAAAGCTACCTAGCACTAGGAATGTGGCCAGGTGACTGAAGAGCTGGATATTTACATTTTATCATTCTAATTACTTTAAATTTACATAACAGACAGCATGGCTGGTAGCACCAGTGTTGGACCCTGCAGCCTAAGAGCTCTGCTTGATGCCTTGAACAAGCCTACGGTGAATGTTTCTTGCAGTTAAATTGAGGAATTCAACTGCTTTTCTGTTGCTACCCATAGGATAAAATGATGACAGAGAGAACCCTGTTGAAGGAGCGTTACCAGGAGGTCTTGGACAAGCAGAGGCAAGTGGAGAATCAGCTCCAAGTGCAATTAAAGCAACTTCAGCAAAGGAGAGAAGAAGAAATGAAGAATCACCAGGTATCCTGCTTATATTAAAATTGGCAACAAGTAAAGCTATAGTCCCTAATTAGACTTTAACTTTGTTTTCAAATTAATAGAAATAAAAAAGCAGTGTGTGTGTGTGTGTGTGTGTGTGTGTGTGTGTGTGTGTGTGTGTGTGTGTGTGTTAAGTCGTTCAGTCTTGTCTGATTCTGCTATCCCGTGTACTGTCCCAGCCAGGCTCCTCTGTCCATGGAATTCTCTGGGGAAGAATACTAGAGTAGGTTGCCATTCCTTTTCTTCTCCAGGGGATCTTTCTAACCCAGGGAATGAACCCAGGTCTCTTGCACTGCAGGAAGATTCCTTACCATCTGAGCCAGCTGGGAAGCCCTAGCGAGGCTAGGTTAAAATGACCTAAAACATACTCCCATGTCCTTTGACTAAAGGATAACAATGTATTTGAATTAAAAATTAAAACAGTCCCTAGGAACAAAAGATGGAGTAAACAGATTTCATTGCACAGGTGAGCTGTAGACGGCATCACAAATCAACCTCCCCCAAAGGCAATCTGCAAGTAACTTTTTAATGGTTATGTCACGCGAGTGTCTGTTCCTCGGTTCTTCGTCTCGTCACAACCGAGATCTGGAGTGACGGACATTAAAGCCCCCTTGGCGTGTCACAGCTCTCAGGTCTTGGATAGACCGTGTTATAGCTCTCAGGTCTTGAAAGGACCATATTCTAGCTCTTAGACAAATCAGTGTTCCAGCTCAGTGTTCCAGCGCTGTTTTATCTAGAAGATAGCAGTTAAATCCGTCTTCGAGGCGTGAGGGCACGTCGATCCAAAGACACGAGGAGAAGAGCGCCCTAGCATGTGGGAGAGAGAGCTAGCTTTGGCTCCTCTTTTTATATGTTTATCTCTCCCTGGGCCTGTCCTATGTAAACTGGACCAGGCAGGAGTGTTGTTTGTTTTACCTGAGGTCCTCACTCCGGTCCTCGGACCTTCTTTTGTTCTATTTTCGCGGGCTTTTCCCTTCCTTGTCTTTTAGCCACCGCCATTTTGGACTCCTTTTCCCTATTCTACCTGCCTAACAGTTATCATAGAATTTTAAGTATAAACAAGAACTTTGAGGGCATCTTGTCCAAATTCTCACTCCTATTTTAGTTCAGAATATATTTATTTGATATATTTTGTTGATGTAATTGATTGCCTACCTGGAAAGTCATTTGATTAGATTCCTGTCTCATACTGTATTTAAAAATAAAATTCTAAGTGGATTAAAAATATACATAGAAAACTGGAAAAAAATTTTAAGTTAGAAGAAAATTTAGGAGAATATGTATGTACCTTAAGTTGCAAAAGATCCTCTTAATCTAGGCAGAAAACCCAGAAGATTTTTAAAAAGTGAATTTAATTATATATAGTTAAAAATTTTGATATGGCAAATGATACAGAAAACAGTCAAAAGATCAATATTAGACTGAGAGAAAATATTTCTAGCAGATCTGATGAAGGGTTTAAGATCTAAGACACTTTGATTCCTACAAATTCATATAGTGAATAGTGAAGTCACTCAGTCGTGTCCGACTCTTTGGGACCCCATGGACTGTAGCCTACCAGGCTCCTCCCTCCATGGGATTCTCCAGGCAAGAGTACTGGAGTGGGTTGCCATTTCCTTCTCCAGGGGATCTTCCCAACCCAGGGATCGAACCTGGGTCTCCTGCATTGCAGGCAGACACTTTAACCTCTGAGCCACCAGGCTCCCCCGTCCCTGGGATTCTCCAGGCAAGAACACTGGAGTGGGTTGCCATTTCTTCTCCAAGGCATGAAAGTGAAAAGTGAAAGTGAAGTCGCTCAGTCGTGTCTGACTCTTCGCGACCCCATGGACTGCAGCCTACCAGGCTCCTCCGTCCATGGGATTTGCCAGGCAAGAGTACTGGAGTGGGGTGCCATTGCCTTCTCCACTGAGCCACCAGGGAAGCCCCAAATTCATAGTAAAAGCCAAATAGTCTAAAGAAACACCAGGAAAGGTTATTGTATTACTTTTCTATTGTAATAGTTTCCTATTGCTACTGTGGCAGATTGTCATGAATTTAGAGCTTAAAACAACACATTTATTAAATCAGTTCTGTAGGTCAGAAGCCCAACATGGGTGTCACTGGGCTAAAATCAAGGTATTGGGATGGCAGCCTTCCTTTCTTGGGACTCCAGGGGAGAAGACATTTCCTTGCCTTCCTGGCTTCTAGAGGTTGCTTGCATTCCTTGACCTGTGACCCCTTCTCCCTCTTCACAGTCAGCAGTGTTGCATTTCTGCAACCATTCTTCCCTAATCACATCTTCCTCTGCTCATGACAGGGAAGGTTTCTCTGCTTCTAAAGACCTATTTGTGATTAGATTGGACCCACCCAGGTAATCCAGGATTCTCTATCTTTTTGTTAAGGAAGGTAACAAAAGTTCCAAGGGGTAGAACATGGACATTTTTGTGAGCCAGGGGCTATTATTTTGCCTACAATTATAAACAGTAATTCACAGAAGAGGAAAAGCAAATGGGGAATAAATATATGAAAATAAACTCAGCCTTACTATTGTTGATTCATTCATACAACAAATATTTTTTGAGTTCCCAATCTAGTCCCTGAAGATTTAGTGGTAAACAAAACATAGTCTTTGCCTTCATTGGATGTTTATTCTAGTCGGAGGAGACAGACAATGAAAACAGTAAAAGAATAGGAGGTGGTAAAATGCTCATTAAAATTATTAGATACTCTTCCTCCCTCTTTCCCATGAGATTGGGCAAAACAAAATAAGCTATCGGGGTAAGAAAAAATGAGCTCTTTTTAGACATTGGTAGGAGTGTGAATTGTTACTGATTTTTTTATTTTTAAGAAAAGATACTGGGAAATTGTCAGTTAAGTTTTAAAATGTATATATACCTTGACCTAGACTCCTCATTGTTAGAAGTCTACTCAACAGAAATAAAAGGTTTTTATATGAAAGTATAGACATAGAATGTTTATTGTAGTACTGTTTGTAGTACAAGAAAACTGGAATAAACCTGATGGACGCTTTTAATAGAGAGTGGCTAAATTGGCTAAATACATGTGTCATGTCGTGTTATACAGCTGTTTTTTAGTTTTCTCTATATTTGCTGTAAGTATGTTCATGTCAGTTGAACAAAGCAAGATGCAGAATAATGTATATAAAACTACCTCATTATAAAAAAACAGAAAAGCAAAGAAATACATATATAAGTACATGTGTTGGTGTGAGGATGCATAAAGTTGTGAAAGCATAGTACAAACACTTTAACACATTGATTACTTTATGGGTGGAATTGGTGTGAATTAGAGATGACTGTGGCCACCTGATACAAATAGCTGATTCACTAGAAAAGACCTTGATGCTTGGAAAGATTGAAAGCAGGAGGAGAAAGCGACAGATGACAAGATTGTTGGATGGCATCACTGATTCAATGGACATGAGTTTGAGCAAGCTCTGGGAGATGGCGAAGGACAGGGAAGCCTGGCGTGCTGCAGTCCATGGGGTCTCAAAGAGTCGGACACAACTGAGCGACTGAATAAGAGATGACTTAAATTTATCACTTTTTAATTGTTTGACTTATTATACATGTAGTCAGATAATTTAAAAAGATCAGATAATCCCTACACATAATAAAGTAGAACCATAACAAAACAAAGCAAGACCGTATTTGTTGAAAGTAACAAACTCCCACCCTGTGCAAGAATGCCTTTCTCAGCAGTCTTGACAGGTGTTCATTCAGACTTTATTTGAGCACCAGTAATGGGGAGATTATTGCTTCACAAGGCAGTAAATTCCAGTTTTGAATAGTTGTGATTGTTAGAAATTCTTCCTCCTGTTGAATTGATATCTGCATTATTACTTACTCCCTTATATCTAAGTACTGGCTTTTGGGACTACTCATGAACTAGATTCCTTTAGTTCATTTTAAATTCTCTAAACTCAGTGTTAATTTGTGATAGTTGAAAGTAACCTTCAGACCAAAAGAACTAATTCATTTCCTTCTTTGTGTGTGACTATAATTGTGTGGGACTCAGGAGATATTAAAGGCTATCCAAGACGTAACAATAAAGCGAGAAGAAACGAAGAAGAAAATAGAGAAAGAAAAGAAGGAGTTTCTGCAGAAGGAGCAGGATCTAAAAGCTGAAATTGAGAAGCTTTGTGAGAAGGGCAGAAGGTAAATGATGGATGCTGTTAAGAATAAAAACGCTCTGTGAATGTGTGTGTTTGAATATAAGAGGCCAGTTCTGTTTGTTTCTAGTTCCTTTTCTTTCAGTCTTAATTTTTATTTGAAAAACAAGTGCACAAATTAATATCCTCTAGTAATTTTAGCTTTTTCAGCAACTATGTTAAATTTAACAAAAAGTGTCTCAGGAATTCATTAATACATTGAAATGATAGTAGTGAATTGCTTGGTCCCAGGTATGATCAAGATTTTGGTATATATCTAGCACCTGTTTCACTTCCTTAACTGATATTTTACAGTTTAGACGATGAGACTACTTTGATTGTATTTATGTTCAACACCAAAAGCAAATTTCAAAAGTAGTTTGTAGGCTGTTTGGAAAGCTATTTAATGAATCTGTGTCCTTTTCAGGGAACTGCAGTAGGACTAAGGTGGCATAAAGTTCGGTCATAGTTTCAAATTTCCAAGTTTCTTCTTGTGACCTGTTTGGAAATCAAAATAGCTGTGAATACTGTGATTTTACTTAAATTCTACTAAAATGCGTTTTTATTTATCAAGAAAATCTTGGCTTGCTAATGTGTCAGAGAGCTAAGTGGAAAGTAGCAGGTTCATTTGCCAAATCATTTTTCAAGTATGAGAGATGGTAACTATGAAAGAACATTTTGGAATACCTGGGGAAGTTTGAGTTTGGACTGCATATTAGGTAATAGTGTATCAAGTGATAAATATTTTGGGTGATTATGGTATGTGATTACATAGAAGGATCTTATTCTTCAGAGGTACTTGCTGAAGTTTTAGGGGTTAAGTGTCATGATGTCTATAACTTTCAGATAGTTCAGAGAGAGGGGTAAAGTAAATGTGGCAAAAAGCGTAACAGCTGGTGGACCCAGATGAAAGGCATATATTTATTTATTTTTAGGACATATGTTTCTTGTACTCTTCTATTAACTTTTATGTTGGTTTGAAATTTTCAAAGAAAAAGTTGCAGGGTAGATACAGGGAGGAATTAGTCAGGCAGTGAGTAAGGAAAAGGATATTGCAGGCAGGGGACCTACAGAGGAGAGAGAATAACAACTGAGGTTAAGTAGAGAGGAATGAGGCTAGTGGAGGAGTCAGAAGTCAGATCACAAAGGCTTTATATACTTTGTTAAGGGGTTTGAGATTTTTCCCTGATAGACTGAAGAATTTGAATTACCAGATAGGAAATTAAGATAATTTCTGATTGATATTATAGAAAAATGAATTTACTTAATTGAAATCTGCCAAGTGCTTTGTACTATTTGAAGGTAGTTACTGTTTTATAAATATAACTATAGTTTTTTAAGAAAGACAGCATGAATCGACAAAAAAGTAAAGGACCAAATATTCAGTTTAGTCATAAATTTGATTTCTTTTCTCCTTGACACCTGGCTGCCTTACAGTGATGTTGTCTTGCTTTTGAGGGGACACTTTCTAGTTCCCAGCTTCAAGATTATTGCTGGTATTAGAAAGGGGAGGCTGCCAAGCTAGGTCTTTTCTAGGGCCAAACTTCTTTTCAAGCTCTCTGCCTTGAATAGTGACTCATCAAGAATAACAGCAAATAGGGCTCTTCTTGAATAAATATGGTGAGCTTACACTTTAAAAGACAGTGTCAGTTGATTCAGAGGTAGCTTGGGACAAGTAGCAGAAAAATTGCAGTATCAAGCAAGATCCTTCTTTTTTTTTTTTTTAATGCTTTGAGCTTGTGTGACGAGCTTGTGATAGGTAAATAGCAGATCGGGGGAGTTAATGTTGGAAGCCTTACTTTGGATGTGATATAAGAGTTTATGCTATATTGAATTGACAGTGTGCATGAGGATTCCTTTTGGAAATTTCTCACCAAGTGCTAGTTTGTTTAACTGATAGGCTTTGAAGTCCTAATAGCCTGTCTGGCCATCAGTAAGTTCAGTGAGTATTTCTTAGGTGCAAAGCAATGAGTCAGGCTGTTGAAATATCCTATATTTTGACCACAGCCTTCAGTCCTTCCAGCTTTCTGTCTTATTCCCAGTAAATGTACACTTTGACCACATCAGATCCTCTTTCTTGTTTGTTGACCTCATTACATTTTCCGCCAGTCCTCCAGCTCCCCGGAAGTGTTTCTTTACCTACCCCGCTGAGACTCAAAGTCCATTACTGGAATTACTTTTATACCATTGCCATCAATTCTGCTGAGACTTGTTCCTTTCCTTTCATTTTTTTCGTAGTATTCCAGTCCTGGCCCAAGTTAGCCACTTAACGTCTCTATTCTTATAGTTGGGCTGCTGAGTCTGCTGGAGGAAATCCTACCACTGAGCATCTTGAGGCCAGAATGAGTTTGACTTTCAAAAGCACTCAGATAGATCTTCAGGGCTCCCTCTTCCTCCGAGGGCTGTCCCTAACTATTACTTCTGTTTCTAAACTTTCCATCTCCACCATTTCTCTCATTAGTTTTAGCATGTGAGCTTGCTTTTTATTTCACTGAAAAAATAGGGGCCGCCGAGTAAATCTTCCTTCCGTTTCCTGTCAGTAGACGCATCCATGCTTTCTTCTGTTCTTGTATCTGAGTCTAAACTTCCTACTTGTGTGTGAATCCTGTTGCCTTGTTTCTCCCAATTTTCCATAAGTGGCACCATACCCTCTTCCAAGGCCTCAGCGGAAGAAATGAGTCATTCCACGTTCCTCTCTCTTAGCCCCTCTCCACCACATGTGCTTTACCATGTCCTGTAGATTAGGGATCCCTCTCCATTCACTCCGCCACTCTTCCTTCAGGTTTCTATCCCTTCTTCTAGCTCTGATGCAGGCTACTGAACTTTTTTTGCCTCCATTCTCGTCTGTCTAGTACACAGCTTCCATAGAAATCTTTCTAAGATGTGGATCTGAAAATGTCATTTCCCTGCTTAAAATCCTTCCTAGTTCCTAGGGTAAAGTTTAAACTCTGTATTTAGTGTAAGAAGCCCTTAATTATCTCGCTCCTATTTATGTCCCTAGCTTATCTTTTGGTGGTGTTGGCTTAGGTGCTCAGTCTTGTCTCTTGCCAGGTTCTTTTGTCCGTGGGATTTCCCAGGCAAGAATACTGGAGTGGGTTGTTATTTCCCACCTTCTCCAGGGGATCTTTCTGACCCAGGGATCGAACCTGTGTCTCCTGCATTGGAAGGAGGATTCTTTACCGCTGAGCCACCAGGGAAACCTGCTATACTTTTTAGCACTCCCCCAAACCACCATTGAAGAAGGAAAAGAGAACACACCCCTTATCCACCCCTTCACACACTGTGCCCATTTAATTTAGATGACTCTCTTCTGTATTCATCTGGCATGGTGTGTATATTCCTGTCATAACATTGACCTCTGATGGTCCTTTTTGTTTACTGGAATGTTTCCCCGCATTATATAGTTAGCTTCTTGAGAGCAAGCATTTCAATTATCTATTGCTTTCTTTAAAAAAAGCACTCAGTTCTTTGGGTTGATTCTCAGATGGATGGTTTTTCTAGTCCCCTTTGGAGTCATTCTTGTAGCTTCAGTTTCACGGTACCTGGGGCTGGAATGTCCAAGATGGCCTCATTCATATTTCTGCTGCCTTGGCAGGGCCACCTGAAAAGCTACAGTCTGTGAGTCCCGCCGGGCTCAGACGGGACCCTGGGATGTCTAGGATTTTTTCACTCTCTCTCTCTCCATGCTGTCTCAGGACTCTTTCCTCTCCAGGTGGTCTTTCCTGCAAAGGGGTCAGATTTCTTACTTGGCAGCTCAGGGCTTCCAAGAGTGCAGACGTGGATGTTTCCAGAATTTCTTAAGGCGTAGACTTGGAACCGGCACAGTGCTCCTCCTGCGGCATTTTGTTGGTTAACGTGAGTGATAGGGCCAGCCCAGATTCCATGTGGGAGGGGACTGTGAGGAGGAGGCCTGGTTCATTGGGAAGACTCCGTTCCTGGAGATTTGCTACCGCAGCAAGTAACACATCTTGTTTAACTTTTTCTGCTCGGCATGTAACAGTATTATCTAGATATGGGAAATCATGTGCATGCTCAGTTGCTCTCAGTCATGTCTGACTCTTTGCAACCCAATGGGCTGTGGGCTATCAGGCTTCTCTGTCCATGGGATTCTCCAGGCAAGAATACTGGAGTGGGGTGCCATTTCCTTCTCCAGGGGATATTCTCGACCCAGAGATTGAACCCGCGTCTCCTGCGGCTCCTTCATTGGCAGGTAGATTCTTTATCACTGAGCCATCTGGGAAATCATAGAAGTTATATATAAACAGGAGTAACATAACTGAAGATGTTTTAGAAATATGCGAAGAAACAGAGGCTAGGACATGGACCAGTAAACTCTTAGAATAAAGTGAGTTTCTAAGAATTATTATAAGACTAATAATTGTGACTGAATGAAAAGGGAAAAATGGATTTAGGAGGACTTGGTATCCGATTATTTTAAGGATTAGGATGGAGGGAGGAGTCAAAAATAACTTCACAGTTTGACCCTGCGTAACTGTGCCACCATGGACAATAATTGGGAAGTAGAATACCAGTTCTCAATTTGAGAATAAAGTAATACTTTTGATGGTTTGGGATATGCAAGTTGAAATACTTAGTAGACAATTACAAATGGGAGACTGAATACAGAAAAGATGCTGTGTCTTCATTTGGAGTTGCATATAAGCAATAGTTAAAATAAGTGAATTTTCTGTGGGAAAAAATATAGAGTAGGGCTCAGTTCTGAACTTTGCAGTTTGGGAGTAGAAAGAGGAAGAGAAGGCAAAAAGAATAATCAGAGAAGAACAAGGAAACCGTTTTGAATAGTAAGTAGTATAAGGTTTCAAAGGGAGAAAGTGGTTAACAGTGTCAGAAACTGTTGGGTATAAATGAGAACCAGGTCTGAGTAAAGGCTATTGATAAATATTAAATGTAAGTAGGGATTTTTAGGCAGGGGAATTAGGATATTGGATTTATTTTCCCCCCAATATTTTATTATAAAATTTTTCATTCATAGAAACTGCAAGTATTGTACATTAACTCTCATGACCTAGATTAAAAACAGCAATTAACATTCTGTTAAATTTGTTTTAACAGTCTTTCCCTCTGTCCATTCCTCTATTCATTAGTCCATGTTATTTGTTTATGCATATTAGAGTAAGAGGTAGTCATCATACTTTCACCTCTAAACTCATAAAGGTGTCTCATTAATTAGATTTTATATAGTTTGTGTTTCCTTTTTTGTGGTAATAAATCATATATGCAGTTAAATATATAAACATTAAGTACACCATTCAGTGAGTTTAGAATTCTTCTATTTATTATTGTTTTGTTCGTGCTGGATCTTCACCGCTGCACAGGCTTTTCTCTAGTTGTGGCGGGTGGGGCTACTCTCTAGTTTTGGTGCGCAGACTTCTCCTGGCGGTGGCTTCTCTTGTGCAGACCACAGGCCCTGGGGCACGTGGGATTCAGTGTTACGGCACGTGAGCTCACTAGTTGTGGCTCCAGGCTGAATAGTTGTAGCTCATGGGCTTAGTTGCACTGAGGCATGTGGGATCTTCCCGGATCAGGGATTTGAACCTCCTGCATCGGCAGGCAGATTCTTTACCACTGAGCCACCAGGGAAGCCCGCATGCAGTCAGTTTTGACAATCAGTATATCCCTGTGTAATTCAAATCCCATCAAGATATAGAAAATATTGCCATTAAACCAAGTAATTCCTCATGCTATCATTCCCTGTCCTTATAGTCCCAAAGGTAACCACTGTTACGAATTTTTTCTTCAAAGACTAATTTTGCATGTTCTGGAATGTCATATAAATGAAATCATACAACATTGTACTCTTTTGTATAAGACTTCTTTCATTTAGCATAGTGCTTTTGAAATTTTTCATGTTGTCTTTTTTTATTCTTGAGTAGTATTCCTCTTGTTAATATACCAGTTTATCCTTTCTCCTATTGATGGCAAGTAGCAGTTTCCAGATTTTTTACAATTATGAATAAAGCCGCTATGAATATTCATGTACAAGTGTTTGTGTGATCATATGATTTTATTTTTCTTCAGTATATTCCTTGGAATAGAATTATTGGGTTGTAGGGTAGTAGGTATATGTTTAGTTTTAAAAGAAAAGGCCAGACATATTTCAAAGTTTATATGATATTTTATACTCTATTACAATGTTTGAGAATTGCCATCCTTACCATTCAAATGACTGCAGTAAGTATTTCATTGTGGCTTAATTTGCATGTCCCATTAGTCATTAGGGTTCCCTGGTGGCTCAGTGGTAAAGAATCTGCCTGCAGTGCAGGAGACCTGGGTTCGATTCCTGGGTTGGGAAGATCCCCTGGAGGAGGGCATGGCAACCCAGTCCAGTACTCTTGCCTGGAGAATCCCATGGACAGAGGAGCCTGGTGGGCTATAGTCCATGAGGTCACACAGAATCCGACACGACTGAAGCGACTCAACAGGAACAACAGCGGTGACTATGATGTTGACCACTTTCTTCGTGTGCTTATTGGCCATTCATTTATCTGCTGTTCTGAAGTGTCCTGTCAGATATTTCTCCATCACCACCTTCTTGCAGGGCAGAGGTTGAGGTTTTGGTTTTTGTGACTGTGTAGTACCAGCCTGTTACATATTCCGAATATAACTCTTTTGTCAGTTACATGTTCTGTGACAGTTTTCTTCTACTCTGATCTATCTACTTTAAAATTGCATCTTTTGGTGAACAGAAAATTTGATTTCAGTGATATCTAATTTATTAAGTTTTCATTTATAGTTATTGTATTTTCTGTCCTAAGAAACCTTTGCCTACTGTGAAGTAGCAAAGGTGTTCTTCTGTTTTCTCATGGGATTTTTATCATTTTTGCTTTAATATTTATGTCTGTGATCCATCTCAAATTAATTTTTGTGTATGGTGACGAGTAGGGGTTGATGTTAATTTTTCCCCATGTTAATATCCAGTTGTTTTGGTACCATTTGTTGAGAAATGTTCCTGTCTTCATTGTGTTGCTTGACACCTTTGCCAAAAACCAAATGGCACCTTGAGTCATATATACAAATAGTGGGTTTATTCTGGGTACGCTACCAATCCATTGCATTGATATATTTGCCTATCTTTATGCCGAACCATAGCATTGTGATTATTATAAACTTATAGTAAGTCATGAAGTCAGAGTATGCAAAATCTTCTGCTTTTCGTTCAAGATTACTTTGGACATTTTAGGTTGTTTGCATTTATGTATGTGTGTGTGTGTATGTATGTGTGTGTATATTTGTCTATATATGAAGCAGCTTATCAGTTTCTATCAAAACACCTGGTTTTCTGAGAGTTCTTAATATGAATCGATGCATAATTTTGTCAAATGGTTTTTCTGTATCTATTAAATTATCAAATTTTTTTTCTCCCATGTTCTGTTAATATAATGAGTTGCATTGATTTTTTTTCAAATGTTAAACTATTTCTCCATTTCTTGGGATGCATCCAAGATGAACAAGATATATTGTTGTTTTTATGTATTGCTGAATTTGACTCTCTGATATTTGAAAAGGATTTTTATGTCTGTGTTAATTGAAACTTTCATAGTCTTAATTTTTGAAACTTAGAATTATCCTTTAAATTAAAAAAATGACATTTTAGATATAATTTATATAGAATAAAGTATTTCTATATTTTATGTTTTAAAATATTTGGTTATATCATTTGCTGAGGGGGCAGTGTTAAAATCTATGTGATTATACATTTTTCTCTTTTTCCTTTTAATCCTGTCAATTTTTGTTGTTATATTTTGAAGCTGTGTTATTAGATACATATACAATTATTATTATTATGTGTTCTTGATAAATTGTCTTCATCATTGACATTGAATCATTATAAAATGTCTTTATCTTGGTCATAATCTTAATGTTTATTTTATGTAATATTGATATAGATATTACAGTTAGATATGCTTACTCTTTACATAGTATATATTTTTCCATATTTTACCTTCAACCTATCAACATATAATTGTTTTTTTTTTTTTAATCTATCCTGACAAGGTTCCTTTTAGAGGCTCTTAGTATATTTGTATTTAATACAGCTAGTGATATGATTAGATTTAGGTGCATTCTTTACTGTCTAGATTAAATATTAATTCATTGACTATTCTGTAGAATTCTATTTTAATTTGGCCTTTTTCACCTTGAATACACATCTATTTCATTCACTGGCAAAATGTATCATAAAAACAAATTACATGCCTGGTGATTATACTACATTAGAAGGATTTATAATTTTATTGGATAAAGTATTTGGGAAATTTTCATAGTCTTAATTGCTGAAACTTAGAATTATTCTTTAAATTAAATTTTTTTGCATATAATTTACTACTAATAAAATACCCTTATTTTAAGTTACATTTTGATGAGTTTTGACAGATTGATCACACATGTTAATGCTAACACAGTCAAGGTATAGCATATACCATTACCCTAAAATATTCCCTGTATTTCTTCTTAATCACTCTGCTTCCTCCTCTCCATTCCCAGGTGAACACTTTCCTTCTGTGTTACTATATTATCTTTTCAACCATGTGTCTCACCCTATTGAGAAAAAAATTATTTATTTGACTGCACTGGGTCCCAGTTGTGGTACTCAGGATCTTTAGTTGTGGCATTCAAATTCTTATTTGCAGCATGTGGGATCTAGTTCTCTGCCAGTGTTTGAACCCTGGCCCCCTGCATTGGGAGCACAGAGTTTCAGCCACTGGATCACCAGAGAAATCTCATCACTTACCACAGTTTTGAGATTCATCTATGATGTTGTGATGAATGAGAACTATATTAATAGTTCATTACTTTTTTAATAAAAGACTTAATTTTTTTATTGTAGTTTGAAGTTTACAACAAAATTGAGAGGGAAGTAAAGAGATTTCCTATATGCCCCCTGCCCTCACACATGCACAGCCTTCCCTTTATCAATGTCACTCACTAGAATGGCACATTTTTTACCAAAGGTGAACCTACAGTGACACGTCATAATTGTCCAAAGTCCATAGTTTACCTTAGGGTTCACTCTTGGTATTATACAGCCTATGATTTGGATAAAGGTATGATGACATATCGGAGAAGGCAATGGCACCCCACTCCAGTACTCTTGCTTGGGAAATCCCATGGACAGAGGAGCCTCGTAGGCTACAGTCCATGGGGTCACTAAGAGTCGAACACGACTGAGCGACTTCACTTTCACTTTTCACTTTCATGCATTGGAGAAGGAAATGGCAACCCACTCCAGTGTTCTTGCCTGGAGAATCCCAGGGACAGAGGAGCCTGGTGGGCTTCCGTCTATGGGGTCGCACAGAGTCGGACACGACTGCCGCGACTTAGCAGCAGCAGCAGCAGCATGATGACATATATCCATCATTACACAGAGCATTTTTCACTCCCCATCCTCTGTGCTCTACTGGTTCATCCCACACTCCCCCACTGATTTTTTTTATTGTCTCTGTAGTTTTGCCTTTTCCAGAATGCTATATAGTTGAATCATATGATATGTAGCCTTTCAGATTGGCTTCTTTCACTTAGCAATATGCATTTGAAAGTATGCCTTTTCATGGTTTGATAGCTCATTTCTCTTTAGCATTAAAGAATATTCCATCTTTTGAATGTACAGTAGTTTTTTATTTATTCATCCACTGCAGGATAACTTGGTTGCTTCCAAGTTTTTGTAGTTATGAATAAAGGTGCTATAGATAGCCATGTGCAAGTTTTTGTATGGACGTAAGTTTTCAGCTCCTTTCGGTAGATACCAAGAAGTGTAATGGCTGGATTGTATGGTAAGAATAAGATTAGTTTATAAGAAACTGCCAAATTGTCTTCCAAAGTGGCTGCGGTACCATTTCGCTTTCCCAGCAGAAATGAATGAGAGTTCCTGTTGCTCCACATCCTTGCCAGCATTTGTTGTTGTCGTCAGTGTTCTAGATTTTGGCCATTCTACTTAGTATACAGTGGTATCTCATTGGTGTTTTAATTTCATTTTCCTGATGACAAGTGATGAGGAGCATCTTTTCACATCTTCATTTGCTATCAGTATATCTTTTTTGATGAGCTGTCTGTCAGTCTTTGGCCCATTTTTTTAAATCTTTTTTTTTTTAACTGAGAGATTATATTTTTAATTTAATTGTATTGTTATATTTTTGGCTGTGCCGCATGGCCTGTAGGATCTAAGTTACCCAACCAAGGATTAAACCTTTTTTAAGGCCACAACAGTGAAAGCCCAGCGTCCCAACTCTAGACCAGCAGGGAACTCCCCTATTGTTTGTTTTATTGTTGAATTTTAAGAGCTCTTTGTGTTTTTCGGATAACGTTCCTTTGTCAGATGTGTCTTTTACAAATATTTTCTCCCAGTCTATGGCTTGTCTTCTATTATTCTTGATACCGTCTTTTGCAGAACAGAAGTTTTTAATTTTAATGAAGCCTAATTTATCAGGTATTTCATGGGTCGTGTCTTTGGTGTTATATCAAGTTCATTCAGTTTTCTCTGATGTTATCTTCTAGGAGTTTTATAATTTTGTGTTTTACGTTTAGGTCCATGATCCAACTTCTGTTAACCTTTGTGAAAGGTGTAATGTCTGTGTTTAGATCCATTTTTTTGCATGTTGATGTCCTCTTTGAACGAGCTTCCCAGGTAAAGAACCAGTGGCTCCAGTGATAAAGAACCTGCCTACCAATGCAGGAGACATAAGAGATGCAGGTTCGATCCCTGGGCCAGGAAGATCCCCTGGAGGAGTGTATGGCAATCCACTCCAGTGTTCTGGCCTGGAGAATCCCATGGACAGAGGAGCCTGGCGAGCTACAGTCCATAGGGTCACAAAGAGTTGGACAGAACTGAAGCCACCTAACATATCCACATTTAATACTATTTGTTGAAGAGACTCTTTGCTCCATTTTATTGTTATCGCTCCTTTATTAAAGATCATTTGACTGTATTTATGGAGTTCTGTTGGAGAAGGCAATGGCACCCCACTCCAGTACTCTTGCCTGGCAAATCCCATGGACGGGGGAGCCTGGTGGCCTGTAGTCCATGGGGTCGCTAAGAGTCGGACACAACTGAGCTACTTCCCTTTCACTTTTCACTTTCATGCATTGGAGAAGGAAATGGCAACCCACTCCAGTGTTCTTGCCTGGAGAATCCCAGGAATGGGGGAGGCTGGTGGGCTGCCGTCTATGGGGTCACACAGAGTCGGACACGACTGAAGTGACTTAGCAGCAGCAGCATGGAGTTCTATTTCTAGGCCCTCTGGTCTGTTCCATTTATCTCTTATGAATACCACACTGTTTTGATTCTATGGCTTTATAGTAAGTCCGGAAGTCAAGTAGCATCAGTCTCCCAGTTTTGTCCTTCTCCTTCAATGTTGTGGTCTTTTGCTTCTTCTTATAAACTTTAGAATCAGTTTGTTGATATCCATACAATAACTTGCTGGGAATTGATTGGGATTGCATTGACTATAGGTCAACTTGGGAAGAACTGACTCTTTTTTTTGACTGTGCTGGGTCTTTGTTACTATGTGTGATCTTTCTATAGTTGTGCCAAGTGAGGGCCACTCTCATCATTGCTGAAGGTCTCTAGTTGCAGGCGTGGACTTCTCATTGCAATGGGTTTCTCTTGTTGCAGAGCACAGGCTCTAGGTGCATGGACTTCAGTAGCTGTGATGCTCAGGCTTGGTTGCCCCACGGTATGTGGCATCCTCCCAACCAAGGATCGAACCTGTGTCCCCTGCGTTGCCAAGTGGACTTTTAACCACTGGACTGCCAGGGAAGTCCCCCAAACTGACATCTTGACAATGTTGAGTCTTCCTGTCCATGAACATGGAATATCTCTCCATTTATTTAGTTCTCTGATTTTGTTATCAGAGTTTTTGTCATTTTCCTCATACAGATCTTGTACATATTTTGTTAGAGTTATGCCTAAATGTATGTAATATAAATGATATTGTGTTTTTAATTTCAGATGTTCACTGTTAACATTTAGAAAAGCAACTGACTATTGTATATTAACTTCATGTCCTGCAACTCTGCTGTAACCACCTATTAGTTCAAGGGTTTCTTTTTTTTGTCTATGCTTTTTCATTTTCTACATAGACGATCACGTCCTGTGCAAATGACAACAGTTTTATGTCTTACTTTCCAATTTGTATACCTTTGGTTTCCTTTACTTGCTTTATCATATTAGCAAGAACTTCTAGTATAATATTGAAAACAGATGGTGAGAGGGGACATCTTTAGCTTGTACCTGATCTTGGAAAAGCTTCCAGTTTCTCACTCTTGAGTATGATGTTAGATTGTTTGTAGATAATCTTTGCCAAGTTGAGAGTTCTCCCTATTCCCAGTTTACTGAGTTTTTATCTTTAACGGGTGCTGGATTTTGTCAAATGCTTTTTCTGCATATATTGACATGATCATTTGATTCTTTTTTTAGTCTTTTGATATGATGGATAATTTTAGTTGATTTTTTAATGTTGAACTAGGCTTGCATACCTGGGATAAATCCCACTTGGTCAAAATCCTTTTAATACTTTTTTTATATTTGATTTACTAGTATTTTGTTGAGGATTTTTGTGTTTCTATTCAGGAGAGATGTTGGTCTGTAGTTTTTTTCTTCTATTATTTTTGTCTGGTATTAGTATTAGGGTAAGATTGCAGAGAATTGGTTTAATTTTTTCCTTAAGTATGTAGTAGAATTCACCAGTGAACCCATCTAGGCCTGGTGTTTTCTGTTTTAGAAGGTTATTAATTATTAAATCAATTTAAAAAATAGGTATAGGTGTTCATTTCTTTTTAATACTGAATATAGTCCATTGTGTGAATATCTAGCAGTTTGTTTATTCAGTTGAAAATGTTTTAATATTAACTGTCTCCTATAATTTTTTAAAAAAATTTTTAATTGGAGGATAATTGCTTTACAAAGGTTGTGTTGGTTTCTGCCATAGAACAATGTGAATTAGCCATAAGTATACATATGTCTCCTTCTCCTGAACCTCTATCCCACCACCCTCTCCCATCCCACCCTTCTAGGTTGTCACAGAGCACCAGGTTAAGCTCACTGTGTTACGCAGCAGCTTTCCACTAGCTATCAGTTTTACATGTGGTAATGTATATGTTTAAATGCTACTCTCTCAATTCAGCCCACCCTCCTCTATTGTTTCTGATGAGAACTCAGTAATGGTTGTTTTGTTTCTTCTGTGTATTGTGTCATTTTTTTCCTATGGTTTCTTTCAATATTTTGTGTTTGGTTTTCAGCAGCTTGACTTTGATTTTCCCAGGTATGGCTTTCTTCCTTTTATTCCTGTTTCAAGTTTTCTCATTTGCTTATTCTATGAAGTTATGTATTTTACCATATTTGTGAAATTTTGACATAATTTTCAAATATTTTTCCTTCCTCATTCCCTCCTTTGCTTCTGGGACTCCACTTTAACATGTTAGAACTTTTGATATTGTCCTGTAGCTTATGGAGGCTCTTATTTCTTTCTAGTTTATTGTTCATGATATTGGATAATTTCCATTTATGTATCTTCAGATTTACTTTTTTTATTTTGGCCATGCCACACAGCATGTGGGATCTTAGTTCCTTGACCAGGAATCAGACCTGTGCCCCCTGCATTGGAATTGCTGAGTCTGCCTGGAAAATCCCATGGACGGAGGAGCCTGGTGGGCTGCAGTCCATGGGGTCGTTAAGAGTCAGACACAACTGAGTGACTTCAGTTTCATGCATTGGAGAAGGAAATGGCAACCCACTCCAGTGTTCTTGCTTGGAGAATCCCAGGGACAGCAGAGCCTGGTGGGCTGCTGTCTGTGGGGTCAAACAGAGTCAGACACCACTGAAGCGACTTAGCAGCAGCAGCAACCACTGGAGTGCCTGAGAAATCCTACTTTTTATTATATCATTTCCAGTTTCCGGTCTGCTGTTAAGCCCATGCATTGAATTTTATATTTCCAATATTGTATTTTTCAGTTCTTTCATTTCCATTTAGTTCTTTTTTTTTTTTAGTAGTATCTCTTTCTCCGCAAAACTGTTCTTATGTATTCACTCCTTGTGAGCATATTTTTCTTCATGTTCTCTGCATAGTTAAAATAAGTGCTTTAAAACTTTGCCAGCTAATTCTAGCATCTTGGTCTCCTTGGAGTCCTTTCCATTGATTGCTCATTTTTCTTGACCAGGAGTCAGAATCAAAGTATTATTCTAAATGAGAAACCAGACACAAAAGGTATGCACTGTGTGATTCTGTTTACATGAAGTTCTAGAACAGACAAAACTATAGTGAGAGAAAGCAGATCACTGGTCATAAATAGCTCAGGGTGGAGGGAAGGGATTGGCAAGCATATAGTAAATATTTGAGGTTTTGCAGACCACACAGTCTGCAACGATTTAACTCTGCTATTGAAGCATGAAAGCAGCCATAGACAATATGTAAACAAAATGAGTATGGCTGTGTTCCAATAAAACTTTATTTGCAAAACCAGGTAGCAGCCAGAGTTTGATGTACAGACCATAATGTGCAGACCCTACTTTTGAGTATGGATCATGTTTCCCCTTTCTTATATTGATAATTGAGGGTTGAATCCTGAATATGTGAATAATATGTTGCAGAAACTCCCGATTCTATTGTATTCTTCCATAAAATCTTGTGGTTTGTTTATTTTTTTAAAATTTATCTCATCAGGCTATTTTCTAGGCTTGAACATCATACATACCTGCTTGGTAGGCAGCAGCTGTGGTTTCTGTTCAGTTCATGTATCTGTAGATGAGTTCCTTGGAGTCTCCTCTGTGCATGGGTAGTTCAGGGATCATCCAGAGATTAAATCAATTTTTATGCAGAATTGGGGCTTCCCTGTCCATGGCTTTTATCTTTTGGGGATTTCTCCTTCACTTTCCAGCTGTTACGGTAGCTCCCAGTTTTATCCTTTTTGTTCTTGAACTAGTAAGGCTTCAAAATTTATATCTCAGTTTTAGTTGTCATCACAGAGCTATCTGTGGTTTGTCCTTAGATGAATGATGATTAGCCATAAAAAACAGAAGACAATAATGATGTTCACTTCCAGTTGTCAGGTCTTCTGGTTTATGTTTGATCTTTAGTGCTTTTTTATATTTTGTGTAGAGCTTATAGTTTTTTATCTGCAGAAATCATTGGTCTATTAGGAGCAACTCTGACAGGCTGAATGAATCCCAAGCTGGAATCAAGATTGCTGGGAGAAGTATCAACAATCTCAGATATGCAGATAATACCACTCTAATGGCAGAAAGTGAAGAAGAATTAAAGAGCCTCTTGATGAGGGTGAAAGAGGAGAGTGAAAAAGCTGGCTTAAAACTCAACATTCAGAAAACTAAGATCATGGCATCTGGTCCCATCACTTCATGGCAAATAGATGGGAAAAAAGTAAAAACTGTGACAGATTTTATTTTCTTGGGCTCCAAAATCACTGCAGATAGTAACTACAGCCAGGAAATTAAAAGACACTTGCTACTTGGAAGAAAAGCTATGACAAACCTAGATAGCATATTACAAAGCAGATACATCACTGCTGAAAAAGATCTGTCTAGTCAAAGCTGTGGTTTTTCCAGTAGTCGTGTATGGATGTGGGAATTGGACCATAAAGAAGGCTAAGGGCTGAAGAATTGATGCTTTTGAACTGTGGTGTTGGAGAAGACTCTTGAAAGTCCCTTGGACAGCAAGGATATCACAACAGTCAATCCTAAAGGAAATCAACCCTGAATACTGGGTTGGAAGGACTGATGCTGAAGCTGAAGTTACAATACTTGGGCCACCTGATGTGAAGAGCCAGCTCATCGGAGAAGACCCTGATATTGGGAAAGATTGAGGGCAAGAAGAAAAGGGACAACAGAGGATGAGATGGTTGGGTGGCATCACCAACTCAGTGGATATGAGTTTGAGCAAACTCCAGGAGATAGTAAAGGGCAGGGAAGCCTGGCGTGCTGCAGTCCATGAGGTCACAAAAATTTGGATACAACTTAGCAACTGAGCAACAAAACAACAACTACCCTCACTGGAAGTGGAAGCTCTACAGATTTAATTTTTAGAGGGACAGTTGTGGCTTCACTAAGTTAGATGTGCCAAAGTAAAGATAAATTTATGTCAGGAAGACAGAGTTTTAAAAAGATAAAATGAGGGCCTGATCTCAGTGGAAGAAAAAGAGAAAGGAGGGGTGTTCCGAGGTAGGATTGGTGAGATTTGTTGATTATTAGAGGGAGAAGAGGAGTAGTGACAATGAGGTGGCTGAGATGGCAGAGGTGATGAATAAAGAAAGTGGAGCAGATTTAGGACAGTGGCCTTGAGGGTGGAGGCTGTTAATTTTTGTTTTAGATACAGTTTTAAGGAGGTATAGTTTATATAAAATTAACCCTTTTTTTCCTACAAAGTGTAAAGGGTTTTCTTTATGTGTAACATAGGCAAAATTATGTAAGTCAGTAAGTTTTAAAGAAATTTCACATATTCTGATTCCATCCACTGCCAGTCACCTTAGTTCCTCCAGTGTTTGGATCATAATCTTCAAGGTGGTCCTTTCAGAAAGAATTCTGCTTAATCCACAGTTATCGTGTCAAGCAGTCTTGCCACAGTTTTTTAAACTGGATTTCTTTGATCTCCAATGACATATGAACATACTTCAAAAATACCCCACTGGGGACTTCCCTGATGGTCCAGTGGTTAAGACTTCACTTTCCATTGCAGCAGGTACAAGTTCGATCCCTGGTTGGTGAGCTAAGATCCCACATACCTCTCACCCAAAACAAGCAAAAAATATAAACAGAAGCAATATTGTAACAAATTAAGACTTTAAAATGGTCCTCATAAAAAAAAGTCTTAAAAACAATTCCCCAACAGTAATCTTTGGAATCCAGTTTTCTCAAACAATTACATTAGGACCATGTTTAGGGTCAGAGGAGATGGATCTGCCTGATTCTGAATTTTAGAGACCCTAGAGAAAGAGAAGTATTAGTTCCTATTGAAGATTATGTCAAATTTACAGTATGAGAAACTTCAGGGATACTGTGTCAGTAAAAATACCAGCCTAACATGCACAAAGCCAAGAAAAACAATGATGCCAGGTACTAAATTTATATTAGCACTGTGCTTTGAACACCCAGCAAGAATAAACTGCTGAGTGCAGATACCGTGCAGTGCAGTAAAATTCACCAGTTTTAAATGATGCATTTTGAAGAATGTATACTGTCATATAACTACCACCACAATCATGGTATAACATTTCCATCACTCCAGAAAGTTCCTTCATATCTCTTGGGAATCAGTTGCCCCCACTACCCTGAGGCACTGGCAGTCACTGGTCTGCTTTCTCTCAGTATAGTCTGCCTTTTCTAGAACTTTGTGTAAATAGACTCATAGAATATACAGCCTTTTCTGTCCCTTATTGAGGATAAAAGCTTTTGTAATTTATTCGTGTTGTTGCATGTATCAGTAGTTTAATTCCTTTTTATTAAAGAATAGTATTTACTTATTTACTGAGGTTATATACTAAGTTTATTTATTTATTTGGACATTCAGGCTATATCCATTTTTTGTCTATTATAAATAAAACTGGTGGCCCAGTGATTAAGACTCCATGCTTCCACTGCAGGAGGCACAAGTTTGATCTCTGGTTGGGGAACTAAGATCCTGCATGCCATATAGTGTGGCCAAAAAAAAGTTGAAGAAAAAGCTGCTCTGAATACTCAAGTGCAAGTCTTTTTGTGAACATGTTTCCTCTTGAGTAAATAGTTAGGAGTGGGATTGCTGGACCATGTGTTGGCTTGACTTTATAAGAAACTGGCAAATGGTTTTCCAGAGTTGCTTTACTGTTTTGCATGCCCACCAGCAATGCATAAGTGTTTTGGTTACTCCCTATCCTCACCAGTACTTGGTGTTATCAGTCTTTTTAGTTTTAGCCATTCTGATAAGTGTTTAATAGTATCTTGTTGTGGTTTTATTTTGCATTTTCCTAATGACTATTGATGTGAACATCTTTTCATGTCCATATCTGCCATTTGTTGTTCTTTTTTGGAGAAGTGTTTGAATATTTTACCCATTTAAAAACATGTTTTCTAAAAAAAAACCCCAAAAGACATGTTTTCTTATTGAGAATTCTTAGTACAAGTCCTTTTATCTGTGTTTCACAGATATTTTCTCCCAGTATATAACTTGCCTTTCTTTGCGTTTTGTAACAGTATCTTTTGAAATGCAAACATTTAATTTTAAAAAATAATTATTTTAATATAATTTTCCTTCATTTACACTTACTACAATATATTGTCTATATTCCTTCTGTTGTTTATCCATCCTCCTAGCTTATCTTACACTCAGTAGTCATACCTCTCACTTCCCCACCCTTGTACTGCCACCCCCCACTGGTAACCTCTAGTTTGTTCCCTGTATCTGTGAGTCTTCTAACTTTGTTATATTCATTAGCTTGTTGTGTTTTTTAGATTCCGCATATTGTACAGTATTTGTCTCTATCTGACTGACTTCACTTAGCATAGTGCCCTCCAGGTCCATACACGCTGCTTCAAATGGCAGCGTTTCTTTCTCCTTTATGGCTGAATGCATTCATCGCATACATGTACCGCATCTTCTCTGTCCATGCATCTGTCAGGGGACACAGGCTGCTTCCATATCTTGGCAGTTGTAAATAATGCTGCCTTGAACACTGAGGTGCACAAATCTTTTTGAATTTGTGGGGTTTTCTGGTTTTGGTGTTTTTTTTTTTTGGTTATATACACAGAAGTGGAATTGTTAGACCATATGATATTTGTGTTTTTAGTTTTTTGAGAAATTTCTATACTGTTTTCCCCAGTAGCTGCAAATAATTTACATTCCCACCAACAGTGTATGAGAGTTCCCTTTCCTCTACATCCCATTATCTGTGTTCTTTTCACCGATAGCCACTCTCACAGGTGTACAGTAATATCTCACTGTGGTTTTGATTTGCAGTTCTCTTATGATTAACAGTGTTGAACATCTTTTTATGTGCCTGTTGGCCATATGCATTTTCTTTTAGGAAAATTGTCTATTCTTTTGACCATCTTTTAAGCAGTTTGTTTTGATGCTGAGTTGTGTGAGCTGTTTACGTGTGTTGGATATATTAATCCTTTATCAATTATATCATTTGAAGATATTTTCTTCATTCAGTAGATTATCTTTTCATTTTGTTGGTGCTTTCCTTTGCTGTGCAGAAGCTTTTAAATTTAATTAGGTCCCATTTGTTTATTTCTACTTTTATTTCCTTTACTTAGTAGATGGATCCAGAGAAATATTGCTACGATTTATGTCATACAATGTTCTGCCTATGTTTTCCTCCAGGAGTTTTATAGTATCCAGTCTTACATTTAGGTCTCTAATCCATTTTGAGTTGATTTTTGTGTATATGGTGTTGGAGAAAGTTCTTATTTCATTCTTTTACATGTAGCTCTCCAGTTTTCCCAGCACCACTTATTGAAGAGACTGTCTTCTGAACTGTATATTCTTGCCTTCTTTTTTGATTAATTGGCCATAGGTGCCTGAGTTTATTTCTGGGCTCTCTGTCCTATTGATCTATGTGTCTGTTTTTGTGCCAGTGCCTTAATATTTTAATTACTGTAGCTTTGCAGTATAATCTGAGGTCAGGTAGTGTGATTCCTCCAGCTCTAACCTTTCTCAAGATTGTTTTGGCTATTTGATGTCTTTTGAGTTTCAGTACAAATTTTAAAATTTTTGTCCTAGTTCTATGAAATATGCCTTTAGGTATTTTGATAGAGATTACACTGAATCTATCAATTGCCTTGGATATCATGGTCATTTTTAACAATACTGATTCTTCCAGTCTAAGAACACGGTGTATCTTTCCATCTGTGTTGTCTTCAGTTTCTTTCATCAGTGTCTTATCATTTTCAGAGTACAGGTCTTTTACCTCTGCAGGTAGGCCTGTTCCTAGGTATTTTAGCTTTTTGATTTAATGGTAATAATGGGATTGTTTCCTTAATTTCTCTTTCTGATAGTTCCTTGTTAGTGTATAAAAACACAACAGATTTCTATATATTAATTTTGTATCCTGCAACTTTACCAAATTCATTGATGAGCTCTAGTAGTTTTTTGGTGGTGTCCTTAGGATTTTCTGTGTATGAGTGAGTGAGTGAAGTCGCTCAATTATGTCTGACTCTTTGTGACCCCATGGGCTGTAGCGTACCAGGCTCCTCTGTCCATGGGATTTTCCAGGCAAGGGTACTGGAGTGGGTTGCCATTTCCTTCTCCAGGGGGTCTTCCCAACCCAGGGATCGAACCCAGGTCTCCTGCATTGCAGGCAGATGCTTTACCATCTGAGCCACCAGGGAGGCCTTTTCTGTGTATAGTGTCTTATTATCAGCCAACAGTGACAGTTTTACCTCTTTCCTTTCCAATTTGGATTCCTTTTGTTTCCAAAAGTTTAAATTTTGATGAAGTCCAGGTTACCTTTTTTTTTTTCTTTTGTGGTTCCTGTGTTTTGTGTTCCAAGAAATCTATGCCTAACCGAAAAAGCAAATATCAATTTAGTTAGAAGAATGACATTGTTTATATTTTTGTAAGCCTCTTTAATCCTGTCTACTTCTCTATTGCAATATGTTGTTTTGGTTAAAGTATAGGAAGAAAGTCTGGTGATACGCAGGTGTGCAGTTGGAAAAGCAAGGGGTATTGTAATAGTTTTTTAAATGTTTATTTTTATTTATTTATTTGTTTGCACCAGATAGCACATGGGATCTTCATTGCAGCATGTGGTAGTTTTCTTGTTAGTTGATGCATGCCTGACCTTTTTTTTTTTCAGTTGTGGTATGTTGGATCTGGTTCCCCGACCAGAATCAAACCTGGCCCAGAGTGCAGAGTCTTAACCAGTGGACCATCAGGAAAGTCCCAATAGCCTTTTTAGATAATTGTGGCTATTCTTCTTTGATAGTGCTCCACAGCTCAACAGCTGATAGTTTCTTACAGTTTCGTTGTATTGTGGAATCTGAAAGCACATCAGTGATTTCGTAGTTACATTAAAATTCACTGTCTTTACTTGCACTTTCAATGGATCTTTAACTATTTTGACTTGGGGAGGAAAACCTTTTCCTTCTACCCTAGTAGGTTCAGTTTCTGAGGACTGTGAATTAAACTGACAAAAGACAGAGTAACAGCAGGAAAAAACCCAGTTTATACATGCAGCATGAATACAGTGGAAGAACTCAGTGATGACTAGCTCAAAGGAATGATTAGAATCTGGGGCTTATTCAAAAACAAAAGACTTCTTAAAAGTGGGGAGGAAGGACAGTGTTTGGATTTGGGGAAAGATAAATGAGTTTTCAGGAGAACAAGCGGTAGTTCTAAATTTGTGATAATATATATATAGGTATGAATGGTTTTTCCATCTCCTTCAGGGCCATGAAATTCCACCGGAGAAGGGATTTGGGTAGATTTTATTTGCATTCTTTCTTCTGGGAGTAGATCTGCCTTGAAGAGGAATTTATGACAGCCTTATTTCCCAGAAGTTGCTGCTGTTAGCTAGAGAAAGCTCTGAGGAGGCTTTTTCCTGCATCTGTTGAAACTTAAATGTCTTCAGCTGAAAATAATCTTTATACCAACTCTGGGGTTCCAGGTGGGTCCTACAGTTGAATTGGTGAAAAGTACATTGATAGTTTAGAAACTACTGGTTCGAAGTTATGCAGCTCTTCCAAGTAATAATACATTTTATTATACAGTATTTAAAGAATCACATTTGTTTATGTCACTTGTGATCTCATCAGAATAAGTAATGGAAGCCTTCAAGCTCCCAGTGGCCCATGTAGACTTTCCAAAAATTTTAAATTTTGCCTGAAAGCTCAAATGTTATTGTTGGCAACAAACACTGTCAGTTGTTTCCTTTGAAATAACAAGAGTTTTTCATTTTCAAGAGCATGTCAGCTGTTCTTTGAAGTAAAAATGATTTTACATGAAGAAAGAGGCTGGTTCAACTCTCAAACAGGCTCACGTGTGCTTTTCCTCAAGACAAGTGTAGTATTTTGGCATGTAGCATTTCATAAACAGAATATTAAAAATATATGTGTTTAAGGTTGAAATTTAATCAAATTATTACTTTTGATGACTTTGTCAAGGCATCCTGAAGTAAAACTGCCCCTCCCCCAACTGCATGTGTGGCAGCAAAGAATACAGTGACTAGTAGTGTAATTTGATGCCACTTACTTCATTTGTATATGGTGCCAATGTTTGTATCCACTGTAATTTTCATACTAGTAAGTGCAAAGTAAGTGTCTGCACAGTTGTTCTAAGATAAACCATGAGATTCAAAACAGTTATATTCATCTTGGATTATGTCAGCATCACTTGTGTTTGTTACTAAGAATTCATACACGACATCACTGTCAGTGATTAACTGGTGCCAGTGTTAGATGAATATAAACAAACTGGCAGGTCTCATCTTGTCTATGGATTCATCTGTTTGTAAAGTAAAATTCTAGTTCTGCAGATGAGATAGTAATCAAGTCTTTAGATTTGCAGCAGAATCTTTAATTTGGTGAATTGAAAGTATATCATTAAAAGAGGGGCACTGCCATGATTTATTTTACTGACTTCATTCAGAAGGCATGTAGCAATGTCAGCTGTACCAAGTTGTGCTTCTCCAGTTAAGGAAGTTCAGTCACTTACCCTAAGATATTTCAACGGCTTTTTCATTTCTAGATGGAAAGGTGTTAACAATCTTTAAGAATTGTAAAGATTCATCACATCTGCATTTAAAATAGTCAACTACTTTAAATTCTGAATGATTGATCTCAAAATGTCACTGTAACTTAACTGGCATAATGTAATTAGAAAATGTTCTGTTGCTTAAGATACAGTTAGCTAAATTATTAACATCTATAAAATCAAGAGAAAGAAAAATGGCTCGTATCATACTGTGGTTTCTTATATATAATTTTGCCCAGTTCTTTTTGGAGCAGATTCTTCCTTTCCATGAGTCAGAGACTCTAGGCCAGTTACATCTATTTTAGCAATCTTTAAATGTATGTATTGCAGCTGTGGGTTGAGAAAGTAAGTTTTCTAATCTCCCTGTTTTGAGTCCATGATTTTTTTTTTTCTTTTTAAATTTTTCGGCTGTATGAGGCAGCTTGCAGAATCTTAGTTCCCCAATCAGGGGTTGAAGCTATGCCCTCAGCAGTCAAAGTGCAGAGTTCTAATCACTGGATTGCCAGGGAATTCCAGAGTCAATGATTCTTAAAAATAAATGAAAAATTACAAATAAATATTCTTTTATTTTAGAAAAAATAAATTCTAAAATAATACACGTTAGGTATAATTTAAAAATTTCTGCCACCCTTATGACAGAAGAGCTTTCCTGATCGCTCAGTCTGTAAAGAATCCGCCTGCAATGCAGGAGACCCTGGTTCAATTTCTGGGTCAAGATATCTGCTGGAGAAGGGATAGGCTACCCACTCCAGGATTCTTGGGCTTCCCTTGTGGTTCAGCTGGTAAAGAATGCGCCTGCAATGTGGGAGACTTAGGTTCGATCCCTGGGTTGGGAAGATCTCCTGGAAAAGGTAAAGGCCACCCACTCTAGTATTCTGGCCTGGAGAATTCCATGGACTATACACTCCATGGAGTCGGACACGACTGAGCTACTTTCATTCACTTATGGCAGAAAGCAAAGAGGAACTAAAGAGCCTCTTGATGAAAGTGAAAGAGGAGAGTGAAAAAGCTGGCTTAAAACTCAACAATCAAAAAGCTAAGACCATGGCATCCGGTCCCATTACTTCATGGTAAATACATGGAGAAACGACGGAAACAGTGACAGACTTTAGTTTTGGGGGCTCCAAAATTACTGCAGATGGTGACTGCAGCCATGAAATTAAAAGATGCTTGCTTCTTGGAAGAAAAGCTATGACAAACCTAGACAGCGGATTAAAAAGCAGAGACATTACTTTGCCAATAAAGATCCGTATAGTCAAAGCTATGGTTTTTCTAGTAGTCACGTATGAATGTGAGAGTTGGACCATAAAGAAAGCAGAGCACTGAAGAATTGATGCTTTTGAACTGTGGTGTTGGAGAAGACTCTTGAGAGTCCCGTGGACTACAAGGAGATCCAACCAGTCCATCCTAAAGGAAATCAGTCCTGAATATTCATTGGGAGGACTGATGCTGAAGCTGAAGTTCCAATACTTTGGCCATCTGATGCGAAGAAGTGGCTCATTCGAAAAGACCCTGATGCTGGGAAAGATTGAAGGGAGGAGGTTAAGGGGATGACAGAGGATGAGATGATTGGATGGCATCACTGACTCATTGGATATGAGTTTGAGCAGGCCCCTGGAGCTGGTGATGGAGAGGGAAGCCTGGTGTGCTGGAGTCCTCAGGGTTGCAAAGAGTTGGACACAACTGAGCAACTGAACTGAACTGAAAAATTAAGAGTTTCCCCCAAATTTAAAAAGTATTATTGCAAAGCAAAATAACAAAAAGTACTTGTTTCTACCTGATGTGTGGAGAACTTTGAAATTTTGCAGTAATGATTTATTGGATACTAATGAGATTACAGCAAGTTGTAACTGAAGATAATTATAAGAGCCCAAACAGAAGTACTAAGGAGGAAAAAAACTTGAATTATATCCTAAGCCTACTACCTTGGAAAATACTAGAAAACATTAGACTACAGAAACATATACTCCACTAGCCACTAGAGTGATGATATCATTACATGCTGTGTAGCATCAGGAAAACTCCACTGTAGACTCATAAAAGAATGAGAGTGAAAAAAGCAAATAGATGTAGTGTTGTCATGAAATTAATTTTGCTTCATATACCAGGCCCTCAAAGGGTTTTGTGGACGGTGTTTTTCAAACTGCTGTTCCAGGTTAATTCTTCCTTACTTAGGGCTCATACTGCCATCTCTATGCCAGTGACACTCCCATCTGTATCCCAGCCTGGACTACTTATATACTCCTTGGCTACCTGGACTCTTTCCTCAGCTTGGTGCTCTCGTTCTCTTTGGCCTTTGCACATGCTATTTGATCTGTCCAGAATTTCCTGTTCCTTTTGTTCACTTGGGTGATTACTGAATTGTGAGCTGCTTGAGGGCAGGAACTAGGCATCCGTCTATCCCCAGCTTTTAGCAGAAATTCATGGGGTCTCAGAGTCAGACATAACTCACACTTTCTTTTCGCTTTCCTAGTACTTTGTCGGAGAAGACAATGGCACCCCACTCCAGTACTCTTGCCTGGAAAATCCCATGGACGGAGGAGCCTGGTGGGCTGCAGTCCCTGGGGTCGCTAAGAGTCAGACATGACTGAGCAACTTCACTTTCACTTTTCACTTTCATGTATTGGAGAAGGAAATGGCAACCCACTCCAGTGTTCTTGCCTGGAGAATCCCAGGAATGGGGGAGCCTGGTGGGCTGCCGTTTATGGGCTCGCACAGAGTCGGACACGACTGAGGTATTTAGCAGCAGCAGCAGCAGCACTTTGTAGGCTGCTTAGAAGATATTGGGTTAAATCACGTAAGGATTCGAGTCTCATAAACAAGTTTGCATTACATCTCAGGGTAGAGTTTTTTTCTGTTTTTGTCTGATTCATACATTCTGTATTGGTTTGTATTAGTGGATTGGCCGGAAAGTTTCTTTAGGTTTTTCTGTACGATTGTATGGAAAAACTTGAATGAACTTCTTGGCCAACTCAACAGCTTCAGTTCAGAGAAAAGGACTTCATAACCTACCTCAAATTCAGGACAACCAACTCCTGTCTATATTAACCTTATCCACCAGTATTTGTTTTGTTTCCTTTTGCCTTGTTTGGAGTATAATATATTCTGAAAGGAAAGTATTTGGGCTGAGGACTCAAGATCTTAATTTTTAGTTCTGTCTCTATGTTACTTTACAAGACACTTAGCATCTGCTTCTCTCCACTTGTGGTGGAAAATATGTATTCATATATTTTAGTTTCTGTGAAGGAAGATGTTCTAACATCCAAATGATAACTAACATTTATTAAGTTCTTACTATATGTCAGAAACTGTTCTGTTTTACATGTATTAACTCATTTAATCTGCATAATAGCCCTATGAGGAAGGTAGATGATTTTATTATCTCCATTTTACTCAAGGAAAATAAGACACAGAAAGATTAAGTAGCTTGTCAGAGGTTGAATAGATAGTAATAGGGTCTGGGTTTGAGCTGTGAGCTATGCTCTTAACTGCTATAAGAAACTCCCTCTCAAATCTAAATACATTACTTTTATCATCAACCTATGTTAGTACACATGTACAGATGTTCATTATAATATTTATAATTGTGAAATTAAAAATAACTTGAGAGAATACCTAAATAAATAATGAGATATATGTATAATGGATAGTTATTTTAAAATCCCATTTTTGAAGAATATTTTAATGATATGGAAAAATATCTTAGAATGAAAAAGTAACATAAAATCACAGGTTTTGTTTGAAAAAAGTATATAATGGATTTATATGTTACACGTCTATGTATATGAGCTTCGCTGGTGGCTTAGCAGTAAAGGATCGACCTACCAGTGCAGGAGATATGGCTTCTGTCCCTGAATCGGGAGGATCCTCTGGAGAAGTAGATGGCAACCCGCTCAGGTATTCTTGCCTGGGAAATCCCAGGGGCAGAGGAGTCTGGCGGGCTACAGTCCGTGTGGTTGCAAGAGTCAGACATGACTTAGCAACTAAACAGCAGCAACATACATATATATATATGCACACAAATATTTATTTTAAAAGACTGGAAAGACGTATAATAGTGATGTTTTGTGAGTGGAGCAGTTGCAGTTGTAGAGCAGTTTGTTGGATGTTTCCCATGTGCCAAGCAGCCTGTTAAATTCTTTATGTGTGTTTCCTCAGTGAACTCTCCCATCAGTCCTATGACGTACATTCTACTCATTTTTCAGATGAAGAAACTGAGCCTTAGAAAGATTAACTTATCAAGGGGCTTTCAAGCAGTAAGTAGAAGAGTTGGGACATCTGTATTAGACACTCTCTCTTTTTTTTTTTAACTTTTTATTTTGTATTAGGATATAGCCAATGAACAATGTTACGATAGTTTGAAGTGAATAGCAAAGGGACTCAGCCACACATCCACATATATCCATTCTTCCCCAAACTCCCCTCCCATCCAGGCTACCACAGAATTCTCTGTGCTATACAGTGGGTTCTTGTTGGTTATCCGTTTTCAATGTAGCAGTGTGTACAGTTCATCCCAAACTCCCTAACTATCCCTTCTCCCCAGACAACTATAAGCTCGTTCGTGAAGTCTGTGAGACTCTGCTTTTTAATTGAAGTATAGTTGATTTATAATGTGTTAGTTTCTGGTGTACAGCAAAGTGATTCAGTTTTACATATATATGTATGTATATTCTTTTCAGATTCTTTTCCATTATAGATGATAAGATATTGAATACAGTGCCCTTTGCTATATAATAGGACCTTGTTGTTTATCTATTTTGTATAAAGTAGTATGTACCTGTTAATCTTAGGCTCCTAATTTATCAGCCCCTCCCCCTTCCCCTTTGATAACCATAAGTTTTCTGTCTCTGTGAGTCTGTTTCTGTTTTGTAAATAAGTTCATTTTTATCATTTTTTTAGATTCCACATATAAGTGGTATTTTTCTGTCTGACTTACTTCACTTAGTATGATAACCTCTAGGTCCATCTATGTTGCTGCAAATAACATTATTTCATTCTCTTTTATGACTGACTAATATCCTTTGTATATATAAACCATATCTTCTTTATCCATCCGTCAGTAGAGGACACTTAGGTTGCATCAATGTCTTGGCTATTGTAAATAGTGCTGCTCTGAACTTTGGGGTACATGTTATCTTTTTGAATCAGTAGGCTCTGTTTTGTATTTTCTTAACTTTTTATAATCTGTATTATTTCTATGACCAAAAGCAAAATTAAAATTTTAAATTATGTAAAATGCAAACATCTTGGGACCTGCAGCAAGTCAGACTTGTATGATCTGGTAGGATTTATTCATTTGAACCATTGATTCCTTAAAATGGCTATGCAAAATAACAGCAGCATGGGACTTGAGAGAAATTAAACCAACCATTTAAAGAGTTAAAACATACTCATTGGTTTCTGTTCTACCAAGGAATTTTTTGACCATCTATTATGTCCAACTGATTTTTTTTTTTCCTAGCATGGGTTGCAGCTAGTACCTCTTAATGAAGTGAAATCAGATATATATCTTACAGGCTAGTGAAGATATGATAAGGCTGACCATTTTTATGACTGTTTAAGAATTCCTTAACCATTTTTGTTGTGGTTGCTAATATTTCTTTTTGTCTTACTGGATCCCAATGAGATAATGTTCCCACATGCCCAGAGGAAAAGATTTTTGTGTGTGAATTTGTGGGATGCCCCCCACTGACATAGTAAGAGACTTTTTCTAATATAAGTGTTACCGTAGTTGACAAATGACTTAGTGAAAGTTAGAGGTATTGGAGGAACGCTTATAATCTTTCAGAATAACGTCATTCACAGAAGGCAGCTGACGTGTTTTCCGACAATTATCTCATTGTCAAAGAGTATCTAGTTGGCTAAATGGATCCTTGATTGACCCCACAACATATTCCACATATTGTTATGGTAAGAGGATTCTGACTTTTCATCTATTTTTTCTCTTGAGGAATATTAGCTATATTAGGAGAATACATCTAACTATAAACCTTTGTCTAACTATTAGACAATTTTCCTCTGGCAGGAAGTTTATTTGGGGAGGACAACACATATAGATTGAGGAAGAATATGCCCTCCTCGTTGCATCTATTACACGAGTTGACTTTATCAGTCTAAGTGTTAACTATAGATAAATACAAAGAATGTTTAAAGTGGTCTGAAATTGTATGAACACCCTACATTTGAAAGTAGAGATGTTCACATCTCCATTTGTTTCTTATCTTACAGAGAAGTGTGGGAAATGGAACTGGATAGGCTCAAGAATCAAGATGGTGAAATAAATCGAAACATTATGGAAGAGACAGAACGGGCCTGGAAGGCAGAGGTGAGAAGAGCCACTGTGTTGAAGGTCTGGATTTGGGGCTTCTAGGTGGTACATACTTTTAATATGGTGTTATACACCAGGCCATGTACGTATCCTACCATAGAGCCATTAAACATTGTTTTAACTACCTAGGGGTAGCTTTGTGTGTGTAAAATTAATAAAGCGTGTGTGTGTGTGATTTCCTTAGATCTTATCATTAGAGAGTCGGAAAGAGTTGCTGGTATTGAAACTAGAAGAAGCAGAAAAAGAGGCAGAGCTACACCTTACTTACCTCAAGTAAGTACCTTCTGTTTCTAGGGTTTTAATGGCCCTGCAGTTTTGTGTTTTGTGGGGAATTTCTTTTTAGGGCTTTGAAACCCTAGGCCAGCTAGTCTGGCATGTGTTCTGTCTTCACAGCAAATCATCTTTGTGTGACAGTATTTTGTTCAGTGATTTCTCTTTCCATATTCTAAACTTACACACTCTCTGGCTCTTCACTTTCTACAGTTTTATAGTTTTGTCCTTTTTCTTGTATTATTTTGAATTGGATAAACAGTATCTCTTACTCTGTCAAGCGTAACAAATGTCTTTGGAGATATGTTTCTTATACAGTCATTTGTCCTCTTTCTGCCATGAAGTCTGGAGACCCCTATGGCATTTTCAGCCAGATGAGAGCCCTCTCTCTGTGGTGGGTCCTCTTTCTCCAGTGCTTGGCTTCCATGATTCTGGAGTTAAAGTGAGGCAAACAATTTAGGACCGTGGCCTTCTCCTGTATCTGCTCCAGCCTCTTCTCTGCAGGCCCTTCTCTTTAGCTATTCTTCTGCTATCTGAAAGAGTCAGGAATGGGACTCTCTTTAATTCTGTAAATCACTGTTGGTTTCTTGAAAGGTCAACTCCCCCAACACTAGAGACAGTTCGTTCCAAACAGGAGTGGGAGACAAGACTGAATGGAGTTCGGATAATGAAAAAGAATGTTCGGGTAAGTGTAGTGATGGGTGATCACTGAGCTGGAGTTCATCTGTGCTTGCACACTCCTGGCCATAGGGCAGGCCCACTTGCATGGCCCTTAGGGCCTGTTCTACCACTGCTCTTGTCTTCCTGCTACAGGATGCTGGTCTCTGTATAGAGAGCCTCACTCTGCTCAGCAGTAAAGGATAATGCTTGCTCTTCTCTCTTTCCTAGGACCAGTTTAATAATCACATCCAGCTCGTGAGGAATGGAGCCAAGCTGAGCAGCCTTCCTCAGATCCCTACCCCCACCCTGCCTCCACCCCCATCAGAGGTAAGCGCGCTGGCTCTGGCGAGTCTACTTTTTCATGTTGGTGGCGGGGCCTAGAATCTTTCCCTTGTTTTTATGAAGGTATTGGATGTCCTTATTTGGTACAGGAAAGAGTTGCTTATTGATGTCAGTTTCCTAAACTTCTGTTTTCTTTCTCTCCCTCTCATCTGCCACCTCTTCCCTTCTGCAGACAGACTTCATGCTTCAGGTGTTTCAGCCCAGTCCCTCTCTGGCTCCTCGAATGCCCTTCTCCATTGGGCAGGTCACAATGCCCATGGTTATGCCCAGTGCAGATCCCCGGTCCTTGTCTTTCCCAATCCTGAACCCTGCCCTTTCCCAGCCCAACCAGCCTTCCCCACCCCTTCCTGGCTCCCATGGGAGAAATAGCCCCAGCTTGGGTTCCCTTGTCGGCCCCCATGGTCCGCACGTGCCCCCTGCCGCCTCCATCCCGCCTCCTCCAGGCTTGGGTGCTGTTAAGGCTTCTACTGAAACTCCCCGGCCCCAACCAGTAGACAAACTGGAGAAGATTCTGGAGAAGTTGCTGACTCGGTTCCCACAATGCAATAAGTAAGTATCTTTAAGGATTAATTTAAAAAGTGTTTCCCAGAGAAATATTTATGGGTTAAAATAGGAGAGGTTTCATAGATATTCCCCATGAGGGTAGCACAAAATTTCTCCCCCTAAACATCTCTCTTTCTTAGGGCCCAGATGACCAACATTCTTCAGCAAATCAAGACAGCACGTACGACCATGGCAGGTCTGACCATGGAGGAGCTGATCCAGCTGGTAGCCGCACGACTGGCAGAGCATGAGCGGGTGGCGGCGAGTACTCAGGTAAGAAAAGCTATTTGGGGGGATCTCAGACCTGTGAAGGAAATGGCAACCCACTCCCATGTTCTTGCCTGGAGAACCCCAGGGACGGGGGAGCCTGGTGGGCTGCCGTCTATGGGGTCGCACAGAGTCGGACACGACTGAAGCAACTTAGCAGCAGCAGCAGACCTGTTGAGATGTTGAGGCAAGAGGCAGATTTCAGAAAAATTTGGGGTGAGAAGCAGCATTGCAGCCAGGGGTATCTGGCCTGCTTTCTTCCTTTGTTGGGCTGAGAAATGAATGATTTCCTTTTGGTAATGCCCTTTTACTCAGATGTTCCTGCCTCACTCTGACAATGTTTCTGCCCACAGCCACTTGGTCGGATCCGGGCCCTGTACCCTGCTCCACTGGCCCAAATCAGTACCCCAATGTTCTTGCCTTCTGCCCAAGTTTCATATCCTGGGAGGTCTTCACATGTAAGACTCTTTTCTTTGAAAACTGGGATTTTGGAGAAGCTGGGGGTGGCGAGGAGGGAGTGGACTTACAGGTGGAGTGCAGGAAGAAACCATTATCTCCTCAGCTGGGTTGTTGGTAGCCCCGGCTGGGAAAATGCAAGTACTCTGTATTTGAACTTTTCTTTCTGTGGTGTAAAATCTTTTTGCTACGTGGAAATTGTAGATGGAATCATGGGCATAAAAGGCAAGGAGACCCAGAGGTTCCTCCCTCTTTTGACGGTCCCTCCTCTGCTGTGCAGGCTCCAGCCACCTGTAAACTGTGTCTAATGTGCCAGAAACTTGTCCAGCCCAGCGAGCTGCATCCGATGGCATGTACCCACGTGCTGCACAAGGAGGTGGGTGCTGCAGCCCTTCCTCTTTTTCTGCTCTTCCTTTTTGACAGCTGTGATCATCTTA
The DNA here is from genome assembly GCF_023091745.1 of Budorcas taxicolor. Lineage (NCBI taxonomy): Eukaryota > Metazoa > Chordata > Mammalia > Artiodactyla > Bovidae > Budorcas > Budorcas taxicolor. The sequence goes on from NC_068924.1 coordinate 27,419,149, forward strand.
ATTTTCCTGAATTTTTTACAGTGTTGATGCCATCATTAATATCTAAACATAAAGTTTTCAGTAAATCGTGGCTTAAAACATGAGCAGAATTCAGAATACTGGCAGCTAGGCTCTCCCAACTTCCTTCTATGCCATTCCCTGTAGGGGACTGGACTGGATAAACAGTTCTTACTAGAACGCTGAGAGTCACTGTCTTGGAAAATTGACAAAAAGATGTATGTATCTAGACATTGTTTCAGATGTCCCATTGCCAAGAGATTTTGCTTAGGTGGCAGGAATGGGATAGGGAACTTGAATATGAAATACGTAACTCCATTAATAAAAGTTTGACGACTCACCTGTTACAGATTGTCTTCACAAACTGATAAGCTATCCCTGTCTCTTATTACGTTACCAGACTGAGTGAAGTCTCTTAGCACCTGGGATGCTTTCCTTTTTACTATTTTGTTTTGTTCATTTTGCTTTTCTAAGAGGTAGAAACTAAATTCACATCTAAATTCTTAGGAAGGGAAAACCCTGAAGAAGATTTGAGGGCAGTGCATATTAGGAGATGGAAGCTTATCGCAGCCTAAATGGATTGTAAGAAGAAGCAAGCCTAGTCAGTCAACAGAAAGCAGCTTCACACTATGATGAGCTGGTTTTTAGTGTTCCCTGTAAAAAAAATCAGGTTCACCTGCTCTGAAGACTCTTCTGGAGGTAAAAGCCAGTGAACCAGCCCTTCAGGTCCCCTAGTGAGCTTTTCTGACTTAGTTAACATTGCGTACACCTGTTGAAAACCTTAACTACACTCTCTCCACTCCTCTCCATCTTTCCAGATCAACCTAAGGTATGTCTTTCTTTCTTTCCAGTGTATCAAATTCTGGGCCCAGACCAACACAAATGACACTTGTCCCTTTTGTCCAACTCTTAAATGACGGACCTGACTGGGGAGGATGAAGAGGAGAAACTGATGTGAACAGGATGCGCGGGTTCCAGATTTCTAAAACTCTATATTTATACAGTGACATATACTCATGCCATGTACATTTTTATTATATAGGTAATGTGTGTATAGAAAGTCTGTATTCAAATGTTCGTAAATGAAAGTATGTATATTATGCAGAAATGGTCTGTCCCCCTCACCTTGCAGGTCCTCTGGGGGAAGCAGATTATAGGTAAGGTGATGTTTCATTTGGCCTTGAAATTACGGTATTCCTGCCTAGGGCTGTTTTCAGATACATGTAAAAAACCAGCTAGGAAGCTACTCTTGCTTTACGGTCACCCTGCTTTGGTTTGGCTCAGCCTCTAGTCCATTTTCTTAAGGCTCATGTATGCAGATTTGAACCCTGGTGCTCACCTGCTGTTCAGCCAGATGCCTTGCTCACTGAAAGCCTCCGGAAGCCTCAGTGCTGTTCAGCCCCTCTCCTCCAAATGGAGAAAATGAGACTGATTGAGGAAAACAAGATGTAACCCTGACAGTTTGACTTTTCATTTTGAATGTTTTACTGTGTTAACACTCATTATTTGTACATGACATTAGGTTCACAGAATAGTCTGTTTTACATCAGCAAAATTCACAGTCCAAGAATAACAGTGTAACCAGGTCCCATTGCCCCCATGCCTCCCACAGACTTCTGTCCACCCTGCTTCCTGGGTAGTCATCCCTTCAGAAACTAGCACAGCCCACAGGTCTGTTCTGGGCCACGCCCTCCGTTTCCACCACTGCCTTGGCTTCTGATCAAGCTCTCACAGACCAAGCTTGTGAAGTCCTCACCTCTTCCCCTTCACTTGTGGTTTCCTGGTCTAGCTATTCCCTCTTCCCCCTGAAGGTTAAGGCGGTTGGTTCACAACCAAGTTGTTTGGTGACCTTGAGTGAGTTCCAGGCAGGCACTGGGGTGAGGAGATGTCTGTGCAAAATTACTTTCAGAATGATCATGGGATATAGGTTTGAATTTTTGAAGCCAGAAAGCTAGGGGGACATGTTTCCTGTTAGGGAGAAAATGGAGACCAAAGTAATATGAAGAAGGGAGATTAGATTTCAAGTTTATAAGTCATTTGTTCTGTGGATAGCTAGTTGGAACTGAGTCATTTTTCCACCTCTTCTTACTGAGCACTTCCAGTTCCTAGGTTTATACTTGGGAAAGTTGAGTTTCTATTAGAGCTTTGAATTTTTTCCTATCCTTTTATCTTTACTCTTAAAGGAAATGACTTCAGGCAGATTCTTTACCAGCTGAGCCACCAGGGAAGCCCAAGAATACTGGAGTGGGTAGCCTATCCCTTCTCCAGGGGATCTTCCCAACCCAGGAATTGAATCAGGGTCTCACACATTGCAGGCGGATTCTTTACCAGCTGAGCTACCAGGAAAGCCCAAGTAAAAATTAAGCATTAATAAAAAATTAGCTCCAGAGAAAGGATATTATTATATTACCAACAGCTGAATTTTTCCCATTCTTGGACCTGGAAATGCTTACTGGCACTGGCAGTACTTATGAGGGTAGCAGAGACTTTTCCTGTCAGAGCAAATAATTCTCTCCTCTGTGTTTATGTGATGCTTCCTACTTTGTCTTTCACCCTGGCCTGTCAGGTCATGAACAGACTTTTTCTCCTCTCTTGTCTCACTTGCCCAGGTTTACTGACTGGCATCAGTATAAGGAGCTGGATTTCCCGGGATCTCCTTGGCATCTCATAGGGTGATTGAAATGGCCTGAACACTCCCCACTGTAGAGGTCAGATGACCCACTTTCTTTGGTTAATGACATATTAATGTCTCCCGTTTGGCAGCTGTCATGAACAGGGAAGGTGGCAATGTGGAAGACCAGTTCGTTTTTTTCACTTGGGGGAGGGATTCATTTTTTATCCTGTAATCTTCAGATTTTATCTCCCCTCAACTTGGCAGCAGCCTTCGGGCCTTTTGCTGTATTTTTCAATATCCCATGAAAATTTAGAAATTAGAAATAGGTATAAAGAATATTCTGTTTCTTTCCCACAAATTCTTAATGCCAGAGCCGTAAAGAGAAAGAAGAAGGGGATGGGGGCTTAACTGCTTCCTAATGAAAGCCCCTGGAAAGCCGGCTGCCACAGGGGGACAGTGTGGCAGAGGTTGTGCGTGGGGGCCGGGCCTCATCATCGCTCTCTGCTTTCTTGTTCAGGATCCATCCAAAAGCAACACTTAGGTTTTGGCCACTGTTCTCCCTTTTCCCTCTGTCCCCTGGCCTGCACTGGTACAAGCCATGCAGACCCATGGGGAAGGCCCCTGATGCAGTGAGTGGAGATGGCACAGTCATTTTTCTGGTGTAGATTTAAAAATAGAAATATATAATACATATTTTTACAAGCAAGAAGCTGTGGTCAGGATTTTTTTTACACTTCAGAATTCATGGTTTCAGGGTAAGAAAGGAAGAAACCATGAAAAGAAAAATAAGTACAAGTTTTCTCTTTTAAAGAAAAAAGTCAGACAATGAGTCTTACTAATGAAGGGGTTGAGTTTTATGCCCTGGAAAGAGCTGGGGAAAGCCAGTTTTCCCCAGCATGGGTCAAGAATTATAAAGCAGAACGTGGCCTTTTCATTTCATAGAAGCAATTCTGGAAGTTTATTTACACAGTAAGTTCGGAACCAGAAGTGGACAGTCTCCGATCTTGCTGTCAGTCTCTGTGGTCATGGGGTGTTCCCAGCCAGCCAGAGCAGCATCAAGTGCAGTGGGAATGAAGAGGACTCGGATAAAAAACTGTGACTCAGTATTCTTGTTTTATTGGTTTATGGCTTATGGGCAGCTGACTGAGGCCAGGATCTCCCGAGGCCCTCCTTGTGTTTCCCTCTGCCTCTTCTGCAGGTATTTCCACTCTCTGCAGGTCCCATACCTGGAAGCAGTGTGTTGACCAGATAGGAATAGGATCCAGTGGAACAGTCAGAGAATGCAGCTCTTCCCACTAACACTGGTCTAGTCGACTGGCTTAGAACTGATAGGGAGGAAATGAACTTGGTCCCCACTGCCTGGCCCAAGAACCAGCCTGGGTGCCCAAGTCGTATGAGGAGTGGGGTGTAAAGAGCAGGATGGGGCCAAGGATGGCATCCTTCAAGGGACTCTTGTGGTGAAAGGAATCAGAAAGCCTGGGGGCTGCCATCCTTTCTCCACGCAGCCTAGTTCCTGAAGGTGATGCTGCTGGAGCCAAAAAGCCCTGTGTTCCTGACACTCTTGGCATAATACTAGTGCCACTGTGGGATGCCTTAGCCAAATAAATGAGGGCGACCTTGAGAGGGTGAGAAGGCAATGAAGCTGCTCTGATTATGTCAAGATCTTACTGCCACTTACAGCTGAACAGAAAGAAATCCAGGCAGGGGTATAGAGCATCAACTCTGTACCTGTAGAATGAATCTCCAGGATTCTGCTTTCAAGGATTAGCGAGGGGAGGACTCCTATCTGCTCTTAGCACCTCAGCTGCGAAGCTCTGGAGGAATGGGGCTTGGGTGGAGGTGGGGTGAACAGGCAGCCAGGAAGACAAAGTGCAGCCTATTGTATTTGCTCTCTTCTGGTTGATTTCCCATAGGGCATCTGGGGCTCCTGGGGTTGAGGATGTTTCAGTGCTGCCTATCACATGTAGACTAGAGGGTTCAGGTAGGGACAAGGAATTAATAAGGTAGAAACTCATTTGTCAGATGGAACCTTTTAGTGGGCACTTTTCCTTTAAGAGAGCTAAAAAGAGCTTTTTTGGCTAGAGAAGCCCTTTTTCCCATCGCACTTTTGGTCCAGCTGCAACCACAGAAAAGACGCTGGGAAGCAACACCCATCCTAGAAGATGGGCTCTGTCTTGGAGATGCTGTCTAAAACTGGGCCTGGCGAGCATCCGCTTTCTAACCTTGCCTAGCGCTGATCCCAGCTGTTCCCTGTCTTTGCACTCCCTCTCTGTCTCCTCGTCCAGCCACCCCCATTTGTACAAATTATTTGTACAAATTGTTTTTTAATTTTTTTTAATTCAAGAGGCAGTCTTTGCACCAAGGTTAGGTTTGTCTATACAGTCCCTATCTCTAAAGCAAATAGCAACCTGTGCATCCATCCGTTCCCGCTGACTGGCCAGCAGGGAAGCGAGATTGGCCCTTGCTCTGCCAGGGTACTGCAGAGACACCTGTTGGGCGGGGCAGGGGGAGGTCACCTTACTTCCAGAAGTAAGAAAAGGAGAATACTTTGGGTTGGAGACTCTGTAAAGGGATGGTGGTCAAAGGTTCAGGGCTGAAGTTTCAAGCAGCAGGATTTCCCAACTCAAGTCTGAGGTGACCAAGAGTATTCCCGCTGTCAGAGTACTTCTTTCTTCCCTGTCCTGGTTCCTACAGGTGCAGTCCCTGCAACCCACCTTGCCAGCTTTTCCTTCTTCTCTGTCAAGACAGAGGCATTGGTGGGTGGGCGAGGCTCTTGAGGTGCCCTGGCCACAGGTGCCATCCGTGTCTCCTCCTCGTGGCCAGGGTGAACCACCAGCTGCGGTTCGGGAGTGTCTCTCTCTCCTGCCCGCATGCCTCCTCACTTGAGCAGGGAGATGTCGTCAGCAAAGTCGTCGTGCTGGTGGCGTAGGCAGCGGAGGCAGCGCCACTGGCACACCATCAGGCAGAGGGGCAGCATGAAGAGCGCGCAGATGGCAGCCATGACGTAGGCTATGGTCATGAGGGTCGACTCGTCCGTCTGTGGGATGTTGTAGCCACAGTCTTCCATGTCGGGCGTGACGAAAGGGCCCTCCACCGCTGCCGTCCTGAACTCATCATGCACTGGGGAAAGGGCATATGTGAGTCACAAAGCAGCTAGGATTACACAGCAGAACGAGCTTCCTGGGACAGGCCTTGAAACCAGCCCTTGAGGAGGCTGTAGAATCTCCCTTCCGGGTGATGCTTAGGAGCAGGACAGACAGCCACTGCTAGTGGAGGCACGGCTCTCCCCGCCAGGTCATTGAGGGCAGCAACCTTTTCCTGTCTCCCTGTCCAGTAGGAATGATACCTAAAATCCAGTCATTCTAAGCTGACCAAAAAGCCAGCCCCACATATACTTAGTAAACTCACCTGCTCCTGCTGAAACTCAGTGGCAAGCCCCTGCTAGTCATGTTCAGCTCTGGCTTACGGCAGCTGACAGGGTCGCCGCTGGCCCAACCTACTGCCTGTGGATCTAGAGCTTTCCGGGGTGCCGGAGCAAATGTTACTGCTCCGAGTCTCCAACAGAGGTTGCCAGTCCAGGCAGGGGTCACCACGCCAAGTGACCACAAGAAAAGCACAAGCACAGACACTAGCTTTTACACAATGTGTGGCCTCTGGCTTGAGGTACTTCCCTCCCAGACGGATAGGGGCCTGGTGCCCTCACCGCTGGACAGGGAGAACAGACTGACCCCACACCCCCATCCCTGGTGCTCTCACCATGGCAAGCACTGACAGCAAAGCCGATTCGTTTCCGGGCCCGATCAAAGACAACGTAGAAGCCCTCCATGATGACCGCTCCCATGACAGTGCCGGTGGACGACTGTGAAATGGCGAACTTGTAACAGTCGTCTTGGGAGGTGGCCACATCTTCCACGGGCCGCAGGTATTGCTGAGGATGAGCAGTCACAGGGTGAGAGTTCGTGTTTTCCTCTCTCCCACACCAGCTCTGCCTTCTTGGTGTCGATACCCTTAGGCTGCGTTTGCCTTGGCCGCCCCTGAGCTCCATGGGTCTGGTTTCCCCCAGAGCCCTTTACCACTGGGCCCTCATCTGTTTTGTCTTCCGAGTTCCAGGAAGCCAGGCCTGCTGACTATCTCTTGGTATACTTTGTTCTCGTCCTGGGACCCCGCTGATCATGGCTAGGGACATACCTGTGGAAGGATGGTGATGCGGAAGGACTGGTTGGTGACCTCGCCCATTAGGTAGAGTGAAATGACTGGGAAAATGTTCCACGGGGTGGTGCCTGCTTGCCAGCACACCAGCTGCTCCCCTAGCCAGAATCCGTCTGGGAACTTCTCCGTCTGTGTTGGCAAGAAAGGGATAACAGTGAGACCACCTCGCCCCTCCCATTTTCAGATCACACTTACTGGGCCCTAGATGTGCTTTTCCGTGAAGTACCTAAACCGAGGGAAGCTAAGCCAAAACCCAGGGATTAGAGGAAGAGAGCAAGAGTGAAGGCTAAAACTGACCAGGGAGACTGTGTGCGAACAGACTGAGGCCCATGGAAGAGAACCACTTTTAAGTGATCTAAGTAGAGGGGTCTGAGGGTAGGCATCTTGGCTCTTGTGGAGGACTGTGGCCCTCGTGACTTTCCGTGACACTTCCGTTATCTTTTGTATCCCTGTCCTTACTCCCACTGACCGAGGAGGCTGCTTTGATGGATTTGACAGCAGCTTCGAACACTTTCTTGGGTAATCGAAGGTTGGTGGTGCCACTGTCAACGATGCTCTTGTCATAGTTGTACTGAGAGGGAGAAAAGAGGTTAGCATATCAAAAGCCTTTTTGATGCCAGGCATTGGCCAAAATTGGAGGGGTGAGTCTGACTACTTGGGGTCCTTCCTGGGTTGGCATCCTGGCTTTGCCACTTCTTTGGTGGATCTCTTTGGGCAAGTTACTGAACATCTGTGCCTCAGTTTCCTCATCTGTAACATGAGGATAATAAAAGTACCTACCTCAAAGAGTTACTATAAGCATTAAATAAATTAATATATTTGAAGTGCTGAGAATTGTGCCCGGCATATAGGAAGCAGTCAGTAAACGTTAACTCGTGTTTTCTTAGGTGGGTAGACATTCTCCAAATCTTGAAAATAAAAACGTCTTGTATAATACTTTTAACTTTTCATAATACATCTGTATCTGTTCTAACTTAATGTACATTAAGAATCTAGGTCAGGAATGCCCAGATAGTTCAGCTGCTGGGTCCTGCCATGTGTCAAGCACTGGGATAAACACTTTATTCATTTTCTCTGTTTTCACCACAGTCTTTGGAAAAGCTGGTTTTACTTCCATTTTGCAGATAAGGAAATTGAAACACAGAATAGTGACTTGCCTGAGGGCACGTAGCTAGACCAGAGCTAGAAACCAAGGCTCTGACTCTGAAGCCAGAGCCTTCCATAGCATCGTGGCACTGTGCCTCTCGGACCACTCGCCCAGGGTCACAGAGCAAGACGTGCTTCTTCCTTACCAGACGTTAACCCATGTGGGCCCTGGTCCCACATTAAATCTCTGATCCCGCTGTGACCTTTAAGTTCCTGGCAGTCCCACGCTCAGCCCCCAACCCTCCTGCAGGTCCTGCCCCTCTGCCTTATCCTCCCAGCCTCATAACTCAGGGTCTGGCCTCATGCTCTGTTGCTCCCCCTTACCTCTCCCTGCTTCCCCCTGGGTTTTGTTACCTCCTTGCAGTCCATTTTCAGATCCTGTCCATTGATCTCCACCCGTACAATGATCACCTCATAATACCACTCCCGCCTGATGGGCGTATACCAGAGGCTGCCCGTGTACAGCGAGTGGTCGATACCCCCAATGATCTAGGGGAAAAAAAAGGCAGTACCCATGAGCCGACACAGAAGGACAGCAAGTCACCCAGAGTGCCAGCAGTAGGAGCAGCCATTTCGGGGTTGAGGGGGCAGCAGGGCAAATCCCTCTGCACATCCGCTTTCTCATTTTCCTGCATCTAATCAGACCCCGTCCTAAAGCGATCGATACTCTCTTCAGTGTGTCAAGGATGTATTCAGGGGAGGAGGCTTTCCAGGATTTTTAATTACTTGTTTCAGAATCACACAACCCTTGATATAAAGTTATTTAAACCTAAACTGGCACAATAAATGTGGAGTGAATGATAACTTGCTTCTATTACAAGTTTTATTTTCTCTGCTTGTTGGAGATAGAGAACCATTCACCATTGTCCTAATTAATTAATAAATGGACTTTTAAACTCCTTACATCTCTGCCTTCTGATCATCAGACTGAATCGTCTTGATTTGAGAGGCCTTATTATTACTTCCTTTGAAGTTTTCCTAATCCTCTCTCCTCCTTTCCGAGTTTACCATAGGAGCCTCAAATCCTTTCTGGAAGGATGCAGAGAAGACAAGGGTGGAAGAAGAAAAGTGGAGGTGGGGACTATACAGAGGTTTCTCTTGATTCTTAGTAGTGGAGCCCAAGGCTGTGGTGGGGCCTCAGAGGGCGGGAAGCAAGGGGGCTCCCCTCTCCTAGGACCTACTCACCATGCTCCCTCCAACTGAGGCCAGCGCTTCCGACTGGTTGAGGGGGAAGCCAGCACCACAGAGCTGCAGTGAGAAGAGATTGGGCACGTGGGTCTGCTTCACCAGGGAGTCAAAGAACGGCTCCAGGGAGTCATCAGGCTGTGGCAGAGAGAGACAAGGAGTGAGTCCTGGCTCAGAGGGCCCCGGTGGAAAGAGGAGCGGGGCAGGGGGCCAAAGCAAAACTTGGGAGGGTGTTCCTGGGAAAAGACCATCTTAAGGTACTGAGATTTGGTGGTGAGAGGGACAGCAAGGCACACTGGCAGTGCAAACAGAAAAGATCTACAGTACCGTTGATTCCCATCTGCTTAACCTGTCTCAGAGTTATGGGGGCCTCTCTTATTCTAAAGATCCGAGAGTCAATAGAAAAAACAGCCTGTTCCTCTATCTGTCAGCATAGTTCAGCCCTCTGTAGGGATCAAGTTCAGACTGCCACCCTGTCCCCTGTCAAGCAGCTCTTTAAACGGATTTGTTTCCCTCCCTTCCTCAGTCCCCTCCCACCCCTCCTCTCCTCCAACTCTGTCCCTGTGCAGCGTGCAGACACAGTGCCTTGTTCCTCTCACCCGAGCGATCTCTGCATAGGCTAGCCCCAGGATGCCTTCCCAGTTGGAGCCATTGATGAAGAACTTGTCTGATTCCGTGATGGCAGCAATGTTGGCACGCACAGTGACGTTGGGGCCGTGGGGGATGCTCACCAGGTCGGTACCCAGCTCCCCCTCCCACTTGCCCTGGGTGTAGGGCACATACACGCCCTTCCGGAGGTCCCGGTACGTGCTGGACCTGTGCAAGGAGGCAGAGATCTGTGGGTGCATAACCACAACCAGTAGGGATCCGGCATCCTACCTACTCCCTGGTGCCTAATCTCATCACAGGTATCTGCACGCTGCTGTCAGGCTGCTCCACAGAGCATCCGTAGATGATTCACTCAGAACAGAATGTCAAGTGACCTTGCTTGGGGCTCGCTCTCCTGTGTCCACAGCTCATATTCTTAGATCTGGAGCTCAGGCCCTGCAAGAACAAGCCTAGGCTTTGTGTATTGTGCCTGCTGCTGCGGAAGGGACAGCTAGCGAGCATCTCCCACCTCTCACCCCCAATCTTATCTTGCTCCTAAAGAAAAGGAGCCATTGACTCTTGCTGCCTTGGGACCTGGTGGTACCATCTGAGTGGTAGAGAAAGTACCAGGCGGGGTGAGTGTGGAATCTCTTCAGCAAGTTCGTCCAAGGACAGGGTTTGCACAGGCACCTCAGCAGTGTGGGTAGGCAAGGCACAGCCCTTGGAGGAAACTTGCTCATCACCCTGAGTCCCCCCGCCTGTGTGGGATCACTCTGACCAGGGCTTGTGTGTAAGTCATGGGGCAGCAAGGGGACACAGATCTGGAATGAATGTTCTTTCACTCATCCTGACCACGCCCCCTTCCCTGACTGCTTTCTTGAGGTTGGAAAGTTAAAGGGGAGGGGCTGTCAGTCTCCTCTCATATGTTTTCACACGCAGATACACCACTTCCTGCTCTTCTGTTAAAGGGGCTCCCAGATCACCCCTCACTGCCCCTCATACCTTAAAAGCCCACTTCTACTGTCCCTCCCACCCATTAGTCAAGTCCAGCTGCAACTCCGGGGATGCACAGGGAAGCATTTAGCTTTCAGTCCCTGATGACCAGGTCAGGCAGTGGGATTGTGGAAGGCTTGTCCTTCGCTTCCTTGCACTGTGTCAGGTGAGGACACAGCAAAGGAAGCTGTCACTGCAGCGTGCTCAGCCTCGACTTAGATGGGTGTCGGAAAACGAGAGCCACTTTAGTCTGTGGGATGGAGCCCCCACACCCCGCAGTTAAGGTGGAGAGACAGGGGGCCCCGAGATTGTACTGTGAGTTTTGGGGCTGCTCTCCCTTCTTCCCTCCCCCAGGAAGTTGCCCTGTTTCAGAACTGGAATGTGTCCTGGCCGCCCCTTAACTTACCATTCCACCCAGCTTTTCTACTCCCCCTCTCCCTCCTGTCACTGGGTCACTGTCTGGGGAGCTGGTCCTTCTCCCTGCAGCTCCTCCCTCCCAGACCCTCCTTGGCCCTGGGTCTTTGGGAAAGGGCCCTCCCCCTTGCTCTCCCTGGTACTCACAGCTGCCTCTGGTAGTAGCGGTGCAGGAAAGGGTGGGGGGCAGCCCCTACTGCGAAGTTACTGCTGCCTGTGTCCACCAGGATGTTGAGCTGCCAGAGAAAAGGGAGAGAAAGATGTTAGGACACAAGGCCTGGACTCACTCCCTCCGTTGCTCTGTCCTGCACCCCCCGCCCGCCCTGGCCACGTGGTCTCCCTTTGGAGTGTCCAGGGTGAAGCTCCCAGATGCAGGACTGGACAGACTGGCCCCTGTTAGTACCGGGACCACAGACACAGGGTGGCGTCCTGTGACAGCCTCCTCATAGCCTCAGAAGCCTTGTGTCTGCTTCTGTCTTCTCTGCAGGACTGGAACGTTTTCTGTGTCATCAGAGCCACGTCACTGGCGCATGTATGTTTCCGTTCCCGTTTCTGCCATCAGATGCCCTTCCTCACCCTGGGTTCTGGCCCAGCCTGTCTGCAGAGCTCGCCCTTTCCCCTCATCTCTGGTTCTAGGGGGCACGTCACCGGCAGGCAGCCTGGCTCATCCCCCTCCCGGCTCAGAGACCAGCTGTTCTCGGAGCTGGCACTGGCCAGGGGCGCTGTGGGCACCAGGATGGCACAGGGAGACATGTTTCTGACCCTGCCTGCCAGAATAGAGCTCCTCACGAAGTGCTCCCCTCTGTCTCAGAGGGGACCCAGACGTAGGAATCCCACCGTCAGAGGTACTGGGGAGCCAGGAGTCCCGTGTGCGGCCCTGGGAAAAGCCACCTCTCAGGCCCGGTGTTGGCTCAGCGAAGACAGACAGCTGTCGTCCTGCTGTTCCTCGCTGTGCAGCTCCGTCTTCGTCTCTTCCGCCTCATCCTTCTTCCTCCCGAGATGGCCTGACCCCTCCTCAGGCGGTCAGCCATTTTTTGATGCCTCCTCCATCCTCACAGGCAAAAAGGAAATGCCCTGGTCCTCAGGAGCACAGTGATCTGTCAAGGGAATCCTCTCTTGGCGGCTTACTGTGCCGTTCGCCTCAGCTCCTCCCCCGACCTTGGGGCCCTCCATTTCTGTATCGCTTCTCCTCAGTGCCGTGAAGTCAGCTGACCTCGGCTGTGGTGCAGGCTCTGACCTTGTCACCCTGGGCAGGTCACTGTGTTTCCCCCACCATCTGGTTCTTTGGCTTCTTCCTGCTCTCAATGGTCCTCTGGGGCCCCGCTGACTACACCTCCCCCAGCGCCCACTTACCCAGCCCTCAGACCCAGCCCTCCTCCCCTTTCCCAGCCCCAGCTCCTGGCCTGGCTCCCCTTTCTTCTCATCCCCCCAGCCCAGCACCTACCTCTCCCCTCTGTCCCTCTCCCTGGTCTCTTAGCAGCCACCAGCCCCAGATGCTGCGCTTTCAGAGAGAATCAATACAGCGGGAGGCACAGCAGTTCAGATTTCAATCAACCAGGTTAATGATTAAAAAGGCTGCTTCACCCACCCACTCCTCAGGACGCCGTCCCCCACCTGCCAGGACTCTGGTCTCTATCCTGGGGGCTGGCCTCAGGTTTACAGGGATCCCTGTTACCACTGGACCCCAAAGAAAGAGGGTCTCCACAAGCTGGTGCCTGTGGTTGGGTGGGGGGTTGGGGTGGAGTACGGGCACCTGGCCGGCCCTGAGGGAAACCAACCACCCTTGACCCTGGAATGGCAGCCTTATCTGGGGGCTTCAGGCCTCCCCACTCCAAATCTCTCTCCTGCAGGGGGAAGAGCCCTCTCTGCAGGTCCTTCCCTTCCCAGCCTGGAGGGCCCCGTCTCTCCTGGTGCCCTTCCAGTCCTAGCCTTTCTCCTCACCTGAGGAAGGTCTCCCCACTCTGCCCAGGGAGGCAAGACTCCCTCCACTCCCTCCCCCTCCCTCTAACAACCCCCCACACCAGGAATTCAGGCTCCCACTGCTCTCCCCGCCTCCCCCTCTGCACCCTCCACAAAAAAGGGGGAAACCAAAATAAACAGTTGCCATTTCCTCCCAAGCAAATGTCCTGTCAGTTTGCCCTTTGCACTGTGATCCTGCTTCTGAGAGGTGAATTTGGTTCTGTCCTTCCCACATCTCTATCATGAGTCCCCTGGGCAGCCTGAAAGGGGAGGGTTTACATGCAGCCAGATCTTAGCTAACGCCCTCCCCTCTTATTTCACCAAATAGGGGCATCCAGATGGACCCCCCCATCCCCCACGACTATCATTCCATCTGTCCTTGCTGTGCTGTGTCCTGCCTCTCAGTGGACCCTCCTCCTAGCTCTGGAGGATTCAACTCTCACGCCACCCTACCCCCACCCCCAAATCTGCAGTTCTTCCTATTGGCATTTATAAATGCTTGTCCCTTCATTAAAAAAAAATCTTTACTCTCACACCCGCCTCCAGTTACCCTCTCTCTCCTCTCCCTTCACAACCAAAGTTATCGGACAAGCTGTCTTCATTTCTCCACCTCCTACTCATTCCACAACCCATCCTCAAACTGAGTCTTGCCTCTTTCCCTTCCTCCACTCTAGCACAGCCCTTACTACGGTTACCAAGAACTTCACATCAGCAAATACAAAAGACTGTTTTCAAATCAATTGTCATCTCACTTGACTTCTCTAGAACATTCAATGCTGCTGACCCCTCCCTCTGTAATAGTTATTTTTTATTTGACCATACCAGTCTTGGTTGAGGCATATGGGAGCTAGTTCCCCAACTGGGGATGGAAGCTGGGCCCCCTGCACTGGGAGCTTGGAGTCTTAGCCACTGGACCACCAGGGAAGGCCCCCTCCCTCCTTGAAACACTCGTCCCTGTCGCATACTTTCTTCCCGCTTCTGATGGATCTTCTGTCTACTCTGCAGGCTCACGTCAAGGCCTGGGCTTTGGTCCGCTTCCTCTCCCACTCTGCTCTGTCCGCAGGACATCTCATCCATGGCAACGGCTGCAATCACCACCTGTATCCCTGTGACTCCTGAACTTAAAGCTCCAGGTTTTTACTCTTTGTTGAACTGCCTCAAAGACACCTGAACTTCGAGATGGCCAGGGCTGACCTTACCTGGTCCTGCCCATCTGTCTTTTCTCCAAAGTTTCCTCTGTTAGTCACCATCCGTCTGTTCCATAAGTGAGCAGCTTCAGAGACATCCTAACACCTTCCTCTTCACATCTCTATCCAAGGCATCAACGAGTCCTGTCCAGTTAAGCTTAAAGGCCTCTGAAAGTATTCACTTCTTGCCAACTCTTTTGCTACCCCTGGCAGAGCTCTCATCTCATCCTAGAATATCACAATAGCTTCTCAACTGGTCCTGGTACGTCTACCCTTGATCTCGCCAACTTGTTTCTGTACTGTGGCTAATGTTCTTTCCAGAGTGTAGATGTGAGCAAGTTACCCTCCCATGTCAATGGTTTTCCTTTTGCTATTATGATAAAGATTTAAAGCTTTAATGTTTCCTATAGAGCCCTTCATGGTCCAACCCTGCCTCCTTGTAGTCAGCCTAGCTTTTCCCATACTTCCCACCAGCCACAGTGGCCTCATTTCAGGTCCTCCAATCTGCCATGGTCCCCTCCTCAAAGACTGTTGCGTGGGTCATTCACTCTTCATGGACCATCCTCCTTTCCACTTGCAGTTCTGTCTACTCATCATCCTTCAGTCTGAGCTCAGAAGGGACTTCCTCAAGGAGAAAGACCAGGTCATATTTTCTTATTAAGATGCTTCCATAGGACTTGCCACTGAATCTCACCTTTCCTTGTATCTAATTTTTTTTTTAATCTCCATTGTGTCCCCAGTGCATATCACAGTGCCTAGCAATAAGCATATCTTATTTATTTATTGGCTGTGCTGGGTCTTAGTTGTGGCATGCGGGATCTAGTTCCCTGACCAGGGATCAAACCCAGGCCCCCTGCATTTGAGTCAGCCACTGAACCACCAGGGAAATTCTCATATAAGTATTCCTTGAATTAATGAATGGTTAGAGGAAAAAAGGGAAAGAGCTAACCTACCCTATTTTCAGGGTGAGGGAGGGATCTCTCAGTGGCCCCCAAACTGTGGGTGTTTTTAGATTATATGTGTGGCTCTAGCTCAGACCTGCCTTCCTCTCACCAGGCCTACTGGTCTGACCGGCAGCCTGGAGTCCTTGAATCATCTTACATCTTCCCCGTCCCTTGGGGCCAGGTCAACTCAGAAGTCTCTGTAGCTCTGGCCTTGAGATGCCCAGAGGGCCGCAGCTTGGGGTCAGGACTAGGTCAGTGCCAATCACTTAACAAACAAGCATGCCCCTGGGGGCCTTTGAGGGCAGGTAGCTTCACAGGGAAGTGCTAACAAGACCTTCAGGGACCAATGCACCTGCCCATTCTGCTCTACTGGCAAGGCTCCCCTAGAGGGGTTTGCAGCAGTGATCTTGGATGATGAGACAGGCATGGAGCTGGTGAGATCAAGGTAAACTCCTTGTCCCCCAAATCCCACCTGTCTTGGCCCCTGCTCTCACTAACAGATGGGAGTTGCTTCCATTCTTCTGGATGAAAAGAACCTTCAGGAGTCATCTGTCTACTTGCCTGGAGACATGGGAGCTTGTTCTCATTCTGAGAGTTCTCCAGTTATTAAGAGTTATTGTTCTGGCCAAACAAACACAACTTTCCTTGGCAGCCTTCGCTAGGGTCTTACCACTTTTGCATACCTCTGGGCGGGGGCTGTAACTCTGATTCTTTCTGCTAAAGGAAAGTCTGTTTCCTTCTGTGTCGGCCTCAGAGTTTATGGGGAAGAGCCCTTATATTCTTGTATCACAAGCCTCTTGGTTGAGATGTAGGAGCCTTTCTTCCATTTCACAGAGGAGAAAACTGAGATCGAGGGTAAGTAAGGATTTGACCCCTGTTACACACAAGCCTTCCCAGGTGGCTCTAGTGGTAAAGAGCCCACTGCCAATGCAGGAGACAGAGGGGACGTGGGTTCGATCCCTGCAACAGGAAGTTCCCCTATAGGAGGGCATGGCAATCCACTCTGGTATTCTGTGGAGAATCGTGTCTGGAGAACCCCATGGACAGAGGAGTCTGGCGGGCTACAGTCCCTGGGGTTGCACAGTCAGACATGACTGAAGCGACTGAGTGCACACACAAGCCACAAAGCTTGGGTCGTTTGGTTCTGCCCATCCGTGAGAGTCTGCTCTTTCATCTCCTTTACATTCCTGTCTCTCTCATTTGGAAAGGAAAGGCAGATTGTTTCACTAGTGAATCCTACCTGCTGTGTCCCTGCCCATGTGTGATCCCCCGTAACTTTGATGCCGGACTTGGCCACATTATTTGATTTGACCAATAGGACATCAACAAAGGAGGAAAGCAGAGGTTTAAGTGTGTGCACACTGGGTGGGGAGGGCACTGGCCTCCTGGGGTGTGGCCCTGAGACTGTACGTGAGGAGGCTCTGTCTTGCCTCCTTGAGGTTGAAAGACTTCATGGAGGAGGAGGTCCAGCCGGCCCAGCTTCATCTGGCCCCCAGCTGACCCACCAGCCACGTGAGGAGCCCAGGTAAGCCCTGCTGGAGAACCACAACCAACCCACAGAATCCTGAGAGACGATGACTCTTGTTTTACTTTGTTACGCTGCATCAGATAACTGATAACAAAACTTCCTGAATTAAATCCTGAGACCCTTGACTTCGGGGGCGCCTAACCACCCACAGGTCAACTCCAAATGCTGTCCCTTTTCTCTTCCCCCTCTCTCATCATGCTTCTCAAGTTTCACGGGAGCACAACCATCTGTCACCTGCGCACAGTCCCTTCCCTTTGCCTGAAATGTTCTCTCCCTGTTTTGTCAAACTTCTGCTCAACTTCCAAGTCACCATTTAAACGTTCTTTTCCCCAGCGGTCTTGCCCTGACGCCCCAGCCCAGCCTGGACTCTCACAGGTCCTCAAGAACACATGCTGCTCCGTCTACCCCCGCATCCAACTTGAAACCATTTATCCGATGGCTGTCTGTCCCACACATGGCGAGCTCCACAAGGGCAGGGAGCACGTTTCTGAGCTCATTATCTAGTTCTTACCTAGCCCTTAGTAGGTGCTCTGTAACGATTTTTCTTAAACTGTAATTTAATCATAATTGCCTCATTTGGTGCAGGTTTCTGGGACTATAGATTCTTGCTATTAGTTCTCCCTAGGGTCCTTTCAGGGATGATTTCCAGTCAGATACTGTGTATGGTGATGATAACAGTGGATGCCCACCATACCCATGAAATTGACAGAGTAGCTGCCCAGGTTCTTAGAGCAATTGGAGTGACTTCAGGACTTGCTGGTCCCAGAGGCTTCTGAGTCAGCTTCGTCTGCTTCCCTAAGTGGATATCCCCAGACCTAAGTTTGCCCAAGGCTGAGAGAGAGGGGCAAGGAAGGACACAAGGAGCAAGTCAGCAGCTGGGCATGGCAGAGGGCCAGCGCAGCACACAGCTCCTGCCTCTAACTGAGTCTGGCAATTCTGTCCCATCCAGGCGCCTCCCACCTTGACCAAGTCAGCTGACCGGATAGAAATGGACTCCTGTCCCAGACATCCTCTTCTTCCACTTCGCTCTCCAGGCTGAAGCTGGCAATCGATACCTGGGAGCAAGCAGACTCCTTGGTCTTGTTTTTAAAGGAATCGCAAGGAGGCCGGGTCACCCCAAACCCTAAGGGTACACTTCCCACTTTAGACAGGCTGTTCCGTTTCCCCCAGGCTCAAACCCAGCTCAACTAATATTTATCAGTGCTACCTATTCAAATGCGATGATAAATGTAAATGGTCAAAAAACATATATGCCTACTATTCTGAAACAACAGATCTAAGACAATGGTTTTCAAATTTTTTTTTTAAGCAACAGAAGCTTTTTCCAATCTCATGCAGTATTCCAGTCTATCAAAGAGAAAAAAGCAGAAATGCTGTGGTTGGAAGAGAGATTTTACTTCCTGTCACTCCATCCCCTCCTTGCCTCAAAGTGTCTTTTTAGCACCTTCAGTCTCCACGAAACCCACTTAGGAAATCCTACTCTGAGGGTATCACAGCCACTGCTGCCTGCTTATTGTCAGATGGTGTGTTCTTCCCGTTGTCTAGCCTCATCCCATCCGCAGCTTACAGGTGCTGTAATCATCTCGGAGTCTATCAGGTGAAAATGAAGCTGATCTCTGGCATATACCTGCTTTCCCCCATGGTGCCCAGTTATGTTCCAACATGGGTCTGTTTGCTCGAGCCATAAGGAGACACCAGGGTTCAGGCCTTGGGCTATCTGGTGAAAACTCCACAGGTGCTGGAGTCGAACAATTGGTAGTGTTCCCCAATCCCGAGAGGCCGACCAAGAAGTCCAGCCTGTACTTGGTGGGGTAACAGTGGTCAGCAGGCAGGGTAGCCACTGGGCCCCTCCCGCCAGGAGAAGCCCAGGGAACTCTAGGACCAGGAAAGTGGTCTGTTTCTAGAACTCCCTGCTGCCCAGGTCCCCAAGCCAGGTGGCTCCCAGCAGACAGAGAAGTTAGATGTCAGGGAGGAAGCTTTCCTGAGGGATGTTTCTCTTCCTGGATTTTTAACCACAGTTTTCTGCTTAGTTCTTTACCAGAGATACCCAAGAAGGGCTCCTGACTGCCTACCTTAGTAAGAGGACACAGTCTTTCTCAATGCCTCCCACTCCCAGCTCTGAACTCTTTCCTTCCAGACCTGGGGAGGTGAAGGAGGAGACAGGTGTGAAAGGACAGCCTGAGAATGCTGGCAGAGGCTTATGTACAGTTGAAGCCCAAACCCCAATCTGGAGGTCGCCTCCCAGTGCTGAGGCCAACACTGTCTGGGGTTGTTGGGTTTCAGGGTTGTCTAACTTAGAGGGTGGTTCTTTGAGTTCAAAAGTTTTCAACCTTTTAATTAATCTTAATTAATTTAATTTTCAACCTTTTAACTCAATCTGCCAGTCAATCAACCAAACCTGGAATTCCACTATTGAAAAACAAAACTGACCTATGCTGAGAGGCCTGGGAGACTTGGAGGCAGGTGGGACGGGGGGCATGCCTGGTGAGTGGAAAGGTGGAAGGTACAGGGTCTGCCTGCTTACCTGTCTCCTAACCTCTCCCTCACCCTTGAGGTCCTGTTACAGAATCCCACAAATCACAGTTTGAAAATCATTCTAGGGAGGGGTCAGGAAAACCACTTCGTGTCTTCATGGTTTGGTTTTGTTTTGTTTTTTTTTAATATTTATTTGTCTGCCCTTGGTCTTAGTTGCAGCATGTGGGACCTAGTTCCTTCACCAGGGATCGAACCCTGGCCCCCTGCATTGGGAGCATGGAGTCTTAGCCACTGGACCACCAGGGAAGTCCCTTCATGGGTTTTGAGATCCTGAATCTTCATAGTTTTCTTTCTTTCTTTTTAAAAATATTCATTTACTTGGCCATGCTGGTCTTTGCAATACTCAGGATCTTCAGTCTTCATTGCAGCATGTGGGACCTAGTTCCCTGACCAGTGATCAAACATGGGCCCCCTGCATTGGCAGCACAGAGTCTTAGTCACTGGACCATTAGGGAAGTCCCACTTGTAGTTTTCTATTTTTCTGATTACTTTTCTTCGCTCTCTTGATCTCTGTACCCCCTATTCTTCCCTAATCATTTCTCTCTTCTCTCTCCATTCCCTCAAAGAATGTCTGTTTGCTAATTTGACTTCCATAGCTACCTCTCTGCAGGTGATCCTCAAATCTTCCTGTCCAGTCCCAACTTCTCTCCTGGTTTCCAGATCCCCGTTCTCAGCTGAGGGCTTCCCCGATGGCTCAGATAGTAAAGAATCTGCCTGCAATGCAGGAGACCTGGGTTCAATCCCTAGGTCGGAAAAATCCCCTGGAGAAGGGAATGGCAACCCACTCCAGTATTCTTGCCTGGAGAATCCTATGGACAGAGGAGACTGGTGGGCTACAGTCCATGGGGTCACAAAGAGTCAGACACGACTGGGTGACTAACACTTTCACTTTCACTCTCAGCTGGTTGCATCCACAAGAATTGTCCACTGGCATCTCAAAGTCAACCAACATGTCCCAGACTATAGAGGGCTGGAAAGAGCCAAGTATGTGGAGTTGGAATCCAAAGATCAGGATTTGAATCCAGCTCTGTTCTTCCATAACTGAATAACTTGGAGCAAACCACTTAATCTCTTTGAGCCTCAGTTTTCTCCTCCCCAAGAGGGACATGCTAATACCTTGCCTGTGTAATGAAAGCATAATAATAAACATGGAATTTTGGTAAACTGTACTGTGCTTTAAACGTGCTCAATTGCTCAGTCATGTCTGAATCTTTTACAACTTCATGGGCTATAGTCTGCCAGGCTCCTCTGTTCATGGGATTTTCCAGGCAAGCATACTGGAGTGGGTTGCCACTTTCTCCTCAAGGGGATCTTCCTGACCCAGGGATCCAACCTGTCTCCTGCATTTCCTGCATTACAAACAGATTGTTTACCACTAAACCATCTGGGAAGCACATTGTGCTTTGAAAGCTTGTTCCTTTTGTTGTGTACCCTGACACAAACACAGTCAGAGAAGTTCAAAGGAAGTGGACTTCTCTTCCCTCTCCCCTGCCAGGGGCAAGGAACATCCGGTTGACCTGACAGGTGATGCCATCTCTCTGAAGACTTCTCCTTCACATCTTCTTTCAGACCCATGTGTCCTAACTGAGATCCTCTTCTTGAATTCTAGACCATCCAAGTTATTCTCCAGCCTGGAAATGTTTTCCTGGAACCAAAATTCACTAGACCATCTCTCTGCTGCCTCCAGAATGAAGCCCAACCCCCAGTCAGCCTCACAGCATCCTTATCACAACTTCCAGCTTCTTAGCATAGCTCATGGCTCTCTTTTTGAAGTTTTTCTCCCCAACCACTCTCCAAATAGCAAAGCTTTCTCATTTTTCTAGGCCATATTCAAATGCTACCTTTTCTAGCAAGCCTTTCCTAACACTGTCAGAAGTAGCCGCTGCTTTCTGTATACTTCTAAGACTCACTGTTCTTCTGGTTTTTTTTTTTTTGGCCGTACCTTGCAGCATGCAGAATTCCCAACCAGGGAGCAAACCCACACCCCCTGCAGTGGAAGTGTGGAGTTTTAACCACTGGACCACCAGAGAACTAACTTCTCATTGTACCAAGTGTACTTGGTCTTACGTGATATTTAGGCGCTTACGTATCTGGGTCTTACACCAAATGATGAGTGCTCCAAGGACTAAGACCGACATATCCTTTTCTTTTGTACGTGGTAAGTGTTCAACAAATATTTGTGAAACTGAAAATTGACCACCACCAGACTTCAATCCTAACAGTTAAATTATGAGCCTGTGTTTGGATGGTGATATGCATACCTTTCCAATGAGATGACATTCTTTCATTGAAGCGAAGAGAATGAAAATGCTTTCTCGAAGAGCTCCAGCCCTGCACTTACAATGGCTCATCCACAGTTCTACTTAGAAGTCTTACACTTTATTTATTCATTTGCTGAACACTTTTTAGGTGCCTTTTCTGAGTATGATGCTATCATAGATATTAGCTAAGGAGAAATGAAATCCTGCAGAAAAATAATCAATTAAAAAGGACATTGTCCTCAAGAGCTTGGTGTTTTATGAAATTTATATGTCACAAACACAGTGACATATGCTGATGAATACAGTAAGGGAGATGAGAAAATGGAAGCAGGATCTCTAATAAACTCTCTAGTAAGGCTGAGTAGGGCTTTCCCACGTAGGACTAATGGTAAAGAATCCATCTGCCAATGCAAGAGACATAAGAGACGCGGATTTGATCCCTTGGTTGGGAAGACCCCCTGGAGGAGGGCATGACAACCCAGTCCAGTATTCTTGCCTGGAGAACCCCATGGACAGAGGAGCCTGGCGGGCTACAGTCCATAGGGCTGCAAAGAGTGGGCCACGACTGAAGTGATTTGGCACAGAACACACGCAAGGCTGAGAGGGAAGTCAAGGGTGAGACAGGGTCCAGTTTACTGACCAGCCAACTGGCTAGTTATTTTTCAGTCCCCATTTCTTCGCTAGAATCTTAAAATGGTTAAGACCTCTTTATATAATGCAGGAATCACTGGAAAGAACAAAATAATCTATATAGAGTTTATTTTAAAACTTTTATAAACTGTAACCATAAATACAAAGATATATTCGTATATCCGCACTCCTAAACCATCCCCGGCTGCCAGCTTTCTCACAAACGGTCTTGTCATTTTCTAATTCATCCCAGATGGGAATCTTGAAATCATCTTTGACACCTTCTTCCTCACCCTCACACCAGTGTTACCAAGTCTGGTCTAACTGCTTCACACCGTCCTTGCAGCCCGGTCTCCTTCTCATTTCCCTTGCTTACAGCCTCACGCCATCCTTGTCACAGCCCTCCACATTTGGACCTTTGTGATACAGCCTCCTGCTACCTGCATCCCTCAGTCCCATTCTTTCTAAAATTCAAATGTTTCTTTCTAAAAGATTGCTTCTTTTGTCATTCTGCTGCACAAATTCAATTTTCCCCTCACTTTGGCAGACCAAAGTCCGGCGTGGGTTTCTCACTGTCTCCTGAACAAACACGCATAAACCCAGACACACATAACTCATTCTCTCATTCACTGTGTCCTCACTTGGTCTCGGGGGAGATGGTGGGAAGGAGTGGATACACAAGGGAAGCACACAGTTTTGGGGGACCTTTCTTCACTGAAATAGTCTCGCCCCTCCTATCCATCCTTCAAGACCATGCTCACAAATGCTCACAGCACATCTCTGTGAGACTTTGCCTGATTTTTACCTCCTCCGGGACATCTATAGGGACTTCCCTGGTGGTTCAGTGGTTAGGACTCCATACTTCCACTGCAGCGGTCATGGGTTCAATCCCTGGTTGGGGAACTAACATCCCACATGCCATATGATTTGGCCAAAGTAAATAAATAAAGTGAAGAAAAGAACCCCTCCCTCAGAAGAGTATAGATGGAAAAAAAATTTTTTTTTTAAAGCAAATAACACCTACAGCATCCACTCCACTGTATTACAGATCAGTAATTTTCAAACCTGAGAGTCAGCTTGCGATTCTGACCTAGGTATGGATGCATGGTGCGAAGTCGCTTCAGTCATGTCTGATTCTTTCGTGACGCTATGGACCATAGCTCAGCAGGCTTTGCCATCCATGGGATTCTCCAGGCAAGAATACTGGAGTGGGTTGCCATTTCCTCCTCCAGGGACTTAAATTTTCACTTCCACACTAAAGCTCTTTGAGGCAGAAAATACATTTCCTGTCTCTTTGTGTCTCAGTCTCCCAAACCCAGCAATTAGTTGCCTGGCACACAGAAAGTGCACCCCAAGTTTCACAGTTACTTGTTCAGGGCACTGTGCCTGTCACATTCTCATTTGGTGCTTCCAGACCCCAGGGTCAGGAAAAAGGCATCCTTCTCCCAGACTGCTGGGGGGAGAACTGAAGTCACCCAAGAGCGTGCAGACTGGCCGGTGTTGGCCTGGGAGCTGTAAGACCACCCCCAGAGTTGCCCCATCTGCCGCGGGCTCCTTGGGCTGGTGCTGAACTTTAGGCCCACTTTCCCAGTCTCCTGGGAAGGAGGGGGAGGGAGCTGACATTTATTGGGAAATTGCTCTCTGTCAATGTGTACACTTTATCTCAAGGGTCCAAGGAAGTATGGTTAATAGGCCCCCCATTTACACGTTCTACATGTAAAATGTGGAGGCTCAGAACACTCAAGTTTTTATGCTTTCTTGTAGAACACAGAAGAGGCAGAAGTGGCCAGGCAAGTTAGAAGAAAGTGATTTCACATCTACTGGAGGTCAAGTATATGTCTAGGTGCATTGTTTTAGATGCTTTCACCGACAAAGTCTCTGTTAATCCTCACTATCACCTTGCAAAGGAGATCTCATATCACCCATTTTAAAGACACAGCAAGAGCCTCAGAGAGGTTATGTAATTTTCCCAAGGCCACACAGCTGGGAAAAGGAAAGGCTGTGGGTTGTGGAGCTGGCATTCCGGGTCTGTCTGACCCCGAAGCTCTTGTTGGTCCCACAGCCTGTCCTGTGTCCATGTCACAGGATCTATGCACAATTTGCACAGCACATCAGTAGCAGAAACGGGAAGAGAAACCAGGTCCCACAGCTTCCTGCTCCCTCACAACACCTGGCCTCCTGTTGGCTCAGGCTGCTAGAGGCCTGGATTCAGACTGTGTCCTTCTACTGACTCAAGTCTGTTTATAGTGCACAGGCAAGAGGAGGGGTAAGTGGGGGAGCCCAGAGCCTTGGATCCGCTGGGGGGTGGGGGGTGGGAGATAGGCCTGGGTGGCATGGACCTTGGAAGTGTTGCTTCCATCAGGTAATTGGAAAGGGGGGGCTGTGTTCTCCCCCAGATTGGTGTAAGTGCTGTTGAGAAGTCCAGGAAGTGTAGCGGTTCCCTCTGCCCATAGACACACTCCCACCTTCACCGACCCTCACAAGGACAAGCCTCCCAGACACAGATCCGGGGGAGGGGGGTGGCTCAGATTCAAGGTGACACTCACCAGCACATACTCAGCCATCCTGCTACCCGTGCCCAGGACTCCCCACTGAGGAGGCAAATGCTTACAGAGGTCAGCCACAGCAACCCCAGGGAGGGCTGCTTGTGGCCAACTCCTACCCAGGCAGAGGCGCAAAGGTTGCACCCTCCATGGCCACCTAGGAGGTACCTTGGAGGACTGTCAGGAAGCACAGGGCATGGGGATCTGGCAGGCAGTGTTTTCTCCATTGCTGCCACCCCCAAGCACCTATCAGCTCATGGAAAGAGTCTCATCCTTAGAAGGGGGTTCTGGCTCCTTCGCTGTATGCAATTTATGATCTGTCCTTTCCCCAGGCTCAGTTCAGTTCCCTCTGGCCAGTGCTCAGGGAGGCATCAGGTGGGGGAGGGGCTGAAGTGCAGGCTGCAAAGGGGTGGAGAGGAAGGAGGGACTGGGGAAGGCAACACTCAGCTCACTGCTTCTGGCTAGAGTGGAGGTCACAAGAAACCTCGCTTCACTGCCCTGCGGCCGCCCAGACAGAGGGAGAAAAGGGCTGATCCAACTCATGCCAGGATCTCTTGGTCAGAACCCTAGATGCTGAGACTGGGGGACCAAGACCCAGAGCAAAGGGGTGGGGAGACTCAGGCATGGTGTGGGCTGACACCTGTTCACAGCCCCTGTGGTTTGGACTCTTCACCAGATCAGGCCGCCCCCATCCACGTGTTTTTCTTGCCCTCAGATCCTTCCTGAG
This sequence comes from Budorcas taxicolor, assembly GCF_023091745.1. Taxonomy (NCBI): domain Eukaryota; kingdom Metazoa; phylum Chordata; class Mammalia; order Artiodactyla; family Bovidae; genus Budorcas; species Budorcas taxicolor. The sequence goes on from NC_068924.1 coordinate 27,444,609, forward strand.
GGGTGTGTGTATAAGACTAGGAGTGAGGGGAGGACAGTCAAAGCCTGTGAGGGGAAGGGAAGTGGGAAGCGGGGCTTTGGGGCTGACTGCTGCCACTATGATCCCAGAGGATATGTTTGGGAGAGGATCCCTCCAGCCCGCACCTTGCAGCCCCCATTTTAGCAGGAGCCCCCTGCATGCTACACCCCCAGCCTCTCTTCCTCGGCTCATGAGGAGGGAGGGCAGTGCTGGCCCAGCAACCTTACCGTCTGTGGGGGGCTGCCCACGGTCATCTCCACGTAGTAGCCCTGCCCGGACTTGCCCCTCAGGTTGTCCACCATCTCCACAAAGCTGCCCCTCCGGCCGGGCTCCTCAGACTCCTCGTCGGTCTCCCGGGGCAGCCGCAGCCCCAGGGGGGCACCCCCCAGCCCACTTCGCAAGGGCAGCCGGATGCCGGGCTGGGAGCCGTGGGCAGGGAGCACCCCGGAGCCCATCCACAGAAGGAGCCAGGACAGTGCTTGGGCCATGGTGGGCCCTGGCCTTGGGGCACTCTGGGCTCACTTTGGCCCACGTCCGTCCCTGGGGCCTGCCCCCAACTCTGGGTGCTAGAGGTGGCTTCTCAGGAGAGTGAGCAGGAAGGCATCAGGGCTCCAGAGCCTGCAGGCCCCTCAGCCGGCCCCTGGGCCAGGAGGTGGGGATCAGACAGGAGAGATCCTCAGAGACAGAAGGGGAGGAGACGGCTCCGGAGCCCGGCTACATCTGGCTGGTGGTCCAGCCTCAGCGGCGGTCCGGGAGAGGCCGTCTCAGGCCCCCCGGGGGGCTGGGCGGGGCAGGCATGGCAGATCTGAGGCTGCTTTCCTGGTCTTCCTGGTGGGGCGGCGGCAGGGGAAGGGTCAGGGGCTCCAGGCTCCTGCGGCTGCGTTTGCTGCTCAGGCCACCATAATCCCAGCTCCCAGCTCCCAGGCAGCCCGGGGAGGCGGAAAGACTTGTGGTGGTGGCTGTCAAAGCCAAAGGGTTTTCGCTTTTCCCTGGGATTGCTGGGAAGTGTAGTCCTCCCACGGCAGGCAGCTTGGCTTCCGGGGCTGGTGAGGGGTCTGGGATGCCCTCTGCCGAGCCGGAGTCCACCCTGCAGAACCCTGGCTGCGCGGGAAGGGCCGTGGAGATAGAGTGGTGGCTGACCTTTCTCATTCCGTTAGTCCTTCACTGGGCATTTCTGGAGCACCCGCTGTATGCCAGGCACTCTGCCAGGCCCTGGGGCCACAGAGAGAAATTTTAAATGCACGTGCCACACACAGAATGATGGGACTTTAAGAAGTAGGGGTTTGGGGGTGGGAGAGTCCCTGGGAAGACTCAGAGGGAGGAAGTAATATTTAATTTGAACCTTAAAGAATGGGTGGATTTTCTAAGAGCAGAGATTTGGATAGCAAGACTACGGGGTTTAGAAGGGTATTCTTAGCAGCCAAAGGAAAGAGCAAGGTCAAAGGGGAAATGAAGAGAGTGGTCTGCTTTCACTGGAGCCTGCAACCTGCAGGCAGGTGAGAGCCACCTGGGGCTTCTCTCAGCTGAATCTTTTTATGTCTTTGGTGCTCTACCCGCCCTCACTTCCACCCTCACTGAGGTGAATCTTCAAGCCCCTACTGATTTCTGTGATATCAGTGAGCTGAAGGTTATGGCCATGCTCAGCTCTAAAGTGTTATCATTCCAAGAAGTATCTTTATGTTAACTGGTAAGAGCTTAAAACAAAAAGCTTTAGAGCTAAAATAGCTTAAAGGAGCAAAGTCATATGATTATATTAACATATTATTTATCAAATGTGAAACTATTGTCAAATTACAGAAGTCTTGATTAAAGCCAAAGAGAAGCTTCTTAAAAACAAGATAATAGAAGAGCATGGAAAACATAACAGTGACAGGCTAAAGTGATTCCCCCTGGTGGCTCAGATGTAACGAGTCTGCCTGCACTGTGACCAAGACCTGGGAAGACCCCCTGGAGAAGGAAATGGCAATCCACTCCAGTATTCTTGCTTGGAAAATCCCATGGATGGAGGAGCCTGCCAGGCTACAGTCCATGGGGTGACAAAGAGTTGGACATCACTGAGCACTAGACCATTCAGGTATGACCTAAATCAAATCCCTTATGATTATACAGTGGAAGTGAGAAATAGATTTAAGGGACTAGATCTGATAGACAGGGTGCCTGATGAACTATGGATGGAGGTTCATGATATTGTACAGGAGACAGGGATCAAGACCATCTCCATGAAGAAATGCAAAAAAGCAAAATGGCTGTCTGAGAAGGCCTTACAAATAGCTGTGAAAAGAAGAGAGGTGAAAAGCAAAGGAGTAAAAGAAAGATATTCCCATCTGAATGCAGAGTTCCAAAGAATAGTAAGGAGAGATAAGAAAGCCTTCCTCAGCAATCAATGCAAAGAAATAGAGGAAAACAACAGAATGGGAAAGATTAGGGACCTCTTCAAGAAAATTAGAGATACCAAGGGAACATTTCATTCAAAGATGGGGTTGATAAAGGACAGAAATGGTATGGACCTAACAGAAGCAGAAGATATTAAGAAGAGGTGGCAAGAATACACAGAAGAACTGAACAAAAACAATCTTCATGACCCTGATAATCACGATGCTGTGATCACTCACATAGAGCCAGACATCCTGGAATGTGAAGTCAAGTGGGCCTTAGAGAGCATCACTATGAACAAAGCTAGTGGAGGTGATGGAATTCCAGTTGAGCGCTTTCAAATCCTGAAAGATGATGCTATGAAAGTGCTGCACTCAGGATGCCAGCAAATTTGGAAAACTCAGCAGTGGCCACAGGACTGGAAAAGGTCAGTTTTCATTCCAATCCCAAAGAAAGGCAATGCCAAAGAATGCTCAAACTACTGCACAATTGCACTCATCTTACAGGCTAGTAAAGTAATGCTCAAAATTCTCCAAGCCAGGCTTCAGCAATACATGAACCGTGAACTTCCAGATGTTCAAGCTGGTTTTAGAAAAGGCAGAGGAACCAGAGATCAAATTGCCAACATCTGCTGGATCATTGAAGAAGCAAGAGAGTTCCAGAAAAGCATCTATTTCTGCTTTATGGACTATGCCAAAGCCTTTGACTGTGTGGATCACAATCAACTGTGGAAAATTCTGAAAGAGATGGGAATACCAGACCACCTAACCTGCCTCTTGAGAAACCCATATGCAGGCCAGGAAGCAACAGTTAGAAGTGGACATGGAACAACAGACTGGTTCCAAATAGGAAAAGGAGTACGTCAAGGCTGTATATTGTCACCTGCTTATTTAACTTCTACGCAGAGTACATCATGAGAAACGCTGGACTGGAAGAAGCACAAGCTGGAATCAAGATTGCCGGGAGAAATATCAATAACCTCAGATATGCAGATGACACCACGCTCATGGCAGAAAGTGAAGAGGAATTAAAGAGCCTCTTGATGAGAGTGAAAGAGGAGACTGAAAAAGTTGGCTTAAAGCTCAACATCCAGAAAACAAAGATCATGGCGTCCAGTCCCATCACTTCATGGCAAATAGATGGGGAAACAGTGGAAACAGTGTCAGACTTTATTTTTGGGGGCTCCAAAATCACTGCAGATGGTGACTGCAGCTATGAAATTAAAAGATGCTTACTCCTTGGAAGGAAAGTTATGACCAACCTAGAGAGCATATTCAAAAGCAGAGATATTACTTTGCCAACAAAGGTCCGTCTAGTCAAGGCTATGGTTTTTCCTGTGGTCATGTATGGATGTGAGAGTTGGACTGTGAATAAAGCTGAGCGCTGAAGAATTGATGCTTTTGAACTGTGGTGCTGGAGAAGACTCTTGCAAGTCCCTTGGACTGCAAGGAGATCCAACCAGTCCATACTAAAGGAGATCAGTCCTGGGTGTTCATTGGAAGGACTGATGCTGAGGCTGAAACTCCAGTACTTTGGCCACCTCATGCGAAGTGTTAACTCATTGGAAAAGACCCTGATGCTGGGAGGGATTGGGGGCAGGAGGAGAAGGGGACAACAGAGAATGAGATGGCTGGATGGCATCACTGACTCAATGCACATGAGTTTGGGTGAACTTGGAAGCTGGTGATGGACAGGGAGGCCTGGCGTGCTGCGATTCATGGGGTTGCAAAGAGTCGGACATGACTGAGTGGCTGAACTGAACTGAGCAACTTCACTTTAGGAAAGAGATCATTATCACCACTCTTATCTAGGTTAGATCAGTCTAGCTAATTTGGTAAGATGAGAAAATGGAACAAATGTTAGAAAGCAAAGGATCATTATTTACAAATCACATAATATGGATAGAGAAATTCTAACCAATAAGATAATTGGACACAGGTTAAACAATTAAAAATCAATATATAAATATATATATATGGGGAAACCTTGTATATAATAAAGATGACACTCATATTAAAGGGAAATGGATGGATTTACTAATAACTGTTGTTATTAGTAACAATTGGCTACGTTTTGGGAGGAAAGAAAACTAAATCACTGTCTCATCTAAAATAAACTGCAGATCAAAGAGCTCAACATTAAAAAAATAAAATTACAGGGACTTCCCTGGTAATCCAGTAGTTAAGACTCTGCATTTCCACTACAGGGACAATGGGTTTGATCCCCGGTCACGCAATGTATTTGTCACACAATAAAGAGACAAAGGGTGAAAGAGAAAGTCACTCGGTGTCCGTCTCTTTGTGACACCATGGACTGTAGCCCACCAAGCTCCTCTGTCCATGGAATTCTCCAGGCAAGAATACTGGAGTGGGTTGCCATTTCCTTCAGGGGATCTTCCCTGACCCAGGGATCGAACCCAGGTCTCTCGCCTTGTAGGAAGAGTCTTTACTGACTGAGCCACCAGGGAAATCACCCTGGCAAGCAATCACAGGAGCATGGGTTTGATCCCTGGTCACACAGTATATTGGTCACACAATAAAGAGACAAAGCGTAAATGTCTGTAACATACAAAGAGCTTCTACAAGTCTATAAAACCCCCAACAACTTGAGAAAAATGAACCAAGAATGTGAACAGATATTTGATAGAAGAAATTCAGATGGCCATTAAACATATGAAAAAAAGTTCATTAATGGTAAAAGCACACAAAATAAATTTAGATACCATCATCATTAATTTTTTTTTGCCTCACATTGGTAATATTTGATGTTGGTGAAGGTATTGGTTGGACTGTAAATTACTCCATTTTTAGAGAGAAATTTGGCAATGTTGGTAAAAACATAAAAAGTGTGAACTCTGAGCAGTGTCACTTCTAGAATCCTATCCAACAAAAATCCAACAGTATCAGCATTATGTACAACATCAAAACTTTGGAAGCAAAAAATTGATTATCAATAGGGATATGAGACATTCAATCAATGGAATCTTATATAACCATTATAAGGAGTGGAGTAACTTCTATGAGCTCACCCTGGAATATGTTTATGACATGTTCAGTTGTTTGACATTGTAGAATAATATGTATCTTTGATCTCGTTTCTGTAAAAATTAGAATGTATGCACATGTGCATATACATGTTTGCACATAAATTTACATCTGCATAGACATTAAAATGTCTTCAGCAAAGGTGGGGACTGAAATGTCAACAGTGGTTTCCTCTGTCTGAAGTGTGGGATTCTTTCCTTCCTTCTTTTGCTCACTCGTTCATTCAGCAAATTTGTTTAATGCCTACTATATGCTAAGCACTGTTTTAGGCACTGTGGACACAATAAATAAAATGGACAGAATCCCTATCCTCATGTAGCTTATGTATTCTAAGGTAGGAAGACAGACAAGAAATAAAAATTATAGCATTTCAGATGGTGCTATGTGCTTTGAAGATAAAGCAGAGAAGGAAGATGGAGAGGCAGTTTGAAATTTTATTTTTTTAAGGTTATTACTTTATTTATTGGCCCCCCAGCATGCAGGATCTTACTTCCTTGACCAGGGATTGAACCCACACCCCCAACAGTGGAAGCAAGCATGGAGTCTTAACCACTGGATCACCAGGGAAGTCTCCAGTTTGTCATGTTATTTATTTCTTTAAAAAAATATTTATTTATTTGGTGGCACCATCTTAGTTGCAGCAGGCAGGATCTTTGGTAGGGGCATCTGGGATCTAGTTCCCTGACTGGGGCTTTAACCCAAGCTTCCTGCACTGGGAGGATGGAATCTCAGCCATTAGGCCACCAGGGAAGTCCCCCCAGTTTGCAACTTAAAGTAAGGTGGATCAAAAGTGTAGAGGAAACTTTTCACCTCTCTACATACTTTTTGAAAAGAAAAAGGTAGGATTGAATGTTTTTCTTATTATAAAGATGGTTTTCTGTATATTACAATAAACAGTATGAAAAGAGAAGAAAAAGTTCTAACAGTGGAGTTTCTGACTTGGGAGTGTGGCATAACACTTGAGAATAATTTGTTTTTTTCTCTTCTATCTTTTAAAAAAAAATCACTCCTAAATGTTCATTCCTGACTGCAAAGGATAATTTACAATGTGTGAAATTCTGTTTCGCTTCCTCACTCATTGGATATATTATAGTAAGTCCCCTACATGTGAACCTCCAAGTTGTGAACTTACAAAGATGAGAATGTGAAGACCTGATGGAATTGGAGGCCAGGAGAAAGGACAGGAGGAGAGACAAGAGGAAGAAAAAGAACCAAAGAGATTTGTGACACAGGAAATGGTAAGAGAAGTTTGTTTCTTTGAGGAGGCACTTGGTTTTTGAGGCACCAGATCTAAATGTAGAATGGTACACAAAGTTTATAGCAGTCATTCAGAATGCAATCTGGTGCCACTATGTTATCTGTGATGAGAGAAAAAAAAAGAGATACTACCCAGATGCTTGCTGCTCAGAAGAAAAGCTACAACAAACCTAGACAGTGTATTAAAAAGAAGAGACATTACTTTGCCAACAAAGGACTGTATGGTCAAAGCTATGGTTTTTCCAGTAGTCATGTACAGATGTGAGAGTTGGACCATGAAGAAGGCTGAGCACCAAAGAATTGATGGTTTTGAACTGTGGTGTTGGAGAAAACTCTTGAGAGTCCCTTGGACAGCAGGGAGATCAAACCAGTCAATCCTAAAGGAAATCAGCCCTGAATATTCACTGGAAGGACTGATGCTGAAGCTGAAGCTCCAATACTGTGGCCACCTGGTGTGAAGAGCCAACTCATTAGAAAAGACCCCGAGGCTGGGAAAGATTGACGGCGGGAGGAGAGGGGGACGACAGAGGATGAGATGGTTGGATGGCATCACCGACTCCACGGACATAAGTTTGACTGAACTGTGGGAGATGGTGAAGGACGGGGAAGCCTGGTGAGCTGCAGTCCGTGGGGTCGCAAAAAGTTGGACATGACTGAGTGACTGAACAGCCACTACCTAGACATTACTGGATTGTTTCTTCAAGAGAGTAGATAGAATTGAGTTCAGCAAGGAACCAGAAGCTGTGCCGTCAGTGTCAGGTGTGACTCAGATTGCAGCTTGCCCTCTGTCTCCTATTGCTGATGACCTTTTAGCTCTACCAGCTCCCACCTCTGTCTCTCCTCCAGTCGGTAACTCTTGCTAGTTCACTCGATGCCAGCTCCTATATGCCAGTTGTTGTATTTTACTACTGTACTTTTTCAAGGTGCGATGACACTTTTGCTTGTCTTTTTATGTGCATATTATTTGTGTGAAAATTATCATAAACCCATTACAATACTATATTACAGTACTATACAGCTGATTGTGTTACTTAGGTACCTAGGCTAATTTTGTTGGACTTCAGAACAAATTGGGCTTACGAATGGGCTCTCAGAACTCATTCATATGTAGGGGACTTACTGTACTGGCATATCAATTGAGGTGTCATTTTTGTTATTTTCCCCCAAAGACTTGCTTTGTTAATTGTGTTTGCCTAAGGGCATTTAGAAATTAGTTTGCATTTCTGAGTACAAATCTACAGGGAAACCTGATAGAATGCAAATTGCTTATCTGTGTGGGGTAACCTCATTAATTCTATAGTAACCCTTATTTTATTAGCTTTCCCCATGAGAGAGCAAGTGACACAAGCTAAGGAACAAAAGTTAAGAATTTTGATGACAATTAATGTCAGCTAGATTAATTGCGAGTTCTTGGATGGAGGGACCAAATCTATGAATGATTTATTGAACCCCAGTTTTGTGCAAGGACCGTGGTAGATGAACTGGTGGGTTCTCAGAGTCTCTTCCCAGTCCATCCCTTGGCCTCTCTCTGAGACTTTTTTTTGGACTGTGCTGGGTCTTCATTGCGGTGCTCAGGCCTTCTCTAATTTCAGTGAGCAGAGGCTATTCTCTATTTGTGTATAGGGGCTTCTCATTGTGGTGACTTCTCTTGTTGCAGGGCACTGGGCTCTACAGTGGGCTTCAGTGGTTGTGAGACTTTTAAGGAGTGTGGAGAAGAAGAGGGAGCCATGATCGGTCATCTACAGTCAGAAAAAAAAAAAGGAGTATAGGCAGGACTGCCACGGGAAAGACTTGAAGTTAAACACGAGGAATACATTCTGGATATCTGCTTTGGTATCCACAAGAACACTGGTCTGAGTTCCTCCTTCTGGGATCAGGCCCTGAGTGGTGCTGGGACTAGATTCTGGGCTTAACAGGAGCCAGATGCATCTGCCCTAGGAAGGCTGTGAGGATTTGCTCCAGGTGATCCATCTTTCTCACCAAACAAGTCACTTCACTTTTTTCGCTCCCTGGTTTTCCCATTTGTCTTGCTGATCATTGAACCCAGGGTAGCCAAGGCAAAGCTGAAAGAAGATGTAAGGAGCCATAGGAACTGCAGACATTCTTTATTCACAGTGGCAAGGCAGACATGCTTTACTCTCTAATGGCTGATTCAGCAGCAAGAACTCAACTCACCCACCAGAGCTTTTCAGGAGGTGCTTATATAGGACAGCCAAGCAAGCGCACCACAATGTGCCGGGGGGTGGGGGGGTGGGGGGTGCTCGCAGTGCCACACGTGACCTCAGCTGTAGGACACGAGTGGAGTGGGACGAGAGAGCCTGACCACCACTCAGTTCAGTTCAGTCGCTCAGTCGTGTCCAACTCTTTGCAACCCCATGAATCGCAGCACGCCAGGCCTTCCTGTCCATCACCAACTCCCGGACTCATGTCCATCGAGTCAGTGATGCCATCCAGCCATCTCATCCTCTGTCGTCCCCTTCTCCTCCTGCCCCCAATCCCTCCCAGCATCAGAGTCTTTTCCAATGAGTCAACTCCTCATGTGAGGTGGCCGAAGTACTGGAGTTTCAGCTTTAGCATCATTCCTTCCAAAGAAATCCCAGGGCTGCTCTCCTTCAGAATGGACTGGTTGGATCTCCTTGCCGTCCAAGGGACTCTCAAGAGTCTTCTCCAACACCCCAGTTCAAAAGCATCAATTCTTGACCACTGATACCTGGCCAATTGTTCTTTCCCTACACCATTGATGTAGTGGCCAGTGCTGGGCTTGTCCTAAACTTCCTCAGAGGTTAAGGACATGTAAGAGAAAGGAAGACGTGCCCTTGTGAAAACAAAAGGCTTTGAAATTATATTAGTAGTAACCCTTCTGCTAGACAGGGTGTGTGGAGGGGCTACACATTATGTTACTTCATCTTAAACAGACTATTTTAAATAGTTAAGACATATTATTATCCTCTTCTTGCAGACATGCAAACTGAGCCCTGAGCTCCAGTAAAAAGATGGGTTGCTGCTGCTAAGTCGCCTCAGTCATGTCCGACTCTGTGCGACCCCATCGACGGCAGCCCACCAGGCGCCCCAGTCCCTGGGATTCTCTAGGCAAGAACACTGGAGTGGGTTGCCATTTCCTTCTCCAATGCATGAAAGTGAAAAGTGAAAGTGAAGTCGCTCAGTCGTGTCCGACTCTTAGCGACCCCATGGATTGCAGCCTATCAGGCTCCTCCATCCATGGGATTTTCCAGGCAAGAGTACTGGAGTGGGGTGCCATTGCCTTCTCCGAAAGATGGGTAGTGGTCTCTTAATTCATGAGTAGCACGTGAGAGTCTTTTATTAAAGCCTGTAGGTTGATTATTGAGGACCAGTGTATTATTCACCTGATGTTAATTATACTACTAAAAATGATGACAAAAAATTACCTTAGTTAATACACGTTACTGTCGATACTATGAATGATCCTTGCCTGCTCAGGAAGAAATTCCCCTCATGTCTAAATTCAGAATCCTCTTTTAAACTCACGCGGAAACCCATCTACCATATTGGCCTACATCTCCCATCATACAACGGGAAACGTGCAGAACGCCGCCGTGATTCGACGGGACCTTTAACCAATCTGATGCTAGGCTCTCATTCAGCGACCTATTGACTCCAGGTAGAGGCGGTACCCTTAGTTGCTAGGCTGGTACCCTTTCCGGAAGTGGTTGTTGGCCGCTGCAGGGCAACACCCCGGCGTCCCTGGAAGCGGGAGCCGGGGTGGTGCTGGGGAAGCCGCGTAGAGCCGGGAGCTAGCGCCCTGGGCCTCCCGGGGTGGGGGCCAGGTGAGGACGCCCTTGCGGGAGAGGTTGGTTGGCGGGGAACGGAGGGAAGCGGGAGAATCGAGGCACATTCGTGTGCCACCCAGCGGGATGTGCACGAGTGTGGGCGGGAACTGAAGGAAGAAGTGAGGATGGAGCGGCCTGATCGGTGCGGCTGTATCCAAAATCCGAGGGGCGGAAGGGCCTGGGCTGGAGTGCTGGCGGGGCAGTGAGAGCGGGCCCTGGGCCACGAGTGTCAGCTGGCGGGGCCTCTAGCTTGTTTGTCCTGTTCACAGTTTTTGTATAAGGCCGGCCTTCTAAACCCTGCTTGAGTACTTCTCTCTTGGGGAAGCTTCCCCCATGTCCGAATCCGGGCAGGCCCAACCTTCTGCCGTCTTTTGGTTAGTTGCGGAAGATAGTAAGTTTTTTGCTTTTTTCTTTCTTTGCATTAATTAAAAAATCCACCTTCTCCCTCTGGAACTGCCCTCCTCACTTGCCTTCTACGACTCCTTTCTCTCTGGTTTCCTAGCCCCCGCCCCCATCAGCCTTCGCAAAGCCCCTCCTTTCTACCCACCACATTCCGTCTTGGGGCTATTTCACCCAGAGTTTCAATTACCATCTATTTAACGGTTACTCCCCAATTGGCTCCCATCAGACCTCTTTTCTTGAGATCCACTTGCTTATTGATCATCCCCAGCTGAATGCTGACCCAGCCTTCCTGGTCCCTCAGATCTGTTCCTCCTTTGTAGCTCCTGTCTCAGTGAAGGACTTCACCCCTTCACTCACTCAGCCACATCTGCACTTGTAATTCATTCGTCTAGAATATGCTGCCAACATTTGTTGGACATTTCCTATATCTAGGCAGTATGCTAGGTGGGGCTATTGGGCAAGGCACAGCAGTGAACAGATGATCACAATATACTGGACTAAGTGCTGATTGTCCTCTTGTTTCTCCCTCACTTACTGCAGACATCAGGTATTATTATTCTGCCTCCTACAACACCTAGAATCTTGCCCTTTTCATTCTCACAGCTACTGACTTCGTTTATCATTTCTTGCCTGTGTTTTCAGGATAACTTTCTAAGTGCTTTCTCTGCTTCTGTTCTTGCCCTTTTCCAAGTAGTTTTACACAGCTTTTAGAATCATCTCTCCAAACTACAGATCTGATCAGGCCGGTCTCCTTTGTGAAATCCTGTGATGGTTCCTTGTTATGTCAAGATGCAGCCACAATCCTCCCAAGCCACTAATCATGTGTCCCTTGCTTTCCATTGTACGTCTTTCTCCTGCCATTGTCCCTTGTGCGCTGGTCGCCCTGCTTGAACTATTATAAAGAAAGTTCACGACCGAAAAAGATAATATTTCCTGGAGAAGGCCCTGAGGAGAGCATGGAAGACAGTAGAGTTGATTATGCAGTGGTGATAAGCACAGAGGCTTCCCTAGTGCCTCAGTGGTAAAGAATCTGTCTGCTGACGTAGGAGACATGGGTTTGATCCCTGGGTCTTGAAGATTCTCTGGAAAAGGAAATGGCAACCCACTCCAGTTTTCTCGCCTGGGAAATACCATGGAGAGGGGAACCTGGCGGGCTACAGTCTATGGGGTCACAAAACAGTCGGACACGACTTAGTGACTAAACAAAAACAACAAATGAGCACAGATTTGGGAACATCTTTGGCTTTGAATCCCAGCCCTGCCATTTACCAGCTGGGCAAGTTGCCTCAGTTCCTTCATCTGTAAAATGGGGGTGATAACTAGGTCTAAAAGGGTGTTTTTTAAGAGCTCAAGACTTTGGAGTCAGATAGACATGGATGCATGCATGTTTTGCTGTGCCACTTACTAGCTGTGAAACCTTGAGCAAGTTAAAGTTTTTTTAAATTTGCTTATCCTCAGATTACTTTTTTGAAAAATAAGGGATTATAAAAATCTCTATTTAGCAGAGAGGATGCAGTGAGATGATGTATACACAGCACTAGTGCAGTTCTTGGAACACAGAAAGTATTCAGTGACTGTAAGCTTTTGTTGTCTTCATTCATTCTCTGCACCTGCCACATACTCTCTTCTGCCTCTTTGCCTTTGTACAAGCTGTGTCTTTTGTCTCCAGATAACCTTACTCCCTCATCCTGATGAGCTCCTGCTTAACTTTCCAAAGCCATCTCGATGGTCCTCGGCAGTGTTTTTCCTCATCTCCCAAAGTAGGATAGGTCGCCCTTGCCTTTGTGTCCTGTTGCATTTTCTGTTACTTCCCTTAATGCGCCTAACACACTGCATAATCGTGTGTTTACATATGTGGCTTCACAGCTAGCTTGAGCTGAGGTGTTCCCAGCTTTGTAGCCCTGACAGCACAGTGCCTGACCAGTCAATCAGTGGTTATTGGATGTCTGAAGGGCCTCAGTTTATACTCCCCAGTGCTAGATCTGTCCTCTGGAGCAATGTAGACTATGCCCTTTAAATAAGTGAATGGTGAGACGGTTGGATGGCGTCACCAACTCAATGGATGTGAGTCTGAGCAAACTCCAGGAGGTGGGGAAGGACAGGGCAGCCTGGCGTGCTGCAGTTCATAGGGTTGCAAAGAGTCAGACACGACTTACTGACTGAACAACAATAACAACTAACATTTATTGAGATTTTACTATGTTTTGAGTATTTTACATGTATTGAGTCACTTAGTCCTCATAACCCTTCTGGGTAGACATTGTAGATAACCCCATTTTACAGGTGAGGAAACTGAGGCAACTTGCCCAGGTAGTAAGTGATAGAGCCGGGATTCAAAGCCAAGAATGCTCCCAAGCCTGTGCTCATTACCACTACCTAATCAGCTCTAATGGCTTCAGCGTTCTCCCCAGTGCCTTCTCCAGTAAATCTCTCTTCTAGTAGTGAACTTTCCTTATAATTGTTGAAGCAGGGTGGAAGAAATGATACTCGGGGAACCCTACGTGCGCATATGCATGTGTGTGCTTGGTGAGTATGCAGGTGTGCAGAACTTTTTGGCTTTGCCTGTTAAATTAGACCACATGCATGGGAAGGTAACCACGACGTGGGGAGACTGGGAACCAATGGCATGTGCTGAAGGGAAGGGAGCTGGGAAAACTTGGCTTGGAGTAGAGACGCCTTGGGTGCTCTCTGGGTCCAGAGGGTGGAACAGGACAAATGGGAGGAGGTTTCTTAGAAACAGATTTTGGCTTAAGGTGAGAGAGACTGTTTACTAGTTAAGAATGATCCAACCGTGGAATTGGCAGTAATATCAGTAATACTGCTAAGTTTATTTAGCATATTTTGTGTATCAGGGACTGTGCTAGGTACAAGTATTGTTTCATCTTCAAACAGCCTTGTGAAGTAGATTATCATGGCTGTATGAGTTACGCGCATGAGGTTATTGAGGCTTAGAGAAGGGGAAGTACCTTGCCTAAGGTCAAACAGCTGGTAAGCAAGGGAGATGGGATTTAATTCGCCTGTTTCTGGCCCCCGAACTGGTGCTTCGACCATTAATGCTGTCTGACACAAAGCACAGAGGAGAAATTTGGCATGGGAAGGGCAGCTGGACCAAAGCTCTCGGGGTTTTCTTCTGGCTTTTGAGATTCCTCGGTTGTCTGTTAGTAGTTTAGAGCAGTGACCGGGCTTCTACCTTTACATAGCTTATTTTAGGCTTGGTTGCAAAATGCAAAAGGAGGCAGAGGCATGGCTTCAGACGTCTTTGGTTTAACAGGAGAGACAGAACACATTCCCATGAAAAAGGTCATGTGGAAAATAATATGCCTGTGAACACAAGAAAACCTGTGTGCTTTGTGCTGAAGTGGTTGTAAGTTGACAGGAGAGGCTGAGGTTAGTCAGGGAGGGCTTCCTGGAGGAGGTATATGAGCCATTCTTTTTTTTTTTTTTGCTAGATTCTGGGATTGGCAGGAGATGGATGAGGACAGTTGGGTGAGCCTCCCCCAAAGCTCTGTGGCTCACAGTGAGTGCCAGGCTTGGTGGCATGCCCATGTCATCAGGTTTCATCTGCTCGGTTGGTAAGTGCTGCACGGAGTGCAGTGTTGATGGTCCTGAAGCCTCGTGAGGGGGCCAAGGTTGACAGCGCTGTCCCTCGGGGTCTCGGGCTTGGTGGGAAACATTAGGACACGTGTCATGTGTTTGCTGGAGCTGACCTCAGGGCTGCTTTCTTAGACCTCTCATCTCACCCCCTCTTGCCCAGGTTATCATCAGCTCTCGTCTAGACTGGCTCATGGTTTCCTTCCTAATCTCTCTGCAGCTACTCTGATTTTCTTCTTTCCAACCTGGCCTCCTTTCCTGTCTGTATTTCCAGTGGCTCCTGGAGTAACCTCTTTCAAAATGTGTATCTGGAAACACCTTTCCTCACTTCCAGCTCTCTGGACCTTCCAGGCCAAGTTCTCGGTGTGGCCTGCCTGCTACCCACCTGTCCAGCATCGTCTCCGACAACCCTTCTCCTCGCCTAGTGTTCTTTCCTGTTGGAGGCCCTTTGCACCTGCTGCTGCTTTTGTTAGAACACCTTTTCCTCCTCTCTGTCTGGTGACTACCTATTCATTCTTCACTTCTCAGCACGGGCTTCATCTAAATCAGGCACATTCCCTTCAGAGCTCCTCCCCAGTTAAAACTATATGCTTTCCTATGACTGGTTTGTCTCCTTGCCTCACTAGACCAGTTCCAGGGGAGTAGCAGCTGGATCTGTTTTTAATTGCCTCTCCAGTGCCCAGCAATAAATAAATATTGGATTGGCCAAAAAGTTCATTTGGGTTTTTCTGCAGGATATTAAGGGAAAATCCAAACACACATTTTGGGCCGACCCAGTATTTCTGGAATGAATAAATGATCTCCAGCTGCCATTGAACGAATATGGTTTCTCTTCCACTACCTTCCTCAATCCTGCAATTTCTGTTCTTTTTCCCCTGGCCTTGCCTACCTCTTTCCTGAAGCCAGGAAATAGACCACCCTCATTTTAATTTTTTTTTTTCCGGCAGAAGATTTGTTTGACATTTGAGTGATTCAGGAATTTAGATTTTCCACATTCTTCCCGAACTTTATAAATAGTTAAACACAGACAGTTTTGTAAGTAGCTAATGAGGCATTTTGCCAGGAAGACAAGAGATTTTACCTGCCCCCTCTTTCTGGAGATGGCACGTGTCTAGGGATAGGGAAGTCTGTTAAAGGCAGAACTTCTCAGATTCCTTGAGTTAGTTGGTGCAGTGCAGAATTCATCACTGCCTGTTGAATTGAATAAGGTACAGCCTGATGTTCAGGCCATTGTGATTCCTCCACCCCCAGAGATCTTTTCCCCTTTTCTTTCTCTTTCCTCCCTGACTCAGAGGATTAAAGATTCTGAGATCTCTTTAAGCCCCCAGCCTGTGGACCACGTTCTACTGCCCTGGTTCTTGGTACTTTCCTGCTTTGCTTTTTTCCATATCGGGGCCCTACTTATGGCAGACTGTGCGTGTGGGGGCATTACAAGCATTACATCCACAGGTGTTACGTGTTCTTAGGGGAGGGAGAGCGCGTCTCACTTGGGCTTAAGTACTGCAGGAAAGAAAGCTGCTTTCTTTAGCCTTTCTTCCTGAGGCACTAAGTTACTGCTTGGAGGTGTCGTGGTGGGAATGAGGGGTGGCAGAAGGCAGGCTCCGTTGGGTCCAGTGATGGACAAAGGGAAGTATCTTTTTTAAAAGGCATTTTTATCTATTTCTGGCTGCACTGAGTCTTCGTTGCTGCGCCTGGGCTTTCTCTCGTTGTGATGAGCAGGGGCTACTCTACAGTTGCCGTGCGTGGGCTTCTCATTGCGGTGGCTCCTGTTGGGGGAATGGGCTATAGGGCACGTGGTCTTCAGTGGTTGTGGCCCTTGGGCTTAGTTGCCCCGCAGCATGTGGGATCTTGCCAGACTAGGGGGTCAAACCTGTGTCCCTGGCATTGGGTGGATTCTTCTCCACTGTACCACCAGGGAAGTCTGGGAACCATCTTTTGTGAGTCCTAACGCAAGACACCTCCCATGTCCATCTCTCACCTGCCAGGGTGCAGTGAGGGCCACGGAATGGTCCTTCAGATCCTTTGCGTTTATCAGGGGCCCCCCTCCAGGGATCTTGGAGCAGATTCAGAGTCACTGACCTGGCTGTTTCCTGAGCATTCTTCACGAGCTGTATCCCAGCCTCCTTTCTGTTGACCAGGTCTTTCTGCTTACTCCCCTGTCATGCTTGCTGCCCCAGGTGAACAGTGCCTGTTTCTGAAGAGGCGGCTGCAGGAGACGTCAGAAAGTTCCTCCAGTCTCCTCCCTTTGGTCACAGCAGGGCGGCTGACGCTGCTTCAGTGGGGGAGGCCCTCCGAAGGGGCTGTCTACACGTGCTACAGGCTGACTTGTCCAGGCGTCTTCAGCCTTCAGTGTGCGAGCTCCCACAGGGGACTGGTGCTGTGACCTGGGGTCCTGAGGTTGTTGAAGGAGCAGGAATGCGAAGGGAGGAACAGGTGTGGAACCGCACCAGCCTGTCAGTTGAAGAATGTGATACTGCCCCCTCCCTGAGCTAAAAACCTTGCATTCAGGTTGGTTCCTTTCCACTCTTTTTTTTTTTTTTTTTCATTTAAAGGATTTTATTTCTCCAGACAGGAAGGCTACACAGTTAAAACCTTAATAACCAAAATTTAATATAACACTACATTTTTCAAAACAGCCACAAGCTTTTTACCTCTGGACACTCAGGTTACACAACAACCCAAATCTTCATGCTTTCTCAGAAGTAAATGTACATCTTTCTCAAGAGGCCTTGCATTCTGACTCCACAGCTGAAATTCCTATTACAGAACTGAACCAAACTGAAATCAGGCAGCCATCAACCTATGTAGGCCCTGATGTACACAGGGCTCTGGTCAAATTCTCTCCCAGTCCTGGATCCATCACGGTCCATTCAATGCCTGTTTGCTGCCAACAGTGAGCTCCAGACGTCAGGAAGCTGAAGGTTATGCCTGTCGACACGTGGTTCCCTTGGAGCCCCAGCAGGGACCCCTCCGCCAAGATTCATTCTGTAGCGTCTGATCATGCAAATCACGTACAGTAGCAAATTCTGATTCCAGGGTTGAGACAACATCGGATGAGGAACAGACAGCACACCACAAAGCAGAGAGAGCGCCGCAGACGCGAAAGGTCCTTTCCAGTCTTCTGTCCCCGCCTCGCCCCCATCCTGGTCCTGTTGACAGCTTAGGTGAACAGGTGTCGGATTCGTGATCTCCAAAGAAGATTTAACTTGGGGACCAGGGACCAGGAACTTTTGTGTAGTAGAGTTTCACTGAAGTGAAAAGGGACTTCGAAAGCTTCTGACGAAGACATCAGAAGGGGGAGGGAGAAAGCCCCCCCTTGCTAGTCTATGCAAGGGGGTTATATACTTTTTAAAATTAGTTATTACGATAAATCAGAAGAATGTCTCAAGGTTGTAAAGATCTTACTAGACCCACTCCCATAATTTACATTTTAAGATAACAGGATTAGCCAGAAGGTTTTTAGGAAGGAGAAACTGTCCTCAAGCAGGATACATTGATATAGAATTCTTAGTTACAGAGTTTAAACTGAGTTTTTTGTTGTGTAATCATCAGTTCCAGGCTTAAAGAAAAAAAAGTGTTTTAGGTGCCTAAGACTAAGGAATGTAGAGAGAAAAAGGCGTTTGTCCTTTCTTCCTCCTTGAGAATTCCAGACCCCTATCTTCTCTTTGAGAGCCCCAGACCCCTCTCTCCTCCTCAGGAACCCCGGGCTTCCTATCAACCTGCCTAGGAATTGACTCTCTCACGTTAAACCTAACATCATATCATCCCTTGTGTCTGTCCCTTTTTCTCCATTCCCACTGATTCTGCCCTAGTTTAAGCCCTCATCATCTTTCCCAGGGACCATAGCCTCTTTAGTGATTTTCCTGACGCTAGTCTCTCATCTCTCCAATCCGGCCAGGACACTCCTGCCAAAGTTCTCATCTTGAAAAAAAAAAAAAAAAGGCCACTCTGTGTCACTTTCTCCCACTGAAGCCCTCAGTGACTCCCTTCTGCTACAGGGCAGAGTCGAGGCCCTTCAGCATCGTCCACCAAGCTCTCCATGACCATGACTGGGCCTGGCTTCCCCGCGGTCCCTGCCATGCACGCTGGCATTGGTGCTGCATAATGCCTTGCCTCAAAGGCTGTTCCCTCTGCCTGGGTTCTTCCCTCTGTCCTCAGAACTCTTGTCAGCCTTCTGAACCCAGTTCCTTAACAAAGTCTTTCTTCATCCCTGCACTGGGAGTGTGTGACTTCTTCCTTAATACTCCCCAGAGCAGGATTTTTTTTTTTCTCTTCTGCCTGCTACTTCTGGTGAAGCTGTGTGCCTGCCTCCACTAGACTGTAAGCCCCCTGAGGGCTTCGCTGAATGTCAGTAGGAATGTGCAAAGAGGGCCACAGGTTGAGACAGCCTGCGCTCACCAGGGGACATTGGTGTATGGGGGTGCGTGTGCTGCCAGTTATTTTGCCGTTTAGGGTTTTCTAGCAGGGGTCGTAGACTGTTAGTTGTTACTCGTCTTTGTGGGCAAATGTATGAAGTCAAACTCTTGAGAGAGTTGAATTTCCAGAACTTTTGTGGTCCATGGTGTCTTCAGTAAGGTTTTGGGGGAGGTGTGTCTCCAGAAACTTTCCTGGGTACAGAGCCTATAAGGCTTGTAAGTTCTGAGCTGTTGGTTCCCTCTCCACTCTCCCCAGTGTCTGGAAAAACCTCCTATTTGGCCCAGCTGGCCTGCGGGGGCTGGGCTGCCCAGGTGCCCCAAGACCAGCTCCAACTTCTCCCCTTCTAAGCTAGGGCACTGATTTTTCTCTTTGGGTTGGGGGATCTAGGCGTTGGAGCCCAGACTGATCATGGCTGGCAGACCCATCCGCATAGGAGACCAGCTGGTTCTGGAGGAAGACTATGATGAGAACTACATCCCCAGCGAGCATGGTAAGAGGCCCCGGGGGTGTCGTGATAGTTCTGTGAGGGTAATTGTTTCTGATTTAATTTTCGTCCTTCTAGTGCAGAGGAGGGAACATGCACAGGGCTGCTCAGTATATTTGGGTTAGATCCGGGGCTGGCCTCACCTGGCCTGTAGCTTGCTTTTGTAAATAAAGTTTTATTAGAAAACGGCCACACTTCTTTGTTTATGTGTTGTGTATGGCTGCTTTCACACTGTAGGGGCAGTATTGAGTCATTGTCACCAGAGACTGTACAGCCCACAGAGCCTAAAATATTTACTGTTTGGTCTTTTATGGAAAAAGTTTGGTGACCTCGGGTCAGATCAGTGATTAATTTTAAATGAAAATATGGTTAAGAAGTGAAGTGAAGTCGCTCAGTCGTGTCCGACTCTTTGCGACCCCGTGGACTGTAGCCTACTACGCTCCTCCGTCCATGGGATTTTCCAGGCAGGAGTACTGGAGTGGGTTGCCATTTCCTTCTCCAGAGGATCTTCCTGACCCAGGGATCGAACCCAGGTCTCCCGCGCTGTAGGCAGACGCTTTACCGTCTGAGCCACCAGTTCAGTTCAAGAAGTTATGGTTAAGAAGATATCATAAAATACAGTATGTGCTGAGGCTAGGGGAAACTCAGTTTCTTAAAGTGTGTTAGTCGCTCAGTCTGTCCAACTCTTTGCAACCCATGGACTGTAGCCCTCCAGGCTCCTCTGTCCTGAAATTTTCCAAACAAGAATATTGGAGTGGGTTGCCATGTCCTCCTCCAGGGGATCTTCCAAACCCAGGGATTGAACCCGGGTCTCCTGCACTGCAGGCAGACTCTTTACAGTCTGAGCCACCAGGAAGTGGTTGTGTTTTTTAAAAACAACACTAGCATTATTAGTAACAATAACAACAACATTTATTGAGTGCTACCATGTGCCAGTCTCTCTACAAAAGAACTTTACATGTTATTTCCTTTTCAACCCTCGTAGCAACTCCATGATTGAGGCACTATTATTGTCCCATTTTACAGATGAGGAAACCAAGGCACCGAAAGGTTAAGTCACTTCCCAGTAGTCACACAGTTTACTACAGGGCAGTTAGGACCCACACACAGGTCTTCTAGTTCCAGGGCCCTCACTGTGAAACACTAGGCTGTTTTGATGGGTGAAGATTTCTTTGAATTTCTCCTGAGTTGCAGACCTGGACACACAGATTTTACTTATAGTTCAGATGGTTTGTGAGCCAGTTTGGGGGAAGAACTGTTGGATCTGTGGATCCCACATTAGGATAGGATAGGATTTGTTATAGCATAGGATTATTGTTTGCTTGCCATGTAGAAATTTAAATTAAAAAAATTGTTTTTTTGGCCAGTCTGTGTGGCACCTGGGATCTTAGTTCCCAACCAAGGACTGAACCTGCACCCCCTGCAACAGAAGCACAAGGTCTTAACCACAGGATCGCTAGGGGAGTCCTACCATGTAGAAATTTTTAATCGTTGTGTTAAATTTATAAGCCAGTTCTCATATGGCCCCTGAATTTTGATCATAGTTAGAAAAGCTCCCCTGCTCTCAGGTTTCCCTCGGGTTCGTCTCCACACCATTCACTGAATAGCTCATCCTTTGCCCACTGGTTGAGTGCCGCGTGTGTATGAGGGGCTACTTTCTCTCCTATTCTTTGAGGCTGTCTGTTCATACAGAGCTGTGTTCTGAATTACTGAGGCTCAGTTATAAGCCTTCCAGTGTCTAGTAAGGCTGAAATGCCCTTCTTTTTCTTCTTCTTTTTTCAAAGTTTTCTTGGTTATCTTGTCTGCTTTATCTCCTCATGGATTTTATAATCACCCTGTCTTTCTGGGGAGGGCTGTGTATTAGGGGACTGTTAGTAGAAAAAAATTAGAGAAAATTGTGTTAAATTTATGAATGAGCCTGTGGAGGATTGCCATCTCTGCAGTTAAGTTATGCATCCAGGTCAACGTGGGGGTTCCTATCAAAGAACATTTGTTCCTTTCTGTTTGCATCTTTTTTGTTTTCTTCAGGGGTAACTGGAAGTTTTCTTCATTTTGATTTTGCACACTTCTTGCTCAGTTCTTATTTTTTGGTGGGGAGGGGTGGGGCTTTGCTGTATGGCTTGTGGGATCTTAGTTCCTCAACCAGGGATTGAATCCACATCTCCTGCTTTGAAAGTATGGAGTCTTAACCACTGATCATCAGGGAAGTCCCCTCAGTTTGTTTCTTAAATATTTTATTCTTTTTGGTTTGCTATTGTGAAAGGGGTCTAACTTTTTTTCAGGATTTTTATTAAAAAAACCTCTCTTCTGCTCAGTCACATGCAGACATCCCGAGTTTGAGCCCCCATTTTCTGTTCCTGGGCTTGCAGCCACTTCCTAGTCTGCCTCCCTGCTTCTCCTCCTCCGCCTCCAGTCTGTGCTCCACTTAGCACCAGAGTGAACCCACAGTGTGAAGCAGATCCTATCAGGGCTCTGCTTTTCATCATCTTCCATATAATCTTGCATTGTACTCAGCACAGTGCCCTTAGTGG
Source organism: Budorcas taxicolor (assembly GCF_023091745.1). Classification (NCBI taxonomy): domain Eukaryota; kingdom Metazoa; phylum Chordata; class Mammalia; order Artiodactyla; family Bovidae; genus Budorcas; species Budorcas taxicolor. Next base: position 27,466,534 of record NC_068924.1, read on the forward strand.
GATGTGCAGGACTCTGTATGACCTGGCCCTGCCTCCTGGCCAGGCTGACTCAGTGCCTGCCTTTCCCTCCCTCTACTGGTCACATGGCCTTTCTGACCATGCCCAGACAGGTCAGGCTGCTACGTGTTGCAGGCCCTTTGCACCTGCTCTTCTGCCTAAGAGCTCTTTTCTCGGTGTTTTGCACGCCTGGCTTCTTTGCTTCCCACAGAATTGGTTAAGCGTCACCATTCTGAGAGATTTTTGGACCACTCATTCTAAAGGAGTGCCCCTCTACCTCGACATTCTCAGTCTCATACCTCACTTACTGCCTTCATTATGTTTATCAGAAGCTTTAATTCCTTGTATATTTATCTGTTTATGTCATTACTGGCTGTTTCTTCAGCATGTAAGCTCCACAGGGACAGAGGCCATTTCTCTTGTAGTCTTGGCACATGGTGACTGGCACATAGAAGGCACTCAGAAGATATTTGTGAAATTAATGAACGCACAGTCCTTGGCTAGCTACATTTCAGCTGGTCCTTTTTGCCTTTCCTAGTCCCTGGGTATGTCAGCATCCAAAATCCTCCACTGAGATGACCCACAAAGTGAAAGTCACTCAGCTGTGTCTGACTTCTTGCAACCCCATGGACTATAGAGTCCATGGAATTCTCCAAGCCAGAATACTGGAGTGGATAGCTTTTCCCTTCTTCAGGGGATCTTCCCAAACCAGGGATTGAACCCAGGTCTCCTGCATTGCAGGCGGATTCTTTACCATTTGAGCCACAAGGGAAGCCCAGGAATCCTGGAGTGGGTAGCCTATCCCTTCTCCAGTGGATCTTCCTGACCCAGGAATCAAACGGGTCCCCTGCATTGCAGGCGGATTCTTTACCACCTGAGCTACCAGGGAAGCCCAAAAAGGATAGGATAAAGGGTAGAGGTGAACAGCCAGATGAAGAGGTACATAGGGCAAGACCTGAGAGGGTCCCAAGTGCTGGAGCTCCTGTCCTGGTGGAGCTGGGATGTGACACTCTACTGGCATGTGGAAGTGTCGGGCGCTCTCTGAACCCGAGTTTAGGGATTTTTATGGAGGCTTCATCATGTAGGTATGATTGCCTACTAACTCATTTTATAGCCCCTCCCTAGAGAATGGAGGCAGTGAGACTGAAAGTTCCAAGCTTCTAATCATGACTGGTCTTCCTGGTGACCAGGTTGCACCCAGGAGCCCACCCAGAGTCGCCTCACTGGGATGGAAGACCCTCCCATCACTCAGGAAATTGCACAAGATGTAGGAGCTCAGTGTCAGGAACTGGGCCCAGAGACCAGATATTAGCTGGAACAGGGGCAGAGAGCAATATATCTCTCTCATTATCTCCCAAGACTGACTGTGATTTTTCCTTCTTTGTACCCACCCCCTCCCACTCCCACCTCTCTTACCTTGCCACCTCCCTGCCCCTCCTTGCAGAAATTCTTGAATTTGCCAGAGAGATTGGTATTGACCCCATAAAGGAACCACAGCTGATGTGGCTGGCGCGGGAGGGCATTGTGGCCCCACTGCCTGTGGAGTGGAAACCATGGTGAGTTCAGCGTGGATGTGGCCCTCTGGCTTGGCCTGTGTGGCAGAGGGAGGAGATCAGCTTTAACTGGCTACCTTTTTTTTTTTAATGTTCATTTTTATTTATTTATTTCGCTGTATCAGGTCTTAGTTGTGGGTCTTTAATCTTAGTTGTGGCATGTGGGATCTGGTTCCTTGACCAGGGATTGAACCTGGGCCCCCCCGCTTTGGGAGCATGGACCACCAGGGAAATCCTTTGGCCACCTTTTGAAGCCTGTCCTGCATAGAATTGGAAACAGCAGTGGGCCATCCCTCTGCTGGGCTGCCTGATGCTTTGGGCCAGAGCCCAGGTCACCTTTCTTTTTTTTCCCAAAGAATGTTCAAACTACTGCACAGTTACTCATTTCATATGCTAGCAAAGTAATGCCCCAAATTCTCCAAGCTAGGCTTCAATAGTACATGAACCAAGAACTTCCACATGTTCAAACTGGATTTAGAAAAGGCAGAGGAACCAGAGATCAAATTGCTAACATCTGTTGGATCATAGAAAAGGTAAGGGAATTCCAGAAAAAACATCTACTTCATTGACTACACTAAAACCTTTGACTGTGTGGATCACAAAAAACTGTGGACAATTCTTAGACATAGGAATACCCGGACCACCTTACCTGCCTTCTGAGAAATCTGTGTGCAGTTCAAGAAGCAGCAATTAGAACTGGACACAGGACTATGGACTGGTTCCAAATTGGAAAAGGAGTACGTCAAGGCTGTATATTGTCACCCTGCTTGTTCAACTTACATGCAGAGTACATCATGTGAAATGCTGGGCTAGATGAAGCACAAGCTGGAATCAAGATTGCCGGGAGAAATATCAATAACCTCAGATATGCAGATGATACCACTCTTATGGCAGAAAGCAAAGAGGAACTAAAGAGCCTCTTGATGAAAGTGAAAGAGGAGAGTGAAAAAGCTGGTTTGAAATTCAGCATTCAAAAAAAGAAGATCATGGCATCCAGTCCCATCAGTCAGTTCAATCGCTCAGTCGTGTCCGACTCTTTGCGACCCCGTGGACTGCAGCACGCCAGCCCTCCCTGTCCATCACCAACTCCCAGAGCTTACTCAAATTCATGTCCATTGCGTTGGTAATGCCATCCAACCATCTCATTTTCTGTTGACCCCTTCTCCTCCCGCCTTCAATCTTTCCCAGCATCAGGGTCTTTTCCAATGAGTCACTTCTTCGCATCAGGTGACAAAGTATTGGAGCTTCAGCATCAGTCCTTCCAGTGAATATTTAGGACTGATTTCCTTTAGGATTGACTGGTTTGATCTCCTTGCAGTCCATGGGACTCTCAACACCACAGTTCAGGAGCATCAGTTCTTCGACACTCAGCTTTCTTTATAGTCCAACTCTCAGATCCATACACGACTACTGGAAAAACCATAGCTTTGACTAGATAGACTTTTGTTGGCAATGTAATGTCTCTGCTTTTTAATATGCTGTGTAGGTTGGTCATAACTTTTCTTCCAAGGAGCAAGCGTCTTTTAATTTTATGGCTGCAGTCACCACCTGCAATGATTTTGGAGCCCAGAAAAATGAAGTCTGACACTGTTTCCATTGTTTCCCTATCTGTTTGCCATGAAGTGATGGGACCAGATGCCATGATCTTCATTTTCTGAATGTTGAGTTTTAAGCCAACTTTTTCACTCTCCTCTTTCTCTCTCTCCAAGAGGCTCTTTAGTTCTTCGCTTTCTGCCATAAGGGTGGTATCATCTGCGTATCTGAGGTTATTGATATTTCTCCCAGCAATCTTGATTCCAGCTTGTCCTTCATCCAGCTTGGCATTTCGAATGATGTACTCTGCATACAAGTTAAATAAGCAGGGTGACAATATACAGCCTTGATGTACTCCTTTCCCAATTTGGAACCAGTCTGTTGTTCCATGTCCAATTCTAACTGTTGCTTCTTGACCTGCACACAGATTTCTCAAGAGGCAGGTCAGGTGGTCTGGCATTCCCATCTCTTTAAGAATTGTCCACAGTTTTTTGTGATCCACACAGTTAAAGGCTTTGGCATAGTCAATAAAGCAGAAATAGATGTTTTTTTGGAACTCTCTTGCTTTTTCAATGATCCAGCAGATGCCAGTCCCATCTCTTCATGGTAAATAGATGAGGAAACAATGGGAACAGTGAGAGACTTTATTTTCTTGGGTTCCAAAATCGCTGCAGATGGTGACTGCAGCCATGAAATTAAAAGACGCTTGCTCCTTGGAAGAAAAGCTATGCCAAATCTTAACAGTGTGTTAAAAAGAGACATTACTTTGCTGACAAAGGTCCGTATAGTCAAAGCTATGGTTTTTCCAGTAGTCATGTACAGATGTGAGAGTTGGACCATAAAGAAGGCTGAGCACTGAAGAATTGAGGCTTTCGAACTGTGACTTTGGAGAAGAACTGTGATGTTGGAGAGTCCTGTGAACTGCAAGGAGATCAAACCAGTCAATCCTAAAGGAAATCAACCCTGAATATTCACTGGAAGGACTGATGCTGAAGCTCCTATACTCTGGCCACCTGATGTGATGAACTGACTCATTGGAAGAGACCCATGATGCTGGGAAAGATTGAAGGCAGGAGGAGAAGGGGCAACAGAGAATGAGATGGCTGGATGGCATCACCGATTCAATGGACATGAGTTTCAGCAAACTCCGAGAGATGGGGAAGGACAGGGAAGCCTGGTGTGCTGCAGTCCATGGAGTTGCAGAGTTGGACACGACTGAGCGACTGAACAACAGCAACCAGGCTGCCTTTCTGGTCCCGGAGGGTCTCAGCGCAGACTTCCAGGGTCCCAGGATCTCAGCTGCTGCCCTGCATCAAGCTCTCGAGCGCCACCATCTGTTTCAGCACACGGGGGAGGTATCACTGTTACTGTGCTGACTGAGATGGAGAGTGGCAATACTGGGACCTCATCAGCATGTCCAGAGTGGATGCTGGTGTTGGAGAGGTTTGCGTGCGGTGACACAGACCGGCAGTGGCTTCTGTCTCCCTGGACTGCCCAACCCTGAACTGTGTGACCTGTTCATGAATGGGTCCAGGTTTCCAGTTTCAGTTTGAGCTCTGAATTGTGAGGAGCAGGCATCACTTTGGTCATCTCGGGTGAACAGAGGTTGACGGTGAGGATCAGACTGGCTGAGGTGGGGCAGCCACTGCCATCCACCTCTGTCTCCCACATCCTCCCCCCAAACCAGGATTTTCACTCTTGGAGATCCAGCTCTGTCTTCCTCGTGTACACAGAGCTCTCTCCACGCTGCCTCCCTACAGTAAGTGACCTAAGTTTTTTACCAAAGGAGGGGATTTCCTTTGTCCCACACTAGCCCTCAGATGCCCCGGAGGGGTCGTGTCTTCTGCTGGTATTGTGCAGTTGTGTGTACAGGGTGTGATGATTCTTTTCTTTCCTGAACCGGTGAATGCATTGGCTATGCTTCAAAAGGACTGCAATTGTGGCCTCACTCATCGCCGCCTCAGAGGCCTAATCCTTCCAGCTTCTTCTTGCGTGGCAGGTTCCCTGTTCTCTGGACCTTTTTAGCCGCTTTTCCTTGGACCTTCTCCAGTTTATGACATCTTTCTTGTAGGAAAGCCGTCAGCACTATGCATGGTATTCCAGGTGCTGGGGCTTCATGGTTGTATTTGTAGGGTTGTGGTTTCTGCTGGTCTCCAGTCTCCATCATGTTAGCCACATTTGCCTCATCATTAATCTCTTTATTCTTTTTCTTTCTTTCTTTTTTTTTTTTTTAAATGTATTGGCTGTGCTGGGTCTTAGTTGCGGCGTGTGGGATCTTTATTGCTACATGCGAACTCTTAGTTGTGGCATGTGGGGTCTAGTTCCCTGACCAGGAATTGAACCCAGGCCCCCTGCACTGGGGGCATGGAGTCTTAGCCAGTGGACCACCAGGGAAGTCCAAGATCTGAAATGTTCTCACTACAAAAAAGGAAAGGTGATTATGGAGGTAGTGGAGGTGTTAACTAACCCTGCTGTGGTGATCATTTCATAGTAAAGAAGTTTATCAAATCATCATGCTTTATACTTAAAAAATTATCTCATTTCTATAAACTTATTTCTACTTCCTACTTAAAAGGAACCTATGTATATGTGTCCTCTTTGACCTTTACACCCAGTCCTGTGAGTAATTGCTGTCACTTGGGGAATTCCTTCCAGGTCTGGATTCTCTGTTGTCTTCCATTGGTCTGTCTACCTTTACACAAATACCATGCTGTCTGGGTTCAGTCAGTCCGTTCAGTCGCTCAGTCGTGTCCGACTCTCTGCGACCCCATGAATCACAGCACGCCAGGCCTCCCTGTCCATCACCAACTCCCGGAGTTCACTCAGACTCACGTCCATCGAGTCTGTGATGCCATCCAGCCATCGCATCCTCTGTCGTCCCCTTCTCCTCCTGCCCCCAATCCCTCCCAGCATCAGAGTCTTTTCCAATGAGTCAACTCTTCGCATGAGGTGGCCAAAGTACTGGAGTTTCAGCTTTAGCATCATTCCTTCCAAAGAAATCCCAGGGCTGATCTCCTTCAGAATGGATTGGTTGGATCTCCTTGTAGTCCAAGGGACTCTCAAGAGTCTTCTCCAGCACCACAGTTCAAAAGCATCAGTTCTTCGGCGCTCAGCTTTCTTCACAGTCCAACTCTCACACCCATACATGACTACTGGAAAAACCATAGCCTTGACTAGACGGACCTTTGTTGGCAAAGTAATGTCTCTGCTTTTCAGTATTGTCTGGGTTACTGTAGCTTTGTTATACATCTTAATGTCATTTAGAGTAAATTCTGCAACTTTTTTCTTCTTTTTCAAAGTTGTATTCTAGTTCCCTTGCATTTCTGTATGAATTTTAGAATCAGCTTGTCAATTTCTACAAAAAATCCTGTTTAGGGTTTTGACTGAAATTGCACTGAGTCTATAAATCAGTTTGAGAGGACTGACATCTTAAACAATATTGAGTTTTCCAACCCATGAACACAGTCTGTTTCCATTTATTTAGGCTTTCTTTAATATTGCTAAGAAATCTTTTCTAGATTTTAGTTTACACATCTTGCCCATATTTTGTCAGATTTATCTCCTTTTTTGATGCTTCTGTAAATGGTATCTTGTATTTATTTTTGTTATCGAAGTATAGTTGATTTATAATGTATTAATTCTGTACAGCAAAGTGATTCAGTTATAAATATACATCCATTCTTTTTCATATTCTTTTCCATTATGTTTATAAATGTTATCTTTTAAAATGTCAATTTCCAAGTGTTGGTTGCATTCATATAAAATAAAATTGATTTTTGTATACTGATCTTCTAGCCTGCAACCTTGCTAAACTTACATTAGTTCTAGTAGCTTTTTTTGTAGATTCTATAGAATTTTCTACATAGATAGTATGTCTTCTGGGAATGAAGACATTTTTTCATCTTTTCTAACCTGGACACCTTATATTTCTATTTCTTGCCTTATTGCACTGCCTGGAACCTTTAATATAGTTGAATAGAAATGGTGACGGTGACCATTTTAGGCGTATTTCTGTTCTTAAGGGGAAGCATTCCTCTTAAGTCTTTCACTATTGAGTGTGACGTTAGCTAGTGTTAACTGTAGGGTTTTCTAAATGTCGTGTGTCAGGATGAAGAAGTTCCTTGTATTCCTAGCTTGCTGAGTGTAAATCCGAAATGGATATCGAATTTTGTCAGATATTTTTTCCTGCATCTATATATGCATCTGCATATACAGAAGAATCATGATTTTTCTATATTGGTCTGCTAATACGGTCAATTGATGGGCTTTCAATTGTTAGATCGACCTTGCTTTCTTGGGGTAAACTGCTTGATAATGGTTACATATTATTGGATTTCATTTATTAAAATTTTGTTAAGTATCTTTTCTCCAAAATAATAGCTTGAAGGAGATGAGATAGAGTTGGGTATTTTTTGAATTATTGATTTCCAATTTTATTTGTTCATTATTCTATTCTTTGTTACATGCTGTTCCAGAATTCTTTTCTGGTTTAGTGATTGATCCTGCTTACCTAAATGTTTTATGTGTGCTTGATAAGAATGTGGTCTCTCATTTTTTAGAATGAAGTATAGTGATTTTCAGTTTTGTGTTAGTTTCTGGTATACAGCAAAATGATTCAGTTATGTATATATGTGTATGTGTGTGTATTTATATATATATGTATAAGAAATATTTTTTTATGTCCTTTTCCATTATGGTTTACTACAGAATATTGAATACAGTTCCTTGAGCTAAACAGTAGGACCTTATTGTATCTGTTAATACAAACTCCTAATTTGTTCTTCCCCATCCCCTTTGGTAACCATAAGCTTGTTTCCTGTCTGTGAGTCTGTTTCTGTTTCTTAAATGTCCTTTTTATCAAGCATGCTAAATGTGTTGATCTTCCTGTGTCCTGAGTAATTGTTGTCTGGTCTCGCTCTTCCCCACCCAGGGGTTGATCCGGGGCCCTGACTGTGAAAGTGCTGAGTTCTACCCACTGGACCACAAGGGAACTTCCTGGACTCACTCTTGAATAATGGTTTAGTTGCGTGCAGATTTGTCAAACAGCCCTTTGACAATATTGTATATTGTGTACCATGATCTTCTGTCTGCTGGGTTTGCTAATAAGACGTGTTTTTTTGGCTTTATTAGTTGTTCCTCTGTAGGTAATCAATTTTTTCCCCCTCTGGTTGTTTTCATTATTTTGTTTTTAATCTTTGGTGTCCTGTAATTTCACTACAGTAAATCTAGGTGTGGATTCACTTTTATTTACTGTGTACAGGAATTGGAATGCTTTCTTATTCTGAGGACTCATGTCTCTCTTCAGTTTTGAAAACTTCTCAACCATTATCATTTTCTTTTCTAGAACTCTTACTATAAATATAGTAGACCTAGTTATTTTTATCCACCATGTCTCTTAACTTCTGTTTCATATTTTAAAAGTGACTTTGTAATTTTCTTTAGCATATATATTTCCCAATTCACTATTTGTTTCCTCTATGTCAAGTCTGCTGCTTAATCAACGTGTTTTTGTTTTTGTTTGTTTGTTTGTTTTTTAATTTAATGACTACGAATTCCTACAAGTTCTCTTATGTTCTTTTCTTTTTTTAATTTTATTTTTCATTTTGGCTGCAGTGGACCTTTGTTGTGGCATGCCCGCTTCTCCAGTTGTGGTGTGTGGGTTTAGTTGTGGCATGTGGGATCTTACTTCCCTGGCCAGGGATTGAGCCCAGGCCCCCGGCACTAGGAGTGTGGAGTCTTAACCACTAGACCACCAGGGAAGTCCCCTTAAGTTCTTTTCAATGTGTGTAGGTTTATTTATTTATTTTTAAAGAGTTCTGTTCTTTCATTATGGGTTCTCCTCCTTTTATCCCTCCGATAATTTAAAATATTGTTATTTTTAGTCTTCTCTTGGTTGTTCTACTCTCAGTTCTTTTCATTGTGGTACTGATTTTCCCTCATGGTGATGTGTTTCCTCACATGGTTTGTAATTATTCATTGTGCATTTTGTGAATTCATTTTCTGCAGTGGTTTATTTTCTGTGAGTGTCTCATTCCTGGGTTGTTGAGTAGCCTTACAGTGGTTTCTGCCAAGGATTTTTTAGTGCTTTAGGACTAAATTTTTACATTAATTTCCTGGACCTGGCATTTTCTTACCACATTTGGACTCTATGTACATATGTCTTGGGGTTTCAGTTTTTCATTAAATTTTATTTTCCCCATCTAGAACCTGGAGTAGGTGATGGTGCTTCCTTGCTACTTCCGTGCCCCACTAGGGCTTTTTATTCATGGCGAGAACAGCCTGAAGAGCCCCAGATATATGTAGGGTCTCAGTTTTAGTTTCCAAACTTATGACCCCCTAAGGCCACATTTTGTTCTAGATTGGTATTTAAACTCAAGTTCCCTGGGCCTATATCCAGGCCAGATCCCTACCTGTCAGTTCATGCACTTATTACTCAGATTTCATGCTTTCTTTCTGTTTCTGGCCTCTAAGAATTTCTCTTTCTGTTGGCTATGTGAATAACATGCTGTGAACATCGGTGTACAAATAACCTGTTTGAATTCCTGCTTTCGATTTTTTGGGGTGTACACCTAGAGGTAGAATTGCTGGTTTATATGGTAATTCAGATTTTTAATATGGTGCTATATCTTTAAAATTTATTTTTGTTTTTGCCTGTACTGGGTCTTCGTTGCTGTGCACAGGTATTCTTTGGTTGCAGAGAGCAGGGGCTACTCTAGTTGTGCACAGGCGCCTCATTGCGGTGGCTTCTCTTGTTGTGGAGCACGGGCTTTAGGGTGCAGGGGCTTCAGTAGGTGTGGCACAGGGCTTAGTTGTTCTGTGGCATGTGAGATCTTCCTGAACCAGGGATTGAACCCGTGTCCCTTGCATTGGCAGGCAGATTCTTAACCACGGGACCACCAGGGAGCTTCGGTAATTTTAACTTTTTGAGGAACTGTTGCACTGTTGTTCACTTTGGCCATACCATTTTACGTTCCCACCAGTAGTGTACAGGAGTTCCAGTTTCTCTACATCCTCGCCAGCGCTTGTCATTTTCTGCTCTTTTGATAATAGTTGTGTTAATGGGTGTGAAGTGGCATTTCATGGTGGTTTTAATTTTCATTTCCCTAATGTTGAGTGGTGTTGAACATCTTCTCATGTGCTTCTTGGCCAAGACAAGGTCAAGTTTCATAAGGAGCCCGATTAGGATTGTATTGGATTTATATATTAATTTGAGGATTATTGTCATGTTTACAGACTTGAATCCTATTCAGGAACACGGGGTGTCTTACCAGTTGTTCCCCACCCCCACCCCCCGAATTTTCAGTGAAACTTTATGAAGGTCTTGCACACAATTTATTCCTGGGTATTTTATCTTTCACGTTGATTGCTATTGTGATGGGTTTTTTCCTATTAGCTGTCCTAATGGATTACCGATAAAGGTGGATGGGATGAATGACTTATTTTAGACTTATTTTCGCCATGCTGAAACAGATTCTTGAGACCCACCTACGTTATTTTCTTTTATTATTGATTGACCACACTAACTTGGATTGTTGCCTCTTATGTGTTTAGAGTCTTCTGCAAAATCAGAACTTTCACAACATATTTTTTTCTTTACATCATTTATGAAAATATTAAGCAACGTCTATCCTAGAATTTGTCGCCAAGACATCATAGCGTTTGTATTTATCCATCTGAAATCAAGTTTTCCTTCTTTAGTCTAGCATGAATTCTCGGGAAACCTAATGATTAAACATCTCCATGTGAGAAGTCCTTAATATCCTATTTGGTTGTTTCTGTCTAACCTAACTCCTTATTCTTAGCCACATCTAGCCAGTTTTGTGTTAATTCTTTCTCCTCTTCTTCTTCCTCTCTCCCTCTTTCCCTCTCCCCACAATTCTTCCCTCTTCTCTGCTTCCTTGTTGGTTTTCTTTTTTCCTACGTAGCTTTGGACCTGAGCAGGGACTAACTTGTCACCTCTGCTCATCCCCCAGCCAGGACATCACAGGTGATATTTACTATTTCAATTTTGCCAACGGGCAGTCCACGTGGGACCACCCCTGTGATGAACACTATCGGAACTTGGTGATCCAAGAGCGGGGCAAGCTGTCAACTCCTGGGGCCACTAAGAAGAAAGAAAAGAAAAAGAAAAAGGAAAAGAAAAACAAGAAGGATAAAGAGACCTCCAAGAGTCCCCTGGTGAGTTAGTGGGTGCCAGCTCCCAGAGAGACCAGGCCTCAAACCTGAGGGGGTATTGGGAACCTCTGGCTGTTTATAGCTGGGCGATTAAGACCAATAACAATAGTAATTTTGTGATAGTACATCATCTGAATTGTATCTGTTTTCTGGCAGGTTTTCCTTTTAGCTTCTAGAACTAGTGCTTACTATTGCTAAGCAGTTTCTGCCCCCCTCCCTATTGGGAGGCATATATAACGTAACGGGGTCAGTGAGCGAGTGCCCAGCTGGGGACAGGGTTTTGCAGTGGTCTGAGAACTGATGCCGTCTGCCTCTGTGGAGAGTCGGGTCACAGGGAGCAGTCGGCAGAGGCCAGAGAGCCTAGAGGAGCAAGTGCCTCCGCTCTCCTTTCCAAGCCAGGCCTGCCCCGAGTGGGTTCATTGTGTGTCCTAGTGGTATGGATTCTTGGATTGTCTCATGGGCCATAATTCGGTTGTCAGAACACCAGTGGCTTCAAGATCCGAAAAGAAAAGTCTGAGGCTTTATCTGCTCCCGTGGATGGTCTTTGCGGCCGATGTCCTTGGTTCGTGGTGGACACCGACGTTTGATTGCGGTGCCCTCAGCTTATTCCCCAAGCAGCTTTCTCACTCAAGACTTGAAAATACTCTTTCCCATTACTGTCTTGTGTCCCTCCAGGTGTGAGGCAGGTGGGCGACACTGAGGAGAGGGAGGGGCTTGGGAACCCAGGTCAGCCCGGCGGGAAGCACTGGGAATACCTTCTCAACCCTCTCAGTGGTCGAGTTGATTTGCTCTCTTGTTTATGGTCTTTATTTACCACCGGCGCCAGGTGCTTACTTCTCAGCAAAAATTCCCCCATTTGCCTTCCTTCCCAAGGTGTCAGTTCTGGTGTTGGATGGTTGCTGATGAATTTATCCTTTTTATCATTTCCAAGCTCTACCGATAGGCTTCCTCCATACCCCCACCCCCACCCCATATTACTAGTCATGGTTCTAAGAAATAAGATAGCAAACCCATTTCTTCTGGTGGAGAAAAGAGGACATGTCATTTCCAAAGAGGCTGACTTTTCTAATGGCAAGTATTTGCAAGGTAAAAGATGGATAATGGGCTTTTCACTAATCTCATACTATTTTAGTTTCTTTTCTTTTTTTTTTTTTTGGTTGCAAGGCTTGTGGGATCTTAGTTCCCTGACCAGGGATGGAACCCGCTCCCCTTGCACTGAAAGTGTGCAAGTGGTCTTAACCACTGGACCTTTGGGGAGTTCCTGTCGGGGCCTATTTTAGATGACAGTCGGCATCTGGGTAGTCTCTGACATGACTGCAGGTGAGAGAGGGAATGAAGTGAGGGTTCTGTGCTGGAGAGTTGGGTAATAGACCTAGTTCTGGGTATTTGACTGAGTTCCTGGAGCTCCCTGTTACAAAGGATTCCTCCTGTGGTTCAAGAGCTTAGGGCAAGTGGACAGGCCTGGGCAGCCAGTCTGGATCTTAGGGCTCAGGACAGGTGCCTGAAACCTGAGGTTTTTTTGGGCAGACCTGACGAGGTGGTCTGGGCTCAGGTAGTTTGGGCTCCCTGGAGGAGAGCTGGGTGGAGTTTAGTGTGAGCATTTGAAGACTGTGGTTGATCTTTTAGGAATTTTTCTCTCTTTCTTTATGGCTGTACTAGGTCTTCGTTGCTGAATGTGGGCGTTCTTGGAGGCTACCCTCCGTCACGGTGTATAAGCTTCTCTTTGTGGTGGCTTGTCCAGTTGTGATGTGCAGGTTCAGTAGTTGGCGACACATGGGCTGAGTTGCTCTGTGCCATGTGGGATCTTCCTGGACTAGGGATTGAACCCATGTCCCTGCACTGGCAGGTGGCTTCTTAACCACTGGACCATTAGGGAAGTCCCTAGAGTTTTTTTTTCCTACCCTAAGATTCCCTGACTGTGGGACCTCTCTTGAGCAGCACCAGCTCATTTGGTAGAAGACCTAGTCTGAGTGTTCAAGGCTCAGCTCGCTGCTCATGTTTCCCCTCTTCCTTCCCTTCTTAGATTATTTCTGATAGTCCTTGATAAGAGTGGTAGATTTTTATGAAATTAACCAGTGACAGAATTGAGAGCTTGATGGTACCTCCAGGATAACCTAGTTGGAGATTTTCAGACTTTTTGTTGGTAGTGACGCCATCTTCACATCAGTTCCTCTATGGAGGGCCAGTGTCTAAAGAAGCGGAGCTGCTCTGGTTGAACCTGGGAGTGGGGGTCTGGGCGATGCTCCTTCTCCACCACATACCCACTGTGGTGGCCCCAAGGTGCCATGCGGAGCAAGGTTCCTGAGCCGTGGATCTCATCAAGTCTCTTCTTTGTAGATAAGGAAACTAGAGCCCAGAAAACAACAAAGCCCAAGGGAGTGTTTAGCTTTTCTTCCCTCTTTGGTTTGTGTTTTTACTGTGAATGGAGGGTGGGTTTCTGCTAAGGGTTGGTTTGTCAGCAGCTATCGTAGCCAGTGGAAGTCAGCAGTGCTTTGTCTTCGTTTTCTCTGCCTCTTTATATACCCATCTAGGAAACACAGCCTGAGCAGGGCCTTCTGCCTTCTTCCTCCTTTCTCCGTGGCCCGTCCCCTCTCCCAGCACCTGGGCTGGCTGATCTGGACCTAGACCGAGAGACACAGGCTAGAACTGAGGGCTCCTTTAAGAAAGGGAAGAGCCCATGTGTGCTGGGTGACAACCCCAGGCCTCTCACGGGCTCCCTGCCCAGCAAGCTGCAGCCACTCTTCAAAGGCCAAGCTTCCCGAACCCACCAGATCTTTGCCGATGTGGAGAAAATCTTAGGCAGGGCCCCAGCCCACTGCAGGACAGAATTAGATGACCAGCAGGGTCTGGAGAAACCCCAGCCACTGACAGAGAAAATCTGCCTGGGGTTTTCAGACCCTGAAATAGAAGAGCTGGAGATGAGGAGCAGACAGCTGAAACCTGTCACGCAGGGCCCTGACAACACCGGGCCCTTCCAGGGCAGGCAGGATGCGCTAGAGAGCAAGACGCAGGCCCCTGTCCACGTGAAGCTGTCGGAGGCCCTCAAGGGCCCGCAGCTGAGAAGGGAGGAGCACAGGCACAGCGCGGCCAAACGGAGCTCCACTGGCCCTGGGGGGGACAAGGGCCGGAGCCCCGCTCCCTCACCATCCCCCGAGGAGGCTCCCTCGCTGTCCCCTTGTTCTTCTGACCCCATGCTGCTCGCTGGGAAGAGCAAGTTCTTGTTAGACAGCAGCCCAGCTGAAGACCAGAGCTGGCAGGGCGTTTCTGGGGAAGCAGGGAGCGTGGGCAGAGGCAGGAGGAGAAGAGAGCCCCCAGGACTGTGGATGGGGCAGGTGTCCAAGCTTGTCCACGAGGACGCCTCCAGGAGCGGCAAGGAAACCGAGCCTGATGACCCTGAGGCTCCAGGGGCTTCAGCTGGAGGTCCACCCCAGGGGCTGTTGCTAATACCCCCTGATACCCTAGCCTCAGAACTGGTCCAAAGCACCCCTGCAGGGAGTGCTCCTGGGGGGCCTCCTGCCCCAGGCTCTCCAGAGCCCCTTCAAGAGGACAGGAGGGCGAGTGTCTGTGAGCCTGACTTGGAGAGCAGCAGCAGCAGCAGCCTGGCCTCTCGCCTTGGCTCAGAGGTCCTGGGGGAGGTGACCAACTTCCCGTGGGACCTGCAGATCCCGCGGGGATCTGAGTGGGGCACGGGTGAGTCAAGCCCTGGGCCCACAGAGCGGCACCCCAGCGCCTTCCTGGCGCCCCAGCTGCTCCCCATGCCGAGCTCCGCTGAGGAGTGCTCAGAGAGCGAAGACTACTCTGAGGACCAGAGGTTCTACCAGCACATCCTGCAGATGGTCAAGATCTCCCGGCGGCTAGAGGGCCTGGGGCTGCCCGAGAGCACGCAGGAGATGCCGGGCCAAGACCTGGCCAGCGTGATCTGCTGCCTGGCCACCGAGTCTTCCAGGCTGTCTAGCGAGGGTGAGCACGAGGCCGTCAGAGCCACGGACTCTGGGCTTCTGCCTTGGGGGCCGGAGCCGCGGGAGCATCCTCCAGAAGTGGACATTGCCCTGGCCGTGCAGGAGGCCTCTCGTCTCCTGCCAGGCAGCAGCCCCCTCAGGCAGGGGCTGGTCGAGCTGAGTTCCAGCAGAGGTCTTGCGGCAGAGCCAGGCAAGATGCAGCTTCTCGACCAGGTAGGCTTCTCAGAGAGCACCACGGCCTTCAGGCCCACTGAACTCAGCAGGGAGGGAGCAGGCTGTGCTGACAGTCTTAACCCAGCCATCAGGTCAGCTTTCCTGGTGCCTGTCCTTCCTCGGTGACCAGGGAGCCCTTAGCCACCTGGATGGCCATCTTGTGGGATGACATGCATTTCCTGTTTCTTCTACCCCATCACCTACAAGATGGGGGCGGAGGGTGTCTGGACTTCACTTCCCTTGATCTGACCGTAATTCACGGGTGCTTTACATGCTCTGAAGATGGTCTGTTTTGAGGGTGAGTAAGGTGGCACAGATTATGGCGTTCATGCAAGATGTAGGTACTGTTCCAGGATTTGGGATGCCTTCCCCATCAGCTGACAGTATAGAGAGGTCCTCCCCCGTAGACACCCTGCCCCCAGCCTCTGGACTTAGTCCCTTCTCGGAATCACACTGAGGTAGCGAGTTACAGTGCCTAGGGTCACAGAGACTCAGACGTGGAGTGACTTAGCACAGAGAGTTAGCACTGTCCTATGACGTGCCCACTTGCTCAGTTGTGTCCGATTCTTGGCGATCCCCTGGGCGGTAGCCGACCAGACTCCTCTGTCCGTGGAATTTTCCCAGCAAGAGTACTGGAGTGGGTTGCCATTCCCTACTCCTGACCCAGGAATCAAACTTGAGCTTCTCACGTCTCCTGCACTGACATGCAGGTTCTTTACCACTAGCGCCACCTGAGAGGTGAGGCTGAAGCCCGGACTCCCTTCTGCTCAGTGGCTGCTGCTGCTCTTTCCTTCCCAGGGTTTCCAGAACCATGTGAATAGCCTGTGTCAGATTTGCACAGACCACTTCCTCCCCTAGTGGGATCTACCAAAGAGTGGGCTTGCCCTGTCATTCGGGGCCCTTTGTCCCTTTAAAGAGTCACCACCACCTTCATTCAGAAGTCAAATAGGATCACAGACCATGGGGTTTATCTGCATTTCCCTGGCTTCTTTTGCTATTGCCCAGCTGTGGCTTTACTCAGTTATTACCTCAGTTCCTAATTGCTGGCATGCCTGGGTTCTCCATTAGCTCTAATAACCCCTGTAGCACTATAAACATCAGATAAGCTGCAGATTATCCTGCAAAGTTTTAATTAGCCCAATGGTGGCAAGTTTATCCGCTCTGAAGGACAACGCCACGCACAGCTCTTAGCCAAAGTTAATGGCCAGCTATAGAAGCTGATCAGCTAGGAGCCGGGGATGTATAATTTCCCTACGAACTGCTGATGTGGTAAAGGCCTGGGAGAACAAAGCCCTCAGCGGGCATGTCCCCCTCCCTCAGGCCCCCAGCGTGTTAGCAGATCAGCCATGTCAGGAGTCTGTAATTTTCCATAAATACGATGTGGGAAGAATTTTGCTCACTGATCTGCTGGGTGGGCTGGGCGGCTGGGAGGAGCCAGTCAGGTTTCCGCACAGTGCACTGCAGAGCAGCTCTCCTGGGCTCCTTTTCCGCCACAGCCAGGAGGCAGTGTGAGATACTGGCTGAGACACTGCCCTGCTTTTTATATCGACTCCTGTGGTTGCTGGCCCCGCGATTTGGGGCAGGCAGAGGCCTTGACCTCACCAGTCTCCATTTGCTCTTGTGGGGACTGGGGCCTCAGATGGTTTTGAGAGTGGAATGAGACAGGTGCTTTTACCCAGGAGCCCAGGGCTCAGGCAATGTTGGCCAGTTTTATTATTTTCAGCTCCTTTGCTGCCTCGAGAAGATACCCTGCAACAGGCTAGATGACTGGGAATCTCTTTGGGTTGGCCAAAAAGTTGGGCTTTTTCCATAAAATGATACAGAAAACACCAAACGAACTTTTAGCCAACCCAATACAAAGATTTCGGGGGTGGGGGTGGCAGTGGGCCGTCTCATGTCGCCTTTCAGCTGGGAGTCTAATGCCCTTCCCGGGCACAAACAGGTTGTGTTTCGGACCTACCCAATGGTCTGGCCTCAGGCCCAGCCACAGGTAAGAAGATAGGCCACCTGAACCTCTCATCTTGACCCTCTCAGGTTCCTCTTTCTCTTTTCAGTCACTGTGGGATTAGAGAGGAATGGAATTTTTGTTTTATACACATTTTAAGTTTAAGAAATGGATTTTGAGGAGCTCATTGTAAACCGTAACCAAAATGCTCTCCTGCCTCAGTTTCTAAGCCCAGACCATTGTAATACTAATCTGTCATGATAGCAATTCCATAGCACTGGGGTAGCCCAGGCCACTCACACGCGCTGGGGTAGCCCGGGCCGTGCACACATGCTCTGGGGGAACCTGGACCTCGCACACGTGCGCTGGGGTAGCCCGGGCCGCGCACACATGCTCTGGGGGAACCTGGACCTTGCACATGTGCGCTGGGGTAGCCCGGGCCATGCACACATGCTTGTTACATTCAGTATCTCATTTGAAGTTCTCAGCAGACCTTAAGTAGCATGCACGTATCATCTGTGACTTGCAGATGAGTAAACCAAGAATCCAGGATTCTGTGAGTGGCCCAAGTCTCACAAATTCTGCCATCCTCTGGTGTCTCTCCCCAGTCCTCCCCGGCGTGAAGCCTGCCATCCCGAGAATAGGATAGAGGAGCGGGCGCTGTAGTCCTCTGGCTGATCTCTCTCCAGCCTCTTTGCTCCTCAATGGGGAGCACAAAGAGAGTTCTTCTGTTTCTCACATGTTTTTTTTTTTCCTTTTTTTGGCCACGCAGTGTGGCATGTGGGACCTTAGTTTCCTGAGCAGGAACTGAACCCATGTCCCCTGCAGTAGAAGCATGGGGCCCTAACCACGGGACCGCCAGGGAATTGCCCTCATGAGTGTTTTTCAGAGTGAATATTTATTTTAATCAAAGTAATACATGCCCATATTAAACAATGCCAATACAAGCCAAAAGGTGCAAAACAAAATATAGCAGTTCTCCGGTGTGGGTACCCCTCCCACCTCCACCACGGCAATGCCTTTATTCTGGGGTCCACTTCCATATTTGTAAATAACATGCTTAGGCTGCTTTTTCTTGATTCGTCAGTTTTCAGCTTTATGTATTGAGTCTTCTCATGCTGGGAGATGAGGCTTTTGCCTCTGCTCCCCACCCCCTCCCAGCTTCCTCTGTGGCTTCAGAAGGGAGAGTAGGGCCCTGGGCAGCTTCTCCAGACGTGGAAGAGCTGCTTGCTGGGAGATAGCAGCAGAGTTACGAGAATCTGGAAACCAGCCCGTGATTCTCACGTGGTTGGCACAATGCTGACTTCGGGATGTTGTGTTTCATTAGCAGCCTCTGAACGGAGGTGGTTTAAATTTGAGCGGGCAGGATTTAGATGTTTTATTTTTACATCCGTCTCCACACTTAGAGCCCTGTGGTTGCTTGGGTTTCTAACAGGATGTTTTCTGTTGCCCAGGCCCTGGGCTCCTCGTTAGCCCCCGTCCATGTTCCTCTTGGGGGCCTGGCCCCGTTAAGGGGCCTGGTGGATGCCCCGGCCTCTGCTCTTCGTGGACCTCAGAGTGTGAGCCTGGGGAGCTCGGTGGAGTCCAGTCAGCTCAGAGAACTCTTGCTGGTAAATGCTTTTTTTCTGTGTACAGTGTAATGGTTACCATGGGGCCTCCGTGTTCCTTGCTAGGAGCCGTGGCCCATTGAGAAATAGAGGGCACAGGCTGAGTCCTCAACACTCATATGGTGTGGAAGAAGGTGAGTCACACCTGGGTGATGCTGAACATGGGTGCGCCGTGGAGGATGGTCAGAGAGACTCAGGGATCATTTCTCAGTCCCTGCGGCCAGGGCAGTAGGAGTTGGACAGGGAGGGACCAGTGTGAGCTGGAGCTGCTGGGTCAGCTTCTCAGACATGGTGGCCTCGCTCTAGGCGCCATCCTGACAGACGTGAAAGCATGCTGAGGGTCTTCCCACTAAGCGCCCTGACCTTCCTTCTTTTTGGAGCCGTCACAGGGTCTCAAGCCTTCTGCTTATGCAAAAGGTCTCCTGGGCTCCATCCATGAGGACAAGAACGCTCTCAGCCTGTTGGCTTTAGGGGAGGAGACCAACGAGGAGGATGAGGCAGAGAGTGACAACCAGGTAAGAGTGAATCCTTTTCTTGGCCTGAAAATCCTCTGGGCCGTTAAAAAAACAAATTTTTTTTCTAAAAATTGTGGTCAAATATATGCACTGTGAAAGCTACCATATTAGCCCCTTTTAAGTGTACAGCTCAGTGGCCCTAACTACCCTCACAGTGTTATACAGTCTTCACCGTCTGTCTTCAAAACTTGTTCATAGTCCCAGAGACGCTGTGTGCCCCCCAGTCCCTGATCTGCTCCCTGTCTCTGTGGATTTGCCTGCTCTAGATAGTTCATATACTTGGAATCATACTGTCTTTGTCCTCTTGTGTGTCTGTCTTCCTTCATATAGCCTAGTGTTTTGTAGCATGTGTGACTGGATAGTATTTCGTTGTATGAAATTACCACATTCCATTCAGCCGTTCATCTGTTGGTGGGTGCTTGAGCTGTTTTAACCTTCTGGTTTAACCTCTGTGCTATTTTGAAAATCAGTGAAAGTGGTTTTCCAGCCCCCAGCTTCATTGTTTGCCCAGGCTGTATCCCTGCTGGGTCTGACCCAGGAAGTGGAGCTCTTGGACCTGTGAGAAGCTTCTGGTCCTGCACCCGGGGCTGACCAGTTTCCTTGTGATCCTTTTAATTTTCAGAGTGTCCGCAGCTCAAGTGAGCTTCTTAGGAACCTGCACCTGGATATCGGGGCGCTGGGGGGTGACTTTGAGTATGAGGTAAGAGCCTGAAGCACCTGCAGACAGACGTCTCAGCCTGGCAGGCTCCCCCCTTCCTTCCTAAGCCTTTCTTCCCAGGGAGACATATTTGGAAAGAGAACTCTTTAGTCCCGGTCCTGTCCAGATGGGGTTCCTGGGGTTGGGGGAAGTACAAGCGGGGAAAGGAATTCATCCATTTACTCATTTATCAAAGAACCGCCATTTATCAGCTCTTTCTATGTGAGGCACTTCACTCTCAGCCGTACAAGCCTCAGTTAGCTGTGATTCCCACCCTCGAAGAGTTTATAGTCTCATAAAAGACCCAGAACACAAGAGTAGAATGCAGGGAGTCCATCCAGGGAGTAAACCGCAGTGCTGTTGGGGGGCAGAATTTGGGGGTGTCCCGTCTGTTTGGAAAGGCTTTAGTGAGAATCTGACACCTGAGGTGAGCCAGGAAGAATGGTAGCATGGCTGGGTGCACAGAGGCGAGCGGTGAGGAGAGAGCCTGCTGCAGAGCACTGAATGGGCAGAGGCAGGAGGGGAGGACGAGGGCCATTCTTTCACCTGGAGCTCAGGCGCATGTGGCGGAGGATTGGGAGGTGGGGCTGTGGAGGTGGGTTGGGCTGGGTCATGGAAGGCCTGAGTGCCGGGTGAGAAGCTGGGACTGAATTACACAGGTGTTGGGAGCCATCGGAGGGTGTGAATGGAAGTGTAATGCCATCTGGATTCATTCTTTTTTTTAATTAAAAAAACTTTTTTATTTGGCTGTGTTGGATCTTGGTTGTAGCACTCAGGATCTTCAGACTTCATTGTGGTATGCAGGCTCTTTAGTTTCAGCATGTGGGATGTAGTTCCCAACCAGGGATCAAACCTGGGCTCCCTGAATTGGGAGTGCGGAGTCTTAGCCACTGGACTGCCAGGGAAGTCCCGCCATCCGGATTCTTAACGTCCATTGAGTGCTGGCTGTGGGGCAGCCGTGTGCTGGACTCTGTGGGCGACCCGAACACTGGTAAGATGTGGTCCAGGGTGGCCTCCAGGAGTGTGCGGTCAGAGAGGAAGGTTGCTGGGTACTCTGGTGAGCCCTCAGTATGTGCTGAATAAATGAATATTTAGGAAGTTTTCAAGCAGGGGAGGGTGTGTAAAGAGCTCTAGCACAGCTATGCTGTTCAGAATTTATTTATTTATTTGGTTGCACCAGGTCTTGGTT
The DNA here is from genome assembly GCF_023091745.1 of Budorcas taxicolor. Lineage (NCBI taxonomy): Eukaryota > Metazoa > Chordata > Mammalia > Artiodactyla > Bovidae > Budorcas > Budorcas taxicolor. Next base: position 27,487,917 of record NC_068924.1, read on the forward strand.
GTGGCACAGGGAATCTTTTAGTTGAGGCGTGCGGAATCTAGTTCCCTGATCAGAGATTGAACAGGGGCCCCTGCACTGGGAGAGCAGAGGCTTAGCCACCAGGCCGCCAGGGAAGTCCTTAGATGGGAGAGAAATTACCTGCCGAGAGATCAGGGAGAACTTGGAAGAGACATTTGACCTGTATCTTGAAGAGAAATAAAGTTTTAGACGTGGGAGTGGAAGGGATGTTTTAGGCAAGTGAACAGCTTGGAGAAAGACGCAAGGTCTGGGAACCACAGACTGGATGGGAAGAGCTTCCAGACTGTGCCCCCAGCAGCTGTGTTGCTTCTCATCTCTTTCCTCGGTCTGGCCTCCACTCCCACCAGAATGTTCTTTAAAACGAACAGACAAAACCTAAAACTCATCATGTCATTGTAATAGCTAAAGCCTCCAAGCAGTTTTCTACTGAAAAAGGCACATTGCCTACTATTTGTTCTTGGCCTACTGTCTAATTTAGTAATTTTTTGACAATTAAGCTTTCTCTAAAGGTCCGTCTAGTCAAGGCTATGGTTTTTCCAGCGGTCACATATGGATGTGAGAGTCGGACTGTAAAGAAAGCTGAGTGCCGAAGAATTGATGGTTTTGAACTGTGATGTTTGAGAAGACTCTTAAGAGTCCCCTGGACTGCGGGGAGATCCAGCCAGTCCATCCTAAAGGAGATCAGTCCTGGGTGTTCATTGGAAGAACTGATGCAAAAGCTGAAACCCCAATACTTTGGCCACCTGATGTGAAGAGTTGACTCATTGGAAAAGACCCTGATGCTGGAAGGGATTGGGGGCAGGAGGAGAAGGGGATGACAGAGGATGAGGTGGCTGGATGGCATCACCCACTTGATGGACATGAATTTGAGTGAACTCCAGGAGTTGGTGATGGACAGGGAGGCCTGGCGTGCTGTGATTCATGGAGTTGCAGAGTTGGACATGACTGAGCAACTGGGCACCCTTCAGTTCAGTTCAGTTCAAAATATTCAAACAACCAATACATCATGAAGTCAGCAACTCAGATTTCCCCAAACATTGAAATATTGATTGCCAGGTCAGTTAAGCTTTCCATAAAGTAGAAAATTCTCTTAGACTTTAAACACTTTCAAATGAAGAGATCACTCACATTTATTAGAATGGTCATAAAACTGACCAATGAAACAATAGTGTGTGTATCATGGATTTCACTGTTTCCTTATTATCTTTTAGTATTATATCCTTATCATCCCTTTTCACGCCCTTACTGTTTCTGACTTTTGCTTTGTGGTCGTCAGCTCTCCTCGAGAGCCAGGGGAAGGTCTCAGGTTGACTGAGGTTGAGGATGCTCGCTGACCCCTGAGGTGTTGTTTAGGCGCTCAGTTGTGCTCGGCTCTTTGCCCCTATGGACTGCAGCATCTCAGGCTTCGCTGTCCTTCACCATCTTCCGGAGGTTGCTTAAATTCATGTCCTGAGATGTAGGTGGGCTTTTTCAGCTGACCCCACTCTAGCCATTAGGTGGGTCCCATTTTATACTTAGGCTGTTTGGCTTTATTTTTTAAGGTTACTTTTGCCTGTGCTGGGTCTTCGTTGCAGGGTGCAGGGGTTTCTCTAGTTGTGGCATGCAGGCTTATAGTTGCCCCACAACATGTAGTTCCCCAACCAGGGTTCGAACCCATGTCCCTTGCGTTGGAAGGCGGATTCTTAACCATTGGACCACCTGGGGAGTCCCCGAGCTGTCTCTGTTGCCTCAGAAACTGTCTCCGTTTTGGGCTCTGCTCAGTCATGTATGCTTTGATTATGACTATGACGCTTTCTGCCACGTGTGACACTTTTTTCTGAGTGTCATCAACCTAATTTGGGTGTACTTTGAAACTCTTCCTTTCAAGTGGGGCATGGTCTGTTGGCATTAAATCCATAGCCTTCTGTCTCTTTGATGCTTTTGAAATGATAACTTTTTTTGTTCTCATTTGCCATTAAGATGTTACGATGCTGTTGGAAACAGTAGATCAGGTTCTGAGCCTGGAAGGATGACCATGAATAGGAATACAGTGTCAGGAGGACTCACTGGCTTTTGGAGAAAGGGCAGTCTCCCCGAGACCGAGCAAATCGAGAGTAAAGATTCTGGCCTATTCATGCCTGTGTGTCCTTCACCTGGCTTGTTGTGCACTTAGGAAATACATGGGTGTATTTTGCTGAGCAGTTGAGAGGATGAAGGACTTCCCTGGTAGCTGAGCTGGTGAAGAATCCACTGCAATGCAGGAGACCCCAGTTCGATTCCGGGGTTGGGAAGATCCACTGGAGAAGGGATAGGCTACCCACTCCAGTATTCTTGGGCTTCCCTTGTGGCTCAGATGGTAAAGAATCCGCCTGCAATGCAGGAGACTTGGGTTTGATCCCTGGGTTAGGAAGATCCCCTGAAGAAGGAAACGGCTACCCACTCCAGTATTCTGGCTTGGAGAATTCCATGGACAGAGGAGCCTTGTAGCTAAGTCCATGGGGTCGCGAAGAGTCAGACACAACTGAGTGACTTTCACTTTCTCTTGAGAGGATGAATAGGTGAGTGATTGAGCCACGCTGGGACCGGAGGATATGCTGGCAGGTCTCACTGTGCTTCTTTCTTCCCTGGGTTTTCCCAGGTTCTGGCTAGAGTGGATACTTGGTCCCTGCTTCAGCTGGTGGATTGAAAATCCCCATATGGACCTATGATAATGTACTATGACTTGGAAGAGTTAATTTTTACTTTATAATATAAATGTCAACAAAAAAAGGGATTTTCTTCTTTGACATGTCCTGGATTTTCAGACGCTTCCCTTCTGATCTTTATGTGCTTCTTTGAAGGAGTGGGAGTTTTTAAGCGCATTTCTTTTTTATAACCTCTTTAATATAAATAGGCAACTCAGTGTGATGGGGGGAAAATGTCTGGAGTGGGAGGTGTTACATACCCTCCCCACCTCTGTCTCTAGTGTCCCAGCAGATTTCGTTCTTTTTGCCACATGGAGTGTTGGAATCCTGTGTTCTAGCCTCAGGCAGGAATTGGGGCTTTGCGTGGTGGGGAAAGTTCGTGTTGGGGATGAATGGGAGTTTCAGGACAGACAAAGCTGTCTCTGATTGCCATACCCTTTAAAATGGCTTTTGTCCCAGTTTATTGGTAGGGCTCAGACGGTAAAGAATCTGCCTGCAGTGCAGGAGACCCAGGTTTGATCCCTGGGTCAGGAAGATCCCCTTGAGAATGAAATGGCAACCCACTCCAGTATTCTTACCTGGAGAATCCCATGGACAGAGGAGCCGGGCAGGCTACGCTCCATGGGGTTGCAGAGAGTCGGACACAACTTGGTGGCTGAACAGCAGTAGTGTAGACCGTGGGTCCTCTGAGCTGCCTACCTCTTCCAGCTCTCAGGCATCTCAGGCTGCCTGAGATGGAGAGCTTATCTCCTATAGTTTGTTCTACCCTGTCTCGCTGTGAACAGTCACTTTGCTCATGATTCCATGAGAGGGCAGTAGGGTGGCGAGAATGCCTCTCTCTCTCCATCCCCCTCCTCTCCTGCCTTCAGCTTAAACCCATTTCCAGTCTATTACAGAATCAAAAGCGCTGGGTTCCTGGAACAGACGCTAAGAATGGAAGGGAGTGAAAGGGGAGGCTGAAGGGTAGGCGAGCAGGCAGCAGGTGGCCTTGTGGAGCTGGTGAAAAGCCCATCAGCAGATCAAAGGGGAGGGAGGGAGCTGCGCTTAGAAATAACAGGATGATGTCAGTGTGATTGGAAAGCGCTAACCACACCACCGGGGAGCAGTGCAAAGAGCTGAGACGGACTGGGTGGGAATGAGATGTGGGAAAGAAACCAGACTGACGTTTGGCTTGGTGGGGGTCTCCCCAGCACGGGATCAGTGCAAGGACGTGGTGTTCAGCTCCCTCATTCCCCACCCTTGAGCCCCCGTGTAGATTGCAGGGCCCCTGCCTTTGTGTTCTGGGCTGCAGGAGGGGGACTGCGGTGTGGGAGACCTCAGAGCTTTTGGAGGGGTATGTTCAATATTCATGAACCGATTCTTACAGGCACTCTCCTGCACCCTCCCCCACCCCCCTTTATGCAGATGGCAAGATCTTTTTGGAATAAACAGCAGGAATGTGCCTTGAGACACTCAAGGACCAGCGGCTGTGACAGGAGGAGACAGAAGGAGCCGGGAGCATGGTTGAACTGGGAGTAGGGCCACGCTGGGGGTGTGTCCCTGTTCTCACCCATAGGACGCTGGTGCAGGGGGCCATGTGCAGGGGCCTGGGCGTGCGTCCTGGGCGGGGCCTCAGGCCGTGGGCCCCGAGGTGGGGTGAGGAGCAGGGGTGGAGAAGAGCATGGAGGTGGCTGGGTTTTCCAGACACTCAGCTCCCGTTCGTCCATTTGTGGATAATCCACAACAGATGCCTCTACCATCTCCCCCCACAAGATGTCCCTCCGCCAGCCCTGTCACTGCAGTTAGTTGACATGGGCACGGGGAATGCAAGTTCATTTATTTTAATGTTAGCCATGTTTTAATATTTTACTCTTTAGATAGACAGAATAGGTTCAGCTCTGTCATGAAACGCTCTTCTTTTGAAGGCTTGAGAGTGGCGTAGCCTGGGCCTGACATTCTTGCCGTCTGGCCGTATTCTCTCATGTGTAAGAATGGGAATCTCCACGTGGATCTGGTGTCCTCTGGTTTTTGATAGCGTACTTGTTTTTCCATCATTGTGAATATCCATAGTTGACTTTTGTTTAGCTATTTTCCATCTCATAACCACCGTGACAAATATAATCTGATCTCTGTATAGCTTTGTAAAGTAGGTACCACTTTACAGAGTAGGAATTCCTCTCTCTGTGTTGATGCACTTAATCATTTTTAAAAATTGCGTCCCAAACACTGACTGAGCAATTTGTATGTGCCAGAAGGCACTGAGGATATTAGGGAGCTGATGTGGTGGGGGTCACAGGCAAGGAAGTCAGCCGTTATAGTACAGTAGCGGTTGTGCAAAAGGGTGGGGCAGGCTGAATTCAGGAAGGCTTCCTGGAAGAGGTGATGCTGTCAGGACCAGTGGGAGCTTGTCAGGGTAGATTCTGTGTGTATGTTAAGGATATGCATGGCAGAGCAGGGAAATAGTGTGATGTTTGTTTGCAGGCAGGATGTGTGTGGCTTCAGATGACCTCAGAGGAGCAGGCAGGGCTGGGTGAGAAGGGCTGTGAGCTGTGCGAGGAGACGTGAACTTGTGGTCCGATACCCTCTCTGTCCTCCAATCAGAGGTCTATTGCCCATCTTTCATCAGGAGATGAGCATGGCCAGGGAGGATTGGTCCTGCTCGCTGGGCCAGACACCTTTCACTCCCCCCAAGACACCCCCACATTCTTCTCCTCCATAAGATTTTTCATTAATTTTTGTTGGATTATAGTTGCTTTACAGTGTTGTGTTTGTTTCTGCCGTACGGCAGAGTGAATCGGCTCTGTGTTTACGTGGACTCCCTCCCTTGGATTTGCCTCCCGTTTAGGCCACCGCGGAGCACTGAGCTGTGCTGTGCAGCACGCCCCTGTTCCCTGTGCTGTGCAGTGGGTCCTCATTAGTTGCCTGCTGTTTACATAGTATCAATAGAGTATATACGTCAGTCCCAACCCCCACTCCCTGCTTGGTATCCATACGTTTGTCCTCTGTGTCTGTCTCTCTTTCTGCTTTGCAAAGAAGACCACCTATACCCTTTTTCTAGATTATACATAAATGCATTAATATACACTATTTGTTTTTCTCTTTCTGACTGACTTCACTCTGTGTAACAGTCTCTGGGTCCATCCACGTCTCTGCATATGGCGCGGTTTCATTCCTTTTATGGCTGAGTAATAGAGAGTCCATTATATACACGTGCCACACCTTTTTTACCCACATCCTCCGTGAGCCCCTGACCAGTCACCGCATGCTGGCCACTGCTGAGAGCTGGCCGCTGTGGGGACACTGAGGTGAGGAGGCCTGGCCTTGCCCTGCAGATGCCTCTCAAAGAGGAGGGAGGAGCCGACTGTGCGGACTTCCTCCACGCTGCAGTTGGGGTGTCGGGAGGGCGGGCAGCCCTGGAGGGCACCGTGCTTTGGTGCGGCCAGGGCGTGAGGGAAGCCCACCCCTTCTCTGTTCAGCCTCCGCTTCCCTCCCTGGGTACAGGCTGGGGCTGATGACAGCAGCAGCACTGTGTCCCGTGCCCTCTGCTCCCGGCAGTCAAGGCTCATAGCCAGGGCCACCAGGGATGTTTCACTTTTCTCCAGACCCAGCTGAATTCCTTGAGGGCAGGATAGGTCTTCGTATTTGGGTCCCCATGGCAGGGTTGAGAAGGGGCTCAGTGAATGAACGTGTGGGTCTCATCATAAAACATGAGGTTTCAAGAGCTCCCTGGTGGTCTAGTGCCTAAGACAGCATGTGCTCCCAACGCACGGGGCCTGGGTTTGATCCCTGGTCAGGGAACTAAGATCCTACTTGCCACAACTAAGAGTTCACATGCTGCAATTTAAAAAAATTGAAAAAGATCTTGCATGCTGCAATGAAGATCCAAGATCCTGCCTGCCACAGTAAGACTGGTACAGCCAAATAAGCACACGAAAAAATGAGTTAGCGTTTACAGAGCGCTTGCAGTGTCCAGGTACAGTTCTCTGCTCTTTACTCATTTGATGAGCATTAACTCATTTAATCTTCCCAACAATCCCATGAGATAGGCCTTATGATACCCCCTCATTTTAGGGGAAGAAACTGAGGCACAGAAAATTTAGTTTGCACGAGGTCCCTGGAAGCATGGAGCCAAGATTTGAAACCTGGGTGTTCTGTCCCCCAAAGCTGGGCTCTGAAGGCGCTCTGCTGCGTCTCTCTCTCCACCATCCTTGAAAAGTTTGGGTGGGCTGGTTGGTCGGCTGCCAGACCCACAGTGGGTGGTCACAGCTTTGAGTTCAGTGGATCCTTTAACAGACGGCATGGGTGAATGCTGGATTTGGGGCTTCTCCTTGGCCCTCTGTACTTTGGTTATCGGGCTTCTTGTTGGAGTCTCCAGAGTCAGGGGTTAAGAGGTCTCAAAAGTCCCTGCCCATAAGCTGTTCTCACTGACGGCCCAAGTGTCAGGCCAGATGTTTTCTGGGAGGTGGTCTTCTCTGCCTGAGCCCAGGAGAGATCGCTGGCTGTGTTTCCAAGGGTGGGGGTTCCTTTTCTTCTTGTGGCAGCTCTTAGCGTTTTCCTAGGTCTCGTCTCTAGGTCTTTCCCATGGGCTTTGTGAGTGAGAAGCAGGGTGGGCAGCTGTAGAGGTGTGCTGCTCCCGTCTCCTGTGAAGAGACTCTGCAGAGGGGACCTTGGTGGACTGACGGCCTGCAGCTCCTGCACCTTTGATCTGCCCCGGCTCGTGCCAGGGCTCGGCTTGTTGAAGGTGTCGGTGGTGGTGCAGCAGGCCCCAGAGCAGGGCCATTCTGCCTGATGACTGCGGGACTCTCCACAGGGCTGGAGACCCTCTCAGACCTGGGCTGTGGCCCGAGGCTCTCCTCCTCCGGCCCCCTCCTTCCCTCTCTCCCGCCACAGATCTCAGACCTGTGTTGCCAGGCCTCTCCCCACCTTCCGTGTCCTCTTATGGGCATTTCCCCCCGTCAGTCTCCTACACACCTCACCCCATCTGGCACCTCTTGCCCAGAGGACTCACTTGAGAGTCCTCCAGCAGAGGAGCCTGGCTCCCGGGCTGCTTGTGTAGCCTCCTGGTGGCAGGTGGGGGGATGGTGCTTTAGGGAGCACCTTCTCTCATTGCTATGGAGAAGGGGCACCCTCTCGATATTTCTTCCCTGCTACCTTTTAAAAATGAAAAACACAAGCTCTGGACTTTTCTCTCATGCGGTTCTCTGTTATCATTATCAGAAACAAGTATTGACTTCTGAGCCTGCAATCTTATGGTTTGGCCAGTGGGACTAGAATGAGACAGATTTATTACTTGAGGATGTGATGGGTTGTCACAGAGTCAGGCACTGTCCAGCGCTCTGGATTCCAAGCCCTTCAGTGGAGGGGCGTCAGATTGGGTGTATCCAGGTTCACATGGAAGTTCAGAGTCAGTGGATCTGGGCTGGAGCCAGGAGTCTGTTTTTAAAAGCTTTTGAGGTATGGGATAACCACTGGTTTCAGAACTGCAGGCCTCAGGGAACAATGGCAGTTCTGTTTTATCAAGTCTCCAAACTCCTTGCATTAATTTCTGACATCTTCCCTTCTGACGCTGTTGGCTGCTCCTTAGGAGTCTCCAAGAGCAAGCCAGCCAGAGGAGAAGGACGTTTCTCTTGATTCCGATGCTGCCGGCCCCCTTACTTCTGGCAAGCCCTTCAGTCAAGGTGCAGACAGCAGCCTGAGCAGTGCTGACAGCAAAGAGCAACAGCGAAGAGAGGCAAGTTGGCTCCCAGAAAAGGGAAAGAATGAGAAGGATGCTGGGACGTCCGGAAGTGTGGTGGACCCCGGAGGTGATCAGCCTGCCAATACCACTGAAAAAGAGGCACCAGAGAACCCGGTGGACGCAGGAGAGGAGGGTTCCAGGAAGGAAGAGGCAGCAGAGGAGCCAAAGGAGGAGGCCTCTGTCCCGAAAGAGAGCAGATCAGAGGCGAGTGAAGTAAGTCACTTGGTCCCACGGGCAGTTGCTGGCTCCAGCCCTCTCTGCTCTCTTGAGCCCAGAGCACATTTCTCTCTTTTCATCTTTATTACTGAGTCAGAAGCTTCATTTGCAGACCCTGCAATGGGCTGTCAACATCAGCCAGAACCCTTAATTGTGACAAATATGCCCAGACCCAGCAGGCAGTAAAATCCTGAATGAAACTCCATACCTGCTGGCACTAGAAATTCAGAGCAGACATTTGCTTTTCCACAGGCACCCTCCTGGGATATTCATGCTCTTCTGGGCTCCCACTTACTTCCTCTCGCCGTTTCCCACCTCCCTCTCCTACTTCTTGACATCAGTTTTGAGTTATTCCTGGTTGCATCTTATGTCCCTATAAAGAGAGGAGGCATTGAGGGAGGTGGGAGGCGGGGCACATTTGGGCGTGTCCTGCCCCAGCACTGGTCAGTCAGGTTACAGGAAGTCTTGCTTGGCAAGATGAGGCCAGTGACCCAGATGGACAGACATAGGAGCCAGGGGCGAGAGCATTTGGTGTCTTCATTTTCCAACCCTCAGTCCTGCTCCTCCTCCAGGGGATGGTGAGGGAATTCATTAAAGAGCTTTTCACTGCTTTCTGGAAAAGATGCTCTCGTCATGTTTTTCTAGGAGAGCATCAGACTTCTCCACCGCTGACTTTCTAACCACCTCCCACTGTGCTTCACTTGGCTGTCCCTCCACGTGTAGAGTGTTGCCCCTACTGGGCTGCCCAGCCTGAATGGGCTGGGGGCTGGGGATGGGAAGGTCCACAGGCCTCTTTCAGGTTTTCCAGAGGAGGTGGATTTCGGTTTGGGTTCAGCCCTGTGTGGGCGCTGTGGAGGCTGGTAACAACCCTCTGTCTTCTGCTCTGGGGACTTCTCTGTGTCTGTCTTCCCAGGAGTCGGAGATCAGTGAACCCGGGAAGCAACTACAGCTCTCAGACTCCACTGCTTCTGACCCCAGGTCCTTCCTTGGCTTGGTGAGTCTGAGTCTGAGATGGGAGTTGGGGGGTGGGGCGGTGGGCAGCAGAGTAGTGATAAAGAACATGGATATGCGAGTTACTGTGGTTAAATAATTTGCCGAGCATCTCACAGCTTGTAAGTGGGGAAGTTAGGACTCACGCTTGGGTCTTCTCTAACTCCATTTCCTCAGCTCGCCCCACTAAGGATAACACTACCTACTTTTTAGGTTTGTTGTGAGAAGAAGGTGGGGTAAAGCGTATATCCATTATTAGCATATGGATATTAAGCAAGCATAGTTGTTATTACTACTGCTGCTACTGCTGCATGAACTGCCTGTGAGATCATATGAGATCATGGCCTCTGGGCTCTTAACAAGAGCATTATATGCGTGTAGGAGATTGGAGACTGTGTGTGTATGTGTTTATGGGATCACTGAACTGTGGCAAGGAAGGACCAGTCCTCAGGCTCTGACCAGAAGTGTGTTGAAGTGTGGTCATTTCCAAAGTGAAGACTCCTCTGGAATGCCATTATCCACGGTGTCTTTGTTCCAGCCCTTCCACCTTCCACTGAGCCTCCCGAATCCTGGCTTCACTTGCCAGGTTTGTATCTAAGGGGAGTAGTCTGGGGTGCTTTTTGGCAGAGAGTTTCTTCCAGAAATCATGCTCCATCTGTTTGGAGGAGGCAGATCAAAGGGAAGGGATTAGTGGGAGAGGGTCAGGGATGAGCAGCAGTGATACGAGGGCGTGCAGAGGAATTAGGAGGCTGTGTGTGCTCAAGCCCCTCGCTGAGCCATGGGCTTAAGGGGCCAGATGGCAGCTGCATTGAGTGGAGTAGAACTCACGCTGAAAGCAAAATGTCATCCACAAAGAAAACCCACAAGCTAGGAAGGGGAGGCAAAGTCACTGTTGGCGGAAACCATCACGAAGAGTCACCGTGCCACAGAGCTCTCTGAAGCAAGGGCTCTGGCCCTTCTCGGGGAGTCGCCCTGTGGAGAAGTGTGTCTGTCAGCATTTTTCTTCTTTACGGGAGTGGGTGGAGGAGGAAGCCATGGCCAGCAGGACCAGACCTTGGCTGGGCGTCCCGCCATTCATCAGGGCTGATGACAGAACTGTCCCTGTTAGCGTGCTGTCGGGTAGCAATCCATCACCTAGCCCAGAGGGGCTCCTGGGTTCGGAGGGGGAGGGGTCCTGGCTCTGCAGCAGCCAGAGGGCAGCAGGGAGCTGGCACCTGCGTGGGCCCTTGCTGCCCATCCCAAAGAGAAGCCAGTGGAGAAAGTGGTGCTGATCCATCCCCATTGTCCAGAGGGGCACCTGTATGGGAAGGGGAAAGAACCCGCTGGGAGGGGCCTGGCAAGCCCTGTTTCCTACCTGCCCACGGATCTTCTGGGCACTTAGGCCTCCTGTCAGGCGCCAGGAGGGAGAGACAGCTGGAAAGTGACTTGCTTTGCAGCACATGTCAGGCAAAGAGCTTGGGCTCTGGAGTCGGCCCAGGACACATCTGACCCCCAGCCCTGCTGCTTAACAGATGCATGACCTTGGGCAAGTTACATGGGCTCTCAAACGGCTTCCTACTCTGTGAGATAAAAATAAGAGGACAGTCTCATTGGGTTACTTTCTTCCCCTGTAATTTGATTATGAAAAATTTCAACCGTATGGAAAAATTAAAAGAATTTTATAGCAAATACCTACATTCTTACCCCCTAGAGTCTTCAGTGAGCAATATACCGTAGTTGCTTTACCACATACCTTTCCATCCAGTCGCAGAGTTATTTTGAAGGAAAGCGAAAGTGTCAGTCACTCTGTCGTGTCCTCCTCTTGTGACTCCATGGGCTGTAGCCCCGCCAAGCTCCTCTGTCCATAAGATTCTCCAGGCAAGAATGCTGGAATGGGTTGTCATTTTCTGCTTCAGGGGATCTTCCTGACCCAGGGATCAAACCCGGTCTCCTGCATTGTAGGCAGATTCTTTACTGTCTGAGCCACCAGGGAAGCCCAGTGTTATTTTAAAGATGAGGTTAGTGAGTAGGTGTTGGAATGCTTGGCACAGTGTCTGGCACGTGGTAGGCGTCTTTCGGGAAGGTGGGGGTGGAGGAGAGGCCCTGATCTCTGGTGGGCACTGACCGTGATGAGGGGAGAGCTGACCTTCCTGTCTCCACCATCTCCAGGACGTCGGTTTCCGCAGCCAGATCTCAGAGCACCTGCTGAATGTGGACGTGCACTCCTCCGTCCTGGATGGAGCCCACTGGGAGGTGAGTCTCTCTGGGGCTGGGCTGGGGCCTCATTTTGGGGGATAATCAAGAGCTGAGGCTTGCCCATCCCAGGGTGCATTTCTGGGAGTTCTCTCCCTTCTGATTCATCAAGGCAAGGCCCTGACTGTGCCTGCGATGGGGCATTCATGCTCTGTTGCTGCCGTGAATTAAGGGCATTCCCTGCCCCCCCGCCCCGTTTTTGTCTCTTCATCTATTCATTTAGCACCTGAGGGCTGACCATTTGAGCCT